>NW_027362772.1:156739134-159139134 GCF_046119375.1 Phyllobates terribilis
TTACACCTATCAACACGACGTAAGATATACAAATAAATACAGCATTTATTATACAACTGGCGGCACCCCCCCATGCCCTGCGGGAAGGGGCAACATTCCACAAGAATAACTTGACTGCAATTATACAGAATCCCCACATTTCCCTCCCCCCGCCCTCATATTTTCCAGGTCTATGAAAAAGAACGAATGAATGGAGGCGCCTATAATTTAGGAGACGCATTTTTTTTTATTATTATTTTTTTATTATTATTAGTTTTTTTAACAATAAAAGATATAGAGGCAGGTGCCAAAATCGGAGGGAGGAATGTGAGAAGCCAGCACCTATACAACAGCATTGCAGTGCATCACCGTACCAAACCTTTATTGCGTGAATTGTGATGGCAGCAAGCAGCAGCGGAGGTATTTGATGTGGTAATGATAATGAGGGGGGTTATTACACTTCTGTACATTATCGATACGTCATTAATAGTAAGGACTTTTTTTTTTGTAAGCTGCCAGGCTTGAACTATTGCAAACCACTTTTTTTCCCAAAAAAACAAATATTTTTTGTTACAGGACTCACTAAAAGGACAATGACACAGAAGACAGATAAGTCGTTAATTATTATTCAGACTGAAAACCTGATACTAATTCCACCTTAATCTACATTTTTTTTACTTCCTAAAGGGTTGTATGAGACTGTAAAAAAAAAAAAAAAAAAAATTAATTTTTTGCAGAAACAGCGCCACCTTTGCCTAGTGGCTGTGCATGGTATTGCAGCTCAATGAAACGAAGCTGCAGAACCATGGATAAAATTAATGATATATTCAAAGCAAAAAATAAATTCTTTCTAATCCCATACAACCTCATAGTCAAATCTGTTCTCTAGGGAGCTAAAAACAGACATTTTAAGGGGCCACTGCACTCAAAACAGAAAAACACCACCCGAGTCACTCTGAGGGTGCAGTCAAACAGCCGTATAAAATCGGACTGCAATGCTCGGACTGGCTGGCGGCTCTTCCAAACCGAGCGTGACAGCCTCATAGAAATATATGAAGGTCACTCTTGGGTCGGGAGACCCCTGGCGAGTTTGTGCATTGCGGTCCTTTATTGGACATCTGAATGTGCCTTTCAGAGAGTTAAGAGATGGGGAGCTGTTTATTGAGGTCCTTACACTGCTAAGCCAGGCAGACCTCACTGATTATAATAGGGTCTGTCGAGTTTCCAGAAAAAAATAGTGCCGCATGCTACAGGTGTCTGCAACGGAGGCTCAGACATAGCCTTAAAGAGGTTGTCCTATAATCCACATGAATCACCCATCTAGAAGATAGGCGATACGTTTATGATTACCGATCATCAGAATGAGGATCCCAAACTGCCCTCTGGGAATAGAGTATTAGTGAGCATGTGTGACCACTGTCTGTAGGAGTGGTGGTCGCACATGCTCACTACCATTTTATTCATACAGGTCACTTTCAGACCCCCGTTATTGGAGTCAGTGAGGGTCGCGATTATACATTTATCACACCTTTAAGGTGTCAAAATTAATTCTTTATTGACTACTTTGTTCCCTTGAATGTCAAGCGCGGCTATGGAGATCCTACAGCCTCGAATGTCAAGCGCGGCTAAGGAGGTCCTACATCCTTGAATGTCAAGTGTGGCTAAGGAGGTCCTACAGCGTGAACTCCACAACAAATAGCCCGCCATATCTTAGCTTTGTATATCCATCCTATACATTTCCTTACAGCAGTTCAACCACAAAATGAGCCCTCCATGACTACTGTAATGGCCAGTGCTAACGGAAGAACGCCAACGTTAGCCAAAGACAGCCAACGTTAGCCGAAGACAGCCAACGTTAGCCGAAGACAGCCAACGTTAGCCGAAGACACCCAACGTTAGCCAAAGACCGTCAATGTTAGCCGAAGACAGCCAACGTTAGCCGAAGACAGCCAAAGTTAGCTGAAGACCGTCAACGTTAGCCGAAGACAGCCAACGTTAGCCGAAGACTGTCAACGTTAGGCGAAGACAGCCAACGTTAGCCGAAGACCGTCAACGTTAGCCGAAGAACGCCAACGTCACTTCAACCACAAAATGAGCCCTCCGTGACTACTATAATGGTCGGCGCTAACAGAAGACCGCCAACGTTAGCCGAAGACCGCAATCGTTAGCAGAAGGCCGCCAACGTTTGCAGAAGACCGCCAACATAACAGACTCGAAGCAGAAAATGAGTAGTCAACAGGTAAACTAATGCTTTATAGTCTTTAATTACACAAAAATAACACATTTTAGACCCTAAAATAAAAGGATCATCATAGTAAATGTCATGGAAGCGACTTCACAGACCACGGTAATCCTATGGCATTTTTTTTTTCCCTTTAATGAACTTATTTCCACATTTAAAAAAAAACGAAAAACTTTTTATTTCATATTTTCTAATTTTAAGACACAACCATTGTTACTAAACTGGAATATATTCCTATATATAGATATGTGTAATTGTCCTTTTAACCCCCGCCGTATCTACACAATTTATACACAAGAATCATGGTACACACAAACATCCGACCAATGTAAGGCATTTCTACACTCGTTTGTAAAGATACAATCATTTAAAGTGAATATACAATTTTTTTTTTTTTAGAATTTTTTCCCCATGCCACCCTTTACCAAAAACTTTTTGGCAGTTCTGACAAGAATTATAAATTTTTAGTTTTGGCCCCCCCCCTCTGCGAAAAGCCCTTAGGGTATGTGCACACGATGCAGAAATGCTCAGGATTTTTTCCTGAGCGTTTCTGCATCTCTCTGGCAGGAAAAAACGCATGCGGATTGTACATGCGGTTTCCTGCCAGGGACATGCGGAAATGAAGCGGTCTTCACTTTCATTTCCGCATGCGGGTTGACAAGCGCTTCCCAAGCGATTTTAGCATTACTTGGAAAGTACTTGTCAACTTCACACTATATAAATACATGCCACCGGCATGGATTTATATAGTGTGTGATGTCAAAAAATAAAAAATAAATCTATACGTTACCATCTGATGGCCCCCGGTGTCCTGCTTCATCGGTCCCGGCTGCCGGCAGTGAAGACTGTAGGACCTTCCGACGTCAGCGTCACGTGACCCGTCACATGACTCTGACGTCAGCGAAGGTCCTTCATTCAACCGCGAAGTGCCCGGGAAGCCGGCAGGACGCAGCGCGGGCCGTCAGAAGGTGAGAATATATATATTTTTTATTTTATTCTTTTTTTTTTAATGGTACCTGGGTCTGGATGAGAGTCCTCTCATCCACACCCGGGTACCATCCGCACATTAGACCGCATGAAAAGCGCATCAACATATACAGTGATGCGGATTCCATGCGGTCTAATGCAAGTCAATGGCGGCAAAAGAGCAGCGTTTCCGCAAAATTAATTGACATGCTGCGGATTTTTGACCGCAACGTTTACGCTGCGGAAAAATCCGCATCATGGGCACAGCACATGCGGATTTCCATTGGGGAACATTGCTGCCCTTCTACCATGCGTTTTTCATGCGTTTCCGCGGCGTTTACGCAACTGCAAAAACGCCGCGGAAACGCATGAAAAACGCATCGTGTGAACTCAGCCTTATAGATTTTTATCTGTGTCTCAATATCAACAAGTTATGTAGCCTAAAGTCACTCAGGTGCAATTCCAGACATTGCCATCAAACAAGGGTGGTGCTATATGTTGAGCAAACCCTGGAAGGATAAGATGATTTTAGGAATGGTCGCCTATAGATATATAAAATGAGCCGTTCGCCATTTGATATTTGAAAAAAAAAAAAAATGATCGCTGAATATGGGACTAAAGGGACACTGTGAAGAAAAGGAGGAAATTTCTTACAGGCATAAAATTCTGAAATGATATTAGCAACTATGGATTAGGGTGGCGGAAATAGATCCATGGCTTATGTTATTCACTGTACTGAAATGTAATACCAGATGCAACCCACGGACTAAGGTGGCGCTCTTTCCGATGACAATAAAAAGGAAATGAAAAGAGGATAGGTTGGCATTACTGGTAATCAATCAAATTAATGGAGTGATAAAAAGAAGCTGTATACTTAAAGGTTACGCAATGGTCATGTATTTTGCACTTCGAATTCTCATAATTTTCAAGATCTCTGCATCTCTCTATCCTTTAGTTAGTTTAATAAAGGGAATCTGTCAGCAAATGTTTGCTATGTAATCTGGGAGCAGCATGATGTAGGGGTGGAGACCCTGATTTCAGCAATTTGTCACTTACTAGGCTGTTTCAATAAAATCATTATCAGCAGGAGATTATCACTACAGGACTAGGTGTCTTGTGCCTCCTAGTCAACTGCTCTGTACAACCCCGCCCCCAACACTGATTAGCAGCCAATCAGTGGTGTGGGCGGGGTTATACAGAGCTCAGTGTTTGAGCTCTGCTAGATCAGCAGTAGAGAAAACTGTGATTTGTATCAAAACAGCATGAAGATGAGCAAGTGACACATCGCTGGAATCAGGGCCTCTGTCCCTATATCATGCTGAACTCAGATGACATATAAAATACCTGCTGACAGATCCCCTTTAAAATTTTTAAAATTGGAGTAGCAGGCTTAAAATAGACTTTTAAGCCCCAATTCATCATTTTTGTTCCTCTTACCTCACTTTTGTGTCTTGTCATTTTTTGGGGCGCTGATGGATTTTACTCCAAATTCATCAAGATAACGTTTGATAAATTTAGCAAAAATTCAAAGATGCTTTTTTTTTTTTTTTTTGGAGGGGCTCTTTTGTTTATTTTGTGTCTTTTTTATAGTAAGAAGTGGCACGGTCCTTTAAGAATGTCTATAAAAAAATAGGCCGACGACTTTTTTTTTTTTTTTTTTTTTTTAAAGTCGTAAATGATGAATAAAGTTGAAGTGAAAAAACATCTGGAATTGTCTGCTAACGCCCAAACTCACAAACACAAAAAAGAAGAGGCGAAAAGCTTTAAAAAAAAGTGCAAAACAGATAATAAATTAAGTAAAAAACAAAAGAAAAAAAAAATCACCCCAAGAAAAACACAAATGGGCTCCCAAATGTTCACATTATGGTAATAAACAATGTATAAATCTACTTTTATATCACTGGTGCCCCAATGTTCTGCTATCACTGGAGAAAGTGATCAGAGCAGTGTGTGAAGTGGGCAGGTTGATTGCTCATTTCAATAGGTAAGCCAGGCTGAATGGTGGCAGGCTTACCTATTGAAATGAGCAATCAGGCAGCCCCCTTCACACACTTCTCTGATGACATGCTGACCTAGGAAATGATTTGAAAATAAAAGTATATTAGTTTATTTTATTTTTTTTATAAATACCATTATGAACACAGCTAATATATTCTTTTCTGGAAATGGACGGGCCCTTTAAAAAGTTCTAGGCTGTAGTCAATAGCATAGGAAATAATACAGTTGGTTTGTCTGGGGGGGGGGGGGGGTTGAAGAGAATAGCAGCAATTTCATATTCTAGCACCACAGTAGGTAAAGTAACAAACCCATTACAAAAAGAAAAAGTGGCATTAAAAAATAAATAAAAAACTTGCACTATTAATGTAACGACAACTGTAATATCAGCAGTGGTCGTGCCGAGTGGACAAAGCCTGTGCGCTATAGAAGGGGTTGCACCTAAGTGTAAGAATGTATCGTCTGCGCATTTATTGGAGCGGTGAAGTCTATATTATGGCTCTGTGCAGTATCTGTATACCTTCAAGCAGCATAATATAGGGCAACTGAGACAGATTCCAGCAATGTGTCATTTACTAGGCTGCGTAATGTAGTTTTGATACAATCAGTATTTTATCAGCAGGAGATTATCATAGCAGGACTAGGTGTCACGTGCCAGGCAGTCCAGATAATCTGTATAACCACGCCCCCACCACTGATTGGCAGCTTTCTGACAATGTTCACAGGAAGCTACCAATCAGGGGTGTGGGCGGGGTTATACATAGCTCAGCATTCTGAGCACTGCTACAGATAAAACAGGGATTCTATGAAAACTACAAGAAGCAGCCTGGTAAGTGACGCATCACTGGAATCAGGGTCTCTTGCCTTATATTATGCTGCTCTCAGATTACATAGCAAAAATCTGTTCACAGATCCCCTTTTAGGAAGCCAGGCACTCGTCTCTCTGTCTGGCTTAGTAATTATCCCTAGTCATACTTAAAGGGTTATTTCCATCTTCATAGATGGATACTCTCTGATGCTTCAGCAGTGTGGGAAATGGTGATGAGGAAGGTTTTAATTTTTTTCGAATCTCAAAGTGTTCGAATGCGCGTGAAACTGCGAATTTCAGGAAATTCATCTCGAACTCGATCCTCCGTGGATCGATCTGGTTATCTCTTGTAGCGGAAAGCTTGAATTATTATTATTATTTTTTTAATATATGTATTTTTGTTTCATAAGAGGAAAAGGGACACTTGGACCAAACACTGATGAAAATCTGATACAAAAAAAAAAATCTGAAGTCAATGAGGCCTAAGATGTGATGGAGAGTCTTATGTCCAAAAACCCAAAAACTGTAATGTCATATTAAAATCTCAAGGGCTTTACTGAAAATTGTCTGAAATAAACCCAGCAGTGCTCAAGTTACAAATAATAATGCAAGCCAAACTAGTTTAATTCTCAAACCCATCGAAAACACAGAGACGAGTGAACGACCAGCACCACCAGTGCAACCGAAAAGCTAAAATAACTTTACATATGGGACACAACAGGCATAATAAAAAGGCAAGCAGAAATAAAAATATATCATGTACAACATGTAATAATATAATTAGCTAGAATAACATTCCGGAGAAAAAAATAAATACACATGTATGGCTTTTAATTCTATAGTAAAAGTAAAAAACGAAAAGGAGAATTAGCTTTAACTAGTAAAAGTTGGTGATTCTTGCACTACAACGTCTGATAGAACATTGGTAGAGTTGGTGCAAATCAAAGCGGAGACATTCGTGATCTGTGGCCGCAGTATGAGAGTCCCGAGATTAGCCGGCCTGGCACGACACCATCGCTACGGCGTGATGCACATGTGACATCGCAGAAAAGAAGAGCCTCGGTAGTCATCAGGTAAGAGGCGGTAAAAAGATCACAGATTACTAACGCGGGTGATTGACCAGGTCCTGCGAATCGATTCGCACCAACTCTACTCAATGGGATTATCATACCTTTATAGGGATTTTCCCAAAATATAGGACCATAATCTATGCAGATTATGAGGTTCCTATTGTCCCTAGAAACATTGGGTCTTGGTGCCCATTTTGGCATGCGAAAATATCCTCCAATGACGTCAACAAGAGCCATGCAAACTTCTGAGTTTGAACCCTTGGTGTAGGTGTCCTGGTGGACATGTCC
The DNA here is from genome assembly GCF_046119375.1 of Phyllobates terribilis. Classification (NCBI taxonomy): domain Eukaryota; kingdom Metazoa; phylum Chordata; class Amphibia; order Anura; family Dendrobatidae; genus Phyllobates; species Phyllobates terribilis. Next base: position 156,746,483 of record NW_027362772.1, read on the forward strand.
ATGACATGGACTCACCAAACGGCAAATTATGAGAAAACCCCAATCACACCAACGAGATGCCCACTCAGTCATATCTGGTACAAATCTGATAACTAAACCTTAGTTATCAATACAGGAATCCTTTCCATTTCCGCCATATTTTTTTTACCAATAATAATTGCGTGCAATCGGAAGTGTTACCTATAATAAATACGTAGACAACCTTTTAAAATTTGCCTAAAATTTGTAAGGGTCCAAGAGCCTCAAATTTCTCAAACCAAGGTGTCAACAAAAACACCTACCTCCACATGAACTCTACGTCTCTGTATGCCGTGTCTTGGCATTAAGAGTTTCATGGCTTCTTTCATTTACGAACGAAGACCATGGACCTCCATTCTTGTCATCAAGATGGATTTTCCATCAAGAGTGAATGACCTCCATGAAGACAACTAGAACATCTGACGGTCAATGTAGAGTTGTGCTTCTTTCGCTACCAAAGAGCAAACTTTTTGGAAAAAAAAATAATAAAAACACAGGAAAGGCCCCAAAACATCTCATCGACAAGCAGCTGCCTTTCTGCAACATTTAATGGGTCAGCAAGGCACTTCCCAATACAATATATTCTTCTGTAAAAGCCTTTGTATAACCTCCCCCAGACGATACCCAACTACGAACCTCTTGGCCAAGTGATGGGCCTAGTGGTTGACCATCTTACTACCGCCAAGAACCCTTGAAGGCATCTCGCATCTCCTTTTCTAAAATTTATCATTTCTTCTTTCGAGGTTGCAGGCTACAGCTTGTAACTAATGATATATTAATATGTCCACCACCCAAAAGCGATGAGGTTCAACCTCATCTGCCATCAGAATTTCATCTCTATTTGGCACAGTCATGACACACAAAAAAAAGACACATGTTTAGGCAGTAACCACAAATGGTCTACTTCCGATACGGGACATTGGTCGAGGTTCTTCTTGTGGAATCAGGTCTTCTGATTTGTTACCTTTGACGGTAGAAGAGTATGACATACCTGGTACGAGATAAATACACTGTAATGCAACTTTTTTTTGTCGATCTCCTCCTAAGAACTGATTAATGACTTAAGGCATTTGCCCACTTCGACAGTGACCAAACAGAGCAGTCGTCTTGAGATATCTTCATTGATATGTGTTACACGATAAGGGTCGGGCGGTGGGGTATTAGCAGCAGCCTGTGGGTCTCCAGCTGTTGTAAAAACCCTGGTGGCAACAGCTGGAGAGCCAGAGATTTTGTAGTGTGCTCTTACGGCGAAACAACCCATTTGGAGATGGCACATGGAATAACGAGGGCATTTGTTTCACAAAAAAAAACAACTTGTAATGTTGCGGATATATCGAGCACTTACAGACCCACAAAATAGCATATGAGACGAAAAAACACTCAATGTAACTGGCTCTTATTTTTTTCACCTGTAAACAAGAATCTGTAGACCCTACCTCCTCATCCCCTCCCCCCCCCTAAAAAAAAAGAAAAATTGTAAACCTAGTAAGGTTACCAGCTTTTAGATTTTTCGTGGGATCGGGAGTCCCAGTTTGATGGTCTGAGAACCAAAAGAAAAAACTGCCGAGCTCTTGGGACCGTGTTGTCTACTTTGTGCAGTGCTATGCTGACTGGCAGTATAAAGTAAAATAGCGAATAAATAAGAATAAATTAAAAAAAAGAAAAATATTTATGACAGTACGATCGAAAATGTTGCCATGCTCTACTGGCAAAGTTGTGGCCACAAGACTTGAATGAATGGAAAGAGCCTGGTGATGTTGGGGTGGCATCAGATCCTCCTACACCTGCGTCCATCCAGGGACATTGTTTTTTTTTTTTTGAGTCTCGAATCATCACGGACTCTTTGATATCACAGACCCCTGGTAAAACATGGCTTTGTACTGAGTCTTCAGTCAAATTTCAGCATTTCCGAAAGGGAATGGACTGCAATCTGTATAGCTCGAGATGAACCCAACCGAAAACCCCAAAAACCGGAAAGTCTAAGTCACATACCCAACTATTCAACAACTTCCAACCCAAGGTTTTCTATCTCAGAATGTTTCTTCTTGACCAAAACCTCCTCAATGCTGAAAAAGGGTCTGCAACGACCCACCCAGTGCTTGACAGACTGGAAAAGAATTGAAATAATGAAGATGAGTTTCCAGTGCATGCTTCCTCCATATTTCATGGATCCACGGACAGAGCATAAGGTCTCCTTAAATGTTCTTCGGGGCTTCTCTGCTCAGTTCACCCCCCCCAACTTTACACAGCAAACAGTGTCCAGGTGTGCAGAAAGTGCCTGTGTCGGAGGGGTATGAGAATCAGACTGGCCAAGCCCCTTTGGCGAAGTGATTGAATGTCAAAAGTAAAAGTGCCCTCAGTGAACTTATTGCCCTAGTAATGTTACCTGTAGATGAAAATACAGAGAAAATAAATTAAATCAAGGGAGTAAATCCATATAAACACACATACTTATATATGTAGGCTACCTGATAGTGAATACTATCTCTAGCCATATTCAGAATTGAACTTGCAAATGACATACTGTTTAAATAAGACCTGTCAAAGTGGGCAGTTTTTGTTCTTACTGTATTCCCGCTTCTCCCCTGAGTATTCTGTTTTTTTTTGTTTTTTTTTAAATCCGCCATATGGTTCCAGAGATATGGGCCTTTTTATTTAGTGCAAATTTTTATGGTTTTTGCCAAAGGGGTGTTGCTTGTATGCAGAGTGGCTTAAAGACACGCCCCAGAGGACCCTGTGACAATAGCCCTGTGGTTAATACCATAAAAATATGCAGTAAGTAAAAAGGCCCATATCTCTGGAATCATATGGCGGATTTTAAAAGAAAAAAAAAAAGAAATAATCAGGGGAACAGTGGGAATAAATTAAGGGTAGAGATGAGCGGACCCAAAGATAAAAGGTCGGTGTTCGTATCGAACAGTTGCTGTCCGGTGCTAAATGCTGAACACGGACTTTCGCTGGAAGTCCACTACAATGTTCGGAGTTCTGGGGGAAGTCCGTTGCAAAGAGAGAGAAGAGAGAAAAAGAGAGAAGAGAGGAGAGAGAAAGAGAGAAGAGAAAGAGAGAGAAAGAGAGAGAGAAAAAGAGAGAGAAAAAGAGAGAGAAAAAGAGAGAGAAAAAGAGATAGAAAGAGAGAGAGAGAAAGAGAGAAGAAAGAAAAAGAGAAAAGAGAAAGAGAGAGAAAGAGAGAAAAAGAGAGAGAGAGGAGAGAGAATGAGAGAGAGCAAGAGAGAGCGAGTGAAAGAAAGAAGAGAAAGAGAGAAAAAGAGAGAAAGAGAGGAGAGAGAATGAGAGAGAGAGAGCAAGAGAGAGCGCAAGAGAGAGCGAGAGAAAGAAAGAAGAGAAAAAGAGAGAAAGAGAGGAGAGAGAAAGAGAGAGAGAGCGAGAGAAAGAAAGAAGAGAGAAAGAGAGAGGGAGAAAATGAGAGAAAGAGAGAGAGAGAAAAAGAGAGAAAGATAAAAAGAGAGAGAGAAAGAGAAAAAGAGAGCGAAAGAAAGAGAGAAAGAGAAAAAGAGAGAGCGAAAGAAAGAGAGAGAGAAAGAGGAAGAGAGAGAAAAAGAGAGAGAAAGAGAGAAGAGAGAAAAAAAGAGAAGAAAAAGAGAGAGAAAGAGAGAGAGGGAGAAAGAAAGAGAAAAAGAGGAGAGAAAGAGAGAGAATGAGAAAGAGAGAAAAAGAGAGAAGAGAAAGAGAGAGAAAGAGAGAAAAAGAGAGAAAGAGAGCGAGCAAGAGAGAGCGAGAGAAAGAAAGAAGAGAAAGAGAGAGAAAGAGAAAAAGAGAAAGAGAGGAGAGAGAATGAGAGAGAGCAAGAGAGAGCGCAAGAGAGAGCGAGAGAAAGAAAGAAGAGAAAAAGAGAGAAAGAAAGGAGAGAGAAAGAGAAAGAGAGCGAGAGAAAGAAAGAAGAGAGAAAGAGAGAGGGAGAAAGAGAGAGAAAACGAGAGAAAGAGAGAGAGAGAGAAAAAGAGAGAAAGATAAAAAGAGGGAGAGAAAGAAAGAGAAAGAGAAAGAGGAAGAGAGAAAAAGAGAGAGAAAGAGAGAAGAGAGAAAAAAAGAGAAGAAAAAGAGAGAAAGAAAGAGAGGGAGAAAGAAAGAGAAAAAGAGAGGAGAGAGAATGAGAGAGAGAGCAAGAGAGAGCGAGAGAAAGAGAGAGAAATAGAGAGAGAAAGAGAAAAAGAGAGAGAGAAAGAGAAAAAGAGAGAGAAAGAGAGGAGAAAGAGAGAGAAGTTTGTTTTGAATGGGGTTAGGGTTCAGTTCTGGTATCCGAACCGAACATTTGAATAAAGTTTAGGTCGAGTACGAGAACCCAAACTTCCAAGGGTCCGCTCATCCCTAATTAAGTGCAAAAACTGGTCACGTTTTTATGCTAGTGTGATTTAAAAACAGTTTTGGCGTCGTTTATTTTTATTTTTTGTTTATTATTAAAAATATTTATATAAAAAAACACATTAGAAATCTTGCCATGTTCATACTGGCCACTAAGGCTATTTTATACTAATACTTCCAGTTCTTCACAAAAGACTTTTCAGAATTTTCATTATCATCACAGGCAGGGCCACAATGTTAGGCAAAAAGCCTCTATACACAACTGACAACACAGGATTTACCAATCATAATAGGTGATATCCCAACTGAGCGTCCCTTCACTATGACCTTTGCACACGCTCATTAGATGCTTCATTATAAAAGATAGCCTATGGCTGCTAATGTGCATGTGCATTTCCTCAAAAAAGAGAAATATGGGTCTAAAATAGCCCCAGTGATAAGCGTGTTAAAATTGCAAAACTGTACTTTTTTATTCTGAAAAATAAAAGAAAATGTTTTCTGAAATACATTTTTTTATATGCCAGCATATAAAAATGGGCTATCAGGATGGAACAAACCTCTTAAATATTTAGCTATAGTGTAATAATTACAAGAATATAAATATTCTCATACTAACACACATTGCTGCAAGACTTCCCAAAATACTAAAGATACATTAAATTAGGGAATTGCCGTTCATGCAGTTTTCTAAGGAGCTGCTCAGATTGTACGGGGAACTTGGTCAATTCTTAGACCGCTATTTGGGGTGCAGTCGATGAAGTTACTTCCGGCACAAGCTCCTCTCCATCACGGTTCTAAGTTAAGATGTTTTTACACCTTCTGAAACACCATCCTCCCTCGCTCCCCACTCACCGCATGAAGACGGCATTAACAGGAATAGGTTCTGACTGAGACGTTGTCTGCTCGCTGGCTGCTGGAGGGGCTTCCTGAAAATATAGATGGAACTTATTATAAGATACTGCATAATGTACACCAAAAAACAACTCCATTATATGTCCTGCAGACCGGCTCCTGAATAACAGATGACTGGGTTTTGCCAATTTCAAGGCCTTTTGTCATTTCTTAAAAAGGGCCTATCACTTGCTCAAAAAACATGGGAGTTCAACACTCTGTAAAAATCCCAGAGCTCCCCCGATTCAGCGGCACTTTTCCGTTTTGCTCTATGTCGCTCCATTGCAGAGATATTCACTTTTGTTTCTTTTCGGGAGCAGTATGTGAAATCTCTGGACGTTTCTTCAGAGTCTTCTCTGGGAGCGTGGGCTTTGCCCCTTCCCTCCCGCATGCTGCCAATCACAGCTCGGCAGTTGATCTAGCAGTCCCCGACACTGCTGGGCTGTAATTGGCATCATGCGGAAGGGAGGGGTAAAGCGCACACCCCAGAGAAGACTCTGAAGAAACGCCCAGTAGCACTACAAGCAGAGATTTCACATTCTGGGCTCCAAAAGCAACAAATGTGAATATCTCTGCAATGGAACGACGCAGAGCAAAACGGAAAACAGTGGCAGAATCGAGGGAGCTTAGGGATTTTTACAATGCATTTAACTATTTTTTTTAAGCAGCTAACAGTCTATGTATTTACTTCAATTGGATTGTGCTTCAATACCAAGAATAACATAGGGACAGGGGTGGTGCTATTTCTGTAAAAAACGCAGATCTTTTTGTCTAATCTTTCAGCCTACTCTTAAACATCCCCTTTAAAACATAGGGTCCATTTCATTATTGCGCTTGCGTCTTTTTTTGTGTTTACGTTTGAGAATAATTCTTTTATTTTTGCATCATTTTTAAACTCTATTTTATACGGCTTCACCTGTTTTTTTTTTCGCCATTGTTGGCAGGGTTTGGTGTTTCCAGCTGATTGATTAATTAATAATAATAATAATTTTTATTTATATAGCGCCAAAATATTCCGCAGCACTTTACAATTAAATTAATTGTGAATTTTTAAAAAGACGTCATGGGTTGGGAGCAGTGGGGTCCCAGTGTTTGGATTCCACAATTCACACTTGAATAGCAGATGTAATTTGCATGCCTTAAAAGTCTATGAGCAGAAACCCCCTTTAATACAAGAGGAGGACAAGCACCTTCCCCCTTGTACCTAAATTTTAATATCTGATGCGATCACATTGCTCGGCCTCCCATATTACTTCCCCCATAACGCTACCTTCAGACTGCATCTTCCGTAGCTGCACAGCGGGTGAGGTAATGGAAGAGACAGCGGCAGTTCGGAAGTTCGCCGGCAACATTTCGGCTGAATCTGGACTTACTCCTCGGAGATCCTTTTCACGGAACATTTTTCTCCAAGAGGGAGACCGGCTGAATGTCTTGGCACTGTCCTAAAAGGTAACAAAGCATCGGAGAAGTCAATAACAAACCCCATCCAACCGTTAAAGAGAATACCCAATGAGCATCGCCAGCTTAAAGGGTTAAATTCCGTCTTCATGAATGGATATTGTCGGATAGAGCTTGTAAAAACAAGCAATTTTGCAATTTACTGCTTGTTAAATTTTTCAGCCGTTCTTGAGATACTGTATTAACACTTTTCTTTTTGTTTACGTCTCGTAGCCTAGGAGACCGACCACCGCTGCTAGACAGCAGAAAATGCAAAGTGCATGTAAGTTTTTTTTTTTCTATTGAGTTTAAGAGCTTGTTTTGAAGCCGGTCCAGGATCGCTGGAGAACGAACTCTTGCTACCTTTTAATCCCAGTCATTTTTCAGCACAGCGCTTACAAGCTAGACAGCAACGGTGGTCGGTCTCCCAGGCAACGAAATGTAAACAAAAAGAAAAGTGTGAATATCTCAAGAATGGCTGCAAATTTTAACAAGCAGTAAATTACAAAAGTGCTAGTTTTTACAAACCCTTTCCAACAACACCCATTTCTGAACATGAGAATAACCCCTTTAAGGACCCATCTCCTCTTAAAGGGTTATTCCCATCAGAAAAAAAAATAGAATATAGCTAGAAAGAACATGATTTTTAATTGACCTCTAAACTTAGGGACTTTTTTCCTGCTCCTGGACACTCCAGACTCTTAAATGAGTAGATACCTGGGATGCAGCTCTGTTAATGTGAATGGCAGCCTGTCTGAAAGCTGCATATATAAAAAGGTGTTGTGGTCCTGCTGACTCTTCTGGAATAGATAATCATGCAATTCCCCAAAATATATACATCTTTTTTATATTATGGTCCATAAGCACTTGCCGGATGACAAGAGTATAAGACAACACTTTTCCTCTAGATTAATTCTATTAATGGGCAAAGGGACAAGAAGTTTCTTCTGGATGTAATAGGTTAATCCTTGCAGTTCTCTGGCGACATTCAGGGCGATGTCTGCAGGGCATAATCTCCATTCTACTCACTCAAGTCACACGCGATGGGTCACTGTTCAAAGTGCGCTCAGCCAGCCGTGAAAGTGACTCAAAGCGAATCCCCTGCGGGCAGCACCACCGTGCACAGGGCCTGGCACATCACCGAGGAAAGACATCCTGCCTCATCCGTCCTCTGCTCTACAACTCATTCCCAGCTTTAGCTTCATTCTATATGGATCCCACTCATGTCGGAGGGATCTGTCCATACACATAAGACTGTAATCCACTGGTTGGATGAAATGGTCAAAATAAACCTTTTTGGAGTTTTTTTTTAACTTGTGTGCACAGACAGCTTATAGGAGATGTCCGCTCACCAAAAGCAAAGTGTGAATGTTTCTACAGGCAAGGAACATACACAGGAGTCCAACTAGTTCCCTACGTAAAGCCCCCGTCTCACATAGCGAGATCGCTAGCGAGATCGCTGCTGTGTCACGGTTTTGGTGACGCAACAGCGACCTCACCAGCGATGTCGCTATGTGTGACACTTTGCAGCGATCAGGCCCCTGCTGTGAGGTCGCTGATCGCTGCAAAGTGTCCTGGACCATTTTTTGGTCGTTGCCCTCCCGCTGGTCAGCACACATCGCTGTGTGTGACCAGCGGGAGCAGCGATCAGGCTGGTAACTATGGTAAACATCGGGTTACTAGGGGCACACGCGCACCTAGTAACCCGTTGTTTATCAAGGTTACGAGCCTGCTAAAGTGAGCGGTAACCTCCCGCTCACCGTAGCAGAGTGGTAGCCATGATAAACAACGGGTTACTAGGGGCACGTGTGCCCCTAGTAACCCGATGTTTACCATAGTTACCAGCCTGCTCCTGCTTCAGCAGGCTGGTAACCGGTGCAGGACATCGTGGAAAGATTCTTTCCACGATGTCGCTGCTCCCCTGATCGTTGGTGAGCCTGCCTGTTTGACAGCTCACCAGCGACCACATAGCGACGCAGCAACGATCCCTGACAGGTCGTATCGTTGTCGGGATCGTTGCAGCGTCGCTAAGTGTGACGGGGCCTTAAGTCTCACAGCCGGCATGGGCACTGCCATTGTCTTTTTTTTTTTTTTTTTTTTAAGGGGGTTGCGATCTGTAACAGTGATAACATGGGGGAAAGAGATCCACAGCGACATCAATGGTTCCTCATAGGGGAAGATCAGCGCCACAATCCCATCACTCCCAGGAGTGTAAAATATTGCAATTCTCAAAAGTTACTGGTGTTAGACAGATATAGATAGATAGATAGATAGATAGATATGGGATAGATACATAGATAGATAGATAATAGAGAGATAGATAGGTAATAGAAAGATAGATAGATAATAGATATACAGATAATAGATAGCTAGATATAGATAGATAATAGATAGATAGATCGCTAGATAGATAATAGATATATAGATAATAGATACACAGATAGATACTGTAGATAGATAATAGATAGATGATAAATAGATGATAGATAGATGATAGATAGATAAATAGATATATACATAGATAGATATTGGATAGATATTAGATAGATAGATAGATAGATAGATAGATAGATAGATAGATAATAGATAGATAGATAATAGATAGATAGATAATAGATATATAGATAATAGATACACAGATAGATACTGTAGATAGATAATAGATAGATGATAAATAGATGATAGATAGATAGATGATAGATAGATAGATAATAGATAGATGATAAATAGATGATAGATAGATAGATAGATAATAGAGAGATAGATAGGTAATAGAAAGATAGATAATAGATATACAGATAATAGATAGCTAGATATAGATAGATAATAGATAGATAGATCGCTAGATAGATAATAGATATATAGATAATAGATACACAGATAGATACTGTAGATAGATAATAGATAGATGATAAATAGATAGATAATAGATATATACATATATAGATATTGGATAGATATTAGATAGATGGATATTAGATAGAGAGACAGATAATAGATAGATATATACATAGATAGATATTGGATAGATATTAGATAGATAGATAATAGATAGATAATAGACAGAAAGATAGATAGATAGATAGATAATAGATAGATATGGGATAGATAGATAGATAGATGATAGATAGATAGATGATAGATAGATAGATAATAGATAGATAGATAGATAATAGATAGATAGATGATAGATAATAGATACACAGAAAGATAATAGACAGAAAGATAGATAGATAGATAATAGATAGATATGGGATAGATAGATAGATGATAGATAGATAGATAATAGATAGATAGATAGATAGATGATAGATAGATATGGGATAGATAGATAGATGATAGATAGATAGATGATAGATAGATAGATAATAGATAGATAGATAGATAGATAGATAGATAATAGATAGATAGATGATAGATAGATAGATAGATATGGGATAGATAAATAGATAGATAGATAGACTTTCCCACCTATGGTAACTTAACAGAGTCCAACGTGAGCATTGACCCTCGGACAGCTTACATACATGTATATATTAGCCCCCTGCCGTTACATTAGACATGGTGGTTATTGTAGTCGCTGACCTCGTCGAGTCGCCGCTCCGTCCCCATGGTAATGAGATTGCTGTACTCCTTTTCTAGCACTTGCCGAGCCTAACAACGAAAGACAACTCGTCAGTAGAGACACCCGAGAAAGGAGAGAGGGTTACTAACGCCTGGATAAAGACAGCACTGACAAAGCAGAGACAGTAGAGTGGACAGGAGACGAGCCTGGAGACGTACACTCCATAAATAATAGACTCAGTCATGTCCAGGTGAAGAGGGCAGACACCATCCCAACGGGCGGATGGAGAAGTACCCAATTGCTGCCACCATAGTATGCAGAGACTGATCTTGGAGCGGCTGTATTATTGTATCGCTATTTCTATTAAATCCAATACAACTATAATATTGACCATTACTACTAATATTAAAAAAAACATCCCCGGAAATAAGAGTATAGGGGTTCATTCACTTTTGTCGGTTTACTTGTTTTATCTATTACTGGAAAAGCCCTAAATCTCTCCATTGCACCAAAGACTTTTTAGCATTGCAAGCAGCATGGGACCTGTCGACTGCTCAAATAAATTGAGTTAAACACCTTGTAAAACGCTTTTTTACATTTTGCTCTGTGTCACTCCATTACAGAGATAGTCACATTTGTTACTTTTGGAGCTCAGTGTGAGAAATCTCTGCTTGTAGACCAACTGGGGGTTTCTTCAAAGTCTTCTCTGGGGACGTGCACTTACACCCCGCCCCCCCAGATGCTGCCAATCACAACTCAGGCAGCATGTAAAACTGCTAGATCGGATGTGATTGGCAGAGTCTGGGAGGGAGGGGTGACACGCCCCCAGAGAAGACTCTGTAGAAATGCCCAGTTGCACTACAAGCAGAAATTCCACATACTGTGCTCCAAAAGCAACAAATGTGAATATCTCCGCAATGGAGCGACGCAGCATGAAATGGAAAAAAAATGGCAGAATCATGGGAGGTCAGGGATTCTTTACAAGGTATTTAACTCATCTTTTTTGAGTTAGTGACAGGTCCTCTAACAATTACCACTTAAAAAATAGACCCCCTAACTATTGTAACATTTTGAATATAACAAAATTTGAAAAGGTGAAAAAAAAGAAACAGCAGGAAAATATTTTTCATATAATTTGCCAAAAAAATACATGACTAATTTGAGACTGACCTGCGTGTTCTGTGTTGGGATCTGTAGCAGCAACGCCAGGTCATTACAGTCGAATGTGTCATCTAATGCAATGAGGGATCCGTGAACTCCGCTCTCATGCAAGTTATTGGCGTACTCCTTCAGCCCCAGAGACTGCACCCAGCACATCACCCGTTCATTGGACCAGACCATGACATCTGTAAAAGAAGAACCAAATATCTAAATAATAAAAAATCTACCATTATCTGGTTGTTCTCCTGTAATCACTGAGACTTGACCTATGTCCTTGGCAATGTATTGTAAAACTGAGGCTCTATGAAGCTCAGCCACAGGCTGGGCTTCACGATGGTTTTAACATGGCAGACACGGAGGCCATCAGTAGGCCACCAAGCTGCAATCGTAGCAGGTTGTCAGAGCAGTGGATGAATGGGACCAATCAACCAATTTTGGGAAATTTATAGACTCCATATATGAAGTTGCCCAACATGAGAATTTGGCCAGTTTTTGGTAGATTTGCTGTAAGTTTTCCATCCAGATTTGTGGTTGGAAAATCTACAGCATAGTACAGTAGTAGCAAAATGGATACGATTTTATCAAATCTCATCCATAGGCTGTCAAAAAAAAAATGCTGCGGAAATCTGTGGCATGTTGATGTCACCCTTCATAATACATAGAGAGAAATGCATAGCAGCAAACTGTGACAAATTAAGAAATGTCTATTTTATCACAACTTTTTCTGCAGCGTAAAACTCCAGGTGGATTTTGGAAAACCCCAGGTAGTGAAATTATGTCTACCTAGACACAACAATTCTATCCAACTATGTCTAGACCTTCTGTCCATTGTCCTGTATGAAAATTTATTTCTACTTGGCAACGATTATTACCTCCAGACCTGTGGCACCGCAATGGGTTCGAATGTAGCCCTAGCGCATGCAAACACCTACATGAACTTGAGGTTCAACACGTCTACACCAATGAACTCTTCCTACAATTTTCTAAATGTTGGTTCAGATACATAGATGATGTCTTCTGCATATGGTATGGCATACTCGAAACACTCACCACCTTTGTCTCCACACTTAATTCCGTGACACCAGAGCTTAAATTCTCTCTCAATCATGATCCCCATAAAATACCTTTTCTTGACACATTGGTACTGGAGAACCCTAATGGGTTCTTGGCCATGGAGCTTTACTCTAAACCCAATAAGAGTAACCATCTACTACACTACTCTAGTTGTTATCATAGATCAACTAAAAAGAGTCTCCCTAGATCACAATTCAAAGAGTCTCCAGAATTGTCTCAGATCAAGCTATCCTCCCCTCCGGACTTAAAGACATGTCAAACAAATTCTATGATAGAGACTATCCTTTCAACCTGAGGAAGATAGGCACAAACCACACTACCATCCAATACCCCAGCTACCAAACCTGAACGAGTACCTTTCGTACACACGTACCATCCCCTGATGCCTACAATTCACAGGATCATTCGTAAACGTTTGTCACTACTCAATCGAGCCTACCCTGACATTGAAGCCTTTAAATCATCAGCACTTATGAGCACTAAAAAATCCCGCAACATCAAGGATCACTTAGTTCGACCATAGGTAGCACAACAAACCTGCCCATTCAACACTTCTTAGGTACCCAGAAACATGGAAAATGTCCTTGTCTCAATTGTGTGGTCTGCTCTAATGTTATTAAATCTAACATAGTCTTACATCCTAGAACAGGTCAATCATATCCCAGCAAGAAATTCTAATTTTGAGGTCTACGTCGTGAAAATGTCCATGTGGCCTCCTCTACGTCAACGAAACTACCCAACACATCAGGGACCGCATCGCCAGTCACAAATCCACCATCCGCTGTTGGTAAACATGGTTACCCCTACCACGCCACTTCTCCAATGCCAGACACTCCATGTCACAATTACACTTTCAAGTCCTCAAACAAGTACCTCGACCCTGATGTGGCGATAACCACATGAGGATACTCAAACAGAGGGAGGTTTTCTGGATTTTTGCATTATTGAGTGTGCTGTGAAATTGCTATCTATGTATACCAGGGATTCGCACCGACTTCCGCTAGCACATCGGCATCCTACTGTGTGCACACCAATTCTCCTCACCCACCTATACACCAGGACGCATGAGCATAGCATAAGAAATCCTGTGATACCGTTAAGATGGCGCTGAGCCATCATCGAGACGTGGCCACCTGATACAATTATTTTTAGAATATTTTTGGACAATATCCTTCATTGACAGCCTGTTCTCTTACCTTTAAGTTGATTTTGGCTTTCCTCTCGTCTCCTCTCCAGTTCTTTACGGTCATAGTTCAGTCTCTTCAGGCACATGATACCGTAATGAAGGCTAACCCTAAAAATACAAATAAAATAAAACATTTGTAGGGTGAGTTTTCAGGACGAGCCATATATCCTATTAGATCATAAGGACATCCTAGTGGTGGTCCCACCACTCAGGACCCCTCCTGGAGACATAGGGCCTTCTAAGAGATAAGTAAGAGAGTTAGTAAAATATTATACCCACCTGTGGAAACTATCTACCATTTTGAGTTGTCCTCGAAGCTCCTTTTTGTTCAGGTGGTCTAACATCCTGGCATCGACTAAGGACTCCATGAAGTAGCTCCGATACTGGGGTAAGCCAAGACTCGGCAGCCAGTCATTACCGACCCACTCGTGATTCATGTCTCCGTAGGCCAGGATCTGTCGACGCAAGAGTCAGCGTAAATATGAAATGTCCATTACCCTTTAATGGAGCAGGAGGGGGGCTAGGAATCGTGTCTCCACCTTAAGTAACCTGGCATGCCCATTCTACAAAATTTCAGTAGGAACTGGGTAAGGCCAAGATCACATATCTCAAATTTGTCGCGCAGATCCACAGCAATTTGCAATACGAGTATGTGGGTTTTTCAAATACCCATTCACACGTTGCATATCAATTTCTGATGCAGATTTTTCCATACTGATTTAGGTGCGGAAAAAGAAATCAGCAATTAAATCCTAAAGTGGATTTAGCTACAGATTACCAGCGGAGATACAGCAATCACTTAAAATTGGGAAGGTGAATCTCCCATTTTAGTTTTATGTCAACCCCATGGTGATGCTCGCATGTTCCCTTGCCAGTGTTTGGATCCTAGCATCCAGTGATGATGCGGGTTGCAGGGCTCACATGTCCTTACTGAATGCCTGATACAAAGACAAGCAGGGGAGCATCGCACGGGAGCAGCAGAAGATTTGGAGGAAAGTATCATGCATGCATTTCTTTTTTTACCACATTTCTACACATCCACCTACCTGTTCCCAACTGATCTCCTTAGTCTCCTGACCAGGGGAGCGAGAGTGTTAAAAAAAATAAGAAAGAAGATATAGAAGCAGTGAGCGACAGGTTAGACAAGAAGCAGAAGTATAGGAAAGCAAAGCATCACAGTACAGCCGATGAGGATGCTACGCTCTGCCAGGTTGTACCGTTGTCCCATGAGGACAAAGAAATGAACCACACGTGGCAAGATTTATTGGTAATGCTGCTACATATAAGCAGTCACTAACATTGTTTTCAGCTTTGATGGAAAAAGTGATTTATGACCTCCCACCCCCGGTTTTAAAGAGACAACGCATTGATTAATTCACACTACTCACGGGTTTAGTAGTGGCGGTCAGCGTCTCCATCTCTTCATGGGTCATCCACACGTTTCCTGTTGACTAGACGGAAAAGAGTAAGGGGTGAGAGGGTTAATGTACTAATCAGAAGCACGCACACATGCACGCAGTACAGTCAGGATACGAGGTCTCACCGTGCGGGATGTGGCCGGTGCTGACGGACTCGTAAGAGAGACCATCTCCTGGATGGCGAGGCGCAGCTTCAGGCGGTGGAGAGGGTTGCTGATCCCAATCTCACGCTGGATTTCTGTATCGGACAAGTTAGCCATGATGGCTCCGCTCTTCACGTTGGCGCGGCAGGCGGCCACGTACCAGGCTGGCATCCCAACCCACAGCTGTGAAAGGAAGAAGATGGTCAATAGTAAGAGGGTTTTCAGATTTGGGACGGCGCTTGGAAGAGCCGGCCAGGGACAGTGATAGGGAGAGCCGGCCAAGAGTGGCGCTGGACTACACCTGTTTCCAGTTATGGTCCTGGCTGGTTCTTCTAACTAATTTTTTCTGAAACGCTGGAACATTTCAAGGAAAAATGTACCTGGCTGCAATCGTGCAGTCAGGCTCTGATTCATGCTGTGTGCGTTTTGGGCAGCATGAATCAAGTGACAGTTTCCCTTTAAGTGGAAAAAATTTTTTGCAAAAGAAAAAAAAACATTATTTTGTTTTGCCATTTTGTGAGACCTGTACCGATTTTCTATCGATGAAGCTGTTTGAGAGCTTGATTTTTTGAGTGGTCAGTTGACATTTTTGTTTATGGCATTTTATGGTAAGTTCTATGTTTTGATCACTTTTTAATGCAGTTTTTGTGGGAGATGCGGTAACCGAAAAACAGCAATTCTAGATTTCGATTTCTTTTTTTACTTACGGTGTTTAGATAATTTTATTTTTAATTTTTTTTGATAGATTGGACTGTCAGACGCGACAATACCAAGTAAGCTTTATTATATATTTTTTATGCTTAGGGCACTTGAACCTGTGATCATCTGATCTCTTATTCAATATACTGCAATATCACAGTATTACAATATATAGCTAGAATCACGGTCTACTATAAAGTCCAGCCTGTGATTGATTTAGATAAGAAAAAGTGCTACTGGCAGTTACCACTAGAGGGAGTTTTCTGCATACTGTTGTACACTGAACTGCAGTAACCTCCTAAACTCTCCCTACTGGTGGCTGTAGGTAGTAAAAATGATATCGCTATACAAGAGATTTGGAGCTCTGTATGAGAAAAAGAAAGTTCGATCAGGATAAAGATACATTAGAAAATTAATCAGAATAGAATGTTTCACAAAACGTGACATAATAATCCACAATGGGGAGACTCCCTTTAAGGCATATACTCTGGATATACTTTGGTACTATACCTCCAACCAAGAAACAACAGTAGGTCCATCCCAGGCAGCAAATGGAAGTCCTTGTCTACAGGCCTCTTCTAGAAGCTCATGCCTGAAAAAAAAACACAAACATTTAATAAAACCAATATTTTTTAAATACTTTAATTAAAAAGTCCTGTCTACAGTCAGGAGGGAACAGCAGCATGGTGTGGAACCCAGGCAGTCACCTTCCCCCATCTCGTAGTCTCTTTTTTCCGCCAGTGTGGACCAGCTGCTGTTCCCTTATTGAATACCCTGCACTTTGCAATGCTTGGAGGTAGCCCTCCATATCTCCTGCTCCCTTGTCAATGGAAACTGAGTGATAGGATCTCACAATTTCACTCTACAACTTTTCATCTCTTGTCCATATTCTATCAGTTCATCCCCTACCAAGCAGCTCACTGATAGATTCTCAGTTAACTCATTCAATAAAGAGTGCAACACAGCTGCTAAAGAAGGCAAATTGTGCGCAATTTTTAATGAAACCCAACAGCCAAAGTGATTTTTTTTATGTAAAAAAAAATTAATTGTCCCCAAATGTGGACAACCCCTTTAAAAACTTATCACAAATTCCAACAACCCACAGCAATGGGGTTTAAAAGTCTGTTTATAAGCTAGAAGTTTCAATTTTTTTCGGCTATCTTGACAAGTTTTCAATAAATTCTGTTATTACCCCTGGAAATGTATAAATAAATTGACAACTGGGTGTAACCACTTTGAGGGAGCAGGAAGGGAGGTGTTTAGCTGCATAGTCAGGCGTTTTCCAATGAGTGCTGACAATGTTAGAATGAGTAGGGGCATACCCCTTTAAAAATTAGATATTTGCAGGAGGAATAACAGAGGAATGTCAGAACGCATTATTTTTATTTTTATTTTTTTTTTAAAAAGCTCCATAATTGTTATAGTACAGGGAATACAAGATATAAAGAGGCAGACAGAGGTGATGGGTCTTCTTTAATAAAAGCCAAGCTCAAGGGACCCCCACTTGCAGGATTGTTGAGCGACCCACGTTTGTTCTGACGTTCACATTGCCGCGGTACAACTCGTGATCACCCGCCCGGCACATAAACCGCTCAGCATTTCACACACATTTGTGACCGCAGGTATAAACAAGATGATATTTCAGCAGATGACAAGCAGTGAGTCACTGACGCAATTTACACCTGTTCAAGCTGCATGACTTTCTGCTCCAACGTGTCTGTGCCACAAATAGAACACAGACCTAGATAAACTGGGAAAACAACGGCGCTAGAAGACTAAGCCGAAACGGAGCGACCCTCCGCTATAAAGGGGATAGAAAAAAATGCAGGTTTTGCAGACTGAGTGACCCTCTGCTATAGGGGTGATAGAAAATAAGCAGAATTTGCAGACTGAGTGACCCTCCGCTATAGGGGTGATAGAAAATATGCAGGGTTTGCAGACTGAGTGACGTTCCGCTATAGGGGTGATAGAAAATATGCAGGATTTGCAGACTGAATGACCCTCCGCTATAAGGGTGATAGAAAATATGCAGGGTTTGCAGACTGAGTGACGCTCCACTATAGGGGTGATAGAAAATATGCAGGGTTTGCAGGAAGAACAGCAGAGGAATGGCACAATGCAAGATGCATGACCAGGCAATTTTTTCATTTTTGCGTGTTTGCTTTTTTTTCTCTTCTCTTCTTCCAAAATCCATACCCATTTTATTTTTCTGACCCATTCCTTTTACCATACAATGTACAGACAACCGGAAAGAAAATCCAAATGCAGTGGAAACAGGACTCTCCAGGTCAGTGCGATTACAGAGACACCAGAGTTAAATAGTTTTTTTTTTTTTTATTTAAGTGGTGAAAAAAAATCATAAATTTGTAAAAAAAATAAAATAAATAATAAAATTTGATTTATGTTACCATTTTCTTAAACCCATAATTTTTATGACGACTTAAAGGTTTTTTCCATCTTCACATATTGATATTGTTTGATAGTGCTTGTAGAAACAATATCTCTTATTTATAGCTCGTTGCCTAGGAGACTGACCACCGCGCTGAAGCTGGCCAGGATTGGGAGCTGACAGCAAGTCCCAGTGACCCTGGGTAGCTTCAGAGCAAAGCTGACAAGCTCAATAGAAAAGAAGTCGTAAGTGCTGAACACATTTGCCCACCGCTGATAGACAACAGCGGTGGTCGGTCTCCTAGGCAACAAGCTGTAAACAAGAGAAAAGAGTCCATATCTCAAAACCGGCTGCAAATATATTACAAAATTGCTTGTTTTTTTTCCAAACACTGGCCAACAATTCTGATCTATGAAGATAAAAAATAACCCTTTAAGTGCCACGATCCAAGATGGATAGCAGCATCTAAATGGTTAACAGCATAGCAGCATCTAAATGGTTAACAGCATAGTTAAAGCCTAATGCTTTACTACAGACAACCCCTTTAATTACCGACCGGCATCATTTCTCAGAATCTCAGAGTACGAGCAGAAACGACTTACTTCTTCTTGTTCCTGCGGTCTTTGTCCACAGGTCCTGCCAGCTTGGACAAGCCCATGGGATCAGCGGGCGAGGTCTCCTCGGAGGGCGTGCCAGCTGCAAAAGTCAAGAGGGTGGAGACTGTTAACACTGCTATGGCATAAGGGGGGCATCTTGTTCTAAAACCACGTGGGATCCGAAGATGTCAAGACAGTATGATGACCATGCACATTTCTGGCCGAATTGGAAAGAAGCCCTTTTTTTGGAGATTTTGCTTTATTACACCTTGAACGCTTCTTTATTAGTATCAATGGGATAATTTTCATACTATTAAAATGTTTTATCCTTTCTGGGTATTAAAGAATATGGGGGCATATACCGACTCTGACCAGTTCTGGAAAGGACAAGAGCGCCACCTAGCTTCTATCACAGGCACAGCGGTGTAGTAGGATCCCATTGCAATGCAAACCAAGGCAAATAAATGTGACCTACATACTGTACATATGTTCAATCCAAAGCTGCCGTAGTGATCAATACTGTCCTGAAGAATAAATATGACTTCGCCCCCCGTGGGTTGTCCAGTTCTATTAATAAAGGCCATGCCTACATAGGAGCTGGTGTCGGACTGTGCCGGGTGAAGCTGCAGGAGGCTAAATCCTAAGACATTCCAGCTGGGCTAATCCCGACGAGTGACAGCGAGCAGCGGTACTGGACCCGGGGAGGATGAGAAAAGAAAAATTGTTGATGTTTCTACAAACAAGGATTGGGCATGTTGAATTTCAACATGTCCGATCCTTTGTTTTCACGGGAGAAAAGCCAGGGGTGTCTGGCGGAAGTTTATTCCATCTCTCTGTGAAGAACATGTGCGTTCATGTGTATTGGGGGGTTAGTAGGAATCGCTGTCTGACGAAACGGTGGGTGTATGGGCGGTGTATGTGTGCCGAGAATATATCATATCTGAAAAGAACAAGCTCAGTAAAGACCCTCCACACAATGAAAGGAAGCGAAAAGCAAATGTGATGATGACTTTGCACTGTGTTGCATTACAGTGATTCATTAAACTATGCCCCCCATAGGAAACTGATGGGATAGCAAGAAACCCAACAGCCTTACCCAGAGATGAGGAGTCTCGTCCCATCTGTCCCATACGTCCCTTCTCCTTTTTGCCGAACAAACGCCCAATTGAGGACTTGATGCTTTTCTTTTTAGCAGCTTTATGCAGGGAGTCCTGGCTGGTGCTGTTAGTGCCTCCAAGTCCATCCGCACCCAGGCTGCGAGAAGAAATAAATTTTCATTATGCAAAAAATCATCCCTGTATCAGACTCCATCTGTGAACAGACCTGCTCAGATATCGGTATGTCTCTTATTAAGCAAATCAGAGCATTCTGATGATGAAAGGGACAGCTTTAAAGAGGACCGGTCACTTGCCATAAAAACATAATTTTGTTATTTGGTGTGAAAGCCGCTGTTCTCCTGAATCCGGCGTTGTTTTTCTTTTTTTCCTGCACCTCTCTGTTCCTGAGATATGGCCCTTTTTCTAGTCTTTTTAGCCAAAGGGGTATGGTCC
Organism: Phyllobates terribilis; assembly: GCF_046119375.1. Taxonomy (NCBI): domain Eukaryota; kingdom Metazoa; phylum Chordata; class Amphibia; order Anura; family Dendrobatidae; genus Phyllobates; species Phyllobates terribilis. The sequence continues at coordinate 156,766,930 of NW_027362772.1, forward strand.
TCAAGAACATGCCCCCAGAAGAGTCAACGACATGCCCACTTGAATAACAAGAGTAGATTTCTATACAGGGAAGAAGAGGCCGTATCTCAGGAACGGAGAGGCGTAGAAACAAAAGAAAAACTACGCCGGATTCAGGAGAACAGCGGTATTTACATCAGGTTAAAAAAAAACAACATTTATTGCAAGTTAAAAAAAGTCTTTAACCTTTGAAACAGCTTTTATGTAGATGATGGAGCGGTGGTGATCAGACTTGTTCAGTTACACTAATGGAGCTCATACTGAATCGAGTGAAAGCCAAATATAATTTTTAATCTGGCTGTTTCGTGGAAAAAGGTTAAGAACTTATACTTTAAAGAATCTTTTGTGCAGGAAAACACAAGACTGTGTTCTAAAAGCTGCTCCGTGACCAAGTAACCATGATAATGACTTTACCCACTGTACAAACAGTTTTACTTCTGCCTGACGAGTCACTATTACATGTGCGAGGATGATGAATATGAGGAGCGAGGGACGTGCAATGGCTCCAGGCCTCGCCGCTCAATAAAACCATTTTATCTCTCTACTGAACCATGTGTGCACCTTTTAGCCCTTTCGCAACCATGAGAAGTGGGCAAGTCTGTGTCGGAAATGATGGCAAAAATTATTTCTTAGTTTTATATTGTATAATAAAAGTGTGTGACAAACAATATGGCTGCCGCTGCAGCTCCCAATAAGGTATATTTCCAAATGACCTGCCATCTTGGCCTGCAAATCTTCCTAATCATACAACATTAAAGGGTTATTTTCGACACAGAAATAATAACACGGACGTGATCACTCAAGGTCAGACTAGAGGTGTCTGATGCACCTTTCTCCTCTTCCCCCATACAGAACACTTGTATACCCAGCTGAACTGAGTGTGCAGATATTTAAAGGGGCTTTCCAAACTTCTGCCAAATTTCTGCAGTCATGTGCCGACTAGATTATCATCCGCTTATCTCAAACTTCTATTGAGAGAAGCAGGTGAGAATCTAGTTGGCACTAGATCTTCCATTGAGAGAAATGGATGCGTATGTAGTCGGCACTAAAACTTCTACTGAGAGAAGCGGATGAGAATCTAGTCAGCACTAGATCTTGTATTGAGAGAAGTAGATGAGAATCTAGTCAACACTAGGTCTTCCATTGAGAGAAATGGATGAGAATGTAGTCAGCACTAGATCTTCCATTGAGAGAAATGGACAAGTATGTAGTCGGCACTAGAGCTTCCATTGAGAGAAGCGGATGAGAATCTAGTCGGCACTAGATCTTCTTTTGAGAGAAACGGATGAGAATCTAGTCGGCACTAGATCTTCCATTGAGAGAAGCGGATGAGAATCTAGTCGGCACTAGAGCTTCCTTTGAGAGAAGCGGATGAGAATCTAGTCGGCACTAGATCTTCCATTGAGAGAAGTGGATGAGAATCTAGTCGGCACTAGATCTTCCTTTGAGAGAAGCGGATGAGAATCTAGTCGGCACTAGATCTTCTTTTGAGAGAAGCGGATGAGAATCTAGTCGGCACTAGATCTTCCATTGAGAGAAGCGGATGAGAATCTAGTCGGCACTAGATCTTCCATTGAGAGAAGCGGATGAGAATCTAGTTGGCACTAGATCTTCCACTGAGAGAAGCGGATGAGAATCTAGTCGGCACTAGATCTTCCTTTGAGAGAAGCGGATGAGAATCTAGTCGGTACTAGATCTTCTTTTGAGAGAAGCAGATGAGAATCTAATCGGCACTAGATCTTCCATTGAGAGAAGCGAATGAGAATCTAGTCGGCACTAGATCTTCCATTGAGAAGCGGATTAGAATCTAGTCGGCACTAGATCTTCCTTTGAGAGAAGCGGATGAGAATCTAGTCGTTACTAGATCTTCCTTTGAGAGAAGCGGATGAGAATCTAGTCGGCACTAGATCTTCTTTTGAGAGAAGCGGATGAGAATCTAGTCGGCACTAGATCTTCTTTTGAGAGAAGCGGATGAGAATCTAGTCGGCACTAGATCTTCTATTGAAAGAAGCTTGGAAAGCTCCATTAAAGTGTATTCCAGCTTTAGACACTGCATCAGAGAATTGCAAAAAAACAAAAACATACACCCTAAACTATAACTTCAAATGATTTAGCAATCTTTAGATTAGCATTCCACAACCCTGTGGCACCAAAGCCAATGTAGAGCTATATTAATCATTCTTTCCCCAAAATAAACCCCACCATCAATTTTTTCCAATAAAAAAATTCTGAATTGATTTAAATTTAATGTAAATGACTACAAAGTCAGTTTTACTCTTCCTGGAAGTATTTGAGACATATCATCCAACCACTTCTTACCTTGCTCTGGATTCTCGTCCATCCTCCAAAGAGGTGGCCTGTAGCGCAAGAGCTTGGGTCATTCTTTCCAGTCGTACAGCGCGAGGGGTCAAGGGTGGGGTTGTCTCACATTGCATTAAGGACTTCTCGTCTCTGCTGTCTTCTTTAGGGACGTGATTCTAAAGAGAAAAAATGAATGCAAATATTCTGACAACAATAGACGTTTCCTGACTACTCTTGTAAATGGGATTGAAGTTGCAGTTCCAAATATGAACACTAGGTGGCCAAAAACATACTGCGTATCGCCTATGTACTAATAATGGTATTCACTAAGTTTCAGGAACTTTCTACACACAATTATACTGTGGTGGCCAAAACTAGGAACTATATGCTTCATATATGGCCCCATGTGTAGGATGCGCACTCCTCGTGGATCCGCAATGGTGCAAACAGAAAATCTGCTGCATATTGATGGTAAAATTTCAAGGGCCAGGTCATATAAGGGGTAAGATTTACCTAATGTGTGTGAACATACCCTAAGAGTTAAAGGGGTTGTCCACCATTAAGGATATTTTTTTTTTCCTTACTTAACTGCATGTATTTGGTGCTAAAAATAATTTTTGCAATTCGTTTCCATTAAAAATGTTGCACCCTTTGGCTTTCCCAGGCTCTTTATTTTCATGCACTTTCATAAATCAAGTGAGAGGAGCTCAGAAAAAGACAGATAAGAAAAAAATATATATATGTAAGATCGAGCTCACTGTTGGACTCTCAGTTAACTCATTCTGCAGCAAGAAACAGACTATGCAACACAAAAGGCTATAAAAGGCAAAACGTGCTAAACTTTTGATACAATCTTATTGCAAAAATTATATTTAGACCCAAAAATATGCATTTAAGGTTTAAAAAAATATATAAAATTGATCCCAAAAGGTGGATGACCCCTGATTTCAATCATAATGAACATTTATGGGGTGCAATTTGACAACTAATGATCATTTTGGATGACTCATGGTAATTTGGAAAGAGGCTGGGGGATATTCGAAATCTGGTTGTTTTGGGGTGTTTGGGGGCGATGGTTGATCACGATAGTTTCGTGAAAGATTTTTAGTTTTTTGAAGGAAAGATCTACGTAATGAGTATGGAAAAAAGTGCTTACAAATTTCTCTCCCTCCCTGGCAGGGCTGTGAGGGGTGATGCGAGGAGTGGAGTGCCCGCTGCTGGGTGGAGAAGGACTGGCCAGTGTAGAGGTGGTGACGGACGTTGGGATGGAACTGGCGGAGCGATAGCGTCCAAGGGAGCCATCCAGGGTCCCACTGGTGACCCGGCTCTCGATCTCCTCAGCTCGCAGCTCGGTGGTCTCCTTCTCTTCTTGTATTAACCTGTGGAGAGCAAGCAGCGTCAGCAGGGAAGCAAAGAGGAACGATTGGAGACGCAACACGGCCTGGGGCGGTGCACCACTGCTTACTTGATCTCCTTGTTGATGGCTTCCAGCTGCTCCTGTAGCATGATCGCCAGCGTCTGCACATCCGTCTGGCCGCTGGGAGACAGCAGGTCCGCCGAGCTGAAGATGGTTTCTCGGTCGTCTTCATCCGAGCCGTCCAAGTCTCCTTCAAACGCTTGTGCCACGTTGGCCAGCACGTTGGCCTGCTGCGCCCGCTCCCAGTCCTGCTCGTCCAGCGTTCGAATCTGCAACGGAAAGGAGAATCGTGCCAACGTAGATTAAAAGACATATACAGCAGCCTCCGTTTTTTTGGTTTTTTTTTTTAGAGTGGCCTATATCCGGGTAAACTCCTTAAAGAGATTGTTCACCTTTCAGGACGATTCACTATTACTTAAATCAACATTTTTGGGGCTAAAAATAATTGGGTTTCAATAAAATAACCTAGATGTTGCGCTGTCTGGAAGGAGTTAACTGAGAATACGTCAGTGAGCTCAATCATAATGAACGACAGGAGAGTTTGTATCTCTTATCTGTTTTTTTCTGAGCTCTTCGTAGTTGATTTATGACCACAGACCTTATTAATGAGCATGTGAGGACCAAACGGTGCAAAATGTTTTATGGAATCCAATTGCAAAAATTAATTTTAACCACAAATGTAGGCATTTAAGTATTTTTTAAAAAAAGTTTCCCCCAAAAGTAGACAGCCCCTATCAATTATGACCCCATAGCTAATCTCACTGTTCTAGCCGCTGGCATTTTTGCTGTTCCTGTGCAGAAGTGCTATGCTGCAGTGATCATTGACTCACTTAAAGGGGATGTCCACTCTACAGATTGCAGCAGGAAAGGCAATCAACTGATGCTGCATGGTACCGCAAGGGCTGGAAGTGCTCGGTGCCTGTGCAAAGTGAGGACCACCGAGGAACCTATATATAACTTTGTATGCAGTGAGCTCCCCCCAGTGGCGGCTGCAGGTAACATTACTTCATGAAAAAGTCCCCATATTGCACCACTCACCATTATCAAGCATAATACCACTACCATGTTGTACAAGAGTTGCTAGATGTTTCATATTAAAAGGTTGTGCCTTCAGGAGCGCACGGTTCCCCTGCTCGGGGCTTCCCGCTTACCAGGGAGCAGTGCGCTCCTGATGATTGACAGTTCAGACCTGTGACATAGTCACCCACAGGTCTGAACTGCGGCAGGAGCATTACAGACCTGAAATTGGTCATATCCAGCTTCATAGAGGCGCTTACAAGCTCTTTAGAAAATAGCTTGTAAGCGCTGCAAAGTTACTTATTTTTACAAGCACTTTACAATTTTACCCTTTAATGGGATTCTCGGCACTGCGGACTAATAAAGCCAATTCGTTTGAAAAGACTTTATGGGAAAATAAATACCCACTCAGTGAGCGGCCCCAGTGCAGCTGTTTCCTCTGAGCAGAGGAGGGTCCGGGACCAGGATATAGCTGTCAGCCATGCACCTTATTGGGAGCAGAGTGAATTCCTGGCCGAGGGTAAGCACTGACGGACATTTTCCTGTCCAGCGCTTGTCCTCGCTTCCCCCGGGTTCATCTCATCTGTATCCAGCCCATACATACAATGCATATATATAGTGCCCATTATACCAGGACATCAATGCCTATCAAGATAATATGCGATTTACTCCTCCAATGCCATGTTCTATGTGGCACAACGAGCAAGGATACTTACAAGAGGGCGAGTCCAAGGAAAAGGCATGAAAACAAAGAAAGAGAATGATTTACATCAAGGATAACACCAAGAAATTCAAGCAAGACTCCTCTAAAGTCAGATGGTGGGGACGGAAGGATCGGGCCTGTTGGATTTCACTGCCCCATCCTGTTGTTCCCAGCTAAGAAGTGTCTGACAGTAACTTATTCCTCTCTCCCCATTGATAAACAGAATACTCGTGTGCATGTGGGAGGAATAGGAGCTGATCAACAGCACCGTCCATTGAAGGACAAAGGGCCCCATTAATTTGTATATTTATGGCATCTCCATGACCTACGCCATACTACATGTAAGGCTGGAGAAGAATGGGTTAAAATCTGAGCAGGAAACAGAAATGCAGGAACGCAGTTTATTCGTCAACGCGTTTCGAAGTATCACAGTTCTTCATCAGGACAAACTATAATGAAGTAAAAGTGAATCTGCCAGCAATGTTTTGCTAAATGATGTAGGGGCAGAGACCCTGATTCCAGTGATGTATCACTTACTGGGCTGCTTGTTGTAGTTTTGATAGAATCCCTGTTTTCTCTTCTGTAGATGTAGCAGCAATCAGAATGCTGAACTGTGTATAACCCCGCCCACACTCCTGATTGGTAGCTTCCTGTGTACACTCTAAGCAAGCTGCCAATCAGTGGTGGGGGTAGGGTTATACAGATTAACTGGGCACATGACATCTAGTCCTGCAGTGATAATCTCCTGCAGATAAAACACTAATTGTTTTGAAACTACAACAAATTGCTGAACAAATGACACATCCGTGGAATCAGGGTCTCTGCCCCATACATTATACTACTCTTGGATTACAAAACAAAAAACAGATTCTCTATAAAAGCAAACTAAACCTAGAAATACAATTTAAAAAAAATCTGGTGACGTTTGTCTAGAACAAAGGGGGAAGATTTCTGCTGAGGCAAGATGCCTCATGGCAAAAGACGTGCCATTGTACTCAAGTGATAAGATATAACTGCCCCAGTTACCATGAACTTAAAAAGTACCCGTCATTTCAATTTTTATTTCATAAATCAATAGTATCAATTCTCCATAGAACTTTATGAGCACCAAGTGTCATCTCCTATCTCAGTAATAGGAAAGTCTATAGTCACCGAAAAATCATTTTACTCGTGAACTGAGAATTTGGAGGATGAAAGAAGCAGATTTTTCTGCCTATATGACAAAGTTGCTAATTTTCACGTGGACTATTGATTTATAGAAACAAAACTTTAAAGTGACGGTTACTCTTTAATTAGCGGGAGAACAGTACTTGTGGGGCCCCTCTCTCTGTTATATCTGTTCTCCTGCCAAAGAGAAGACCCCCAACATTTTTTACACATCCTCAATGTCTGTGGGGAGACGTTTTCAAAAACAGTACCTTGGTGGGATCATCTTTCAGTGCCGCCCAACGACCCTTTTTGGGCCGCCTAATCACGGCAGTGCTGCTGTAGTGATCCATGTGGCTGCCCATGGGTAGAGTCGGTGCCTGGGAGTAGCGCAGCTCTAGGGCACTGCCAGGGAGAGATCTAGAAACGGAAGGCGACAAAATGCAAAATATTGAGCACAATTGCTAACAATTGACGCTAGTTTGCAATTTTTCTTTCCCGTCCTCGCTTCACGGACATGTACGGTACATGCAAAAACGTGATGCACATGCTTCAACCAGTCCATAACTGTAGAATTTACACAGTGATGACAGACGAGAAGCCACACTCGAGCTTCTACTTTTGGGGCCCCCCGTTCCTGCAGCTTCACACTATTGTATGGATCAATTGGAAATTTTTGCAAAAATTGGAAATTAATTGGAAATTGATGGGAGCATTGAGTGTGAAACTGCCGGAAACAAGCGGCTGACAGTGAAGACGGACGGATGCGGAGCATTCCGGGGAAGATGTGCCGATCCCCTTTAGTGGTGTCCTCCGCTCGGTGACGGGAGGCCTAGAACATGTGGTTACACATAAAAGACATGGACACCAAAACACACAGGCCACAGACTCCGACATCTGCGCTCCCTCGTACTGGTCACAATCGGACAAGCAAAATTCGATTAATTATTTTTTTTTTTTTATTGTCAAACGTTGGTGGAGTACACACTTACAAAATGCATAGTTGAAGCAGATACTTGTGGAGTGCGGTGGTATAAGGGAAAAGATAGAGTGCAGCAATAAATAGAAGGGTATATAAAAGACATGATAAAGCAAAGAGGATACACTTAGAAGGGGTATTCCGATCGTAGACATCTACGGAAATCCAAGGGATTTATGTACTACCTATCGGGACACTGTGCCAGGATGGGGGACGTTATACCAGGATGGGGGACGTTATACCAGGATGGGGGATGTTATACCAGGATTGGGGATGTTATACCAGGATGGGGGACGTTATACCAGGATGGAGGACGTTATACCAGGATGGTGACATTATACCAGAATGGGGGATGTTATACCAGAATGGGGGACGTTATACAAGGAAGGGGACATTATACCAGGATGGTGACATTATACCAGAATGAGGGATGTTATACCAGAATGGGGGACGTTATACAAGGAAGGGGGACGGTATCAGAATACCAGGATGGATACATTATACCAGGATAGGGGACGTTATACCAGAATGGGGTACATTATATCAGGATGGAGGATGTTATAACATTATGGCAGACATTATACCAGGATGGGAGATATTATATCATAATGAGGACATTATACCAGCATGGGTGACATTATACCAGGATTGGGGACACTATGCCAAAATGGGGGGCATTATACCAGAATGTGGACGTTACATCAGGATGGGGCACATTATACCTGGACGGGGGGACGTTATACCTGGGCGGGGGACGTTACAACTGGACGGGGGACGTTACAACTGGACGGGGGACATTATACCAGGACGGGGGACGTTATACCAGGACAGGGGACGTTATACCAGGATGTGGACATTACACCTAGATGGGGGACGCTATACCTAGATGGGGGACGCTATACCTAGATGGTGGACGTTATACTAGGACGGGGGACGTTATACCGGGATGGGGGATGTTATACCGGGATGGGGGATGTTATACCGGGATGGGGGACGTTATACCGGGATGGGGGACGTTATACCGGGATGGGGGACGTTATACCAGGATGGGGGACGTTATACCAGGATGGGGACAAAAAATGTAGCATTCAGGTTAAATTGCCCTGTTGACATTTTGCGACAAATAACGTTGGTTTTTGGTTGCAGTTTAGTAATTCGGTCTCTAAAAGGTCCGCCATCACAGACCTATCCTATAAATGGAGCGCGGCTCCCTCTAGTCACCTCTATTGAGGTTAGACGAACGAGTGTGCTCTCATAGAAGTGAATGGAGGGAGATGCACACACGTGTGGTCACTTCTCTGTGGTCATATTCTCGGCCTGGATGGTGCAGTCAATGATGTCCTAACTGAGGATCCCCATTTTGGAGAGTATCCCAGAAGTGGAACCCACCATAAATGTCTCAGATCCCAATGTCCCTTTAAGAGTATGTCCATCTTTGCAACCAGCCATTAATATTCATCTAAAATAATTTAACAATTTAACTTTACAAAATAATCTCTTTAAAAATAAATTTGTGGCGACAGCGCCTCTGCAGAGCTATGTGTTTCCATAGTTACAGACTACAAACAAGCCCTATGTGAGGTCAGACCTGTGTGTTATTCATTTACATATCTCCCTTTTTTTATACTGTATGAATTTAAGGAGGCAATGGACCCCCCTGATCTCCTCGATCACTGTACCTGTAGAAAAGTAGTTTGGGTATTTAAAGGATGACTCCAAAAAGAAAAAAAAATGGTTATTAAAGAGTTTATATGTATGAATTAAACCAACGAAGGTAATCAGAATAACTGTACAGATCATAAATAACATATAGTAACTCATGAGAAGAGGATACTTCGCGATCACCTAAAACAATCAGCATTTCCCATTACCATGCTTTATAACTACACTCCCGGTGGATACTCCAGGTAGTGCACTATAGTAAACATATCTCTGCACTATACTTTCTTTTATCAAATACTTGTTGTAGTACAGATTTGTTCGTCTACCTTAACGCTGAGCTTCTAGAACCGTCCAAATGACAAAATGATTCACCTGGAGTATGTGGATGAGGGTCGCCCTCGCAGCTGGTCGATCTCTAACTGCATGCGTTCAATCTCCGCCACGAGCTGCTCCTAGAGGAAGGAGACAGGAGAAAGAATCATTTAGTAAGTAAGACGATGTGCAAGAAGAAGGCACAAAATAACACACCGTCAGGCTACTAATAGACAGTCACAATATGGCCGCAACATCCAGATCACCTGTGGGTTCTATTAAGCCCTAGAATCTTATTGCTACTCTACAGTGGGAATGTGCGTCACATTAGATGTTTAGATTTATCAGATGCCTGATGAAAGGACTGTTATTGTATATGCAGAAAGATGGTGTAAAAGCCAAAAATCACTCTCCAGGACGCGAATTTCTAACGCCGGTCAGGACAGATTCAGACAAGCATATGCAAAATTGGTAGTTTTTCATCCAGATGGTCACCCTTAAATAATCGATATGTCTGATGTTGACCATGGCTCCATGTTAAAAAAGTGCATGTGAACCACCACATTGACTTGCACTGGTCAGTGTGCTGTCCGTATGCTAACTGTTATGCATATGGACAGATTATATGCTCTACTGACTGAGCCTTCACTCAGATCTGTCAGCAAAATACAGGCCCCACAGCTCTCTAATGTCCCTCACTTGTCCTTAAATTTGGAAAATACACGGTGACCAAAAGTTAAAAAGGCAAGGAAAACCATCTGTAAGGGCCTAGACTTGAAAGTAAAAGAGGTTGCTTCTTCACAGACAACCAATTTCAAAGAGTGGCCACTAGGGCGATCAGCTGATCACCCCAGATCCTGCTCCAAACACCCTTGGAACATTGCTGATTGCCCCATGTTCGGCTTCTAACTCCCTTACCAAAAAGCTAATATAGCTCCCAAAACCCATGGCAAACATCTCCTGCTTCCAAAGCTCATGGCAAATGGCTGATCACGCCTGGTACTACTCCCAAGACCAATGGCAAACAGATGATCATCCCTGGTCCTACTCCCAGCACCCTTATCAAACAGCCAATCAAGCCTGGTTCTACTCTCATCGCCTTTGGCAACCTGCTGATCACCCCTGGTCCTACTCCCAACAACCTTGGCAAACTGCTGATCGCCCCTGGTCCTGCACCCAGCACCCTTAGCAATCAGCTGATCACCCAGGTCCTGCTCCAAACACACATGGCAAACAGCTGATCGACCCTAGCCCTGCTCCCAGCACCCTTAGCAAACAGCTGATCGCCCCAGGTCATGCTCCCAGCACCCTTAGCAAACAGCTGATCGCCCCAGGTCCAGCTCCCAGCACCTTTAGAAATCAGCTATTCTCCCCAGGTTCTGCTCCCAACACACATGGCAAACAAATGATCGCCCCTTGCCCTGCTCCCAGCACACTTAGCAAACAGCTGATCGCCCCAGGTCCTGCTCCCAGCACCCTTAGCAAACAGCTGATCGCCCCAGGTCCTGTTCCCAGCACCCATGGCAAACAGCTGATCGCCCCAGGTCCTGCTCCCAGCACCCTTAGCAAACAGCTGCCGCCCCAGGTCCTGCTCCCAGCACCCTTAGCAAACAGCTGATCGCCCCAGGTCCAGCTCCCAGCATCCATGGCAAACAGCTGATCGCCCCAGGTCCTGCTCCCAGCACCCTTAGCAAACAGCTGATCGCCCAGGTCCTGCTCCCAGCACCCTTAGCAAACAGCTGATCGCCACAGGTCCTGCTCCCAGCACCCTTAGCAAACATCTGATCACCCCAGGTCCTGCTCCCAGCACCCTTAGCAAACATCTGATCGCCCCAGGTCCTGCTCCCAGCACCCATGGCAAATGGTTGATCGCCCCTAGCCCTCCTCCCAACACCCTTAGCAAACAGCTGATCGCCCCATCTCCTGCTCCCAGTATCCTTAGCAAACAGCTGATCGCCCCAGCTCCTGCTCCCAGCACCCATAGCAAATGGTTGATCACCCATAGCCCTGCTCCCAGCACCCTTAGCAAACAGCTGATAGCCCCATGTCCTGCTCCCAGCACCCTTAGCAAACAGCTGATTGCTAAGGGTGCTGGAAGCAGGACCTGGGGCAAACAGCTGATCGACCCAGGTCCTGCCCCCAGCACCCATGGCAAATAGTTGATCGCCCCTAGCCCTGCACCCAGCTCCCTTAGCAAATTGCTGATCGCCTTTAGTCCTGCATCCAACACCTTTGTCAAACAGTTGGTCATCCAATATCCTGCTCCCAGCATCTTTGCCAAATGTCTGATTGTCCCTTGTCCTGCACCCAACACCCCTGGAAAAAACACGATTGCACTTGGTTCTGCTCCCACCACCCTGATTTTTGGATGGGAAGTCACACAAATCCATCAGAACAGAAGCAGCGCCTATGGAGAATCTCTCCATTCTGGCTCACAGAGGAGGGCATCCTGTGCTGGTGATCCAACCCCCCCTCCATATAAACGAATAGGGCCTATGGAAGAGGTTGCCATCATTAACAAACCCTAATACGCGCAGCTAGATTACAATATTTGGAGAGAAAATTCACCAGGAATATTATGTACGTAGCGATACTCCAGCTCTAATGTGGGACCGACAACTAGCACCCCCACTGATCTTGAGAACAGGGGTCCCGTAGTCCTATGTGCAAATGGAGCGGTGGACAATTGCTCTATCCAGTTCCATCAAACTGACTCGTTCCGTCAGTCCCATAGAAGTGAATGGAGCACGAATGGGAACATTGTAATCCCTGTTCTTAAGATCAAGGGGGGTCCCAGCACTTGGACCCCCAATGATCATATATTTTAAAATTTTCCTGTGGATAGGTGATAAATATAGTTAGTGGAACAATCCACCTTTAAATTAGATTTTCCAATAATTAACCCTTTAATGACCAGGCCTGAATGGGCCTTAATGACCATCCAATATTTTTATTATTATTATATTATTATTATTATTATATCATGTTTGTCTCTCCCCTTTTCATATATATATTTTTTTCATATAGATTTTTTATCTTTTTAATAATTTATTTATTTTTCACATTTTTCATTTATGAGGCTTGGTTTTACGTGGGACAAGCTGTAAATGTAATAATATATTAATATATTTATGGGTATTGAGGTAGATACTAAATAACGCGTAATTGATATCATATATTTTTTTTTTTATAGAAAAAAAAGAATTTTTGGGGGGCTATATTTTTTTTATTGTACCCGTGTCATATCAAATAACCTGCCGGATGACTTCTACAGGTTATTACAGTTGTCTGGACACTTAATATGAGTAGGTTTTTTGTTATAGGTGTGCAATAACAAATTATTACTTTTTTTTTAACATTTTTTTTTGCAGACTTTTTATACGTTTAGATTTTTTTTACATAACTGTAGGCTGCAGTATGGAGTCAGGAGACCGGCAGTCAGTCCGGGCATTGTGATCCGTATATAGTCGTATGAACACGGCCTAACATGGAAATTTCATGGGACCACACTACTATTTATTTTGGGTATTCATACTAGGTATACAGCTCACTATGGTCATCTGCATGTGAGGAGTACAGACACTTGCACTGATGGTACAAACCTTGTTGATTAGAAGCTCGTCCTGCAGCTTCTTCATGTTAGCTATCTCTTCGGAGAGAGTGTTCTGAGAGAGAGGAAGCAAGCAAAAAGGACAAGACAGTATATAGTGAGTATATAGTGAGTAGAGGAAACGAGTGAGGACAGCCTAGAGCACTGGTTACTAAGACAGAAGGTGAAAGGTTAGTTGCAAATCAGGAAGCAAGGACAGGAGCACTTCTTGATCACCCCCTCTTTCCATTTTTTTCAGTTTTTTTTTTTTACTTAAATAAATGTATTTGGGGCAAAAAAAATCACTTTTGCAATTGGGTTTCATTAAAAATTTTGCACCGTTTGGCTTCTGCAGGCTCTTATGTTTCAACTTTGATGTGGTCTTTGGTCATAAATCAGCCTGAGAGCAGCTTTAAAAAAAAGATACAAATTGGACCATTAGAACCAGCTCACTGACAGATTCTCAGTTAACTCATTCTACAGCCAGCAACAGATGCAACACAAAGGCTGTAGAAGGCACATTTTTTTATGAAACCAAATTATGAAAAAAAAATTTTGTTTGGGTGGGGGGGATAGTCCGCAAAAGTGGACAACTTCCTTTAAGATAGGCACTAAAACAGTGTAAGATATACGAAAAAAAGGCATTTTACAATTCTAGTCATTCACACCATAGATGCCAGAACATCCTTTTCCCTCTCTTCCCAGCATGCATTGCTCCTGAAACCGTCCAATGACTTTCCTGACTTAAACCGAAAACCCGCCTCTCTGCAGATTGACAGACAGGAGAGCAGGAGCAAACAGAAAAACACTCCCACTTCCTGTAATCAGGTTTCTCTGCTGCTGGAGAAAAGTCAGTGGACACCAAGTTACACAGTTGGCCCATAGGAGTGACTTTTCAAGCTGAAAACATCATTTTGGGTAGGTAAAATTTTAATTTTGTTGGCCTACATTTTTTTTTAAAGTGATCACTTAAAGGAACAAATTTGCGGCAGTCTATGGTTTCAAATACAAACTTAAAGGGCTTGTCTAGAATTAGTTGTTAGGCTTTTTGCCAGAAATAGCGCCACTCTTGTCCATGACTGGTATCTGCTTTGCAACTCAAGATCAATTAAGGTGATCCTTCAAAAAAAAAAAACATCAGAGAGATAAGAGGGGGGAGTAATGTAACGAGACTTTAGAGATAAATCAGTTGTCAAGTTCACGGGCTCTGGACGCTTGAATACAAATCACAAGGTGCGAATATACAAGGTGTCTTATTGAATCTAGTGTCTCAAAGCCTTTCCGTAGGCTCCTGCCTGTCATAGGCTACGGCTAAGAAAACAGAAGATGATGATAGGAGTCATCGGTCAACCGATGGGCTGGATGCATTACCTTCTCCTCCAGGGCTCCCATCCTCTCCTTAAGATGCAACTGCAGTCTTTCGTTAGATTCAGACAGGAGTTTATCGACAGTCTCCGACAGACGTTTATTGTGTTCATCGTTCATTTTCTCCCTTTGACGGGCCTGGAGGAGACAGCAGACGTTCAGCATGCACAAGTAGAAGTGTGACCTCCAAACCCTGCTCCTCACGCAATTTCTAAGTGAAGCCTGTGTAGTCCATGCGTACAAGAAATTCTACGAGTGACACTCAACTCCTAACTACAAATCTAAAGGATGAATTACAGACTGATCGCTGTGAATGTAGAATCTGAATATCATATAGAGTATCCGCCCACGAGGAACAGGTTTATATGGACCATAGAGTAGCACCTACCCTTTGTAGTTCCTGGTTCTTCTCTTCTAGTTGGGCTTCAAGTTGACGGAGCCGTTCTTCAAAGTTTCCATGTCTCTCCTCTGCCTGATTAGGAAAAAAAAATACATAGAAGTCAATAGTGTTTTTTCGACGTTCTGAATGGGATAGGGGATGACTTACTGATTGCTGGCTGGGACCGACACCAATCTCAAGAAAAAGGCTCTGCAGACAAAAAGTTGAGCATACTCACCTCCACTCCTTTCATTCCCTATGGGACTGTCGGAAACAGTAGAGCACCGTAATCGGCTATGTCTCACAGTCCCATAGAGAAGTATTGGAGAATTGGTGGCACCAATTGAAGCCTCAGTACAAAATCTTCAACAAGTTCCCATCTATTATGGTCATTTAATTGATCTTCACGTATGGGCCAAAGAGACCTTTTGGGCCCCCTGAGGCTGCAGGGCCTGGGTACAAACTATTCTAGTTGCGCCCCTGCTTAGGGCGCATGCTCGTCATCCGCCCAATTTAAACGGGGCTCAACAATATCCTGTTCTCTGGATTGGAGAGGGTCCCAATACTAGGACCCTTCAGTGCTCACTAATTTATCCCCTAGTCTGGCACTGAGATACTGATGACCTCCCAGTGGGACTGGTCATTAATATCAGATCAGATGGGAGTCCGACACCCAGTCCCAATATTAGGACCCCTCAGTGCTCAGAAAGTTATCCCCTATTCTGGCACTGAGATACTGATGGCCTCCCAGTGGGACTGGTCATTAATATCAGGTCAGATGGGAGTCCGACACCCAGTCCCAATATTAGGACCCCTCAGTGCTCAGTAAGTTATCCCCTAGTCTGGTATTGAGATACTCATGACCCCCCGTTAGGACTGACCATCAATATCAGATTAGTGGGGGTCCAACACCCAGTCCCAATATTAGGACCCTTCTGTGTTCAGTAAGTTATCCCCTAGCCTGGCACTGAGATACTGATGACCTCCCGTTAGGACTGGTCAACAATATCAGATCAGTAGGGGTCTGACATACAGTACCCCAACCTAATAGCCCATACCTGGAGGCAAAAAGTACAAAGTGTATGGAGGCGAAATACCAAAGCTCCATACAGTGTGTAGTGGCCATTCTTAGGCACTTTAATGGGAGCTACAATACTCAAGACCAGCCATTACACAGTGTGTGGAGCTGTGGTGTTCCAGTGCACCACGGTATGACCAGATTTGTGGGGGTGCCGGGTGTTGGACCTCCACCAATCTGACCTTAGTGACAGGTCATCAATATCTTAGTCCTGGACAACCCTTTTAGACTGTGCAAGGACCTACACAAATTGGAGCAAAGGAAGACATGACCATCAAATTTTTGGTAATATGTATTTGAAAAGATCGATATTGGAGGAATGGAAGAATCCATGAGGACACAGGTGTTACTGAACACCCAAGTGAATCCCTGTTTTCTCCACGGGACAGTTTTGGAGGGAAATTTTCCCGCCAAATGGGGTCTGGGTTTTTCCACTTGGTTGTTGGGGAGAGCAGACTTAGGGTAGTGACGGCAGGTGATTGGGTCATTATTTGACCTATGAGGTGGCCGTCACAAGGGAAGATAAGCATGGGTAGCAACGGACACTGATTGGGTCTTTGATTGGACCTATGATGCTTCTGTTGCAGGGGGCAAACCTGCTTGTCTGCCTCGGTAACAGTGTGTCATTGGGTTACACACATCCCATGTGACCTATTGTAGTATAAAAGAAGGTGTACTGGGGAGAGGGGTTTGTCATCTTACCTGTCCCGCAGACTGGATCCTTTGCCATCCCTCTATCTTTCCCTTATATTAATGTGGTTTTTTTATGTTATTTCGTCACAGCTTTTTTGTTAGCAGGTAAGTAAGCCGCTTGCATAAACAGCGCAAAATTTTGATGAAATTTACCAACTGAAATATACTTTGCCAATTCAAGAATGCATGTTTATTTTGGGGGCGGGGGTGTAATTACTTCTATATACCTACCATCTAAAAAGTAAAGTCTAAGAACGAATTTTGGAGACTTAACCCCTTGTCTCAATGGCGCGATGGCTAAGGATGCGCAGCTCTCTCTGTTCCGACTTGGTTGCCTCCCGTAGGAACTTCCATAGAAGTAAATGGAGAGATCTGCGCATGCATGAGCAGCCCCTTCCCTGTTTACAGCGCCGCAAGACAGAGGTCAGGCAACTTCGTTCTAAGGATTCGATGCGTGTCACAGAGTTGGGAGAATCTTTAATATAAAGATGGAAATCCCCTTTAAGCATATGAATATCTTTTTGTTCTTACAACATTAATATATGCAATTTCGTGCCATTTATGAAACAACCCTGACTTCGAATCTAGGCATGTAGCACAATGCAGAGGACTGAATAAAAAAGCAATGTGGCGCCCTCACCGCTCACTCCCACTGTGCGCTCTGATTAGGCAGCATGTAAGTATAGATACCTTGCTGAGAGCTGCCACTCGCTGCGCCAGCTGAGCCTCAATCTCTGGTAAGGTCTCCGCCTTCTGAAGGGTCTGCTGCAGTTTCTGTTTGGCGTCTTCCAGCCACTCCTGCAGCTGCCGGTTCTTTTCTTCACTCTGAAAAGGGGCGATACAAGTCAGCGCAAGCTAAAAAGGTCAATAACTAGCCGGACAAGGATGTGGGACCGTCAGCCTCATAAATCTAGACTGCTTTGTAGAGACCCTATGTCATCATTCCTAATCTGCCATGCCCGTAATTTTCCTTGCAGTCAGCAGGCAGATCAATAGCACAGTGAAAACTCATGATGTAAAGTCTATGGCCAGTGACCTAGAACCCTGCATAAAATCTAAGGCCATGGTCCGAAGCAGTCATTATAACGTTCACTGACCATCTACATCAGTAGAGGGCCATTTACTGTCTTCCAAATTACATCCTCCCTTATACTTGCTTTGCAGATAAAGAACAAGAGTAATGGAGATGTAAGTGTGCAGCAGATGGGGAATTAAGGTTGTGCATAGTACAAGAAATATAATGTCATATGACAAGTGTGATGTCATCAATTATAAAATAGTTACAAACTGGAGGCCAAAGGTAAGTGGTCTAAGAGCATACACATTAGTCTAATGTTGTCTGAACCCGCCGATAATGACAGGTTAGGCCAACACTCTAATATGTATGGGGGCACCGGGCCGATTGAAAAGGAGGGGGGAGATTTCAATCAAACATTTCGGACTGCTAAGATTTCGGACTGCCGATTGTATTTTTCTCCCAGAGATAAGTCACTGACCGACATATCAGTCTGTGGGTTTCTCATAGAAAACACCAGAGCGCTCGGCCAAACAAGTGCTCCTGTGTAAGGGAGAACCAGCCGAGATGGCCATTGGCCAAAAAATCGGCTAACAGCCATCTACTGTGGCTACACATGAGATAACTGTTGGATGAATGCTCGTTCGGCAGACAACACTCTCTCCTGACACCCCCAATACACATGAATGCTTAAGCTCGGTATAGCGTACATGTGCTTTCAACAGAAAGAGAGGTGAAGCCACTGTAAGGGCCCCCATACAAATTAGACTAATGTCAGCTAAACCCACCGATAGACTAATTCAGCCAACGGTCTAATGTGTATATCGGTATTGGTCAACTGATGGTCGGAAGAGATGCAGATGTCCAATTTCAGATTGACAATCGCATTGTTTTCCCTGAGATAAGCCGCCAACCGACGTGTCACTCGGTAACTTTCTCATAAAGAACACAGCAGCGCTTGGCCGAGCGGGACTCCTGTGTATAGTAGAGAGGGCCGAGATTGCTGTCGGCCGAAACGTTGTTCGGCAGTCAGGAATCTAATGTGTATAGTCATTCTAAGACTCAACAAACAAAAGGATTAAAATTCCAACTACCCGATACTTCTCTCTCCGACAGATAATGTTGGGAGGCTCCCATACACATCAGATGGTCAACGTTCATCTAATATGTATGGGGGTCTTTAAGATAGCCATATTAAATCTACATTTTCCAAAGTCAACGATGACGATGGGACCAGCTGACCTTCTAATGTGTATCGGATGGCAAAAGTTGAGGAAGATAAGGATAGAGAATTTGGATTGTAATCCCTGATCCTTTTTATTTCTGGAAAGATAAGCTGCTGCAACAGCTCTGCTACCAAGGACACATGCATGCTCAGCCAACTGATTTCTAACTTCGCCATACTTTACCTGTCGATAGAGGGAGTCTTTACTGGCAAGCTCATTCTCTAACTTGTCATTGACATCATGGAGTGAAGTGGCCTCTCTCTGCGCACTCAGGTAGCGCTTCTCTAACGTGGTAATCCGTTCTTCCATATCTTCCCTTTGCGCCAGAGCCTCACAAAAGAAAACGGAGTAGAATGAAAGGACAGAAAAACATGACACATAGACAAATGTAACATACAATCAATTGCTGGTATGAAGAAATGTTGAAACATGCCATGAGTCAGGGTGCAAAGCATGACCCTCTTCTCCTTACCTCTTTGAGGTCACGCTGCAGTTTGGCGCTGACCTCTTCGGATTTTATAAGATCTTTTTGTGCAGTGTTTAACTCTTCCTCCAGTTCGGCCATTTGGCGGCACATCATAGTCAGGCGTTCCTTCAGCTGGCACAGCTCTAACCTTTGCTTCTCCAACATCTCCTCCAGCTCAGTTTCCCGTCCTCCTCTGAGCTCGTGGAGAGAGGAGCCATTCAAGATGGTCTGAAATGATAAAAAAAAGGGATGCTCCAATTTGTTGTTTCCATATCTACTACTGTGTGATATCAAAACAACTGAACAAAAAGGTACAGGTAAAGGAATATTCCCAAAGGAGCTCTGCCTGCACTAGGCAAGGTACGTCTAGGACCTATTCAAATAGATCGGTGAATGCTTCATTAGGGCTAGCTTCTAGAGACCACATCTAGGCTGGCATAAATATTAACTTAGTCGCTTTGGATCTAAAACTGCTTTTACTCTTCTAGGAATTCTTTCTATAAGATTATGGAGGTGTCTATGGAAATTGTTTCCCCTTCACCCAGAAGAGCATTTGTGAGGTCAGACACTTACATTGGAGGAGATGCCGGGCTCACAAATTCCGTTCTATTTAATCTCAAAGGTGTTGGATGGGGTTGAGGTCCGGGCTCTGTGTGGCTGGCCATGTTCTTAACCCAACTATCTCTGCATAGACCTTGTGCATTGGGCACAGTCATGGGGAAAAGAAAAGGGTCTACTTCAAACTGTTCCCACAAAGCTGGAAGCTACAGTTGTCCACAATGTCTTGTGCTGAAGAATTAAGATTTCCCATCACTGGGACTAAAGAGCCTTAGTCGACCCCTAATAACAGCCTATATCCTCCTCCTCCTCCACCATCTATACAGGAGCACAATGCAGTCAGGGGGTAACGTTCTCCTGGAATCACCAAACCCAGACTCCTCCATCAGACGCAGATAGAGAAGTGTGATCCGTCACTGCACAGAACACGTCTCCTCCAGAGTCCAGTGGTGGTGGCTTTACACCACTCCATCCGACGCTCAGCATTGTGCTTGGTGATGTACAGCTGCATGCAGCTGCTCGGGCATGAAGCTCCCGGTGGGGGCGCAGTGTTTGTGCTGATGTTATACCAGAGGAGGTCTGGACTCTGCAGTTATGGGGTAGGCAGAGAGGTGGTGACTTTTCTGCCCTCTGCTCTTCAGCATTCGGCCCCCCGCTCTGTAACGTTACGGGGTCTCCACTTCGTGGCGGAGTTGCTGCAGTTCCTTCCACTTCTCAATAATATCACTCACAGGTGATAGGGGAAGATTTAGGAGGAAGAAATTTCATGGATGAACTTGTTACCCCGGTGGCTGCTATTACAGGACCACATTGGTATCAGTGAGCTCTGCACCACCATCTGACGGCATGGCGGGGACTAGATGTTATACACCGGGAGGGCGAGGGGCCGGGCTGGATGTTATACAACGGGGGGTGGGGGTGCGAGGGGCCAGATGTTATATCTCGGGGAAGGGGATCGGATGTTATACCTCAGGGGGAGGGTGGTGGCGAGGTGCCGGATGTTATACACCTGAGGTGAAGGGTCGGATGTTATACACTGGGGGCGGGGGGATGGATGTTATACCTTGGGGGTCAGTGGGCCAGATGTTATACCCCGAGGGGCGAGGAGTTGGACATTATACACCAGGGGGCTAGGGGCCGGATGTTGTACCTCGGGGAAGGGGGCAACGGGCCAGATGTTATACAACGAGGGTGAGGGGCCAGATGTTGTACCTCGGGGGGGAGGGCGGATGTTGTATCTCGGGGGGGTGCGAGGGGCTGGATGTTATACCTCGGGGGGGCAAGGGACCAGATGTTATACAACGAGGTTGGGGGGCCGGATGTTGTACCTCTTGGGGGGGGGGCGTTTGTTGTACCTCTGGGGGAGGGGCGAGGGGCCGGATGTTATACTTCATGGACAATGGGACTGAATGATAAATCTGAATTCATTAAGACGTATGCCCCAATACTTTTCTCCATACGGTGTATGGTGAACACTTTTTCTTCTACCATTATCCAATTGTAGTTATAACAGGACAGGCACTAGGTAATAACTCCATTCCCCTCTTATGCTGATATTATTCTGCAAATTAACATTTCTGTCTTAAAAACGAAAAAAAATACTATGGAATCCTTACAGAGTTCTGCGAGTCTCCATCTTTGCCATCATCGATTCCTGACCTCCTCCTTGCAAGCTGTTCTCGTAGTGATAGAGACTGGAAGAAGAAGACGAGACAGACATTATACTTCCTGCACCGGGATACTGTGATGATTAATGAATTGAAGATGCTTACCTCCTGACTGGACATCTCCAGCTCTTCCTCCAGCACCGCCACCCTTTCAAGGGCTACACGAAGGCGCTCTCGGACCTGTTGCGTTAAAGAAAGAAAAATGAAGTTGCCAAATATATATAGGTGTTACTGTATTTAGTTTGCACATTGCTCATTCTTGAATAAATGGTCACATTTTGGAACATGGAATCTGAGCCAGACTAAAAGGAGAGCAAAGCTGGCTTTGCCCATTTGCCGCCACCTCATTGTTCCCACCCCTAAGGAGAGGCAGTCGGGCATCTCACCTACAGCTCCATTCTAGCAGACCCATGGATCACTAGATTATCACCTATCCTACAGATAGGTGATATTTGCTTTCATCGGGAAACCCCTTCAAATAAAATCACAACTTTTGGAAGAAAGATTTTCAACAAGAAAAGGGGAATTTAGGTCCTGCGGTGGTTTAAGATTTACCCACCCATGAGCAGGAGCGATTTAATTAAAAGCAATACATTAAAAAATTACCTATTGTTTATAATGCAAGTGGCACACATCGGAGATGGGCATTTTGTGCCCTGAAACAACAGCGGTGAGAACTATCGCTATACCTGAGGCTCTGAGCCAATATTCTTGACAATGAGGCCTTATGTTTCACTAGTGGGAACCTGCGCTATGTGTGCCCCCCCGAGCTGACACCAGATACATATGAATTGGCAGGCTTTAATGGGGTAAAATATTGATGGAGTTCCTTAGTCCCATGCTTCTTGGAGCACAGTAGCCAGCAAACAACAAAGGGCGCAGTTGTGTGCTCATCCCTCTCTGCGCACAAACTAATCCATTTTATGCCAATCTAAACGCAACATATCCCATTGCAGAACCAGAAAGACCCATCCTTGTAGGATAAAGTGGGAGTCCAATGCATTTTTCACAGTGATTTATTAGTAAAAAAGAAGAAAAAAATCAGGAACCGTACAAACCTTGCTCTTAGGGCACTTTCAGATGGCCGTATAAATCGGACAGAGATCGGGACGCAGTGCTTGGACTGCCCGGCAGCTCTCCCCACCCAAACGGGACAGCTGCATACAAATAAATGAAGCAGTCAAGCCTGGATTGTGAGAGCCCCCGGCCAGTCCGAGCATTGCATCACGATCTCGTTCCGATTTATATGGCAGTCTGACTTTCTCACTAAGCTATGGCATATAGCTTGGATATGGCGGGGGTCAACCTCTCGGACTCCCATCAACCCTGAGGATGAAATGATTGCCGTATTGACACTATGAGGCAGCCCCTACACCTTAATAGAGCTGGGCAGCAGTTCCTTACACAGCCAGTAGCTGTGGATGTTTCAAAAACATCCCTTTAAAGCAAGAATAAACCATTTAAGGAGAAACTGTCACTTTCTTTAAATAAAGTATTTTCTTTTTACCTGGTGTAAATGCCGCTGTTCTCCTGAATCCGGCAAAGTTTTTCTTTTGTTCCAGCGCTTCTCCGTTCCTGAGATAAAGCCCTTTTATCTCTCTATGAATATCCAGTTTTGTATAGCAAGGAGGCATAGCCCTCAGACTCATAAACCCCACCCCTTTGGCTAGCAAAACTAGAACATGCAGGAAAGAGGGCGTCATATTTCTCCTGAATCTTACAATGTGAATTTTTTGTTCCTGTGCCTCTCTGTTTCAAAGATATGGCCTACTATTCCTTGTTTAAAAATGTAACATTTTAGTCAACTGGGCATGGTCCTCAGGAAGATGCCCACAAAGAATCGTTCAGGACCACACCTACTTGGCTAACAAGACTAAATTTATATACAGGGAAGAGGAGGCCATATCTCAGGAATGGAGGGCAGTAGAAACAAAAGAAAGACAGCGCCGGAGTCAGGAGAACAGCGGCATTTTCATTAGCTAAAACCAAAATCCTATTTATGCAAGTGATATATCCTGTTTAAATCATTGAATATCCTATCAAAGCAATATTTTGTCACCTTATTTTTTGGGGGCCTATTTATTCCTAGTAGCACATGGTGTGTGTTTTTTTGGAAGGGTTAAAGAATGAATGGGATAAAAGGTAGGGTGAAATATTGAACAATGGCCTCATCCTCATCAAGAGTTATTAAATATAAAATTTATTTTGAATGGTGATATGTCTTTGATACATGTTTAGAGAAGATTGGTCAAGTCTTCAATCTTGGACCACCAGAGATTTTCAAAACAGATATACAGATGGAAATCACAGTATCATTGAAATAAACACCCATTTACTGAGAATGTTAAGGCAGATTGTGTTAGACCGCGTTCATAGAATGTTAGAGTTGGAAGGGGCCTCCAGGGTCCTTGTGTCCAACCCCCTGCTCAATGCAGGAGTCACTAAACCATCTCAGACAGATGTCTGTCCAGCCTCTGAAGACTTCCATTGAAGGGGAACTCACCACCTCTTGTGGCAGCCTGTTCCACTCATTGATCACCCTCACTGTCAAAAAGTGTTTTCTAATATCTAATCAGTATCTTCTCCCTTTCAGCTTCATCCCATTGCTTCTCGGGTTTTCATGTGCAAATGAGAATAAGGATGATCCATCTACAGTGTGACAGCCCTTCAGATATTTGTAGGCAGCTATTAAGTCTTCTCTTGTCTTCTTTTTGCAAGCTAAACATTCCCAGATCCTTTAACCGTTCCTGGTAGGACATAGTTTGCAGGCCGCTCACCATCCTGGTAGCTATTCTCTGAACATCCACATGTCACAGACCCCGATTCTCGGACTGGCCATGGGATTCCAGACCCTAACTCAACAGCCTCATAGGCATATACCAGACTAACAAGTTTGGGTTAGGAAACACATGGCCAGCCCATCCATCGCACTCCTTTCCAGACCCTCGACACTCAGATATGTGAATCTGGCCTTGAAAGGAGTTGTGCCACCAATCTGGCCCATTAATGTCAATAAAGTAGGATCCCCTAATCAGAATCCTCTATTATGAATAAGAGCATGTCATGCTACAATTGTTCAGATCCTTCCATGAGTGGCCACACCGAGATTTCTCTACAGAAAACAACTGATCATCGGTGGATAAAAAAGCCTGACCAATCATGATCAAATGATTACCAGGGAAACTTTATTTTTAAAAGGGACAACCCTTTGGACAGGGGTTTCCCTAAATGGGACAACCTCTTTGTGCTAGAGAGCCCTTTTATTCTGCAAGTCAGTGGAGATTTGAGAGCACCCAAGTTTTATGCTAAAATTCTACAGAATCTTCCATGAGTCAAGGTTCACCAGCCATAAACAACAGAGGTGGAAGAAAATCTTTCACTGATTTTTTTTTTTATATTTAAACTGAGCATTTCTCAAATTGTCACTGTTTTGCTCAATGTGGAACAGTTTTTCTTTTTCTTCTGTGCTTCTTAGTTCCAAAATCCCCTCTTCTAAAACGTATCCTTTGACTAACTGGCCGTATACCACAGAACTTTTCTGTGGGCGTCCTTTTTCTACTCTGATGCTGACCAATCAAAACATGGCTACGCCTACAGAAAAGTCTTGTTGTATATGCCCAGCAGATCATAGGGAAAATTACTTCTTTATTACCAGGGATATAACTTTAGAACGGAGGGTCACAGAAGAAAAAGAAAAGCAGTTATAGAATCAGCGGAGCAGTGCCAGTTTAAGGAGATACTCAGTTTAAATTAAAAAAAAAAAAAAAAACATCCCCTTTAAAGAAATCTGACCCAGATTTCAAGGGGTTTGCCTTGGAAGAAGGGGGTTGTCTAACTAGTATAGAAAGCCCTTTCATTTTGTATAATCTTCTCGCATGAATCTATGATACTAAAAGGTCATATATGGCTGGATTTTCAATTTGTATTGCTCGTTAATCTCCTTATATTGGTACCATTGTTATCACTATATCATGAGACATATTACCTTTTCATCGAGAGCCTTGTGATGCTCAAAGAGGGACTTCAGAGCTTTTAACACCTCTACCTCGCTGGAGACCCCGGCAGGCGATTGTGCCTGTCTCTTCACCACGGTCATCCTCAATGATCGCTCGTGCCGGGACACCAGGCACTCCAAGTGTTCCAACAAGAGCTGGGGAAGTGGAGAAAATTAAAAGTTAGATGAAGATGAAATCAAAGCAGAATATGAAAAAATGCACTTCTGGAGTTTTCAGAGCTTTAAAGGGGAACTTTCACTGATTTTTTTTAATTTAAACTGAGTACTTCCTCCAATTGTCTCTGTTTCACCGATTCTGGAACAGTTTTTCTTTTGCTTCTGTGTCTTTCGATTCTAAAGTTATGCCCCCTAATAATAAGGATGTCAGTTTTCCCTTCAACCGCTTATGCAGTTATTTGTGGGCGTGGCCATGTTTGATTGGCCAGAGTTAGAGGAGAAAAAGCACACGCCCACAGAGAAGCTCTGTGCTATATGCCCAGCTAATCAAAGGAAAAATGTACATCTTTATTACCGGGGGGTATAACTTTAGAACGGAGGGGCACAGAAGAAAAAGAAAAACTGTTCCAGAATGAGTGGAACAGAAGCAATTGGAGGAGATGCTCGGTTTAAATTAAAAAAATCTAGTGAAAGCTTCCCTTTAACACGATGGCAGCCAGATCTGTGCCGCAATATCTCGCAGCAGAGATTTTCTAATATCTAGTAATCATTCTTTGCCAGAAGCCTGGCACTGCAATAACAGATTTTACCGAGTGAACAGTCTGTTCTGTACTTATTTGTACTCGAAGAAAATATAATCTCAGTAGACCAAACACTTTTTTATTAACCTCCTGCATGTCTGATATCAAAGACTAACAGCTTCACAATGCACCGAGGGATTATAGTTAATGGCTTCCTGAGGACGGCACCACGAGGGACGGCTAACAAAGACCTCAATATTTAATATGAAGCTACTTTTCCAACCCCCGCAGGTGACGCTGCCACCCAGGTCACTGCCGTTTCTCTAACGTGAAACTATTTGATTTCTAAAGGCTATTATTTTCATTACTTTCCTCATTTTGCCAACTCTAAATAGGCTTTTTTTTTCCTTTTAGGCCTTGATGATTATATTGTGGGCAATAATCAAACAAGCCTTTATGGAACATATATGTTCCAATAAGGGGGTCACAAGGCAACACACGTGATCACAAGCCATTTGTCCCCGACCCTATCCACATGCTTTATTGATCAAAACAGTCTTTGTTGCCCACAGCAACCAATCAGAGCTTAGCTTTCAATTCTTAAACTGCTTTATCAAAATGAAAGCTGCATTGTGATTGGTCAACAAAGGCAGATTTTTCTATTAGACCTCCCTGATAAATTTGCTAAATCGTGTGATTTTTGCCAAACTGCTAACATTTTTATTCAGGTGTATGTTTTTGGGGAAAGCTGAGGAATAACCCATAAGGCAATATTCACACAATGTTTTTGTTTTTTTTTCAGGTGGTTGAAAACTATAAGAAAATCGCTTGAGGAAACTCTTCTTTTCTTGAAGTTTTTTTTTGTCCTAAAGTGTTTTAGTTAACATCATTCCTTGGCATTTCTTGTGCTTTTTTAAAACAAAAATTTAGGCACTTTTATCATGTTGCTTAGAAATCTATTAAGCAACAAATGAAACGCTAGTGTTTTTTTTTATAGGCTATTTTACACATGTCTACCCTAATTATATGGGGACGAACGAGTGTTATAACCGTCATATAGGTCAAAAGTTTCCAGTTTTTACTCTTATTTTATTCCTCCAAAGTATTCCGCTTTTTGTTGTTGTTGGGGTTTTTTGTTGTTGTTTTTTAAATCCGCTATATGGTTCCAAAGATATGGGCTTTTTTTTATTTAGTATTTGTTTTTATGCTCTTTACCAAGGAGGAGTGGCTTACGGGATCCTCTGGGGCGTGTTTTTAAGCTGTTCTGCATGTTGTGAAGCAACTTCCGATTTTCTAATACTTGTTCCAACAGGGTTTTCACAAATAAACACATACCCATTACAGTCTATAGGTCCGTTTTTATATTTTTTTGCAGTCTGAGTTACAGGAGAAAAAAAAAAAAAAGGAGGCATGTCAGGTTTTGATCCTTGTCACAGATAAAACTTACCCATGCAAGTCTAAGTTTTTTATCATACTAGAGAAGCACTTGTGTTAAAATTGAGACGCTGACAATGATGAAAATCTGATCCAAAACTCTTCAATCTGCAATGTTGGCCTACTGAAATGTATGTTCAGTAAATGCCCTCAATACTTGGTCGGGGATCCTTTTGCATCAATGCGGCAATGTGGCATGGAGGCGATCAGCCTGTGGCACTGCTGAGGTGTTATGGAAGCCCAGGTTGCTTTGATAGCAGCCTTCAGCTCGTCTACATTGTTTGGTCTGGGGACTCTCATCTTCCTCTTGACAATACCCCATAGATTCTCTATAATAGATTCTCTATGGGGTTAAGGTCAGGCGAGTTTGTTGCCAACCAAGCGCAGTGATACTGTTGTTAGTAAACCAGGTATTGGTACTTTTTGGCCGTGTGGACAGGGGCCAAGTCCTGCTGGAGAATGACATTTCCATCTCCAAAAAGCTTGTCGGCAGAGGGAAGCATGAAGTTCTCTAAAATGTCCTGGTAGACGGCTGCGCTGACTTTGATCTTGATAAAACACAGTGGACCTACACCAGCAGATGACATGGCTCCCCAAACCGTCACTGATTGTGGATACTTCACACTAGACCTCAAGCAGCTTGGATTGTGGCCTCTCCACTCTTCCTTCAGACTTTGTTACCTTGATTTCCACATGAAATGTAAAATTTACTTTCATCTGAAAACACCACCTTGGACCACTGACAACAGTCCAGGTCTTTTTCTCCTTGGCCCAGGTAAGACGCTTCTGGCGTTGTCTATTGGCCATGAGTGGCTTGACACAAGGAATGCGACACTTGTAGCCCATGTCCTGGATACATCTGTGTGTGGTGGCTCTTGAAGCAATGACTCCAGGAGCAGTCCACTCCTTGTGAATCTCCCCCAAATTTTTGAATGGCCTTTTCTTAACAATCCTTTCAAGGCTGCAGTTATCCCATTTGCTTGTGCACCTTTTTCTACCACAGTTTTTCTTCCACTCAACTTTCCATTAATATGCTTGGATTCAGTCAGCTTCTTTAGCAATGACCTTTTGTGCTTTACCCTCCTTGTGGAGTGTGTCAATGACTGCCCTCTGGACATCTGTCAAGTCAGCAGTCATTGTGGAGCCTACTGAAACAGACTAAGGGACTTTTTTAATCGCTTAGGAAGCCCTTGCAGGTGTTTTTTTGTTAATTATTCTAATTTACTGAGATAACTTGTGTTTTCCTTGGCTGTAGGCCATAATCATCAATATTAACAGAAATAAACACTTGAAATAGATCACTCTGTTTGTAGTGACGCTATATAATATAGGAGTTTCACTTTTTGTATTGAAGAACTGAAATAAATTAACTTTTTGATGATATTCTAATTTAGTGAGAAGCACTTGTATACCAGGATGAGGGACATACATACCAGGATAGAGGATATATATACCAGGATCGAGGGGGGGGGCGATCCAAATCTTGTACCGGGGCCCATTGGACTCTAGTTATGCCACTGCCACGATCCACTGATGAATGAGCAATACGCTCAATTGTCAGGTGACTGGATCGTTTATGCTGACACAAAAATTATTTCTATAGGCAGCACATTGGCCCCAAGTAAACAAGGAATGTGTTGTCGATAAGATAATGCTGTATATAAGGAAAGAACAATCATATTAACGATCATTTAGCTTCTATCAATGTTCGTCGGCCTTTGTAAAAAGGCCAGCAAAGGAGCGCCGACTGAAATGAACATGTTTTGGGCCTATATCAGACCCTCTAAAAGGCACCTTAAGACTGTGTTCACATAGAGATTGCGGCGGAAAAATTTAACAAGTTTTTCAAGTGGAAACCACTTCAGGAAATACTCCTTTTATGGGGAGTATTTCCTCGAGTCAGACAAGCATATGAAAAATCATCCAATTTTCATCCAAATCTTTAGATGATTTTCATCCAACTTGTCATCTGTGTGCCATCTGTTTGTCCATATTTTACACTCACATTTATAAATCAACATTTTAAAATCTATATGATCAAATACAGCTTCCTAGGTTACTAATTTCAATATATCCGTAAAACGTGGATGCTACACACGTGGTCAAAATTGTTGGTACCCCTCGTTTAATTAAAGAAAAACCCACAATGGTCACAGAAATAACTTGAATCTGACAAAAGTAATAATAAATTAAAAATCTATGAAAATGAACAAATGAAAGTCAGACATTGCTTTTCAACCCTGCTTCCACAGAATTAAAAAAAAATTAAACTCATGAAATAGGCCTGGACAGAAATGATGGTACCCCTGAAAATAATGTGACAAAAGGGACATGTTAAATCAAGTTGTGTCCACAAATTAGCATCACAGGTGTCTATAATCTCGTAATCAGTCAGTGGGCCTGTATATAGGGCTACAGATACTCACTGTGCTGTTTAGTGACATGGTGTGTACCACACTCAACATGGACCAGAGGAAGCAAAGGAAAGAGTTGTCTCAGGAGATCTTATTCAGAAATTTATGATCCATGGGACTGTAGCCAACCTCCATGGACGTGGCCGCAAGAGGAAAATTGATGACAAATCAAAGAGACGGATAATACGAATAGTAACAAAAGAGCCCAGGAAAACTTCTAGAGAGATTAAAGGTGAACTTCAAGCTCAAGGAACATCAGTGTCAGATCGCACCATCCGTCGTTGTTTGATACAAAGTGGACTTCATGGGAGAAGACCAAGGAGAACACCATTGTTGAAAAAAAAAATCATAAAAAAGCCAGACTGGAATTTGCCAAACTACATGTTGACAAGCCACAAAGCTTCTGGGAGAATGTCCTATGGACAGATGAGACAAAAATGGAAGTTTTTGGCAAGGCACATCAGCTCTATGTTCACAGACGGAAAAATGAAGCATATCAAGAAAAGAACACTGTCCCTACTGTGAAACATGGAGGAGGCTTTGTTATGTTCTGGGGCTGCTTTGCTGCATCTGGCACAGGGTATCTTGAATCTGTGCAGGGTACAATGAAATCTCAAGACTATCAAGGGATTCTAGAGAGAAATGTGCTGCCCAGTGTCAGAAAGCTTGGTCTCAGTCGCAGGTCATGGGTCTTGCAACAGGATAATGACCCAAAACACACAGCTAAAAACACCGAAGAATGGCTAACAGGAAAACATTGGACTATTCTGAAGTGGCTTCTATGAGCCCTGACCTAAATCCTATTGAGCATCTTTGGAAACGGCAACCTTCAAACAAGAGACAACTGGAGCAGTTTCCTCATGAGGGGTCGGCTAAAATACCTGTCGAGACGTGTAGAAGTCTCATTGACAGTTACAGGAATCGTTTGATTGCAGTGATTGTCTCAAAAGGTTGTTCAGCAAAATATTACGTTAAGAAGAACCATCATTTCTGTCCAGGTCTATTTCATGAGATTAACTTTTTTTAAATTCTGTGGAAGCAGAAAAGCACTGTCTGACTTTCATTTGTTCATTTTCATAGATTTTTAATTTATTATTACTTTTGTCAGATTCAAGTTATTTCTGTGACCATTGTGGGTTTTTCTTTCATTAAACAAGGTGTACCAACAATTTTGACCACGTGTGTATATGGATGATTCATGGGAAATCCAATTTTTTTTTGGGGCGCACCTGTAGACTTGTATAGATGAGACTTAACCAAGATACCAAAGATAATAGTGCTTTCACTCGGACACTCTCACCTGAACATCCCCATTGAATTACATTGGTCAGCGTGCTGTCAGATTTTTACACGTTCGAATAATACGCTCGTCTGAATCAACCCTAAAGTGATTTTGAAAAGTTTTGGAACAATTTATTTTGCAGCCTTTTGATTTGACAGTGTCCAGTTTGGAGCGGATGCCATCAGGATAAAATTCAAAGATATAACAAGAAAAACTCTGTATGATTATAGCCTAAGGGTGTATTTAAGTAGATAATTAGCGTGCACTCTGTAAGGTAGAGGTGCTGACGAAGTGGGCATGTAGTGCCCAGTAGGTACAGGAAATTAGTTCATCGCACACTCATAGATTCAATTGCAGTGTTCATTTATTTACAGGCATAACATCAAACCAAACTTTTACAATGGCGACAGTAGACGTTTCGGCCTTATCCAGGTTGTTTTAATCATTTTAGACTTGCGAGCCATAAGTCAACTATCCGCTGTGGCAAGAACTGGCTCCCACTACCAGACCACTTCACTAAAGCCAAACGCACCGTAGCCCAGCTTCGTTTCCAAGTCATTGAGCATGTAGCAAGACCAAGACGGGGGGGTATCCACATAAAATTGTTAAAACAACGTAAGTCTTATTGGATCTATACACTGCAGACCTTGTCCCCCAAAGGATTGAACAGAGAAATCGATTGGATCCACTGAGCCCTCTATACCCTGCATTAGAATTGATGAACCTGTTTTATATACGGACTAATTAATTCTCTTTCTTCCTGCAGACCCACTGAACCCACTTGTCTATATAGGTGAGTTACCCCTACAAGGACCAGCCCATTAATATGCACCGACGCTCATTTGACTTAAATAGTAGCGCCTCCCTGCTCTTCATCCGTGTGGCACCACCTGCAATAGCGCAGCATCATATCATTCTCCTGACAACCATTAAAATATATGCCCAGCTGCGCCGCGCACATGCGCCCTCCATCCTGCCTTCTGTGTTTACACATCACCCCAGCAACATGCAGCTTCCACACAATGCATTCACAAGAGTGCAACGTCACTTCCGGGGCAACGCCCCCTCCCCTGACGCACTTCCGGTGCGGCGCGATATGCTTATACATTTAAACTGTGATCCCCAGTGTCCGGCCAGCAGCACCGGGACACAGACAAGTCGTCCTTTCCCTCCTCCTTTATAAGCAGCCACACCTGGGACCACATATCCACAAACCAGAGACGCAGGAGCGCCCGTTTGCATCACAGCCCAGGTATTTATGAGAACAGGGGTCTTCCCCCCCTTCCCTCTTTCCCACAACAATAAGACCTAACCTTGGGTCTTTCATGTCCTTTAGTCCCCCACAGGTTGGCACACACAGGGAAAACAACTAAGGTATTTACCTGCAACTTTTCTCTCCTCCACCTATGATTTAGGTATGTCCTTGACCTATACCCCTTACTATTACAGTGCTATACTGGACCTCTTCCTAACCCAGAAGCTATATGTCTGGCACAAATCCTCATCTAAACCAATATAAGGTAACCCCACTGAGGGCCCTCTATGATAATCACTGATTGTAACTGATTGATTATGTATATACAGTATGTATGTATGTATATGATTTTAACGTCTCACCTCCCCTCCTCCCCCTGCCTATCCCTCCCACCTTCTTCCCACCTCCCCCCTCGGCCTTCCTTGCTCTCCACCCCCCATTCCCCCCACCACAGACCTTTCCTCGCCCTCCACCATTACTTACAAATGGATCTACTACTTGTTACCATTTTCATCCTCTTATTTGTATATTCTAATGTCCTACCTCTCTTTTACAGTAGCGACCTAATGAATAATGCCTGGATAAGGCCGAAACGTCGCCATTACAAAAATTTGGTTTGATGTTATGCCTGTAAATAAATGAACACTGCAATTGAATCTATGAGTGTGCAATGAACTAATTTCTGTACCTAAGGGTGTATTTACACTGCAAGATTATTGGGAATGAGAGCATTCTAAACATGCAGTCTAAACAGGCCGTTCACCCGACGAATGAGCAAAATGCTCCTCTTTCTTGTGAAATAATTTTTAAGCTTGCTTAAAAATTATTATTCTCAACAGAACATCATTATGTGTAAACAGGTCATGTACTGCCGAGAACAACAGCATACAGTGGGTACAGAAAGTATTCAGACCCCTTTAAATTTTTCACTCTTTGTTTCATTGCAGCCATTTGATAAATTCTAAAAGTTCATTTTTTTCTCATTAAAGTACACTCTGCACCCCATCTTGACTGAAAAAAACAGAAATGTAGACATTTTTGCAAATTTATTAAAAAAGAAAAACTGAAATATCACATGGTCATAAGTATTCAGACCCTTTGCTCAGTATTGAGAAGAAGTACCCTTTTGAGCTAGTACAGCCATGAGTCTTCTTGGGAATGATGCAACAAGTTTTTCACACCTGGATTTGGGGATCCTCTGCCATTCTTCCTTGCAGATCCTCTCCAGTTCCGTCAGGTTGGATGGTGAACGTTGGTGGACAGCCATTTTCAGGTCTCTTCAGAGATGCTCAATTGGGTTTAGGTCAGGGCTCTGGCTGGGCCAGTGAAGAATGGTCACAGAGTTGTTCTGAAGCCACTCCTTTGTTATTTTAGCTGTGTGCTTAAGGTCATTGTCTTGTTGGAAGGTGAACCTTCGGCCAAGTCTGAGGTCCAGAGAACTCTGGAAGAGGTTTTCATCCAGGATATCTCTGTACTTGGCCGCATTCATGTTTCCTTCAACTGCAACCAGTCGTCCTGTCCCTGCAGCTGAAAAACACCCCCATTGCATGATGCTGCCACCACCATGTTTCACTGTTGGGATTACATTGGGCAGGTGATGAGCAGTGCCTGGTTTTCTTCACACACACCTCTTAGAATTATCACCAAAAAGTTCTATCTTCGTCTCATCAGACCAGAGGATCTTATTTCTCATAGTCTGGGAGTCCTTCATGTGTTTTTGAGCAAACTCTTTGCGGGCCTTCATATGTCTTGCACTGAGGAGAGTCTTCCATTGGGCCACTCTGCCATAAAGGCCCGACTGGTGGAGGGCTGCAGTGATAGTTGACTTTGTGGAACTTTCTCCCATCTCCCTATTGCATCTCTGGAGCTCAGCCACAGTGATCTTGGGGTTCTTCTTTACCTCTCTCACCGAGGCTCTTCTCCCACGATTCCTCAGTTTGGCTGGACGGCCAGGTCTAGGAAGACTTCTAGTGGTCGCAAACTTCTTCCATTTAAGGATTATGGAGGCCACTGTGCTCTTAGGAACCTTGAGTAATGTAGAAATTCTTTTGTAACCTTGGCCAGATCTGTGCCTTGCCAAAATTCTGTCTCTGAGCTCCTTGGGCAGTTCCTTTGAGCTCATGATTCTCATTTGGTCTGACATGCACTGTGAGCTGTGAGGTCTTGTATAGACAGGTGTGTGTCTTTCCAAATCAAGTCCTATCAGTTTAATTAAACACAGCTGGACTCCAATGAAGAAGTAGAACCATCTCAAGGAGGATCACAAGGAAATGGACAGCATGTGACTTAAATATGAGTGTCTGAGCAAAGGGTCTGAATACTTATGACCATGTGATATTTCAGTTTTTCTTTTTTAATAAGTTTGCAAAAATTTCTACATTTCTGTTTTTTTTTAAGTCAAGATGGGGTGCAGAGTGTACTTTAATGAGAAAAAAATGAACTTTTTAGAATTTACCAAATGGCGGCAATGAAACAAAGAGTGAAAAATGTAAAGGGGTCTGAATACTTTCCGTACCCACTGTATGTGCAAAGAACAATCTATTCTACGCACGTCGGTCTAAACAGGCTATTAAGCTGTTCGGTTTCCCCTTCCCCCTCCTCCATTTTACAAATAAAGTCAGCAAACATGTAGACAATCATCGTCGTTTGATTGTGTAGTGTAAATCCAGTTTAGTGGTCCAAAATCAAATATCTCCTGATGGATATTAGTAGACCATCTTATAAGATCAGCTTTTTAGAACCTGCCAATTATAAGTTTTGTGTCTCTTTAAATTTCCCATCCAATACTTATCTCGTACTTATCTCATCCACCCTACATTACATAGACACCACCAGATCTAGAGTTTATCTGAACCCACCACGCCAGCCCGCTATCTGCATCCACGTTGCCAGGTGTAATCTCCCCGTCTTGTTCTTTGATAAGTCTTCACTTAGGTAATTTCACAGTGAAAACACACGAAGCTCCTTCAAAATCGTCTCGTTTTGCCTGTGGCACGCTGTCATCCGCATTTACTGTGACATGCACTTCCTACGTGTCCTCGACTTTGATGCGGCACTATTCCATGGCATGAAGGCGCACCGAGAAGTGGTGTTTATTTATAGCGACTTCCCAACCTAACAGAAAAGAGGGCAGCCTATATCATATGGGTCGTTAACTCTTTACACTGCTGTCAGAGATGAATGCCAATCAGGCGCTCGCTAAGCAGCAAAGACCGTGACATCTTCCATTGCCCCCCCAATGTACCATCTTCCAGCTCACATCCATAGCGGCCCCCTTTATTTGTCTCATTAATTAATAGAAGAAAACAAGCAACCCGGCAAAAAATGAGGAAACCAGTCGTTACCGAGGCCAACTGCACGATTCCTCCAGTCGTGTCAGGTTGCTTGGCTTCTTTGCACAGCATGAGAGCTGACAGAATTAATGGCGTGTCCCTGCTGGTGTGATTATTTAGCCAGAAGCGGCAGCTTTGCATAATTCTGAATACTGGTAAATGTGCCGTCACTTTGCAAAGAGATCTGAAAGGTGGGAAGTGAAAACCTGCTGGTCGTAGACGACGTACACAAGAAGAAAATGTTATTTACAAAAGATACATGACGACATACAACATGAAAATTTTAAGGTTCCACCATGATTTGGCTACCCTCATGTCATAGAAAAATTCAGAAGTTGACCTAAATTTCCCGATAAGATCACAACCAACTTGGTCAGAATTTTTCCAGCTCCCCTGTGTCACGGGTGTGTCAGATGTGACAGTCGCCCTGCAGTTGGTTGCAGGCGATCTCTTTGTTTGGCATTACAGAGACCTTCTTTGATCTGTCTCACTCTAGAACCCAGCGGCTACCTCCCTCCGGCTAATTGACACCCAGGCCTGGGTGTTTAAATACTTCCTGTTTGCTGTAGAGAGGTGCCGGTGATATTCACATGGCCCCTTATGAAGGCTTGGAGCTATTGCAGTCTGTTTACTTCCTCTTTGGTGCTAAGAGGCCGTGTGTGTAATCTCTCTGAAGTCAGCTCAAGCTAAGTTACTTCCCCCGTGTCTGTCTCCCCTTGCTGTCTTTAGTTGTTAGTGGCGACTGACTAACGCTCATCCTACCTTCCCTAACCAGGGCCTATCTCTAGGGTGATACAGGGTTTTAGGTTCCTAATCGGCGATTTGTGAGAAACCAATATAGGGACTGTAGGGAAGACAGGGTGATATCAGATCAGCCTAGGAGGTCTCCACCCCCTGTTTCATTAGTGTCTGAGCTCCCTTCCCCTCATCCCTTCGTGTTGAACTTTGTCTTTCCTACACTGTGCGTGACACCCTGTGGCCGATGGGTCTATATTCTTGAACTCAAAGCTCCCTTGTTGCACATTTGGGGGAACTTGGCTTCACCCCCAAGACTGCTTGATGGTGGCTTGGACTCATTTTTATTGTCTGAGAAACAGGTTCAAATTTTCTCCTAAATTTTTCACTACTACATCTCTATCAAATCTGTTGCCAAACTGGTGGGTCACAAGAAAAATTTCTTCGATCATAATGCAGGGAGCGTAAATAAAAAAATTTGGACCTTCTAGGGACAGATCAGGTTATGCCTTAGTGAGTATTTTTGTCTACTGCTACATTAATAGAGAAAAAAATTAATAATGGCCATCTTTCTTATTTTGTCTATTTGCGTTATATGTAAGTTTGGGCTAGGAGATCAGGGGGCAGTCCGTGCATTGCAGTCTGTAAAAGGATCGTGAAAAACAGCCATACAGATCTCCACAATGTGGACAGGGAAAAAAGTATGTATAGTCAAAGGGAGGGCAGAGAAAACAAGAATAAACTGTAATGCAAAAACCAACAATGAAAACCATAAGCCAAAACAAGAAAGGTGACTAAAAAAAAAACGCACATGATAAATCAGGCTCATAGTGCCAAATAAAATCTGGGACAACTTCACTCTTAGAATTCATGAGGGTGTCAAAGGGTGGATCTCCACTGATCAGAAAAGGATGGCATAGCCATTTAATCTTCACTCTCCTTCTCACTTGCATCTTCTCTCTCCTGTTTGAACTTGATTGAACCTAAAATTAACACTATATATAAACAGTAAGGAGCCTATAATCAGCCTGGTGTGGTGCTTTAGTCATAAAAGTGTATAAGGGTAGATATTGCGACCAGTCTCCATCTACTCAGTCACATATAGAGCAAGCAGTAACACAGTTGGTTTTTTGCCATCTTTCTATCATGGGCTTTTCTGTAGGATCGGACCAAAACCAGACAAGTTAGCCATCACACCTCATAGGCATCAATAAATAATACATGCCCATGGCCATGTCACCGGTTATCCTGACCACTTTTGGTAGATATTCACCACTGCATACTGGGAAAACCCTATAAGACTTGCCATTTTTAGAGGTGTCATATAGACACCTCAATCTGTCCCTTATTAAAGTCGCTCAGATCCTAAGGAGACCCTACACACAACAGATAGCCATTGGCGAAACAACGTTTCACCCAATCGTTTGGCTGCAGCCATCGCTCCTGATTCTTTTACGAGAGAGCTACTGCCAGCCTACTCCAGTGTCAACTTATCTCGAAGAAACAAAAGGATCGGCACTCTGAAATTGGACATGCCAGATCTTTCTCACCCCATCGGGTCGATGGATAGCCGGGAGGACCGATACACATCACACTGTCGATATCAGTGGGTTCAGCCGACGTTATGGAGGCCTTTACTCTTGGCCATGTTTCTTGTTTCAACACATCAACTTCAAGAACTTGAATATGTCCCAACACTAGATAGGCGCCACTGTCAAGAATTAATCAGTGGTATTCATGTCACATATTTTATTGTTATGGATGATCAGGGTATATTTTTACACATGGAGATTACCATCAGGTGCTGACTATGCCATTTCTAGAGCAACGGTATAATCGAAAGGTACTAGATAAAAAATCTGTGACACCCAAAGGAAGAAAAATGCATAAAGAAAAGGTATAGTCAACTTAATTCAATATCCATATAAAACTATACCAGTTATGAACTAAGAGAGACAATTAAAACATTTCTTTTTTTAAATAAATAAAGTCAACGGTGTAAAACACTCCTATTAGATGTTTGCACTGTACTGGTATAATGTAAGAAGACAAGGCTAATAATACAGCATCAAGTTGGTGTATAAATGGCCAAGGCAGCAAAAACGCAGTGTAAAGGAACAATAAATACAAAGTGTAAAAGTAGCAGACAGTGGAGGATCCCTATGAGAAAGGAGAACCTCAGGCGTATCGCCAGAAGAAGGCTTCTTCAGGGGTTGGAGACTGCAATGTGAATCTGCCTTAAGTAATTGGCCTGCGCATACGCTTTAATTTCTGCCACACACATGCGCCTTAAATAACAAGCCAAATAAAGGGCAGATATGCGTTTGCGCATCGAACGGCCCTATTGAGAGAGAGCTGTATACGCATACTTATTCAACATGAAAAAAGTTTTTGTGTTTCATGTATTTAGAAAAAAAATAGACATTGTTTTTTTTTATATCACAATCTTTATTTTTTTTAAAATAGACTCATACTTCCTGATCTTTCAGGAAGAGTTTACAGGAGGCTCCTTATCATCACAGACAGGATTATAATGACAGGTAACCTCTCTATACACAGCTGATAACACAGAATCCACCAATTACAATGAGCGATGTCACCACTGACCCTTTACAATGACCTTTGCACATGCTTATTAGATGCTTCAATATACAAGATCTGGTCGAAGTCTGACCATTATGGCCATGACAATGTGTAGTTTCCTGAAATAACAGGAAGTTAGAGTCTAAAAGAGCCCCAGTGGCCAGTGTGAAAATTGCAGGATAAAAATTGTAATCTGTAAAAAAAAAAAAAAATTAAGAACAAAAACCTGAGTTAAACGATAGGTTA
This sequence comes from Phyllobates terribilis, assembly GCF_046119375.1. NCBI lineage: Eukaryota > Metazoa > Chordata > Amphibia > Anura > Dendrobatidae > Phyllobates > Phyllobates terribilis. Next base: position 156,806,494 of record NW_027362772.1, read on the forward strand.
TTATTTAATTATACATTCTCTTTAAGGCAAAACAGCAGGAAGATGGAAGTTATAAGAATTTCTATATTCATATACAAAACTTAATATCAATCAATCAACCAAACGAAAAGTGTGTGGCTACCCTTTAAAAAAAATCAGTAGGCACAACCCCTTTAATTAAAGAAGCACTTCTCACATCAAAGTTTTTATCCTCTTAATATATTGCAATCATCATATTATATAGCACTGTGTACTTACAATTGCCCATTTTGCCTTTCTACCCAGTTAATTATTCTCTTTTCTCTGCTCTATGTAGAAACAGGAAGTCTCTTGTCCTTGCATTTATTATCCACTTCAACTCCCGACCCAGCTGTTCTGCTCCTCCCCTTGCCATTAAATTTTGCAGTGACTTATGACTCGTGCAGGGAAAATTGACCTCCTGTTTCTACATACAGCTTATATGAATTCAGCTAGTCAATTTTTAATCATGTGATGTCATAGACCTAATGGAAAAGAGAAGAATTAGCTGGGTAGAAAGGCAAAATTAGCAATTGCAAGTACACAGTGCTGTATAATAAAGGGATAAAAAAAATTGGATGGGAGGAGGAGTGCTTCTTTAAAAAAAATGAAAAATGATCCAACGTGACAATTTATAAAATAAAGAATTTATAATCATTTTACCTGTCTCTTTGGCACCTAGGTCCCCTGCCAGTCTCTGGGAAGAACAGGAGGTACAGAAACCAGCTCTGTACATCCTGTTTCTGGAGTGCAGACATGTTGCTGGAAGATAAGAGGAGGCTCTGAGAACGGCAAGGGACCTGGGTAGGAGCTTTAAGTGCTTTAACTATATTCTATCACATAGTAAGAGGCAAAACAAGAAGCTGGTGCCACGCCACATCTCCTTACGCCGATGGAGACCGGTATGGTCACTGATTTCACTGTTTAAGTACTGGAGGTGCCACAAGCATTTCTACCCCTTTAAGAAGACCTAGGTACTCGAGAGAAAAAATATATATTTTCTAACATATTATTAATATATTAAATTAATATCTAACATAGATCAGTTTAAACAAGGGCACGGGGAGACACTGCACCTTTAAATTTAGTACTACAGCAAAAGGAACACTGGTTGACCATGTTGGTGCATACGTCAGATGTAGACGGTCCCCAATAAACCTGATGAAGGCCAAGTGTGTTGCATCTTGGCCTCCGTTGGGGTAGTATTTTTTACATAGTACACTTTTTCTCTCCTAAAACTATTTTTTTTTATTAAATAGTAATGTTAGACATATGGCCGTAGATATACTGTACTTCAAAGACCTAGGTTTAAAAAATACTCTCAAAGAACAGATCCTTGATCCTTGACCGCCATTATGATATTGATGGCCTAATCCTTAAGATCGGTCAGCCTGAGGATCACCAATTCATGTCAATAGGAGCCGATCGGCAGTTTTAGACAACTGCAACGACACTGTTCACATCTGGTGCCGGAACTAAAAACAGCTGATCAGTGTCGGAGTGTCTTATATTAATGCGGATTATTTTTGTCTCACTCTTGTACAAGCACACTCGGCTAAACTGAATGTGCACGTGTAAGTATAGGAACAGTTTAATCATCTACTATCTAAAGTGTATGGGCACCTTAAAGGGGTTGTCCAATGAAAACTGGCAGAACGGGGGAACTTTTATCCCCGCTAGCATGTCCGACCATTGCTACATTAGCTCCCTATAGGGCTGCCGAGCTTTGAGCTTGGCTTTTTCCCACACCCCCTACCTGCTGCTCTATTCTGACAGGGAAACATGTGCCCATTTCTGAGATTGGTGCAGGTCCCCACTGATCTTAAAGTTATCACTTATCCCATGGTTAGGTGCAAACATCACTTTCAGAGAGAAGAGGACTGGAACTATAGCACCACCTTTTGGAAACAGTAACCTAAAAGTTAATTTCAACCCTTTAAAGGGTCTTAGGATCAGAAGCCAGACCAGAAAATCCATTTGCAGACATGTGTTTCAGGGTCTTTGCCCCTCATCAGTGCAAAGCAGGAAAACTGATTTGGCTGGACGTGAGCTCTCTGACAGGGGACCCAGGGGGAACATTTCTCCTTGTGCAGAGCGTCAAATCGGCATATACAGACTTATAGGCCATGTAATGCTCCTCTCGGAATTAAAATATACAAATAGTCCCTTCAGAGAGGAAGATGACAAGAACTCTAGTTTTCCCTGTTGGGGGTAGCAATCCTGAAAGTTATTTTCTATCCAATAGGTGGTACTAGAGTTCCTTTTTGAAGAGACTATTTGCTTATTTAAATTCCCATAAGAGCTGTCACAGGAATACCGCGACAGAGAGGGGTCAGAAGACTGTGGTGTCTGGTTTCATGAACTCCTGCACTGGTTAGAAGTACTTCACCATCTTATTAAACAGTGCAGGTTATTTTCTAGCTAGCAGTGCAAGGGTTAATCTGTTTAGTTGAAGCTCCTGGAGCTTTCCTATATGGGTTGTCTCAGCTGTTCAGTGTTGGCCACTAACCTCTGCTATATATACTCACCTCTGGCACTTAGGGATTGCCAGTGTTAGTTTTTAATGCCTGGTTCTGGTGTTGGAGGTGTAGTTCATGGTTGGAGTTGGCATTTAGAGATTGCTCAGGAGATTGTTGCTTGGATTTTATCTATGTACACATCCTCATCCTCTCCTATTTGGTTTCTCCTTCCTTAAACTCCCGTGTCCCACTCAGTTGTTTGGTGTGTGAATTTTGGATGGTTAGTGTGAAGATGCGGGGTCTTCCGTGGGGATAATACTACTTAGACAACACAGGGTGAGGGTAAAACAGTGTGGCAATACTTTATTGAACCACAAAGCAGACAATAAACACATAGAACAGTCCCAGCAAATACCCAAGATGGTACAACATTACACAGTCTCACCCTTCCGCTGGTAGGCCCCGGATAGAACGACTGCGACTTCTTTTGTCGGGCCCCCACAGAGAGAAGGTAGTGGCAAGCTAAGGAAGCTGACAGTCCATCGAGGTACAAGGCCAGGAGACCCGAGTGTCCCACCCTGGCTTTTCTGAGCATTTTCATGGGGTCAGATGACCGGCTGGTCCCAATATGGCTTCTCTGAATGTCTCCATTAGTGCTAGGCGATCGGAGGGTCCCACCTGGCAACCCCAAACAACATATCCATGGGGCCAGGTGACCTCATTGTCCCAACCTGGTTTCCCCAAACAAAACCATGGGCTCTCTGATGGTGAGTTGAGAAGATCCGTATCTTTCCAGTCAGGGCCATATAACCTTAGGCTGGAATTATGTACAATCCAAATCTGTGTCTCTTTGGATAAAGCCATGCTACCAAGCTGATGGTCTGAAGAGTGTCTGATCATTGATTCTCCTTGAAAAGTCTCTTTCAATTCTGCCTGCTACAGAAGCATATGTTCCTTAAATAGTTCACATTTGTTCTTTCAAGTACACATTCACCGGGCAAGGGTTAGGGAGGGTATTATTCCACAGGTCTCAGGTCTCAATGTTTGAGCATTTAATAAATTTACATAGTTGGTATAGCAGGGGGCTCTTGTAAATAAACATCTAGCTGGCTTTAGTACAATATGCAATTAGCATAGTAACAAACATCATTGTTTCAGATCCAAGAGAAGACAATATTCAGGGTTATACAAATACTGGTCTGTCCTTCTTGACCCACCAAAGAAACAAACACAAGTTCTAAAGTCAACACAAACACAATAGTGCATTTCTCTTGGCTTAAAAAAATCTAGACATCTGGCTGATTAAGATAAGAAGCTGTTTCGTCACTTTGCTCCCCCATCTTAATTAACCAAACATGATAGGATCCCAATCATCCTTCTCCACTTACTGGAGACAGTCCATCAGCATGTCGTTAAGCACAGACACGAATGTAAGAGGTCTCAACTTCATTAGAACAAAACTTTGCATCATCCAGTTTCCTCAGAGCATATTCCATGTCTTCCTTGGGAATAAACTTCACACGTAATTGACGACAGCCGACTCTTATCCACTGCGTCCACACATGCCGTCCTCAGCATTCTAAGGCTCTTGGATTAAATCTGATGAGTGTCGGTCACCTAGTATACAATCCGTTGAAGCAGGCACAGCTCCTGTAGTTGCTGTTTCTTGTTGCTGCTATATATCCTCTCTGATCCTCCTCCCAAGACCGGGCTGGTGGGGTTGGACATGATAGCATCCGAAACCCGCAGTGTATGCCTCACCTATGGTCTGTAGGGTCTGTCTATATACCTCCTGGGTTGTGGAGCCCTTTGGACGGGGTGTGCTAACACCAATCCCCTAGCAGCTCCCCCAGATCTGCTGGGCTGAGCAGTATCCCACTGTTGCCACAAAAATGTGAAGACACAGGGTCTTCCATGGGCATAATCCTGCTCAGACAACACAGGGTAAGGGTAGAACAACTACGACTTTGGGACTTCCAGGGCCAACTACCTCAACCAATAGCCCTCCACTTTTGTCGGGCCCCCACAGAGAGAAGGTAGCGACAAGCTTAGAAAGCTGACAGTCTATTGAGGTACAAGGCCAGGAGACTCGAGTGTCCCACCCTGGCCTCTTCGAGAGTTTCCATGGGGTCAGATGACCGGCTGGTCCCAATATGGCTTCTCCGAATGTCTCCATGGGTTCCAGGCGACCAGAGGGTCCCACCTGGCAACCCCAAACAACATATCCATGGGGCCAGGTGACCTCATTGTCCCAACCTGGTTTCCCCAAATGTATCAATGGGCTTTCTGATGGTCAATGGAGAAGATCTGTATCTTTCCAGCCAGGGCCATATAACATTAGGCTGGAATCATGTACAATCCAAATCTGTGTCTCTTTGGATAAAGCCATGCTATCAAGCTGATGGTCCGAAGAGTCTGATCTTTGATTCTCCTTGTAAAGTCTCTTTCAATTCTGTCTGGTACAGAGGCATATGTTCCTTAAATAGTTCACATTTGTTCTTTCAAGTACACATCCACTGGGCAAGGGTTAGAGAGGGTATTATTCCACAGGGCTCAGGTCTCATTGTTTGAGCATTTAATCAATTTAAATAGTTGGTATAACAGGGGGCTCTTGTAAATAAACATCTAGCTGGCTTAAGTACAATATGCAATTAGCATAGTAACAAACATCATTGTTTCAGAACCAAGAGAAGACAACATTCAGGGTTATACAAATACTGGTCTGTCCTTCTTGACCCACCAAAGAAACAGAAACACAATAGTGCATTTCTCTTGGCTTAAAAATCTAGACGTCTGGCTGATTAAGATAAGAAGCTGTTTCGTCACAGTTAGTATTTTCATTTATCCCTGTCCGTCTTCCCTTGTTTGTCTGGTTAGTGTGTTTCTTTACACTTCAGCTTCCCACTAGTGGTGGGGGGAGGGGACAGATAAGGGTTGATATATTAGAATAGCAAGGCACATGATCCTGGCATCTCCACCTTCAGGAGTAATCCCAGAGACAGGGATAGACTAGGGTGCCCCTAGTTCTAGGGACCAAGTTAGCACCCATAGTCCCAACACCATAGTGACAAGAGCATTGCATGGCCTACAAATCTTACATCGACTTGACTGTTTCCACAAGGAGAAACTTTACCCCTTACATCCCATATAGATGAGTGGTAACTTATGTTCACTGGATAACCCCTTTAAGTCAGTGATATGCAACTTGTGCTCTAATCATTAGGTATCTAGAGCAGGCTTTTTCTTCTGGCTTCCACCGAATGACAAGAAAATGTTTTAAGATGTGCATGGAAAGGTGTTGCAGCTATTTGACATTCCTGATATATCATCCAGGGATCAGGATCTTCAGACAAAACATAAAAAAAAACGTATCAGCTCATCTTCAGCTTTTCGACGAAAGCCTCAAGGGCAAATATGCCCCAAACAACTCAACCGAGGAGAAGAATCTCAATATAAGGGCTTCTTATATAATCTCTTGTGTTCTCCTAGGAACACCCACTCAACTTCTCAAATAAGGGTGTAAACCACTCCGCTTACATACCTGACAATTATGTAGGCATGCTTGTTTTTATGGGCAGGGTGGACAACATAATGTAAGCTCCAGGAGCCAGAAACATATCAGTCCACGGGAGATTTTAAAGCCTACCTTTCAACACCTTGTAACAATCTAAGACAAGGGCATCGTCAAAGCAGAAGGTAATGCCAACGATAAATCACCAGCGACACATTTATTTGGGTGCAAAGGGCCGCAGCGTTCTACCATTGATTAAACATTAAAGTGTTAAAACTTTTTTTTCCTGTCCAAAACATTGAAAGGAGCAGTAAACACCAAATGCGAAACTTGAAAAGTCATAAAAGGAGCTACTAATACTCATGCCGTGATTTCGGAGCTTCTCAGGACTAAAGGTATGAGATATAAAGTAAAGACTAGGCGGCCAAGGATTTTTTTTCTGCCATCTCATAGAAGAACATTAAAGTCAACCTATCACCAAGCAGGAATGGCTGATAACAGAGAAGAACAGATGGCCTTCAGGTTCACACCAAATAGACTTCACACACTAATGACCTTAACAAATTCAGTAATGTTGACCATATATATGGGACAGCTGTGAGCTGCTGTGTTGGGGATAGACAAGTTAAGCCACTCGGTCTAGGTTTTGATTTCCCAAACAAAAGAGTTTCAGAGAGAATCATAGGAAAGGCAACCACATGCTCTCGGATGCAAGGTTTGAGGAGGTTAGTCAAAATAAAGCCACACCTTTTTCCCACCCCCGAATAGGTTTTTGTGGTCATGCCCCTGAACATGTCCGGTGCTGGGGTAGAATTTGTTACAGCTCCAGACTGGCGTCATGAACAGAAAACACATAAGGAGTTGTTGTCCTGGAGGCTACTGTGCACCTTGGAAGAGTTGTCAACTCTTTTGGGTTGGGAGGTCTCCCCTTTTCTAGGGAAGTTGGCCAGTATACCACACACATTAGATCCTTGGTTGACCCCACAGGTTTCATTAATTTAATCATTAGGTGATGGTAAAGATAGAGGCAGGCAGACAGAGAGAGAGACAGAGAGAGAGAGAAAGAGACAGATGCGGAGAGAAAGAGACCGACGTGGAGGGAGAGACACACAGACACATAGGAAAAGATAAACACGGAGAGATAGACAGACAAAGAGAAACAGAGAGAGAGAGACACGAAGATACAAAAACAGAGAAACTTAGAGAGAAAGATAGACAGACACGAAAAAGAGACAGACACGGAAAGGGAGAGCGAAACAGGCACGGAGAGGGAGAGAGACACAGGCACGGAGAGGGAGAGAGACACAGGCACGGAGAGGGAGAGAGACACAGGCACAGAGAGGGAGAGAGACACAGGCACAGAGAGGGAGAGAGACACAGGCACAGAGAGGGAGAGAGACACAGGCACAGAGAGGGAGAGAGACACAGGCACAGAGAGGGAGAGAGACACAGGCACAGAGAGGGAGAGAGACACAGGCACAGAGAGGGAGAGAGACACAGGAACGGAGAGGGAGAGACAGACACAGAGAGGGAGAGAAAGACAGACACAGAGAGGGAGAGAGACACAGGCACAGAGAGGGAGAGAGAGACAGACAGAGAGGGAGAGAGACACAGGAACGGAGAGGGAGGGAGACACAGACACGGAAAGGAAGAGAGAGACAGACACAGTGAGGGAGACAGACACAGGCACAAAGAGAGAGACAGAGACAGCAAGAGACACGGAGAGGGAGGGAGACACAGACACAGAGAGGAAGAGAGAAACAGACACAGAGAGGGAGAGAGACACAGGCACAAAGAGAGAAAGAGACAGATACAGAGAGGGAGAGAGACAGAGACACGGAGAGAGAGATAGAGACAGACACGGAGAGGGAGATAGAGACAGACACGGAGAGGGAGATAGAGACAGACATGGAGAGGGAGATAGAGACAGACATGGAGAGGGAGATAGAGACAGACATGGAGAGGGAGATAGAGACAGACATGGAGAGGGAGATAGAGACAGACATGGAGAGGGGATTGAGACAGACACGGAGAGGGAGAGAGAGACACAAAGAGGGAGAAAGACACGGAGAGGGAGAAAGACACGGAGAAGGAGAAAGACACGGAGAGGGAGAAAGACACGGAGAGGGAGAAAGACACGGAGGGGGAGAAAGACACGAAGAGGGAGAAAGACACGAAGAGGGAGAAAGACACGAAGAGGGAGAAAGACACGAAGAGGGAGAAAGACACGAAGAGGGAGAAAGACACAGACACGGAGAGGGAGAGAAAAAAGAGAGGGGTCGCTAGTTAAAACCACCTGTGACTGAATGGGAGGGACACATGGTCAGAAAAAAGGCTGTCAAACTTCTAATAGTGTGAACACGTACCTGCTGCAATGCTCCAGGAGCGGGATCCCAAATATTGTATCTAGACTAATGTCACTTTGAAAAATGAAGGTTTTTTGCGCATAATTTGGCCACCTTCATTTTTCAAAGTGACATTAGTCTAGATACAATATTTCTTATATTTTCATGTATGGAGTGCCGAAGTTCTTTTTGCTATTGAGATTACTCTTTTCTTCAGAGCACCCGAATAGACCAGTGAGCGACCCCTCTCTTTTTTCTATTAATCATTTTTGGGATCCCGCTCCTGGAGCATTGCAGCAGGTACGTGTTCACACTATTAGAAGTTTGACAGCCTTTTTTCTGACCATGTGTCCCTCCCATTCAGTCACAGGTGGTTTTAACTAGCTCTACCAGCCCATACATTGTAGGTTAAAAGCCCAAGCAGAGACATATTGTCCATACAGGCTTACAGCCCAAGAGTGGCATATCCAGTGGTAGCATAGCGTAGTTTCCCATCGTACGAAGGTGACCTTGTCGTGGTTGATGGGCACACATAAATTGGCCAAATTATGCGCAAAAAACCTTCATTTTTCAAAGTGACATTAGTCTAGATACAATATTTCTTATATTTTCATGTATGGAGTGCCGAAGTTCTTTTTGCTACGGAGAGGGAGAGAGACACAGACACGGAGAGGGAGAGAGACACAGACACGGAGAGGGAGAAAGACATAGAAATGGAGAGGGAGAGAGACACAGACATGAAGAGGGCGAGAGACACAGACATATAGAGGGCGAGAGACACAGTCACGGAGAGGGACAGAGAGACACGGTGAGGGAGAGAGAGAGACACGGTGAGGGAGAGAGAGAGACACGGAGAGGGAGAGAGACACGGAGAGGGAGAAAGACACGGAGAGGGAGAAAGACACGGAGAGGGAGAAAGACACGGAGAGGGAGAAAGACACGGAGAGGGAGAAAGACAGACACGGAGAGGGAGGGAGAGAAAAAGACAAGAATAGGGAGAGAAAGACACTGAGAGGGAGAGAGACACAGACACGGAGAGGGAGGAAGAGAGAGAAAAAGACACGGATAGGGAGAGACAGACACTAAAAGGGAGAGAGAGACGCAGAGAGAGAGATGCGGAGAGGGAGAGAGAGACACGGAAAGGGAGAGAGAGACACGGAGAGAGACATGGAGAGGGAGAGAGACACGGAGAGAGAGAGAGACACGGAGAGGGAGAGAGACACGGAGAGGGAGAGACAGAGAGAGACACGGAGAGGGAGAGACAGACAAGGAGAGAGAGACAGACACAGAGAGGAAGAGAGAGAGACATGGAGAGGGAGAGAAACACAGACATGGAGAGGGAGAGAGACACAGACATGGAGAGGGAGAGAGACAAGGAGAGGGAGAGAGAGACAAGGAGAGGGAGAGAGAGACAAGGAGAGGGAGAGAGAGACAAGGAGAGGGAGAGAGAGACACAGACACGAAGAGGGAGAGAGACACATACACGGAGAGGGAAAGAGAAACTGAGAGGGAGAGAGGCAGAGACACGAAGAGGGAGAGAGAGACACACAGACACGAAGAGGGAGAGATACACAGATTCGGAGAGGGACAGAGAGAGACAAGGAGAGGGAGAGACAGAGAGAGACACGGAGAGGGAGAGAGAGACAGACACATGGAGAGGAAGAGAGAGAGAGACACACGGAGAGGGAGAGAGAGAGAGACACACGGAGAGGGAGAGAGAGACAGACACGGAGAGAGACACAGACACGGAGAGGGAGAAAGACATAGAAATGGAGAGGGAGAGAGACACAGATATGAAGAGGGCGAGAGACACAGTCACGGAGAGGGACAGAGAGACACGGTGAGGGAGAGAGAGAGACACGGAGAGGGAGAGAGACACAGAGAGGGAGAAAGACACGGATAGGGAGAGACAGACACTAAGAGGGAGAGAGAGACGCAGAGAGAGAGACGAGGAGAGGGAGAGAGAGACACGGAAAGTGAGAGAGAGACACGGAAAGGGAGAGAGAGACACGGAGAGAGACACAGACACGGAGAGGGAGAAAGACTTAGAGAGGGAGAGAGACACAGACACGGAGAAGGAGAAAGACATAGAAATGGAGAGGGAGAGAGACACAGATATGAAGAGGGCGAGAGACACAGTCACGGAGAGGGACAGAGAGACACGGTGAGGGAGAGAGACACGGAGAGGGAGAAAGACACGGAGAGGGAGAAAGACACGGACATGGAGAGGGAGAAAGACACAGACACGGAGAGGGAGAAAGACACAGACACGGAGAGGGAGGGAGAGAAAAAGACAAGAATAGGGAGAGAAAGACACTGAGAGGGAGAGAGACACAGACACGGAGAGGGAGGAAGAGAGAGAAAAAGACACGGATAGGGAGAGACAGACACTAAGAGGGAGAGAGAGACGCAGAGAGAGAGACGAGGAGAGGGAGAGAGAGACATGGAAAGGGAGAGAGAGACACGGAGAGAAAGACAGACACAGAGAGGAAGAGAGAGAGACACGGAGAGGGAGAGAGACACAGACATGGAGAGGGAGAGAGAGACAAGGAGAGGGAGAGAGACAAGGAGAGGGAGAGAGAGACACAGACACGAAGAGGGAGAGAGACACAGACACGAAGAGGGAAAGAGAAACCGAGAGGGAGAGAGGCAGAGACACGGAGAGGGAGAGAGAGTCACGGAGAGGGAGAGAGAGACACAGACACGGAGAGGGAGAGATACACAGATTCGGAGAGGGACAGAGAGAGACAAGGAGAGGGAGAGACAGAGACTGAGACACGGAGAGGGAGAGAGAGAGAGAGACAGACACATGGAGAGGAAGGGAGAGAGAGAGAGACAGACACATGGAGAGGAAGGGAGAGAGAGAGAGACAGACACGGAGAGGGAGAGAGAGACAGACACGGAGAGGGAGAGAGAGACAGACACGGAAAGGGAAAGAGACAGACACGGAGAGGGAGAGAGAGACAGACACGGAGAGAGAGAGAGAGACAGACACAGAGAGGGAGAGAGAGACAGACACAGAGAGGGAGAGAGACACAGACACAGAGAGGGAGAGAGACAGAGAGGGAGAGAGACACAGACACGGAGAGGGAGAGAGACACAGACACGGAGAGGGAGAGAGACACAGACACGGAGAGGGAGAGAGAGACACGGAGAGGGAGAGAGAGACACGGAGAGAGAGAGAGAGACACAGACACGGAGAGGGAGAGAGACACAGACACGGAGAGGGAGAAAGACACAGACACGGAGAGGGAGAAAGACACAGAGAGGGAGAGAGAAACAGACAGAGAAGGAGAGAGAGACAGACAGAGAGGGAGAGAGAGACAGACAGAGAGGGAAAGAGACAGACACAGAGAGGGAGAGAGAGGCAGACACAGAGAGGGAGAGAGAGACAGAGAGGGAGAGAGACACAGACACGGAGAGGGAGAGAGACACAGACACGGACAGGGAGAGAGAGACACAGACACGGAGAGGGAGAGAGAGACACAGACACGAAGAGGGAGAAAGACACAGACACGGAGAGGGAGAAAGACACAGACACGGAGAGGGAGAAAGACACAGAGAGGGAGAGAGAGACAGACAGAGAGGGAGAGAGAGACAGACACAGAGAGGGAGAGAGAGACAGACACAGAGAGGGAGAGAGACACGGACAGGGAGAGAGACAGACACGGACAGGGAGAGAGACAGACACGGACAGGGAGAGAGACAGACACGGACAGGGAGAGAGACAGACACGGACAGGGAGAGAGACAGACACGGAGAGGGAGAGAGACAGACACGGAGAGGGAGAGAGACAGACACGGAGAGGGAGAGAGAGACAGACACGGAGAGGGAGAGAGAGACAGACACAGAGAGGGAGAGAGAGACAGACACAGAGAGGGAGAGAGAGACAGACACAGAGAGGGAGAGAGAGACAGACACAGAGAGGGAGAGGGAGAGAGACACAGACACGGAGAGGGAGAGAGACACAGACACGGAGAGGGAGAGAGACACAGACACGGAGAGGGAGAGAGAGACACGGAGAGGGAGAGAGAGACACAGAGAGGGAGAGAGAGACACGGAGAGGGAGAGAGAGACACGGAGAGGGAGAGAGAGACACAGACACGGAGAGGGAGAAAGACACAGACACGGAGAGGGAGAAAGACACAGAGAGGGAGAGAGAAACAGACAGAGAGGGAGAGAGAGACAGACAGAGAGGGAGAGAGAGACAGACACAGAGAGGGAGAGAGACAGACACAGAGAGGGAGAGAGAGACAGACACAGAGAGGGAGAGAGAGGCAGACACAGAGAGAGAGACAGACACGGAGAGGGAGAGAGAGACAGACACGGACAGGGAGAGAGACAGACACGGAGAGGGAGAGAGAGACAGACACGGAGCGGGAGAGAGAGACAGACACAGAGAGGGAGAGAGAGACAGACACAGAGAGGGAGAGAGAGACAGACACAGAGAGGGAGAGAGAGACAGACACAGAGAGGGAGAGAGACACAGACACAGAGAGGGAGAGAGACACAGACACGGAGAGGGAGAAAGAGACACAGAGAGGGAGAAAGAGACACAGAGAGGGAGAAAGAGACACAGAGAGGGAGAAAGACACGGAGAGGGAGAAAGACACGGAGAGGGAGAAAGACACAGACAAGGAGAGGGAGAAAGACACAGACACGGAGAGGGAGAAAGACACAGACACGGAGAGGGAGAAAGACACAGACACGGAGAGGGAGAAAGACACAGACACGGAGAGGGAGAAAGACACAGACACGGAGAGGGAGAAAGACAGACACGGAGAGGGAGAAAGACACAGAGAGGGAGAAAGACATGGAGAGGGACAAAGACACGGAGAGGGAGAAAGACAGACAAGGAGAGGGAGAAAGACATGGAGAGGGAGAAAGACACAGACACTGAGAGGGAGAAAGACAGACACAGAGAGGGAGAAAGTCAGACACAGAGAGGGAGAAAGACACAGAAAGGGAGAAAGACACAGACAAGTAGAGGGAGAAAGACACAGACAGGGAGAGGGAGAAAGACACAGACAGGGAGAGGGAGAAAGACACAGACACGGAGAGGGAGGGAGAGAAAAAGACAAGAATAGGGAGAGACACACTGAGAAGGAGAGAGACACAGACACGGAGAGGGAGAGAGACACAGACACGGAGAGGGAGAAAGACACAGACACGGAGAGGGAGAAAGACACAGAGAGGGAGAGAGAAACAGACAGAGAAGGAGAGAGAGACAGACAGAGAGGGAGAGAGAGACAGACACAGAGAGGGAAAGAGACAGACACAGAGAGGGAGAGAGAGGCAGACACAGAGAGGGAGAGAGAGACAGAGAGGGAGAGAGACACAGACACGGAGAGGGAGAGAGACACAGACACGGACAGGGAGAGAGAGACACAGACACGGAGAGGGAGAGAGAGACACAGACACGAAGAGGGAGAAAGACACAGACACGGAGAGGGAGAAAGACACAGACACGGAGAGGGAGAAAGACACAGAGAGGGAGAGAGAGACAGACAGAGAGGGAGAGAGAGACAGACACAGAGAGGGAGAGAGAGACAGACACAGAGAGGGAGAGAGACACGGACAGGGAGAGAGACAGACACGGACAGGGAGAGAGACAGACACGGACAGGGAGAGAGACAGACACGGACAGGGAGAGAGACAGACACGGACAGGGAGAGAGACAGACACGGAGAGGGAGAGAGAGACAGACACGGAGAGGGAGAGAGAGACAGACACGGAGAGGGAGAGAGAGACAGACACAGAGAGGGAGAGAGAGACAGACACAGAGAGGGAGAGACAGACACAGAGAGGGAGAGGGAGAGAGACACAGACACGGAGAGGGAGAGAGACACAGACACGGAGAGGGAGAGAGACACAGACACGGAGAGGGAGAGAGAGACACGGAGAGGGAGAGAGAGACACGGAGAGGGAGAGAGAGACACAGACACGGAGAGGGAGAAAGACACAGACACGGAGAGGGAGAAAGACACAGAGAGGGAGAGAGAAACAGACAGAGAGGGAGAGAGAGACAGACACAGAGAGGGAGAGAGACAGACACAGAGAGGGAGAGAGAGACAGACACAGAGAGGGAGAGAGAGGCAGACACAGAGAGAGAGACAGACACGGAGAGGGAGAGAGAGACAGACACGGACAGGGAGAGAGACAGACACGGAGAGGGAGAGAGAGACAGACACGGAGCGGGAGAGAGAGACAGACACAGAGAGGGAGAGAGAGACAGACACAGAGAGGGAGAGAGAGACAGACACAGAGAGGGAGAGAGAGACAGACACAGAGAGGGAGAGAGACACAGACACAGAGAGGGAGAGAGACACAGACACGGAGAGGGAGAAAGAGACACAGAGAGGGAGAAAGAGACACAGAGAGGGAGAAAGAGACACAGAGAGGGAGAAAGACACGGAGAGGGAGAAAGACACGGAGAGGGAGAAAGACACGGAGAGGGAGAAAGACACAGACAAGGAGAGGGAGAAAGACACAGACACGGAGAGGGAGAAAGACACAGACACGGAGAGGGAGAAAGACACAGACACGGAGAGGGAGAAAGACACAGACACGGAGAGGGAGAAAGACACAGACACGGAGAGGGAGAAAGACACAGACACGGAGAGGGAGAAAGACACAGACACGGAGAGGGAGAAAGACACAGAGAGGGAGAAAGACACGGAGAGGGACAAAGACACGGAGAGGGAGAAAGACAGACAAGGAGAGGGAGAAAGACATGGAGAGGGAGAAAGACACAGACACTGAGAGGGAGAAAGACAGACACAGAGAGGGAGAAAGTCAGACACAGAGAGGGAGAAAGACACAGAAAGGGAGAAAGACACAGACAAGTAGAGGGAGAAAGACACAGACAGGGAGAGGGAGAAAGACACAGACAGGGAGAGGGAGAAAGACACAGACAGGGAGAGGGAGAAAGACACAGACACGGAGAGGGAGGGAGAGAAAAAGACAAGAATAGGGAGAGACACACTGAGAAGGAGAGAGACACAGACACGGAGAGGGAGGGAGAGAGACACGGAGAGGGAGGAAGAGAGAGAAAAAGACACGGATAGGGAGAGACAGACACAGAGGGAGAGAGACACAGACACGGCAAGGGAGAGAGTGACAGACACGCAGAGAGAGAGAGACACACAGACACAGAGAGACACAGACACGGAGAGGGAGAGAGGGTCACGGAGAGGGAGAGAGACACAGACACGGAGAGGGACAGAGACACAGACACGGAGAGGGACAGAGAGAGACACGGAGAGGGAGAGAGAGACAGACACGGAGAGGGAGAGACAGAGAGAGACACGGAGAGGGAGAGACAAAGAGAGACACGGAGAGAGACAGATACGAGAGAGAGAGAGCCAGACACAGACAGGAAGAGAGAGAGACACATGGAGAGGGAAAGAGAGACAGACACGGAGAGAGAGACAGACACGGAGAGAGAGACAGACACGGAGAGAGAGACAGACACGGAGAGAGAGACAGACACGGAGAGAGAGACAGACACGGAGAGGAAGAGAGACAGACATGGAGAGGGAGAGAGAGTCACAGAGAGGGATAGAGACACAGACACGGAGAGGAACAGAGAGAGACACGGAGAGGGAGAGAGAGACAAGGAGAGGGAGAGAGAGACAAGGAGAGGGAGAGAGAGACAAGGAGAGGGAGAGAGACATGAAGAAGGAGAGAGAGACACAGACACGGAGAGGGAGAGAGACACGAAGAAGGAGAGAGAGACAGACATGGAGAGGGAGAGATACACAGACACGGAGAGGGAGAGAGAGACGAGGAGAGGGAGAGAGAGACAAGGAGAGGGAGAGAGAGACAAGGAGAGGGAGACAGATACGGAGAGGGACAGAGAGAGACACGGAAAGGGAGAGAGAGACAAGGAGAGGGAGACAGACACGGAGAAGGAAAGAGACACAGACACGGAGAGGGAGGGAGAGAGACACAGAGAGGGAGAGAGAGACACGGAGAGGGAGAGAGAGACACGGAGAGGGAGAGAGAGACACAGATACGGAGAGTGAGAGAGTCACGAAGAGGGAGAGAGATACAAGGAGAGGGAGACAAACACGGAGAAGGAGAGAGAGACAAGGAGAGGGAGGGATAGAGATACAGAGAGGGAGAGAGAGACACGGAGAGGGAGAGAGAGACACGGAGAGGGAGGAAGAGAAAAAGACACAGAGAGGGAGGAAGAGAGAAAAAGACACGGAGGGGGAGAGAGAGACACGGAGAGGGAGGAAGAGAGAAAAAGACACAGAGAGGGAGGAATAGAGAGAAAAAGACACGGATAGGGAGAGAGATTCACGTAGAGGGAGAGAGAGACACAGACACGGAGAGGGAGAGAGACACAGACATGGAGAGGCAGAGAAACACGGAGAAGGAGAGAGAGAGGGAGACAGACACAGACATGGAGAGGGAGAGAAAGAAAAAGATAAAAAAAGAGGGAGATATCTATATTGAGCCAAAATGTTGAACTACATCTGCCTTTTTGGTGATCAATAGATAGATAGATAGATAGATAGATAGATAGGCAGAGCACTAATCCAAGATGACACATGGTGCATGTCCATCATTTGTGATCGATTTGTGACGTTTCGGCTCATAGATCGTTGAGCATTTGTCTACATAGATAAATAGATATTGGAGATGTAGATGTATCTCTAACTGCATGAAAAAGCAGATTGATTACACCAGACTAGAAAATTATCTAGTATATAACTTAACGCAATCTTTAATGTAAACATTCTTTACAATCCAGTGTAAATGTTCTCTCCTCCATCAGCTGCTCCTGAACCTGACCGGTGCTGAAATAGGAGGGGAGAGAAGAGACAACCCCTTCTCGGGCTACTACCAGCCAGAAACACTCCCACTGTCGCTTCCCAACTCACCCGAGTGTTATTTCTCTCTGCTTTCAGCTCAGCGATCTCCTCTTCTCTCTCCAGAAGTTGCTCACGACACAAGTTCAACTCCTTAGTGAGCGCTGCAAATTCCTAAAGAAAACAATAGAAAAAAATGCAATGTGTGTAAAAATATACCAGAAAAAAAAAAAAAAGTACATTCTTAGAAAAAAAAAAGTTTTACAAAGGTGTAGATTTCAGGGACACCCATCTGATTCCCTTCAGCAGTTTCTACAGAGGATTTTGTAAGTTATCCCTGTCGACAGTGGAAGCGCGGAGTGGCCACATGCAGCGGACGAGGTTTAAAATGTCTTATGGAGAACCAGATGAAGAAGGGGGGAAAAAAAAGTTAATTTTCTGCCAATTGCACGAAGGTGAGGAAGGGATGTGAGAGCGGCAGTAGGATCACACTGGCGGCTTTGTGTAACCCCGGTCTCCGAACGCTCCCAGGGGAGCGAGTCCTACACAGACCCCCTTCAGCACACTGCCTGCTTTGTGTAACCGGGCACCTCACTAGAACTTTTCTATGGCTTTTTAGGTTATTTATTTTTTTATTACCTTTTAATGCAGACAATTCACAAATGCTTTGCAGTATGACATATTATTAACCATTTACTTGTCCCCCATAGAAAATAATCTGAAAGTTGCTGGTTATATGCCCCCCCCCCCAGGGACTCCCGTGAATATTTATAGACCATGGAAATCTGTGGATCGACCTGGAGTGCCCGGAGTGATTTGTGAGAAAGGTGATGAAGTATCACTCTGCACAGATGATGGAGATTGACTTCCTGATAAAGCGACCATCACTTGAATTCTTAAAAAAAAAGTATGTTGTCGGAAAAAAAAAAGTCAGGTTTTGCAGCAGCAAAGGTCTGGATTGCAAAGAAGAAGAAAAGTTTGAGGGGGTAGCGTGATTTGCCAGCATATTTTGTAACCCCTAACATTGGGACAGTTAGGCTTAAAATTGATAAATGTATATATTATTTATTTTTTTATTACATTTTTGTGTTTTGCTATGCAACAATTTTATAAACCTAGCCCTAACCCTAAACCTAGTCGTAACCCTAATCCTAGTCTAACCGTTTACTCTAAACCTAATGCAAGCCCAAACCCTAGCCTTAACCATAGTTAGGGTTAGACAAAATGATGTAAAAAGTTAAAATTAAAGTCATACACTGTTATTTTTTTAGTTTGTATTTATTACATTTTTTGTGTTTTATTATTTGACAATTTTATTAAGCTAGCCTAGTTCAAACTTTAGGTTTAACCCCAGCCCTAGTGTAAACCCTAGGCTTAACCATAGCCCTAGTCGAAACCCTCCCCCAACCTTAGTTAGAATGGTAATCCTAGGCCTGGTCCACATTCTATCCCTAGCCCTACTCCAAGCCCTAGTTCTACTTAAAACCCTAGTACTACCCCAAACCCTAGTCCTACCCCAAGCCCTAGCAGTATTCCTACCCCAAAAGCTAGCACTAGTCCTACCCCAAAAGCTAGCACTAGTCCTACCCCAAATGCTAGCACTAGTCCTACCCCAAACGCTAGCACTAGTCCTACCCCAAACGCTAGCACTAGTCCTACCCCAAACGCTAGCACTAGTCCTACCCCAAACCCTAGCACTAGTCCTACCCCAAACCCTAGCACTAGTCCTACCCCAAACCCTAGCACTAGTCCTACCCCAAACCCTAGCACTAGTCCTACCCCAAACGCTAGCACTAGTCCTACCCCAAACGCTAGCACTAGTCCTACCCCAAAAGCTAGCACTAGTCCTACCCCAAGCCCTAGCACTAGTGCTACCCCAAACCGTAGCACTAGTGCTACCCCAAACGCTAGCACTAGTCCTACCCCAAACGCTAGCACTAGTCCTACCCCAAACCCTAGCACTAGTCCTACCCCAAACCCTAGCTCTAGCCCTACCCCAAACCCTAGCACTAGTCCTACCCCAAACCCTAGCACTAGTCCTACCCCAAACCCTAGGACTAGTTCTACCCCAAACCGTAGCACTAGTCCTACTCCAAACCCTAGCCCTAGTCCTAACCCAAACCCTAGCACTAGTCCTACCCCAAACCCTAGCACTAGTCCTACCGCAAACCCTAGCACTAGTCCTACCCCAAACCCTAGTCCTAGTCCTAACCTCAAACCCGAGCACTAGTCCTACCCCAAACCCTAGGCCTCCTCCAAACCCCAAACCGTAGCCGTAGTCCTACCCAAACCCTAGTCCTACCCAAACCCTAGTCCCAGTCCTACCCCAAACCCCATCCCTAGTCCTATGCCAAACCCTACCCCTAGTACAACCCCAAACCCTGATTAGGGTTAGAAAAAGTAAGTAAAAACTTAGTTAATTATGTAATCAGTGCTTTATTTGCTTATTTGTCTTTTGCTTCTTCTTTTTGTTTTGAACTGGGGACACTATTATATTTATTTAGGAGAGTTTCCCCACCAAGTCTCTGTCTCTCATCTCACAAAATTACAATTGAGAGCAAAGGTGGTCACCCGTCGAAGAGCACAGTGCATCCTTTGTAATTTCTTCACTTGCTGCCTATGCAGAGTGCAGCAATCAATATGAGTTTACCATCAGCTGCTGCGCTCTGCACAGGAACCTATGTAGACGTCAAAGCAAGCCCTGGCTACTTTAATCATCTAGGTTGTCAGCAATGGGACACTATGCCTCTGCACCGCATGTGTGTGACCTCGTGTACTAAAATATTATTTTTGTTTGTTTGTTTCTGATTTAATATTTTGTATTTAATCTTCTTCCCATGTTTTTTGGGGCAGCTATATTTTTTTACAATTTTTTTATTTAAATGCATGTATAATTCACTAAAAAATTATTTTTCCAATCGGATTTCATTAAAAAATTTGCAAAATTTTTTTTTTACAGATTACTTGTTTCCCTGCACATTCAACTTTGATGTGGTCTGTGGTCATAAATCAGAGAGCAGATCAGAATAGGACACATTAAAGGGTTACAAACTCCATCATACTAAAAGAAAGCGCTCACTGATGGATTGTCAGTTGACTCATGCTGAAGCCAGCAATATAAAATGCAACACGGAGGGTACAAAATGCAAAGTGTGCAAACATTTTAATGAAACCCAATAGCAAATATGATTTTTAGCTTCAAATACATAAATAGAAGTAAAAAAAATGTCACTTATGCTTGATAGAAAACTATATTATATTGATAGATAATTTTGCAATTATGGATTTTATATACTGGTATATATATTACATATTTATATATATTTGGTGTGTGACCTTATCTGCCAGTCTAAATCTCAAAGGGTAACCATCGTTTTAACTTTTTTTTCCGCCATAAATTATATTTTTATGCGTATTATTAAGAAACTTTGTAATAATCTTATCAAAGAAATCTGCTTCTTTCATCCTCAGGACTGATCTTTCACTATCAATTCATGGGTAAAATGTGTCTTCAGTGAATACAGATTTTCCCATTACTGAGATAGGAGATGGCAGTTGGTGCTCATAAAGTTCTATGGAGAACTGTAACTGTCGAATTAGTAGAATTGCCACTAGCTCCTCCCTTCTTCATAGAATTTTAAAAGCACCAACTGTCATCTCCTTCTCAGTAAAGGTCTCCACTGAATACAGATTTTACAACTGTAACCCATGAATTGAAAGATCAGTCCAGGATGAGAAAGAAGCAGATTTCTCTGATAAGATACATTACAAATTTGCTTATTTTCACATGTACTAATAATTTATGAAATAAAAATCACAGTTACTCTTTAAATAGTTTATTTATTTTTTCCAGTTTTAAAATATTCAGAACTTTGTAAAGAAAACTAAACAACTTTGTTAGTGTTGACATTTTTTCCGAGCCACGTAACTTTTTTGTGTGGTGATCTGTAGTTTTTATTGGTACCCTTTTGGCATACATACAATGTTTTCATTGCTCTACATTACATTTTTTGGGGGGGAAGGGAAGTGCGATGACAGAATCATCAATTTTGGCGTTTAGATTCTATTTTCTTTAAGTTGTTTACAGAGTGTGCTGATTAATTTTATATTTTGATAGATCTGACCTTTTCAGATTCAGCGATGACAAATGTGGTGATTCTTTTTATTTATTTATCCATTTATTTTAAATTTCTTTAACTTTGGATTGGAAAAAACAATTATGTTTTTAATATACAGTGGCTTGAGAAAGTATTCACTCCCCCCTCTTGGCATTTTTCGTGTTTTGCTATCTAATAACCTGGAATTTCACTGTTTTTTTGAGGGTTTGCATCAGTTCATGTAAAGAACATGCTGACAACTGTGAACATTTGGTTTTTATTTTATTGTGAAGCAAACAACAAATAGGACAAAATAACTGAAAACTTCATGGTGCATAACTATTCACCCCCCTAAAGTCAGTACTTTGTAGAGCCTCCTTTTGCAGCAATTATAGCTGAAAGTCGCTTTGGATAAGTCTCTATGAGCTTTCCACATCTTGCCACTGGGATTTTTGCCCATTCCTCAAGGCAAAACTGCTCCAGCTCCTTCAAGTTATATGGTTTCCTCTGGTGAATAACCATCTTCAAGTCTGACCACAGATTCTCCATTGGATTAAGGTTTGGGCTGTGACTAGGCCACTCCAAAACATTTAAACATTTCCCCTTAAACTACTCAAGTGTTGCTTTAGCAGTATGCTTTGGGTCATTGTCTTGTTGGAAGGTGAACCTCCATCTTAGTCTCAAATTACTGACTGACTGAAACAGGTTTTGCTCAGGAATAGTATTTCGCACCATCTATCTTCCCCTTGAGTCGGACCATTTTCCCTGTCACTGATGCCAAAAAACATCCCCACAGCATGATTCTGCCACCACCATGTTTCACTGTGGGGAGGGTGTTCTTAGGGTGATGACCTGTGTTGGTTTGGTGCCAGACATACAGTTTACCTTAGTGGCCAAAAAGTTCAATTTTGGTCTTATCTGACCACCACACCACAGCACCTTCTTCCATACATTTTGGGAATCAAAAACCTGACAAAACAGAGGAGCAGCGCTGATCCAATAAGTGACAATGTTTTTTTTTTTTTTAATCTTCTCCATCAACCTTTGCCCATTAAGCAACTGTTGTAAATTAGTAGACAACTCCTTTAAAAAGTGATGTGAGGTTTTCCCTGAAGTATCATTTCCAAGCAAAAGGCACCTGAAGAATGGATCAATCTACTTGTCTCTGCTGCTAATCATCCCCACAGCATGATGCTGCCACCACGTTTCACTGAGGGAATGGTGTTCCTGGGGTGATAAGCAGTGTTCGTTTGGTGCCAGACATAGCGCTTACCTTTTGTGGCCAAAAAGTTCAATTTTGGTCTCGTCTGACCACAGCACCTTCCTCCATACATTTGGTGAGTCTCCCACATGTCTTTTGGCAAACTCAAAACGAGCCTTACAATTGTTGTGTAAGTAAAGGCTTTTTTCTGCCCACTCAGACTGTAGAAATTGGGGGACCACAGGACACGTGTTCTATGGATTGGTAGTGCAGCCCCCACTCATTCTATATTTTTGGATAGGTGATAAAATAATGTATTGGGTAACCCTTTAAGCATGTGGCTCCCATGGCATGCCAGAAGGTGTAGTTACAGGATACCAGTGCGGCCACAGCTTGCTGATCACTGGTTGAATAAAAACATTTTGAGTAAAGAAACCTTTGCTGCAGCAGAGGATGTTTCTCACTAAGCCTGGATGCTTCATAGGCTTAACCCCTGCTGGGTAATGAGGATTATTAGGAGGACCACTCGGTTCGGTTACTGGCATCGGTGGTAATGAATCACAGCTCTGCTGCCTGATATACCAGTGATCATTTACTGGAGCTATAGCATACCAGAACGCCCTATAGATTCATCATTAATGGCTTATTTTACAGATCTCATAAAATGTTCATCTTACAGGGAATGTGTCATCAGTACATGACCTATTGTATAAATGTTATGTTAAGTGTATTTTTCAAAATTGTTTTTTTTTTCCCATACTACAATCTGTATTAAAACTAAAAATGAAAAATCTTGCAAATTTCACACTTTCAACTGGGGCTATTGTAGAATTATACAGCACATGTACATTAGCAGCCATATTTTTTGTATTGAGGCATCTAATGAGTGTGTGCAAAGGTCATTGTGAAGGAGGAGGAGCATTTGAGCTGTGACAGCACTTTTTGTGATTGGTGCGATATCAGCTATGTATAGCGATTCTATCTATCATTTTAATCCTGCCTGTGATGATAATGAGCCTGCTGAAAGGATAGGATGTATGAGTCTAAAAATCGCCCCAGTGGCCAGTGTGAAAATTGCAAGACTGGGTCTTGCACATTGATTCGCACTAACTCTATTCTCTAGCTTTTTAGACCAAAACTGCTGCATTTTAAGAAGAACTATAATTTCCAATTATATATATTTTCTAAATATTAGTGACTGCAAAAGACTGCAGATCGGTGGGGGGTCCAGGTCCTGAGGCCCCCACCAATCAATCAAAGCTATGCTCTGAAGTGCACAGCTCCTGCATGAGTGGTGTAAGGGTTCAATATTAAATATATGGGCCTCTACACCACTCGAATAGAGCAGTGTTTGAGAGAGGCTCATGCAAAAGCTTGGGGATTTTGAGCGATAGTAGAGGTCTGAGAACCCAGATCCCAACCACTTTGGAGTCTCTATAATGTTTGGAAATAATAGTTACTGTTAAAAGGGTAACTGTCATTTATTTTTTTTTCATTACTCAATAGTACACGTGAAAATCCGCTTATTTCACCTCCTGGACTGATCATTCATTCTCAATTCATGGGTAATATCTGTATTCAGAGAAGACAGAGTTTCCCATTAATTAGACAAGAAATGACAGTTGGTGCTTTTAAAATTCTATGGAGGAAGGAGGCACTAGAGGCCGACACAAACATTTTGCTGCAAGTTCTCCTGAAATGACAGTTAGTCTAACTTTTTATTTATTTATTTTTTTGCATAGATTTAAACTGTAACTGTCATTTCAAGAGAACTTGCAGCAGAGTGCATGTGTTTGCCTTTAGCTCTTCCTTCCCACATAGAATTTTAAAAGCATCAACTGTGATTTCCTATGTATGAAGGAGAAACTAAAGGCAGACACAGACATTCTGATGCAAGTTCTCCAGCAATGACAGTTACAGTTTAAATTAGGTAAAAAAATAAATAAGAAGTTAGAGTAACTGTCATTTCAGTAGAAATTGCAGAATATCTGCGTCTGCCTCTAGCTACTTCTTCCTACATATAATTTTAAAAGCACCAAATGTCAGTTCCTATGTAGGAAGG
The DNA here is from genome assembly GCF_046119375.1 of Phyllobates terribilis. Lineage (NCBI taxonomy): Eukaryota > Metazoa > Chordata > Amphibia > Anura > Dendrobatidae > Phyllobates > Phyllobates terribilis. Next base: position 156,830,985 of record NW_027362772.1, read on the forward strand.
AGGAGCTAGAGGCAGACACAGACATTCTGCTGCAAGTTCTCCTGAAATGACAGTTACACTAACTTTTTATTTACTTTTTTTTTACATACATTTAAACTTGAGGAGAACTTGCAGCAGAATGTATGTGTCTGCCTTTAGTTTCTTCTTACTACATAGGAAATTACAGTTGGTGCTTTTAAAAGTCTATGTAGGAGGAGCTAAAGGCAAACACAGACATTCTTCTGCAAGTTCTCCATAAATGACAGTTACAGTTTAAATCTATGTAAAAACTTAAATAAAAAGTTAGTGTAACTGTCATTTCAGGAGAACTTGCAGCAGAATGTTTGTGTCTGCCTCTGGCTCTTCCTTCCTATATAGAATTTTAAAAGCACCAAATTTCAGTTCCTATGTAGGAAGGAGGAGCTAGATGCAGACACAGACATTCTGTTGCAAGCTCTCCAGAAATTACAGTTATACAAAAAATTTTTTTACATACATTTTAAATCTAACTATTATTTCATAAGAACTTGCAGCAGAATGCCTGCATTTGCCTTTAGTTCCTACTTCCTACATAGGAACTGACAGTTGGCGATTTTAAAATTCTATGTAGGAAGGAAGAGCTAGAGGCAGACACAAACATTCTGCTGCAAGTTCTCCTGAAATGACAGTTATAGTAACTTTTTATTTATTTTTTTACATAGATTTAAACTGTAACTGTCATTTCAGGAGAACTTGCAGAAGAATGCCTGTGTTTGCTTTTAGCTCCTCCTACATAGAATTTTAAAAGCACCAACTGTCATTTCCTATGTACGAAGGAGAAACAAAAGGCAGACACAGACATTCTGCTGCAAGTTCTCCTCAAGTTTAAATGTATGTAAAAAAAATAAATTAAAAGTTAATGTAACTGTCATTTCAGGATACCTTGCAGCAGTATATCTGTGTCTGCCTCCAGCTCCTCCTTCCTACATAGAATTTTATAAGCACCAACTGTCAGTTCTTATGTAGGAAGGAGGCACTAGAGGCAGACACAGACATTCTGCTGCGAGTTGTCCTGAAATGACAGTTACAGTTTAAATCTATGTAAAAAATAAATAAAAAAGTTAAAGTTTAACTGTCATTTCAGGAGAACTGTTTGTGTTTGCCTTTAGCTCCTCCCACTCCACTCCATAGAATAGTATATGCATCAACTGTCATCTATCTCAATATTGTGAAAGAAGCAGATTTCTCTGATAAGACATATTACAAAGTTGTTTATTTTCATGTGTACTATTGATATAGGAAATAAAAATGAAGACGACGGTTACTCTTTAAGGATGGGTCTACCTCACTTTTTAGGTCAAAAAATGCCATTAGGTACATCACAAAAGTAGATGTGTAGGCCCGGGTTGGGAGGGAGATAACCCAATGCAGAATAAAAGTGGCAGGTTGTTATCTAAACTATATTTTTGCACACAGGGAATGACGCAGGGACGAATGGCTGTGAAAGAAATTAAAATACTGTACTAAGGAACTGCTATAAAAGCTGTAAAAAAAACCCTCGGCTTTCTTCACGCTCTGCGCTTCATTCACCATTTAAATAACTGGATCCAGGATAAGGCAATTCAATCTCCCTGGCCGGCACGCCAAACAGTAAGCAGAGTCATTACCATTCCGAGCACACAAGACTGCTAACCTAATCTTCCCACGTACTCCATATTCAGGTCTAGGGAGGACACAATGGAGACTGTGCCTACAGCACTATTTTTAGTCCGCCGTGTACCTGGGCTCCAGTCCGGGATATCAGACTGATCCGACTAGTGGAAACACATTCACTACATTGATTATTACTCTATTATGAAGAAATACGTGACAATCGGGTCTCTCTGCAGGCTGCGGATACTAAATATTGCCACTTAAAGCCAAAGTATAAGCGGTCACTGGTCTTAAGGAGCAGTAGAAAAATATTACACATCTGCAATAATTTATAGCAGGATGAAATAAGGAGATGAATAGCATGGTCAGGGTGCACTGAAGGCCCAAACATATTAAATGGGTCTGCTATGGCCAGATCAAGATCTCCAGGCTAAAAAAATTGTGAATTATATACCGTATTAACATAAAGCACAATATAGTGTCCTAAAAAAATACCGCTATACTTAGCCTTGAATAATAGTGCCATATGGTGCACAGGTCAGAGATTTTCAAGCCAAAGTCCGAGGCATGTTATTAGCTCCTGTAAAGAATCACTTAGAAGACAGAAGAAGGGTCCCCAGGGGATTTTGCTACCACCATTTTTCTAATAATCCCCCCCCCCCCCCCACTCCCCCAACTCTAGTCTGAGATAGAGAGGATGAAAATTCATATTGTCAATCGTACCCATTTCCCATTCATTTCTAACTCGTTTTTTTCATCCATTTCAATTTGGTATAAACTTATTTTTGATCCATCATCTCTAATGTTGGGAACACAATTTTGGGGGGGGATCTTGAAACCTTCAACTGGAAGAAAAATATCCTCTTTCTTCCCTTCCATCCTAAATCCTGAATTCATCATTCATTTAAAAAAAATCTGCTAAAATCCCATCTTGATCAAGTCAAGAAAGTTTACCAGGTCACTGAGGGATCAGATTACAGCTGCCTATTAAATTCTATGGAGAGTACATGGTGAGCAGAGGATGAGGCTAAATAATTATTATTATTAATTATTATTAATATTAATTTACAATGCACAGCTACAGTGTGGAGCTTAGTGTTTGCCATATGTTTTTTTTTTGCCTTCCTCTGGATCAACATGTTAGGCTATGGGTTGAACTAGATAGTCTTCCTTCAACCTTAAAAAAAACTAAGTTACACAGCTCAGCATTGCTGTATATATTTGGCTGATGCTTCTGAACATAGAGTCAAGAGAGCAGGAATCCCTCATGTCTCCATGTGTTGCTGTGTATGGAGACATATGGGAGACACAACAACTAGCTCAGCGACAACAGAAAATTAGAGAAAGAGCCTGCAGAGAGTACCTCTCTACAAAGAACTCTGAATGCAGCAGCCAGGCTTATCATTCTGTCCAGCAGCAGTCAGGCTTGTCATTCTGTTCAGCAGCTACACCGATGCTTTCACCCTGTGCCAGTCATTGCACTGGTTCCCCATCCACGTAGAATACAACTTAAACATCTCATTTTCCCCACAAAGATCTCCACGGTGCTGTACAACCCAACGACATCTTCCTTTCTGTAAATTATCTAAAAATAACATCCCCCAAATTTCTGAGCCTCCCAAAGACTTTTCCCGAGCTGTCCCAGTTTTCTGGATTGCACAACCCCAGGCATCCCATTAATTCCTAAGAGCCACATCTTAATGATGATCTAAAAACACATTTTTTCATGCATTTAGTATGAAGGATGGCTTGAACGTTGTATGAAGCATACATTTCCACATTCTGTGTCACTCGATTCCTCATAGATTGTAAGCTCTTGAGACCTTGACTCCTCTTGTTTGAATTGTTGAAAGGTGTGTTACTATGTAAGAAGTCTGAGAAGCCAGAACTTGCTCGAATTTTCTTTTTAAGTCTACCAAAATTAGTCCTTTTTGTAGTCCCAGAAGCAGGAAGATCAGCATGAACAGTGCTACAGGTCCTGCCCAGGTAGATAACCGCTTCTAAAGTGCATCGAAAGTGGAAAATAATAAAAAAGTATGTGACTGTCATAAATGGAAAGAAGCAATTGGTAAGGATCTCGGACTGATGAAGTCCCTTTACCAGAGACGCTACAGCGTCACATTTCTCTGAAAAAATATCCTACATCCGAAATCACTGATGAGGATCAATACATAAACTGCACTCTCATCGGCCAGGCATTCTGCCACTCGCTCTCTTCTCTCTATCCATCACTTCACATAGCACACTTGTCATATAAATATGTAATGAGAGTAAAATACCTCTGTTCTCATGAATCCATGCTTGATCTCCATCTCTCTAGAACATCTCATATATACATATATTTATTACACCGCTCCCCCTCATTCTACTCAAAATAAAGCCTCGCAGTATTCCCTGCTTTTTTAGCTGATTTATAACCACATCTATGTTGAACTTTTATGTGGTCATAAATCAGCTTAGAAGAAAGTTCAGGAGAAGAGAGACAAGGGTTACAAATCCAGCCTTCTGATGAGCTCATTCTTCAGCCAGTTATACATAACTGGCTGCTAAAAATAATTTTTGAAACTGTTTTTCTTCTACAGCCTCTATGTATCATCGTACATGGTTTGAAAAATAATTTTTAGAAGTTTATGCTTTAAAATAATTTTTCTTACTCAATCCTCAGTCCAAATATCAAGGCAACAAGTACAAATGTCTCAAATCTTTGAAACTGTTTTTCTTCTACAGCCTCTATGTATCACTGTACATGGTGCTACATAGAGGCTATAGAAGAAAAAGAGTTTAAAAAATAATTTTTAGATATTTATGTTTTCAAATTATTTTTCTTACTCAATCCTCGATCCAGATATCAAGGACAACAAGAACAAAGGTCTCACATTTTTTAAACAGTTTTTCTTGTACAGCCTCTATGTATCACTGTATATGGTGATACATAGAGGCTGTAGAACAGAAAAAAGTTTCAAAAATTACTTAAGTTTTAAAATTATTTTTCTTACTCAATCCTCAGTCCAGTTATCAAGGATAACAAGTACAACTGTCTCAACTTCAGGCGAGAAAATTAAAAAAATCTAATAAAAAATTATTTAAGGAATCGAAGAAGGACCTGATCCAAGATCTTTGTGCTCTCACCTGTGGAAGGGCGATGTTCAGCTGCCGTTGAAGAGATTCCTTCTCGTGACCCAGTTCTCTGAGCCGTAGCTGGGCGGTGGCCAGGCTCTCCTGAGTCTCCCGCAGAGTCTCCAGCAATCTCTCCCTCTCGTTTAACATGTTGACCATAAGCTGCTCAAAGTTTGCATCGTCGGAGCTGTAGGTCGAACCCCGACGGTTGTCCTCGTTGATGGTGGGCATCACTTCGCACATCATCTTGGCAGCTTTAGGTTATTCAAAATATAGACCAGGAAAAGAAGGCACCAGGAGGGGGCTATAAATCCAGGCGGGAAGGAAGGGGGTAAAGACGCGGCACAGGAATGGATCCACTTGTCTAGAAATCAAAATTTGGCACCCATGTGTATGAAGAACACGCGTAGTGTCCGGCTTGAAGCATCTTTAATCACAAAAAAAGAAGAGGATTTCCGATTAAGTCACTACTTGGAGATATATGGACCGAGTTAAAAAGTCAGGACAGTCTTCATAGTAGTCACCGATCATTAAGAATGGACACCACCTAGAATAAAAAGACACAGATCTTAGAATCAGGAAGCTCAAGAGGGCTACCGGCTCGCAGATGTACATGGGAAAAAGTTTATGCAAATTAGCCCTCCTCCAGAAGGAACAAAGCTATCATAATTGGCATTCTTCTTCCTGGAAGAGAGCTAATTTGCATACTTAGAAATATATGCAAAAAACACTGAGTACTGAAACATAAAATAATATTTTGTGCCCGGACAACTAAAAAAATATTTTTATTGAAACAAATGTAAAAAAAAAAAATTGCAAATATTTGGAAGGCACACACTGTAGAATTTTTGCAGCCAAATTTTTCTTCTCTGGGAAAAATGTGACTTTTGAGGCTCTTCTCATTTTGCTGCTCGTATTTCATCACAGGAGCGATAGTGAAGCCTGGGAATTGCTGCAATTACAACCCCACCCTGATCCGTGCAGCCGGCAGACGGGAGGACTCCACCTTGCCTCACCCCAAGTTTCACGTGAAGATGCGAGACTTTTCACAACACTCCCTTGGTGTTTTACCCAGTGGGTTTTACAGTAAAAAAAACATTTGAATTTTGTATTGGCATTAAAAGTAGAAAATCAGGATGAGCTCTGCATACTCTGCACCATCCTAATGACCTACCAATTAATACAACGTCTGATAATATTAACATTTCGTAAAATGACATCACGTAGAGTTATCCAACATCACTATCCAATGATGACATCACAATATATATTGAAATATTCAAAGGTCTCGCCACCCTGATTGCTGTAGGTTGAAAAAGCCAGACGTACTTATAAGCTCATCTTCAGGCTAGTCGTGGGCCAACTGTACCAACTCTAGCATTATTAGTTAAAGGGGCTGTTCAGCCTTGGGGTCCAAATCTGCAGTCACTCTATGTAACTGCAGATGTGTGAATCCCTACAGTGCGCAGTGTGTGCGCTGTCAGGATTCTAGGGTGCCGGGAGATTTGCATACATGTGGTCACATGCCAACTAGACGTGCACAGCCTCACCCATTACAAGTGAATTGAGCGACACCAGACATGTCTAGTCTGAATGTGACCGGAAGTGTGCAAATCGCATACTTGTGCTCACATGCACGTCCACTCCTGGAGAATCCTGACAGCACGCACTATGAGGATTCACTCTATGTGACTGCAGAATTGACACCCAAGCCTAGACAACCCCTTTAATATTGGTTAAAGGGAACCTGTCATTAGATTAATGCTGCCCGAATCACAGGTTGCATGAATCACCAGCCTGGTATGTTGCACTCTGAAACGCTCCGACATTTCAGAGACACCATGGCTTGAAAAGCCAGGCCAAGGGCTATAGGGTAAGACGAGACTAGTCCGATGACGGCTAGTCATAGCTAGAGACCTGTCAATTAACTGGAGCGAGGTGGGGTGAAGCTGGGAAAAGACTTGACCGGTCTGATGACATCCTCGAACGGCTTCTCCCCGCCCAGCTCCAGATGATTGACAGGTCTCTCCCTATGACTAGCCGTCATTGGACTAGTCTTATCCTTCCCTGTGGTCCATGGCCGGCTTTTCAACCAATGTTTTCTCTGAAACATCAAAACATTTCAGATAAAAATATACCTGGCTGCAATCGTGCACTCGGGCTCCGATTCACGCTGCCCGAGGTTTGGGTTCCCTTTAATTAATGCATTAACTTTCATAGGTTCGGATCGGAAAACACAGACCCAACCACCGTGTCTCCAGACCTGAGCTAACTGGATCGAATATGTCTGTAAGGCTAATAAGCTCACGTGGGCGGTGGCGCTGGGTCTTCCGATCAGAGCACAATCCATGTTTCGGAGATGTGTGAAAACGAGACTATTCCGAGGGTGAAAAAAATAGCGGCGTCAGATTCTTGGCGTACGGACTCCACAGCCCACGATGAGAAAATCCCTTTAAATTTGTGATCAAAGGTGCTGGAATGATGTGGGTTTACCTGCGCTGCCGTCAGTAGATGGTAAGAAAAAACGGGAGTCTGAATGTAACTTGTCGCGGCCAACGCGTTTCGAAGCTTCAAACTTCATCAGAACAAAACCACTTCCTGATGAAGAAGTTTGAAACTTCAAAACGCGTACTAATATACTAGTATCTACAAATCATTTTAATGATCCCCTCCACTCCAAAATGTCTACCTTCCGTAGAACTCAGTGCCCGCTACCTGTTGCCGAAGTTAATCCGTCTATAGCAGCAGGGACATCAAGACAGATTACAGGAAGTCAGGGCGGGACTTTTCCTCTCCGATCCTTCTCCCCTGACAGAGAGGCGGGCTTTCAGATCAGGGCAGGCAAGCCATTGGACAATGGGAGGAGCAGGGAACCAAGGAAAAGGAAGTTCCTGCATCTATAGTGCTGGTAGAATGCTGAATGCCCCTTTCGAAATGATAAGTTTTACAGCATGATGATTGAAGCAGTTCCTGGACATAATAGACAGCTTTGTGCACAGTAATTTTGTTTGGAAGATGAGGACCAGGTTTTGTGTGAAAATAGAGGCGAGGAGCTTTAACTCATGGCCAATCTATTATTCTATGCTATCAGCCGTTTCCTGCCTGATGTCACAACAAGTGCATGGATAATAATAGGAATGGCGCTGGTCCCTTTTATACATTCAGTTATATGCCTCATAAATATATTATTGCTACGCTATGCTGCAGTAACACAACATAAAAAGGCGATGAGTATTATATGCGGTGTACTGGGAGCGGCAATAAATCCGCCGAGAACAAACCAATACTTAAGGGAAGCTTTATACGGCATCATGGACTCCAACTCTACAGCTGTAGGAAGGGCTCATATTATCCAGAGTGGACCCTATAAATGGCTTACTGACTGAAGCACACCGCAGCGGCATGGAAAGACAGCACTGCTCATCCTGAGCCTGCTGCTTCCTGTAAAACTACTTTAGATGGGACAGTTCTAGTTTTAGTTTTATTTTTATAGGGGAAATGTTCTTTAGCCTCATACTGGGAACGCCACGGTTGAGAACTACTGATTTCCTTTTCACGGATCTAGTGATAGTTTTGGGATGTCCTGTCTGTTTATCAGCAGAATATCCTACAGGAAATAAAAAGATAAAGAAATGAATGGAAATTACTAAAGATGAGCAGACCAGACCCTAAAGTTCAGCATTCGTACAGGACAGTTAGTGTCCGGCGCTAAACGCCGAACATGGACTTCTCCCAGAAGAGAGAGAGAGGAGAAAGACAGAGAAAGAGAGAGAGAAAAAGAGAGAGAGAGAAAGAGAGGAGAAAGACAGAGAGACAGAGAGAAAGAGAGAGAAAGAAAGAGAGAGAGAAAGAGAGAGAGAGAAAAAGAAAGAGAAAAAGAGAGAGAGAGAAAGAGAGAGAGAGAAAGAGAGAGAAAGAGAAAGAAAGAGAGAGAATGAGAAGAGAGAGAAAGAAAGAGTAGAAAGAGAAGAGAAATAGAGAGAAACTTCCATTCATTCCTAGAAATTACACAAGTGTCTCCACATAAACCAACAGCGCATGACGTCTGGTGTGAGCCCGAAACGTGTTGTCATAAGCCGTTTTAACTACTGGAGATCAGAGATTCCTACAGTGAGCTATTAACGATACAAGATTCAAAGTGATGGGGGGTGAGGGAAGATTATTGGGTAATAAGGAAGGAGTGACCCAGATCAAGTCCAAAAGTTTTTAAAAAAATATTTAAAAAAAACAACCTAAAGGGTTTTGCCTATTCAAAAACACAACCGAGAGAGGCGAGTATCGTACCGACTGAAAACAGGTCCAAAACATATCACCTTGGTGCGCCGCTGTTTTTTTTTTCTTGTTTTTAGTTTTACATTTAAACAGTTTTTAAAAATCTATCCAATTTGCTTTCAGCCGACCATGAGGGGGAGGGGAGGTTACTATCATTTACCAAAATATGTTTAATAGGGAAGTAGGAGAGAAATGGAGTGGTCATCCACTAGTTGGTCATCGATTGCCCATCTCAGTCTATAATTTAGGTGGATTTCCAAACGTACTTTCTATCGCCGAGAGGATACCTGAATCTGATAAACAAGTCGTGTTTCCATTCTTCGCACTTGGCAAGATATTAAAAAAGTGCCCCAATAAAAAGCATAGTTAGACACAGTAACAACTTCATAGTTGCCAACTTTGACGAGACTTTCCCAACTTTTGGGCAACTTTAAGGGACATCCCAGGTCTAAAAAATAAGTGGCAATTGCTCTAAGGCCACCCAAGAATGGAAGGCCTTCTTGGAGTGCAATTACAGCTGGACTTAAGTGACCCTACGCAACCAACAGTGATGTACCAACCATTGCTCCATCTATCCAGAAGTGGTCAATCAGTAGCCACAGGCAGGTGACTTCTTCAGAGCGGACTGGTGAAAAAAACAAGACGAGCCAATGGACTAAGGATGCGTTAAAGTCCATGGGAAAGTTTGGAGAAATATTTTTGACCAATGACAAAGACATCTCAAGGAATTGGTGGACACAACCAGGTCTTTGTGTACTTTTGTAGACCTGGTTTGCTTCTTCTAAGACAAAAGCCTTCGTGCTGGAAACTACATACCAAAATGCGTGGGAGTTTCGATAGAGGGCACATTGAGAAGGGCTGAAGTCCATGTAGGTTCCTCATATTTTCCTTATGGGCATCACATCTCAAGGAATGGAAAGACAAGGCCTAGCCCATGGATACAGCCCATGGAGAGCAGACCCTGGTTTCGCAAGCCTTAAAAGGGTTTTTAGAAAAACCCCGTCTACTGTGCTGTACTTGCCTAATCTGGGTCCAGCGCTGAGTTTCCACCGCTGCCTGCAGCTCTGACGTCACGCCAACAGTGCTGCAGCCAATCAGTGCGCTTTAGTGACTCATGCCATCAACTCTGGCAGAGCCACTGAGCTTACTATTTGTTTGCAGAGCTGTCAACGTAGCATCTGTGCTGCAGTGGAGCAGCGGTAGAAACTCAACATTGGACCTGGGGAGGGTGAATAATGCATTTTTTATTTTTTTTTTGCATTCGAAGGTTTTGGAAAACCTTCTTTAATAGTGATCTGAATTCCGATGAGCAAAGTTTTCGTGAACGAGAAATTGGAAGACAATTCTACTAAAGATGTGAACCAGCCGGTTTTTGGGTTTTTTTTTGCATATAGCCCTGAAAAATGTGATAATATGATATTCAGGTGTTCATTTTATTATCTTTGGCTCTATTAATTAAAACTAGCCCCTAATGATTAAATAATAATAATAATAATAAGTGATATCAGAATCCAAAATGGAACAGATCGGCTTTTTTTTTTCCAGCCGTTTATTTACAAGGGAATGGCACAGCCTTCTCCAATATAATTAACTCCTCACCAAATGCAGCCGTTCTAATTACTGTAATTGTTAATTAGAGATGCTCAAAAGTTCTTTTCTTACCACACATAGAGGGAATCAGGGCAGTATTTCATACGCCCTCGGAAAGTGCTGCCAGCTCTCAGCCCTGTCTTGTCTTCCTCCGCATCTGCGCGTTACATTTCCACCTGCTTTAAAAGCAGAAATGGCCTCGTTTAGGAACGGCATCTGTCAATTGGGAAGCCGCAACCCGTGGATCATAATCTCACCCGACGACCATACGGAGGATCGTCAGGTGAGATTATGATGCGAAGATGAAAAAAAAACAAATTCTGAGAACGACGCGTCGATATATCATGTGCAATAGTCATCTTGGCCTAGATTGGAGGAAGGCACCTGCTTTGGAGACTGATCTGATTTGATTAACCCCACAATCCAACGCAGCAGGTAGTGCAGGTACTGCAGAAAATCTTGGGCAGATGACCTGTCAATCAATGGTGCTGGCGTTGATACCCAATGCCATTAAATCAAGTGGGTCCAGTTTATTTAATTGCTAAACCGTTATCTCTAGGACATAACGAAAAAGCCTTCGATTGCCAGGAGCAAGAATTTGCCTAAGGAGGTTCACACTCATGGGCGAACATATCATTTTTGCAACCCAGAAGGTAAGAGGGCCACTTCTACCTCCAAAGCAGGTGGAATTGTGCATTATGAGGAACTATTGGGCTACAGAGGGCCCATATATTGTTCTTACCCAGGGGTCCACATCTTTCTGTGTCTGCTCCACACTTCTTGTTGGGGTGTATCCATATAAAATCAAGATATCTAATATGTACAACCCCCAATCTCCTCCTAAAAAACAATGATCATGGCAAAAGTCTTCATACTTGTCAAAAGTTCTGCAAACTGGATGCCAAAGGCAGCAGTGATTAGCAAAAAGCCACCTAAGATGTAGGCATTTTAGGGGAATCGTTGGCGGGGGAAGGTAACTCTTAAAGTGGGTTTCCAGTTTCAGAAAATCCAATTCCCAGGTTCAGCATGATTAAAAAAACAAAAAAAAACTGTTCTTTAGTCACTCTCCCTGGGTCAAAAAGTCTCCTCCGCTGCTTCTATTATTGACTGCAGAAAATACGGCACATTGACAGCACTGAAGCCAATAACTGGTGAGCTCGGGCAGAGTCGGTGAGCTTATTGATTGGCTGCAGCGCTGTAAATGTAATATCAGTGCTGCAGACAATAACAGATGCTGGAAGAAGAGGTGGAGGCTCAACAGTGAACCAGGGGAGGGCGAGCAAAAAGAAAAAAAAAGTTTGTTTGTAGCTGGGAAACAGTTTTTTTTTTCCCAAACCAGAAAACGTTTTTAAAAGTCCAAAATTTGTATTTTCAAAAGAGTTTTCAGCTATAACATAAGTAAGAACCCGATACTCCTTAGTTGCAACGAAGAAAATTACTTTAATTGAACGTTGCAATGAATTTTGTCCGGCATCTCAAATCTCTCCATGGTGCATGGTCGCACTTGTATGAAAACCAGATCCACTTCATATGGTTTATAGAAAAAAAATCTGAGAAATCTAAGAGCAACAATACTGGAAGCACTTGATAAAATATTAGGGAAATTCATAGATGGAAATTCCTTTCTATATCTTCAATCTTCAGCCAGTTGGAGAAATCTGAACCATATCCGAACTGTTATGGGAACTACAAATTCCCTGATGAATATGTATCAGATGCTCCTAAGGATGGGTCATTAACATCAGATCGGTGAGGGTCCGACTCCCGGCACCCCCGCCGATCAGTTCTCGGTGCAGTACCCGGCCGCAGCCACTACACAGTTGGCAGAGCTATATAGTTCAGCTGCAAAATTGCTAACATCTGGCGGGCGCTGCCAGCACCAAGAACAGCTGATTTGTGCCAGGCGTTGGACTCCCACCAATCTGATACTGATGACCTATCATCAGTATAAAAGTAGTGGAGCAACCCTTGAATGTTCATACAAACCAAACCAATGGTGGTACTGAAGGTGAAACCTTTTGGTTCTCCTTGCGAAGATCAATTGGGTGCAAACGGTAGAAAACGGTCTTGCTAGTGCCAGCGATAGACAGCCACACAGTAAATCACCCTTCAAACCCATAGAAAATGTAAGGAATTAAGTCTAAATCCCATAGGGATCTTATTTTAATTTCTACAAAATCCCATTTAGGAGCTCAAGTTGGACTGAAAATACTAGAAGACAACCTGCCACCTATAAAGGGCCAAGAAAAGCAAAATCAATCAAGGAGTCGATATGTTCTTCTGGCTAATATTACATTTGAGATTAACCGAAATCTGCAATGTCACCATTTCTTCAATTCTCCTGCAGCGGCTCCACAGGGGACCTATAGCATTGCATGGTATGGACTGAAAACAATGGTCTGTCCATGTAATGAACGGCTGTGTTAGATCCACGAAAAAATATTTTTTTGTACCTTCATCACCAGTGAGGCCTCAAATTGCTCAACTGTAGAATTCTGAATTACCAAGACAGATTTCTCCTATTAACTGGACTTTAGAGCGACTCAGAATAGCACCTCTACCTCTGGAGAACCTAACGTGACTGAGCAGCCTATCGATTTCACGGTCACTTGCTTCCAGGTTTTGGTTGGTCACTTGCTTCCAGGTTTTGGTTGGTCACTTGAATCCAGGTTTTGGTTGGTCACTTGAATCCAGGTTTTGGTTGGTCACTTGAATCCAGGTTTTGGTTGGTCACTTGAATCCAGGTTTTGGTTGGTCACTTGAATCCAGGTTTCAGCTGGTCACTTGCTTCCAGGTTTCAGCTGCTCACTTGCTTCCAGGTTTCAGCTGCTCACTTGCTTCCAGGTTTCAGCTGCTCACTTGCTTCCAGGTTTCAGCTGCTCACTTGCTTCCAGGTTTCAGCTGCTCACTTGCTTCCAGGTTTTAGCTGCTCACTTGCTTCCAGGTTTTAGCTGCTCACTTGCTTCCAGGTTTTAGCTGCTCACTTGCTTCCAGGTTTAGCAAGACATTGACTCCTGGGTATTATGGGATTTTTACCGTTGCAGTGTGACGCAAGCCGAGGTTGACGGCAAATAGGAGGCGGTTCTCGCGGCTTCCATCGAATGGCGACAGATTATTGACATGGCCGCGGGACCGGCACCTGCCAATCGATTCGAACCATCTCTGGCTGATATGTTGCCACCTCTCTGATTGCCCACAGTACTGCTGTGCTCTCATGTGCCAGAGGGATCACAATGTAGAGTACCCAATAGCTAACCCATCGGATCATAAAAATCTACACGTGTGCCAATACAATGCACCAATACACAGCTTAAAAATCCATTAAAATAATGGAGCAGAAAACTTTTACAAATTCAAATAATTTCTTTCGGATGTATAGCATGGAAATAAGTTCGCTGATTGTCAAAGGGGTTTTCTAATTTTAGAAAAACACTGTTCGATGAATGCATTTTTTTCAAAGTGTACTTTGCTTGCCCTCCCCAGGTCCAGCGCTCAGTCTCCGGAGTGTCGCAGTATCTTTTGATATCACAATGATAGCTCAGCGATTGTCTGACGTTACATGGATGGTGCTGCTGCCAATGACACCGGGAGCAGCGGCGGAAATTCAGCGCTGGACCCCGGGAGGGTGAGTAAAGAACAGTTTGGGGGGGGGTTAAATGTAGCAAGGGCACAGGAGTTTTCTGAAACCGAAAACCCGCTTTAACAATCTCCAGCACTTCTTTATAGATATTAAAGAAAATAAATAAAAACATGTTAAAAGCCGAAGTAGTAAAACGTTGCAATATTAAAACAACCCTTTTAATAACGGGCTTAAAAAGACAAAAAAAAACAATACTGAACACTGGAGCATTTATGGGATGGCCCCGATGGAAGTTGTTGCCAGGGGACTCGTGGGTGAAGCAGTACTGAACCAGTCTGGAAGTGAACAACCCCTTTAAATAACATTTCCCACTAATACAGGAGTCAAGCGTTCTTATTTCTTCACGCTGGGTGACCACCAATGGTCGTCCTGAGGCTGATCCCTGGTGAGTGCATGCAGAACTTCCCTGGTGAGTGCATGCACAACTGCCCTGGTGAGTGCATGCAGAATTCCCCAGGTGAGAGCATGCAGAATTCCCCAGGTGAGAGCATGCAGAATTCCCCAGGTGAGAGCATGCAGAATTCCCCAGGTGAGAGCATGCAGAATTCCCCAGGTGAGAGCATGCAGAATTCCCCAGGTGAGAGCATGCAGAACTCCCCAGGTGAGAGCATGCAGAACTGCCCTGGTGAGAGCATGCAGAACTGCCCTGGTGAGAGCATGCAGAACTCCCCAGGTGAGAGCATGCAGAACTGCCCAGGTGAGAGCATGCAGAACTCCCCAGGTGAGAGCATGCAGAACTCCCCAGGTGAGAGCATGCAGAACTCCCCAGGTGAGAGCATGCAGAACTCCCCAGGTGAGAGCATGCAGAACTCCAAAAAAAAGAAAAAGTGACTGACAACCCTTATGAGTAACATGGGGACGATATCGGTTGTCAGCGAACCTTTCCAGAGACCAATCTAGTTGGACAAGGATATTTTGATGACTCTTCCTTTTTTAATATGGCCAGGAAATATATAAGATGCGAATGTTGAGACATCTGTTCTACAATAACCGTATACACAAACACTTCTATAAAAACACCCATCAAGCTTGTAATTTCTGCCATAAAAACCCAGAATCATTTGCTTCTCCCAATAAATGCTCACTTACCATCAAAGAAATGCAAAATTACATACGTATTGCATCTCCCCGTCAAACCGGTGATGCTCCGCTATGTTGCATTAACCCTATAGTAATGATAACATGGTCTTAAAGGGATGCAACCGTTCCAATGCACAAAGCAGGTGGATGGTTAAAATGTACACTCACTAATCCGGAAGGAGGAAAAATGAAAAAAAAAAATACATATAAGGAAGAGCGAGAACCATAAAGAAAGCAATGCAGGCAGCGCTTACATCCTGACCGTGCACGGTGACCCCACCACATTCTGCTGCTTCCATCTAAAGTGTGATATATGACGAGCAGCTTTCTTTCCCATCCCCCCCACCCCTTTTTTCCATCCACAGCCCAGGGTAGGAAGGAGCAGTGCACTGGGGGTTTCCATAGGGGGCTGGGGAGGTGTAAAGGGAATTGTGGTAATGCATAATACCATAAAAAAAAGGGTTAAGCACTAACAAACGGTGCATTTTCAAAAATGGTCCAGCGCCAAAACACTTCTTTAACCCTTCTGTAGCCAAAAGCAGATTTGAAAGCATTCAGCGAAAAAAAAACAGATTTGCCATTCTATAGAATACAATGGAACAATTAGCCCCTAATTATTTGGATATAATAATATCCCCCTTGCGCAAAAATTTGTTCCATGAACCTTGAGTCAAAATGGGCTTCAGGAATCTGGGGCACATGCCCCACTGCTTCCCCACGTCAAACTTGACGCAAAAATCCAAGAATTATTGCAAACCTTGTATAGATACAGAAGACAGTCATAGAAAAGTCAGCAACAGATCGGATCGGCTATTGGAAATCCAACGTGTGGGATCCTTCATCATGTCGGGGGAGTATCGAGAGACCCCCATATACATTAGACTGTCAGTCCAAAATTTATCCAATGTGGTCCAGAAGGTACTGAAGGTCCAGAAGGTACTGTATATAGTAGCCAAATACTTCCATAAATTCAGTCCGGATCTGCTAAGGGGGCACTATGGCAGGTCCTCTTACTGAGTCATTGGTTGCAACGTTGCAGCCCGCTTCTCCTTTAGGAGCATTGTAATTGGCACTGCTATGGGTGCACGGTTGCCGTTTGGCTCTGCTAAGGGGGCACTATGGCTGGTCCTCTTATTGGGTCATTGGTTGCAACATTGCAGCCCGGCCCTCCTTTAATAGTATTTGTAATTGGCACTGTTTATGGGTGCACGGTTGCAGTTTGGCTCTGCTAAGAGGACACTGCAGCTGGCATGTTTACAGGGTGAATGGCCAGGAAAAAGTGTCACACCCGAAGTTGACATAGCCTCATTTATGGGTCATTGCAGGTAATCCAGGTACTAGACAAGAAGCCAAAGCATGATATTCAGAGATCCGCGGCCGCCTGCACAATGCAGTTTGCACTCAGACCGTGAATTTTGGAATTTTGACCCTATGAATAAGTGATATTTTAGGAAGGCACAGCAATGACTTAATTTTTTTTATTTTTACCAAAGGCATTTTTCCCCTTTGCCACCCTTGGACCTCCCACTGTCTGGGACTGGTACAAGAATTTACTTTCTCAATTTGGAAAGAAGTAGTAGAGCGAATGCGTAACCACCGATCCATGTAAACTTTCCAGAACCCTTTGATCGGAGGCGATTCCAGGGATCATTCACTTAACTCTTTCATTGTGGGATAACATTTGGCATTCAGGGTTCTAGGATAGTTGGGTGATAAACCTGAATGAAGGCATCAATAATGGTCAATACCCAACTTTTTCCAGAAGAAGCAACACATAAATATATACATATATATACACACTGCTCAAAAAATAAAGGGAACACTTAAACAACAGAATATAACTCCAAGTAAATCAAACTTCTGTGAAATCAAACTGTCCACTTAGGAAGCAACACTGATTGACAATCAATTCACATGCTGTTGTGCAAATGGAATAGACAATAGATGGAAATTATTGGCAATTATCAAGACACCCTCAATAAAGGAGTGGTTCTGCAGGTGGAGACCACAGACTACATCTCAGTACCAATGCTTTCTGGCTGATGTTTTGGTCACTTTTGAATGTTGCTTGTGCCTTCACACTCGTGGTAGCATGAGACGGACTCTACAACCCACAAAAGTTGCTCAGGTAGTGCAGCTCATCCAGGATGGCACATCAATGCGAGCTGTGGCAAGATGGTTTGCTGTATCTGTCAGCGTAGTGTCCAGAGGCTGGAGGCGCTACCAGGAGACAGGCCAGTACACCAGGAGACGTGGAGGGGGCCGTAGGAGGGCAACAACCCCGCAGCAGGACCGCTACCTCCGCTTTTGTGCAAGAAGGAACAGGAGGACCACTGCCAGAGCCCTGCAAAATGACCTCCAGCAGGCCACAAATGTGCATGTGTCTGCACAAACGGTTAGAAACCAACTCCATGAGGGTGGTATGAGGGCCCGACGTCCACAGATGGGGGTTGTGCTCACAGCCCAACACCATGCAGGACGCTTGGCATTTGCCACAGAACACCAGGATTGGCAAAGTCGCCACTGGCGCCCTGTGCTCTTCACAGATGAAAGTAGGTTCACACTGAGCACATGTGACAGACGTGACAGAGTCTGGAGACGCCGTGGAGAGCAATCTGCTGCCTGCAACATCCTTCAGAATGACCGGTTTGGCAGTGGGTCAGTAATGGTGTGGGGTGGCATTTCTTTGGAGGGACGCACAGCCCTCCATGTGCTCGCCAGAGGTAGCCTGAATGCCATTAGGTACCGAGATGAGATGGTCAGACCCCTTGTGAGACCATATGCTGGTGCGGTTGGCCCTGGGTTCCTCCTAATGCAGGACAATGCCAGACCTCATGTGGTTGGAGTGTGTCAGCAGTTCCTGCAAGATGAAGGCATTGAAGCTATGGACTGGCCCGCCCGTTCCCCAGACCTGAATCCGATTGAGCACATCTGGGACATCATGTCTCGCTCCATCCACCAACGTCACACCACAGACTGTCCAGGAGTTGGCGGATGCTTTAGTCCAGGTCTGGGAGGAGATCCCACAGGAGACCATCCACAACCTCATCAGGAGCATGCCCAGGCGTTGTAGGGAGGTGATACAGGCACGTGGAGACCACACACACAATACTGAGCCTCATTTTGACTTGTTTTAAGGACATTACATCAAAGTTGGATCAGCCTGTAGTGTGTTTTCCGCTTTAATTTTGGGGGTGACTCCAAATCCAGGCCTCGATTGGTTAATACATTTGATTTCCATTGATGATTTTTGTGTGATTTTGTTGTCAGCACATTCAACTTTGTACAGAACAAAGTATTCAATGAGAATATTTCATTCATTCAGATCTAGGATGTGTTATTTCAGTGTTCCTTTTTTTTTGAGCAGTGTATGTGCACGTAAATGACGGCACCGTGGCAAAACGACTGCATCCAGTCACTAATATGATGAACGGCACATGATATACAAGTGCATGCAGCTGTAGGGAACGCAGGGTCATTGTAGGTAATCCCGGCATCCACCAACTACAGAGCAAAATGCAATCTGAGCGTTGATATCCAGATTGAAATAAATGGCAGCGATCGATGATGTGAAGAAACAGGCAGCCTTAAAGTGGAGGGCCGCTTCTCTTTCATAGAAGGACAGATGCAATTTTCTAGCATCGCCCATTGATGCAATATGGTGCTAACAGGCGGCTGGTGTGAGGCCTTCTTCTTCTTCCTCCTCCTCCTCCTGCACTCGGATGCAGTCATTTTTTCACAGCCATATGTTTTATCGCCTGGCGTATAATAATCCATTTATATTATAAGTCACTTAGGTCCGGATAAAAATGTGCTCCCTACTAGACTGCCGGTTTAAATGGAGATACACATACTTGGATGCAAGATTCGGAGGGGGCAAGGGCAGTGCAAGATTCGGAGGGGGCAAGGGCAGTGCAAGATTCGGAGGGGGCAAGGGCAGTGCAAGATTCGGAGGGGGCAAGGGCAGTGCAAGATTCGCAAGGGGGCAAGGGCAGTGCAAGATTCGGAGGGGGCAAGGGCAGTGCAAGATTCGGAGGGGGCAAGGGCAGTGCAAGATTCAGAAGGGGCAAGGGCAGTGCAAGATTCAGAAGGGGCAAGGGCAGTGCAAGATTCAGAAGGGGCAAGGGCAGTGCAAGATTCAGAAGGCGACAAGGGCAGTGCAAGATTCAGAAGGCGACAAGGGCAGTGCAAGATTCAGAAGGGGCAAGGGCAGTGCAAGATTCAGAAGGGGCAAGGCCAGTGCAAGATTCAGAAGGGGCAAGGCCAGTGCAAGATTCAGAAGGGGCAAGGGCAGTGCAAGATTCAGAAGGCGACAAGGGCAGTGCAAGATTCAGAAGGGGCAAGGGCAGTGCAAGATTCAGAAGGGGCAAGGGCAGTGCAAGATTCAGAAGGGGCAAGGGCAGTGCAAGATTCAGAAGTGGCAAGGGCAGTGCAAGATTCAGAAGGGGCAAGGGCAGTGCAAGATTCAGAAGGGGCAAGGGCAGTGCAAGATTCAAAAGGGGCAAGGGCAGTGCAAGATTCAGTATGGGCAAGGGCAGTGCAAGATTCAGAGACGCCGGGGACATTAGAAACATCAGGTCAACCCCAGCAAACCCATTTAGAGGGAAAAATGAAATAAAGGGTCTGACTGGCACATAAGATACATTCGGCCACATTCAGACGTCAATTTTTTGGGCTCCCATTTTTAGCGCACATTACCCATGAAAAACACACAAGCAAAAAACAGAAGTGTGAATGAGGCCTTATGATGTATGGAGTAGCGTAGAGTGGTTGCAACTTCAAATCAAAGCATGTCTTGTTAAGTGGAGTTTTCTCATTTTCTCATATATATATATATATATATATATATATATATATATATATATATATATATATATATATATATATATATATATATATACACACACACACACACATACATTAAGGCCTATATACAGCTTTGTACATGGCTGGAGAATAGGTTGGCGCTATATAAATCACAAGAAGCATATAGAGATGTTACAAGCACTGTGTGTTGCTCCCATGATACAAAAGCTAAGGGAAAGAGAATTAAAAAAATGGCTATTTGGAAAACATGAAAATGGAATTTGTAAATATTGAAATAGTAAATGTTATTTATTTACAATAATAAACAGCTAGAAATGAAATAAAGACATAAAAGTAGCAATCACAATGGGAGAGGAGACAAGGTGGCTGAGAATGATGCAGACATTAAAAAAAAGGATGGGATACAATGGCATAAATGGGGGGAGGGTTGCAACACTGGTTGTCAGGGAAGGATGTGATCAGGCAGTAGCAAGGCAAGATATGCAGAAATGGGAGAGGGCAGCTGATAATGCTCCATTAATCCCTTCACTGCTGGAAGGGGCCTGGCTGCAAACCACTCAGGGGAATGGAGAAAGGCAAAACTGCAAATGGGTGGGCTGATCAAAAAAAAAGGGCAGATGCAAGATGAAGAGAGGAATGATGTAAAAGCTTCCCCATAAAGATGCCAATACATGCTAATCATAATACTGGGAGGAGGCAGCATTTAAAGGAGCCAGCAGCAGCAAGGAGGGGGTTAACAACATCATGGCGGACATTGCAAAAAGACAGGGAGATGTCACCCAGAGTGGTACCCGGTCCTCCCCCATTACTAAACAGGTGCTGTCAGTTATCCGCCCACCCTTCGCTTACCTGCTCTCCTCCGGGTGGGCCTCTCCTGATGGTGATGATGTCTGGGGTCCTAGAGATTTCTTCTTTAGAGACCCCCTAATCATTGGAATTAGAGGCCCCTAATAAGACACTCCATTATACCCAGTCCTTCTATATTACTGAGCCTCAATATTACACCTATACCCCCCTGTATTACATGGTACCCCCCTCCCTAAAGCTTGGATCACATGACCTCTTCTTGTTACAATGTATCAGCACAGAAGCTTCTATCCTGCTCCATTACATTGTATCATCCCAGGACCTAAGATTACAGCTCCTCACCCCAAGACCTAAGATTACAGCTCCTCACCCCAGGACCTAAGATTACAGCTCCTCACCCCAGGACCCAAGATTACAGCTCCTCACCTCAGGACCCAAGATTACAGCTCCTCACCCCAGGACCCAAGATTACAGCTCCTCACCCCAGGACCCAAGATTACAGCTCCTCACCCCAGGACCCAAGATTGCAGCTCCTCACCCCAGGACCCAAGATTACAGCTCCTCATCCCAGGACCTAAAATTGCAGCTCCTCACCCCAGGACCTAAGATTACAGCTCCTCACTCCAGGACCCAAGATTGCAGCTCCTCACCCCAAGACCCAAGACTGCAGCTCCTCACCACAGGACCTAAGATTACAGATCCTCACCCCAGGACCCAAGATTTCACCTCCTCACCCCTGGACCTTATATTGTAGTTCCTCACCCCAGGACCTTATGCTACACTGTACCCTGTATTACAGCTCCTCACCCTTGGATCCTGTATTATTATACCCCAGTATACCCCAGCTCTCCAGGCTCCACCACCCTGTGTCTCCTCCCTCTGCTCTGGGTATCTGGATGCTGCCTCTTGTTTTCCTCCGCTCCCTACCTCTTCTCCTCCAGTGTCGGTCAGCGCTGCAGGCTGTGGAGCGGAGATGCAGGTGTCCCAGCTCTGCAGCAGCTCCGGCAGCCGGCGACAAGGGAAGGAAAGCCGGTGTCTTCCAGCTCCATCATCTCTTCCAGCTGACACCCCGCTCCTCCCACATCGCCCAAACAACGGGGTGCACAGAAATCACCCCTATACCAGCCCAGCAGCCGCGCCGCCCTGCCGCCCAGGCCCCGCCCTCTCAGGGTAGACGGACGTGGGCCTCAGCCAATGGAGAGGCCGCGATACCCTATAGAGGCGTGGCTACGGTGTCTGAGCGACACATGCCTGGACGAATAGCGAGAGAGGTGTGTAAGGAGAGCCCATCCGCCAATCAGAAGCGACCAGGGGCGGGATCAAATTTAAGGGATGATGTCATCCCGAGCGTGGTAAGGCTGCTTAAAGGGAAGGTGTATCAGTGGGTGGGGGGAGATGCTAGGCAGACGGCGAGAGCAGGTGGGCACTGCCAATGCAGCAGGCAGGGGAAGCCTGGGGCATAGCACTGCTATTCTCCACCTTACATGTGAATGATGTTCTAAGGGAATGAATGCGTTATTTTTCAGCAGTATTTAATGGAACATGTGCACTGTATAGCCAAGGTGTGAATATGGACCCAGTGCCATGTCAGCTCATGACTGTTTTTCTGCTTTTTTTATTTTTAGAATTTTTTTTTTATTATTTATTTTATCATTTTTTTAAAAAAAAAATCCGTTCTTTTATTTTTTTTTTGTTTTTTTCATTTATTTTATTTATTTTTGTTTTTTTATATATTTTTTTTGTTTATTTTTATTTTTTTCCATTGTTTTATAATTTTATTTTTTATCATTTTTTTTTGTCTTTTATAATTTTCTTTTTATTTATTTATTTATTTTTTTATCTCAAATTCAAAAGAACCCCTGAAAATCCTTTTCCATTTTAATCGACTCGTTCACATCAAGAAAACTTTTTACAGTGACCTCAAATTTGTAAAGTTGGGGTTTTTTTGTTTGTTTGTTTTTTTTTATTTTTGTTTTGTTTTTTTGATTATTTTTTTTTAATATTTATATATTTTAGTGGTTTAAAATAATTTATATTTTTGGAGGATTTTTTCTTTTTATTTTCTGAGACCCATAACTTTTTAATTTGTAAAGTAGGGTTTTTCTTCGTTAGTTTTTTGTTTATTTATGTTTGTGCTTTTATATATAATATATATATATATATATATATATATATATATATATATATATATACACAGTACAGACCAAAAGTTTGGACACACCTTCTCATTTAAAGATTTTTCTGTATTTTCATGACTATGAAAATTGTACATTCACACTGAAGGCATCAAAACTATGAATTAACACATGTGGAATTATATACTTAACAAAAAAGTGTGAAACAACTGAAAATATGTCTTATATTCTAGGTTCTTCAAAGTAGCCACCTTTTGCTTTGATGACTGCTTTGCACACTCTTGGCATTCTCTTGATGAGCTTCAAGAGGTAGTAACCGGAAATGGTCTTCCAACAATCTTGAAGGAGTTCCCAGAGATGCTTAGCACTTGTTGGCCCTTTTACCTTCACTCTGCGGTCCAGCTCACCCCAAACCATCTCGATTGGGTTCAGGTCTGGTGACTGTGGAGGCCAGGTCATCTGGCGTAGCACCCCATCACTCTCCTTCTTGGTCAAATAGCCCTTACACAGCCTGGAGGTGTGTTTGGGGTCATTGTCCTGTTGAAAACTAAATGATGGTCCAACTAAACGCAAACCGGATGGAATAGCATGCTGCTGCAAGATGCTGTGGTAGCCATGCTGGTTCAGTATGCCTTCAATTTTGAATAAATCCCCAACAGTGTCACCAGCAAAGCACACCCACACCATCACACCTCCTCCATGCTTCACGGTGGGAACCAGGCATGTAGAGTCCATCCATTCACCTTTTGTGCGTCACACAAAGACACGGTGGTTGGAACCAAAGATCTCAAATTTGGACTCATCAGACCAAAGCACAGACTTCCACTGGTCTAATGTCCATTCCTTGTGTTCTTTAGCCCAAACAAGTCTCTTCTGCTTGTTGCCTGTCCTTAGCAGTGGTTTCCTAGCAGCTATTTTACCATGAAGGCCTGCTGCACAAAGTCGCCTCTTAACAGTTGTTGAAGAGATGTGTCTGCTGCTAGAACTCTGTGTGGCATTGACCTGGTCTCTAATCTGAGCTGCTGTTAACCTGCGATTTCTGAGGCTGGTGACTCGGATAAACTTCTCCTCAGAAGCAGAGGTGACTCTTGGTCTTCCTTTCCTGGGGCGGTCCTCATGTGAGCCAGTTTCTTTGTACCGCTTGATGGTTTTTGCAACTGCACTTGGGGACACTTTCAAAGTATTGCCAATTTTTCGGACTGACTGATCGTAATTTCTTAAAGTAATGATGACCACTCGTTTTTCTTTACTTAGCTTCTTTTTTCTTGCCATAATACAAATTCTAACAGTCTATTCAGTAGGACTATCAGCAGTGCATCCACCAGACTTCTGCACAACACAACTGATGGTCCCAACCCCATTTATAAGGCAAGAAATCCCACTTATTAAACCTGACAGAGCACACCTGTGAAGTGAAAACCATTTCCGGTGACTACCTCTTGAAGCTCATCAAGAGAATGCCAAGAGTGTGCAAAGCAGTCATCAAAGCAAAAGGTGGCTACTTTGAAGAACCTAGAATATAAGACATATTTTCAGTTGTTTCACACTTTTTTGTTAAGTATATAATTCCACATGTGTTAATTCATAGTTTAGATGCCTTCAGTGTGAATGTACAATTTTCAAAGTCATGAAAATACAGAAAAATCTTTTAATGAGAAGGTGTGTCCAAACTTTTGGTCTGTACTGTGTGTATATGTATATATATATATATATATATATGTATAAATAAATAAATATATATATATATATATATATATATATATTCTAGTGTTTAAAATAATTTATATCTTTGGAGGATTTTTTTTATTTTTTTTTTTTTTTACATTTTCAGAGACCCGTAACTTTTACATTTTTCTGTTGATGGAGCTGTTTGAAGTCTTGTTTTTTTACATGGGGATCTGTAGTTTTTATTTTTACCCTTTTGGGGTACATATAATGTTCTGATGGCCTTTTATTACATTTTCAGGGGAGGAGCATCGACCAGAAAAAAAAAAAAAAGTTCTGTTTCATTTTTATTATTTTTTTCTTTTTTTTTTGTATCTCATTGGTTAAATATTTTTCTATGTTGGTAGATCTGACTTTTGCAAACTTGGCGATACCAAATATGTTTTTTTTTTTTCTTTATTTGTTAAAAATTTTTAAACTTTTTTTTTTTTTTCACTTTAATTTTTCAATTCAATCTGCAATGTGATACTGTAGTATAAAAAAATGACGGCCCCTACAAAGCCTAACCTGTGACAGGGCTGCACAGAAGAGCCAAGATGGCAGCATCATGGCAACCCCTGTCATGTACCAGTTGGATCATATCAAGGGGTTAAAGGTGTTGTCCAAAATTAAAAAAAAAACATCTGCTTTCTTTCAGAAACAGTGCCACCCCTGACTATTTGTTGTGTCTGGTATTGCAGCTCAACCCTATTGAAATAAATGGAACTGAGCTGTAATACCACACACAACCTTTAGTCAGGAGTGGCGCTGTTTCTGAATGATATTTTTAAACCTGGATGACTCTTGAACTTTTTTTGGGGGTAGACATATCATGGCCACTTAGTGAAAAATAATATCAGCTGGTTCAACTGATGGCCTATAAAAAGGAGTCTCATTACCGAAACATCTCATGATGGGTAAAACCAGTGAGCTGTCTCAAGACCTTCTCAACTTATTGTTGCAAAACATACTGATAGCATTGACAAGAATTTCTAAACTACTGAAGGTTCCAGTGAGCGCTGTTGGGGCCATTGGAATCCCCCCCAAAAACAGGACTCTGACAGAAGCCCCGGCAGAGCTTTTGGATTCCTTCTTCCCTCCATCCCGACACTGTATGTTTGTTTTTTTTGTTTGTTTTTTTTTTTAGACATGCGCAGACGTAATCTATCATGCTATTTTGCATTTGTGAAAAGGAGACAGACGCCACCCAGATGGAGGCATCATAATAAACCAGTTTTTGGGGGATACCAATGGGAACCACGGCGTGTAGAGCAATGCATATGTGTGAGCTTAGACTTAGTTGTCTCTCGCTCTCTTCCTAGGTTTTTTGTGTTGCTGACTCTTCAGTATTTTCCTGCTAGGTAAGAATCTACTACATTGTTTATTTGGCCGCTCCTATAGTTTCTGCTGTGTCCTTGATATATATTTTTTTATTTGCACTGACAACATATATTAAAGGGGTTGTCTAAGCTTGGGGTACAAATCTGCAGTCGCACTATGTGACATCTCACAGTACACACTGTGATGATAACATGTGACTGTAAGTATGTGATTTGCATACTTCTGGCCACATTCCGACTAGGCGTGTCTGGCCTTGTATTGAGCGAGGTTGTGCACGTCTAGTCGGCACATGACCGCATGTATGCAATTCGCATACCTGTTCCCAGCACTGCAGAATCCTGACAGCGTGCACTGTGCACACTGTGAGGATACGTCCAATCCATTGTATTGTTGTACAGAAGGTAATTTATGAAATGCATGTCCCTGTGTACAGTCATGGCCAAAAGTATTGAGAATGAGACAAATATTAATTTTTCCAAAGTTTACTGCTTCATTTTTTGTAATGGCAATTTGCATATACTCCTGAATGTCAAAGAGTGATCAGCAATTACTGTACTTGCAAAGTCAATATTTGCCCAGAAAATGAACTTTAACCCCCAAAACACATTTCAACATCATTGCAGTCCTGCCTTAAAAGGAGCAGCTAACATCGTTTTAGTGATTGATCCATTAATACAGGTGTGGGTGTTGATGAGGACAGGGATGGCAATTAATCAGTCATGATTAAGTAAGAATGACATCACTGGACACTTTAAAAGGAGGCTGGTTCTTGGTATCATTGTTTCTCTTCAGTTAACCATGGTTATCTCTAAAGAAACACGTGCAGCCATCATTGCACTGCACAAAAATGGCCTAACAGGGAAGAGTATCGCAACTACAAAGATTGCACCTCAGTCAACAATCTATCGCATCATCAAGAACTTCAAGGAGAGAGCTTCCATTGTTGTCAAAAAGGCTCCAGGGCACCCAAGAAAGACCAGCAAGCACCAGGACCGTATCTTAAAACTTTCAGCTGCGGGATCGGACTACCAGCAGTGCCGAGCTTGCTCTGGAATGGCAGCAGGCTGGTGTGAGTGCTTCTGCACGCACTGTGAGGTGGAGACTCTTTGAGCAAGGGCTGGTTTCAAGGAGGGCAGCAAAGAAGCCACTTCTCTCCAGAAAAAACATCAGGGACCGACTGATATTCTGCAAAAGGTACAGGGAGTGGACTGCTGAGGACTGGGGCAAAGTCATTTTCTCTGATGAATCCCCTTTTCGATTGTTTGGGACATCTGGAAAACAGCTTATTCGGAGAAGAAGAGGTGAGCGCTACCACCAGTCTTGTCTCATGCCAACTGTAAAGCATCCTGAAACCATTCATGTGTGGGGTTGCTTCTCAGCCAAGGGAATCGGCTCACTCACAGTCTTGCCTAAATACACAGCTATGAATAAAGAATGGTACCAGAATGTCCTCCAAGAGCAACTTCTCCCAACCGTCCAAGAGCAGTTTGGCGCCCAACAATGCCTTTTCCAGCATGATGGAGCACCTTGCCATAAAGCAAAGGTGATAACTAAATGGCTCATGGAACAAAACATAGAGATTTTGGGTCTATGGCCTGGAAACTCCCCAGATCTTAATCCCATTGAGAACTTGTGGTCAATCATCAAGAGACGGACAAACAAAAACCAACAAATTCTGACAAAATGCAAGCATTGATTATGCAAGAATGGACTGCTATCAGTCAGGATTTGGTCCAAAAGTTGATTGAGAGCATGCCAGGGAGAATTACAGAGGTCTTGAAGAAGAAGGGGCAACACTGCAAATATTGACTTGCTGCATTAACTCATTCTAACTGTCAATATAACCTATTGGTACTCATAATATGATTGCAATTATATTTCTGTATGTGATATAAACATCAGACAAACACTAATAAAAACCAGAGGCCAGCAGATCATGTGAAAATATAATTTTGGTGTCATTCTCAATACTTTTGGCCATGACTGTACATATAATTCTGGCCCAAACTGTACATTATTTGATTTTGTACCAGCGTTAGTTTGTTTGTTTTTTTGTACAAAAAGCTTTACATAGGTGCGGAAAAAATACTGCAACATAATAGTGCTTAAAAGAAACATCAATAGTTTATTTTATCAATTAACAAAATACAAAGTAAATAAAAAAAAGAAATCTAAATCAAATCAATAGCTGGTGTGACTGCCCTTTGCCTAAGGCTCCATTCACACGTCAGTTTTTCGCGTACGAGTGCTATCCTGGGATATTCTATGTGTCGAATACTTTTTTTTTCTTCTGCGGACCTCATGGATATCGGAGACATGTCCGATTTTGATCCGAAGGTTGGATCAAAAGTGGCAATGCAAGTCAATGGGTCCGATTCTCATGGACTCTCAGAATGGAGGAGATGGAGAAATATTTTTTTTCTTAAATTTCTCCACTTTCGAGAAAATTGGATGACATTCATATGTCACTCTGATCAAAATAATCGATCCGATGTTCTCATACGTGTAAAAAAAAAAAAAAATCGGACGTCTGGATGAAACCTTCAAAACAGCATCAATTCTTCTAGGTGCACAATATCCAGGGGATGAAGCTTATTAGAGGACCCACTATTTTAAAAAAGTTTTAAAAGTCACCTGCTCTACAAAAAAATATATATATATAGAATTTATTTTAAAATATGCAAAAAAAAATACAAATTAACATCACAACACACCCACATGCACTCCAAAGGTACAAGGGGGTTGAGAGCGAAAATAAATGAAAAAAGAAAATGAACCCTGCCCCTCTTATCTCCTTTATAGGTTCTAACTTTCTAGGTTCTAACCACAGTTCCCCAAATCTTTGGCGATAACAGGATGAGGGAACTTAAACTTACACCACTTTTTGGCATAAAAAAGTCTCAAAGTTTGATTCTTGGGCGCGCTCACAGCAAGTGATGCACCAGACATACAAAGAGTTATTAAACTTACTTTCTGCATTACTTGCAGACATTTTAATTGCCTGCAGATCGATAGGAGTTTTTGAAAATATTTAAAAAAAAAACTAGAAGTTCGAATCACCAGGAATTTTTTTTCCAGTATTTTTGTATATTATATAATAAAATAAATGTTGTCAATCAAAACCTATAACGTTCCCACACAATTCAATCCCTCATACAGCTGTCGGCGAAAAATCACAAAGTTATGGCTCTTGAAAGAAAGGGATGCAAAAAAAAAAAATTGGCTATGACGAAAAGGGATTAAAATTAAATTACTTTTTTTGCTGCCTAAATTAATCTGATAATTTGCAGTTTTTTAGATCGACCCAGAGATATTCCATTAATATATCCCAAATTACACATCATCAGGATCAATTCCATCTTTATAATGTTTATTTAATTTACTTTGTCAATTGCCCTCTTAAAGGGGTTGTCCATCTTTGGGGACTATTTTTCCCCCAAAAATTTTTTTACATGTATTTTGGGTTAAAAAAATCATTTTTTCAGGTGGGCTTCGTTAAAATGTTGAATCATTTTGCTTTTACAGGTTCTTTATTTCCCTCCATATTCAGCGTTGGTGTCTGTGGTCATAGATCAGCTGAGAGGAGCTGAGAAAAAGACAGATAAAAGTGTTACAAATTTCCATCATTCAATTTGAATGAGCTCACTGACAGATTCTCAGTTAGCTTATTCTGCAGCCAGTGATAGACAGTTCAACACAGACTCTATAGAAGGCAAGTGGGGCAAACATAATGCCGATTGGTGGCGGTCTAGGTCCTGAGACCCCCACTGATCACCTAGAACACTGCTCTGATACGCTCACTCAAGCAGCAGCACTTGGATCTTGCATGAGGGCATGCACAGAGTTGTGTATGGGCTCAATAGAAAATCTATGACCCTATACACATAGTGGCGTGAGGGCTCAGACTTAATGTTGAACCGCATTCACTTTCATCAAAATTGACACGAAGAAAAAGTGGCACAATTATCACAAGCAACCAATCACATTACCGCTCTCAATTTTCAGGTCCTTTGGCAAGTAAAAGTGGCAATCTGATTGGTTAGTAGGGTCAACTCCTGTTTTTCTTTGTTTTCTGGTTTTAATAAATCACCCCTTGATCCACCCTTTATTAACACCTTAAGGACGCAGACAATTTTCACTTATTCCTTCCGTTGTTCTAAGAACATTAACTTTATTTTTTTCATTTTTTTTTATAAAAAATAATTTTATATTCTGATAGACGTGACTTTTATGGACTCGGCAATACTGATTTTTTTTTTTTTTTGGTCGCTATTTTTTTGGGTAGAGGGGTAGGAAAACAGATGATTTGATTTTTTTCTTTGTTCTAAGGCGTAATGTTTCTCCTTGTGGAGAGTGACACACCGGCTCTGGCATGCCAAGGTAATTATTCACCGTGCAATGCTTCTCTGAGAAATGTAATATGGAAATTGCCTCTCCAGAGAAAAAGAGGACTTGAACTCTATAGCGAATAAGCCTCCTTACCTTGGCATGCCAGACCCGATATGTCACTCTGCACAAGGAGAAATATTACCCCATGCTGCCACCACCATGTTTGACAGTGGGGATGGTGTTTTGAGGGTGATGAGCTGTGTTGCTTTTACGCCAAACATAGCATTTTGCATTGTGGCCAAAAAGTTCGATTTTGGTTTCATCTGACCAGAGCACCTTATTCCACATGTTTGGTGTGTCTCCCAGGTGGCTTGTGGCAAACTTCAAACGAGACTTTTTATGGATATCTTTGAGAAATGGCTTTCTTCTTTCCACTCTTCCATAAAGGCCAGATTTGTGCAGTGTACGACTGATTGTTGTCCTATGGACAGACTCTCCCACCTCAGCTGTAGATCTCTGCAGTTCATCCAGAGTGATCATGGGTCTTTTGGCTGCATCTCTGATCAGTCTTCTCCTTGTTTGAGATGAAAGTTTAGAGGGACGGCCGGGTAGATTTGCATTGGTCTGATACTCCTTCCATTTCAATATGATCGCTTGCACAGTGCTCCTTGAGATGTTTAAAACTTGTGAAATCTTTTTGTATCCAAATCCGGCTTTAAACTTCGCCACAACACTATCTCGGACCTGCCTGGTGTGTTCCTTGGTCTTCATGATGCTCTCTGCACTTGAAACAGAACCCTGAGACTATCACAGAGCAGGAGCATTTATACGGAGACTTGATTACACACAGATGGATTCTATTTATCATTACCAGTCATTTAGGACAACATTGGATCCTTCAGAGATCCTCATTGAACTTCTGCACTGAAAGTAAAGGGGCCGAATAATATTGCACGCCCCACTTTTCAGTTTTTAATTTGTTAAAAAAGTTTAAAATATCCAATAAATTTCGTTCCACTTCAAGATTGTGTCCCACTTGTTGTTGATTCTTCCTCCAAAAAATTGAATTTTATATCTTTATGTTTGAAGCCAGAAATGTGGCAAAAGGTAGACAAGTTCAAGGGGGCCAAATACTTTCACAATGCACTGTATATACAGTACAGACCAAAAGTTTGGACACACCTTCTCATTTAAAGATTTTTCTGTATTTTCATGACTATGAAAATTGTACATTCACACTGAAGGCATCAAAACTATGAATTAACACATGTGGAATTATATACTTAACAAAAAAGTGTGAAACAACTGAAAATAGGTCTTATATTCTAGGTTCTTCAAAGTAGCCACCTTTTGCTTTGATGACTGCTTTGCACACTCTTGGCATTCTCTTGATGAGCTTCAAGAGATAGTCACCGAAAATGGTCTTCCAACAATCTTGAAGGAGTTCCCAGAGATGCTTAGCACTTGTTGGCCCTTTGCCTTCACTCTGAGGTCCAGCTCACCCCAAACCATCTCGATTGGGTTCAGGTCTGGTGACTGTGGAGGCCAGGTCATCTGGCGTAGCACCCCATCACTCTCCTTCTTGGTCAAATAGCCCTTACACAGCCTGGAGGTGTGTTTGGGGTCATTGTCCTGTTGAAAAATAAATGATGGTCCAACTGAATGCAAACCGGATGGAATAGCATGCCGCTGCAAGAAGCTGTGGTAGCCATGCTGGTTCAGTATGCCTTCAATTTTGAATAAATCCCCAACAGTGTCACCAGCAAAGCACCCCCACACCATCACACCTCCTCCTCCATGCTTCACGGTGGGAACCAGGCTTGTAGAGTCCATCTGTTCACCTTTTCTGCGTCACACTAAGATACGGTGTTTGGAACCAAAGATCTCAAATTTGGACTCATCAGACCAAAGCACAGATTTCCACTGGTCTAATGTCCATTCCTTGTGTTCTTTAGCCCAAACAAGTCTCTTCTGCTTGTTGCCTGTCCTTAGCAGTGGTTTCCTAGCAGCTATTTTACCATGAAGGCCTTCTGCACAAAGTCTCCTCTTAACAGTTGTTGTAGAGGTGTGTCTGCTACTAGAACTCTGTGTGGCATTGACCTGGTCTCTAATCTGAGCTGCTGTTAACCTGCGATTTCTGAGGCTGGTGACTCGGATAAACTTATCCTCAGAAGCAGAGGTGACTCTTGGTCTTCCTTTCCTGGGGCGGTCCTCATGTGAGCCAGTTTCTTTGTAGCGCTTGATGGTTTTTGCAACTGCACTTGGGGACACTTTCAAAGTATTGCCAATTTTTCGGACTGACTGACCGTAATTTCTTTAAGTTATGATGGCCACTCGTTTTTCTTTACTTAGCTTCTTTTTTCTTGCCATAATACAAATTTTAACAGCCTATTCAGTAGGACTATCAGCAGTGTATCCACCAGACTTCTACACAACACAACTGATGGTCCCAACCCCATTTATAAGGCAAGAAATCCTACTTATTAAACCTGACAGGGCACACCTGTGAAGTGAAAACCATTTCCGGTGACTACCTCTTGAAGCTGATCAAGAGAATGCCAAGAGTGTGCAAAGCAGTCATCAAAGCAAAAGGTGGCTACTTTGAAGAACCTAGAATATAAGACATATTTTCAGTTGTTTCACACTTTTTTGTTAAGTATATAATTCCACATGTGTTAATTCATAGTTTAGATGCCTTCAGTGTGAATGTACAATTTTCAAAGTCATGAAAATACAGAAAAATCTTTAAATGAGAAGGTGTGTCCAAACCTTTGGTCTGTACTGTATATCTATAATATAATTGGCTAAGCGGCCCTCTGTCTGAAGCCTCTACGGACTGTGAATGCGCGACGCGCAGTCTGGCTCCAGACAGAGGCAGGCATCCAGCCGTTACAGGTAAGAGAAGTGTATGGAGCCGGAGATCACGGTATGGGCACGTGTGTACTCTGGCACCACACTCCTCCCCCGGCCTCCGGCAAAACGGGACACCGCAGCACTGGGGTGAGGGATCCACACATACTAGGATTGGGGGGTGAGGGGACCATGCATACCAGGATTGGGGGGTGAGGGGTACCATGCATACCAGGATTGTGGGGTGAGGGGACCACACATACCAGGATTGGGGGTGAGGGGATCATGCATACCAGGATTGGGGGGTGAGGGGATCATGCATACCAGGATTGGGAGATGAAGGGTACCACACATACAGTTATATGAAAAAGTTTGGGCACCCCTATTAATCTTAAGCTTAATGTTTTATAAAAATTGGTGTTTTTGCAACAGCTATTTCAGTTTGATATATGTAAGAGCTGTTGGACACAGTAATGTTTCTGCCTAGAAATGAGGTTTATTGTACTAACAGAAAATGTGCAATCTGCATTCAAGCTAAATTTGACAGGTGCATAAGTATGGGCACCCTTATCATTTTCTTGTTTTAAATACTCCTACCTACTTTTTACTGACTTACTAAAGCACTTTTTTGGGTTTTGTAACCTCATTGAGCTTTGAACTTCATAGCCAGGTGTATGCAATCATGAGAAAAGCTACTTAAAGTGGCCACTTGCAAGTTGTTCTCCTGTTTGAATCTCCTCTGAAGAGTGGCATCATGGGCTCCTCAAAACAACTGTCAAATGATCTGAAAACAAA
The DNA here is from genome assembly GCF_046119375.1 of Phyllobates terribilis. Taxonomy (NCBI): domain Eukaryota; kingdom Metazoa; phylum Chordata; class Amphibia; order Anura; family Dendrobatidae; genus Phyllobates; species Phyllobates terribilis. The sequence goes on from NW_027362772.1 coordinate 156,865,083, forward strand.
GATTATTCAACATAGTTGTTCAGGGGAAGGATACAAAAAGCTGTCTCAGAGATTTAACCTGTCAGTTTCCACTGTGAGGAACATAGTAAGGAAATGGAAGAACACAGGGACAGTTCTTGTTAAGGCCAGAAGTGGCAGGCCAAGAAAAACATCAGAAAGGCAGAGAAGAAGAATGGTGAGATCAGTCAAGGACAATCCTCAGACCACCTCCAGAGAGCGGCAGCATCAACTTGCTGCAGATGGTGTCACTGTGCATCGGTCAACTATACAACGCACTTTGCACAAGGAGAAGCTGTATGGGAGAGTGATGCGAAAGAAGCCGTTTCTGCAAGCACGCCACAAACAGAGTCGGCTGAGGTATGCAAAAGCACATTTGGAGAAGCCAATTTCTTTTTGGAAGAAGGTCCTGTGGACTGATGAAACCAAGATTGAGTTGTTTGGTCATACAAAAAGGCGTTATGCATGGCGGCAAAAAAACAGCATTCCAAGAAAACACTTGCTACCCACAGTAAAATTTGGTGGAGGTTCCATCATGCTTTGGGGCTGTGTGGCCATTGCCGGCACCGGGAATCTTGTTAAAGTTGAGGGACGCATGGATTCCACTCAGTATCAGCAGATTCTTGACAATAATGTTCAAGAATTAGTGACAAAGTTGAAGTTACGCAGGGGATGGATCTTTCAGCAAGACAATGATCCAAAACACCGCTCCAAATCTACTCAGGCATTCATGCAGAGGAACAATTACAATGTTCTGGAATGGCCATCCCAGTCCACAGACCTGAATATCATTGAACATCTGTGGGATCATTTGAAGAGGGCTGTCCATGCTCGGCGACCATCAAACTTAACTGAACTGGAATTGTTTTGTAAAGAGGAATGGTCAAAAATACCTTCATCCAGGAACTCATTAAAAGCTACAGGAAGCGACTAGAGGCTGTTATTTTTGCAAAAGGAGGATCTACTAAATATTAATGTCACTTTTCTGGTGAGGTGCCCATACTTATGCACCTGTCAAATTTTGTTTGAATGCAGATTGCACATTTTCTGTTAGTACAATAAACCTCATTTCAAGGCAGAAACATTACTGTGTCCAACAGTTATTACATATATCAAACTGAAATAGCTGTTGCAAAAACACCAATTTTTATAAAACATTAAGCTTAAGATTAATAGGGGTGCCCAAACTTTTTCATATAACTGTACCATTATTGGGGGATGAGGGGAACATGCATACCAGGATTGGGGGGTGAGTGGTGCCATGCATGCCAGAATAGGGATGAGGGGTACCATACATACCAGGATGAGGGATTGGGTGCCATACATACTAGAATAGGGATGAGGGGTACCATACATACCAGGATAGGGATGAGGGGTACCATGTATACCAGGATTGGGGATGAGGGGTACCATGTATACCAGGATTGGGGATGAGGGGCCCATGCATACTAGGATGGGGGTGATGGGTGCTATGCATACCAGGATTGGGGATGAGGGAGCCATGCATATCAGGATTGGGGATGAGGGAGCCATGCATACCAGGATTGGGGATGAGGGGTGGGCAGCACAAATAGCAGGATGGGGGCAGCACATACCAGCATGGGAAACCATATACGAATAAAAATGCTCGCCACCCAGGCGTAGAACGGGTTCAATAGCTAGTTACAGTTATATGAAAAAGTTTGGGCACCCCTATTAATCTTAAGCTTAATGTTTTCTTAAAATTGGTGTTTGTGCAACAGCTATTTCAGTTTGATATACGTAATAACTGTTGGACACAGTAATGTTTCTGCCTTGAAATGAGGTTTATTTTACTAACAGAAAATGTGCAATCTGCATTCAAACAAAATTTGACAGGTGCATAAGTATGGGCACCCTTATAATTTTCTTGTTTTAAATACTCCTGCCTACTTTTTACTGACTTATTAAAGCACTTTTTTGGTTTTGCAACCTCATTGAGCTTTTAACTTCATAGCCAGGTGTATGCAATCATGAGAAAAGCTACTTAAAGTGGCCACTTGCAAGTTGTTCTCCTGTTTGAATCTCCTCTGAAGAGTGGCATCATGGGCTCCTCAAAACAACTGTCAAATGATCTGAAAACAAAGATTATTCAACATAGTTGTTCAGGGGAAGGATACAAAAAGCTGTCTCAGAGATTTAACCTGTCAGTTTCCACTGTGAGGAACATAGTAAGGAAATGGAAGAACACAGGGACAGTTCTTGTTAAGGCCAGAAGTGGCAGGCCAATAAAACATCAGAAAGGCAGAGAAGAAGAATGGTGAGATCAGTCAAGGACAATCCTCAGACCACCTCCAGAGAGCTGCAGCATCAACTTGCTGCAGATGGTGTCACTGTGCATCGGTCAACTATACAACGCACTTTGCACAAGGAGAAGCTGTATGGGAGAGTGATGTGAATGAAGCCGTTTCTGCAAGCACGCCACAAACAGAGTCGGCTGAGGTATGCAAAAGCACATTTGGAGACGCCAATTTCTTTTTGGAAGAAGGTCCTGTGGACTGATGAAACCAAGATTGAGTTGTTTGGTCATACAAAAAGGCGTTATGCATGGCGGCAAAAAAACACAGCATTCCAAGAAAAACACTTGCTACCCACAGTAAAATTTGGTTGGAGGTTCCATCATGCTTTGGGGCTGTGTGGCCAATGGCGGCACCGGGAATCTTGTTAAAGTTGAGGGACGCATGGATTCCGCTCAGTATCAGCAGATTCTTGACAATAATGTTCAAGAATCAGTGATAAAGTTGAAGTTACGCAGGGGATGGATCTGTCAGCAAGACAATGATCCAAAACACCGCTCCAAATCTACTCAGGCATTCATGCAGAGGAACAATTACAATGTTCTGGAATGGCCATCCCAGTCCCCAGACCTGAATATCATTGAACATCTGTGGGATCATTTGAAGAGGGCTGTCCATGCTCGGCAACCATCAAACTTAACTGAACTGGAATTGTTTTTTAAAGAGGAATGGTCAAAAATACCTTCATCCAGGATCCAGGAACTCATTAAAAGCTACAGGAAGCGACTAGAGGCTGTTATTTTTGCAAAAGGAGGATCTACTAAATATTAATGTCACTTTTCTGGTGAGGTGCCCATACTTATGCACCTGTCAAATTTTGTTTGAATGCAGATTGCACATTTTCTGTTAGTACAATAAACCTCATTTCAAGGCAGAAACATTACTGTGTCCAACAGTTATTACATATATCAAACTGAAATAGCTGTTGCAAAAACACCAATTTTAAGAAAACATTAAGCTTAAGATTAATAGGGGTGCCCAAACTTTTTCATATAACTGTATATTATATATGTGTGTGTATTATATATTTTTTATATATACATATGTTTTGTGTTTTTTTTTTACATTTCTCACATACATATTATTTTTAATACAAACCAGAGAAACCTGACCAGCACCTCCTAGTGTGAACTGGTGCCAGCTGCCAGAACTATAAAATATATCAAAAGAATGCAGCAGCACTCCATATGGCCAAGATACGTCTTAACAATGAAAATAATGAAAATATTAGATCTAAACTGTTTTGCTTAGCAACAAGTACTTACAAACAATGAAGGTTTTTAGCGCATAAATTTACCAATTCATGTGTGCCCATCAATCACAGCAAGGTAACCTCCTCCTCCTGATGGGTAACTTGGCCATATGGAGTGCTGCTGCATTCTTTTGATATATTTTATATTTATGGCAGCTGGCACCAGTTCACACTAGGAGGTGCTGGTCAGGTTTCTCTGGTTTGTACAAGGGTCAGTCAATAAGTAATGCCTCCTATTTTTTTCTCCTTAAATAAGGTAGTTATGTTAAATATTCGAATTTGGCACAATTCCTCAAACCTTCTTCTCCAATCCACAGCAATTGCAACTTCCTGCACCAACAGGTGGCAGGACTGCATCCGTTTGAAAAATGGCTGACATCGATGTTCATATTAGACAACGTTCTGTGATTGAATTCTTGCATGCAGAAGGTGAAACGCCCATTCGAATTCATGAGAGACTGAAAAATGTGTACGGTGATGCAACAGTGGATGTCAGTACTGTTAGACGATGGGTTCGTCGCTGTAACACAGCTGAAGGGCCATCACCGTTGGCTGACAAAATGCGGAGTGGCAGGCCAGTAACCGCAGTGACTCCAAGCAACATTCAGCGAGTCGATGACATCATTGGTGGTGACCGCCGGGTGACTGCAGATGAATTGTGTGGCATTATCTGCCTCAGTAAAGGCAGTGTGATGAAAATTATTGGACAACTGGGATACAGAAAAGTTTGTGCACAGTGGGTCCCAAGAATGCTTTTTACCATGCTGGAATACATGCCCTTGTTAAACGGTGGACCAAGACTGTGGAAATGGATGGAGATTATATTGAAAAGTGACAAATTAATCGTTAATGTTGTGGTTTTCAACCTATGTAATTGCATTTGAATTTGTTTCCAATTAAAAGGAGAAAAAAAAATAGGAGGCATTACTTATTGACTGACCCTCGTATTACTATAAGGGGGTGTAGTGAGCTGGCAGGCTCTGGCTGTTCTGTGATAATTGAGATAGAGCCTGTGACAGAAATGATAACGCAGGATGGTTTTGCCACCTTGTGGCCAGAGGTTGCACCTGCGCAGGATGTGATGACAGAGAAAAAGACTGAGTCTCCTGGGACCCTCCCTGGAGAGTCACGTGAGCAAAGTGAAAAGAAAGCAAAAGCGCGCGAAGAGTCTGAGGTGGTCTGTGAAAGGAACCAGGACGGTGTGCAGGTCCTCGTGTGTGCCTTAGAGCAGTGGTCCCCAACCTTTTTTGCACCAGGGACCGGCTTGAAGCAAGATCATTTTTCCATGGCCCAGCAAGGAGGGGGTGGGGTGGGCGGGGCTTTGGTCATATGGGGGCGGGGTAATGGAGGGATTTGGAGTTTAGTGCATACTTATCATATAGTGTAGACCAGGTCCCCGCCAGGAGCTATGCCAGGAGCCCCACATAATGTGCTGTGCCAGGAGCCGCATCACTGAGGCCCCATCACACCATGCAGCAGGACAGGGCAGCTGTCCTGACAGCTGCTGTTCAGCTGCATTTACTTCATCCCAGGGGCGGACACAGACTGTAGTGGGCCCCTGTGCAAGAAATTTTTGGGGGCCCCCCCGCCCTTCATAAGGCAACAAAGTTATGTAAACATAACCCCCCCCATGTGCATCTCTCACCCCCCCATGTGCAGCTCACCCCCGTGCATCTCTCATCCCCCTCCGTGCATCTCTCATCCCCCTCCGTGCATCTCTCATCCCCCTCCGTGCATCTCTCATCCACCCCCCGTGCATCTCTCATCCCCTCCGTGCATCTCTCATCCCCTCCGTGCATCTCTCATCCCCCCGTGCATCTCTCATCCCCCCCCGTGCATCTCTCACCCCCCCGTGCATCTCTCACCCCCCCGTGCATCTCTCATCCACCCCCCGTGCATCTCTCATCCCCCCCGTGCATCTCTCACCCCCCCGTGCATCTCTCACCCCCCCGTGCATCTCTCATCTCTCCCCTCCCTCCCATGTGCATCTCTCATCTCTCCCCTCCCCCCATGTGCATCTCTCATCTCTCCCCTCCCCCCATGTGCATCTCTCATCTCTCCCCTCCCCCCCATGTGGATCTCTCATCTCTCCCCTCCCCCATGTGCATCTCTCATCTCTCCCCTCCCCCCCATGTGGATCTCTCATCTCTCCCCTCCCCCATGTGCATCTCTCATCTCTCCCCTCCCCCCCATGTGGATCTCTCATCTCTCCCCTCCCCCATGTGCATCTCTCATCTCTCCCCTCCCCCCATGTGCATCTCCCATTCCCCCCACTCCTAGTTAATTGTATTTAAAAAAAAATAAAACTTGTTATACTTACCCCCATGCGATCCCTGCAGAATCCTGGCGCTCGTCCAAATCGCTGACACCAGGTTCTCCTGACTTCCGGCCATGTGACGGCGCCGTCACATGACCGGAAGTCAGGGGAATCATGAAGGTGCTGCCGCAGCAGCGCAGCGCTAAGATGTCCCGGACCCGGCGCTTAGCATGCGGCCGGGGGCCCCATGAGGAGAGAGACGCACAAGAGGGGGGCTCCGAGGGGGCTCCTACCGGCCGGGCCCCATACTGGAGTCAGGGCAGTCATGCCCTGATGGCGGCCCTGCTGGAGGCTGGAGGGGCCCCCTCTCCCCGCGGACCGGCTGAAAAACCCCAACGGCCCGGTCCTGGTCCGCGGACCGGCGGTTGGGGACCTCTGCCTTAGATTATACCCTCAACGTGGCTGCTGTTATCTGACATCTTATCCTCAGAGCTTTCCCCAGCTTCCGCACTGCTGAAGGATTCAGCTGTTACACTCCCCACTACTGGAGTGTGGACTACACAAGGGAATCCACAAGAGCTGCTATCCGGATCAGAGAGACTGTAAGCGGGACCTCTGGCGAGAGGCCGAAGTATTCCTTCCTTTCAGCGAAATTTGTTGTTCCTGTTTTTTCTCTTCGGCTGGGACGCCTTCCTGCAAAGACAGACAGGCCTGCGACGGGGGACACATCCTTCTGGAGTAAAGGACTGGTAACGTGTGAGTAGGGACAGTGAGGGTCAGCTTATAAGTACACGTTATTGCTGTGAACATTTACGGTTGTCATTTATTGTGTTCTGCTATGTTAAAAATGTATACAAGTAAAGATACGGTTATCAAGATAGAGTCTGTGTGTGGGGATCTTGCTGGGCCAGATCATGGATATCAACGTGCGGCCTTGCCCGCGGTCACTTCAGGGGTGTAACTGCCTCTTGCCTGATTCTGCACTCCTCCCATTAACCAGCAGGTGTTGTATAAACAGCTCTCCTTGCCCTTTAAATGTAGGTGTTTTTAGACCAGAAGAAGACCTGTTTGTCCGTTTAGTTGTAGGCTTGTAGCCCAAAAGTGGCATGGAAGGCAGAGTAGTTACCCATCAGGGGGAGGTTACCTTGCCGTGGTTGATGGGCACACATTGTTTGTAAGTACTTGTTGCTGAGCAAAACAGTTTAGATCTAATATTTTCATTATTTTCATTGTTAAGACGTATCTTGGCCATATGGAGTGCTGCTGCATTCTTTTGATATATTATTTTTAATATATATATATATTTAATAAAAAAATCTAAATATATATACTGTATGTGTGAGTATGTATAATATATATATATATATATATATAATATTATTCTTATGTGTTTGTTTTTTTACATTTCACTTTGTTTTCAACCTGCAATCTATATCCTGCACAAATTCAGAATAGGTAGTGTATAATAAAAACCATGTTCATCTATGGATGGGCGTCACAGGAGCACTAAAATGGCAGCAAAAAGGGTCTTTAGCAAGATCCCGGCTGCCATGCAATTCATGTCTACACTGTGATCACTCTTGAGCCCGCTCCATACACCCAGACCAACTCCATGACATAATAGTTTGTCCTAAATCGAGAAGGGATTACATCATTTTTATTCTATAAATCAATAATATGCTTAAGATATATTTCAAAGTTTCTTATTTTTATCAAAAAAAAAATCTGCTTCTTTCTCCTCCTGGACTGATCTTTTAGTCTCAATTCAGGGGTAAAATCTGTAGTCAGTGAAGATACTTGGTGCTTTTATAATTCTATGAGAAGGGAGAAGCTAGAGACAGAAACAGGCAAGTTCTTCTGAATAACAGATACAATTCTCCATGGAACTTTATGAGCACCAACTGTAATCTCTTATCTCAGTAATGGGAAAATCTATCTTCACTGAAGGCTCATTTTACCCATGAATTGAGAGTGAAAATTTCAGTCCAGGAGGAGAAAGAAGCAGATTTTTCTGATAAGATATATTACAAAGTTTCTTCTTTTCATATGTACTCTAGATTTATAAAATACAAATTAAAACTACAGTGACTTTTGAAGCAGTTTTTGATGTAAATTGCACCTAAAAAAGTGACAAATCATGTAGTGATTTATTCTGCTGGGTTTCAGCACCATATGCAGTCCTGTACGTTATGTTTTAGCAAGCAACGGGAAACATTCAGTATTTGATTTATTTTTAATGGAATCAGTGGCCGTCTTTCAGCACTTATTTGCATGCAATCAGATTTCAGGACATTTTGCTTGGCATCTGTAACAACAGAGAACTTAAAATTCTTCCAACGACTGAGCTCTTAGACAATGGAGGGAGCGCTGGAGTAAGATTTGCCAAAGAGCCACGTGCCACGTTAATGAATCTGGTGCACCTTTCAATTATCATGCTCCACTGCCAGAAATGTGCCCCCGTTCCTGCCCATGTTCTGCCTAACATTCGAAAAGTTGGTCTGCACCGATCCCAAAACTTCAAAAGTTTTCAAACTTTTGCTCAACTTTTCAAGACGTTTTATGCCAGAATTATGTTAAAAACTGCTTGAGGAATCAGCCCTTTAGATTTTAGAAATGTGAATCCTTTAGGGCATGGATGTCAAACTCAAATACACAGAGGTCCAATATTAAAAGCTTGGACAAAGTCGCAGGCCAACTTAAAAAAAGTGTACAATTGAGGAAGTTTTTTCCTTATCATCAAATATAAAAAATAAAACTTTTTCATATGGAAACAAACTTAAAGAGGATGTCCCACGATCAAAGTACATTTTAATTAATAAGTCTTAGAATAAAATATTGGAATGATATAATAATATGTTATGTAAGAGCAGTAAAAAGCATATGGCCCAATGGTGTAATATAAATATGTAATAACAAAGGATAAAAAATCTTGAATAATAAAGGTTATAAAGTATGATGCCAACAAAAGTTCCCCCAGATACAATATGATACCCCCACAGTGAATTCCTCAACAGCACTGTCCACACGCACTGTATGATGACCCTAATGTACCCCCTCCCTTAATTCCCCCCCCCGACAAAGAATGGTCACCATCACAGTATGATTCACCAACTGTGATCGCCACACAGCCCTCCATACAGTATAATGGGCCCACATAATCCTCCATACAAAATAATAGCCCCACATAGTCCTCCATACAGAATAATGGCCCCACATAGTCCTCCATACAGAATAATGACCGCACATAGTCCTCCATACAGAATAATGGACCTCACGTAGTCTTCCATACAGTATAATGGCCCCACATAGTACTCCATACAGTATAATGGGCCCCACATAGTCCTCCACTTAGTATAATGGGCCCATAAAATGCTCTATACAGAATAATGGGTCCCACATAGTCCTCTATGCAGAATAATGGGTCCCACATAGTCCTCCATACAGAATAATGGGTCCCACATAGTCCTCCATACAGAATAATGGAACCACATAGTCCTCCATACAGAATAATGGCCCCACATAGTCCTCCATATAGTATAATGGGGCCCACATAGTCCTCCATGCAATATAATGGGCCCCACATAGTCTTCCATGCAGTATAATGGGCCCAGATAGTGCTCCATACAGTATAATGGCCCCACATAGTCCTCCATACAGAATAAAGGCCCCCCACATAGTCCTCCATACAGTATAATGGGCCCAACATAGTGCTCCATACATTATAATGACCCCACGTAGTCTTCCATACAGTATAATGGGCACCACATAGTCTTCCATACAGAATAATGGCCCCACATAGTCATCCATACAGTATAATGACCCCACATAGTCCTCCATACAGTATAATGACCCCACATAGTCCTCCATACAGTATAATGGGCCCACACAGTGCTCCATACAGTATAATGACCCCACATAGTCCCCCATACAGTATAATGGGCCCACATAGTGCTCCATACAGAATAATGACCCCACATAGTCCTCCATACAGTATAATGAACCCCACATAGTCCTCCATACAGAATAATGGGCCCCACATAGTCCTCCATACAGTATAATGGCCCCACATAGTGCTCCATATAGTATAATGGCCCCACATAGTGCTCCATACAGTATAATGGCCTCACATAGTGCTGCATACAGTATAATGGCCTCACATAGTGCTGCATACATTATAATGGCCCCACATAGTCCTCCATACAAAATAATGGGCCCCACATAGTCCTCCACACAGAATAATGGGCACCACATAGTCCTCCACACAGTATAATGGGCCACACATAATGCTCCATACAGTATAATGATCCCACATAGTCCTCCATACAGTATAATGGGCCCATAAAATGCTGCATACAGTATAATGGCCTCACATAGTGCTGCATACAGTATATTGGGCCCACATAGTGCTCCATACAGTATAATGGCCTCACATAGTGCTGCATACAGTATAATGGCCTCACATAGGGCTCCATACAGTATGATGGTCACCACAATAAAATAAATACTCACCTTTGCCCATTTTCCCGCTTCTCTGGTCTTTTCATGGTATCTTCAGATCCTCTCCACACCTCGGCACAGAGGGCGCGTTGTAATGACTTCATCGTGCCCACTGCGCTGAGACATCAAACGCAGAGGGGGAATAATGGGAGAGGGAGCATCAGCTGACACTCCCTCCTCCATCATTGCTTTCAACTGTATCGGCATCTATGATTCCAGTATAGTCGAAAGTGTGATGCTGGGTAGGGGCGTCGCAGGCCAAATATCCTCGGGGGATCCACCAGGCGTCGCAGGCCAAATATACTCGCCCTGCAGGCCAGAGTTTAGGTATGTGCTTTAGGGGGTATATTCAAATGTTGCAGATTTATTACAGAAATTACTGTGACTGAAGATCTATTTCATACATGACTTTAGCCAAAACGAGTAACCTAAACTATAACACCATAACAATATATAAAAGGAAACTTGTCACTTCAGAAAATGCTATTGACCTGTAGGTAGCGTGATAATTACCTGAATACTCAGGTGGAGACCCAGTGCCTGAGCCTGCCTATAAGACATGGGGTTAGAAATGACCTCCAGGTTGCCAACACAACATGTAGAGGAACATACAGCCAAAGGCCAGAAAAAGATGCAACTTCCAGTGTACTGCTTCCAGGAGTAAAACTTCTCCTACCAATTAGCTAGTGACAAAACGGACATCTGCATGAGGCTAGCATCCTAAAAAGCCCCATCATGTAGCCAAGCAGCTTAATGCTTGCCTTTAAGTTTTTGGGGGGCTATACGTACAATTATGATTCTCCCTCTCCAAAACGTCTTCCACCAAACCCAAGGGCTACACCACCACAGAGAGCATGCCTTGACTCAAACCATAACAGTCTCTTAACACCTCCAAAGCATTCTCGATAACGTCTTGAAGGACACCACATATCAATTCCATCGTCATTTAGACAACCATCATGCTCTTTACGTTCACCCACTTCTAAATCTTAGTGTCACTTACAAATGCCACTACTTCTAACAAAAAAAAAAGCCACTAGCTGCCCTGTTGACTTTAATATGGGTTCTGAACATCATGATGGAACAAGCGAGCCTCCACTGTTTCCAGTATGTTCATCCAAACATGGACCATAGTTGCTGCATATGATGCTTTTACGGCTCTAACAAATTCCCGGAACGATGGGCCCCAATTGTGACCGCCCCTCAACTTTGAGAACATGGATGTCAGGCTTTGTCCAATTGTGCATATTCTTGGAGTTCCCAGCCCTATGACGTACCATTGAATCGGAGCACAGCGACGTTGTGTTGGAGGTCAACAAGATGCCCATTGGGTCATCTGCCCTCAGTGCCTCGAGCCCTAGGATCCAAACTAAGCCTAAGTAAGGAGATCGAGGACGTGCCATATCAATCCTACAACACTAACGGGACCAGGTCCCAGAAAAAAGGGACGGACAGAAAAATGTAACCTACGAGATTTCCATGCACCGCACCTTATTGAGACCCCACTAAACTGCCTCTATATGCACAATGAATGAGAAGGACTGTGTTCATCACTAATTCCCCTTCCTTCAAACCCCTAAAAGACATAAATGTTACATGCACTTCGCTAGGTTCAGATAGGGGCGAGAGAGGTTACATGAATTCTTTGGAATCCTGGGGAAACCGTTACTCAGGGCGACCATAGACCATGTGCTGCAGCTTCTCTCAGGCACACAGGGGTATTGACCCTCAGGCACAGACACGTAGGTTGTTTCACTTGCTGACCAGACACACTTAACAAGTTCTCATAAACGGTAGAACAGTAGCATTTAATAAGAAGCTGCACAGCCAGTGCAAGTTAAGTCTTATGAGCAACAGGCTCCAGTGACAAACAGTACAGTTTCCTTAGCAGCACAGCAGTTCACAGTCTTCCCAGTAGTACAGGACAGCACAGTTCTAATGCAAAGGCGCATTAATGAACACAGCATTCTTTACAGCACAGTGAGGGGGGGAGGGTTTGCTGAGGGAGATGATCCCTGTGACACTATTTCTTACAGTCCTTATCTTTCTGCGTGACAATACTCTGCACTGCTAGTTCAGGAACTCTACCTGACCTGTGCTTAGCTTCACTCCTGACTTGAATCCTTTTCACTTGCAGGGGTGCTTCTGTGAGATACAAAACACACACACCACCTTTCTCTTCAGCTCCAGCCAGTCAGTAAACAACTTCCCCACAATCCCCCTGGAGCTCTGCTAAAACACTCCCCTTCACCAGTGACTGTGTTAACCCCCCTAGCTATTGGATGCTTCTGGAGCACAACACTTCCTGTCTCATGTGCTTGTGTTACTTCTAATAGTTGCTGAATGCTTTTAAAGCAACACTCTTCCCTCCTTTTTGAATGTCGTCCTCGACATTCATCTTAATTGGTCAATCTGACCAATTCTGAGACAGTGGTGAAAGTTGGATAGCTTTATATACAAATTGGCATTGACAAATTGGTATAACGTTCATAAACATTGATAGCAACCTGTTCTTATGACCTTTATCTTGTAGGATGCCTGTAAGAAATAAACAATTAACACAATTAAAACAATCAGCACCTCTTCAGCTGGAGCTTTTCGTACGTCTTCAACCAGCTCTCTCTCTATGCTTTAACGGTTCTTTGTTTCTACAAAGTCTTTTAAGAAAAATCAAAGCATGAAAACAAGTCTTTCCAGTAGGCAACATCTTCATACTGCCTCTCGGTGGTGAATACCACTCAAGTGGGCTTACCTGGTCCGCAGGCAGAGATACCTGTTTCGAGTCGACAGTCCTTGGCACGTGACACGGTTCACCAAGTGTCTCATATGTCAGCATCATGGGCCTCCTCACTTCTCGAGTTGACATCCTCCGGGTGGATTGTTCCTCAGATACCATGAGTTCTTCAGTCACACCAGTTTATTCCGCCTCACTCATTTCCCATGCGTCCTCAGATGCTCTTGGAGCTGCCTCTGTAAGTTCCTGTACTTCTCCTGAGACACCTATTTCCGCACGGTCTGGTAATTCCACTCCTCGTGAGTGTCAATTGGTCTCTTCAAGAACCGGACTTTGATCATCAGATCTGAATTGGACTTCATCTGTACTCCTTGGTACGAACTCTGGAGCCTCAGGACTTAGTTCACTCTCCTGAGGATGGTACATCCCTCTACTTGCCGGTTCGAGAAATAAAACGGTTAGTGATTGGCGAGCACTAAAATACTCGGGTGCTCGATGCTCGGGTCGAGCACATTGGAATACTCGGGTGCTCAACCCGAGCAACGAGCCCAATGTAAGTCTATGGGAAACTCGAGCATTTTTCAGGTGGCTCCCCCCGGCGGTCTGCAGAGGGCCTAAAAATTGCCCAAATCGATGGGAACAGTGCTCAAATGACATGGGAACAGCATGGGGAAGACCCTGGAAGGGTTTCTGACTCCCAGATCACTGCTGTCAACAACGTTGTCAGAGTATTACGCCACTTTTACGGACTCACATTAAAACATACAAAAACGAATCCAAAATGGATTTTCCTGGGAAATATGTTAAGGAACATCCTTTCCAGGGTAATGACTTGTATATAAGGCAAAATAAGTAACCAAAACCAAAAATACTCATCCACACCTTGGGCTATATTCACACGTAGCGTTTTTGATGCTTTTTTGCACTTTTGCATTGCTTTCAACCAAGACAAATGTATTCACTGGAAATTGTCATTTTAACATTTTACAACGTTATCTGGCCATGTAGTGTGTGACACATCATCAGACACATGCATACATCCTCGCTCCTCTTGTACCAGTCGCTGTCACATTGTGTTCAAGATTATTGTAATTGTTCTTGTATTATACCCCTTTTTCACATGTAAAGCGCCATGGAATAAATGGCGCTATAATAATAAATAATAATAATAATACAGTGCTGAAAAGACATGGGAACAGCATGGGGAAGACCCCTGGAAGCATCTCTGACTCCCAGGTCACTGCCTAAAAGTGTGCCCATCAAAAGTGATCCTTGGCGCATGCGAAGATGCCTCCCGCCATGCACCTGTCATTGCAGACTAGCAACAATCACCGTCCACATCCTTGTCCCAGTGCAGCGTTCAGTTGTCCCTACCCAGTTACTTGGAATGCAAGTGTGGCACCCCAGGAGTCCGGTTTCCACAGTGGCATTGCCTCCCTCACAAGGGGTGATGCCATGCCTGGAAGCAAGCAGGGGTCCCCTAATCAGGTATACTAGCATGCAACACTTTCCTTGCTCCAGCCCAGCAAGGGGAGCTCCTCCCCTTAGCAACTGGGATCTGGAGGCGGGGTTAGTGAGAGGAGTTGAAGACTGGAGATCGAGTAGGAAAGACCTGGGGAGTGGAGCTGCACCGCAGTTCTCCCCAGAGAGGAGCGCAGAAGAACCGGACCCCGGAGTCCGAGGTTGTGGGGTACTGAAGGCCCAGCAGCAGAAACCAGAGGGCAGGAGACTGCAGGTCTCCTGGCTCCATCAGACGCCCGGAGGCTCAGCAACACCATAGGGCCCAGCACCGCCTCGTGGGAGCGACATTCCAGGAAGGCCCGAGCTGCCTGCCATACGGGTGAGCACAAAGACATTTTACTCAGTTACGAGGGCCGCAGCATAGCTACAAGCAGCAGGGCCAAAGAGATTAGCGCAGAGGGAAGGCCTACAACTTCACCTGGCGAGGCAGATTCCTAGCTTACTTCCAGGCCGCCGGGACCTCTACTACCAGCTAGTACCAGTGCCCAGGTCTGCCTAACCACTGCAAGTAAAGATAAGAAGAAACCGCCATTAAGTTGTGGACTGATTATTAACTGCTCCATCCCCTACACTACACTGCACAGCAACATCTATAACATCACCACTTCCTGCCCTGGAGCTAAGCTCTGGCTGTGGAGAGTTGAACCAACTCTGCTGCGTCATCATCAGCTCCAGAGGCCTCATATAGCCGCATACCACAGGTGGCGTCACGAATGTTATATATATAAAACTTTAATTCCCCTTTTCTCAACATCCCCTTTTATTGACCGCCTTGGGTCACGGACCGGGTCACCAACACTGTGACACCCCCAGCACCGACCGGCCCGGCTACCGAGTACCTCACGACCCAGGGGGCGCGTCACAAGCGCAAGTATACAGCCAGCAACCCACCCACAGGCTGCAATACTATACTGCCACATTTTTGACAGCTGTTTGCACTTGAAATGTGTCCTTTTAGGTGGAGGAAGCGGTCCACAATCTTATGGTGGCGGCTACCGGGTAGCCATACTCGGTCCCCAGCCACCACTATTTGTCCCGATGTCGTCTCCGCCTTCCATAAGCACTGGTCCCACAACATTACCGTTTGCCCTCCCCAGTGAACTTACTGGGAAGGACCGCCTACCCACAAACACATGGTCAAGTGAATGTGGCCAGGGACAGTACGGAGCCAGTCCACAGCTATTTTTGCTGAGAGTTGTATTTCACCACAGCCATATTCTTTAGCTTGGTGAAAGGACTTGGGAAAGCGTATCTACTCCAGCTGTCATTTCTCCCAGGAAGTCCTCTAAAGCTACTTTCACTTGAAATGTGGCCTTTTAGGCTCGTGGAAGCGGAAGCTTTTCACAACCTCATGCCGGCGGCGGCTGGGTGTCCATACTTGGTCCCCAGCCGCCACTATTTCTCCTGGTATCGTCTCCGCCTTCCACAAGCACGGGTCCCACAACATTACCCTTGCCCTCCCAAGTGCACTTACTGGGAAGGACCGCCTAACCACAAACATGTGGACAGGTGAATGTGGCCAGGGATGGTACAGAGCCAGTCCACATTAAAAATGCAGCCATAGAGTGTCCGGCAACCTTCCCACAAACTTTTCTTAGCCTGGGCTGGTTCTCGTCAGGGTTGGATGGGCCCACCGGAGAACTGGAGACTCCTCCGGTGGGCCCTGGCTTCTCCTTCAGGAGAGTTCATAGTGCCGAGGTGAGGCCATGATGATGATAGAGGCCACCATCTGCTTAGTTTTCTGTTACTTGGAATGCAAGCGCAAGTGTGCCGCCAGCCACCCACCCAGCCACAGGCCGCAATACTAAACTGCCAGATTTCTGGGCAGCTTCTTGCACTTGAAATGTGGCCTTTTATGCTTGTGGAGGCAGAAGCTTTTCACAACCTCATGCCGGCGGCGGCCGGGAGTCCATACTCCGTCCTCAGCCGCCACTATTTCTCCCGGTATTGTCTCCGCCTTCTACAAGCACGGGTCCCTGAACATTACTGCTGGTACTTTTCTGTGGGAATCTGCTTGCCTCTTACCAGCCTGGAATATTTCCAGTAAACTATGGTACTACGCCATGGTATTAGCACTGCCCCCAGTACCAATAACGAAGCCATCCCCAATTTCCTTCTCAGGAATTTTATTTGGTAGACTGAGTGGCTGCCCAAATACATTAGTTTCTCATAAAGGAGCTGAAGATAGAGTGGCAGTAGGTGCAAGTTTCTCCAGCCTGTTAGATATCAGAGGGTGAACAGCAGCACATTGGATCAGTGGTTAGCACTGAAGCCCTGCAGTGCTGGGATCCTGGGTTCAAATCCCAGCAAGGACAACATCTGCAAGGACTTTGTATGGTCTCCCTGTGTTTGCGTGGGTTTCCACCTCTGTAAAAAAGCAGCCATAGAGTGTCCGGGAACCTTCCCCCCCCACTTTTCTTAGCCAGGACTGCTTCTCGGCAGGGTTGGACAGTTTCACTAGAGAATCCTCTGGTGTGCCCTCGCTTCTACATCAGGAGAGTTCATGATAGCGCTAACTTTGCAGCTGCTGTGGGGCTCTTGAGCGGGGGAGAAAAGTGGGCCCTCAGAATCAAATCCTCTGGTGGGCCCAATGTTTTTCAATCTGAAACAGCTTCTCAGTGGGAGTTGTATTTCACCACAGCCATATTCTTTAGCTCAGTGAAATAACTGGCCTAGAGGGAACCCGTATCTACTCCGGCTGTCATTTCTCCGTCACCAGGTTCCGCCCATTGTCACACACGACCATGCCTGGCTCTAGGTTCAGCGGTGAGAGCCACAGATCAGGCTGCTGTGTTACAGCTTTCAACAACTCTGCAGCGCTGGGCAGTTTGTCACCTAAGCATTAAGCATGTTATCTTCAGCACAGCCTGTTGCCGCTTGTCCAAGGCAGTGCTGCAGTGCTCTCAGCTTGTATCTGATGTGGTCATTTCGGAGATGGAGGAGGAGGTGCAGGAGCTGAACAATGTGATTACATTGAGGTTACATTTGCGACTCTGTTTTTTATACTAAAGAAAGATCCTACTGTTTGTTTTTTTTACGTTATTTTTTAAGACAAATGCATTCACCGGGAAATGTCATTTTAACATTTTACAACCTTATCTGGCAATGTGGTGTGTGACACATCATCAGACACATCCTGCTTCATTTATGATGGAGGGACTCTGAATGTCACAATGTCACAAAGACTATTTTAAAGAGCCATCAGGCGGCCCTTACTATTCTTAAAAGGTCAGCAGTCAGTCCTCACTATTATTAGAGAGCCATCAGCCGGCTATGCTTCGTTGTTCCCATTATTAACAAGTGGGTCTCCTATACTGTTATTGCGTATGCAGTGACTGCAAGGGCTGCCAAAAATTCGGAAGCTACCCCTTTGAAGAGACATAGACGAGGGTCTCAGTAAAAAAAATGTTCCCATTATAAAGGAGCGGGTTTCCTATAGTGGTAATGCCCATGCTGTGACTGCAACGGCTGCCATAATCTGGGAAAAACCCCACTAAGAATTTAAAGACACATAGAGCAGGGCCACAGTAATGAGTATGACATGTTCCCATTAGAAAGGAGAGGGTCTGCTATACAGTTATAGGGTATGCAGTGAGTCCAATGGCTGACCTATTTTAGGAAAAACCCCACTAACAATTTAAAGACACATAGAGCAGGGTCACAGTAACGACAAATTCCCATTAGACAGGAGCGGGTCTCCCATAGTGTTGGCCTATGCAGTGAATGCAAGGGCTGCCAAAAATTGGGAGGCACTCCAATGCCCCTTGGAAAAGACGTAGAGGGCCTCATGAAAAAATGTTCCCATTATTAGGAAGTGGGTCTCCCACTATGGCCTATGCAGTGAATGCAAGGGCTGCCAAAAATTGGGAGGCACTCCAATTCCCCTTGAAAGAGACTTAGAGGGCCTCATAAAAAAAGTTCCCATTAGAAAGGAGCGGGTCTCCCATACTTGTAATGCCCATGCACTAAGTGTAAGGGCTGACAAACATTTACCCCTGGGGGGTACACATGAACATACTGTATAAAAATTTTTTTTTACGGGCATCATAAACACCCTTTAAAAAAATTATGTGGGTGTTGCATCACGGACCACGGTCACCCTGGTGATATGGTGGTGGAGGATAAGGAGAAGGAGGAGGACAAGAGCAATTAGCCAAAATCAGGAAGCCTATACCCTTGTGTGGGTGTGAAGAGGTGCATGGGAATAGACCTCCCAAAAAAAGACACTGGATTTGAGTTTATGTTACGCTGCTATCATTCGGTGGTGTTGAGAAGTCTGGCCCAATCCAGCCCTTGTTCATTTTTATAAGAGTCAGCCTGTCAGCATTTTCAGTTGACAGGCGGATGCGCTTATCAGTTATAATTCCACCAGCGACACTAAAAACCCGCTCTGATAAAATGCTGGCAGCAGGGCAGGCCAGGACCTCCAAGGCATAGAGAGCCAGATCATTCCACGTGTCCAGCTTGGATACCCAATAATTATAAGGCACAGCGGAATCACGGAGGACATTGGTACAGTCGGCAAGGTACTCCCTCAGCATCTTCCCAAACTTTGCACTCCTTGTGAGAGTACCCGCGCCTCAGAGCCTGTACGATGGGAGGGGCTGAGAAAATTCTCCCAGAACTTTGACAGTGTTCCCCTGCCTCTGCTGGATTGGAGTTGTGTCTCTCTCGCCTGTAGTCTTTGGTTGTCCAACAAACTATGACCTCTGCCGTCAGCTTTTAAAGATGGGAATTTTTTTAATAGTTCCACAACAAGGTCCTTCTGGTACTGCCCTTTTTTTGTAGACCTGTCCGCCTCAGGAATAAGAGATATAAAGTTCTCCTTGTATCGTGGGTATAGAAGTGTCACCAACCAGTAGTGACTGTCACCCAAAATTTTGAGAATGCGAGGGTCATGGGAAAGGCATCGTAACATAAACTCAGCCATGCGTGCCAGACTGCTAAGAGGCAAGACTTCCGTGTACTCCCCAAGAGGATGAGTGACCATGCTCTCCTCCTCTCTGTTCTCAGGCCATGTTGTGCAGGTAGTACAGTCTATAGCGCATGAAACTAGCTCCTGTTCTTCCTCCTCCTCCTCTTCCTCATTGTCACCCAATCCATGTTGGGATGAGATGAGGCTGGGTTGTTTGTAATCACCCTGTATGGTTCCTTACTCCATCTCATTGTGCTCCGCCTGCAATGCATCCTCTTTGATTGTGAGCAGAGAGCATTTCAGAAGACAGAGAAGCGGGATGGTGATGCTAATTATGGCGCCATCACCGCTCACCATCTTGGTGAAGTCCTCAAAATTTTGGAGGATGGTACATATGTCTGACATCCATGTCCACTCCTGAGGTCTTATGTATAGAGTCCGAACTGAATACCGACGGCCTTGTTGATGCTGATACTCAACAACTGCCCTCTTCTGCTCCCAAATCCTTCCCAACATCTGCAGTGTAGAGTTCCAAACACGTGGGGACATCACACACCAGTCTGTGAGTCGGAAGCTGTAAATGCTGCTGAAACACGGCAAGGGCGGCGGAAGCTGTAGGTGACTTTCTAAAATGGGTACACAGGCGGCGTACTTTAACAAGCAGATCTGGCAGCTCCGGGTAGAATTTGAGAAATCGCTGAACCACAAGGTTAAGCACATGGGCCAGGCATGGTATGTGTGTGAGCTCGCCTCGCCTCAGAGCCACCATCAGGTTCCGGCCATTGTCACACACGACCATGTCTGGCTGTAGGTTCAGCGGTGTGAGCCACAGATCTGCCTGCTCTTTCAGAGCGGTCCACAACTCTTCAGCATTGTGCCGTTTGTCACCTAAGCATATTAGCTTCAACACAGCCTGTTGCCCTTGGTCGAGGCAGTGCTGCAGTGCTTCCAGCTTGTGACTGATGTGGTCATTTCTGAGATGGAGTCTGAAGAGGAGGAGGAAGCTGAGGAGGATGAGGTGCAGGAGCTGTAGACTATGGGGGCAACCCTGATTGACCTAAGGCCTGCGATCCTTGGTGGCAGGAGGACGTGTTCCGTCCCAAGGTCCAACTGGGTCCCGGCTTCCACTATGTTAACCCAGTGTGCCATCAGCGAGATGTACCGTCCCTGCCCACAAGCACTTGTCCACGTGTCCATGGTTAGGTGGACTTTCCCGGTAACTGAGTTGTTGAGGGCACAGCTAATGTTTTGGGACACGTGCTTGTGTAATGCGGGGACGGCACACCGGGAGAAATGGTAGTGACTGGGGACCAAGGAACGGCCACCACAATTAGGTTGCGGAATGCTTATGTCTCCACGAGCCTAAAAGGCAACATTTCTAGCACAAGCAGTCGCGAAATGTGGGAATTTAGTAGTGTGGCCTGTGGGGCTTTGGCTGCGTATTTGCGCTTGCGTTCCAAGGACTGGGGTATGGACAACTGAATGCTACGCTGGGACAAGGACGTGGACGTGATTATTGATGCTGCTACTTGAGAGTGTGCAATGACAGGTGCCATGTGCCTGATCATGCTGGTGGTGGTCAGGCTGATAGTTTTGCTACCCTGGCTGATGCTGTCCTGGCAGGTGGTGCAAATGGCCTTTTTGGGGTTTTCGGCAGAGTCTTTGAAAAACAACCAGACTCGGGAAGACCTAACAGTTGTACTGGCAACTTCCTTCATGTTGGTGTTACGAGGAACGGTTGCCTGCCTTCTTTCTGCGGCCACCACATTGCTTCATCCTGTCTGTACTCTGGTCCTCCTCCTGACTTTCTGGCAATTGTGTTTCATCATCGTCCACCTATTTTGACACTTTCCCAGCATTGCCTTCCTGTGACCGTGGCTGCTCAAATATTTGGGCATCACTACATGCGATCTCCTCTTGCCCCGATTCAAGAGGACCGGGCGAGAGGCCCAAATCTATAAATGGAAAAGTGAACAGCTCTTCGGAGTGTCCAGTTGTGGGATCAGTTGTCTCTGGGCACTCGGCATGGTGGGAGGAAGGAGGTTCAGGGTAAGGAATATGCGGTCCAGACTCACAGCTACTGAGACTTGACCGTGTGGAAGACAAGGTGGTGGTGGTGGCCAAGTGACTGAAAGCATTATCTACTATCCAACCAATAACCTTTTCACACTGCTCTGTGTTCAATAGTGGTGTTCTGCGGTCCCTAATTGGGACAAGAAGTTCGAGCGAAAAGATGTGGGTGTTTGTTGTGGCACAATTTTAGCTTGCCCACAGCCTCGGCCTCTGCATGCACCATCACCATCACGTCCAGTTCCCCGTCCCTTGCCACGTGCCTTGCCCATTTTAAATGGAGGACAATATCTTCCATGCTCACTACAAATGACTGAATTTGGAGCAAACTTATATGTGATCCGTGTGACGGACAAATCACAGTTTTAAATACCTGGCCTGTAGGTAACTCTTTTGAACAGCAAACTGGTGTAAATAGCTTCACTGACACACTTAAAACATTTTTTAATGGAGGCCAGAAATGGCTGTATTTTCTGAAAACGTATATGTGATCCATGTGACGGACAAACCGCGGTTTTAAATACCTGGCCTGTAGGTAACTATTTTGAACAGCAAACTGGTGTCAATAGCTTCACTGACAAACTGAAACAAATTTTTATTGGAGGCCAGAAATGGCAGTATTTTCAGAGCAATTATATGTGATCCGTGTGACGGACAAACCACAGTTTTAAATAGCTGGATTTTTAACGCTGTAATATGGAAAGGACCTGGCTGTATTCTGCAGTGCCAACAAGCAAATGGCGCAGAAATACGGTGTTCTCTTGATTGCTTATTAAGCAAACAACGATTTCATACACTGGGCTGTCATCAGCTTTCCTCCTTACGACCACATACACCTTGTCTTCCCAGTACGAACGAAGTTTTCCTAGACCGCCTTTCTCACGTACGTTCTTGACTAGCACCCGGCTTCCCAGTGCCAAATTCTCCTCCATAACATTTTTGATCATAGTACTCCTTACTCTTGCTCTGTCCTTGCGTAACCACTTTGGACACTATGTTGTCTCTGCCATCCATTCCTTCCATTTCCGAACGTACTCCAGATATGTTCTGTAAGTCTCTGACACCGGAGTATCGAACATGATGTCGATTGGCAATCTTGGCGAACGTCCATACAATAGGAAAAAGGGTCAGTAACCCGTTGCATCGCTCTTTGTACAGTTATAGGCATGTACCACTTTTGACAGAGAACTCTTCCAGTCTTTCTTTTCATCAGCTGTTAAAGTGTGCAACATCGACAATAATGTCCGGTTAAAACGTTACACTTGTCCATTACCCTGATTGAGGACAGAGAACCAGGTACTTCCTGATAGGCTATCTAGCATATCTTGTATCTTTGGTATTGGGTGCCGATCAGGTACTGACTTTCGGTTTAGTTCCCGGTATTCCCAGCACAGTCTCAACGTACCGTCCTTCTTCCTAACACAAACAATAGGAGAGGAACAAGACGAATTCGACTTTTGGACCCAACCTCTGTTGATTAGGTCTTGTAAATACTCTTTCACTTCACGGTGTAATGGTTTCGGCACAGACATATAACTTCTGGTTACTGGGGTCGTGTCTTTCAAATTGATTTTCAACTGCAACATTGGGATACAGCCTATATCAGAGTTATTTTTAGAGAATGCATGACACTCTTCTCTCAGCATTTGTTTTGCTACCGCTCGATCTTCAGCACACAAGTGTTCCAGGGGTCCTGGGGATCCCAGGACTCCGAGGTGGTCATGCAATTTCTTCCCCTGGGCAACTCCTGTTCCTTGGTGGGGAGACTGAATTCACAGTAGACCCCTGGGCGGGTCTCACATCGGCTGGATATACCTTTTTAACGGTTTCAATGTGACCTAACGAAGTCTTTGGATCCAGTCTAATTTCGTGTTTTGCAGTATTCATAACCGGTACTGTCACTCGAATAAACCCACCAGTAGGAATCGTAATTTCAGTCTCACCTTGAACTAGGCCTTCTGGAAGTTCTGTGGAGTCTTTTGGCACGAACAGTCTTTTCTGTACTTTTCTTCCCGGTTATACCCGGACTCCACACCTCACCCCCACCATTTGGTTTGTAGGGATGATGATTGGGTGCCAGCCTACCTTGACTTCTTTTAGGTCCATTGTATTCTGTGCTTTCTTTACTCTATGAATCACATTTTCCGCCATGCGGTTGGGTATGCCAAGTGATGTGGCAATTGCATCCACCACCAGCATCCCTGACTTGTATTTCATGATGACCTCACTGATTACATTATAACCCAGGATAAGATCCTCTGCCACGTTCTGATCACTGGTCACGAGAAAAAATACCAAAAGCTCAATGGTGTTGCTGTTCTTCATGGCCCTCAGTTGGAAAGTCACTTCAATCCAGCCTATGAAAGGGATTTCGGTCTGGTTGACAGCTTTGCCATGGAGTTCCACTGGTCCTAAGAGTTCTTTTAGCTACCGAAGGCAGGTATGTGGCAGGTAGCGCCTTCTCCATTCTTCATTTAAAAGGGTCGCTTGGGCTCCTATGTCCCACAGTGCTTTTACCAGGAGTCCATCTATCTGGCACTGTATAAAGCACCTTTCACCGATTAGGCTGATGAGGCTATCTTTACTGACCGAGGAATCCTCCCAGGAGTACATTGTTTGATCTCCGCACTGGGCATTAAGTAACTGATGCCCCTGTCTCTTTTGCAGCTGTTGCAGACGGGAACGGGAATTGGATGTTTCGCCCCCAGCAGTACGCCCCCAGCAGTTTGCCCCCAGCAATTCGCCCCCGGGTACATTACGCCCCCGCACATTTCGTCCCCAGCATTTGGCCCCCAGGATGTTTTGCCCCGCACGTCTCACCCCCGCACATATCGCCCCCAGTTGAAAACGTGCGGGGGCGAAATGTGCGGGGGCGAATCTTCCTGGGGGCGAAATGATAGGGGCGAAATGTACCTGGGGGCGAACAGATGGGGGCGAACTGCTGGGGGTAAATTGCTGGGGGCGTACTGCTGGGGGTGAAACTTCCTATAACCGACGGGAACACACTTGGGGATAGGACTGACGCAACCGTTTTATCTCATGCGCCGCACTAGGGTTTGGTGAGATTTGGATTTGCTTCTGGGGCCTCCTCCATGTCACGGTTACCGGTCGCCCCGCACTGGCAACCTTCTGTCTTTTAACCCAAACGACCGTGACCATTGGCATTCCTTGGCATAATGTCCTTAATGTCACCGTACTCTGATTTGATGAACGGCACGCTTCACAAGCCGGGTAGTTTCTGTTTTGGAACCCACTCCTGGGTCTGAGGGATACAGGTTCTGGCCTGGAACTAATCAACTTTTTCACCTCAATCAACTCGGCTCGCAGTTCTCCTATTACTTCCTCCCAGTCAGCGCTGGCGGTTCTCTCTTTTGTTGGTGATTTAAGGTTTCCTCTCGGAGGCCGCACTGGAGGGTCTCCATGATGATCTTCGGACTGGCCACTGGGGGTCTCCAACTTCAGCTGACTCTGTTTGGTGATTTTAGGAGCAGAGCCTTTCTTTAACTTTTGTTTGTTCTCTGACTCCAAACTAGCGGCCTCATTCATTTTTTTCAATTAGGACTTCGCCCAGAATGCCAGAATCTTCTAGGTACTGTTTCAGCTGCAACTTGATGTCTTTGCTGATTAACCCCGTTCCCAATGATCTCAAGAACTTCTTCTGGACTAGTCCAGCATCAAACTTCTCCTCCGCTTCTACATCTCTGGACGCAAACAACAGTCTATCCTTCAGTTCAATTGCTTTGAACAAGAAATTTTGGGGTGATTCATTATTTTTCTGTGAGAGGTTAATGAGTCGGTGGAACAACTCTGAAGTACTCTCTGCTTTATAGTGCCCTTTTAAAATCATCTTCAGCTGTTGCAAGGTCAATTGACTTTTCATTTCTAGCATACTATGGAGGTTCAGTCCTGGGCTGATCGCTTTCACCACCCCCTCAACGATCTCATCTGGCTGGTAGCCTTTCTGTAAGACTGCATCGTTCTGGTACTACAAGTTCATGTAAGACAGTCTCTCTTTCTGTTCACACTCTCCAATCTGTCCCAGGATCTTGAATTCCTTCCTTATGGTGATTTGTGGTGTTAGAGAGGACTGTCTTTCTGATTGATCTAACCCGAGCAGGGTAAAGTTCCTGTCTGAGTCTATCACCCGTTTAGAGGTTTTGGTTGATTCCTGCAGGGCTGTTGTTAGGGCTTTGAATTGTTCTCTCAATTCCTATAGTTAAGTCTGTGGATGAAGATTCCCGCTTTTGGTAATTGGTGCCGCCCCTCCATCCTCCAACTTCACCCTGGTTAGAAACTGTGTTAGTTCCTGGAGGAATGTTCCCATGACATCTTCAGCTTCTTTCTCTCCCAGCACATCCATTTTTGCATTAATGGCAGCTAACAGTTGCCTGCGGTTGTGTGCTTTAGAAATCTGTTCTTCTGACATCTTTACATGTTCTGCTACTGTTCTCAATTCTTCACAGGTTAACTGAAGAAACAGCTCACTAATTCTGTTCATTTGTATTTCCATATCCATTGCTGCCAGTGAGTTTTCTTTAGGGCTGGTCACCTTTAACTGGTGTAGCAGAGTTGAGTTGAGGTGCTGTGCTGCTGAGTTTTTCCAGACACTTTTCCTTTTCCCCCTCTACACGCTAATTCCCGCTCAGGACTCCCCGTATGGGCCACCAATGTTACACACGCTGCTAGGTTCAGATAGGGGTGAGACAAATTACATGTATTCTTTGTAATCCTGGGGGAACCGTTACTCAGGGCGACCATAGACCATGTGCTGCAGCTTCTCTCAGGCACACAGGGGTATTGACCCTCAGGCACAGACATGTAGGTTGTTTCACTTGCTGATCAGACACACTTGACAAGAGTCCTCATAAACGGTAGAACAGTAGCATTTAATAAGAAGCCTCACAGCCAGTGCAAGTTAAGTCTTATGAGCAACAGGCTCCAGTGACCAACAGTACAGTTTCCTTAGCAGCACAGCAGTTCACAGTCTTCCCAGTAGTACAGGACAGCACAGTTCTAATGCAAAGGCACAATAATGAACACAGCATTCTTTACAGCTTAATGAGATGGAGGAGGGGAGAGGGTTTGCTGAGGGAGATGATCCCTGTGACACCATTTCTTACAGTCCTTATCTTTTTGCTTGACAATACTCTGCACTGCTAGTTCAGGAACTCTACCTGACCTATGCTTAACTTCACTCCTGACTTGAATCCTTTTCACTTGCAGGGGCACTTCTGTCAGATGCAGAACACACACACCACCTTTCTCTTCAGCTCCAGCCAGACAGTAAACAACTTCCCCACAATCCCCCTGGGGCTCTGCTAAAACACTCCCCTTCTCCTGTGACTGTGTTAACCCCTCTAGCTGCTGGATGCTTCTGGAGCACAACACTTTCTGTCTCATTTGCTTGTGTTACTTCTAATAGTTGCTGAATGCTTTTAAAGCAACAGCACTACTTCTGCATGTCACACTCTGCAACAGCACTACTTCTGCATGTCACATAAAGACTAATTTAAAAATTTCCTCTTTATAGGAAAGATCCAGCCTTATGTCTCAAGAGAAAAAGTAAAGTCCTGGTAACCTCTACCCAAAAGTCACGGAAGCCATTGGACCGGGCTACCGCATTTCAGGAACTGCAAGTGTCCTCATAAAGATTGAACGTCTCTTGCAATGTACTTGGAAGATGCAATGTATTAGGGGACATAAGTTTCCTTAGCCAATGCACTCAAAAAAAGAAAAAAAGGGGAAAAGGAAAACAGATGGTTTTGTAAAACCCTACTATGGCTAACATACAATGATAGACTCCAGTTAGAAAGACAATAAAATGCAGTGAGATGCCTGGAACAAGACAGACATTTGGGGAGAAAAGTTTAGATGATGAGAAATTCTCGATAAAAGCCCCTTGGGATCAGCGATTGCAGGGTATGGATCCAATACGATTCACCTTCTTTGTGCCTCTCTTTGCTCTTGCCCCTCTTAACGGTCATGTTTCCCATTATTTCATATTTTAGTTGTGAAACCTGTACAAAATAATGAGGGATCTACAACCAGGTATTGTCACGTCTAATTGTGGCTTGTGACTTGTAATTCCATCGAGGATATGATGACTGGTCTCACCTCATAAATAAGCGCACATGGGCATTTAATTAAATGCACAACTTTATTGGATTTACATGTGTAAAAAACCTTTAATCAAAAAAATATTTTTCAGGACGTGAGTGAAATGCAGCTTTTCTTGTAATATCACAATGGAACATCTATGAGCCAGCGAAAAGCACTCTGATTAGGGCATTGACGTTGGGTTGAATAGCACCTCATGCCCCCTATGTCAGCTCTTAGCAAGTGGTCTCTAATATAATAGGGTCAAAAATTGAATATTGGATACAGAAATTGGGGTTTAACTCTGAATTGTTAACTGGTAAAAATAAACTTTTTAAAAATTAATGCAAAATAAGAAGAAAACCATTATGACTTGACAAAGGCGTTATGTGGCCGAAACTGTTATGACCTGCAACAAGTACTAAGGAAAGAAGGGGAAAGCTTTCCCTACAGTAAGATTAAGCTGAATCCCTACAATGTAGCGGGCTGTCTGTTCCTAGCGAATGGACCCGCCTTAGTCCTAGGCTAGTCTGAACGAAGAAGTATAGAATAAAGGGAAGAGGTCCCTAAAAGAACTAAGGACTGGAACAAAAATGGGACACCTCCTGAACCGAGAAAGTTGTTGCAGAACACAAAAAGATAAACTGACAAAAAGGTACTAGAGGTCCCAGAAGGACCAAGCGAACTGACAGAGATAGGCACAGAAGCACCTGGCTAGCAAAACAGTCAAGCAACACTGAAGTCCAGCATAGCCAAAAAGGCGGAGCTGGAATATAAAGGCAGATGGTCACGTGACCGCAAACACAAGATGGAAAAAACAAACAGGAGGGTTCTAACAGTACCCCCTCTTTTAAGAGGATCCTCCGGATCCTCCAGGCCCAGGCCTATCCGGAAACCTCTTGTGGAAAGCTCTAACAAGCCTAGGAGCAGAGACGTCATCCGTCCTTACCCAGGAGTTGTCTTCGGGACCGAAACCCTTCCAGGAGACAAGATACTGTAATCTCCCTCTATGCCATCTAGAATTCAAGATACGTGAAATTTCATATTCGCCGTCTTCCACCACAGTAGGAACTGTGACAGTGGCATCCCTATCAGATACGTCAGCCTTTTTCAACAAGGAAACATGAAACACAGGATTAATCTTCCAGGAAATAGGGACATCCAACCTAACAGCAGACGGGTTAACAACCTGAAGCACTTTAAATGGACCCACAAACTTAGGACCCAGTTGTTTAGAGGGAATCCTCAACCACAGATTCCTTGAGGACAACCGAACCATGTCACTCACAGTAAACAAAACCTGCTTATGTTTCCTGTCAAAATACTTCTTGGACTTCTTGTTAGCCTCTTGAAGGTTGCAACGTACATTAGTCCAAACTCTCCAAATCACCGGAAAAATTCTCCTCCGGCACCGCCGACCCCAATTTGGAGAACGAACCAAAAGACGGATGTCTCCCAGTACAACAAAAAAAAGGAGAACATCCAGCAGAGGAGGATGTATTATTGTTAAGAGCAAATTCTGGGAGAGGCAGAAACTCAGACCACACCTCTTGATTGTCCGCCACAAAACAACGCAAAAACTGTTCAACATCCTGGTTCTTTCTTTCAGTCTGTCCATTAGACTCAGGATGATAACCAGACGAAAATGACAAATGGACTCCCAACCTGTCACAAAAAGCACGCCAAAAGCGAGCCACAAACTGAGGTCCTCTATCAGAAACAATATCCGTGGGAACGCCATGAAGGTTGACAATCTCCTTAACAAACGTCTTAGCGCAGGGCAACTTAATGAATGGAACCAAATGACACATCTTACTAAAACGGTCCACGACCACCCAGATGACAGTAAAACCCTCGGACACAGGCAGATCAGTAATAAAATCCATTGTGAGATGCGTCCGAGGCGCACTATGAACCTCCAGAGGGCAAAGCAACCCTGCAGCAGGAGTATGTGAAGCCTTTGACCTAGCACACACAGTACATTGACGCACCCACTTGAAGACTTCTTTCTGCCATCCAGGCCACCAAAAACTGCGACTGATAAGTTTTAGTCTCAGAAATTCCTGGATGACCTGCAAACCGAGACTCATGACACTCCACAAACAAATCTCTCCTAAAGGTTCTAGGCACCAACAACCTGCCATGCGGAGTGTTAGATGGAGCATCCTCTTGAGCTCTTAGAATCCCATTCTCCAAAACGGAGTCCAATGCCGCCACCACAACTCCTTTCTGTAAAATGCTCTCCTCCTCCTCGGCACCGACCGTAGGAGAGAAGCTGCGAGATAAAGCATCGGCTTTAACATTCTTAGTACCAGGGATATAGGTAACAGAAAAATTAAACCGAGAAAAAAAAAGTGCCCACCTAGCTTGACGGGCATTCAAATGCTTGGCAGCATCCAGATAGATCAAATTCTTATGATCTGTGAAAACCTGAATAGGAAATCTAGCGCCTTCCAAGAAATGACGCCAATGTTCAAACTCGAGTTTAATAGCCAGCAACTCCCGATTTCCAACCTCATAATTCAGTTCGGTTTCCGAATTTTTTTTCGAAAAGAAGGCACATGGATGTACTCCACCCCTGTTCTCCTGAGACAAAACTGCTCCGACCCCCACCGACGAAGCATCGACCTCGACCAAAAAAGGCTTGGTCTCATCAGGCTGCATAAGGATAGGGGCAGAACTGAACCTCTCTTGAGATACTTAAACGCTTCAATGGCCTCAGTGGTCCATTGGACCGTATTCGCACCTTTCCTGGTGAGATCGGTGAGAGGCTTAACAAATACAGAAAAATTCTTAATGAATTTCCTGTAATAATCTCTGTATAGATTTCAAACCAATAGGCCTAGGCCATTCCTGCACAGCCTGAACCTTCACAGGGTCCATCTCAAAGCCCTCGCTGGAGACAATGTAGCCCAAAAAACTAATTTTCTGCACAGCGAACTCACATTTCTCCAGCTTAGCAAAGAGTGAATTATCACTCAATAACTGCAAAACTTCACGTACACTCTGCCAATGGGACTCCAGATCTGGTGAATAAATCAAAATGTCATCCAAATACACAACCACATTCTTACCAATCAAAGGACTCAGGTTGTCATTAATAAGGTTCTGAAAAGATGCAGGTGCATTGGTAAGACCAAAAGGCATCACCAGATTCTCAAAATGACCTACCGGAGTGTTAAAAGCAGTTTTCCATTCATCACCCTCCTTCACTCGTAACAAATTGTATGCCCCCCGGAGATCAATTTTAGAGAACCACTTGGCCCCAACTAACTGGTTAAACAAGTCAGGAATTAACGGCAATGGGTAGGAATTGCGTACGGTAATCTTATTAATTTCACCAAAATCCAGACATGGACGCAAACCCCCTTCCTTCTTTTTAACAAAGAAAAATCCAACTGCCACAGGCGACTTAGAAGGTCTAATGTGACCCGCAGCCAGGCTTGTCTGTATGTACTTCTCCAAGGCCTTTCTTTCAGGGATAGTCAGATTAAACAAGCGACTCTTGGGAAGAATAGCACCCGGAACAAACTCAATGGCGCAATCATAATCCCTATGAGGAGGTAAAACTTGCGACTCCTCCGAAAAAAACCTCCAAAAATCTTGAATAGGTACAGGTAATTCCCCTTTTCCACAGCCGCAATGCGACCATTACATTTATCATAGCACATTGGACTCCAAGACTTAATCACATTAGTAGACCAGTCCAACAAAGGATTGTGCAGTTTTAACCAAGGCAATCCTAGAACAACCGGAGAGGGTAAATGATCTAATACAACCAAGTCCAAAATTTCTTGGTGAAGACCATTGATAGTGAGGGGAAATTCAGCAACCTTGTGAGTAATACATTTCAAGGGAATGTTATCAATTGCAATCACAGAAATAGGTGATGACAACGGTTTGGATTTCAATTTAAGGTTTTCCAAAAACCCTTTATCAATCACATTAAGTGTTGAACCACAATCCACAAATACCTGAAATTCAATCAAATTGAATTGCAAAGTAGTACTCCCTGAAAGAAATACTCCTGCAGAGCGTAAACAAGCTATACGGGCGTAACTGACCTTTTTTTTTCTTTACTTAAACAAAGCTCACAATACTTAATCACAATAAAGACACAATCCTTTGGCGAACCTCCGGTCTCTTTCCTGAGAGCGGAGCGACATCGCCCCAACCTCCATCGGCTCTCCGCCATCTGAGCAGATTTTCTGGGGACTAGGACCTGGCATTACAGGAGTCTTTACCTCATTCAGCCTAGATCTCAGCCTCCTATCCACACGAACAGCTAATTGCATGGCATCCTGCAGAGTCTCGGGGAATGCAATTAGCAAATCCTTAACCCTTTCTCTCAGACCAGCAAGAAATAGACATTTCAGAGCAGGATCATTCCATCTGACTTCAGAAGCCCACCTTCTAAAGTGTGTGCAATAAGTCTCAGCATCATCCGACCCCTGATTAAAAAGCCTGAGTTCTGCCTCAGCAGATGAGATTCGATCAGGATCGTCATATAATAGACCCATAGCAGAAAAAAAGTCTTCTACCGACCTCAAGCATGGATCATTAGGTTGAAGAGAAAAGGCCCACCCTTGTGGTTCATTGCGCAAAAGTGACATAATAAAACCAATGCGCTGTGATTCATTCCCAGAGGACCTTGGTCTCAAACGAAAATATAACAAACAAGCATTTTTAAACTAAAAAAAATCTTGCTGTTTACCATAAAAAACATCCGGCAATCCTACCTTGGGTTCCACAAAATGCGCTCCGGAACAGCTACTCACGTGTTGCTGGTGCTCGGCCACCTCCAGAGTCAACCCCTGCAAGCGTCAAGTCAAATCCTGGATGGAAGCCATACTGATCCTAGTATAATATATATATATTTTTTTGGGCTGGACTTACTGTTATGATCTGCAACAAGTACTAAGGAAAGAAGGGGAATTCTATTATACCATACTATTCTGGTATATATCCCTCATCCTCGTATATATATCCCCCATTCTGGTTTATATGTCCCTCATCCTGGTATATATGTCTCTCATCCAGGCCCCATCCTGGTATATATATCCCCCATTCTGGTTTATATGTCCCTCATCCTGGTATATATGTCCCTCATCTAGGCCCCATTCTGATATATATATATATATATATATATCCCATTCTGGTATATATATCCCTAATCCTGGTATATATGTCCCTCATCCAGGCCCTATCCTGGTATATATATCCCCCATCCTGGTATATGTCCCCCGTTCTGCCGCTGTTCTTTAATGTATAGAAAAAAATAAAACATTATACTCACTAGGAGAGTACAAAGAAGTCACGGGGCCCCATAGGTATAATGCACTCCCCATAGTCCTCCATATAGTATAATGCACCCCCCATAGTCCTCCATATAGTGTAATGCACCCCCCATAGTCCTCCATATAGTATAATGCTCATCCATATTCGTATAATAAACAGCCCATATCCTTTATATAGTATAATTCACAGCCCATATCCTTCATATAATATAATGCACAGCCCATAGTCCTCCATGAAGTATAATGCACAGCCCTTAGTCATCCATAAAGTATAATGCACAGTCCATAGTCATCCATATAGTATAATACACAGCCAATAGTCCTCCATAAAGTATAATGCACAGCCCTTAGTCCTCCATATAGTAAAATGCACATCCAATAGTCATCCACGTAGTATAATTGCACAGGCCATAGTCATCCATATAGTATAATGCACAGCCCATAGTCATCCATGTAGTATAATTGCACACCCCATAGTCATCCATATAGTATAATGCACAGCCCATAGTCCTCCGCAACACAGGACTCACAAGTGTGAGGACCCTTGACGCGGGTTGCGAACTTGCGGATTTTGACCAAAATATCGACCAGTACCGCATATGTTTTATATATATATATATATATATATATATATATATATATATATTTATTTTTGCACTTTTTTATTCAGGGGTGCAGCCAGGCCCATCAGTTTTGGCATTGCAAACTAGGATGTCTGTCCTCATGGGGTGCACTTAGATAGAACTGGGAAGCCTGCTTAATCGAATAGTATGGGCGTCACTAATAGGCTGTAAGCCAGATGCTGTGCACTACCTATGTGTGAACAGCACCCTATACAAGCCATCTTTGTCTGCAATTTTAATGCTAAGCAGTCATCCCCTCCATGAACTGGGTAGGTTGTGAGTGATTCTCTCATCAGTATTTTGCACCTGTGTTACCGCCATCTTTGTTATACGGGCTTGCTGCATCCTGAGTGCATTAGTTCTTGGATCTGGGCAGGTAAACACTGTTGCCCTTTTTTTGGTGTGTTTTTTGGGTGCAAGACACGTCGGTTGTGCTTGAAGACAACCGAGCTCCGTTGTCTGCGATTTAGTCAACGTCACATCAACGCTGCAGACAAAAACAGACATTGGAAGATGCCATTGAGGCTCAGTGTCAGACCCAGACAGGGTAAGTAAAGCACAATTAGTTTTTTTTACTACTAAAGTCACTTATAAGAAAAACTTTTCTGAAAGAGGGACAACCGCTTTAAAAAAATACTGCAGTAAATTGCAAGAAAGTTTTACTGATTCTAAGGCTGCTTAATAAATGGAACTCTGCTAGACTAGATGTATCCGTTAGATAACAAACTATTGATCTGGTGCAATGCATAGAATTAGACACATTGTAACAGAAAGTACAGAGAAAACCAGGGAGAAAATAAGCCAGCTGTTTAATGCAGCCTTTAGATCTGTCTTTTATTTCAAGGGGCAATCCAGCAGCCCAAAAATATATGTTCTAGTGTGCATGAAAAATTATTTAATTGCACTTACTAATATGCTTTATATGTTTAAATGTGCCGTGATGTACCGTTTCTCTGGTTCTACTTCCTCATTGGTCCCAAATCGCACCGTCCCCAATGCTTGAATTGGGCTGGCTGTCTGGATCTAGTTCAGTCCCTAAGCCAGCCTCCTTCTCTGGCTCTGCATCCAGCCTTCAAGATGGAGGGGGCTGGCTTAACAATTGAGCTGATCTAGAAAGCCAGCTCCCTTCAAGCCCATCCCATCATATGGAAGTGGAGCTGCTGGAACCATGAGAGAGAAACTGAGACCAGGACATCAGAGGGCATTTGGACAATAAATTATTTTATGAAGTGCAAATATATAACATTTTATGCAAAAAAAACCCACAATTTTTGTCACTCGACAACCCCTTTATTGAGTTTTCTCTGGTTTATTAAAGTAATATTAATAGTAATATAAGGCTTCGTGGCCTCCATTTATAATGGAAGTTACAGTGCCATGTAAAGTCACCATAGTGTAGTACTAGTACTATAGGATAGAAAAAGCAGGCGGAGAGCGCCTCTTAGAGTAGTATGTTTTTTAAATGACAGATTGGCTGACACCAAAGAGTAATAACTTAATGTCTCACGAAGCGTAACTCTTCTGAATGTGCAGCAGGAGTCCTAGATAGTTCAGTTTGGCATTTTCAATCAAGCGGACAGAATAATGATGATACCAAAAAACAAAAATAGATCCCAGTCATAGAAATTAAGATCTTCAATAAACTATGGTAGAAAGTGTTCAGTACCATTCCAAATGAATATAAGGTCATCTCTATATCTTTTGCATAGTACTAAGGTTTTTCAGAATGTACATGTCCTCAAAAGCTCCCATCTACAGAAACTAGGCACAAATGTTGTACCCATTGCGGTACCACATTTCTCAAAGTCAAACTCCAATTTGGGCTTCACTAAATATAGTATCTCATGCCATGCTACTATAGCTCAGAATGGTGATTTCAAACACTTCAAACAAGTCATTCCACTAAAGCAGATCCCTACATCTTGAGCCAAAAGGTTTGACCTTCCCAAAACAAAAGAGACTTTTGAGATTTTTATTAAACTAATGTTCACCATAACATTACTTCCATTTTAATATTACTTTTGGTTGCGTCGTCCATATAGCGTGAGACATTGTATCCATTTTTATAGTCTCAACAATAGCGTAGTGGACCCCGGAAAGGAAGCCAAATTGATTCCTAAGTGACTCTGTCTGCTCATTATACTGAATGGCTCTTTCAGGGAGTTCTGTCTAAAATCATTTTTTTTCAGTGATTCAGACGTTTACGCTGATGCAATGCTCCTCATAGAGCACTTTATAAATGTTAGCCCAATCTCACCTGTATATTTTCTTTTACCCAACAGGACTAGAGGCAGAGTCAATTGTAGAGAAGAGGGAGTCTGGTACTGGATCGCGGTTTTCTACTGGCCACATGTTCTTGGAGATCCACTGTGTATAAAATCAAGGTAGCAATTTTCACCCCACAATTTGCTTCTCATATCCTTCGTTCTGCTTTATTACTTCCAGTGCATTTCCCGCACATAGGATAAACTGAGTACTTTAGCTCTACTTTTGCACTATTGGATGGTGGTAGGGAGTCAAAGTTAGTTGTGCAGGTTGCTCTGCACCAGGCTGGTACAACATACAGCCCACAGACCTAATGCGTCCCACAGAAGGATGTTGAGCTGCCTGTTAGACGTCGCACCCTTCTTCATAACTTCAAATGTATTCACGTCTTTTGGAGTCGTCCTATGAATAAGGGTATTGTATACACCAGAAACATGTCAGGTTTCTGAGGTTTCATTTTTAGCACGTTTTAATTTTTTCTTCAATAAAGAACAATTTTTAATTATTTCCTGTTGGATGTGCCGGTGGATTTCCCTTTTCTTTTTCATTTGCTGGTGGTTCTGATAATGTATTCATGTAAATACCCCTTTAAATTTTTTGCGCCCTTGGGATTGGTTCAGTTTGGCATTGCAGCCCTTGGACCAAAAAATGTTGTGCAACCCTGCTCCACACCAACATCCACCATTTGCAGATACTTATGTGAATTTAATGGAAAACAAATACCACTGCATAAAGCTTTCCGGAGCTTTAATCTCACTCAGTTTATTGACAAGATATAGGATAAAATGTCTCATAGACCCCTGAGAAAGCAAAACTGGTCAGGCACATCATCGAAATTCCAGTTTTAATTTGGTTAATGCTGAAATGTTGAAAGTATTTAAGCCATTTCCTGTAAATAGTTCAATAAAGTGAGTGGACAGGACTTGGAAACCGGTGGATATTGGTCTACGGCAACAAACTACATTATACAAACTTTTTTTTAAGTATTTATTTTTTCTTATATCATTAGAAAAATTATCTCAAATAGTTTTTATAGTAATAAAAAGATAAAATATAAAGTCTTAAAGGGGTTGTTAAACACTTTAAAAATGGGCCCATGGCAGTACTGTTGCTCCTATGTACTCCTGCGGTCTTCCCTGCCAGTTTCCTGGCTCCCTCTTCTGGCAAGGGGTGTTAGGTGACCCCCTGCAGTCAGTCGACCGCAGATTGGCTGCAAAAGTCACCTGATCCCATTTCGTCTCCTGGAAAAGGGAGTATTATATAGGGGGAGAGACCTTGATTCCAGTGATGTGTCACTTTCTGGGCTGCTTTCTGTAGTTTTTATAAAATCACACTTTTATCAGCAGGAGATTATCACCAGAGGACTAGTAAACCTGCTGCCAAGTAGTCCTCCACATTCATGATCTCTGTATAAACCCGCCCTCACTACTGATTGGCAGCTTTCTGAGTGTACTGTACATCAGCGGTGTGGGCGGGCTTATACAGAGCTCATGGGCGGGCTTATACAAAGCTCAACATTTAGAGATCTGCTAGATCTGCAGCAGAGAAAACTGTGGTTTTCTGAAAACTGCGGTTTTATGAAAACAGCAGCAAGCAGCCCAGTAAGTGTCACATCGCTGGAATCCGTATTTCTGCGCTTATATCATGCTGCTCTCAGAAGGGGCAGCAAAAACCTGGTGACAGATTCCCTTTAATGCTTCCTCTGCTTGATTCTTCACATGCTCCCCCCAAATAAATTTATGGGGCCACGTCACATTTGCAGAACCCTTGCGGTACAAAACTAGTACTGACCCCACTAACTCCCCAGAAGTAACACCATTTTTTAAACTAATCCTCTCAGAGAATTTATCTAAGGGGGCAGTTTTGACCCCATAAGTGTTTCATAGAATTTATAACAATTTGACTGTGAAAATGGAAAACATCTTTTTTTTTTTTTGCTTCTGCTGAACATTTTTCACTTTCACATGGGATAATTGGAGAAAAAGGAAGTAATTTCACAAAGAAACTTTCCAAATCCTCCTCCAGAAAAAAAAAAAAAAACTCACAAAACTCTTCAAAAACTTGAGGTTTCCACTCCCAAACCTCCTCAAAAACTGTGTGCGCACATTAGGGTTTTACATTGCTTTTGGGGCATAGATTTTGCTAGAATTTTTTGGGGGGGTTCCATGTTGGTTCCCCAAGTGTTTCATGGATTTTATTTTTTTTTAAATTGGACCATTACAAATGAAAAAATATTTTTCCAATAATATATTGTGGTAGCCCAAAATTTTTAATTTTAATAAGACATTATAGGAGACAAAGCCAATTTCTCCTGAGTATGGTAATTTCGCTGTATGTGGTCTTACACTAGTGTTTGGGGCACATGGCAGGGCTCAGACGGGAAGGAACATCATTTTGCTTTTGCAATGGTTTTCATTACTTTTTCATTACTTTTGCTTTCCCCTGAGTTAGCAGTACAGTGGAACCCTCCCCCCAGAAGTGACTCCATTTTTTAAAGACTCCTTAAGAAATTCATCTATGGATATAGAAAGCCTTTTAAGTGTTTTCAAAAAATGAATACACACTTGCAAGTGCAAAGTGAAAATTGCAATTTTTCCTACAGATGTAGGGCTAGCACCAATGGTGGCCGAGTGTCAACTGTAATATATTCTCCTGATGGACCAGCCTCCGCTCCTGAACACGCTCCATCCCCACATTGATCATGTACAGTATATCCCTACGACATGCCATAAAGGTCCCGAATGGGGCAACCTTTATTAACAATTTTTTTTCCTTACTTAAATGCATGTATTTTTTTGGTTGAAAATCATTTTTGTAAATTGGATTCATTACAAATTATATATTTTATAGCCTCAGTCTATTGCAGGCTGCAGAATGGGTTAACTGAAAATCTCTCAGTGAGCTCATTCTGATGTTCCTATCCTTGTTATCTGCATTTTTAGCTCTTAACAGATTTCTAACTATAGACCACATTAAAGTTGAATGTGCAGGGAAAAAGGGGCCTTTAAAAGCAAAAAAGGTGTAAAATATTTGGCTGGCTTTCATAGGAGTACCGTAATCACAGGTATGAGGGTCTTCAGCAGACCCCCGGATGCCATGATAACCCATCAGTGCCCCGTGACCGCATTGCGGGGCGCCAATGGGCAGTCAGACCAGCTACCCCGTCCTGTGCTACGTGATCTACATGTCGTGCTTACAGATTGACAACAGCATTTACAGGTAACAGCTCTATTCCACTTGCTGGTTAGAGGCAGATGATGGCTCAATAACAGCCATCATCGGCCAGCAAAGATGCAGGCTCAGTACCAGAGCCCACATCGAAGTCAGAGTGCCGAAATATGATGTAACTGCAAGTCAGTAAGGGGTTAAAATTCTTTATGACAAAAGAACACAAAGCAAAAAAAATCAGGTAACCGCAGTGTAATCCGCCCTTATTTGTCAGCAGCATCTGACCACAGGAAAACTCCTACATAGGGAATCAACAAAACGATTGCATTTAAATAAACATGTGGAAACACCCACAGACGCTCCGTGCATTTGGCTGTGGATTGCGGCTCTTGTTTAGACAGATCGAAACATGATACAATAATGGTAAGAAATCTTATTTACTGTTCCTAAAGTTTGTTCCTACAACACAAAGTTTTATCTCTGCTGGAAATTTAGGGCCAATAAAGATAGATCCGGGGACGGTAAATCAAAGCGGATGTACAGTATGTGCTAAGAATGCCCCTTTAAAACAAACATCCTCCATAACCGGGGTGGAATGGATCCCTTTAACCTTTCTTGTGATGATGTGGTTCATTTCCAATTCCCCAAACTTGTGCCTCAAGTTTATTAAAGGGAACCTGTCACCAGTTTTTCACTTACAAACTCTGCCCATCACCTTTTAAGATCGTGCGAATGGGGTTCCTACAACCCCTTTATAACCGCTGAGGTGCCAGTGCCTAACTCCAAAAATGTGTTTACACTGTGTTCCAATTATTATGCAAATAATATTTTCTCAGATTTTCCCAAATTACCTATATGAATTGCAGTCATTGTAATTTTCCAGTCAAATAACTATTAGAGTACAATTGAAATGTTTTTGTACAAACTGC
Organism: Phyllobates terribilis; assembly: GCF_046119375.1. Lineage (NCBI taxonomy): Eukaryota > Metazoa > Chordata > Amphibia > Anura > Dendrobatidae > Phyllobates > Phyllobates terribilis. The sequence continues at coordinate 156,905,019 of NW_027362772.1, forward strand.
CTATGATAACAGTATATTTCTTAAAAAAATAAAAAACTCAAACTGCACTCAAAATGCATGTTCCAAATTATTATGCACAGCAGAGTTTTCAACCTTTTCATTTTAATAAAGAACAAAAAAATGGTCATTTTTGAAATTATAAGCATTAGCAGGTTATTACAAACTGAAATCAAACAGTTTTCAACTGAAAACTTTATTCTAGGTGATCTTACATTTGCACATAGGACCGCTTGTTCGAAAGGAGCTTCTGAACTCTCTCGTCCATTGAATTTGTCAGGTTTTGGATGGTTTCTGCTTCAATTGTTTTGCATGAGGACAGAATACCCTCCCAGAGCTGTTGCTTAGATGTGAACTGCCTCCCGCCATCATAGACACTCCTTTTGATGATGCTCCAGAGGTTCTCAATGGGGTTGAGGTCAGGGGAGCATGGGTGCCACACCATAAGTTTGTCCCCTTTTATGCCCATAGCAGCCAGAGATGTACATGTGTTATGTGCAGCATGAGACGGGGCATTATCATGCATGAAATGATCTCGATGGTCCAGATGGATGGAGTGGAGGATGGCTGGTTGATGGACACCCCATGCAAACACGGCAACGGCGCTAACAAGGAGGAGGTGGAGTAATGTTTTGGGCTGGAATCATGGGGAGAGAGATTGTCGGCCCTTTTAGGATCCCTGAAGGGGTAAAGATGAACTCCATAATGTATGTTGAGTTTCTCAAACAGCACTTCCTTCCATGGTTCAAGAAGAAGAACTGTGCATTCCGCAGCAAGATCATTTTCACGCATGATAATGCCCCGTCTCATGCTGCACATAACACATCTGCATCTCTGGCTGCTATGGGCATATGTGGCACCCCAGGGGTCTGGTTACCACAGTAATAGAGATATGTCTGAGAGCAAGTGGGAGGTTTCTCTGGTCAGGAGCCCTAAGCATGCAACACGGCCCACCCAGACCTGGGAGGGGAGGAATCTGCCCTTATAAACTGGGTCTGGGGCGGGATTAAGTTAGTCAGAGCCTGGAAAGGGAAAGGGACAACAGGAGCTCTGTAGGAGCAGGAGCAAGTGCCAGAGGCTAGAAGCTAGAAAGCTCGCCTTGGCTGAAGACACTAAACCCGGACACGGAGTCCGAGGCTGTGGGGACATCCAGGTCCAGCAGCAGAATCCAACCGGCAGGGGATTCCATGTCCTCTGGCCTTAGAAACCCGAAGGCACGGTCACAAGCAAGGGACCAGCACCGCCATCGTGAAGCGAAGGCTGACGGAAGGCCCCAAGTCACCGGCCATACGGGTGAGCACCACACGGTACACTCAGGGACGTGGGCTACTTCTACCCGCATAGAGCAAGGTAGCCAGGAAAGAGTGCAGATAGTCGGGGAGGCCTACAACTCCACCTGGCCAGGGGAGATCCTGCTTGCTCACAGACTGACCAGGCCCCTACTGCTAACCAGTACTCCCGGGAGGGTCTGCTTTATACCATCAGTAAAGACCCTGAACTGCACCACACGTCTCTGTGATTCCTTGCCGCACCAGCACCATTACTACTGGGACACTCACACCATCACTCCCATCATCCACATTAGCTGCCCTGAGGCAATACTTCTCCCGTGGGGAGTTATCCCATACTCGGCTGCGCAAACAACATCAGCCTCAGCGGTCTGCAGCGCAGCGGCGGTCCCCACTGACCGCAATCCACGGGTGGCGTAGTCGGACAATTACAATACCAATAGACTGCCACTGGTTTGACCGCCCTGGGCACGGACCGGGTCACCGCCACATTGAGACTACAACCCCCAGCGATCCGGCTCCGGGTATCCCCCTGCACAGCACAGGCCCAGGGGGCGCGTCACATAAAAGGGGACAAACTTATGGTGTGGCACCCATGCTCCCCTGACCTCAACCCCATTGAGAACCTCTGGAGCATCATCAAAAGGAGTGTCTATGATGGCGGGAGGCAGTTCACATCTAAGCAACAGCTCTGGGAGGGTGTTCTGTCCTCATGCAAAACAATTAAAGCAGAAACCATCCAAAACCTGACAAATTCAATGGACGAGAGAGTTCAGAAGCTCCTTTCGAACAAGCTGTCCTATGTGCAAATGTTACATCACCTAGAATAAAGTTTTGAGTTGAAAACTGTTTGATTTCAGTTTGTAATAACCTGCTAATGCTTATAATTTCAAAAATGACCATTTTTTGTTCTTTATTAAAATGAAAAGGTTGAAAACTCTGCTGTGCATAATAATTTGGAACATGCATTTTGAGTGCAGTTTGTTTTTTATTTTTTTAAAAATATACTGTTATCATAGGCAGTTTGTACAAAAACCTTTCAATTGTACTCTAATAGTTATTTGACTGGAAAATTACAATGACTGCAATTCATATAGGTAATTTGGGAAAATATGAGAAAATATTATTTGCATAATAATTTGGAACACAGTGTATAGGTAATTTGGGAAAATCTGAGAAAATATTATTTGCATAATAATTTGGAACACAATGTAGCTTTAGCAAACCTGAAGACGATAAATCTTACTGAGTCTGGTAGTTCTAACAAGAACACATTAAACAAAAAACTAATGATGGGTGTGAATAAAATGGCTTGACATAGGGAGGGTCTTTTACTTATTATGTAGCTATACATTCTGCTATTTGCAGAAATGCAAAAATGTACGCAATAATTGTGAAGGGTATAAAATAAACAAACACTCCAGATTTCTTTTGGAGATTGTTGGAAATCACAAACCTGTGTGTTTCTCTGTTCTCACTAGCCATAAACTGAATCCCAGAAACTTTTATTCTGGAGTTAGGGGCTGCTTGTCATGCAAGGAGAGGGAAAGACTAAGTGCAACACGAAGTGAAGAGGGGGAAGAAGCCCAAATACTAGGGAAAGGGGGAGTGGAGACCCCTAGGCAGATCTAATATCACCCTGCCTACCCTATCATCCCTATATAGGTTCCGCACCTATCGCCGAGCAGGACCCTAAGCCCTGGATGTCCCTAGAGCTTGGCCCTAGATAGGGAGGAGGAGGGGTGAGCATTGGTCAGGCCCCACTACAAACTAAAGACAACAAGGTAGACAAGCAAAGGGGATACACTTAGCTTGAGTAGACACCAGAGAGATAATGCCCACTGTCATCCAAGGGCACCAGAGAAGAAACTAGCCAACTGCTAGTGCTCCAAGCCTGCACAGAGGTACATAGAACTATCACCGGCGACTCTCTGGAGAAACTGAGATTATTTAACTACCCAGTAAGGATGTGTCAATCAGCAGCAGAAGGTGGAGAATATTGCTGGTTCCTAAAGGAAGAAGGATGCACCTATTCTACAGAGATGAGGGAATCAAGAAGGCATCTGCAATGCCAAGCGCAGTGACCTTCTACAGCCGGATCCAGAGTGACTGTCTGTCACACCTGACACACCTGTGACACTGCTCTAGCATAAGCACCAATGTCATATTTAGAGTAGATAAATAAATCTAGATATGGGGGAGCGCACATCTAGATAAATCCTCTAGGAAATATTGGAAACAAGCAAGGAGTTACATCTGAACCTTATGTGTTTCATCCACCTGGATCCAATATTTAGAAGAGAGGGGGCTCCACATCAAGAACATCAAACTGGCACCCCATCATGGAACTGGCTTGTTTTTTTCATGACTCTTGGGCAATTCATCACCCCACTGTTTGCTAACAGTGCAATTCCTCTAAAAAAGATTGTCTTTACCAACTAATACCCATGGGGATGAGACCCAAATCAGGCTGGACCATCTCTCTGGTACATAGACTTTTGTAGGATGCCAAAAGGATTCGTCTCATAGTTTAAAATCACCTGAATTAAAGAATGCAGACGTTTGATATTCCTCATTGATCTTTCATTGGATGGCTATATGACTTAATCGTCCGGCGTTGAACCCTACAGATTACTTTTAGTAATTAGAATCATTTTTCTGACTACTCGCAGTCCGCAACCTTTGTCCTATTGAGTTGACAAATCAACCTTTACTGGGGTCTAATAATAGAAGTGATATTTCTGTTCTATACTATTTATAGTATGGCTCGCCTATTTTTAGCATTTGAGGGTCTGCCATGTCGCAGGAAGCTCGGTTTATGTCACCAATTAGTGTAACATTTCCTCTGTTAGTACACGTGTTTGCAGAAACAACAGATCTAATTGATTGGAAAGGAAACGTCTTTTAACCCCAGACATGTCCCCTCTGCAAAAAGTGGAAATGACAGATTCATTCTAGAATGCACAGACTCCAAACTCCAGAACCTCAAAGTAATATGAATATGGACTCCTGACACATAGTACTACTAACCGATCAATAAAATGCTGAATTACAGCCAATAGTGCAATAAGATGCAGCCTTCTAACAGCAGGAGTATGATTAATGGTACCTGCGTCGATTAGTTCAGCTTTGGACATGATCACTGGATAGTGAGATCACTTTCCATTATTAGCACACATGGGGTGACACATTGTAATGGATAACTTCGCTTTGGGAGTATCATGGATAAAATATTGGGAAATTGCTTATATGCAATTGTAGCACCCTGAGGATTCGGCTGCTACAGGGGTATTGCACCTCAACCCAGAGGTGTGATATTCCACTCCCGGGTAAGGATGGAGTGTGGAACTGAGCTCGGTAGGCTGCATGCACTACATACATCCCATTTCCGAGGAACAGGCCGACGGTACTCCCACTTAGAAATGTGCAGGTACGACCGAGTCTGTTCCTGGCTGGAGTGGGAGGGGGGTGGTACATCCCAAGTAGTGTAGGGGCAGATAGGGGGAGCAGCCTGGGTAAAGATAGGAGCTCATTGGGTGCTGGTCACCTGAGCTCACACATAGAGGGTGTATAAAAGGAGGGCACCAACTAAGATCAGGGTCAGATGCAGAGAACAAGTCAGCAAGCAGAGGAGAAGAGAGACCCAGAGTGAGAGAGGAGAAGAGAGACCCAGAGGGGGAAACAGAAAAGAGGACTCCAAGAACCCAAATTAAATCCCCGGGTGAAGAGTCGGCACAGGGTACCGGATCCCAAACTGGCGGGGGCAGAAAACACACCCTAGCCAGAGACCGGAGGCCGTGGGCAGCATCTGCCACGGCCACCCATCACATCCATCCCGAAGGCACACCACATGAAGGGTCAGGGAACCCAAGGCCAAGGGTGTCCCAACAGAAGGCCCGAGGGAGCTGGACCTAGGTGGATCACTGGTGGGGACGGCCAGAGAACGGGACAGAAGGAGAGCTCAGGGCCACGCTCCGGACTTGTTTGGGGGTTGGCTGGATCCAGGACCTGGTGGACGCAGCACGGCTCGGGTGGTCACTCGAAGCTGGAGTGACCAGTACAACATCTGCAGTAAGTAAACACCCTTAACTGCACAACCCGACTCTGTCTTCATTGCCGTCTGCACTGCACCACCACAACCCCCATCCTCTGCACCTGTCCCCCCTGAGGCTATACCCCTCCCGTTGGGGGTTATCCCACCAAGCTGCGCACCCACCATCAGCCTCAGCGGACCCTGCTGCAGCGGCGGCCACAGTGACCGCATCCCAACGGGTGGCGTAGTCGACACAAAATAACTCTTAATAACATCTGTAGGACTGCCACATAACACTGAGCTTGACGCCCTGGGCACGGGCCGGGTCACAGCCGCTCGGAGACTACAACCCCCCATCTGATCCGGTGCCGGGTATTCCCCTCAAAAAGGAATATGTCCCAGGGGGCGCGTCAACTTTGGCGTAGTCGGCAGGATTACGTGCCCGCAACACCCGGGTACTGCGTGCCTGAAGAAAAGTGCAAGTTTACCTCAGAAAGAAGTCTCCCGCCGGTTCCGGACGGTCCACGCCATCGGACCCCATCACAGGTCGTTTCCCGCCGATTGTCCGCCATTTCCAGCTTGTTCCCGCCATCTGCAGAGTTTCCCGCCACTGGGCGACGCTTCCCGCCAAATCCGAAGATTTCCCGCCTTGGAAGAGCAGCGGACGCCATTATGGGCGTGCCAAAGGAGGGCAAGAGGCCGCCTCCCATCGTGGGCCAGGACAGAAAATGGCGCCAAAAGTGGAAACCGCCCCCACCAACAGAGACTGTGATGCTGGAGGTGTCTGTCAGCGTGAAAGAACTACCCCTGGAGCTGACAGTCACCGAGTTGCCCCGGGACCGCCCTCGAAGTAGGAGGAGACGAAAGAAAAGAACGAAGATGGGTGCCGCCTGGAGCAGTCTGGAGCGAGCGCACCCGGAGACAAGAAGTCTAACGAGGAGTCTGGAGCGAGCGCACCCGGAGGCAAGAAGCCTGGAGAGGAGTGGCGGAGGAGCTTGCCCGGAGATGGAGAGAAAGCAGAACAGCACCGGCCCGCTGGCCAGGAGTCTGCTAGAGACCGAGGAAGGAGAGCAGAGCAGCACCGGCCCGCTGGCCAGGAGCCTGCTGGAAGAAGAGCAGAGCAGCACCGACCCGTTGGTCAGGAGCCTGCTAGAAACCACGACCCCACTAGGCCTAGTGGAGGTCCTTGCACAGCTCCCCCGAGACCGGGAGTGTGCACAGACTGCCCTGGAGGGCCTCGCACGGAGGATGGCCCGGGTACAGCGAGAGACATTGGCGGAGTGGAGCCGAGAGATGGCCCAGCAAATCAAGACCCGGAGCACGCCAGCCAAGATGAGGAGACAGACCGCCTCTGAGGATGGCGCGGAAGGACCAAAGGCCGGAGACGGCGCCGAGAAGGGAGCCGGACGCAAGGAGGCAGGTAAAGGGGACGCCTATACCCCAAGCCGGGAAACCGCCCACCTGCCCCAGCTCCCCGTCGCAGAGCCCGAAAGTCCCCCTGCTGTGCCCGTAGCCGCCATGTCACCGCTATGGACTAAGCCCCGACCGGAAGCCGCCGCAGCGACCCCTGTGACGTCACGCGCCTCGACCCGGAGCGTGACAAAGCAGGAAATACCACCAGCCTGGTCGCAAGGCCTAGTACCCCCGGGCGCCGCATCACCAACAGCGCCCCCTACCTCCGCGGAGCCTCCGGCCTGGCCGCAAGGCCAGGTAGCCCAGGGCGCCGCCGTCCTAACGGTGCCCTTCACCTTCCAGGTGCCCCAGGCCTGGCCGCAAGGCCTGGGCAACCCGGGCGCCACCACCACCGCGCCCGCGCCCGTAAAACCAAGGGTGCCACACCTGGGGGAGGACTTGTTCAGCCAGCTCACATGGCCGGACGGGCGGCCCTTCATCTGGCCCGAAGAATTCCATGAGCTGGAACGGCAGCAGAGACTAGGGCCCTTGTGTGAGCCCCTGATTCCGGCTCCGACGCCCGTGGCACGGATCTCGCCCCCGCTTGAAGAGGCCCAATTTGAGTGGGACCCCACCGGAGAAGACCTAATGGGGTTCACTCAGGAAACCAGGGCAGCTGCAGCGGAGCGTGCTGAGTGTTGCCGACAGCAGCTCGAAGAGTTTGCGAGGGAGCGGAGAGAGAGGCGGGTCCGGGAACAGCAGGCCCAAGTACGGAGTGCCGAGCAGAAGAGCCGGACCAGGAGGGACCCCCGTGCAGCGCATTGTCCCCGCACCATCGGGACAGTGATCAAGTTCAACCAGCAGCATGGGTGGGGCTTCATCCGAGACAACAACACCCCCGGCGACGTCTTTGTCACGCGCAGAGACGTGGAGTCCCATCTGCCGGAGGGGCACAGAGGTCGTGACCTCTACATCGGAGACGAGGTCACCTTTACCCGGCACAAGTGTGCCAAAGGACCTTACGCCCTCCACGTACACCGCCTGACGGAGGAGGAGTTGCGGTGCGAGGAGGAGGAGCAAGAGGACCCGGACGGGTCTGAAGCTACAATCAGCTACAAGCAAAGAGCAGGAGGAAGACGCCGTTGAGTGCGGCAGAGCAGTAGATGTAAATAGTTACCCGACCGGGTACCAAAGAAACTGTTGCTACATATATAGTCCCCGTTGGGACCAGCATGAGTGAACTGTTTACCCGTTATTCCGTATCCATACCAGGCTGAGGACTGTGAGCAGCCATTCCCTTCCCTTTACCTGGCCGAGGACTGAGAGCGGCCAACTTCCCCTGTATATAGTTGCGCTTCCTAAAGCGCCCCCTACTGGTTTTATAGGAAAACCAGTTTTCCAGAGAGACTGTCGCACTTTACCCGGTCACACGTTGCACAGTGACCGGAGGAGGAGCCAGAGGCGACGAGAATGTTTTATTTGCTAATATATGTTGTTTTATATGTTTATGAAAAAAAAAAAAAAATGTATGTTTGGTGTTTATGTCTTACAGCCCGAGGACGTGCTGTGATTTACCAGGGGGGAATGTAGCACCCTGAGGATTCGGCTGCTACAGGGGTATTGCACCTCAACCCAGAGGTGTGATATTCCACTCCCGGGTAAGGATGGAGTGTGGAACTGAGCTCGGTAGGCTGCATGCACTACATACATCCCATTTCCGAGGAACAGGCCGACGGTACTCCCACTTAGAAATGTGCAGGTACGACCGAGTCTGTTCCTGGCTGGAGTGGGAGGGGGGTGGTACATCCCAAGTAGTGTAGGGGCAGATAGGGGGAGCAGCCTGGGTAAAGATAGGAGCTCATTGGGTGCTGGTCACCTGAGCTCACACATAGAGGGTGTATAAAAGGAGGGCACCAACTAAGATCAGGGTCAGATGCAGAGAACAAGTCAGCAAGCAGAGGAGAAGAGAGACCCAGAGTGAGAGAGGAGAAGAGAGACCCAGAGGGGGAAACAGAAAAGAGGACTCCAAGAACCCAAATTAAATCCCCGGGTGAAGAGTCGGCACAGGGTACCGGATCCCAAACTGGCGGGGGCAGAAAACACACCCTAGCCAGAGACAGGGGGGCCGTGGGCAGCATCTGCCACGGCCACCCATCACATCCATCCCGAAGGCACACCACATGAAGGGTCAGGGAACCCAAGGCCAAGGGTGTCCCAACAGAAGGCCCGAGGGAGCTGGACCTAGGTGGATCACTGGTGGGGACGGCCAGAGAACGGGACAGAAGGAGAGCTCAGGGCCACGCTCCGGACTTGTTTGGGGGTTGGCTGGATCCAGGACCTGGTGGACGCAGCACGGCTCGGGTGGTCACTCGAAGCTGGAGTGACCAGTACAACATCTGCAGTAAGTAAACACCCTTAACTGCACAACCCGACTCTGTCTTCATTGCCGTCTGCACTGCACCACCACAACCCCCATCCTCTGCACCTGTCCCCCCTGAGGCTATACCCCTCCCGTTGGGGGTTATCCCACCAAGCTGCGCACCCACCATCAGCCTCAGCGGACCCTGCTGCAGCGGCGGCCACAGTGACCGCATCCCAACGGGTGGCGTAGTCGACACAAAAGAACTCTTAATAACATCTGTAGGACTGCCACATAACACTGAGCTTGACGCCCTGGGCACGGGCCGGGTCACAGCCGCTCGGAGACTACAACCCCCCATCTGATCCGGTGCCGGGTATTCCCCTCAAAAAGGAATATGTCCCAGGGGGCGCGTCACAATCAGAAGTGAAGAATATGTTTCAAGTTCTGTGTGATTTTTGTATGCCCCATCAACAGGCCACAGGTATTCTGTAGGGTGTTCTCAGTGGTGTAACTAGAGTCCGATGGGCTCTGGTACAAAATTTGGACCTTGGTCCCCCCTGCGTGTTGGGCAGATGTATGGGTGCTTGTAGGGTTCTAGAATCTATCAAAATATGCGTATTCGCGTATGCATATTCGCCCCCAAAATAATAATGTCCCCCGTTCTGGCCCCTTTCTGAATTAATTTCCCCCGTCCTGGGACCCTTTCTATAATAATGCCCCCCTCCCATCCTATAACAATGTCCGCTATCCTGGGCCCCTTCCTAGTATAATGTCTCTCATATTGAACCCCTTTCTGGTAAAATGTCCCCCATTCTGGACCCCTTCCTGGAATAATGTCCCTCATCCTGGACCCCTTCCTGGTATAATGTTCCCCATACTGAGCCCCTTCCTTGTAAAATGTCCCTTATACCGGGCTCCTTCCTGGTATAATGTTCCCCATTCTGAGCCCCTTCTGAGCCCTTTCCTTGTATAATGTCCCTTATCCTGGGCCCCTTCCTGGTATAATGTTCCTTACACTGGGGCTCTTCCTAGTATAATTTCCCCCATCCTGGGCCCCTTCCTGGTATAAAGTCCTCCATCCGGGGCCCCTTACTAGTATAATGTCTCTCATCTTGAACCCCTTTCTGGTATAATGTTCCCCATTCTGGACCCCTTCCTGGTATAATGCCCCTCATCCTAGAACCCTTCCTGGTATAATATTCCCCATTCTGAGCCCCTTCCTTGTAAAATGCCCCTTATCCTGGGCCCCTTCGAGGTATAATGTTCCCCATTCTCAGTCCCTTCCTTGTATAATGTCCCTTATCCTGGGCCCCTTCCTGGTATAATGTCCCTTACCCTGGGATGCTTCCTGGTATAATCTCCCCCATCCTGGGCCCCTTCCTGGTATAATCTCCCCCATCTGGGGTCCCTTTCTGGTGTAATGTCCCCCATTCTGGGCCACTTGCAGTAATAATGGCCATCTCCTGGCACCTTACTGTAATAATGCCTCACTCCATCCTGGGCCCCATCCTATAATAATGTGCCCCATCCTGGGCCCCTTATTAGTATAATGTCCCCCATCCTAAGCCCCTTACTATTATAATGTCCTCCATCTTGGGCCCCTTACTATTATTATTATTATTATTATTTATTGTTATAGCGCCATTTATTCCATGGCACTTTACATGTGATAGGGATATACATAACAAAAGCATTTACATAATCTTAACAAAACGAGTCAGCGACTGGTACAGGAGCAGCGAGGACCCTGCCCGCGAGGGCTCACAATCTAGGAGGGATGGGTGAGGATACATTAGGTGAGGGTAGAGCTGGTCGTGCAGCGGTGGTTACTGCAGGTTGTAGGCTTGTCGGAAGAGGTAGGTCTTCAGGTTTCTTTTGAAGGTTTCCACGGTCAGCGAGAGTCTGATGTGTAGGGGTAGAGAGTTCCAGTGTAGGGGGGAAGCACGGGAGAAATCTTGTATACGATTGTGGGAGGAGGAGATAAGAGGGGAGTAGAGCAGGAGATCTTGTGAGGATCGGAGGCTGCGTGCAGGTGAGTACCGGAGACTAGGTCACAGATGCATGGGGGAGACAGGTTGTGGATGGCTTTGTATGCCATGGTTAGGGTTTTGAACTGAATTCTCTGGGCAATGGGGAGCCAGTGAAGCGATTGACAGAGAGGAGAGGCCGGGGAATACCGGGGGGAAAGGTGGATTAGTCGAGCAGCAGAGTTTAGGATAGATTGGAGAGGCGCAAGATTGTTGGAAGGGAGGCCACGGAGCAGGAGGTTGCAGTAGTCGAGGCGGGATATGATGAGGGCATGCACTAGTGTTTTTGCAGAGTCTTTGCTGAGGAATGCACGGATCCGGGAGATGTTTTTGAGTTGGAGTCGGCAGGAAGTGGAAAGGGCTTGGATATGTGGCTTGAAGGAGAGATCAGAGTCCAGGGTTACTCCAAGGCAGCGAGCTTGTGGGACGGGGGAGAGTGAGCAGCCATTGACGTTGATGTATAGGTCAGATGGGGGATGTGAATGAGAGTGTGGAAAGATGATGAACTCTGTTTTATCCATGTTGAGCTTTAGAAATCTGTCAGAGAAGAAGGATGAGATGGCGGACAGACATTGTGGGATTCTGGTTAGTAGGGAGGAGATATCGGGTCCAGAGAGGTAGATCTGTGTGTCGTCAGCATAGAGGTGATACTGAAAACCGTGAGACTCTATGAGCTGTCCCAGGCCTAAGGTGTAGATGGAGAAGAGCAGAGGTCCTAGGACTGAACCTTGGGGGACACCGACAGATAGGGGGTGAGATGAGGAGGTGGTGCGTGAGTGGGAGACGCTGAATGTCCTGTCTGTTAAGTATGAGGAGATCCAAGATAGAGCCAAGTCCGTGATGCCAAGAGATGAGAGAATCTGGAGTAAGAGGGAATGGTCCACTGTGTCAAAGGCAGATGACAGGTCCAGAAGGAGGAGGACAGAGTAGTGTCGCTTGGATTTGGCGGTTAGTAGGTCGTTTGTGACTTTGGTCAGGGCAGTTTCAGTCGAGTGATGCGGTCGGAAGCCAGATTGCAGGCGGTTGAAGAGGGAGAAGGAGGAGAGGTGGGAGGACAGTTCAAGGTGGACATGTTGTTCTAGTAGTTTTGAGGCAAAGGGGAGGAGTGATATGGGGCGGTAGCTAGTCAGAGAGGAAGGGTCAAGGGAGAGCTTTTTGAGGATGGGTGTGATTGCGGCATGTTTGAAACATGAGGGGAAGACACCGGTTGTTAGTGACAGATTGAAGAGGTGGGTTAGGGTTGGGATGAAGACTGTGGTAAGGTTAGTGATGAGGTGGGATGGGATTAGGTCAAGTTCGCAGGTGGTGAGGTGTGATTTGGAGAGTAAAGAGGAGACTTGACCTTCTGTAATGGTGGAGAAGTGGGGTTTGGAGGAGGAGGGTTGAGTAGATATGAGGAGGGGTTGTGTGGACTTTAGGCAAAAGTTTTGTCTGATGGTGTCAATCTTCTGTTTGAAGAATGAGGCAAAGTCGTCGGCTGATATGAGAGAAGAGGGAGGAGGTGCTGGGGGACGAAGGAGAGAGTTGAAAGTGTTAAATAGCTGTTTAGGGTTGTGAGATAGGGAGGATATGAGAGATGAGAAGTAGGTTTGTTTTGCTGTAGCGAGTGCGGACTTGAAATTAGTGAGGGATTGCTTGAATGCGATGAAGTGCTCGATGGAGTGAGACCTTTTCCATCTCTGCTCCGCAACCCTGGAGGCCTGGCGCAGTTCTTTAGTAAGTTTAGTGTGCCAGGGTTGCCTGTTGAATGTGCGAGATGTGGTGTGTGTGAGAGGGGCGATCGAGTCTAGAGCTGCAGCTATTGTGGTGTTATATGAAGCAGCAGCAACATCTGCATCGTGTAAGGAATTTATGTCTGTAAGAGGGAGGAGGGATTCAGAGAGTGAGTGTAGGTCAAGGTGTTTGAGGTTTCTGCGAGCGTGTGTAAGTTTGTGGAGTGGGGATTGTGCACCTGGAGAGGAGAGGGTAGAGAATGTGAGGAGGTTATGGTCAGAGAGAGGGAGTGGTGAGTTAGACAGGTTAGATAGGGAACAGAGGCGGGTGAAGATGAGGTCCAGTGTGTGGCCATCTTTGTGGGTGGGTGTAGAAGACCATCGAGTGAGTCCGAAGGAGGAAGTGAGGGATAGGAGCTTAGAGACAGACGAGTGGGAAGAGTCAATGGGGATGTTGAAGTCACCCATTATGATAGTGGGGATGTCGGTGGAGAGGAAGTGAAGCAGCCAGGTGGTGAAGTGGTCTAAGGAGGTGGTGGCTTGCCCTGGGGGTCGGTAAACGACGGCCAGTTGGAGGTTGGAGGGGGAATAGATGCGCACACAGTGGGGAGTGTAACGGAGGGTGGGATTTGGGTGAAAGCGCAGTGTTCTGATAGGAGAAAACCTACGCCTCCACCATGTTTGCCGTTGGGGCGGGGGGGTGGGAAAGGTGGAATCCACCATATGAAAGTGCAGCTGGGGAGGCTGTGTCAGAGGGGGTGAGCCAGGTTTCGGTGATGGCGAGGAAGGAAAGTTTGTTTTTAATGAAAAGGTCGTGGATGTAGGAAAGTTTGTTGCAGACGGAGCGAGCGTTCCATAGAGCTATTATGATGTCCCCCATCCTGGGCCCCTTACTATTATAATGTCCCCCATCCAGGAACCGTTCCAGCGATAATGTCCCTCATTCTTCTCCAGCACATTTTAAAAATAAACAAACGATTATTCTTACATTACTTCACTCCCATGACGCGCACCATCCTATTCTGTTGCCGGCACACTTCAGTCTGCCGACACAGGCCGTACTTGATTTCACTGCCATGCGCCACCCATGACGTGAAAGCCGACGTCAGCAGCCGCCCTTTGATTGGCCGGTGTCCAGTATTACTGTATAAGGAACTGGCGGGTCTCTGGACATTTCAGCTGAATGTCCTCGGACGCACAACCAGGCAAAATAGGAATTGGTGTCCGTGGGCCCCTCTGCGACTGCGATCCTTACGCCCCTGGTGGCATATGATTTGCTGAGAAACTTTTAAGACTATTGACACCTTTCATATGGGAAAAAAAGTGTTTTTTTTTACATGTCTTAGTGGTTACCTTTATTTAATAATGCAATCGTCATTCTTTAATTTATTAAAGAGGATCTGTATAAGTATTAAAGAAGGCAACCACCAGCACATAGAGAAGCAGAAATGTTGAGGTCAGCTCAGACTCCACCACACAGAGTGATGCCCCAGGGTGTCCCCCTAGGCAGTAGGGTGCCCCCCATAGAATGATGCCCAAAGACAACACCCTTAACAAGATATAATACCACCATGTTATGATGTCTCACAGTGGCCACACAAGGAAAGTATGAAACCACCTCAACTGCATTCCCCACACAGTAGAAATGTGCCCACAATGCACCTGTCACCAAACAGTATAATACTCCAATGCCCATTTGTTATCTCTCTTTTATGACAACACTGTTTATTTTAGCAGTGATATCACAGAACTGGTATCTCCCTGTACTGTTACATTAATGTGTCTATTATCTGTGTATTGTGACATCAGTTTGTTATATACTAGTTCAGTGACATCACTGTGTGTATTATCCCTGTACTGTGACATTACTGTGTTTATTATCCCTGTACTGTGACATCACTGTGTGTATTATTTCTGTACTGTGACATCACTATGTGCATTATCCCTTCTACTGTGACATTACTGTGTCTATTCTCTCTGTACTGTGACGTCACTGTGTCTATTATCCCTGTACTGTGACATCACTGTGTGTATTATCCCTGTAATGTGACATCACTGTGTGTATTATCCCTTCTACTGTGACATCACTGTGTGTATTCTCTCTGTACTGTGACATCACTGTGTTTATTATCCCTGTGCTCTGACATCACTGTGTGTATTATCCCTGTGCTGTGACATCACTGTGTGTATTATCTCTGTACTGTGACATCACTGTGTATATTATCCCTGTACTGTGACATCATTGTGTATATTATCCCTGTACTGGGACATCACTGTGTGTATTATCCCTGTACTGTGACATCACTGTGTTTATTATCCCTGTACTGTGACATCACTGTGTGTATTCTCCCTGTACTGTGACATCACTGTGTTTATTATCCCTGTACTGTGACATCACTGTGTCTATTATCCCTGTACTGTGACATCACTGTGTCTATTATCCCTGTACTGTGACATCAATGTGTTTATTATCCCTGCACTGTGACATCACTGTGTCTCTTATCGCTGTACTGTGACATTACTGTGTCTATTATCGCTGTACTGTGACATCAGTGTCTATTATGCCTGTACTGGGACATCACTGTTTATTATCCCTGTACTATGACAGCACTGTGTGTATTAATCCTGTACTGTGATATCACTAGGTTTATTATTCCTGTACTGTGACATCACTAGGTTATTATCTCTGTACTGTGACATTGCTGTGTCTATTATCCCTGTACTGTGACATCGCTGTGTGATATCCCTGTATTGTGACATCGCTGTGTGTATTATCCCTGTACTGTGACATTGCTGTTTGTATTATCCCTGTACTGTGGCATCGCTGTGTCTATTATCCCTGTACTGTGACATCGCTGTCTATTATCCCTGTACTGTGACATCACTGTGTCTATTATTCCTGTACTGTGACATCACTGTGTCTATTATCCCTGTACTGTGACATCACTGTGTTTATTATCCCTGTACTGTGACATCACTGTGTTTATTATCCCTGTACTGTGACATCACTGTGTCTATTATCCATGTACTGTGACATCACTGTGTGTATTATCACTGTACTGTGATGTCAGGAATTCCAACACACAGGCTAGAGGGACGACACCGGGGAGATCACGCAATATCTCGCCCTTGCAGTCATGCCGTCCGTCTTTCGTCCGGAGTCGCGAGCACGTGATCCAGACTACTCGCTCCGTGGATATCGGCAAGCGACCATTAAGCGTATGGTGCCACACCTCAGGGATTCCAAAGCCTGGAATCCCTGTTTAACGCCCTCCGTACAGTCACTGTCAGCTTCACGATAGCCCAATTATTAATATTCGCTGCCACCACCGGCCGACTTTGAAATATAATACAGGCCTGGCCGGACGCCTGCGTTTTGGTAGCGTATATGGCTTCGGGGAAGGGAACGATTACAGAACAAAAGAAACAGAACTATTAAATTTTATGTTTAATCCAAAAGGGAGGAGGTGTTTAGGAAAATATATACATAAGGATGTTACAAAGGAGACATTAAAATACATACGCAGTTACATAAAATAAACAGGATGAAAGAAGGTAACTTACACTATACGATCACGAAGACAATTCAATATAGGTGGAGGAGGGGCTCCCCAGTTGGATCATGCTGTTATGGAACAGGACCCGTTGCTTATAATTCTTATTCCCCCCTGACAATGAGTGCTCCTGTCTTCTCCATGGATTCTCTTATACCTAAGGGGAGATCTGGCCACACGCCCCTGGTGGTGACATGATGTGGACCGGTCTCCAGCCTGTACATTTTTATTAAAACCGCTAACTTCTGCGACAACTGATCGCTCGTTGATTGCAGAAGATTGCAAACTATGCCATTTTTCCCTTATGATTTTATCTTTATTTAGAGACCACACATCGCATATCTGTAGTCTGCTATTCTGGTGTTTTAGCGCTACAGCTCCCTGATTTTGCTTACAGCCCTGAAAAACTGCCTATACATTCCTGGGCTGATTTGGTCACTAAACATATGGGTCCCGTTACTGTCGGACGTGTGGAACTCATAATATTTCATAGTTCATATTGGAGTCAGCACGTCTGAAAATTTCCCTTTGAAGCTCGGGAAGCAGCCTCACGGTTACACACAAATTAGTGCAAGCCTGCGTTTTAATTACCTCCTGCATCTTTCAGAGACAAGATGCTAGCTTCCTAACAAAGTTTTAACACTCCTTGGCTGGCATTGTTTGCATAAGCTATTTCTCAGGTGTGTGCTAATTGGGGCTTTTGTGCTGAGGAAAATGGGACAGCTCAGTGCTGACAAGTGGTGATAATTTGCAGTAAGACACTGTATAATTGTCATCTCTGGACAAACACTACAGCAGAGAGCATGGGAGAAGGGGCTAATATTCTGTTAATATGTCCCTGACATTAATATGTTCCTGACATGTCACATCACTGTGTGTATTATCCCTGTACTGTGACATCACTGTGTGTATTATCTCTGTACTGTGACATCACTGTTTATTATCCCTGTACTGTGACATCACTGTGTGTATTATCTCTGTACTGTAACATCACTGTGATTATTATCCCTGTACTATGACATCACTGTGTTTATTATCCCTGTACTGTGACATCACTGTTTATTATCCCTGTACTGTGACAACACTGTGCTTATTATGACTGTACTGTGACATCACTGTCATTATTATCCCTGTACTGTGACATCACTGCGTGTATTATCCTTGTACTGTGACATCACTGTGTGTATGATCCCTGCACTGTGACATCACTGTGTGTATTATCCTTGTACTGTGACATCACTGTGTGTATTATCCTTGTACTGTGACATCACTTTGTGTATTATCCCTGTACTGTGACATCACTGTGTGTATTATCCATGTACTCTGACATCACTTTGTGTATTATCCCTGTACCGTGACATCACTGTGTGTATTATCCCTGTACTTTGACATCACTGTGTTTATTATCCCTGTACTGTGACATCACTGTTTATTATCCCTGTACCGTGACATCACTGTGTTTATTATCCCTGTACTGTGACATCACTGTGTGTGTTATCTGTTACGCTCGCACCCGGACTAACTGGCGTGAGCGTGATTAGTGATCCCACTGTACCATGAACCGAGGAGTGCCTGGAGGGGCGTAACTAAGTATCAACCCGATCCAACCAAGGTCGCACGGCGGCTTAGTCGACTCCGTGGACCAGGGAGGAACCAAGCAGAGGGACCAGGTGCGACTCCATGTCAGACCCCGGT
The DNA here is from genome assembly GCF_046119375.1 of Phyllobates terribilis. Classification (NCBI taxonomy): domain Eukaryota; kingdom Metazoa; phylum Chordata; class Amphibia; order Anura; family Dendrobatidae; genus Phyllobates; species Phyllobates terribilis. The sequence goes on from NW_027362772.1 coordinate 156,923,080, forward strand.
CACAGTTGTTGACCCACACCGGGGAATGCAGGAACAGGCAGGTTAGACTGGCATACAGGCAGGTGGGTATTGGCAAGTACGGCTGGTATGCAGACAAGTGGGTACTGGCAAGTACGGTTGGTATGCAGACACGTGGGTACTGGCAAGTATGGCTGGTATGCAGACAGGTGTGTATTGGCAAGTACGGCTGGTATGCAGACAGGTGGGTACTGGCAAGTACGGCTGGTATGCAGACAGGTGGGCACTGGCAAGCACGGCTGGTTTGCAGACAGGTGGGCACTGGCAAGCATGGCTGGTATGCAGACAGGTGGGCACTGGCAAGCATGGCTGGTATGCAGACAGGTGGGCACTGGCAAGCACGGCTGGAGTGCAGACTGGGAGGTACTAGCAGGTTGGAGCGCATGCTGGATAGGGTCCAGTACAGACTGGGAGACAGGTACAGAGCCGCCGATGTGGTAGACAAGCAGAGTAAAGCAAAACCGCCGGAGCGGAGGACAAGGCAGAGCAGAGAGGAACCGCAGGTGCGGTGGACAAGGAAGAGCAGAGTGGAACCGCCGGAGCGGTGGGCAAGGCAGAGCAGAGAGAAGCCGCCGGAGCAGTGGGCAAGTCAGAGCAGAGAGAAACCGCTGGTGTGGTGAGCAAGGCAGAGCAGAGAGAAGCCGCCGGAGCGGTGAGCAAGGCAGAGCAGAGAGAAGCCGCCGGAGTGGTGGGCAAGTCAGAGCAGAGAGAAACCGCTGGTGCGGTGAGCAAGGCAGAGCAGAGAGAAGCCGCCGGAGCGGTGGGTAAGGCAGAGCAGAGGGAAACCGCCGGAGCGGTGGGCAAGTCAGAGCAGAGGGAATCCGCCGGAGCGGTGGGCAAGTCAGAGCGGAGCGAAACCGCAGGTGTGGTGGACAAGGCAGAGAGGACAGGGCTCTGTACACATGGAACAGACTGGAAAATACAGGAAGATACGGAGGAAGGGAAAAGGGACAAGCAGAACCAGATACACACAAAGTACTTCCTATGAAGTAGCGAGTGGACACAAAACTCACAAACAGAAGTACAGTGACAACGAGTTGGAGTTAGGTGCAGGTTCAGATACTGCAGGAAAAGGGAAGGTACGGACAAACAGACAAACAGGTAACAGGCTAGGAAACAGTTCAGACAGGAACTGCTACTGCAATGAGATACAAGAATGAGCCTGGGTATACAGCCCCCAGAGATGGCGGAAACGGACAAGAAGTCACAGATAACAGGTCTGGGTATGCAGCTCCCAGAGATGGCGGAAACAGACAAGAAGCAGAACTGGACCTGGCAACTTCAGAGTCAAAGAGCACACTGAATGTTAGTGTTGCTCAGGCACCTCCTACTGGGTGGAGGGAGTTTAAATATCCAGTGACCCACAGCAATATGCTGGAGACGCATATGGGTGCGCCCACAGCAGCTATAAGAATCAGGAAGCAACCGGGCCGCCGCCCTAAGCAGTCAGTCAAGAGACATGCACACAGCATGAATTGGAGCAAGATTTGCAGGCTGGACTGACAGGTAAGATTGCGGTCTTGCATAGTGGGAGGTGGTGCACTATGCAAGCAGGCCGCCAGGGATGTTACATTATCCCTGCACTGTGACATTACTGCGTTTATTATCCCTGTATTGTGACATCACTGTATGTATTATCCCTGTACTGTGACATCACTGTGTGTATTATCCCTGTACTGTGACATCACTGTGTGTATTATCCCTGTACTGTGACATCACTGTGTGTATTATCCTTCTACTGTGACATCACTGTGTGTATTATCCCTGTACTGTGACATCACTGTGTGTATTATCCTTGTACTGTGACATCACTGTGTGTGTTATCCTTGTACTGTGACATCACTATGTTTATTATCCCTGTACTGTGACATCACTGTGTTTATTATCCTTGTACTGTGACATCACTGTGTCTATTATCTCTGTATTGTGACATTACTGTGAGTATTATCCCTGTACTGTGACATCACTGTTTATTATCCCTGTTCTGTGACATCACTGTGTGTATTATCTCTGTACTGTGACATCAGTGTCTATTATCACTGTACTGTAACATCACTGTGTCTACTATCCCTGTACTGTGACATCACCGTGTTTATTATCCCTGTACTGTGACGTCACTGTTTATTATCCCTGTTCTGTGACATCACTGTGTGTATTATCTCTCTATTGTGACATCACTGTGTTTAATATCCCTGTACTGTGACATCGCTGTGTCTATTATCTCTGTACTGTGACATCATTGTGTGTATTATCCCTGTACTCTGACATCACTGTGTGTATTATCCCTGTACTGTGACATCACTGTGTTTATTATCCCTGTACTGTGACATCACTGTGTGTATTATCCTTGTACTGTGACATCACTTTGTGTATTATCCCTGTACTGTGACATCACTTTGTGTATTATCCCTATACTGTGACATCACTGTGTGTGTTATCCACGTACTGTGACATTACTGTGTTTATTATCCCTGTACTGTGAAATCACTGTTTATTATCCCTGTACCGTGACATCACTGTGTTTATTATCCCTGTACCGTGACATCACTGTGTTTATTTTCCCTCTACTGTGACATCACTGTGTTTATTATCCCTGTTCCGTGACATCGCTGTTTATTATCCCTGTACCGTGACATCACTGTGTCTATTATCTCTGTACTGTGACATCACTGTGTGTATTATCTCTGTACTGTGACCTCACTATTATCCCTGTACTGTGACATCACTGTGTTTATGATCCCTGTACTGTGACATCACTGTGTCTATTATCCCTGTACTGTGACATCACTGTGTTTATTATCCCTGTACTGTGACATCACTGTGTGTATTATCCCTGTACTGTGACATCACTGTTTATTATCCCTGTTCTGTGACATCACTGTGTTTATTATCCCTGTACTGTGACATCACTGTGTTTATTATCCCTGTACTGTGACATCACTGTCTATTATCGCTGTACTGTGACATCACTGTGTCTATTAACCCTGTACTGTGACATAACTGTGCTTATTATCCCTGTACTGTGACATCACTGTGTGTATTATCCCTATACTGTGACATCACTGATTATTTTCCCTGTTCTGTGACATCACTGTGTGTATTATCCCTGTTCTTTGATATCACTGTGTGTATTATCTCTGTACTGTGACATCACTGTGTTTATTATCCCTGTGCTGTGACATCATTGTGTTTATTATCCCTGTACTGTGTCATCTCTGTGTATGTTATCTCTGTACTGTGACATCACTGTGTGTATTATCCCTGTACTGTGACATCACTGTCTGTATTATCCCTGTACTGTGACATCACTGTGTGTATTATCCCTCTACAGTGACAGCACTGTGTGTACTATCCCTCTACAGTGACATCACTGTTTATTATCCCTGTACAGTGACATGACTGTGTCTATTTTCTCTGTACTGTGACATCACTTAGTGTATTATCCCTGAACTGTGACATCACTGTTTATTATCCCTGTACTGTGACATCACTGTGTGTATTATCCCTGTACTGTGACATCACTGTGTGTATTATCCTTGTACTGTGACATCACTGTGTGTATTATCCTTGAACTGTTGCATCACTGTGTTTATTATCCTTGTAATGTGACATCACTGTGTGTATTATCCTTGTACTGTGACATCACTTCGTGTATTATCCCTATACTGTGACATCACTGTGTGTTATCCCTATACTGTGACATCACTGTGTGTATTATCCACGTACTGTGACATTATTGTGTTTATTATCCCTGTACTGTGACATCACTGTGTGTATTATACATGTACTGTGACATCACTGTGTGTACTATCCCTGTACTGTGACATCACTGTTTATTATTCCTGTACCGTGACATCACTGTGTTTATTATCCCTGTACCGTGACATCACTGTGTTTATTTTCCCTGTACTGTGACATCACTGTGTTTATTATCCCTGTACCGTGACATCACTGTTTATTATCCCTGTTCCGTGACATCACTGTGTCTATTATCTCTGTACTGTGACATTACTATGTGTATTATCCCTGTACTGTGACATCACTGTTTATTATTCCTGTTCTGTGACATTACTGTGTGTATTATCTCTGTACTGTGACATCACTGTCTATTACCCCTGTACTGTGACATCGCTGTTTATTATCCCTGTACTGTGACATCACTGTGTGTATTATCCCTGTACTGTGACATCACTGTTTATTATTCCTGTACTGTGACATCACTGTGTTTATTATCCCTGTACTGTGACATCACTGTGTTTATTATCCCTGTACTGCGACATCACTGTGTTTATTATCCCTGTACTGTGTCATCACTGTATCTATGATCTCTGTACTGTGACATCACTGTGTGTATTATCCCTGTACTGTGACATCACTGTGTGTATTATCCCTGTACTGTGACATCACTGTGTGTATTATCCTTGTACTGTGATATCACAGTGTGTTTTATCCTTGTACTGTGATATAACTGTGTGTATTATCTCTGTACTGTGACATCACTATTATCCCTGTACTGTGACATCACTGTGTTTATTATCCCTGTACTGTGACATCACTGTGTGTATTATCCATGTACTGTGACATCACTGTGTGTATTATCCCTGTACTGTGACATCACTGTGTTTATTATCACTGTACTGTGACATCACTGTGTGTATTATCCTTGTACTGTGACATCACTTTGTGTATTATCCCTGTACTGTGACATCACTTTGTATATTATCCTTGTACTGTGACATCACTGTGCTTATTATCCCTGTATTGTGATGACATCACTGTGTGCATTATCTATGTACTGTGACATCACTGTGTTTATTATCCCTGTGCTGTGACATCACTGTGTGTATTATCCCTGTACCATGACATCACTGTTTATTATCCCTGTACTGTGACATCACTGTCTATTATCGCTGTACTGTGACATCACTGTGTCTATTAACCCTCTACTGTGACATAACTGTGCTTATTATCCCTGTACTGTGACATCACTGTGTGTATTATCCCTGTACTGTGACATCACTGTTTATTTTCCCTGTTCTGTGACATCCCTGTGTGTATTATCCCTGTTCTTTGATATCACTGTGTGTATTATCTCTGTACTGTGAAATCACTGTGTTTATTATCCCTGTGCTGTGACATCATTGTGTTTATTATCCCTGTACTGTGTCATCTCTGTGTATATTATCTCTGTACTGTGACATCAATGTTTGTATTATCCCTGTACTGTGACATCACTGTGTGTATTATCCCTGTACTGTGACATCACTGTGTGTATTATCCCTCTACAGTGACAGCACTGCGTATACTATCCCTGTACAGTGACATCACTATTTATTATCCCTGTACAGTGACATGACTGTGTCTATGATCTCTGTACTGTGACATCACTTAGTGTATTATCCCTGTACTGTGACATCACTGTTTATTATCCCTGTACTGTGACTTCACTGTGTGTATTATCCCTGTACTGTGACATCACTGTGTGTATTATCCTTGTACTGTGACATCACTGTGTGTATTATCCTTGAACTGTGACATCACTGTGTTTATTATCCCTGTACTGTGACATCACTGTGTGTATTATCCTTGTACTGTGACATCACTTCGTGTATTATACCTGTACTGTGACATCACTGTGTGTATTATCCACGTACTGTGACATTATTGTGTTTATTATCCCTGTACTGTGACATCACTGTGTGTATTATACATGTACTGTGACAACACTGTGTGTATTATCCCTGTAATGTGACATCACTGTTTATTATCCCTGTACCGTGACATCACTGTGTTTATTTTCCCTGGACTGTGACATCACTGTGTTTATTATCCCTGTACCGTGACATCACTGTGTTTATTATCCCTGTACCGTGACATCACTGTGTTTATTTTCCCTGTACTGTGACATCACTGTGTTTATTATCCCTGTACCGTGACATCACTGTTTATTATCCCTGTTCCGTGACATCACTGTGTCTATTATCTCTGTACTGTGACATTACTATGTGTATTATCCCTGTACTGTGACATCACTGTTTATTATTCCTGTTCTGTGACATTACTGTGTGTATTATCTCTGTACTGTGACATCACTGTCTATTACCCCTGTACTGTGACATCGCTGTTTATTATCCCTGTACTGTGACATCACTGTGTGTATTATATCTGTACTGTGACATCACTGTTTATTATTCCTGTACTGTGACATCACTGTGTTTATTATCCCTGTACTGTGACATCACTATGTTTATTATCCCTGTACTGTGACATTACTGTGTTTATTATTCCTGTACTGTGACATCACTCTCTATTATCTCTGTACTGTGACATCACTGTGTCTATTAACCCTGTACTGTGACATCACTGTTTATTATCCCTGTACTGTGACATCACTGTGTGTATTATCCCTTTACTGTGACATCACTGTTTATTTTCCCTGTTCTGTGACATCACTGTGTGTATTATCCCTGTACTGTGACATCACTGTGTGTATTATCTCTGTACTGTGACATCACTGTGTTTATTATCCCTGTACTGCGACATCACTGTGTTTATTATCCCTGTACTGTGTCATCACTGTATCTATTATCTCTGTACTGTGACATCACTGTGTGTATTATCCCTGTACTGTGACATCACTGTGTGTATTATCCCTGTACTGTGACATCACTGTGTGTATTATCCTTGTACTGTAAGATCACAGTGTGTTTTATCCTTGTACTGTGATATAACTGTGTGTATTATCTCTGTACTGTGACATCACTATTATCCCTGTACTGTGACATCACTGTGTTTATTATCCCTGTACTGTGACATCACTGTGAGTATTATCCATGTACTGTGACATCACTGTGTGTATTATCCCTGTACTGTGACATCACTGTGTTTATTATCCCTGTACTGTGACATCACTGTGTGTATTATCCTTGTACTGAAACATCACTTTGTGTATTATTCCTGTACTATGACATCACTTTGTGTATTATCCCTGTACTGTGGCATCACTTTGTATGTTATCCATGTACTGTGACATCACTGTGTTTATTATCCCTGTATTGTGAGTGACATCACTGTGTGTATTATCTATGTACTGTGACATCACTGTGTTTATTATCCCTGTACTGTGACATCACTGTGTGTATTATCCCTGTACCGTGACATCACTTTGTTTATTTTCCCTGTACTTTGACATCACTGTGTTTATTATCCCTGTACCGTGACATCACTGTTTATTATCCCTGTACTGTGACATCACTGTGCCTATTATCTCTGTACTGTGACATCACTGTGTGTATTATCCCTGTACTATGACATCACTGTTTATTATCCCTGTACTGTGACATCACTGTGTCTATTATCTCTGTACTGTGACATCACTGTGTGTATTATCCCTGTACTGTGACATCACTGTGTGTATTATCCTTGTACTGTGACATCACTGTGTGTATTATCCTTGTTCTGTGACATCACTGTGTTTATTACCCTGTACTGTGACATCACTGTGTGTATTATCCTTGTACTGTGACAACAGTTTGTGTATCTTCCCTGTACTGTGACATCACTTTGTGTATTATCCCTGTACTGGGATATCACTGTGTGTGTTATCCATGTACTGTGACATCACTGTGTTTATGATCCCTGTACTGTGACATCACTATGTGTATTATCCATGTACTGTGACATCACTGTGTGTATAAACCCTGTACTGTGACATCACTGTATGTATTATCCGTGTACCGTGACATCACTGTGTGTATTATCCTTGTACTGTGACATCACTGTGTGTATTTTCCCTGTACTGTGACATCACTGTGTGTATTATCCTTCTACTGTGACATCACTGTGTGTATTAACCCTGTACTGTGACATCACTGTGTTTATTATCCTTGTACTGTGACATCACTGTGTGTATTTTCCTTGTACTGTGACATCACTGTGTGTATTATCCATATACTGTGACATCTCTGTTTATTATCCCTGTTCTGTGACATCACTGTGTGCATTTTCCCTGTACTGTGACATCACTGTGTATTATCCCTGTACTGTGACATCACTGTGTGTATTATCCCTGTACTGTGACATCACTGTGTTTATTATCCCTTTATTGTGACTTCACTGTGTGTATTATCCATGTAATATGACATCACTGTGTGTATTATCCCTATACTGTGACATCACTGTTTATTATCCCTGTACCGTGACATCACTGTGTTTATTATCCCTGTACTTTGACATCACTGTGTTTATTATCCCTGTACCGTGACATCACTGTTTATTATCCCTGTACTGTGACATGACTGTGTCTATTATCTCTGTACTGTGACATCACTTTGTGTATTATCCCTGTACTGTGACATCACTGTTTATTATCCCTGTAGTGTGACATCACTGTGTGTATTATCCCTGTACTGTGACATCACTGTGTGTATTATTCCTTCTACTGTGACATCACTGTGTGTATTCTCTCTGTACTGTGACATCACTGTGTCTATTATCCCTGTACTGTGACATCACTGTGTGTATTATCCCTGTACTGTGACATCACTGTGTGTATTATCCCTGTGCTCTGACATCACTGTGTGTATTATCCTTGTACTGTGACATCACTGTGTGCATTATCCTTGTACTGTGACATCACTGTGTTTATTATCCCTGTACTGTGACATCACTGTGTGTATTATCCTTGTACTGTGACATCACTTTGTGTATTATCCCTGTACTGTGACATCACTTTGTGTATTATCCCTATACTGTGACATCACTGTGTGTATTATCCACGTACTGTGACATCACAGTGTTTATTATCCCTGTACTGTGACATCACTGTGTGTATTATCCATGTACTGTGACATCACTGTGTGTATTATCCCTATACTGTGACATCACTGTTTATTATCCCTGTACCGTGACATCACTGTTTATTATCCCTGTACCGTGACATCACTGTGTTTATTATCCCTGTACTGTGAAATCACTGTGTTTATTATTCCTGTACCGTGACATCACTGTGTTTATTATCCCTGTACTGTGACATCACTGTGTGTATTATCCTTGTACTGTGACATCACTTTGTGTATTATCCCTATACTGTGAGATCACTGTGTGTATTATCCCTGTACTGTGACATCACTGTGTGTATTATCCCTGTACTGTGACATCACTTTGTTTAATATCCCTATACTGTGAGATCACTGTGTGTATTATCTACTTACTGTGACATCACTGTGTTTATTATCCCTGTACTGTGCCATCACTGTGTGTATTATCCATGTACTGTGACATCACTGTGTGTATTATCCCTGTACTGTGACATCACTGTTTATTATCCCTGTACTGTGACATCACTGTTTATTATCCCTGTACCGTGACATCACTGTGTTTATTATCCCTGTACTGTGACATCACTGTGTTTATTATCCCTGTACCGTGACATCACTGTGTTTATTTTCCCTGTACTGTGACATCACTGTGTTTATTATCCCTGTACCGTGACATCGCTGTTTATTATCCCTGTACCTTGACATCACTGTCTCTATTATCTCTGTACTGTGACTAGTGTTGAGCGATACCTTCCGATATCAGGAAATATCGTATCGGATTGGATCGGGCCGATACCCAAAAAGTATCGGATATCGCCGATTCCGATACCGGAAACCAATGCAAGTCAATGGGACACAAATATCGGAATGAAAATAAACCCTTTCTTTCCTTGTAGGTTAATTCTACATGAAGTAAAACAACTAATAATAATGTAGAATGACATGAAAAGCCGGCAATTCAGCAGCGGCATACACCTGTACCCGACAATTTACAACAGAAAGAATAGAGCTTCACACATAGATTAGATAGATAGAAACATGTCAGTCACATACATATGAAGTACAGTGACAGTGTTGCTTACAGAACTTGTCATTTAGTGTAAAGGATTTATTTTAAAAAATATTAGTGTTTTCATGCACTGTCTCTTTAAAAAAGCCGGCCGGCAATTCAGCAGCGGTACCCGACAATTTATAACAGACAGAATAGAGCTTCACACATAGATTAGATAGATAGAAACATGTCAGTCACATATATATGAAGTACAGTGACAGTGTTGCTTACTGTACTTGTCATTTAGTGTAAAGGATTTATTTAAAAAAATATTAGTGTTTTCGTGCACCGTCTCTTTAAGAAAGCCGGCCGGCAATTCAGCAGCGGTACCCGACAATTTAGAATAGAAGGAATAGAGAATCATACATAGATTAGATAGATAGAAACATGTCAGTCACATATATATGAAGTACAGTGACAGTGTTGCTTACTGTACTTGTCATTTAGTGTTAAAATAAAGGATTTATTTTAAAAAAAATTGGCGTGTGGTTCCCCTTAATTTTAGGCTCTAGCGGAGGTTAAGCAGACGGCTGGGGCAGATGTTTGAAGCCTGGGAAGGGGGTAATACCCACGGAGCTTCCCAGGCTACTAATATCAGCCCCCAGCTGAATACCTAGCCTTTACTAGCTATTAAAATGGGGGAACCCCCCCAAAAAAATGACGTGGGGTCCCCCCTAATTTAATAGCTAGCAAAGGCTAGGCAGACAGCTGGGGGCTGATTTTAATAGCCCAGGAAGGGTGCCATGAATATTGGCCCCCTCCCAGGCTAGAAACACCAGCCGTCAGCCGCCCCAGAAATGGCGCATCCATTATTTCAATTAAAGGACTTTTTTCTGGGTGTTTGTGTTTTTTTTAAATACTTTACTAGAAATTCATGGCGGTCATGTCTAATATTGGCGTGACCCCATGAATTTCGGGCTTAGGGCCAGCTGATAATGCCAAGCTGGCCTTAACCCCTTTATTACCCAGTGAGCCACCGCACCAGGGCCCTGGATGAGTTGGGTACAGCGCCAGAAGATGGCGCTTCTATGAACGTGCCATTTTCCGGGGCGGCTGCGGACTGCAATTTGCAGCGGGTGGGGCCCAGAAAGCTTTGGCCTCCCTGCGCTGCAGATTCCAGCCCCCAGCTGCCTAGTTGTACCTGGCTGGACACAAAAATAGGGCGAAGCCCCACGTATTTTTTTTTTTAATTATTTCATGAAATTCATGGAATAATTAAGAAAAAAAGGGCTTCCCTATATTGTTGTGTCCGGCTAGGTACAAATAGGCAGCTGGTGGTTGGGGGCAGCCCGTTCCTGCCTGCTGTACCTGGCTGGACACAAATATAGGGCGAAGCCCCACATAAATTTTTTTTAATTATTTCATGAATTTCCTGAAATAATTTTAAAAAAAATTGACGTGGGGCTTTGCACTATATTTGTGTCCAGCCAGGTACAGCAGGCAGGAACGGGCTGCCCCCAACCACCAGCTGCCTATTTGTACCTGGTTGGACACAACAATATAGGGAAGCCCTTTTTTTCTTAATTATTCCATGAATTTCATGAAATAATTAAAAAAAAAAAAAACGTGGAGCTTCTCCCTATTTTTGTGTCCAGCCAGGTACAACTAGGCAGCTGGGGGCTGGAATCTGCAGCGCAAGGAGGCCCAAGCTTTCTGCCCCCCCCCCCCGCTGAAAATTGCAGTCCGCAGCCGCCCCAGAAAATGGCGCGTTCATAGAAGCTGGATGCTGTACCTGGCTGGCATACAAAAATATGGCGAAGCCCACGTCAAAAGTTTTGGGAAAAATTAATTAAAAAATAAATAATAATTTAGGGACTGCATCTTTATTAACTCCTCAAATGTCATTTAGTGTTAAAATAAAGGATTTATTTAAAAAAAAATGGCGTGGGATCCCCCATAATTTTAGTCTCTAGCGGAGGTTAAGCAGACGGCTGGGGCAGATGTTTGAAGCCTGGGAAGGGGGTAAAACCCACGGAGCTTCCCAGGCTACTAATATCAGCCCCCAGCTGAATACCTAGCCTTTACTAGCTATTAAAATGGGGGACCCCCCCCCAAAAAATGACGTGAGGTCCCCCCTATTTTAATAGCTAGCAAAGGCTAGGCAGACAGCTGGGGGCTGATATTAATAGCCCAGGAAGGGTGCCATGAATAATGGCCCCCTCCCAGGCTAGAAACACCAGCCGTCAGCCGCCCCAGAAATGGCGCATCCATAGGATGCGCCAATTCTGGCACTTAGCCTCGCTCTTCCACGCTGCCCTGGTGCGGTGGCAGGGGGTAATAGTGGTGGGGTTCATGTCAGGGCCAGCTGCCATGAAGCCAAGGTTAGTAATGATGGGCGTCTATAAGACACCCCCATTACTAACCTACAAAGTGTTAAAAAGAAAAAACACACACTACACCCAGAAAAAAATAATTTATTTGAAATAAAACACACCATTTTATTTAATTCTTAGTTTACTAAAAATAATAGTTACCTGTCCACGTTCCTGCGCTGATTTCCCATGCACAGCTGTCACATCGAGAGATGGTGACAGCTGTGCATGGCTGCTGTAAGCTCACGCTGCCGGGAACACGTCCGCTCCCGGCAGCGGGAGCCCCTGACTGAGGTCACCGGAGTGCATTCAGGCAGCGCAGCTCCGGAGACCTCCTTTACGGCACTGCTGTACCGTGGGAATTTCTCACGATACAGCAGGGCCGTAAAGGAGCTAACCGGAGCAGCGCTGCCTGAACTCCGGTGAACCCTTACGGCCCCGTCATTCTAGCGGCGGCAGCGGTTCAGAGCGGTCACATTCTATGTGGCTGCTCTGAACTGGAGATCTTCGTGGGACACTCGTGGACTACTACGGAGGGGTAAGGATAAGGTTGTGGTTTATTATTTTATATTTTATTACAGGAGATAGGTGGCTTCGGGGAATTAGGTGTCTAGGTGAGTATAGGTGTAGTTTTTTATTTTTTACTTTATTTTAGGTGGCGATCGGCGGGGACAGGTAATGTATGAACTAATTTATTGTAGGTAACCACTGGCCACCAATGAAGTGTATTTAAAATTTATTGGGGCACAGTAGGGCAATTTAAATAGCAGGATCAGGCTGGTGGGAACTACTGCTCCCATCGAGCTGATCCTGCTGGCACGAGTGGACGGGGGACAGACATAGGCCGATGGGAGTAGTAGTGTCACATCGGCCTATGTCTGCCTGCATGCACAGACACCGCGCACACCCGCACAAACATCGCACAGACACCGCACACACACGCAGACATCGCACACACACCCCGCACACACGCAGACATCGCGCACACACACCCTGCACACACACGCACACACACCCCGCACACACACGCACAGACACCCGCACACACACTAATCATGACCGGTCTGATGGTCTGGGAGGTGACGCTGACCTGTGCGGCCGTGGGAAAGTTCATGTGAGTTCATGCAATGCAGTCAAGCATGAATTCACATGAACCCTCTGAGGGCACCGCGGCTACTTCAAATGAACAGCTGATCGGCATCAGCTGATACCTCAGCTGTTCATTTGAAATAACCGGAGGGAAAGCGCAGCACAGAACGGGAAAGCCGGCGGTGAAGTCTTTTCACTGCCGGCTTCCCCGCCCGGGTCCTTCGCTCCCCGCTCCTTGGTGCTGCGCTCCCCGCCCGGTCCTAACTTACGATCGGGATGGGAGGTGGCGAGGTGAGCGGAGGATCGGGGTGGGAGGCTGCGGGGAAGCAGTGTGGGGCTGTGTGATTGTTTAAAAGCCGGCGGCTTTTTACCGCGCGCCGGCTTTTAAACAATCAGGAGAATTCTCCCCCGCTGGGATGGCATTCTGATGACAGGCTGGATCGCAGCTGAGCGCTGCCATCCAGCTTGTCATCCTTCACAGACACTGCAGAGCGCAGGCATTATAGGAACTTCCGATTCCGGTATTCGATATTGTAAAAGTATCGGAATTAAGTATCGGAATTCCGATACCGCGAATATCGGCCGATACCCGATATTTCAGTATCGGAATGCTCAACACTAACTGTGACATTACAGTGTGTATTATTCCTGTACTGTGACATCACTGTTTATTATTCCTGTTCTGTGACATCACTGTGTTTATTAACCCTGTACTGTGACATCACTGTGTCTATTATCCCTGTACTGTGACATCACTGTGTTTATTATCCCTGTACTGTGACAACACTGTGTGTATTATCCCTGTACTGTGACATCACTGTTTATTATCCCTGTACTGTGACATCACTGTGTGTATTATCCCTGTACTGTGACATCACTGTTTATTATCCCTGTACTGTGACATCACTGTGCCTATTATCTCTGTACTGTGACATCACTGTGTGTATTATCCCTGTACTGTGACATCACTGTTTATTATCCCTGTACTGTGACATCACTGTTTATTATTCCTGTTCTGTGACATCACTGTGTTTATTAACCCTGTACTGTGACATCACTGTGTCTATTATCCCTGTACTGTGACATCACTGTGTTTATTATCCCTGTACTGTGACATCACTGTGTGTATTATCCCTGTACTGTGACATCACTGTTTATTATCCCTGTACTGTGACATCACTGTGTTTATTATCCCTGTACCATGACATCACTGTGTCTATTATCTCTGTACTGTGAAATTACTGTGTGTATTATCCCTGTACTGTGACATCACTGTTTATTATTCCTGTTCTGTGACATCACTGTGTTTATTATCCCTGTACTGTGACATCACTGTGTCTATTATCCCTGTACTGTGACATCACTGTGTTTATTATCCCTGTACCGTGACATCACTGTTTATTATCCCTGTTCCGTGACATCACTGTGTCTATTATCTCTGTACTGTGACATTACTATGTGTATTATCCCTGTACTGTGACATCACTGTTTATCATTCCTGTTCTGTGACATCACTGTGTGTATTATCTCTGTACTGTGACATCACTGTCTATAACCCCTGTACTGTGACATCGCTGTGTTTATTATCCCTGTACTGTGACATCACTGTGTCTATTATCCCTGTACTGTGATATCACTGTGTTTATTATCCCTGTACTGTGACATCACTGTGTGTATTATCCCTGTTTGTGAGATCACTGTTTATTATCCCTGTTCTGTGACATCACTGTTTATTATCCCTGTACTGTGACATCACTGTGTTTATTATCCCTGTACTGTGACATTACTGTGTTTATTATTCCTGTACTGTGACATCACTCTCTATTATCTCTGTACTGTGACATCACTGTGTCTATTAACCCTGTACTGTGACATCACTGTTTATTATCCCTGTACTGTGACATCACTGTGTGTATTATCCCTTTACTGTGACATCACTGTTTATTTTCCCTGTTCTGTGACATCACTGTGTGTATTATCCCTGTACTGTGACATCACTGTGTGTATTATCTCTGTACTGTGACATCACTGTGTTTATTATCCCTGTACTGCGACATCACTGTGTTTATTATCCCTGTACTGTGTCATCACTGTATCTATTATCTCTGTACTGTGACATCACTGTGTGTATTATCCCTGTACTGTGACATCACTGTGTGTATTATCCCTGTACTGTGACATCACTGTGTGTATTATCCTTGTACTGTGATATCACAGTGTGTTTTATCCTTGTACTGTGATATAACTGTGTGTATTATCTCTGTACTGTGACATCACTATTATCCCTGTACTGTGACATCACTGTGTTTATTATCCCTGTACTGTGACATCACTGTGTGTATTATCCATGTACTGTGACATCACTGTGTGTATTATCCCTGTACTGTGACATCACTGTTTATCATCCCTGTACTGTGACATCACTGTGTGTATTATCCTTGTACTGAAACATCACTTTGTGTATTATTCCTGTACTGTGACATCACTTTGTGTATTATCCCTGTACTGTGGCATCACTTTGTATGTTATCCATGTACTGTGACATCACTGTGTTTATTATCCCTGTATTGTGACATCACTGTGTGTATTATCTATGTACTGTGACATCACTGTGTTTATTATCCCTGTACTGTGACATCACTGTGTGTATTATCCCTGTACCGTGACATCACTTTGTTTATTTTCCCTGTACTTTGACATCACTGTGTTTATTATCCCTGTACCGTGACATCACTGTTTATTATCCCTGTACTGTGACATCACTGTGCCTATTATCTCTGTACTGTGACATCACTGTGTGTATTATCCCTGTACTGTGACATCACTGTTTATTATCCCTGTACTGTGACATCACTGTGTCTATTATCTCTGTACTGTGACATCACTGTGTGTATTATCCCTGTACTGTGACATCACTGTGTGTATTATCCTTGTACTGTGACATCACTGTGTGTATTATCCTTGTTCTGTGACATCACTGTGTTTATTACCCTGTACTGTGACATCACTGTGTGTATTATCCTTGTACTGTGACAACAGTTTGTGTATCTTCCCTGTACTGTGACATCACTTTGTGTATTATCCCTGTACTGGGATATCACTGTGTGTGTTATCCATGTACTGTGACATCACTGTGTTTATGATCCCTGTACTGTGACATCACTATGTGTATTATCCATGTACTGTGACATCACTGTGTGTATAAACCCTGTACTGTGACATCACTGTATGTATTATCCCTGTACCGTGACATCACTGTGTGTATTATCCCTGCACTGTGACATCACAGTGTGTATTATCCTTGTACTGTGACATCACTGTGTGTATTTTCCCTGTACTGTGACATCACTGTGTGTATTATCCTTCTACTGTGACATCACTGTGTGTATTAACCCTGTACTGTGACATCACTGTGTTTATTATCCTTGTACTGTGACATCACTGTGTGTATTTTCCTTGTACTGTGACATCACTGTGTGTATTATCCATATACTGTGACATCTCTGTTTATTATCCCTGTTCTGTGACATCACTGTGTGCATTTTCCCTGTACTGTGACATCACTGTGTATTATCCCTGTACTGTGACATCACTGTGTGTATTATCCCTTTACTTTGACATCACTGTGTTTATTATCCCTGTATTGTGACTTCACTGTGTATATTATCCATGTACTATGACATCACTGTGTGTATTATCCCTATACTGTGACATCACTGTGTGTATTATCCCTTCTACTGTGACATCACTGTGTGTATTCTCTCTGTACTGTGACATCACTGTGTCTATTATCCCTGTACCGTGACATCACTGTGTTTATTATCCCTGTACTTTGACATCACTGTGTTTATTATCCCTGTACCGTGACATCACTGTTTATTATCCCTGTACTGTGACATGACTGTGTCTATTATCTCTGTACTGTGACATCACTTTGTGTATTATCCCTGTACTGTGACATCACTGTTTATTATTCCTGTAGTGTGACATCACTGTGTGTATTATCCCTGTACTGTGACATCACTGTGTGTATTATCCCTTCTACTGTGACATCACTGTGTGTATTCTCTCTGTACTGTGACATCACTGTGTCTATTATCCCTGTACTGTGACATCACTGTGTGTATTATCCCTGTACTGTGACATCACTGTGTGTATTATCCCTGTGCTCTGACATCACTGTGTGTATTATCCTTGTACTGTGACATCACTGTGTTTATTATCCCTGTACTGTGACATCACTGTGTGTATTATCCTTGTACTGTGACATCACTTTGTGTATTATCCCTGTACTGTGACATCACTTTGTGTATTATCCTTATACTGTGACATCACTGTGTGTATTATCCACGTACTGTGACATCACAGTGTTTATTATCCCTGTACTGTGACATCACTGTGTGTATTATCCATGTACTGTGACATCACTGTGTGTATTATCCCTGTACTGTGACATCACTGTTTATTATCCCTGTACCGTGACATCACTGTTTATTATCCCTGTACCGTGACATCACTGTGTTTATTATCCCTGTACTGTGAAATCACTGTGTTTATTATCCCTGTACCGTGACAGCACTGTGTTTATTATCCCTGTACTGTGACATCACTGTGTGTATTATCCTTGTACTGTGACATCACTTTGTGTATTATCCCTATACTGTGAGATCACTGTGTGTATTATCCACGTACTGTGACATCACTGTGTTTATTATCCCTGTACTGTGCCATCACTGTGTGTATTATCCATGTACTGTGACATCACTGTGTGTATTATCCCTGTACTGTGACATCACTGTTTATTATCCCTGTACTGTGACATCACTGTTTATTATCCCTGTACCGTGACATCACTGTGTTTATTATCCCTGTACTGTGAAATCACTGTGTTTATTATCCCTGTACCGTGACATCACTGTGTTTATTTTCCCTGTACTGTGACATCACTGTGTTTATTATCCCTGTACCGTGACATCGCTGTTTATTATCCCTGTACCTTGACATCACTGTCTCTATTATCTCTGTACTGTGACATTACAGTGTGTATTATCCCTGTACTGTGACATCACTGTTTATTATTCCTGTTCTGTGACATCACTGTGTTTATTATCCCTGTACTGTGACATCACTGTGTCTATTATCCCTGTACTGTGACATCACTGTGTTTATTATCCCTGTACTGTGACATCACTGTGTGTATTATCCCTGTACTGTGACATCACTGTTTATTATCCCTGTATTGTGACATCACTGTGTTTATTATCCCTGTACCATGACATCACTGTGTCTATTATCTCTGTACTGTGACATCACTGTGTCTATTATCTCTGTACTGTGACATCACTATTATCCCTGTACTGTGACATCACTGTGTTTATTATCCCTGTACTGTGACATCACTGTGTGTATTATGCATGTACTGTGACATCACTGTGTGTATTATCCCTGTACTGCGACATCACTGTGTTTATTATCCCTGTACTGTGACATCACTGTGTGTATTATCCTTGTACTGAGACATCACTTTGTGTATTATTCCTGTACTGTGACATCACTTTGCGTATTATCCCTGTACTGTGGCATCACTTTGTATATTATCCATGTACTGTGACATCACTGTGTTTATTATCCCTGTATTGTGACATCACTGTGTGTATTATCTATGTACTGTGACATCACTGTGTTTATTATCCCTGTACTGTGACATCACTGTGTGTATTATCCCTGTACCGTGACATCACTTTGTTTATTTTCCCTGTACTGTGACATCACTGTGTCTATTATCTCTGTACTGTGACATCACTGTGTGTATTATCCCTGTACTGTGACATCACTGTGTGTATTATCCTTGTACTGTGACATCACTGTGTGTATTATCCTTGTTCTGTGACATCACTGTGTTTATTACCCTGTACTGTGACATCACTGTGTGTATTATCCTTGTACTGTGACAACAGTTTGTGTATCTTCCCTGTACTGTGACATCACTTTGTGTATTATCCCTGTACTGGGATATCACTGTGTGTGTTATCCATGTACTGTGACATCACTGTGTTTATGATCCCTGTACTGTGACATTACTATGTGTATTATCCATGTACTGTGACATCACTGTGTGTATTATCCCTGTACTGTGACATCACTGTATGTATTATCCCTGTACTGTGACATCACTGTGTTTATTATCCCTGTACCGTGACATCGCTGTGTGTATTATCCCTGCACTGTGACATCACTGTGTGTATTATCCTTGCACTGTGACATCACTGTGTGTATTTTCCCTGTACTGTGACATCACTGTGTGTATTATCCTTGTACTGTGACATCACTGTGTGTATTAACCCTGTACTGTGACATCACTGTGTTTATTATCCTTGTACTGTGACATCACTGTGTGTATTTTCCTTGTACTGTGACATCACTGGGTGTATTATCCATATACTGTGACATCTCTGTTTATTATCCCTGTTCTGTGACATCACTGTGTGCATTTTCCTTGTACTGTGACATCACTGTGTATTATCCCTGCACTGTGACATCACTGTGTGTATTATCCCTGTACTGTGACATCACTGTGTTTATTATACCTGTATTGTGACTTCACTGTGTGTATTATCCATGTACTATGACATCACTGTGTGTATTATCCCTGTACTGTGACCTCACTGTTTATTATCCCTGTACCGTGACATCACTTTGTGTATTATCCCTGTACTGTGGCATCACTTTGTATATTATCCATGTACTGTGACATCACTGTGTTTATTATCCCTGTATTGTGACATCACTGTGTGTATTATATATGTACTGTGACATCACTGTGTTTATTATCCCTGTACTGTGACATCACTGTGTGTATTATCCCTGTACCGTGACATCACTTTGTTTAATTTCCCTGTACTTTGACATCACTGTGTTTATTATCCCTGTACCGTGACATCACTGTTTATTATCCCTGTACTGTGACATCACTGTGCCTATTATCTCTGTACTGTGACATCACTGTGTGTATTATCCCTGTACTGTGACATCACTGTTTATTATCCCTGTACTGTGACATCACTGTGTCTATTATCTCTGTACTGTGACATCACTGTGTGTATTATCCCTGTACTGTGACATCACTGTGTGTATTATCCTTGTACTGTGACATCACTGTGTGTATTATCCTTGTTCTGTGACATCACTGTGTTTATTACCCTGTACTGTGACATTACTGTGTGTATTATCCTTGTACTGTGACAACAGTTTGTGTATCTTCCCTGTACTGTGACATCACTTTGTGTATTATCCCTGTACTGGGATATCACTGTGTGTGTTATCCATGTACTGTGACATCACTGTGTTTATGATCCCTGTACTGTGACATCACTATGTGTATTATCCATGTACTGTGACATCACTGTGTGTATTATCCCTGTACTGTGACATCACTGTATGTATTATTCCTGTACTGTGACATCACTGTGTTTATTATCCCTGTACCGTGACATCACTGTGTATTATCCCTGCACTGTGACATCACTGTGTGTATTATCCTTGTACTGTGACATCACTGTGTGTATTTTCCCTGTACTGTGACATCACTGTGTGTATTATCCTTGTACTGTGACATCACTGTGTGTATTAACCCTGTACTGTGACATCACTGTGTTTATTATCCTTGTACTGTGACATCACTGTGTGTATTTTCCTTGTACTGTGACATCACTGGGTGTATTATCCATATACTGTGACATCTCTGTTTATTATCCCTGTTCTGTGACATCACTGTGTGCATTTTCCTTGTACTGTGACATCACTGTGTATTATCCCTGTACTGTGACATCACTGTGTGTATTATCCCTGTACTGTGACATCACTGTGTTTATTATCCCTGTATTGTGACTTCACTGTGTGTATTATCCATGTACTATGACATCACTGTGTGTATTATCCCTGTACTGTGACATCACTGTTTATTATCCCTGTACCGTGACATCACTGTGTTTATTATCCCTGTACTTTGACATCACTGTGTTTATTATCCCTGTACCGTGACATCACTGTTTATTATCCCTGTACTGTGACATGACTGTGTCTATTATCTCTGTACTGTGACATCACTTTGTGTATTATCCCTGTACTGTGACATCACTGTTTATTATCCCTGTAGTGTGACATCACTGTGTGTATTATCCCTGTACTGTGACATCACTGTGTGTATTATCCCTTCTACTGTGACATCACTGTGTGTATTATCCCTGTACTGTGACATCACTGTTTATTATCCCTGTACTGTGACATCACTGTTTATTATTCCTGTTCTGTGACATCACTGTGTTTATTAACCCTGTACTGTGACATCACTGTGTCTATTATCCCTGTACTGTGACATCACTGTGTTTATTATCCCTGTACTGTGACATCACTGTGTGTATTATCCCTGTACTGTGACATCACTGTTTATTATCCCTGTACTGTGACATCACTGTGTTTATTATCCCTGTACCATGACATCACTGTGTCTATTATCTCTGTACTGTGAAATTACTGTGTGTATTATCCCTGTACTGTGACATCACTGTTTATTATTCCTGTTCTGTGACATCACTGTGTTTATTATCCCTGTACTGTGACATCACTGTGTCTATTATCCCTGTACTGTGACATCACTGTGTTTATTATCCCTGTACCGTGACATCACTGTTTATTATCCCTGTTCCGTGACATCACTGTGTCTATTATCTCTGTACTGTGACATTACTATGTGTATTATCCCTGTACTGTGACATCACTGTTTATTATTCCTGTTCTGTGACATCACTGTGTGTATTATCTCTGTACTGTGACATCACTGTCTATAACCCCTGTACTGTGACATCGCTGTGTTTATTATCCCTGTACTGTGACATCACTGTGTCTATTATCCCTGTGCTGTGATATCACTGTGTTTATTATCCCTGTACTGTGACATCACTGTGTGTATTATCCCTGTTTGTGAGATCACTGTTTATTATCCCTGTTCTGTGACATCACTGTTTATTATCCCTGTACTGTGACATCACTGTGTTTATTATCCCTGTACTGTGACATTACTGTGTTTATTATTCCTGTACTGTGACATCACTCTCTATTATCTCTGTACTGTGACATCACTGTGTCTATTAACCCTGTACTGTGACATCACTGTTTATTATCCCTGTACTGTGACATCACTGTGTGTATTATCCCTTTACTGTGACATCACTGTTTATTTTCCCTGTTCTGTGACATCACTGTGTGTATTATCCCTGTACTGTGACATCACTGTGTGTATTATCTCTGTACTGTGACATCACTGTGTTTATTATCCCTGTACTGCGACATCACTGTGTTTATTATCCCTGTACTGTGTCATCACTGTATCTATTATCTCTGTACTGTGACATCACTGTGTGTATTATCCCTGTACTGTGACATCACTGTGTGTATTATCCCTGTACTGTGACATCACTGTGTGTATTATCCTTGTACTGTGATATCACAGTGTGTTTTATCCTTGTACTGTGATATAACTGTGTGTATTATCTCTGTACTGTGACATCACTATTATCCCTGTACTGTGACATCACTGTGTTTATTATCCCTGTACTGTGACATCACTGTGTGTATTATCCATGTACTGTGACATCACTGTGTGTATTATCCCTGTACTGTGACATCACTGTTTATCATCCCTGTACTGTGACATCACTGTGTGTATTATCCTTGTACTGAAACATCACTTTGTGTATTATTCCTGTACTGTGACATCACTTTGTGTATTATCCCTGTACTGTGGCATCACTTTGTATGTTATCCATGTACTGTGACATCACTGTGTTTATTATCCCTGTATTGTGACATCACTGTGTGTATTATCTATGTACTGTGACATCACTGTGTTTATTATCCCTGTACTGTGACATCACTGTGTGTATTATCCCTGTACCGTGACATCACTTTGTTTATTTTCCCTGTACTTTGACATCACTGTGTTTATTATCCCTGTACCGTGACATCACTGTTTATTATCCCTGTACTGTGACATCACTGTGCCTATTATCTCTGTACTGTGACATCACTGTGTGTATTATCCCTGTACTGTGACATCACTGTTTATTATCCCTGTACTGTGACATCACTGTGTCTATTATCTCTGTACTGTGACATCACTGTGTGTATTATCCCTGTACTGTGACATCACTGTGTGTATTATCCTTGTACTGTGACATCACTGTGTGTATTATCCTTGTTCTGTGACATCACTGTGTTTATTACCCTGTACTGTGACATCACTGTGTGTATTATCCTTGTACTGTGACAACAGTTTGTGTATCTTCCCTGTACTGTAACATCATTTTGTGTATTATCCCTGTACTGGGATATCACTGTGTGTGTTATCCATGTACTGTGACATCACTGTGTTTATGACCCCTGTACTGTGACATCACTATGTGTATTATCCATGTACTGTGACATCACTGTGTGTATAAACCCTGTACTGTGACATCACTGTATGTATTATCCCTGTACCGTGACATCACTTTGTGTATTATCCCTGCACTGTGACATCACAGTGTGTATTATCCTTGTACTGTGACATCACTGTGTGTATTTTCCCTGTACTGTGACATCACTGTGTGTATTATCCTTCTACTGTGACATCACTGTGTGTATTAACCCTGTACTGTGACATCACTGTGTTTATTATCTTTGTACTGTGACATCACTGTGTGTATTTTCCTTGTACTGTGACATCACTGTGTGTATTATCCATATACTGTGACATCTCTGTTTATTATCCCTGTTCTGTGACATCACTGTGTGCATTTTCCCTGTACTGTGACATCACTGTGTATTATCCCTGTACTGTGACATCACTGTGTGTATTATCCCTGTACTGTGACATCACTGTGTTTATTATCCCTGTATTGTGACTTCACTGTGTATATTATCCATGTACTATGACATCACTGTGTGTATTATCCCTATACTGTGACATCACTGTTTATTATCCCTGTACCGTGACATCACTGTGTTTATTATCCCTGTACTTTGACATCACTGTGTTTATTATCCCTGTACCGTGACATCACTGTTTATTATCCCTGTACTGTGACATGACTGTGTCTATTATCTCTGTACTGTGACATCACTTTGTGTATTATCCCTGTACTGTGACATCACTGTTTATTATTCCTGTAGTGTGACATCACTGTGTGTATTATCCCTGTACTGTGACATCACTGTGTGTATTATCCCTTCTACTGTGACATCAATGTGTGTATTCTCTCTGTACTGTGACATCACTGTGTCTATTATCCCTGTACTGTGACATCACTGTGTGTATTATCCCTGTACTGTGACATCACTGTGTTTATTATCCCTGTGCTCTGACATCACTGTGTCTATTATCCTTGTACTGTGACATCACTGTGTGCATTATCCTTGTACTGTGACATCACTGTGTTTATTATCCCTGTACTGTGACATCACTGTGTGTATTATCCTTGTACTGTGACATCACTTTGTGTATTATCCCTGTACTGTGACATCACTTTGTGTATTATCCCTATACTGTGACATCACTGTGTGTATTATCCACGTACTGTGACATCACAGTGTTTATTATCCCTGTACTGTGACATCACTGTGTGTATTATCCATGTACTGTGACATCACTGTGTGTATTATCCCTGTACTGTGACATCACTGTTTATTATCCCTGTACCGTGACATCACTGTTTATTATCCCTGTACCGTGACATCACTGTGTTTATTATCCCTGTACTGTGAAATCACTGTGTTTATTATCCCTGTACCGTGACATCACTGTGTTTATTATCCCTGTACTGTGACATCACTGTGTGTATTATCCTTGTACTGTGACATCACTTTGTGTATTATCCCTATACTGTGAGATCACTGTGTGTATTATCCTTGTACTGTGACATCACTGTGTGTATTATCCCTGTACTGTGACATCACTTTGTTTATTATCCCTATACTGTGAGATCACTGTGTGTATTATCCACGTACTGTGACATCACTGTGTTTATTATCCCTGTACTGTGCCATCACTGTGTGTATTATCCATGTACTGTGACATCACTGTGTGTATTATCCCTGTACTGTGACATCACTGTTTATTATCCCTGTACTGTGACATCACTGTTTATTATCCCTGTACCGTGACATCACTGTGTTTATTATCCCTGTACTGTGAAATCACTGTGTTTATTATCCCTGTACCGTGACATCACTGTGTTTATTTTCCCTGTACTGTGACATCACTGTGTTTATTATCCCTGTACCGTGACATCGCTGTTTATTATACCTGTACCTTGACATCACTGTCTCTATTATCTCTGTACTGTGACATTACAGTGTGTATTATCCCTCTACTGTGACATCACTGTTTATTATTCCTGTTCTGTGACATCACTGTGTTTATTATCCCTGTACTGTGACATCACTGTGTCTATTATCCCTGTACTGTGACATCACTGTGTTTATTATCCCTGTACTGTGACATCACTGTGTGTATTATCCCTGTACTGTGACATCACTGTTTATTATCCCTGTATTGTGACATCACTGTGTTTATTATCCCTGTACCATGACATCACTGTGTCTATTATCTCTGTACTGTGACATCACTGTGTCTATTATCTCTGTACTGTGACATCACTATTATCCCTGTACTGTGACATCACTGTGTTTATTATCCCTGTACTGTGACATCACTGTGTGTATTATGCATGTACTGTGACATCACTGTGTGTATTATCCCTGTACTGCGACATCACTGTGTTTATTTTCCCTGTACTGTGACATCACTGTGTGTATTATCCTTGTACTGAGACATCACTTTGTGTATTATTCCTGTACTGTGACATCACTTTGTGTATTATCCCTGTACTGTGGCATCACTTTGTATATTATCCATGTACTGTGACATCACTGTGTTTATTATCCCTGTATTGTGACATCACTGTGTGTATTATCTATGTACTGTGACATCACTGTGTTTATTATCCCTGTACTGTGACATCACTGTGTGTATTATCACTGTACCGTGACATCACTTTGTTTATTTTCCCTGTACTTTGACATCACTGTGTTTATTATCCCTGTACCGTGACATCACTGTTTATTATCCCTGTACTGTGACATCACTGTGTCTATTATCTCTGTACTGTGACATCACTGTGTGTATTATCCCTGTACTGTAACATCACTGTGTGTATTATCCTTGTACTGTGACATCACTGTGTGTATTATCCTTGTTCTGTGACATCACTGTGTTTATTACCCTGTACTGTGACATCACTGTGTGTATTATCCTTGTACTGTGACAACAGTTTGTGTATCTTCCCTGTACTGTGACATCACTTTGTGTATTATCCCTGTACTGGGATAACACTGTGTGTGTTATCCATGTACTGTGACATCACTGTGTTTATGATCCCTGTACTGTGACATTACTATGTGTATTATCCATGTACTGTGACATCACTGTGTGTATTATCCCTGTACTGTGACATCACTGTATGTATTATCCCTGTACTGTGACATCACTGTGTTTATTATCCCTGTACCGTGACATCGCTGTGTGTATTATCCCTGCACTGTGACATCACTGTGTGTATTATCCTTGTACTGTGACATCACTGTGTGTATTTTCCCTGTACTGTGACATCACTGTGTGTATTATCCTTGTACTGTGACATCACTGTGTGTATTAACCCTGTACTGTGACATCACTGTGTTTATTATCCTTGTACTGTGACATCACTGTGTGTATTTTCCTTGTACTGTGACATCACTTTGTGTATTATCCCTGTACTGGGATAACACTGTGTGTGTTATCCATGTACTGTGACATCACTGTGTTTATGATCCCTGTACTGTGACATTACTATGTGTATTATCCATGTACTGTGACATCACTGTGTGTATTATCCCTGTACTGTGACATCACTGTATGTATTATCCCTGTACTGTGACATCACTGTGTTTATTATCCCTGTACCGTGACATCGCTGTGTGTATTATCCCTGCACTGTGACATCACTGTGTGTATTATCCTTGTACTGTGACATCACTGTGTGTATTTTCCCTGTACTGTGACATCACTGTGTGTATTATCCTTGTACTGTGACATCACTGTGTGTATTAACCCTGTACTGTGACATCACTGTGTTTATTATCCTTGTACTGTGACATCACTGTGTGTATTTTCCTTGTACTGTGACATCACTGTGTGTATTATCCATATACTGTGACATCTCTGTTTATTATCCCTGTTCTGTGACATCACTGTGTGCATTTTCCTTGTACTGTGACATCACTGTGTATTATCCCTGTACTGTGACATCACTGTGTGTATTATCCCTGTACTGTGACATCACTGTGTTTATTATACCTGTATTGTGACTTCACTGTGTGTATTATCCATGTACTATGACATCACTGTGTGTATTATCCCTGTACTGTGACCTCACTGTTTATTATCCCTGTACCGTGACATCACTTTGTGTATTATCCCTGTACTGTGGCATCACTTTGTATATTATCCATGTACTGTGACATCACTGTGTTTATTATTCCTGTATTGTGACATCACTGTGTGTATTATATATGTACTGTGACATCACTGTGTTTAATTTCCCTGTACTTTGACATCACTGTGTTTATTATCCCTGTACCGTGACATCACTGTTTATTATCCCTGTACTGTGACATCACTGTGCCTATTATCTCTGTACTGTGACATCACTGTGTGTATTATCCCTGTACTGTGACATCACTGTTTATTATCCCTGTACTGTGACATCACTGTGTCTATTATCTCTGTACTGTGACATCACTGTGTGTATTATCCCTGTACTGTGACATCACTGTGTGTATTATCCTTGTACTGTGACATCACTGTGTGTATTATCCTTGTTCTGTGACATCACTGTGTTTATTACCCTGTACTGTGACATTACTGTGTGTATTATCCTTGTACTGTGACAACAGTTTGTGTATCTTCCCTGTACTGTGACATCACTTTGTGTATTATCCCTGTACTGGGATATCACTGTGTGTGTTATCCATGTACTGTGACATCACTGTGTTTATGATCCCTGTACTGTGACATCACTATGTGTATTATCCATGTACTGTGACATCACTGTGTGTATTATCCCTGTACTGTGACATCACTGTATGTATTATTCCTGTACTGTGACATCACTGTGTTTATTATCCCTGTACCGTGACATCACTGTGTGTATTATCCCTGCACTGTGACATCACTGTGTGTATTATCCTTGTACTGTGACATCACTGTGTGTATTTTCCCTGTACTGTGACATCACTGTGTGTATTATCCTTGTACTGTGACATCACTGTGTGTATTAACCCTGTACTGTGACATCACTGTGTTTATTATCCTTGTACTGTGACATCACTGTGTGTATTTTCCTTGTACTGTGACATCACTGGGTGTATTATCCATATACTGTGACATCTCTGTTTATTATCCCTGTTCTGTGACATCACTGTGTGCATTTTCCTTGTACTGTGACATCACTGTGTATTATCCCTGTACTGTGACATCACTGTGTGTATTATCCCTGTACTGTGACATCACTGTGTTTATTATCCCTGTATTGTGACTTCACTGTGTGTATTATCCATGTACTATGACATCACTGTGTGTATTATCCCTGTACTGTGACATCACTGTTTATTATCCCTGTACCGTGACATCACTGTGTTTATTATCCCTGTACTTTGACATCACTGTGTTTATTATCCCTGTACCGTGACATCACTGTTTATTATCCCTGTACTGTGACATGACTGTGTCTATTATCTCTGTACTGTGACATCACTTTGTGTATTATCCCTGTACTGTGACATCACTGTTTATTATCCCTGTAGTGTGACATCACTGTGTGTATTATCCCTGTACTGTGACATCACTGTGTGTATTATCCCTTCTACTGTGACATCACTGTGTGTATTCTCTCTGTACTGTGACATCACTGTGTCTATTATCCCTGTACTGTGACATCACTGTGTGTATTATCCCTGTACTGTGGCATCACTGTGTATTATCCCTGTGCTCTGACATCACTGTGTGTATTATCCTTGTACTGTGACATCACTGTGTTTATTATCCCTGTACTGTGACATCACTGTGTGTATTATCCTTGTACTGTGACATCACTTTGTGTATTATCCCTGTACTGTGACACCACTGTGTGTATTATCCATGTACTGTGACATCACTGTGTGTATTAACCCTGTACTGTGATATCACTGTTTATTATCCCTGTACTGTGACATCACTGTTTATTATCCCTGTACCGTGACATCACTGTGTTTATTATCCCTGTACTGTGAAATCACTGTGTTTATTATCCCTGTACCGTGACATCACTGTGTTTATTATCCCTGTACTGTGACATCACTGTGTGTATTATCCTTGTACTGTGACATCACTTTGTGTATTATCCCTATACTGTGAGATCACTGTGTGTATTATCCCTGTACTGTGACATCACTGTGTGTATTATCCCTGTACTGTGACATCACTTTGTTTATTATCCCTTTACTGTGAGATC
Organism: Phyllobates terribilis; assembly: GCF_046119375.1. NCBI lineage: Eukaryota > Metazoa > Chordata > Amphibia > Anura > Dendrobatidae > Phyllobates > Phyllobates terribilis. The sequence continues at coordinate 156,952,994 of NW_027362772.1, forward strand.
ACTGTGTGTATTATCCACGTACTGTGACATCACTGTGTTTATTATCCCTGTACTGTGCCATCACTGTGTGTATTATCCATGTACTGTGACATCGCTGTGTGTATTATCCCTGTACTGTGACATCACTGTTTATTATCCCTGTACTGTGACATCACTGTTTATTATCCCTGTACCGTGACATCACTGTGTTTATTATCCCTGTACTGTGAAATCACTGTGTTTATTATCCCTGTACCGTGACATCACTGTGTTTATTATCCCTGTACCGTGACATCGCTGTTTATTATCCCTGTACCATGACATCACTGTGTCTATTATCTCTGTACTGTGACATTACTTTTGTGTATTATCCCTGTACTGTGACATCACTGTTTATTATTCCTGTTCTGTGACATCACTGTGTTTATTATCCCTGTACTGTGACATCACTGTGTCTCTTATCCCTGTACTGTGACATCACTGTGTTTATTATCCCTGTACTGTGACATCACTGTGTGTATTATCCCTGTACTTTGACATCACTGTTTATTATCCCTGTACTGTGACATCACTGTGTTTATTATCCCTGTACCGTGACATCGCTGTTTATTATCCCTGTACCATGACATCACTGTGTCTATTATCGCTGTACTGTGACATTACTGTGTGTATTATCCCTGTACTGTGACATCACTGTTTATTATTCCTGTTCTGTGACATCACTGTGTTTATTATCCCTGTACTGTGACATCACTGTGTCTATTTTCCCTGTACTGTGACATCACTGTGTCTATTATCCCTGTACTGTGACATCACTGTGTTTATTATCCCTGTACTGTGACATCACTGTGTGTATTATCCCTGTACTGTGACATCACTGTTTATTATCCCTGTTCTTTGACATCACTGTGTTCATTATCCCTGTACTGTGATATCACTGTGTTTATTATCCCTGTACTGTGACATCACTGTCTATTATCGCTATACTGTGACATCACTGTGTCTATTAACCCTGTACTGTGACATCACTGTGCTTATTATCCCTGTACTGTGACAACACTGTGTGTATTATCCCTCTACTGTGACATCACTGTGTGTATTATCCCTGTTATTTGACATCACTTTGTGTATTATCTCTGTACTGTAACATCACTGGGTTTATTATCCCTGTACTGTGACATCACTGTGTTTATTATCCCTGTGCTGTGTCATCACTGTGTATATTATCTCTGTACTGTGACATCACTGTGTATATTATCCCTGTACTCTGACATCACTGTGAGTATTATCCCTGTACTGTGACATCACTGTGTGTATTATCCCTGTACTGTGACATCACTGTGTGTATTATCCCTGTACAGTGACAGCACTGTGTGTATTATCCCTGTACTGTGACATCACTGTTTATTATCCCTTTACTGTGACATGACTGTGTCTATTATCTCTGTACTGTGACATCACTTAGTGTATTATCCCTGTACTGTGACATCACTGTTTATTATCCCTGTACTGTGACATCACTGTGTGTATTATCCCTGTACTGTGACATCACTGTGTGTATTATCGTTGTACTGTGACATCACTGTGTGTATTATCCTTGAACTGTGACATCACTGTGTTTATTATCCCTGTACTGTGACATCACTGTGTGTATTATCCTTGTACTGTGACATCACTTCGTGTATTATACCTGTACTGTGACATCACTTTGTGTATTATCCATATACTGTGACATCACTGTGTGTATTATCCACGTACTGTGACATTACTGTGTTTATTATCCCTGTACTGTGACATCACTGTGTGTATTATCAATGTACTGTGACATCACTGTGTGTATTATCCCTGTACTTTGACATCACTGTTTATTATCCCTGTACCGTGGCATCACTGTGTTTATTATCCCTGTATCGTGACATCACTGAGTTTATTTTCCCTGTACTGTGACACCACTGTGTTTATTATCCCTGTACCGTGACATCACTGTGTCTATTATCTCTGTACTGTGACATTACTATGTGTATTATCCCTGTACTGTGACCTGTGACATCACTGTTTATTATTTCTGTTCTGTGACATCACTGTGTGTATTATCTCTGTACTGTGACATCACTGTCTATTACCACTGTACTGTGACATCACTGTGTTTATTATCCCTGTCCTCAGGGTCGGTCTGGGCTGGCGTGATACCGGAATTTTCCCGGTGGGCCCCGCACCCTGCTGCAGAGGAGAGGGGGAGAAGAGAACAAAAAAATATCCTGCGGTTTTAAGGGAAACGGGCCCTTTAAAAGCGCAGGCACAGTGTACGCAGGGACGCGCGCTCGCAGCGTTCATTACCTGAACGACCGCGGCGCACGTCCCAGCGAAGCAGCTGAAGCTGCGTGTCTCCCTTCGCCGGCCGGCGTATGACGTCATCGTCATGCGCCTGCTGTGAAGGCGGCGCGCAACTCAGGAGTAGGAGGACACCGCACAGGAGCGCAGGAAGGTAAGAGTTGTGTGTGTGTGTGTGTGCGTGCGTGCGCTTGTGTAATGGTCTGGACGCACTGGCTGGACACACAAGGGGGGGAACAGCTGGACACACAAGGGGGGGCCCAGCTGGACACACAAGGGGGGCCCAGCTTGACACACAAGGGGGGGCCCAGCTGAACACACAAGGGGGGGCCCAGCTGGACAGACACACTACGGGGGGCCCAGCTGGACAGACACACAAGGGGGGGCCCAGCTGGACAGACACACAAGGGGGTAGCCTGGCTGGACACACAAGGGGGGGTCCTAGCTGGACACACAGGGGGGGAACCCTGGCTGGACACACAAGGGGCAACCCTGGCTGGACACACAAGTGGGGCCCAGCTGGACACACAAGGGTGTAGGCTGGCTGGACACACAAGGGGGGAACCCTGGCTGGACACACAAGGGGGGGCTCAGCTGGACACAATGGGGGAACCCTGGCTGGACACACAATGGAGGAACCCTGGCTGGACACACAATGGGGGAACCGTGGCTGGACACACAAGGGGGAACCGTGGCTGGACACACAAGGGGGGAACCGTGGCTGGACACACAAGGGGGGAACCGTGGCTGGACACACAAGGAGGGAACCCTGGCTGGACACACAAGGGGGGAACCCTGGCTGGACACACAAGGGGGGAACCCTGGCTGGACACACAAGGGGGGGCTCAGCTGGACACAATGGGGGAACCCTGGCTGGACACTTAATGGGGGAACCCTGGCTGGACACACAATGGGGGAACCGTGGCTGGACACACAAGGGGGAACCGTGGCTGGACACACAAGGGGGGAACCGTGGCTGGACACACAAGGGGGGAACCGTGGCTGGACACACAAGGAGGGAACCCTGGCTGGACACACAAGGGGGGAACCCTGGCTGGACACACAAGGGGGGAACCCTGGCTGGACACACAAGGGGGAACACTGGCTGGACACACAAGGGGGGGCCCTGGCTGAACCCAGGCAAAGGGGGATGGGTATATGGGGGGGCAGGCTGGACACATGGAGGCCAGGATGGATATATGGGGGGGGGGCAGCCTGGACACATGGAGGCCAGGATGGATATATGGGGGGCAGGATGGATATATGGGGGGCACGCTGGACACTTGGAGGCCAGGATTGATATATGGGGGGCAGGGTGGACATATGGAGGCCAGGATGGATATATGGGGGGCAGGCTGGACACATGGAGGCAAGGATGGATATATAGGGGGGCAGACTGGACACACGGAGGCCAGGATGGATATATGGGGGGGCAGGCTGGACTCATGGAGACCAGGATGGATATATGGGGGGGCAGACTGGACTCATGGAGGCCATGATGGATATATGGGAGGGGGCAGGCTGGACACATGGAGGCCAGGATGGATCTATGGGGGGGGAGGCTGAACACATGGAGGCCAGGATGGATATATGGGGGGGCAGGCTGAACACATGGAGGCCAGGATGTTTACATGGGGGGGACGACAGGCTGGACACATGGGGGCTAGGATGGATATGTGGGGGGGCGGGCTCGATACATGTGAGCTAGCATAAATATATGGAGGGGCACGCTGGATATATGGGGGGTGTCAGGATGGATATACAGTACAGACCAAAAGTTTGGACACACCTTCTCATTTAAAGATTTTTCTGTATTTTCATTACTATGAAAATTGTACATTCACATTGAAGGCATCAAGACTATGAATTAACACATGTGGAATTATATAGTTAACAAAAAAGTGTGAAGCAACTGAAAATATGTCTTATATTCTAGGTTCTTCAAAGTAGCCACCTTTTGCTTTGATGACTGCTTTGCACACTCTTGGCATTCTCTTGATGAGCTTCAAGAGGTAGTCACTGGAAATGGTCTTCCAACAATCTTGAAGGAGTTCCCAGAGATGCTTAGCACTTGTAGGCCCTTTTGCCTTCACTCTGCGGTCCAGCTCACCCCAAACCATCTCGATTGGGTTCAGGTCTGGTGACTGTGGAGACGAGGTCATCTGGCGTAGCACCCCATCACTCTACTTCTTGGTCAAATAGCCCTTACACAGCCTGGAGGTGTGTTTGGGGTCATTGTCCTGTTGAAAAATAAATGATGGTCCAACTAAACGCAAACCGGATGGAATAGCATGCCGCTGCAAGATGCTATGATAGCCATGCTGATTCAGTATGCCTTAAGCTTTGAATAAATCCCCAACAGTGTCACCAGCAAAGCACCCCCACAGCATCACACCTCCTCCTCAATGCTTCACGGTGGGAACAAGGCATGTAAAGTCCATGCGTTCACCTTTTCTGCGTCGCACAAAGACACAGTGGTTGGAACCAAAGATCTCAAATTTGGACTCATCAGACCAAAGCACAGATTTCCACTGGTCTAAAGTCCATTCCTTGTGTTCTTTAGCCCAAACAAGTCACTTCTGTTTGTTGCCTGTCCTTAGCAGTGGCTTCCTAGCAGCTATTTTACCATGAAGGCCTGCTGCACAAAGTCTCCTCTTAACAGTTGTTGAAGAGATGTGTCTGCTGCTAGAACTCTGTGTGGCATTGACCTGGTCTCTAATCTGAGCTGCTGTTAACCTGCGATTTCTGAGGCTGGTGACTCGGATAAACTTATCCTCAGAAGCAGAGGTGACTCTTGGTCTTCCTTTCCTTGGGCGGTCCTCATGGAGCCAGTTTCTTTGTAGCGCTTGATGGTTTTTGCAACTGCACTTGGGGATACTTTCAAAGTTTTCCCAATTTTTCGGACTGACTGACCTTCATTTCTTAAAGTAATGCTGGCCACTCGTTTTTCTTTACTTAGCTGCTTTTTTCTTGCCATAATACAAATTCTAACAGTCTATTCAGTAGGACTATCAGCTGTGTATCCACCAGACTTCTGCACAACACAACTGATGGTCCCAACCCCATTTATAAAGCAAAAAATCCCACTTATTAAACCTGACAGGGCACACCTGTGAAGTGAAAACCATTTCCGGTGACTACCTCTTGAAGCTCATCAAGAGAATGCCAAGAGTGTGCAAAGCAGTCATCAAAGCAAAACACATGGTTACTTCGAAGAACCTAGAATATAAGACATATTTTCAGTTGTTTCACACTTTTTTGTTAAGTATATAATTCCACATGTGTTAATTCATAGTTTTGATGCCTTCAGTGTGAATGTACAATTTTCATAGTCATGAAAATACAGAAAAATCTTTAAATGAGAAGGTGTGTCCAAACTTTTGGTCTGTACTGTATGCAGGGGTTAAGGGCAGTATGGATATATGAGGGCGGAGGCTGGACACATGGAGGCCAGGATGGATATGTAGGGGGAGCAGGCTGGACACATGGAGGCCAGGATGGATATATGGGTGGGGCAGGCTGGACACATAAAGGCCAGGATGGATATGTAGAGGGGCAGGCTGGACACATGGAGTCCAGGATGAATTTATGGGGGGGACTGTCAGGATGGATATATGCAGGAGGGAAGGGCAGGATGGATATATGGTGGGAGGCTGGACACATGGGGGCCAGGATGGATATGTAGGGGGCAGGCTGGACACATGGAGGATATATGAGGGGATATATGGGGGGGATATATGGTGGTCAGGCTGTGTATAATGTCACTGGTGATCCCTGTATTACCTGTACACTGACACTAAATACAGAGCTCCAGTGTATAATGTCACTTGTGATCACTGTATTACCTGTACACTGTACACTATATACAGAGCTCCTGTGTATAATGTCACTGGTGATCCCTGTATTACCTGTACACTGACACTATATACAGAGCTCCTGTGTATAATGTCGCTGGTGGTAATAACAGTGTTGTTAGTATTGTGGTTTGTATTCATGATCAGTATTGTAGTATTTGGTCACTTTGGGGTGGTAATATGTGGTCTGGTCATGGTGTGGCCATATTTGTTCCTTGTATGTGGTATTATTCGGTCACTATGTGATGGTAACATGTGATCTAGTCATGGTGTGGCGATATTTGTCCCTTTTGTATGTGGTATTATTGGTGTTGATATAGTGAACTGTGTTGTGTATGGCGGTCATTTTGTTCTTGCTGATATTAACTAGGAAAAGATTTTTTTCCATTAGGCCACAGCCCCACCATTAGTATTTGGTTAGTATTTTTTCTCAGGAGTCGCTGCCAAAACAAGGAGTGGGAGATAAATGCAAAATTGGTGACTTGTTTCTATTCTACCTTTTCTCTGATTGTTCCTCACCTGGTTTTGGCTCCCACTCCTGAGAAACAATACTGACCAAATACTGATAGTGGGGCCGTGACCTTAGAGATTAAATACTTGGACCAGAGCAGCAGAGATACACTTACAGGGGTTCTCTGGTGAAAAGAAGTAATCACCTCTCTACAGGATCAGTGATAATATTGATTGGTGGGGGTCTGACTGCTGGGACACAATCAGCAGAATGTGAAGCTTTTCTCCCCATTAGACTGGAGCGGCATGTGAGATGCGACCACTGATCCATTGATTCCCTCAGTGACTGTGAGCGCTGCTCTTTTTTGGAAGCCCCCAAGAGAATGAATGAGGTTGCAGTCAGATGTCCCACCTGTCGCTGCATTTTAAAATGGGGATAAGTGTCCTGTCAGGGATAAGCGTTCCCCATTTTTCCGATCGATGCAGTTTCCAATGTTCGGACCCAAACGATCAATAAGTGATCACCGATCCTGTGGATCCCATGGATCGGTGATAACTAGTGTTGAGCGATACCTTCCGATATCAGGAAATATCGGATCGGATTGGATCGGGCCGATACTCAAAAAGTATCGGATATCGTCAATTCCGATACCGGAAACCAATGCAAGTCAATGGGACACAAATATCGGAATGAAAATAAACCCTTTCTTTCCTTGTAGGTTAATTCTACATGAAGGAAAACAACCAAGAATAATGTAGAATGTATTGGGGGAGGTGGGTGCCCAAATCGATGGGAACAGTGCTCACAATGAAATATGAAAAGAAGGCAATTCAGCAGTGGCATACACAGGTACCCGACAATTTAGAACAGAAAGAATAGAGCTTCACACATAGATTAGATAGATAGAAACATGTCAGTCACATATATAAGAAGTACAGTGACAGTGTTGCTTACTGTACTTGTCATTTAGTGTTAAAATAAAGGATTTCTTAAAAAAAAAATTGGCGTGGGGTTCCCCCGTAATTTTAGTCTCTAGCGGAGGTTAAGCAGACGGCTGGGGCAGATGTTTGAAGCCTGGGAAGGGGGTAATACCCACGGAGCTTCCCAGACTACTAATATCAGCCCCCAGCTGAATACCTAGCCTTTACTAGCTATTGAAATGGGGGACCCCCCCCAAAAAAATGACGTGGGGTCCCCCCTATTTTAATAGCTAGCAAAGGCTAGGCAGACAGCTGGGAGCTGATATTAATAGCCCAGGAAGGATGCCATGAATATTGGCCCCCTCCCAAGCTAGAAACACCAGCCGTCAGCCGCCCCAGAAATGGCGCATCCATAGGATGCGCCAATTCTGGCACTTAGCCTCGCTCGCCCCACTGCCCTGTAGCGGTGGCAGTGGGGTAATAGGGCTGGGGTTGATGTCAGCTTATAATGCCAGCTGACATCAAGCCCAGGTTAGTAATGGAGAGGCATCTATAAGACACCCCCATTACTAACCCCATAGTCAAAGTTACAAAAAAACAAACACCCAGAATAAAGTCCTTTAATTGAAATAAAGACACAATTCTTTATTGTTCTAAATTAAACCATACTTACCATCACGCCCATTCCAGCTGAAGCCAACGATCTCCTGCAATAAAAGTAAAATAATAAAGCAACATCATCCTTACCTTCCCATGGTTTCCAGGACGGCTCCAGCTCTGCTACATTCACATGACAGGCTGGATCGCAGCAGAAAGCTGCCATCCAGCCTGTCATGCCGCAGGCAGACACTGAGAAGCGCAGGCATGCTTGCGCTCCTCAGTGTCTGGCTGTGACGGCATCCAGATGAGCCGACAATGAACTCAGCTCACCTCATGCACGTCACTGACAGCGTGGGAGAATTCTCCTGCGAATGCGGTGAGCATGAGAGACTCGGCTCATCTGGATGCCGTCACAGCCTGACACTGAGGAGCGCAAGCATGCCTGCTCTTCTCAGTGTCTGCCTGCGGCATGACAGGCTGGATGGCAGCTTTCTGCTGCGATCCAGCCTGTCATCTCGATGTAGCAGAGCTGGAGCTGTCCTGGGAACCATCGAAAGGTAAGGATGATGTTGGTTTATTATTTTTCTTTTATTACAGGAGATTGTTGGCTTCAGCTGGAATGGGCGTGATGGTAGTGTTATAGCAGAAGATGGAGTCCCTCAAGTTTAAAGGCCCCATCTATGCTATATAAGTCTGACAGTTATTTTAGGTAAAAAAACCAGCAAGCTGAAATGTTCCTTCTTGTATCAATAGCGTGTCCTTGCTAAAAAGATAACGTGTTCTCCCTGGCCAGATGTTTCTTCTTGTAGCAATAATGTGTTCTTGCAAGAAGATAAAATGGCCTTGCTAACCAGATAAGTCTAATTAAATATTTTAAAGCATACAGAAACTAGCTTTTTTCGCTTGTTCAGCTAAACTGTATAATCGAACCATATATGGCAAATCCGTTTCCTGTCTTCAGGGTGTATATTAGCCCTGTGTTTTGTAATAAAGGTTAGAGTATGTTTAGACACAAACATCCTGTCCTGTGTATTCTTCTCTCCGATATCGTAATCCAAAGGATAGAAGACCAAGAATGCAGTGACGACAGCTGGCGCCTCGAACAGGGACCTTGAGTTAATCTACCCAGGGGTGCTCGACTGGTCCGAGACGTGGGACGAGTGAAGCTCTCTGTTGGTGATATATACAGCGCTGAGGTAAGAATAACTGTTATATTCTACCTAATTATATCACTGCATAGAAGAGACTCCCTCACCCCCGAGCGGTCGGCTCCCCAGGTAATTCACAGATTGTTGTCTGGCTCAGGTCCCTTTGAACCAGTAGAATCCCCTCAGATCAGTCCTGCCTTCTATCCTTTGGAGAATTTAAGAATGAAAGTATGGATCCGATGATTGTGTTGTGGATGTGTCCCGGGATTGATGTTTTTGGTCTGTTTTTCTGGCTGGCGTATAAGTCTTAGAGAGGCTAGTAGTGGAATGGTTCAGAAACCTTTGTGGCCCATTGTCTAAGTGACCATTGTCTAAGTGACTGAGGAGTCTCTTCTAGGTGAGGAGAACCGGAAAAAAAAAAGGGGAACCAAAATGCCAAGGAAGGCATTATAGCCAAAGATGTAAAAAGCCAGGACATTTTAGAAAGAACTGTAGGACCAACCCATATCCAAATGCTCAGAGTACGGGTCCTCCAGCCGACCAAACAACGCCCCCATAGGATGTGGGTAGCTTGCACATGAACCCCCTCATCTCCTTACCCCCAACTCCCAGTTGTATAGTGCAGGTGAACCTACCAGGGGGACATGAAATCGATTTCCAAGTAGATACGGGGGCCGACAATTCAGTAATTACGCAAGGTGAATGGCCATATACTGACACTGATTTTTCACATCATGTCATTGCCACCCCCTTCAATTCCCCGTCTGTCCTGCTCCCTGTCACTAAAAGAATTCCCCTGCAAATTCAAGGAGCTACTGTACATAGCCAGCTCATGGTATCGCCCCAAGGCCAATGTAATCTATTGGGAAATGATGTGTTGTCCCAATTACAAGCACATATAGAGTATCATCCCGATGGCACTGTGACCATGACCTCAGGTTTAAAACCAAGTACCCTTTGCAAAATTATGTCACTAGATATTGCCAGCATAGAAGAGACAAATGAGTTTCCCCTGATATTAGAGCAGGCTGTGCCACATGATTTTTGGGCCTCAGACAAAACAGATGTTGGTAGGTTAAGAGTTCAACCAGTAATGGTGAAATTAAAACCAGGAGCAATCTTACCTCAACAGAGGCAGTATCCCCTTAGCTCGGCTCAGGAGAATGCCATAGCCCAGCAAGTCCAAAAATTACTACAGAGAGGAGTCCTAGTCAAAACCCAGTCCCCTTGCTACACTCCCCTGTTCCCAGTAAAGAAAAAGAGCGTGCCAGGACAACCAGCCGCATATAGAATGGTCCATGACCTCCGGTTGGTTAACAAAGCCACAGAACTTCTAACACCAGTTGTGCCCAACCCGCATACTCTCCTGTCACAGATACCTTCTAACTCTCTTTGCTTTTCAGTAGTCGATTTGGCAAATGCATTTTTCAGTGTACCATTACATCCTGACTGCCAGTACCTGTTTGCTTTCACATTCCAGGGCAGTCAATATACATGGACAGTGTTGCCACAGGGTGCCCAGAATTCACCCACAATGTACACTGCAAGTCTGCAGGAAATACTGGAGGGATGGTCTGAACCACATATCGTTGTTTTGCAATATGTCGATGACCTGCTCATTTGTGCCCCCTCCAGGAAACAATGTCATAGTGCAACTATATCGCTTATGTTGTTTCTCTATCGCGCTGGCTGCAAGGCATCGAAAGATAAGCTTCAGTTTTGTAAATCTTCAGTCACCTTTTTGGGACATTGCATTACACAAGGAGCTCGTCATTTAACAAATGCACGTAAACTAGCAGTACAGGCATTCACCGTCCCCATTAATGTTGCAGCCCTCAGAACTTTTCTTGGACTTGTTTCCTATTGCAGACAGTGGATTCATGCCGTCTCTGTTTTAATGCAGCCCCTCTATGACTGTCTTACTCCAACACCTTTTGTACTAACACCAGAGGCAATAGACTGTTTTTATTCTCTCAAGAACCGTATTTTGGCCGCTCCAGCTTTGGGTACACCTAATTATGAGCTCCCATTTACTCTGTACCTTCATGAACAAGCTGGACATGCAGCAGGAGTTTTAACTCAAACACACGGTGATAATCAGAGACCTGTTGCCTATTTTAGTGGCAGATTAGATGCGATAGCCAGAGGTGCACCATCCTGTGTACGTGCTCTGCATGCTGTTGGACTATTACTCCATAAATCCGCAGACATTGTTCTAGATCACCCGCTCACCGTTCTAACACCTCATGATGTCTACACTATATTGAACCAAGTGCAACCCGCTCACCTCTCAGCAGCACGTCATCTCAGGTTACAATGTGCACTGTTAATGCCTCCCAATGTTTCTTTACAGAGGTGTACTACCCTGAATCAAGCAACTTTGTTACCTCTCTCGGATCTAAAGGAGGAGTCAGGTACTGTGCTTTTTAAGGAAGATCCAAGAGAGGAAGTTCCTCATGACTGTGTACAAATGATGGCACAAGAAACGGCAGGTTTACCTACTGTATTTGAACATGAATTACAAAATGCAGATTTAGAATTTTTTGTAGATGGATCCCGTCATCAGGACGATTCAGGTACCTTCCATACTGGATATGCAGTTGTCTCCCTCAATGCAGTAATCAAGGCAGAACCAATGCTCCCACACCAATCGGCTCAAGAAGCTGAACTTAGGGCCCTAACCGAGGCCTGTAAACTAGCGGAAGGTAGTATTGTTAACATTTACACAGATTCTAGGTACGCATTCGGTATATCGCATGATTTTGGTCCCATATGGAAGTCAAGAGGTTTCCTGACGGCAGCAGGACACCCCATTAAGAATGCTGATGCGGTCCAGCAGTTAATTGATGCGCTACAACTACCCAAACAAGTAGCTGTCATAAAGGTAAGAGCACATACCAGACGCACCGACTAGGTAAGCAGAGGTAACGCGATGGCAGATGCAGCGGCAAAAACAGCAGCCTGTAAGCCGCAACAAGGGTCAACAGTACGTCAGTTAAGTGCCCCTAAAAACCCCTTTGTGTCGGAGGACATCTTATCCCAAATGCAGGCTCAGGCTCAAAAGGAGGAGGTTGATAAGTGGTTAAAGGAAGGTGCATGCCTGAATGAAGCAAATGGGGTATGGGGGAAAGGGACACGACGATGCCTTCCAAGGGCACTGTACCCAGCAGCTGCCCAGATACTACATGGGCCGACACACCAATCTAAAACGGGTGTGATGAGTGTGATGCAGAAACATTGGGTGGCACCAGGATTCTCCACCTGTATTGAAAACCTGGTACAAGGGTGCATGATATGTGCTACACATAATCAGGGTAGAGTAGTTAAAACACCACCCAAACACACCCCCCGGCCCCTCTATCCATTCCAGAGACTGCAAATTGATTATATTCAGCTGCCAAAGTCAGGATCATGGGAATATGTGTTGGTCTGTATTGATTTGTTCTCAGGATGGCCAGAGGCTTTCCCGATTGCCAAAGCCACGGCTGCGGCAACCGCAAAGAAACTGCTTGCGGAGGTGGTCTGCAGGTATGGGGTACCAGAGGTAATTGAGAGTGACAGAGGTACACACTTCACAGGTGAAATAATGAATGAAGTCATGTCAGCTCTAGGAATTCAACAAGCATTCCACACCCCATATCACCCGCAAAGTAGTGGTAAAGTGGAAAGACTGAATGGAACATTGAAATTAAAAATTCAGAAAGCCATGGCTGAGACAGGAAAACCATGGCCGGACTGTTTACCGCTTGCTCTGTTTTCAGTAAGATACACGCCTAATAGAAAGACTGGACTCTCTCCATATGAGATATTGTTTGGCAACGTACCCAGCCTAGGGTGTTTCTATCCGCAAGCATTAGAAATGAACAACCATGTGCTAAGTTCCTACGTGAGGGCTTTACACAAAAAGATTAAGCAAGTACATGATAATGTCTTCAGTTCTCTTCCAGATCCAGATCAAGACTCTAGCAGCCATACGCTGCAACCTGGAGACTGGGTGGTTATAAAAAGACACGTGAGGAAAAGCCTAGATCCACGGATTGACGGACCCTTTCAAGTTCTGCTGACCACAAGTACAGCTTTTAAGCTAGAGGGAAAAGAGACCTGGATCCACGCGTCCCATTGCAAAAAGATACTAGGAGAACCAGCGGACAAAGAATGATGACATTGTTTATACTTACCTGCATCCTTACAACCACAGGTGCATGGACTAGGTTGAGCGCCACAGATGGAGACGACAATAGATTCATTAGACATCATCTTGCTCTAATCGATGGACTAAAGGAGCAAAACCAGACCATTGCTAATTGTTGGATATATACACATGCCCCTGTGACGTCCACTAGCATACCCTTTCTCGCTGTCCCGGTCTCATGGGAAGAGATAAACTTTTGGGTGAACTGTTCAGATACTTGAGCCAATAATGCCACACAGAGACTGTGGAATACCACTGTTGGTATTCCCGTAGTAGGATGGACAGAATTTCCGTGGTGGCAAGGGAACCTGACGGGTCAAATAATTCCCAGGTTGTATTTAGCATTTAAAGGAGGGGAGTGGGTACCTCGAAACAAAACAAAAATTACTGATTTTGGTAAGATACCACAACAAGGGTTAAAAGTAAGTTTCAAGCCCACCTCAGACAGTAGTGATGCCTTTAAACCTTCCCTGTTGGAAAGATATCTACACACTTCTTATTGGGTGAATAATGTCTATTTTAAAAACGGGACAAGTGATACCTGTGCCAAAATACCTGGCAATCTACAGTGTAATGAAAGCTCAAGTTATCAGAAAGGTGCACCTACGTGTGGCAATCCTGATGCTGGCTATTGTTCTCCCTTAGGTCAGCAGCCTGGGTGGTGTATGATGTCAAATGTTTCTAAGTTTGTTGATTTAGTTCACCGTTTAATACTGCAACATTCAGCATTATGGAATATCCCCTTATCCATGTATTGGGTATGTGGAGACAAGGCTTTCAAGTGGCTCCCAGTAGGAGTAACAGGAACTTGTACCTTAGCCAGATTGACCCCCGCAACTTATATTGTTACTCCAGACCAGCTAGATCCTTTGTCTATCCCAAAACATACACTGCATAAGCGATCAGCAGACAATAAAGAAAGACCAAGTGGGAGACCCCATATAGTTCAAATGGGAGGGGTAAACAAATTTTTCAGTGTTTTGTTTATATACCCTATGTTGACACAAACGTGGGATAAATTAGTAGAAGCTACAGACTATCTTGATGATCAGATTTGGGATATTTTAGAAGTAGTTAACGGATCTCTTGCAGTACAGAATCAATTGATTATTGTCACGAACCAACATACCCTTGTACTAGATTATTTAACAGCAGCACAAGGAGGGATGTGCCAGATATTAGGGCCCGCATGCTGCCATTACATAGACAATTCTAGTGTACTGACGCTGAAGCATAAGTTGGAAGATGTGGTAAAATTAAGGAAGCTATATGATGAGGCCAACCTGAAGAATCAGGATTCCTGGTGGGCAAACACCTTTTCCTTTCTAGATCCCGCAAATTGGTTTAAAGGTATCGGTCGGTGGGTGGTTGGCTGGTATAGTGCAAGCTATTTTACAGGTTTTGCTAATGTGTCTTGCGGTTTATTTGGTTTTTAAGCTTTTTCTAATGTGTATTCAGCATTGTACTAAAAGAAAACATAGAGATTCGTATTGATAAATGAAGGAACAAAAGGATGGAATGTTATAGCAGAAGATGGAGTCCCTCAAGTTTAAAGGTCCCATCTATGCTATATAAGTCTGACAGTTATTTTAGGTAAAAAAAACAGCAAGCTGAAATGTTCCTTCTTGCATCAATAGCGTGTCCTTGCTAAAAAGATAACGTGTTCTCCCTGGCCAGATGTTTCTTCTTGTAGCAATAATGTGTTTTTGCAAGAAGATAAAATGGCCTTGCTAACCAGATAAGTCTAATTAAATATTTTAAAGCATACAGAAAATAGATTTTTTCGCTTGTTCAGCTAAACTGTATAATCGAACCATATATGACAAATCCGTTTCCTGCCTTCAGGGTGTATATTAGCCCTGTGTTTTGTAATAAAGGTTGGAGTATGTTTAGACACAAACATCCTGTCCTGTGTCTTCTTCTCTCCGATATCGTAATCCAAAGGATAGAAGACCAAGAATGCAGTGACGACAGTAGGTATGGTTTAATTTAGAACAGTAAAGAATTGTGTGTTTATTTCAATTAAAGGACTTTTTTTTGGGTGTTGTGTTTTTTTTAAATACTTTACTAGAAATTCATGGCGGTCATGTCTAATAGTGGCGTGACCCCATGAATTTCGGGCTTAGGGCCAGCTGATAATACCAAGCTGGCCCTAACCCCTTTATTACCCAGTGAGCCACCGCACCAGGGCCCTGGATGAGCTGCGCTCCTCAGTGTCAGGCTGTGACGGCATCCAGATGAGCCGAGTCTCTCACGCTCAACGCATGCGCAGGAGAATTCTCCCACGCTGCCAGTGACGTGCATGAAGTGAGCTGAGTTCATTGTCGGCTCATGTTGATGCCGTCACAGCCTGACACTGAGGAGCGCAAGCATGCCTGCGCTTCTCAGTGTCTGCGGCATGACAGGCTGGATGACAGCTTTCTGCTGCGATCCAGCCTGTCATGTGAATGTAGCAGAACTGAAGCCGTCCTGGGAACCATGGAATGGTAAGGATGATGTTGCTCTATTATTTTACTTTTATTGCAGGAAATCGTTGGCTTCAGCTGGAATGGGCGTGGTGGTAAGTATGGTTTAATTTAGAACAATAAAGAATTGTGTGTTTATTTCAATTAAAGGACTTTATTCTGGGTGTTTGTGTTTTTTTTTAACTTTGACTATGGGGTTAGTAATGGGGGTGTCTTATAGACGCCTCTCCATTACTAACCTGGGCTTGATGTCAGTGGCATTATAAGCTGACATCAACCCCAGCCCTATTACCCCACTGCCACCGCTACAGGGCAGTGGGAAGAGCGAGGCTAAGTGCCAGAATTGGCGCATCCTATGGATGCGCCTTTTCTGGGGCGGCTAACGGCTGGTGTTTCTAGCCTGGGAAGGGGCCAATATTCATGGCACCCATCCTGGGCTATTAATATCAGCCCCCAGCTGTCTGCCTAGCCTTTGCTAGCTATTAAAATAGGGGGGACCCCACGTCATTTTTTGGGGGGTCCCCCATTTTAATAGCTAGTAAAGGCTAGGTATTCAGCTGGGGGCTGATATT
This sequence comes from Phyllobates terribilis, assembly GCF_046119375.1. Classification (NCBI taxonomy): domain Eukaryota; kingdom Metazoa; phylum Chordata; class Amphibia; order Anura; family Dendrobatidae; genus Phyllobates; species Phyllobates terribilis. The sequence goes on from NW_027362772.1 coordinate 156,969,506, forward strand.
AGTAGCCTGGGAAGCTTCGTGGGTATTACCCCCTTCCCAGGCTTCAAACATCTGCCCCAGCCGTCTGCTTAACCTCCGCTAGAGACTAAAATTACGGGGAACCCCACGCCAATTTTTTTTTTTTAGAAATTCTTTATTTTAACACTAAATGACAAGTACAGTAACCAACACTGTCACTGTACTTATTATATATGTGACTGACATGTTTCTATCTATCTAATCTATGTGTGATGCTCTATATTTCTGTTCTAAATTGTCGGGTACCGATGCTGAATTGCCGGCCGGCTTTTTTAAAGAGACGGTGCATGAAAACACTATTATTTTTTTAAATAAATCCTTTAACACTAAATGACAAGTACAGTAACCAATACTGTCACTGTACTTCTTATATATGTGACTGACATGTTTCTATCTATCTAATCTATGTGTGAAGCTCTATTCTTTCTGTTCCAAATTGTCGGGTACGGGTATATGCCGCTGATGAATTGCCGGCTTTTCATGTTTCACTGTGAGCACTGTTCCCATCGATTTGGGCAACCACTGTAATGCCACAACAACCATGGCTGTGGCATTAACGTCTTAAAAAAATATTAATTCCTGATATTCCATTTAATTGTAATGTAAGGGAGATAATGTAATGTCAGCGCTTGAGCAGGAGAATTCTCCCACGCTGGGATGGCATTCTGATGACAGGCTGGATCGCAGCTGAGCGCTGCCATCCAGCTTGTCATCCTTCAGAGACACTGCAGAGCGCAGGCATTATTGGAACTTCCGATTCCGGTATTCGATATTCTAAAAGTATCGGAACTCAGTACCGGAACTCCGATACCGCGAATATCTGTCGATACCCCATATTTCAGTATCGGAATGCTCAACACTAGTGGTAACTTGTTTTAACCAAAGAACCCATTTAATGCAAACTACCGTAACTGTACATCCCAGTTAGAGTCGCACAGTAGATGTGCAGGAGCCGCCAGTCAATGCTCCACTATAACAGAGATAGCGGATAACAGATATTTGCATATGGCAGTAGGTGGGCCCCTAGAGTCAGATCTCCCTGTGGGCCCCAGACTCCCCAGTCCGACCCTGCCTGTACTGTGACATCACTGTGTCTATTATCCCTGTACTGTGACATCACTGTGTTTATTATCCCTGTACTGTGACATCGCTGTGTGTATTATCCCTGTTTGTGACATCACTGTTTATTATCCCTGTTCTGTGACATCACTGTGTTTATTATCCCTGTACTGTGACATCACTGTGTTTATTATCCCTGTACTGTGACATCACTGTGTTTATTATTCCTGTACTGTGACATCACTCTCTATTATCTCTGTACTGTGACATCACTGTGTCTATTAACCCTATACTGTGACATCACTGTTTATTATCCCTGTACTGTGACATCACTGTGTGTATTATCCCTTTACTGTGACATCACTGTTTACTTTCCCTGTTCTGTGACATCACTGTGTGTATTATCCCTGTATTGTGACATCACTGTTTGTATTATCTCTGTACTCTGACATCATTGTGTTTATTATCCCTGTACTGTGACATCACTGTGTTTATTATCCCTGTACTGTGTCATCACTGTGTCTATTATCTCTGTACTGTGACATCACTGTGTGTATTATCCCTGTACTGTCACATCACTGTGTGTATTATCCCTGTACTGTGACATCACTGTGTGTATTATCCTTGTACTGTGATATCACTGTGTGTATTATCCTTGTACTGTGATATAACTGTGTGTATTATCTCTGTACTGTGAAAACACTATTATCCCTGTACTGTGACAACACTGTGTTTATTATCCCTGTACTGTGACATCACTGTGTCTATTATTCCTGTACTGTGACATCACTGTGTTTATTATCCCTGTACTGTGACATCACTGTGTGTATTATCCCTGTACTGTGAAATCACTGTTTATTATCCCTGTTCTGTGACATCACTGTCTTTATTATCCCTGTACTGTGACATCACTGTGTTTATTATCCCTGTACTTTGACATCACTGTCTATTATCGCTGTACTGTGACATCACTGTGTCTATTAACCCTGTACTGTGACATCACTGTGCTTATTATCTCTGTACTGTGACATCACTGTATGTATTATCCCTGTACTGTGACATCACTGTTTATTTTCCCTGTTCTGTGACATCACTGTGTATATTATCCCTGTTCTTTGACATCACTGTGTGTATTATCTCTGTACTGTGACATCACTGTGTTTATTATCCCTGTACTGTGACATCACTGTGTTTATTATCCCTGTGCTGTGTCATCACTGTGTATATTATCTCTGCACTGTGACATCACTGTGTGCATTATCCCTGTACTGTGACATCACTGTGTGTATTATCCCTTTACTGTGACAGCACTGTGTGTATTATTCCTGTACTGTGACATCACTGTTTATTATCCCTGTACTGTGACATGACTGTGTCTATTATCCCTGTACTGTGACATCACTGTTTATTATCCCTGTACTGTGAAATCACTGTGTGTATTATCCCTGTACTGTGACATCACTATGTGTATTATACTTGTACTGTGACATCACTGTGTGTATTATCCTTATACTGTGACATCACTGTGTTTATTATCCCTGTACTGTGACATCACTGTGTGTATTATCCTTGTACTGTGACATCACTTCGTGTATTATACCTGTACTGTGACATCACTTTGTGCATTATCCCTATACTTTGACATCACTGTGTGTATTATCCACGTACTGTGACATCACTGTGTTTATTATCGGTGTACTGTGACATCACTGTGTGTATTATCCATGTACTGTGACATCACTGTGTGTATTATCCCTGTACTGTGACATCACTGTTTATAATCCCTGTACTGTGACATCACTGTGTTTATTATCCCTGTACCGTGACATCACTGTTTATTATCCCTGTTCCGTGACATCACAGTGTCTATTATCTCTGTACTGTGACAATACTATGTGTATTATCCCTGTACTGTGACATCACTGTTTATTATTCCTATTCTGTGACATCACTATGTGTATTATCTCTGTACTGTGACATCACTGTCTATTACCCCTGTACTGTGACATCACTGTGTTATTATCCCTGTACTGTGACATCACAGTGTCTACTATCCCTGTACTGTGACATTACTGTGTTTATTATCCCTGTACTGTGACATCACTGTGTGTATTATCGCTGTTTGTGACATCACTATTTATTATCCCTGTTCTGTGACATCACTGTGTTTATTATCCCTGTACTGTGACATCACTGTGTTTCTTATCCCTATACTGTGACATCACTGTGTTTCTTATCCCTGTACTGTGACAGCACTCTCTATTATCTCTGTACTGTGACATCACTGTGTCTATTAACCCTGTACTGTGACATCACTGTTTATTATCCCTGTACTGTGACATCACTGTATGTATTATCCCTGTACTGTGACATCACTGTTTATTTTTGCTGTTCTGTGACATCACTATGTGTATTATCCCTGTACTATGACATCACTGTGTGTATTATCTCTGTACTGTGACATCACTGTGTTTATTATCCCTGTACTGTGACATCACTGTGTTTATTATCCCTGTACTGTGTCATCACTGTGTCTATTATCTCTGTACTGTGACATCACTCTGTGTATTATCCCTGTACTGTGACTTCACTGTGTTTATTATCCCTGTACTGTGACATCACTGTGTGTATTATCCTTGTACTGTGATATCACTGTGTGTATTATCCTTGTACTGTGATATAACTGTGTGTATTATCCCTGTACTGTGACATCACTGTTTATTATTCCTATACTGTGACATCACTGTGTGTATTATCCTTGTACTGTGATATCCATGTGTGTATTATCCTTGTACTGTAACATCACTGTGTTTATTATCCCTGTACTGTGACATCACTGTGTGTATTATCCTTGTACTGTGACATCACTTTGTGTATTATCACTGTTCTGTGACATCACTTTGTGTATTATCCCTATACTGTGACATCACTGTGTGTATTATCCACGTACTGTGACATCACTGTGTTTATTATCCTTGTACTGTGACATCACTGTGTGTATTATCCATGCACTGTGACATCACCGTGTGTATTATCCCTGTACTGTGACATCACTGTTTATTATCCCTGTACCGTGACATCACTGTGTTTATTATCCCTGTACCGTGACATCACTGTGTTTATTAACCCTGTACTGTGACATCACTGTTTATTATCCCTGTACCGTGACATCACTGTGTTTATTATCCCTGTACTGTGACATCACTGTGTGTATTATCCCTGTACTGTGACATCACTGTGTGTATTATCCTTGTACTGTGACATCACTGTGTATATTATCCCTGTACTGTGACATCACTGTGTGTATTGTCCTTGTACTGTGACATCACTGTGTGTATTTTCCTTGTACTGTGACAACACTGTGTGTATAAACCATGTACTGTGACATCACTGTTTATTATCCCTGTTCTGTGACATCACTGTGTGTATTTTCTTTGTACTGTGACATCACTGTTTATTATCCCTGTACTGTGACATCACTGTTTATTATCCCTCTTCTGTGACATCACTGTCTTAATTATCCCTGTACTGTGACATCACTGTTTATTATCCCTGTTCTGTGACATTACTGTGTCTATTTTCTCTATACTGTGACATCACTGTGTTTATTATCCCTGTACTGTGACATCGCTGTGCCTATTATCTCTGTACTGTGACATCACTGTGTCTATTATCCCTGTACTGTGACATCACTGTTTGTATTATACCTGTACTGTGACATCACTGTGTGTATTATCTCTGTACTGTGACATCACTGTGTCTGTTATCCATTTACTGTGACATCACTGTGTGTATTATCCCTGTACTGTGACATCACTGTGTGTATTATCTCTGTACTGTGATATCACTGTGTGTATTATCCCTGTACTGTGACGTCACTGTGTGTATTATCCCTGTACTGTGACATCACTGTGTATTATCCCTGTACTGTCACATTTCTGTGTCAATGATCCCTGTGCTGTGACATCACTGTGTTGATTATCCCTGTACTGTGACATCACTGTTTGTATTATACCTGTACTGTGACATCACTGTGTGTATTATCTCTGTACTGTGACATCACTGTGTCTGTTATCCATTTACTGTGACATTACTGTGAGTATTATCCCTGGACTGTGACATCATTGTGTTTATTATCTCTGTACTTTGACATCACTGTGTCTATTATCCCTACTGTGACATCACTGTGTTTATTTTCCCTGTACTGTGGCATCACTGTGTGCATTATCCCTGTATTGTGACATCACTGTGTGTATTATCACTGTACTATGACATCACTCTGTGTATTATCCCTGTACTGTGACATCACTTTGTTTATTATCCCTACTGTGACTTCACTGTGTTTATTATCCCTGTACTGTGGCATCACTGTGTGTATTATCCCTGTACTGTGATATCACTGTGTGTATTATCCTTGTACTGTGACATCACTGTTTATTATCCCTGTACTGTGACATCGCTGTGTGTATTATCCCTATACTGTGACATCTCGGTGTGTATTGGCCCTGTACTGTGACATCACTGTGTGTATTATCCCTGTACTGTGACATCACTGTGTGTATTATCTTTGTACTGTGACATCACGTTGTGTATTATCCCTATACTGTGACATCACTTTGTGTATTATCCCTATACTGTGACATCACTGTGTGTATTATCCACGTACTGTGACATCACTGTGTTTATTATCCCTGTACTGTGACATCACTGTGTGTATTATCCATGTACTGTGACATCACTGAGTGTATTATCCCTGTTCTGTGACATCACTGTTTATTATCCCTGTACCGTGACATCACTGTGTTTATTATCCCTGTACCGTGACATCACTGTGTTTATTATCCCTGTACCATGACATCACTGTGTTTATTATCCCTGTACCGTGACATCACTGTTCATTATCCCTGTACCGTGACATCACTGTGTTTATTATCACTGTACTGTGACATCACTGTGTCTATTATCCCTGTACTGTGACATCACTGTGTTTATTATCCCTGTACTGTGACATCACTGTGTTTATTATCCCTGTACTGTGACATCACTGTGTGTATTATCCCTGTTCTGCGAAATCACTGTTTATTATCCCTGTTCTGTGACATCACTGTCTTTATTATCCCTGTACTGTGACATCACTGTGCTTATTATCCCTGTACTGTGACATCACCGTATGTATTATCCCTGTACTGTGACATCACTGTTTATTTTCCCTGTTCTGTGACATCACTGTGTGTATTATCTCTGTACTGTGACATCACTGTATGTATAATCCCTGTACTGTGACATCACTCTGTTTATTATCCCTGTACTGTGTCATCACTGTGTATATTATCTCTGTACTGTGACATCACTGTGTGTATTATCCCTGTACTGTGACGTCACTGTGTGTATTATCCCTTTACTGTGACATCACTGTGTGTATTATCCCTCTACAGTGACAGCACTGTGTGTATTATTCCTGTACTGTGACATCACTGTTTATTATCCCTGTACTGTGACATTACTATGTGTATTATCCCTGTACTGTGACATCACTGTTTATTATTCCTGTTCTGTGACATCACTGTGTGTATTATCTCTGTACTGTGACATCACTGTCTATTACCCCTGTACTGTGACATCACTGTTTATTATCCATGTACTGTGACATCACTGTGTTTATTATCCCTGTACTGTGACATCACTGTTTATTATCCCTGTACCGTGACATCACTGTGTTTATTATCCCTGTACCGTGACATCACGGTGTTTATTTTCCCTGTACTGTCTGTGTTTATTATCCCTGTACCGTGACATCACTGTTTATTATCCCTGTTCCGTGACATCACAGTGTCTATTCTCTCTGTACTGTGACAATACTATGTGTATTATCCCTGTACTGTGACATCACTGTTTATTATTCCTGTTCTGTGACATCACTATGTGTATTATCTCTGTACTGTGACATCACTGTCTATTACCCCTGTACTGTGACATCACTGTGTTATTATCCCTGTACTGTGACATCACAGTGTCTATTATCCCTGTACTGTGACATTACTGTGTTTATTATCCCTGTACTGTGACATCACTGTGTGTATTATCGCTGTTTGTGACATCACTGTTTATTATCCCTGTTCTGTGACATCACTGTGTTTATTATCCCTGTACTGTGACATCACTGTGTTTCTTATCCCTATACTGTGACATCATTGTGTTTCTTATCCCTGTACTGTGACAGCACTCTCTATTATCTCTGTACTGTGACATCACTGTGTCTATTAACCCTGTACTGTGACATCACTGTTTATTATCCCTGTACTGTGACATCACTGTATGTATTATCCCTGTACTGTGACATCACTGTTTATTTTTGCTGTTCTGTGACATCACTATGTGTATTATCCATGTACTGTGACATCACTGTGTGTATTATCTCTGTACTGTGACATCACTGTGTTTATTATCCCTGTACTGTGACATCACTGTGTTTATTATCCCTGTACTGTGTTATCACTGTGTCTATTATCTCTGTACTGTGACATCACTCTGTGTATTATCCCTGTACTGTGACTTCACTGTGTTTATTATCCCTGTACTGTGACATCACTGTGTGTATTATCCTTGTACTGTGATATCACTGTGTGTATTATCCCTGTACTGTGACATCACTGTTTATTATCCCTATATTGTGACATCACTGTGTGTATTATCCTTGTACTGTGATATCCATGTGTGTATTATCCTTGTACTGTAACATCACTGTGTTTATTATCCCTGTACTGTGACATCACTGTGTGTATTATCCTTGTACTGTGACATCACTTTGTGTATTATCACTATTCTGTGACATCACTTTGTGTATTATCCCTATACTGTGACATCACTGTGTGTATTATCCACGTACTGTGACATCACTGTGTTTATTATCCCTGTACTGTGACATCACTGTGTGTATTATCCATGCACTGTGACATCACCGTGTGTATTATCCCTGTACTGTGACATCACTGTTTATTATCCCTGTACCGTGACATCACTGTGTTTATTATCCCTGTACCGTGACATCACTGTGTTTATTAACCCTGTCCTGTGACATCACTGTTTATTATCCCTGTACCGTGACATCACTGTGTTTATTATCCCTGTGCTGTGACATCACTGTGTGTATTATCCCTGTACTGTGACATCACTGTGTGTATTATCCTTGTACTGTGACATCACTGTGTATATTATCCCTGTACTGTGACATCACTGTGTGTATTGTCCTTGTACTGTGACATCACTGTGTGTATTTTCCTTGTACTGTGACAACACTGTGTGTATAAACCATGTACTGTGACATCACTGTTTATTATCCCTGTTCTGTGACATCACTGTGTGTATTTTCTTTGTACTGTGACATCACTGTTTATTATCCCTGTACTGTGACATCACTGTTTATTATCCCTGTTCTGTGACATCACTGTCTTTATTATCCCTGTACTGTGACATCACTGTTTATTATCCCTGTTCTGTGACATTACTGTGTCTATTTTCTCTGTACTGTGACATCACTGTGTTTATTATCCCTGTACTGTGACATCGCTGTGTCTATTATCTCTGTACTGTGACATCACTGTGTCTATTATCCCTGTACTGTGACATCACTGTTTGTATTATACCTGTACTGTGACATCACTGTGTGTATTATCTCTGTACTGTGACATCACTGTGTCTGTTATCCATTTACTGTGACATCACTGTGTGTATTATCCCTGTACTGTGACATCACTGTGTGTATTATCTCTGTACTGTGATATCACTGTGTGTATTATCCCTGTACTGTGACGTCACTGTGTGTATTATCCCTGTACTGTGACATCACTGTGTATTATCCCTGTACTGTCACATTTCTGTGTCAATGATCCCTGTGCTGTGACATCACTGTGTTGATTATCTCTATACTGTGACATTACTGTGAGTATTATCCCTGGACTGTGACATCATTGTGTTTATTATCTCTGTACTTTGACATCACTGTGTCTATTATCCCTACTGTGACATCACTGTGTTTATTATCCCTGTACTGTGGCATCACTGTGTGCATTATCCCTGTATTGTGACATCACTGTGTGTATTATCACTGTACTGTGACATCACTGTGTGTATTATCCCTGTACTGTGACATCACTTTGTTTATTATCCCTACTGTGACTTCACTGTGTTTATTATCCCTGTACTGTGGCATCACTGTGTGTATTATCCCTGTACTGTGATATCACTGTGTGTATTATCCTTGTACTGTGACATCACTGTTTATTATCCCTGTACTGTGACATCGCTGTGTGTATTATCCCTGTACTGTGACATCTCGGTGTGTATTAGCCCTGTACTGTGACATCACTGTGTGTATTATCCCTGTACTGTGACATCACTGTGTGTATTATCTTTGTACTGTGACATCACGTTGTGTATTATCCCTATACTGTGACATCACTGTGTGTATTATCCACGTACTGTGACATCACTGTGTTTATTATCCCTGTACTGTGACATCACTGTGTGTATTATCCATGTACTGTGACATCACTGAGTGTATTATCCCTGTTCTGTGACATCACTGTTTATTATCCCTGTACCGTGACATCACTGTGTTTATTATCCCTGTACCGTGACATCACTGTGTTTATTATCCCTGTACCATGACATCACTGTGTTTAGTATCCCTGTACCGTGACATCACTTTTCATTATCCCTGTACCGTGACATCACTGTGTTTATTATCACTGTACTGTGACATCACTGTGTCTATTATCCCTGTACTGTGACATCACTGTGTTTATTATCCCTGTACTGTGACATCACTGTGTTTATTATCCCTGTACTGTGACATCACTGTGTGTATTATCCCTGTACTGCGAAATCACTGTTTATTATCCCTGTTCTGTGACATCACTGTCTTTATTATCCCTGTACTGTGACATCACTGTGCTTATTGTCCCTGTACTGTGACATCACCGTATGTATTATCCCTGTACTGTGACATCACTGTTTATTTTCCCTGTTCTGTGACATCACTGTGTATTATCTCTGTACTGTGACATCACTGTATGTATAATCCCTGTACTGTGACATCACTGTGTTTATTATCCCTGTACTGTGTCATCACTGTGTATATTATCTCTGTACTGTGACATCACTGTGTGTATTATCCCTGTACTGTGACGTCACTGTGTGTATTATCCCTTTACTGTGACATCACTGTGTGTATTATCCCTCTACAGTGACAGCACTGTGTGTATTATTCCTGTACTGTGACATCACTGTTTATTATCCCTGTACTGTGACATGACTGTGTCTATTATCCCTGTACTGTGACATCACTGTTTATTATCCCTGTACTGTGACATCACTGTGTGTATTATCCCTGTACTGTGACATCACTGTGTGTATTATACTTGTACTGTGACATCACTGTGTGTATTATCCTTGTACTGTAACATCACTGTGTTTATTATCCCTGTACTGTGACATCACTGTGTGTATTATCCTTGTACTGTGACATCACTTCGTGTATTATACCTATACTGTGACATCACTTTGTGTATTATCCCTATACTTTGACATCACTGTGTGTATTATCCACGTACTGTGACATCACTGTGTTTATTATCCCTGTACTGTGACATCACTGTGTGTATTATCCATGTACTGTGACATCACTGTGTGTATTATCCTTGTACTGTGACATCACTGTTTATTATCCCTGTACCGTGACATCACTGTATTTATTATCCCTGTACTGTGACATCACTGTATTTATTTTCCCTATACTGTGACATCACTGTGTTTATTATCCCTGTACCGTACCATCACTGTTTATTATCCCTGTTCCGTAACATCACAGTGTCTATTATCTCTGTACTGTGACATTACTATGTGTATTATCCCTATACTGTAACATCACTGTTTATTATTCCTGTTCTGTGACATCACTGTGTGTATTATCTCTGTACTGTGACATCACTGTCTATTACCCCTGTACTGTGACATCACTGTGTTATTATCCCTGTACCATGACATCACTGTGTTTATTATCCCTGTACTGTGACATCACTGTGTTTATTATCCCTGTACTGTGACATCACTCTCTATTATCTCTGTACTGTGACATCACTGTGTCTATTAACCCTGTACTGTGACATCACTGTGTCTATTATCTCTGTACTGTGACATCACTGTGTTTATTATCCCTGTACTGTGACATCACTGTGTGTATTATCCCTTTACTGTGACATCACTGTTTATTTTCCCTGCTCTGTGACATCACTGTGTGTATTTTCCCTGTACTGAGACATCACTGTGTGTATTATCTCTGCACTGTGATATCACTGTGTTTATTATCCCTGTACTGTGACATCACTGTGTTTATTATCCCTGTACTGTGTCATCACTGTGTCTATTATCTCTGTACTGTGACATCACTGTGTGTATTATCCCTGTACTGTGACTTCACTGTGTTTATTATCCCTGTACCGTGACATCACTGTGTGTATTATCCTTGTACTGTGATATCACTATGTGTATTATCCTTGTACTGTGATATAACTGTGTGTATTATCCCTGTACTGTGACATCACTGTTTATTATCCCTGTACTGTGACATCACTGTGTGTATTATCCTTGTACTGTGACATCACTGTTTATTATCCCTGTACTGTGATATAACTGTGTGTATTATCCCTGTACTGTGACATCACTGTTTATTATCCCTGTACTGTGACATCACTGTGTGTATTATCCTTGTACTGTGACATCACTTTGTGTATTATCCCTGTACTGTGACATCACTTTGTGTATTATCCCTATACTGTGACATCACTGTGTGTATTATCCACGTACTGTGACATCACTGTGTGTATTATCCATGTACTGTGACATCACTGTGTGTATTATCCCTGTTCTGTGACATCACTGTTTATTATCCCTGTAACGTGACATCACTGTGTTTATTATCCCTGTACCGTGACATCACTGTGTTTATTATCCCTGTACCATGATATCACTGTGTTTATTATCCCTGTACCGTGAAATCACTGTTTCTTATCCCTGTACCGTGACATCACTGTGTTTATTATCCTTGTACTGTGACATCACTGTGTGTATTATCCCTGTACTGTGACATCACTGTGTGTGATCCTTGTACTGTGACATCACTGTTTGTATTTTCCTTGAACTGTGACATCACTGTGTGCATAAACCATGTACTGTGACATCACTGTTTATTATCCCTGTACTGTGACATCACTGTGTGTATTATACTTGGACTGTGACATCACTGTATGTATTATCCCTGTACTGTGACTTCACTGTGTGTATTATACTTGGACTGTGATATCACTGTGTGTATTAGCCTTGTACTGTGACATCACTGTGTTTATTATCCCTGTACTGTGACATCACTGTGTGTATTATCCTTGTACTGTGACATCACTTCGTGTATTATACCTGTACTGTGACATCACTTTGTGTATTATCCCTTTACTTTGACATCACTGTGTGTATTATCCACGTACTGTGACATCACTGTATTTATTATCCCTGTACTATGACATCACTGTGTGTATTATCCATGTACTGTGACATCACTGTGTATTATCCCTGTACTGTGACATCACTGTTTATTATCCCTGTACCGTGACATCACTGTGTTTATTATCCCTGTACCGTGACATCACTTTGTTTATTTTCCCTGTACTGTGACATCACTGTGTTTATTATCCCTGTACCGTGACATCACTGTTTATTATCCCTGTTCCGTGACATCACTGTGTCTATTATCTCTGCACTGTGACATTACTATGTGTATTATCCCTGTACTGTGACATCACTGTTTATTATTCCTGTTCTGTGACATCACTGTGTGTATTATCTCTGTACTGTGACATCACTGTCTATTAACCCTGTAATTTCACATCACTGAGTTTATTATCCCTGTACTGTGACATCCCTGTGTCTATTATCCCTGTACTGTGACATCGCTGTGTGTATTATCCCTGTACTGTGACATCACTGTGTGTATTATCCCTGTACTGTGACATCACTGTTTATTATCCCTGTACTGTGACATCACTGTGTGTATTATCCTTGTACTGTGACATCACTGTGTTTATTATCCCTGTACTGTGACATCACTGTGTGTATTATCCTTGTACTGTGACATCACTTTGTGTATTATCCCTGTTTTGTGACATCACTTTGTGTAATATCCCTATACTGTGACATCACTGTGTGTATTATCCACGTACTGTGACATCACTGTGTGTATTATCGATGTACTGTGACATCACTGTGTGTATTATCCCTGTTCTGTGACATCACTGTTTATTATCCCTGTACCGTGACATCACTGTGTTTATTATCCCTGTACCGTGACATCACTGTGTTTATTATCCCTGTACCATGACATCACTGTGTTTATTATCCCTGTACCGTGAAATCACTGTTTATTATCCCTGTACCGTGACATCACTGTGTTTATTATCCTTGTACTGTGATATCACTGTGTGTATTATCCCTGTACTGTGACATCACTGTGTGTGATCCTTGTACTGTGACATCTCTGTTTGTATTTTCCTTGAACTGTGACATCACTGTGTGCATAAACCATGTACTGTGACATCACTGTTTATTATCCCTGTACTGTGACATCACTGTGTGTATTATCCCTGTACTGTGACATCGCTGTGTGTATTATCCCTGTACTGTGACATCACTGTGTGTATTATCCTTGTACTGTGACATCACTGTGTTTATTATCCCTGTACTGTGACATCACTGTGTGTATTATCCTTGTACTGTGACATCACTTTGTGTATTATCCCTGTACTGTGACATCACTTTGTGTATTATCCCTATACTGTGACATCACTGTGTGTATTATCCACGTACTGTGACATCACTGTGTGTATTATCCATGTACTGTGACATCACTGTGTGTATTATCCCTGTTCTGTGACATCACTGTTTATTATCCCTGTACCGTGACATCACTGTGTTTATTATCCCTGTACCGTGACATCACTGTGTTTGTTATCCCTGTACCATGACATCACTGTGTTTATTATCCCTGTACTGTGACATCACTGTTTATTATCCCTGTACCGTGACATCACTGTGTTTATTATCCTTGTACTGTGACATCACTGTGTGTATAATCCCTGTACTGTGACATCACTGTGTGTGTTATCCTTGTACTGTGACATCACTGTTTGTATTTTCCTTGCACTGTGACATCACTGTGTGCATAAACCATGTACTGTGACATCACTTTTTATTATTCCTGTTCTGTAACATCACTGTGTGTATTTTCCTTGTACTGTGACATCACTGTTTATTATCCCTGTACTGTGACATCGCTGTTTATTTTCCTTGTTCTGTGACATCACTGTGTTTATTATCCCTGTACTGTGACATCACTGTTTATTATTCCTGTTCTGTGACATCACTGTGTCTATTTTCTCTGTACTGTGACATCACTGTGTCTATTATCTCTGTACTGTGACATCACTGTGTCTATTATCCCTGTACTGTGACATCACTGTTTGTATTATCCCTGTACTGTGACATCACTGTGTTTTTTATCCCTGTACTGTGACATCACCCTGTGTATTCTCCCTGTACTGTGACATCACTGTGTCCATTATCCCTACTGTGACATCACTGTTTTTATTATCCCTGTACTGTGGCACCACTGTGTGTATTATCCCTGTACTGTGACATCACTGTGTTTATCTCTGTACTGTGACATCATTGTTTATTATCCCTGTACTGTGACATCACTGTGTGTATTATCACTGTACTGTGACATCACTGTTTGTATTATCCCTGTACTGTGACATCACTTTGTTTATTATCCCTACTGTGACAGCACTGTGTTTATTATCCCTGTACTGTGGCATCACTATGTGTATTATCCCTGTACTGTGACATCACTGTGTGTATTATCCCTGTACAGTGACAGCACTGTGTGTATTTTCCCTGTACTGTGAAATCACTGTTTATTATCCCTGTACTGTGACATGACTGTGTCTATTATCTCTGTACTGTGACATCGCTTAGTGTATTATCCCTGTACTGTGACATCACTGTTTATTATCCCTGTACTGTGACATCACTGTGTGTATTATCCCTGTACTGTGATATCACTGTCTGTATTATCCTTGTACTGTGACATCACTGTGTGTATTATCCTAGTACTGTGACATCACTGTGTTTATTATCCCTGTACTGTGACATCACTGTGTGTATTATCCTTGTACTGTGACATCACTTCGTGTATTATACCTGTACTGTGACATCACTTTGTGTATTATCCCTATACTGTGACATCACTGTGTGTATTATCCACGTACTGTGACATTACTGTGTTTATTATCCCTGTACTGTGACATCACTGTGTGTATTATCCATGTATTGTGACATCACTGTGTGTATTATCACTGTACTTTGACATCACTGTTTATTATCCCTGTACCGTGACAGAACTGTGTTTATTATCCCTGTACCGTGACATCACTGTGTTTATTTTCCCTGTACTGTGACATCACTGTGTTTATTATCCCTGTACCGTGACATCACTGTGTCTATTATCTCTGTACTGTGACATTACTATGCGTATTATCCCTGTACTATGACATCACTGTTTATTATTCCAGTTCTGTGACATCACTGTGTGTATTATCTCTGTACTGTGACATCACTGTCTATTACCCCTGTACTGTGACATCACTGTGTTTATTATCCCTGTACTGTGACATCACTGTGTTTATTATCCCTGTACTGTGTCATCACTGTGTATATTATCTCTGTACTGTGACATCACTGTGTGTATTATCCCTGTACTGTAACATCACTGTGTGTATTATCCCTTTACTGTGACATCACTGTGTGTATTATCCCTGTACAGTGACAGCACCGTGTGTATTATTCCTGTACTGTGACATCACTGTTTATTATCCCTGTACTGTGACATGACAGTGTCTATTATCCCTGTACTGTGACATCACTGTTTATTATCCCTGTACTGTGACATCACTGTGTATTATCCTTGTACTGTGTTATCACTGTGTGTATTTTCCTTGTACTGTAACATCACTGTGTTTATTATCCCTGTACTGTGACATCACTGTGTGTATTATCCTTGTACTGTGACATCACTTTGTGTATTATCCCTGTACTGTGACATCACTGTTTATTATCCCTGTAGTGTGACATCACTGTGTGTATTATCCCTGTACTGTGACATCACTTTGTGTATTATCCCTATACTGTGACATCACTGTGTGTATTATCTACATACTGTGACATCACTGTGTGTATTATCCATGTACTGTGACATCACCGTGTGTATTATCCCTGTACTGTGACATCACTGTTTATTATCCCTGTACCGTGACATCACTTTGTGTATTATCCCTATACTTAGACATCACTGTGTGTATTATCCACGTACTGTGACATCACTGTATTTATTATCCCTGTACTATGACATCACTGTGTGTATTATCCATGTACTGTGACATCACTGTGTGTGTTATCCCTGTACTGTGACATCACTGTTTATTATCCCTGTACCGTGACATCACTGTGTTTATTATCCCTGTACCTTGACATCACTGTGTTTATTTTCCCTGTACTGTGACATCACTGTGTTTATTATCCCTGTACCGAAACATCACTGTTTATTATCCCTGTTCCGTGACATCACTGTGTCTATTATCTCTGTACTGTGACATTACTATGTGTATTATCCCTGTACTGTGACATCACTGTTTATTATTCCTGTTCTGTGACATCACTGTGTGTATTATCCCTGTACTGTGACATCACTGTCTATTACCCCTGTACTTTGACATCACTGTGTTTATTATCCCTGTACTGTGACATCCCTGTGTGTATTATCCCTGTACTGTGACATCACTGTGTTTATTATCCCTGTACAGTGACATCACTGTGTTTCTTATCTCTGTACTGTGACATCACAGTTTTTATTATCCCTGTATTGTGACATCACTCTCTATTATCTCTGTACTGTGACATCACTGTGTCTATTAACCCTGTACTGTGACATCACTGTTTATTATCCCTGTACTGTGACATCACTGTGTGTATTATCCCTTTACTGTGACATCACTGTTTATTTTCCCTGTTCTGTGACATCACTGTGTGTATTATCCCTGCACTGTGACATCATTGTGAGTTTTATCTCTGTACTGTGACATCACTGTGTTTATTATCCCTGTACTGTGACATCACTGTGTTTATTATCCCTGTACTGTGTCATCACTGTGTCTATTATCTCTGTACTGTGACATCACTGTGTGTATTATCCCTGTACTGTGACTTCACTGTGTTTATTATCACTGTACTATGACATCACTGTGTGTATTATCCTTGTACTGTAATATCACTGTGTGTATTATCCTTGTACTGTGATATAACTGTGTGTATTATCCCTGTACTGTGACATCACTGTTTATTATCCCTGTACTGTGACATCACTGTGTGTATTATCCTTGTACTGTGTTATCACTGTGTGTATTATCTTGTACTGTAACATCACTGTGTTTATTATCCCTGTACTGTGACATCACTGTGTGTATTCTCCTTGTACTGTAATATCACTGTGTTTATTATCCTTGTACTGTGACATCACTTTGTGTATTATCCCTGTACTGTGACATCACTTTGTGTATTATCCCTATACTGTGACATCACTGTGTGTATTATCTACATACTGTGACATCACTGTGTGTATTATCCATGTACTGTGACATCACCGTGTGTATTATCCCTGTACTGTGACATCACTGTTTATTATCCCTGTACCGTGACATCACTGTGTTTATTATCCCTGTACCGTGACATCACTGTGTTTATTATCCCTGTACTGTGACATCACTGTTTATTATCCCTGTACCGTGACATCACTGTGTTTATTATCCCTGTACTGTGACATCACTGTGTGTATTATGCCTGTACTGTGACATCACTGTGTTTATTATCCTTGTACTGTGACATCACTGTGTATATTATCCCTGTACTGTGACATCACTGTGTGTATTATCCTTGTACTGTGACATCACTGTGTGTATTTTTCTGGTACTTTGACAACACTGTGTGTATAAACCATGTACTGTGACATCACTGTTTATTATCCCTGTTCTGTGACATCACTGTGTGTATTTTCCTTGTACTGTGACATCACTGTTTATTGTCCCTGTACTGTGACATCACTGTTTATTATACCTGTTCTGTGACATCACTGTCTTTATTATCCCTGTACTGTGACATCACTGTTTATTATCCCTGTTCTGTGACATTACTGTGTCTATTTTCTCTGTACTGTGACATCACTGTGTTTATTATCCCTGTACTGTGACATCATTGTGTCTATTATCTCTGTACTGTGACATCACTGTGTCTATTATCGCTGTACTGTGACATCACTGTTTGTATTATCCCTGTACTGTGACATCACTGTGTGTAATATCTATGTACTGTGACATCACTGTGTCTGTTATCTCTTTACTGTGACATCACTGTGTGTATTATCCCTGTACTGTGACATCACTGTGTGTATTATCTCTGTGCTGTGACATCACTGTGTGTATTATCCCTGTACTGTGACATCACTGTGTGTATTATCCCTGTACTGTGACATCACTGTGTATTATCCCTGTACTGCCACATTTCTGTGTCAATGATCCCTGTGCTGTGACATCACTGTGTTGATTATCTCTGTACTGTGACATTACTGTGTGTATTATCCCTGGACTGTGACATCATTGTGTTTATTATCTCTGTACTGTGACATCACTGTGTTTATTATCCCTGTACTGTGACATCTCTCTGTGTATTCTCCTTGTACTGTGACATTGTTGTGTCTATTATCCCTACTGTGACATCACTGTGTTTATTATCCCTGTACTGTGGCATCATTGTGTGCATTATCCCTGTATTGTGACATCACTGTGTTTATTATCTCTGTACTGTAACATCACTGTGTTTATTATCCCTGCACTGTGACATCACTGTGTGTATTATCACTGTAGTGTGACATAACTGTGTGTATTATCCCTGTACTGTGACATCACTTTGTTTATTATCCCTACTGTGACATCACTGTGTTTATTATCCCTGTACTGTGGCATCACTGTGTGTATTATCCCTGTAATGTGATATCACTGTGTGTATTATCCCTGTACTGTGACATCACTGTTTATTATCCCTGTACTGTGACATCGCTGTGTGTATTATCCCTGTACTGTGACATCTCTGTGTGTATTATCCCTGTACTGTGACATCACTGTGTGTATTATCCCTGTACTGTGACATCACTGTGTGTACTATCCTTGTACTGTGACATCACTGTGTTTATTATCCCTGTACTGTGACATCACTGTGTGTATTATCCTTGTACTGAGACATCACTTTGTGTATTATCCCTGTCCTGTGACATCACTTTGTGTATTATCGCTATACTGTGACATCACTGTGTGTATTATCCACGTACTGTGACATCACTGTGTTTATTATCCCTGTTCTGTGACATCACTGTGTGTATTATCCATGTACTGTGACATCACTGTGTGTATTACCCTTGTACTGTGATATCACTGTTTGTATTATTCTTGTACTATGATATAATTGTGTGTATTATCTCTGTACTGTGAAATCACTATTATCCCTGTACTGTGACAACACTGTGTTTATTATCCCTGTACTGTGACATCACTGTGTCTATTATCCCTGTACTGTGACATCACTGTGTTTATTATCCCTGTACTGTGACATCACTGTGTGTATTATCACTGTACTGTGAAATCACTGTTTATTATCCCTGTTCTGTGACATCACTGTGTTTATTATCCCTGTACTGTGACATCACTGTGTTTATTATCCCTGTACTGTGACATCACTGTCTATTATCGCTGTACTGTGACATCACTGTGTGTATTATCCTTGTACTGTGACATCACTGTGTGTATTCTCCCTGTACTGTGACATCACTGTGTGTATTATCCTTGTACTGTGACATCACTGTGTGTATTTTTCTGGTACTGTGACAACACTGTGTGTATAAACCATGTACTGTGACATCACTGTTTATTATCCCTGTTCTGTGACATCACTGTGTGTATTTTCCTTGTACTGTGACATCACTGTTTATTGTCCCTGTACTGTGACATCACTGGTTATTATACCTGTTCTGTGACATCACTGTCTTTATTATCCCTGTACTGTGACATTACTGTTTATTATCCCTGTTCTGTGACATTACTGTGTCTATTATCTCTGTACTGTGACATCACTGTGTCTATTATCCCTGTACTGTGACATCACTGTTTGTATTATCCCTGTACTGTGACATCACTGTGTGTATTATCTCTGTACTGTGACATCACTGTGTCTGTTATCTTCTTACTGTGACATCACTGTGTGTATTATCCCTGTACTGTGACATCACTGTGTATTATCTCTGTGCTGTGACATCACTGTGTGTATTATCCCTGTACTGTGACATCACTGTGTGTATTATCCCTGTACTGTGACATCACTGTGTATTATCCCTGTACTGCCACATTTCTGTGTCAATGATCCCTGTGCTGTGACATCACTGTGTTGATTATCTCTGTACTGTGACATTACTGTGTGTATTATCCCTGGACTGTGACATCATTGTGTTTATTATCTCTGTACTGTGACATCACTGTGTTTATTATCCCTGTACTGTGACATCTCTCTGTGTATTCTCCTTGTACTGTGACATTGCTGTGTCTATTATCCCTACTGTGACATCACTGTTTATTATCCCTGTACTGTGGCATCACTGTGTGCATTATCCCTGTATTGTGACATCACTGTGTTTATTATCTCTGTACTGTGACATCACTGTGTTTATTATCCCTGTACTGTGACATCACTGTGTGTATTATTACTGTAGTGTGACATAACTGTGTGTATTATCCCTGTACTGTGACATCACTGTTTATTATCCCTGTACTGTGACATCGCTGTGTGTATTATCCCTGTACTGTGACATCTCTGTGTGTATTATCCCTGTACTGTGACATCACTGTGTGTATTATCCCTGTACTGTGACATCACTGTGTGTATTATCCTTGTACTGTGACATCACTGTGTTTATTATCCCTGTACTGTGACATCACTGTGTGTATTATCCTTGCACTGTGACATCACTTTGTGCATTATCCCTGTACTGTGACATCACTTTGTGTATTATCCCTATACTGTGACATCACTGTGTGTATTATCCACGTACTGTGACATCACTGTGTTTATTATCCATGTACTGTGACATCACTGTGTGTATTATCCTTGTACTGTGATATCACTGTTTGTATTATCCTTGTACTGTGATATAATTGTGTGTATTATCTCTGTACTGTGAAATCACTATTATCCCTGTACTGTGACAACACTGTGTTTATTATCCCTGTACTGTGACATCACTGTGTCTATTATCCCTGTACTGTGACATCACTGTTTATTGTCCCTGTACTGTGACATCACTGTTTATACCTGTTCTGTGACATCACTGTCTTTATTATCCCTGTACTGTGACATCACTGTTTATTATCCCTGTTCTGTGACATTACTGTGTCTATTTTCTCTGTACTGTGACATCACTGTGTTTATTATCCCTGTACTGTGACATCATTGTGTCTATTATCTCTGTACTGTGACATCACTGTGTCTATTATCCCTGTACTGTGACATCACTGTTTATATTATCCCTGTACTGTGACATCACTGTGTGTATTATCTCTGTACTTTGACATCACTGTGTCTGTTATCTCTTTACTGTGACATCACTGTGTGTATTATCCCTGTACTGTGACATCACTGTGTGTATTATTTCTGTGCTGTGACATCACTGTGTGTATTATCCCTGTACTGTGACATCACTATGTGTATTATCCCTGTACTGTGACATCACTGTGTATTATCCCTGTACTGCCGCATTTCTGTGTCAATGATCCCTGTGCTGTGACATCACTGTGTTGATTATCTCTGTACTGTGACATTACTGTGTGTATTATCCCTGGACTGTGACATCATTGTGTTTATTATCTCTGTACTGTGACATCACTGTGTTTATGATCCCTGTACTGTGACATCTCTCTGTGTATTCTCCTTGTACTGTGACATTGCTGTGTCTATTATCTCTACTGTGACATCACTGTGTTTATTATCCCTGTACTGTGGCATCACTGTGTGCATTATCCCTGTATTGTGACATCACTGTGTTTATTATCTCTGTACTGTGACATTACTGTTTATTATCCCTGTTCTGTGACATTACTGTGTCTATTATCTCTGTACTGTGACATCACTGTGTCTATTATCCCTGTACTGTGACATCACTGTTTGTATTATCCCTGTACTGTGACATCACTGTGTGTATTATCTCTGTACTGTGACATCACTGTGTCTTTTATCTCCTTACTGTGACATCACTGTGTGTATTATCCCTGTACTGTGACATCACTGTGTATTATCTCTGTGCTGTGACATCACTGTGTGTATTATCCCTGTACTGTGACATCACTGTGTGTATTATCCCTGTAATGTGACATCACTGTGTATTATCCCTGTACTGCCACATTTCTGTGTCAATGATCCCTGTGCTGTGACATCACTGTGTTGATTATCTCTGTACTGTGACATTACTGTGTGTATTATCCCTGGACTGTGACATCATTGTGTTTATTATCTCTGTACTGTGACATCACTGTGTTTATTATCCCTGTACTGTGACATCTCTCTGTGTATTCTCCTTGTACTGTGACATTGCTGTGTCTATTATCCCTACTGTGACATCACTGTTTATTATCCCTGTACTGTGGCATCACTGTGTGCATTATCCCTGTATTGTGACATCACTGTGTTTATTATCTCTGTACTGTGACATCACTGTGTTTATTATCCCTGTACTGTGACATCACTGTGTGTATTATTACTGTAGTGTGACATAACTGTGTGTATTATCCCTGTACTGTGACATCACTTTGTTTATTATCCCTACTGTGACATCACTGTGTTTATTATCCCTGTACTTTGGCATCACTGTGTGTATTATCCCTGTACTGTGATATCACTGTGTGTATTATCCCTGTACTGTGACATCACTGTTTATTATCCCTGTACTGTGACATCGCTGTGTGTATTATCCCTGTACTGTGACATCTCTGTGTGTATTATCCCTGTACTGTGACATCACTGTGTGTATTATCCCTGTACTGTGACATCACTGTGTGTATTATCCTTGTACTGTGACATCACTGTGTTTATTATCCCTGTACTGTGACATCACTGTGTGTATTATCCTTGTACTGTGACATCACTTTGTGCATTATCCCTGTACTGTGACATCACTTTGTGTATTATCCCTATACTGTGACATCACTGTGTGTATTATCCACGTACTGTGACATCATTGTGTTTATTATCCATGTACTGTGACATCACTGTGTGTATTATCCTTGTACTGTGATATCACTGTTTGTATTATCCTTGTACTGTGATATAATTGTGTGTATTATCTCTGTACTGTGAAATCACTATTATCCCTGTACTGTGACAACACTGTGTTTATTATCCCTGTACTGTGACATCACTGTGTCTATTATCCCTGTACTGTGACATCACTGTTTATTGTCCCTGTACTGTGACATCACTGTTTATTATACCTGTTCTGTGACATCACTGTCTTTATTATCCCTGTACTGTGACATCACTGTTTATTATCCCTGTTCTGTGACATTACTGTGTCTATTTTCTCTGTACTGTGACATCACTGTGTTTATTATCCCTGTACTGTGACATCATTGTGTCTATTATCTCTGTACTGTGACATCACTGTGTCTATTATCCCTGTACTGTGACATCACTGTTTGTATTATCCCTGTACTCTGACA
Source organism: Phyllobates terribilis (assembly GCF_046119375.1). Taxonomy (NCBI): domain Eukaryota; kingdom Metazoa; phylum Chordata; class Amphibia; order Anura; family Dendrobatidae; genus Phyllobates; species Phyllobates terribilis. The sequence continues at coordinate 156,993,550 of NW_027362772.1, forward strand.
TCACTGTGTGTATTATCTCTGTACTGTGACATCACTGTGTCTGTTATCTCTTTACTGTGACATCACTGTGTGTATTATCCCTGTACTGTGACATCACTGTGTGTATTATTTCTGTGCTGTGACATCACTGTGTGTATTATCCCTGTACTGTGACATCACTATGTGTATTATCCCTGTACTGTGACATCACTGTGTATTATCCCTGTACTGCCACATTTCTGTGTCAATGATCCCTGTGCTGTGACATCACTGTGTTGATTATCTCTGTACTGTGACATTACTGTGTGTATTATCCCTGGACTGTGACATCATTGTGTTTATTATCTCTGTACTGTGACATCACTGTGTTTATTATCCCTGTACTGTGACATCTCTCTGTGTATTCTCCTTGTACTGTGACATTGCTGTGTCTATTATCTCTACTGTGACATCACTGTGTTTATTATCCCTGTACTGTGGCATCACTGTGTGCATTATCCCTGTATTGTGACATCACTGTGTTTATTATCTCTGTACTGTGACATCACTGTGTTTATTATCCCTGTACTGTGACATCACTGTGTGTATTATCACTGTAGTGTGACATATCTGTGTGTATTATCCCTGTACTGTGACATCACTTTGTTTATTATCCCTACTGTGACATCACTGTGTTTATTATCCCTGTACTGTGGCATCACTGTGTGTATTATCCCTGTACTGGGATATCACTGTGTGTATTATCCCTGTACTGTGACATCACTGTTTATTATCCCTGTACTGTGACAACACTGTCTGTATTATCCCTGTACTGAGACATCTCTGTGTGTATTATCCCTGTACTGTGACATCACTGTGTGTATTATCCTTGTACTGTGACATCACTGTGTTTATTATCCCTGTACTGTGACATCACTGTGTGTATTATCCTTGTACTGTGACATCACTTTGTGTATTATCCCTGTCCTGTGACATCACTTTGAGTATTATCCCTATACTGTGACATCACTGTGTGTATTATCCACGTACTGTGACATCACTGTGTTTATTATCCCTGTACTGTGACATCACTGTGTGTATTATCCATGTACTGTGACATCACTGTGTGTATTATCCTTGTACTGTGACATCACTGTTTGTATTATTCTTGTACTGTGATATAATTGTGTGTATTATCTCTGTACTGTGAAATCACTATTATCCCTGTACTGTGACATCACTGTGTGTATTATCCCTGTACTGTGACATCACTGTGTTTATTATCCCTGTACTGTGACATCACTGTGTGTATTATCCCTGTACTGTGAAATCATTGTTTATTATCCCTGTTCTGTGACATCACTGTGTTTATTATCCCTGTACTGTGACATCACTGTGTTTATTATCCCTGTACTGTGACATCACTGTCTATTATCGCTGTACTGTGACATCACTGTGTGTATTATCCTTGTACTGTGACATCACTGTGTGTATTATCCCTGTACTGTGACATCACTGTGTGTATTATCCTTGTACTGTGACATCACTGTGTGCATTTTTCTGGTACTGTGAGAACACTGTGTGTATAAACCATGTACTGTGACATCACTGTTTATTATCCCTGTTCTGTGACATCACTGTGTGTATTTTCCTTGTACTGTGACATCACTGTTTATTGTCCCTGTACTGTGACATCACTGTTTATTGTACCTGTTCTGTGACATCACTGTCTTTATTATCCCTGTACTGTGACATCACTGTTTATTATCCCTGTTCTGTGACATTACTGTGTCTATTTTCTCTGTACTGTGACATCACTGTGTTTATTATCCCTGTATTGTGACATCATTGTGTCTATTATCTCTGTACTGTGACATCACTGTGTCTATTATCCCTGTACTGTGACATCACTGTTTGTATTATCCCTGTACTGTGACATCACTGTGTGTATTATCTCTGTACTGTGACATCACTGTGTCTGTTATCTCTTTACTGTAACATCACTGTGTGTATTATCCCTGTACTGTGACATCACTGTGTATTATCTCTGTGCTGTGACATCACTGTGTGTATTATCCCTGTACTGAGACATCACTGTGTGTATTATCCCTGTACTGTGATATCACTGTGTATTATTCCTGTACTGCCACATTTCTGTGTCAATGATCCCTGTGTTGTGACATCACTGTGTTGATTATCTCTGTACTGTGACATTACTGTGTGTATTATCCCTGGACTGTGACATCATTGTGTTTATTATCTCTGTACTGTGACATCACTGTGTTTATTATCCCTGTACTGTGACATCTCTCTGTGTATTCTCCTTGTACTGTGACATTGCTGTGTCTATTATCCCTACTGTGACATCACTGTTTATTATCCCTGTACTGTGGCATCACTGTGTGCATTATCCCTGTATTGTGACATCACTGTGTTTATTATCTCTGTACTGTGACATCACTGTGTTTATTATCCCTGTACTGTGACATCACTGTGTGTATTATCACTGTAGTGTGACATAACTGTGTGTATTATCCCTGTACTGTGACATCACTTTGTTTATTATCCCTACTGTGACATCACTGTGTTTATTATCCCTGTACTGTGGCATCACTGTGTGTATTATCCCTGTACTGTGATATCACTGTGTGTATTATCCCTGTACTGTGACATCACTGTTTATTATCCCTGTACTGTGACATCGCTGTGTGTATTATCCCTGTACTGTGACATCTCTGTGTGTATTATCCCTGTACTGTGACATCACTGTGTGTATTATCCCTGTACTGTGACATCACTGTGTGTATTATCCTTGTACTGTGACATCACTGTGTTTATTATCCCTGTACTGTGACATCACTGTGTGTATTATCCATGTACTGTGACATCACTGTGTGTATTATCCTTGTACTGTGATATCACTGTTTGTATTATCCTTGTACTGTGATATAATTGTGTGTATTATCTCTGTACTGTGAAATCACTATTATCCCTGTTCTGTGACAACACTGTGTTTATTATCCCTGTACTGTGACATCACTGTGTCTATTATCCCTGTACTGTGACATCACTGTGTTTATTATCCCTGTACTGTGACATCACTGTGTGTATTATCCCTGTACTGTGAAATCACTGTTTATTATCCCTGTTCTGTGACATCACTGTGTTTATTATCCCTGTACTGTGACATCACTGTGTTTATTATCCCTGTACTGTGACATCACTGTCTATTATCGCTGTACTGTGACATCACTGTGTCTATTAACCCTGTACTGCGACATCACTGTGCTTATTATTCCTGTACTGTGACATCACAGTGTTTATTATCCCTGTGCTGTGACATCACTGTTTATTTTCCCTGTTCTGTGACATCACTTTGTGTATTATCCCTGTTCTTTGACATCACTGTGTGTATTATCTCTGTACTGTGACATCACTGTGTTTATTATCCCTGTACTGTGACATCACTGTGTTTATTATCCCTGTACTGTGTCATCACTGTGTATATTATCTCTGTACTGTGACATCACTGTGTGCATTATCCCTGTACTGTGACATCACTGTGTGTATTATCCCTTTACTGTGACATCACTGTGTGTATTATCCCTGTACAGTGACAGCACCGTGTGTATTATTCCTGTACTGTGACATCACTGTTTATTATCCCTGTACTGTGACATGACTGTGTCTATTATCCCTGTACTGTGACATCACTGTTTATTATCCCTGTACTGTGACATCACTGTATGTATTATCCCTGTACTGTGACATCACTGTGTGTATTATACTTGGACTGTGACATCACTGTGTGTATTATCCTTGTACTGTGACATCACTGTGTTTATTATCCCTGTACTGTGACATCACTGTGTGTATTATCCTTGTACTGTAACATCACTTCGTGTATTATACCTGTACTGTGACATCACTTTGTGTATTATCCCTATACTTTGACATCACTGTGTGTATTATCCACGTACTGTGACATCACTGTATTTATTATCCCTGTACTATGACATCACTGTGTGTATTATCCATGTACTGTGACATCACTGTGTGTATTATCCCTGTACTGTGACATCACTGTTTATTATCCCTGTACCGTGACATCACTGTGTTTATGATCCCTGTACCGTGACATCACTGTGTTTATTTTTCCTGTACTGTGACATCACTGTGTTTATTATCCCTGTACCGTGACATCACTGTTTATTATCCCTGTTCCGTGACATCACTGTGTCTATTATCTCTATACTGTGACATTACTATGTGTATTATCCCTGTACTGTGACATCACTGTTTATTATTCCTGTTCTGTGACATCACTGTGTGTATTATCTCTGTACTGTGACATCACTGTCTATTACAACTGTACTTTGACATCACTGTGTTTATTATCCCTGTACTGTGACATCCCTGTGTCTATTATCCCTGTACTGTGACATCACTGTGTTTATTACCCCTGTACTGTGACATCACTGTGTGTATTATCCCTGTTTGTGACATCACTGTTTATTATCCCTGTTCTGTGACATCACTGTGTTTATTATCCCTGTACTGTGACATCACTGTGTTTCTTATCCCTGTACTGTGACATCACAGTGTTTATTATCCCTGTACTGTGACATCACTCTCTATTATCTCTGTACTGTAACATCACTGTGTCTATTAACCCTGTACTGTGACATCACTGTTTATTATCCCTGTACTGTGACATCACTGTGTGTATTATCCCTTTACTGTGACATCACTGTTTATTTTCCCTGTTCTGTGACATCACTGTGTGTATTATCCCTGTACTGTGACATCACGGTGTGTTTTATCTCTGTACTGTGACATCACTGTGTTTATTATCCCTGTACTGTGACATCACTGTGTTTATTATCCCTGTACTGTGCCATCACTGTGTCTATTATCTCTGTACTGTGACATCACTGTGTGTATTATCCCTGTACTGTGACTTCACTGTGTTTATTATCCCTGTACTGTGACATCACTGTGTGTATTTTCCTTGTACTGTGATATCACTGTGTGTATTATCCTTGTACTGTGATATAACTGTGTGTATTATCCCTGTACTGTGACATCACTGTTTATTATCCCTGTACTGTGACATCACTGTGTGTATTATCCTTGTACTGTGTTATCACTGTGTGTATTATCCTTGTACTGTAACATCACTGTGTTTATTATCCCTGTACTGTGACATCACTGTGTGTATTATCCTTGTACTGTGACATCACTTTGTGTATTATCCCTGTACTGTGACATCACTTTGTGTATTATCCCTATACTGTGACATCACTGTGTGTATTATCCACATACTGCGACATCACTGTGTGTATTATCCATGTACTGTGACATCACCGTGTGTATTATCCCTGTACTGTGACATCACTGTTTATTATCCATGTACTGTGACATCACTGTGTTTATTATCCCTGTACTGTAACATCACTGTGTGTATTATCCCTGTACTGTGACATCACTGTGTTTATTATCCTTGTACTGTGACATCACTGTGTATATTATCCCTGTACTGTGACATAACTGTGTGTATTATCCTTGTACTGTGACATCACTGTGTGTATTTTTCTGGTACTGTGACAACACTGTGCGTATAAACCATGTACTGTGACATCACTGTTTATTATCCCTGTTCTGTGACATCACTGTGTGTATTTTCCTTGTACTGTGACATCACTGTTTATTGTCCCTGTACTGTGACATCACTATTTATTATCCCTGTACTGTGACATCACTGTTTATTATCCCTGTTCTGTGACATCACTGTGTGTATTTTCCTTGTACTGTGACATCTCTGTTTATTATCCCTGTACTGTGACATCGCTGTTTATTTTCCTTGTACTATGACATCACTGAGTTTATTATCCCTGTACTGTGACATCACTGTTTATTATTCCTGTTCTGTGACATCACTGTGTCTATTTTCTCTGTACTGTGACATCACTGTGTTTATTATCCCTGTACTGTAACATCATTGTGTCTATTATCTCTGTACTGTGACATCACTGTGTCTATTATCCCTGTACTGTGACATCACTGTTTGTATTATCCCTGTACTGTGACATCACTGTGTGTATTATCTCTGTACTGTGACATCACTGTGTCTGTTATCTCTTTACCGTGACATCACTGTGTGTATTATCCCTGTACTGTGACATCACTTTGTGTATTATCTCTGTGCTGTGACATCACTGTGTGTATTATCCCTGTACTGTGACATCACTGTGTGTATTATCCCTGTACTGTGACATCACTGTGTGTTATCCCTGTACTGCCACATTTCTGTGTCAATGATCCCTGTGCTGTGACATCACTGTGTTGATTATCTTTGTACTGTGACATTGCTGTGTGTATTATCCCTGGACTGTGACATCATTGTGTTTATTATCTCTGTACTGTGACATCACTGTGTTTATTATCCCTGTACTGTGACATCTCTCTGTGTATTCTCCTTGTACTGTGACATCGCTGTGTCTATTATCTCTACTGTGACATCACTGTGTTTATTATCCCTGTACTGTGGCATCACTGTGTGCATTATCCCTGTATTTTGACATCACTGTGTTTATTATCTCTGTACTGTGACATCATTGTGTTTATTATCCCTGTACTTTGACATCACTGTGTGTATTATCACTGTAGTGTGACATAACTGTGTGTATTATCCCTGTACTGTGACATCACTTTGTTTATTATCCCTACTGTGACATCACTGTGTTTATTATCCCTGTACTGTGGCATCACTGTGTGTATTATCCCTGTACTGTGATATCACTGTGTGTATTATCCCTGTACTGTGACATCACTGTTTATTATCCCTGTACTGTGACATCGCTGTGTGTATTATCCCTGTACTGTGACATCTCTGTGTGTATTATCCCTGTACTGTGACATCACTGTGTGTATTATCCTTGTACTGTGACATCACTGTGTTTATTATCCCTGTACTGTGACATCACTGTGTGCATTATCCTTGTACTGTGACATCACTTTGTGTATTATCCCTGTACTGTGACATCACTTTGTGTATTATCCCTATACTGTGACATCACTGTGTGTATTATCCACGTACTGTGACATCACTGTGTTTATTATCCCTGTACTGTGACATCACTGTGTGTATTATCCTTGTACTGTGACATCACTGTGTGTATTATCCCTGTACTGTGACATCACTGTGTGTGTTATCTTTGTACTGTGACATCACTGTGTGTATTTTCCTTGTACTGTGACAACACTGTGTGTATAAACCATGTACCGTGACATCACTGTTTATTATCACTGTACCGTGACATCACTGTGTGTATTATCCTTGTACTGTGACATCACTGTGTGTATTATCCCTGTACTGTGACATCACTGTGTGTGTTATCTTTGTACTGTGACATCACTGTGTGTATTTTCCTTGTACTGTGACAACACTGTGTGTATAAACCATGTACTGTGACATCACTGTTTATTATCCCTGTTCTGTGACATCACTGTGTGTATTTTCCTTGTACTGTGACATCACTGTTTCTTATCCCTGTACTGTGACATCGCTGTTTATTTTCCTTGTACTATGACATCACTGTGTTTATTATCCCTGTACTGTAACATCACTGTTTATTATTCCTGTTCTGTGACATCACTGTGTCTATTTTCTCTGTACTGTGACATCACTGTGTTTTTTATCCCTGTACTGTGACATCACTGTGTCTATTATCTCTGTACTGTGACATCACTGTGTCTATTATCCCTGTACTGTGACATCACTGTTTGTAATATCCCTGTACTGTGACATCACTGTGTTTATTATCCCTGTACTGTGACATCACTGTGTCTATTTTCTCTGTACTGTGACATCACTGTGTCTATTATCCCTGTACTGTGGCACCACTGTGTGTATTATCCCTGTACTGTGACATCACTGTGTATATTATCCCTGTACTGTGACATTACTGTGTGTATTATCCCTGTAGTGTGACATCTCAGTTTTTAACATCTCATTGTGTGGATGATTCCTGTCTGATCACAATTGTTTGTGACAATGTTGTGATGATGGTGACCAGATAGCCGCACACTGCAGTATATTTATGTGTCTGCATTTTGTATCACTGGGATCCCTGAGACTAGATTTCCCAGACTCCTCCTATTATAGAGCGGGGGTGGTAGCTATATGCAATGACATGACAGCTCGTTAAATAAAGACGATGTGTGAGCACACCTGTCATGCAGTCCCACCATGTTCACAACATCTAATGCAAGATATAGAAATTATACATTTTAAGGGACAGTAGAAACATGATTAGAAAGAAACTAAAATATCCCCAATTTTTTGCCCTTCCATATTTCTAAGCACTTAACGTAGCTTTGTGCAATCTGTGTCTAAGAATCTTCCTTTTCCCTCTGGCGGTTTAGTAATCTTAATTTTGTTATAATTTTTCCTTTGCCGTAAGAGAAACTAGCTTGACATGCACTGACTTCACAATAAGATTGTGGTGGGCTTGTGCTTATGCACAGAGGAGAAGCTGAAGAAGCAGAGCTACAGCTGCCTGAACCTATGATAATGCAGGAGGACTCCAATGGGGGCAATTTTACCTCTATCATCTTATTTTTACACTTACCTGGTAATAGTACCCTTGGAGTCCCCCCCATTTTCAACAGCTGGGTTATTTATATAGCAATAGACCACCGTGAATTGTTACTCAACTCCTTCCAACGACTTTCTCTGTTCCTTGGTGCATCCGGTTGTACCTCTTACATCTTTCCCTAACCCTGGCAGAGATGGCGGTTCACCAGTTGAGTATTCAGGTAGTTGGCGTCCTCACTGCTACTTTGGACTGCCTTTCTGCACTTCAAGAACCTCCTTACAAATCTAGCACTGATATATTACTGAGACTCTGCAATTCTGGATTTTGTGGCAAACTCAGCTCTGATATATCAGTTTGGACTCTTTTATATTCAGCTGATCTGGTTTGTATTGGACTCTGTGACAAATTTAGCTCTGCTGCAGGGTCATCCATGCTATAGTGTCTGTTTTGCATTGGACTCTATTACAAACCCAGCTCTGCCACTAGGTCAACTCTGGTATACTTCTGTGCCTGGATTCTTTAACAAAATCTGTCAATTCTGCTGTAGCACTGTATCAGTTCAGCATCAGATTCTGTTGCAAACTCAGCTCAACTTCATACCGGAGTTTAACCTTTCTGGATTACAACTTTACTAAGTTTGTTGCCATTGCTTCAAAGTCTGCTACATCGGTTCCCGAGGTTCCACTTCAGCTCCTCCATTTGCCGTCCAACCACAACCTCCGTTATTCCATCTTTACTACTCTAATGCCTACTATCTGTTTTGCGTGACAGCTGCTCATCAGAACCGAGGAGCTTCAACATTATTTTTTTTTACTGGTTGGAAAACCCATTTAATACTATTTTCGGAATGAAGATCTGATGGTGACATTACCCATCTCAGCCGTCTTCCCCATCTCCAACTGGACCCTTCAGCTTTTATCATTTTTCAGGGTTATGGGGGAGGTGGCACGTTTAAACAAGCAGTCACACCTCTCTTTACAGCCTCCCACTCCCCAGAAAGCAAAGGCTGTGAACACGGGAGCAGCTTGTAAATGTACAGCCTAGAAGCTGACAATTTATGCAGCCGACTCATTAAGGTTAATTGCGGCTGGAACCCTGTACATTGCCCGGTGACACATTTGTGAATAGTGGGGGGCTCACAGATGATCACAAGACTAGGCTCATAGGGTTTGCGTTGCTTCTTTGTAATAAAACTTATAAACCACCAACAGCTAAAATAAAGTCACATGCAATTCTAAAGTGCCATATGTTGCTTAAAAAACTTTAAGATTTACTGTTTATGTTATATTAAGGAACTGATAAATCATATTTTTATCTATCGCCTGTTTACAAAACCATCAATGATCTGTGATCTGGACCTACGAACGTGGTCCTATAATAGGAGCCACCGGAGTAACAAGTCTGTTTATGACATTTCTTCCCTCCTAAATCTTCCCCCATCACCTGTGAGTGATATTATTGAGAAGTAGAAGGAAGCAACTCAGCCACAAAGTGGAGACCCCGTAACGTTACAGAAAAGTCACCACCGCTCTGCTGACTCCAAAACTGCAGAGTCCAGAACTCCCCTGATCTAACACTGCGCCCCTGCCGGGAGCTTCATGGCCGAGCAGCTACAAGCAGCCTTACATCACCAAGCACAATGCCGAGCGTCGGATGGAGTGGTGTAAAGCTGCCACCACTGGACTCTGGAGGAGACGTGTTCTGTGCAGTGACGGATCACACTTCTCTATCTGCGTCTGATGGAGGAGTCTGGGTTTGGTGATTCCAGGAGAACGTTACCTCCTGACTGCATTGTGCTCCTGTACAGATGGTGGAGGAGGATAACGCTATGGGCTGTTACCAGGTGTCGGCCAAGGCTTCTTAGTTTTAGGGAAGGGAATCTTAATTCTCCACCATACAAGACATTGTGGACAATTGTAGCTTTGTGGGAACAGTTTGTGGAAGACCCTTTTCTGTTCCCCTATATGACTGTATGGACCTTTTGCACTGGGCACAGTCATGGGGGAGTCTGGCGGAAGACTATGACAGAATTCGGACCACAACCCCATCCAACACCTAGACCGGAGATTGTGAGCTCCGCATCTTCAGGTGTGGATTTTGCAGCTACGATTTTACTGGCGAACAGAGTCCACAGTGAGTAATTCCCGTGTGCACATACCCTACACATTTGATACGGCAGTATTGTCAGTAAAACCGTCCAGAGAGACTGCGTGCAGGCACTAAAGGAGAAATCAGAGGTAAGGAGTGTAAATACCTGAGGCTGAAGCCCTTACAATGTCTCGGGCACGTTGGGAGGTACAGCTGTCCATCATGCACTGTACGGGAGATTTATCAGATTACTCACTCCAGATTGTTAATCCGGTAACATGTTACTCATTATTTACATCTCACTAGACTGGAATTCTTAACAAAGTGTTGTTTAAGCCACCCGACACAGTCAGCGCTCCACCTTGTCATCTCTTTTGTATTGTGAAATAAGAATCTAATGTTTCCTCCTTCTTACTTTGTTTCATGCCAGGAATGGCTCACAGGGGCGGACATACCATGGTGTCCACTCCTGCTGACCGGGTACGTTACGGATGGCGTTCCAATTTGTCACAACTCTGCGTTGAGCGCTACCAGACGCATCAGATAGGTGTCGGCCGACAGTTCTCTCCTCCATGCACAGGAAACCTCAGCCGAGACAGACTCTTCTGACAGATCCTTATCCCCCAGAGAAGAAAAGGATGAGCCACTCTAAATCCAATGTGCCTGATCCTTCTCATCCCCAACATCCTCAGAGCTCCACACATTAGATTGGCAGCCGATATTGGTAGGTCGACCAACTTTAGTGTTTGAGGGCTATAACGCCAACCTCAGCAGATAGATAAGTCCACCGCACAGGAGTGAGCACTGTCCATAACAACTAGGACAGTGCCGAAGATGCAAATTGAGGGGGCATATTGGTGCACACAACTCATGGATTGCATATGAATTAAAGTTATTGTCACACAAGGTGTCTGAAAGACTAAGTGCAACACAAAGGGAAGGGGGAAAGGGAGCCCAGACTCTAGGAAAATGGGGGAGTGGAAACCTCCTAGGCTGATCTAGTGTCACCCTGTCTCAACTATCGTCCCTATATTGGTTCCTCGCCAATCGCCGCACGCAAACCTAAACCCTGTATTTCCCTAGCACTTGGCCCTGGATAGGGAAGGGGGGGGTGAACACTAGTTGACCCCCACTAACGACTAAAGACAGCAAGGGAGGCAGACACGGGGGAAAGTGGCTTAGCTTTAGCCGACTTCAGAGAGATAACTCCAAGCGTCCTCCTAGCACCACAGAGGAAGTTAGCAGTCTGAGAGCTCCAAGACTTCACAAGCGAACATGTGAGTATCACCGGCCCCTTCCTGCTGCAAAGTGAAACTATTTAAACACCCAGACCAGGGTGTTAATTAGCAGGAAGGAGGTAGCCGCTGGGACCTAGAGTGAAACAGCTAAGAAGGTGTCTCTAATGCCAAATGAAGAGATCTTCTGCAAGCAACTGCAGGGCGAATGTCACATCTGACACACCCATGAGAGCTTTTTTCACAAGCAATGTAACAGGTACAGTGCTAATATGATTTTATATAAGGGTGAAGTCCCCTTTATCATTGTATTGTTGGTCTAAAAGGCATTTTTGGGGTGAAAGACTCCCTTTAAGTTAAAGTATACAACAGCTGCAGGCTTATGCTGTGGAAGTGTGTTGAGCAGGCAGCAGACGGCGCTGCGTTCATTGTTAGGGTTTGGTTAGTTTGTATCAGTTCAGTTCTCTTCCTGTAATCCTTCATGTTGTGATGATGAGGATAACAGTTCCTGTATGTCCAAAGAAGAGCAGTTAATTCTTCCACCTTGACTGACTACTGGTGATTCGGCTGAAAGCTGAAATCTGCAACAGGGGCAATAACTTAAAGGCAATAAAAAAGTGAAAAATTTAGATGAGAACTTTGGATGAGTAATGAGCTGAGTAATATTTGTAGGGAGCTGCTGTAGCATTTAGGACTCATTACTCTACTGAGATGTAGAGGTAGCTCCTAACATCCTCTTTTAAGGACACCATAGCCGCAGCATCTATGGTGCATTCTTCCATTGACTTCTGTTGGATCGGGGATTTTTGTATTTCTCTCTCTTCTGCATTGTAATCAAATCCGTGCCTGTCCCCTCACAATGCGGTTTTGCAATCTCCTATACGAGGACCAATTTAATTAAAAAATGTAATTGAGGTTGGGATGGAACCCCCCGACCTGCGGAATTAGTGGATTTCCAATAAAATGAGCAATTAAGGTTACTCTCATCACCCTTCTCAATAGGCGTCGCAATGCACCACAGCAACAAGAGATAAACCCTGTTTGTTTGTAATTTCTCGCAGGCTTACTCCACTCTATAGATGCCCACATAAGTTAGTACACCTACCTTCTGGCCCATTCCATTTTTTATTTTATCCATTTTAATAAAGAAGAGAGATGTGATTGCTAATATTAAATGGATAATGGAAAAGGCTAAAGAATACCACAAGGAGATCTATTTTTGCTTCATCGACTACAGCAAAGCCTTTGGACTGTGTTGATCACCAGAAACTTTAGAATGCCATAAAGGATGTGGGTGTGCCGAAACATCTGATCAGCCTCATTAAGAACCTTTTCATCGACCAAGAAGCAACAGTCTGAATGGAACACGGTGACATGGCATGGTTCAAAGTAGAGTGAGATGTCAGACAAAGCTGCCTCCTATCACCATTTCTCTTCAATTTATATACAGAAGCTATTTTCAGGAAGACTGAACTTCCGAAAAAGAAGAAGGAATCAAAATTGCTATACGAATTTTAACAATCTTAAATACACAGACGATACAACATTGTTAGCAACAAGCATAGATGGAATGAAGGACTTATTACGGATGGAAAGCTCGAACATGGGACTGCTACTCAACACAAAGAAGACAAAGATACTGACTAGTGCCATGTACGGCGGGAATCATTGGAGATGGATGACGATGAACTAGAAGTTGTAAAGAACTTCAACCTACTCGGATCAATGATCAATCAAGATCCAGCGACCACACTGGAAGTCAATAGGAGAGTAGCTATGGGCAAATCAACAATGAAGTCACTGGACAAGGTCTTCAAACCGAGGAACATTTCATTGGCGATGAAGAAATGACTCGTACATAGTCTGGTCTTTTCTGTGGTAGCATATGGATGTGAAACCTGGACGATAAACAAGACAGAAGAAGAATGAACGCCTTTGAAATGTGGTGCTGGAGAAGGATATTATCATTACCATGAATGGCAAGAAGAACAAGCAAAGCAATTTTGGAACAAACCAAGCCAGACATGTCACTCAAAGCAAGGATCACTAAGCTACGACTTGCCTACTCTGGACAGATCATACGAAGAAAGCAATCACTGGAGAAGGACATCATGGTCAGAAGAATAGAAGGAACAAGGCGAAGAGGAAGACCACCAACCCAATGGCTTGATAATATCAAGATAATGGCAGAGAAGACCCTGGTGGACCTATCTAGGCTTGTACAATGTAGATCTTCCTACGATTGTTCATCAAGTCACGATGGCTTGAGATAAATAAAATAAAGAATATTTACTGTCTAATTAGAGCTGTCCATGCAAAGATAAAGGGGAACTCCAGCCAAAACAGAACAGGTGATGTGGGGAGGGAGAGGTATGCCCACTATAAGCCGTGAAGTGGAGAACAATGGTAAAGCACTTCCATAGTTTGGATCCACTTTCCAGTACTCTCTGTGCACTCACTACTTTGAAGAAGTGGTGGCGTTGGACTCTCGCTCAGGAGGCTTTTATGCTTTCCCATGCTGTCAATCATTATCTATAGGGGTGGACAAGTGCTCATGCTATAGTATGTAAATTACCCCACCTATAGCAAGTAAGCAAGGTAATACTCAGATGGTCAGACCACAGAGAACCTCGGAAAATCGCTACAGAAATAGGAATGTTACTGGTATCAATCAACACTCATGACCCACTCAGACTCGTGTGCTGCTTTTTTTCCGAGAACAGCAGGTAATAAAGGACCCTGCAAAAATAGTAGGGACTAATAAGGGAGAACCCCATAAATAGTGGGGGCTGCTAAGGGGAGGCCATAATACATAGTCAAGGCTACTAATGGGAGGTCATCATACATAGTGGGGGCTACTAATGATACCATCATAGAGGGAGATGGATACTAAGGGGGCCATGATACAGTAAGGGGGCTACTAAAAGGGCCATGATACAGAGTTGGGGCTATGTAGGGGGCCATGATGCAGGGGCCTCCCCAAACCAGGGGAGGAGTCCTGAGGAGATAATTTGCATATTCCCACTGCATTTTGGGGTAAGTGAAGAGTCTCCGCGAGCTCAAAGAACACTGTATTTTGGCTGTTGGAGCTGAAAAGAGGACATCGGTAAACCAGGGGAGGAGTCCTGAGGAGATAATTTGCTTATTCCCACTGCATTTTGGGGTAAGTGAAGAGTCTCCGCGAGCTCAAAGAACACTGGATTTTGGCTGTTGGAGATGAAAAGAGGACATCGGTAAACCAGGGGAGGAGTCCTGAGGAGATAATTTGCTTATTCCCACTGCATTTTGGGGTAAGTGAAGAGTCTCCGCGAGCTCAAAGAACACTGGATTTTGGCTGTTGGAGCTGAAAAGAGGACATCAGTAAACCGCGCGCCTGCCGACGCGCGCATTTTGAAGCTTTTTTCACTGTTTTCAGAACATTAACAATAAGAACATGGAAGAGTCCAGGAGCCATTTGGTGAGCTGCATATCCTGCTACATGTTCACAGACTTGCCAGTGGAAAAGCCAAACTTCACATGCCAGAAATGCAAGCTTGTGTCCCTGTTGGAGGAAAAGTTGCGAAATCTAGAAGAGAGGTTAACTACCTTGAAAATCATTAAGGAAGGTGAAGAGTTCTTAGACAGAGCAGAATTATCTCTTCATGATTCAGAAAGAGAAGAAATTCGAACTGCACCTGACGAAACAGAGGAATGGAAGCATGTGACCCACAGAAGCAGGAGGATCGAGAGGCAGTCAGCACCCATACTGCTCAGGAACCAGTACCAGGCTCTCACGCAGGAGAACCATGAAGAAATACAGCAAAATAAGACTTTGCCAGCAATGAATAACCTTGTAAGCCCTCAGAATCCTCCTGGATGGAGAAAGAAGAATGTTGTGAAGAAAAAAACGGAGAGTGGTGGTCATGGGGGATTCCCTGTTAAGAGGAACAGAGGCCGCTATCTGCAGACCAGACATAACCTCAAGAGAAATGTGCTGTCTTCCAGGAGCAAAAATTAAAGATGTGTCTGACAGGATATCAAGACTCTTCAGACCTACAGATCACTACCCATTCCTGCTAATACATGTGGGGACAAATGACACCGCAAGAAAGGACCTGGAAACCATCTGCAGTGACTTTGAAGACTTAGGCAAGAAAGTGAAAGAATTGGGAGCGCAGGTGGTCTTCTCATCCATCCTCCCAGTGGATGGCCATGGAACAATGAGGTGGAATAAGATTCTACAGGTGAACAACTGGCTACGTCGATGGTGCCGTCAACAAGGATTTGGATTTCTGGATCACGGAATGAATTACCTATACGATGGACTGCTTGCTAGAGATGGGGTGCACCTTACGAAGACTGGAAAACATATATTTGGAAGTCGCCTTGCTACACTCATCAGGAGAGCTTTAAACTAGAACAATGTGGGAAGGGAAGCAAAAGGCCAGAAAAAGCCATACAGCTGACAAATACTATTGAGATCTCTGCTACTGGAAGTGGAAAGGAAGAACAAAGACAAAAAAATCATAATAATAAAAATATGGGAGGAAGAGAAACCAATCACAAACTAAAATGTTTTTATACAAATGCACAAAGCATGGGCAACAAACAAGGAGAATTGGAACTACTAATGCAGGAAAAGAAATATGATGTCATTGGAATCACTGAAACTTGGTGGGACGATACACATGATTGGAATAAAAGGCTAAAAGGATACAACTTATTTGCAAGAAACAGACTTGATAAACGAGGAGGAGGTGTCGCATTGTATGTTAGAAAAGCGTATATCTGCACAGAGATTGAAGCTTCAGAGACTGGGAGTTCTGTGGAAACTGTTTGGGTAAGAATACAAGGAGAGAACAAGGGAAAGGACACCATTGTAGGCATTTACTACAGGCCACCTGGGCAAGCTGAAGATATGGATGAACTCTTTATGTATCAAATGACCAAGTTCTCCAAAAAATATGACGTAGTGGTCATGGGAGATTTCAACTATCCAGACATTTGTTGGGAATCTCTCTCAAGTAAAACTAACAGGTCAAGCAAATTCTTATCCTCTCTTGCTGACAACTTTATCTTCCAAAAGGTAGGGGAGAAAACAAGGGGATCTGCTACTTTGGATCTAATCCTTATAAACAGGGAGGAAATGGTTGAGGAGGTAAAGGTGGCTGGGACCCTAGGAGGCAGCGATCATGCTATTATAGAATTTTGGATAACTAGAGGAGGAAGACATGTGAAGACTCAAACTTCAAGGTTAGATTTTAGAAAGGCAGATTGTAAGAGACTCAGAAAGAGAATAGGAGGGATCCAATGGCTGGATGTCCTTAAGGACAAAAATGTCCAGGAAGGATGGGAAATTTTTAAAAATGAGATTCTCAAAGCACAATCGTTAACAATCCCGAAAAGTAGGAAGAATGGGAAGCATTTAAGGAAACCAGGATGAATGAACACAGAACTTAAACACATGCTAAAAAGAAAGAAAGAAATGTTTATTAAATGGAAAGAGGGAGGCATATCTAAAGAAGATTATAATGCAGTCTGCAGATCCTGTAGGGCACGTATCAGGTTAGCTAAAGCTGACAATGAATTAAGGCTTGCAAGAGATGTCAAAAGCAATAAAAAAGGATTTTGGGGGTATGTCAAAAGTAAAAGAAATGTCAAAGATGCTATAGGATTTTTACAGGATGAAAATGGAGAAATGGTAAGAGAGGATGTTGAGAAAGCCGAACTTTTTAACTCCTATTTTGCATCTGTTTTCTCTCAGAAAGAAAATGTAACATCAACTGATCTTCACTGTCCTTTTAAAGGAATAGAGGAATCCAAGTTATCTGTAAACAGAAAGATTGTGAGGGAATATTTAGCTAACATAAATGAGTTCAAGTCTCCAGGTCCAGATGAATTACACCCCAGAGTACTGAAGGAGATCGTAGAAGAAATTTTAGAACCACTCTCCATAATCTTTGAAAATTCTTGGAGAACAGGAGAAGTCCCAGAAGACTGGAGAAGAGCAAATGTTGTTCCTATCTTCAAAAAGGGGAAGAAGGTGGACCCAGGGAACTATAGGCCGGTGAGTCTGACTTCTATACCAGGAAAGATCTTTGAACAAATTATTAAACAACATGTATGTAAGTACATGGATAAGAATGAAGTGATTAACCAGAGTCAGCATGGGTTTGTAACTAACAAGTCATGTCAGACTAACTTAATTTCCTTCTATGACAGAATCACTGACTGGGTGGATCAGGGAAATGCTGTAGATATAGTATATCTTGACTTCAGCAAAGCATTTGACAAAGTATCTCACACCATCATTATTGAAAAAATGACCAAGTATGCAATGGACCAGGCAACTGTTAGGTGGATTCATAACTGGCTTAGTGATCGGACTCAAAGGGTGGTTGTAAATGGCTTCACATCCAGCTGGATGAATGTCTCAAGTGGGGTACCACAGGGCTCCGTCCTGGGACCTGTATTGTTCAACATCTTTATCAATGATTTAGATGAAGGAATTTAGGGTAAACTGATTAAATTTGCTGATGACACAAAGCTAGGAGGGATAGCTAATACTAGAGAAGAGAGAGAGAGGATTCAAAAAGACCTAAATAAACTGAAGCAGTGGGCAGCAACCAACAGAATGGTTTTTAACATCTGGGCAATAAAAATGAAAAAAGCATATACAGAATGGGAGGAATAGAGCTAAGCAACAGTACATGTGAAAAAGACTTAGGTATACTAATAGATCATAGACTGAACATGAGTCAACAGTGTGATGCAGCAGCAAAAAAGGCAAATACAATTCTGGGATGTATTGACAGAAGCATACAGTCTAGATCACGTGAAGTCATTATCGATCTTTACTCCTCTTTGGTCAGACCTCATCTGGAATACTGTGTACAGTTTTGGGCACCACATTTTAAAAAAGACATAGACAAACTGGAGCAAGTTCAGAGAAGAGCGACCAGAATGGTGACTGGTCTGCAAACTGTGTCCTATGAGGAACGGTTGCAGGATTTGGGAATGTTTAGCTTGCAAAAAAGAAGACTGAGAGGAGACTTAATAGCTGTCTACAAATATGTCAAGGGCTGTCACATTGTAGAAGGATCATCTTTATTCTCATTTGCACAAGGAAAGACTAGAAGCAATGGGATGAAACTAAATGGGAGGAGACACAGATTAGATATTAGAAAAAACTTTTTGACAGTTAGGGTGATTAATGAGTGGAACAGGCTGCCACGAGAGGTGGTGAGTTCCCCTTCAATGGACGTCTTCAAACAGAGGCTGGACAGACATCTGTGTGAGATGATTTAGTGAATCCTGCTTTGAGCAGGGGGTTGGACCAGATGACCCAGGAGGTCCCCTCCAACTCTACCATTCTATGATTCTATGATTCTATGATTCTATGATACAGTGTGGGGGCTACTGAGGGGCCAGCATACAGTGTGGGAACTTCTGTGGAAGCCATCATACATGGTGGGGACTACTGTGAGGGCCATCATACAGTGGGGGGCCACCATACAGTGTAGGAGTTAATGTGGGGCCATCAACCTGCGTGATGGGCATGATACGGTGTTGGGACTATGGGGTCTATTGTGAGGGCAACCATACAGTGGAGCCATCATACAGTGTTGGGACCATCAAATAGTTTTAGTGCTAATAAGGGGCCATTATACAGTGCGGGGGCCATTATACTGTTTATAGGGGAGGATCATACTGTGTATAGGGGAGCTGTGGGGACATCATACTGTGTAGAGGGGAGCTGTATAGCAGGGGGAGACTCAGGACATTATTAAATGTTAAGTGGGCACTTATTGATATAGGGGAACTCAGGTTATTGTGACTGTCAAAGTGGCATACAGAGGGCATTATTACTTTCTAGGGGGCAAAATGTGGGCACTGATTTTTAGGGCATTTGCACAGGACTTTAATATTTTCTAGAGGCTTGTTTTACCATCTAGAGGTTACAAAGGAGGCATTATTACTATGTAAGGGGCACAGTAGTGGGCATTGTTATGTGGGGCGGTAAGAGGGGCTCTGTTATTGTGCCAAACAGCAGGCTCAGTAATAGAGACACTGCAGCAGCCGCTCAGTATTGGGGTATCAGCAGGATGAGGGGTTTGTGCAGGTTGGGGATAGATGGGGACGGTGCTGGAAATGTGAGAAGTCAAGTGTGTTTTTTCTGCAACCTCTGTAGATGAGTCCTGGATGGAGAAGTTGTCATGTCGATCTGGGCCAGATGGAAAAGACAAGAAAAGTTAACAACTCCACCAGAAAGAACATCAGCTGTATGCCACCATCTATGACTGTACTGTAACAATGTCCAATCAAAAGTTTGCAATAAGAAATTCTTCAAAGTGGCTATGTGCACAGACTTTTTCAGGGAGTTTTGGAGCAGAAACTCTCCAAATCCTCCTCAAAAATGCAAATCTCCTCAAAAACTTGGAGTTGCCACTTAAGAAACTCTGTGTGCACATAGCCAAATTTTTCATAACCATCTCAATAAACAAAAATCTCCCCAAAGAAGGAGTGTTCCCTGTAGCAGTTTCCACTAGAAAACTTGTCGTTTTTGAATGCCTCAAAAAAAAAAAAAAACCTTCAAGTTGCACATACTCTAATGCTATAGTCACACTGAGAGTTTTTTTTTCCAGCAGATCCTTTCCAAAATCGTCCTCAAAAACTCTTAGAAAACGCTATCAATTCATTTTTATGGGAAATCTACCTTGCTGTTCATTTGTGGAGTTTTGGGAGATTCTTTTTCCCTTTTTTGATGCTTTTTTAAAAGACGTCACATGTGCATACCCCAAACTGGGCACTTTTTAATTAAAAGGCTGCAAAGAACTCTTGGGGGAAAACAAAACCCTATTTTTGATAACCAGCCAAGATAAAACAGACAGCTACAGGCTTATGTTATCAAGCTGGTAAGGTCCATGGATATTGGCCCCTTCCCAGCGTAAAAATACCAGCCCGCAGCCGCCCTAGAATTGGCAGGAAAAGGAAAACTCCTGCAAAAAAAAATCAGGAAAAGGAAAACTCCTGCAAAAAATTCTCCGAAACAAAAAAGTTTCCCGAATCAGTTTCAGGGATGATTTAATGAATCCCCTTGCCAAGAACTCTTCAGGAAAAATAAAAAAATGGAACTCATATATTTCCATAAAAGTTTTTGGGGACTTGGTGCAGTAATAATCCTGTGAGGGGAGTACACCGACTTAGGTTCTTGTTTTTTTCGGGATGTCATACTCAAAACTCTGCAGTCTTTTATCGACCACGCCAAAGCAAACACGAGTGCAGTGCAGACGGTGGTTATCTGTAGCGCAGAGCCATTGTGTGGACAGGATAATGTGCTGCTGGCATTTCAGGCATCCTCCCTCTGACATCAGGTTTGCCTGGTTCTTGCAGCACAATAAAGGTGTTTTTGTTTCGCTCGCTCTGCTCTTTCCTGCCGTCAATCAGCTTCCTACAAGCCAATCGCCTCCACCCACTTTACAATACATGGCCGGGATCCAATGTATGCAGAAAAAAAACAACACACCTGTAAGTTATAAAGTGAACTCGGGTGACACTTTAAATTTAAAGGCAAAGTCGCGTTATAAAAATCTAATTTAAAGGGATTTTCTTGTCATCAAAAATTGATAAAATTGCTAATGGCTTGTAGAAAAAAAACAAGCAACTTTGCAAATTAATTCTTAAAAATTCTCTCATTTGTCAAGAATTGATGTATATTTATGGTTTACTGGTTTCTTAGTTGTTGTTTTCTAAACAGCTTGTAAGAGCTTTTCTGGATCTGGTCAGCTTTAGTCCGTCTGCACTGCTCCGATGCAAAGCTGCATGGGAGAGCACACAGGTTGGGTCTTCAGAAGCGTTCTGGCGCCCCTGGCATGTAGATGGCAGAAAAGTGGAAGACAAACAATGAGACTATCCCTTTAAAATAATGGTTCGTTGCTTTTGGCAACCCATAGCAAAGGTTCTCTTTATAAGGTGTTCCACTGTCAATAGTCCAGATCAGTTGTAAACTATGCAGTAACTATGTTCAATTTACCTGCAGCACCCCCGCAGGAGAAATTAGGCATTACATGATGTCTATTGAAACCAGTAATCTGTGCCTGTAATGACCCAAATATGCCGGGTCCTCCAGAGTGTGAGATGGGCTTTGTGCGTCCTCTTTTCTCTGGTTAATTTATGAGGGGCCTAAGAAGAAGACCCATCTTTTTTAAAGCTCATTTTATACCATGGATGGGCTGCCACCCTTGATCTTATCTAAGAAAGTGTATCTGATTTTCACCGACAATTTGGACAATTGGGCACAATGATAAACCCCCCATAAGGTGCTGTAAGTGGGGCAGTTCTCACATGAAATGATGTCACTATCATTGATGATGTCATCAATCTTTTTTTCTAAGGAAAAAGAAAAAAAAAATCTTTTTTCTAACACCCTTGAGATGCATCAGTCCCCAATTTATTTCTGCTGATCATGCTCACTGAAATGCGACATCATTCACTGTATATTCTTACTACTTAGTTAGTAAGAAGACCATAACTCATAATATTTTATGTTTGTTGTCCACCTTTAGGGAATTTTTTTAATCTAAATTCATGTATTTGAGGCTAAAAACATTTTTGGAATTGGGCTTCTTTAAAAATGTTGCATCATTTGCAGTTTATAGCCTCTGTACTACACTGGTCTATTGCTGGCTGTAGAATGAGTTATCTGAGACTCCATCAGTGAGTTCGTTCTGGCGGTCTCATGGGAGAGTTTGTTACTGGTTTTTTTGTCATTTTCTGATCTGCTTTTAGCCGATTTATGACCACAGACCACATCAAAGTTGAGTATAGCAGAAAACAAAGAGCCTGTAAAAGTCAAACGGTGCAAAATTTTTAATGAAACCAAACAGCAAATAATATTTTTAGACCAAAATACATGCATTTCGGTAAAAATCTATACTATAACGCTGCAAGCGTCCCTCTGTCTGAAGCCTCTATAGACTGCGCAAGCGCAACATGCCTGCGCAGTCTGGCTCCAGACAGAAGCACGCATGGAGCCGTTACAGGTAAGAGGAGTGTA
This sequence comes from Phyllobates terribilis, assembly GCF_046119375.1. NCBI lineage: Eukaryota > Metazoa > Chordata > Amphibia > Anura > Dendrobatidae > Phyllobates > Phyllobates terribilis. The sequence continues at coordinate 157,016,466 of NW_027362772.1, forward strand.
TGGCGCCGGAGATCGCGGTATGCGTAGACACTGAACGCATACCGCGATCTCCGGCGCCATACTTACATACTTACCTGACCGGGAGGAGCGTTGCCGCGGCACCTCTCTTTTCACCGGAGACCGGGGCAAGAGTGAAGGCGTCGGAATCGGCGCACGCACATAACGCTATCCGGCGCCATTGTACTGAAGACACATTTGCAGTGCGTCTTCAGCAAAATGACGCCGGACAGCGCGGTATGGGCACGCGCGTACTCCGGTGCTACACTCCTCCCCCGGCTTCCGGTAGAACAGGACACAGCAGAGCTGGAGCGCAGGGAAGAAAGGTGAGTATAAGTGTTTCTTTTTTTGTATGTGTGCAGCGTGAAAGGGATGAGGGGGCCACACATACCAGGACTGGGGGGTGAGGGGGCCACACATACCAGGATTGGGGGATGAGGGGGCCACACATACCAGGATTGGGGGATGAGGGGGCCACACATACCAGGATTGATGGATGAAGTGTACCATGCATAGCAGGATTGTGGGATGAGGGGTGCCATACATACCAGGATTGGGGGGTGAGGGGACCATGCATACCAGGATTGGGGGGTGAGGGGTGCCATGCATACCAGCATTAGGGATGAGGGGTACCATGCATACCAGCATTAGGGATGAGGGGTACCATGCATACCAGGATAGGAATGTGGGGTACCATGCATACCAGGATGATGGATGGGGTGCCATGCATACCAGGATGAGGAGTACCATGCATACCAGGATTTGGGGGTGAGGGGACCATGCATACCAGGATTGGAGGTGAGGGGCGCCATGCATACCAGGATTGGGGATGAGGGGTGCCATGCATTCCAGGATTGGAGATGAGGGGTGCCATGCATACCAGGATTGGGGATGAGGGGAGCCATGCATACCAGGATTGGGGGTGAGGGGTGCCATGCATACCAGGATTGGGGATGTGGGGAGCCATGCATACCAGGATTGGGGGTGAGGGGTGCCATGCATACCAGGATTGGGGATGAGGGGTGCCATGCATTCCAGGATTGGAGATGAGGGGTGCCATGCATACCAGGATTGGGGATGAGGGGTGCCATGCATACCGGGATTGGGGATGAGGGGTGCCATGCATACCGGGATTGGGGATGAGGGGTGATACCGGTATTGGGGATGAGGGGTGCTATGCATACCAGGATTGATGGTGAGGGGTGCCATGCATACCAGGATTGGAGGTGAGGGGACCATGCATACCAGGATTGGGGGATGAAGTGTACCATGCATAGCAGGATTTTGGGATGAGGGGTACCATGCATACCTGGATTGGGGGGTGAGGGGTGCCATGCATACCAGGATTGGGGGTTGAGGGGTGCCATGCATACCAAGATTGGGGGGTGAGGGGTGCCATGCATACCAGTATTGGGGATGAGGGGTACCATGCATATCAGGATTGGGGAATGGGGTACCATGCATACCAGGATGATGGATGGGGTGCCATGTATACCAGGATGAGGGATGGGGTGCCATGCACACCAGGCTGAGGGGTACCATGCATACCAGAATTGGGATGAGGGGTGCCATGTATACCAGGATGAGGAGTACCATACATACCAGAATAGGGATGCGGGGTGCCATGCATACCAGGATGAGGGAAGGGGTACCATGCATACCAGGATTGGGTATGAGGGAGCCATGCATACCAGGATGAGGGGCCATGCATTCCAGGATTGGGGGTGAGGGGTGCCATGCATACAGGATTAGGGGTGAGGGGTGCCATGCATACAGGATTGGGGATGAGGGGCGCCATGCATACCAGGATTGGGGATGAGGGGTGCCATGCATTCCAGGATTGGAGATGAGGGGTGCCATGCATACCAGGATTGGGGATGAGGGGAGCCATGCATACCAGGATTGGGGGTGAGGGGTGCCATGCATACCAGGATTGGGGATGTGGGGAGCCATGCATACCAGGATTGGGGGTGAGGGGTGCCATGCATACCAGGATTGGGGATGAGGGGTGCCATGCATTCCAGGATTGGAGATGAGGGGTGCCATGCATACCAGAATTGGGGATGAGGGGAGCCATGCATACCAAGATTGGGGGTGAGAGGTGCCATGCATACCAGGATTGGGGATGAGGGGTGCCATGCAGACCAGAATTGGGGATGAAGGGTGCCATGTATACCAGGATTAGTGGTGAGGGGACCACACATACCAGGATAGGGATGAGGGTTGCCATGCATACCAGGATAGGGATGAGGGCAGCACATAACAGGATGGAGGAACAGGATTGGGGAGCACAAATACCAGGATGGGGGCAGCACAAATACGAGGATGGGGGCAGCACAAATACCAGGATGGGGGCAACACATACCAGCATGGGAGGCCATATACCAATAAAAATGCCCGCCACCCGGGCATAGAACGGGCTCAATAGCTAGTTATATTATATATATCTTTGGAGATATATATATCTCCAAAGATGGACACCCCCTTTAAGGCAGCTTGCAGGTGATTTCGAAATGTACAGTTGTCCACCGTTCCTCCTTTGTACTGACTGATTTGCTGGTTTGTGAATTCAGTGTTACTTCTCATCATTATAATGTACTGTATATGGTTCTCTCTGTATTGCAATGGTAGTTTATCGCCCTCTAGAGCAGCTCAGTGGAACTGCAATATAAATATTTTTAATTCTGTTTTTCGGAGACGACTCCACCCCTTTCATTAAGAATTGTTGTGAAACTTTATTAAGTTTTTACTAATAAACAAGTGAAGCCAATGTATCTTCATATTATAGAAATTTTACCATATAGTTTACTGTAACCATGTTATATCATGTCACATTGGTCACAACTACGTTGTGCTTATTTTTAAGGTTAATAAATAAGACAATAATGCTTATTTTTACTTTACAATATAGGATTGGTTTTCCCATCCGTAAACTGTCCGCTGTCCAATCTAGCCTTAATGCAGAAGCTTATATGTTCAGCCACTATACTGATGCACCCACCCTGTGCCAGTTGTTGCACTGGTTACCCTTCTACTATAGAATACAATATTGCTCACACACTAAAGCTCTCCACAGTGCTGCACCACCCTATATCTCCTTCCCCATTTCTATTTACCACCCTACCATGCTCTCCGTTCCCTAAAGATGTAAGTATGACATCCTTCATACATACATACATACATGAGCCTACCACTCCCATTTCCAAGGCTTTTCTGGTGCTGCACCAGTTGTCTATATTGCACTACACCAGGCAGTCAGGTTAAAGGCAGTCTCTCAGTCTATTTTTGATGTAATCCACAGACGACTGCATCTATAAAGTTTTATCGAAGCCAAATACGAGGCAGTAGCAAAACAAAGCAGCTTTGTATAAAACATGACATACCAAAAAGAGACAAAAACTGCAGCATCAAAAATGTGATAAAAACAATGAAAATTTGCAACGTAAAAAATGCACTAATTACTCATCGTAGGGGATAAAGTCATCATTGGGGCCCCTGGCCTCAGGGACAGAGCAGAGCCATGTTCTGCTGATCTGTAAAGAGGAGACAACTATCAACAAGCCCAAAAAGTAATAAGCCTCCATGAACAACCAAAGTTGATATAGCAGTGCCCCCTTGTGGTTGCTTTCCATTTACCTATTTCAAATTTCCTTAAATTTTTCTAAATAGTTTTTTTTCCCACCAAAATCATATCCATTGGATGAATAATAATTGTTAGATGAAAGGTTGCTCTTCTCTTCTTTAAGCTTCTCGGATACTGGTACAGATCTTCTACTTGTCACTCTATAGCGTGTGTTTCCACTGAATTTTTTGCTGCGTCTTTGGAGCGGAAACTTAACGGAAGTTTTTTGAGTCACTTTGAAGTGGATTTTGGAGAGTTTCCGCTCAAAAAAACATAGCAAAAATACTCTGTGTCAACACTTCCTTTAGGCTGTGTGCACACAGTGCATTTTTCGCGGGTTTTCGTGGCGTTTCCTGTCAGGATTTCCATTGCGTTTAAATCTGAAGCATGTCAATTCTTTGTGCGTTTTGGCCGCGTTTTTCACCCATTAACTTTAATTGAGTCAGTCAAATCCGCAGTAAAAAGGTAGGTATAAAAATTCTCACGCAGTGGTGCAGTAAGTGAGGTCACCGAAACTCATCAGCTGATGAACTCATGTGACCTCTGTTCTGGCAGCTCAACGCTATACACTGACAGGAGTCATTACACTCCTGTCAGTGTACAGAGTGCGGTCCTCTAGAGCAGTCACATCAGTGACTGCTGATGTGGCTGCTCTAGAAGTGACCCATATCTTCGTGAGACACTCTGGATTATTTCATCACAGCAGACAGGTGAGGGATATGGTTGTTTTTCATTTTTGTTTCTTAACAGGTGACAATGGCTTCAGCGGATTAGGCGTTAGGTGAGTATTTTTGTTTATTATTTTCTATTTTCTTTACAGGGGACAATGGCTTCAGAGGATTAGGCGTTAGGTGAGTATATGGTGTTTTTTATTTTTAAGTAAATGATTAAAACCTTGTGGACTTTTATTACAAATAAAGGATTTTTTTTCATGCCGTGTGTTTATTTCATAACCTTGACTATGGGGCTAGTAATGGGGGCGTCTTATTGATGCCCTTCATTACTAACCTGGGCTACATGTCAGCTACCAATACAAGGCTGACATGAACCACAACCCTATTACTCCACTTGCCTCCGCACAAAGGCAAGTGGTAAGAGCGAGGCTATGCTCCAGAATCTTATGGATGTGCCATTTCTAGGGCCGCTGAGGGCTGGTATTATTAGCCTCAGAGGGGGCCAGTGTCCATGGCCCCTTCCCTGGCTATTAATATCAGCTCACAGCTGTCTGTTTACTCTTTACTGATTAGATTTTATAGAGGGACCCTACGTCAATTTTTCTCTGGGGTCCCCCTGTAATCTAGCCAGTAAACGCTAAGCAATCAGCTGTGAGCTGTTATTAATAGCCAGGGAACATCTTTTGGCTAATGGCCCCTTCCCTGGCTAGTAATATCAGCCCCCAGAGGTCGGCTTTTCCTCTGCTGGTTATGAAAATGATGAGGGAGCCCACTCCATTTTTTTAATTTAATTGATTTTCTTTCATTTATGTTATGCACACGCCCGGACTGGCTGGCGTGTGCGTGATTAGTGATCCCACTGTACAATGAACCGAGGAGTGCCTGGAGGGGCGTAACTAAGTATCTACCCGATCCGACCAAGGTCGCACGGCGGCTAACGACTCCGTGAACCAAGGAGGAACCGAGCAGAGGGACCAGGTGCTACTCCAGGTCAGACCCCGGTCACAGCTGTTGACCCACACTGGGGAATGCAGGAACAAGCAGGTTAGGCTGGCATACAGACAGGTGGGTATTGGCAGGCACGGCTGGAGAGCAGGCAGGAGGATACTGGCAAGCACGGCTGGAGTGCAGACAGGGAGGCACTAGCAGGTTGGAGCGCAGGCTGGATAGGGTCCAGTACAGACTGGGATTCAGGAACAGAACCGCAGATGCGGTGGGCAAGGCAGAGCAAAGAGGAACCGCTGGAGCGGTGAGCAAGGCAGAGCAGAGAGGAACCGGCGGAGCGGTGAGCAAGGCAGAGCAGAGAGGAACCGCCGGAGCGGTGAGCAAGGCGGAGCAGAGAGGAACCGCCAGAGAGGTGAGCAAGGCAGAACAGAGAGGAACCGCCAGAGCGGTGAGCAAGGCAGAACAGAGAGGAACCGCCGGAGCGGAGAGCAAGGCAGAACAGAGAGGAACCGCCGGAGCAGTGAGCAAGGCAGAGAGGAACCGCCGGAGCGGTGAGCAAGGCAGAGCAGAGAGGAACCGCCGGAGCGATGAGCAAGGCAGAGCAGAGAGGAACCGGCGGAGCGGTGAGCAAGGCAGAGCAGAGAGGAACAGCCGGAGCGGTGAGCAAGGCAGAACAGAGAGGAACCGCCGGAGCGGTGAGCAAGGCAGAGCAGAGAGGAAACGCCGGAGCGGTGAGCAAGGCAGAGCAGAGAGGAACAGCCGGAGCGGTGAGCAAGGCAGAACAGAGAGGAACCGCCGGAGCGGTGAGCAAGGCAGAGCAGAGTGGAACCGCCGGAGCGGTGAGCAAGGCAGAGCAGGAAGGAACCGCCGAAGCAGTGAGAAAGGCAGAGCAGGAAGGAACCGCCAGAGCGGTGAGCAAGGCAGAGCAGGAAGGAACCGCCGGAGCGGTGAGCAAGGCAGAGCAGGAAGTAACCGCCGGAGCGGTGAGCAAGGCAGAGCAGGAAGGAACCGCTGGAGCGGTGAGCAAGGCAGAGCAGGAAGAAACCACCGGAGCGGTGAGCAAGGCAGAGCAGGAAGAAACCGCCGGAGCGGTGAGCAAGGCAGAACAGAGAGGAACCGCCGGAGCGGTGAGCAAGGCAGAACAGAGAGGAACCGCCGGAGCGGTGAGCAAGGCAGAGAGGAACCGCCGGAGCGGTGAGCAAGGCAGAGCAGAGAGGAACCGGCGGAGCGGTGAGCAAGGCAGAGCAGAGAGGAACCGGCGGAGCGGTGAGCAAGGCAGAGCAGAGAGGAACAGCCGGAGCGGTGAGCAAGGCAGAACAGAGAGGAACCGCCGGAGCGGTGAGCAAGGCAGAGAGGAACCGCCGGAGCGGTGAGCAAGGCAGAGCAGAGAGGAACCGGCGGAGCGGTGAGCAAGGCAGAGCAGAGAGGAACCGGCGGAGCGGTGAGCAAGGCAGAGCAGAGAGGAACAGCCGGAGCGGTGAGCAAGGCAGAACAGAGAGGAACCGCCGGAGCGGTGAGCAAGGCAGAGCAGAGAGGAACCGCCGGAGCGGTGAGCAAGGCAGAGCAGAGAGGAACAGCCGGAGCGGTGAGCAAGGCAGAACAGGAAGGAACCGCCGGAGCGGTGAGCAAGGCAGAGCAGGAAGGAACCGCCGGAGCGGTGAGCAAGGCAGAGCAGGAAGGAACCGCCGGAGCGGTGAGCAAGGCAGAGCAGGAAGGAACCGCTGGAGCGGTGAGCAAGGCAGAGCAGGAAGAAACCGCCGGAGCGGTGAGCAAGGCAGAGCAGGAAGAAACCGCCGGAGCGGTGAGCAAGGCAGAGCAGGAAGGAACCGCCGGAGCGGTGAGCAAGGCAGAGCAGGAAGGAACCGCCGGAGCGGTGAGCAAGGCAGAGCAGGAAGGAACCGCTGGAGCGGTGAGCAAGGCAGAGCAGGAAGAAACCGCCGGAGCGGTGAGCAAGGCAGAGCAGGAAGAAACCGCCGGAGCGGTGAGCAAGGCAGAGCAGGAAGAAACAACCGGAGCGATGAGCAAGGCTGAGCAGAGAGGAACCGCCGGAGTGGTGAGCAAGGCAGAGCAGAGCGAAACCGCCGGAGCGGTGAGCAAGGCAGAGCAGAGAGGACAGGGCTCTGTTCACACTGAACAGACTGGAAGGGACAAGCAGAACCGGATACACACAAGGTACTTGCAATGAAGTAGCGAGTGGACTCTAAACTCACAACAGAGACATCGAGTAGGAGTTAGGTGCAGGTTCAGAGACTGCAGGAAAAGGGAAGGTACGGACACAGAGACTAACAGGCTAGGAGAGTGTTCAGACAGGAACTGACACTGCAACAAGATACAGGAGCGAGTCTGGGTATAAAGCCCCCAGAGAGGCGGACAAACAGGCTAGGAGAGTGTTCAGACAGGAACTGACACTGCAACAAGATACAGGAGCGAGTCTGGGTATACGGCCCCCAGAGAGGCGGACAAACAGGCTAGGAGATAGTTCAGACAGGCCTGGGAATACAGCCCCAAGGTTGGCGGACAGGCAAGAAACAGAACGGGACCTGGCACATCAGAGGCAAGGAGCCCTCTGAAGGAAAGAGTTGCTCAGGCACCTTCTTCTGGGAGGAGGCTTAAATATCCAGTGACCCACAGCAATAGGCTGGGGACGCATTAGGGGTGTGCCCACAGCAGCTACAAGAATCAGGAAGTAACCGGGCCGCCGCCCTAAGCAGTCAGAACAGAGGCATGCACACAATATGAACAGGAGCAAGATTTGCAAGCTGGACTGAAAGGTAAGATTGTGATCTTGCATAGTGGGAGATGGTGCACTATGCAAGCATGCCGCCAGGGATGTTACAATTTATAAGAAATGCCATGCCCACTGTACTTGTTTTTGATGCTACGTAAACTCACCCGCAGCATGTCAATTTCTGTAGCAGAGACAATAGTCTCCGCTGCAGATTCTGAACGACTGAAATGTCATTACATGCGGTGGATCTGCATGTACTGACAAAACAAGTGTGGCATTAGAACGCAGCATCCAAAAGCACTGTTGGTTCCTGATCATGGAGATGTAGTGGCTAGCTAAACAGCTGTGAGCTGTTATTAATAGCCAGGGAACATGTTGGCCTAATGGCCCCTTCCTAGGATAAAAATAGCATCCCTCAGCTGCCCCAGAAATGTCACTTCATATCTGAATGGGATTAGGTGTCACTGACACAAAGCCCTAGGTTTAGTAGTGAAGAGTAGGGTTGAGCGAGTATGTTCTGTCCGAGTATGCTTGGGCCGAGCTCCGAGCATTTATAGCGTGCTCGGTGATATGGTTGAATCACTCCCGTGTGCATGATTTGCAACTGTTTGACAGTTTTATTACATGTGAGGAATGGGTAAGAAATAGACATTGCTCACATGTAATAAAACTGTTAAACAGTCGCAAATCATGCACACGGGAGCGATTCAAACACATCACCGAGCAGCTGTAACTACTCGGAGCTCGGCCCGAGCATACTCGGCGAAAGGGTTAATAGAACATACTTGCTCAACACTAGTGAAGAGGTGTCAGCCAGACACCCTCAATACTAAACCTGTAAGTAAAGAGTTAAATAAACACACACACCGAGAATAAAACACTTTATTTGAAATACAAGACACATTCATTAATCATTTAAATTAACAAATATACTCACCCCAGGTCAGATAGTAATCCAAGGGTTAAAGCGATGTCCCACATTTCTTTTTTCAAATATCTTTATTTAGCTAAAAAAGCATTCATTGCTGTACAAAAACGCATGCAAAAATGTATCAAAGTGTGCATTTTTTCTGCATCGTTTTTGCTGCCAAGAGATGCAGAAACCTCGTAGAAATTTATGCAACCAAATACTCAATGTGCGCACATAGCCTTAGGGTACGTGTACCCTCAGTCTTTGTGTTGAGATTTTAGAGTGAAAGTGAGCAAAAACTGAGGATATGGAGAGTTTCTGCTCAGTTTCTGCTACAAAAACTTGTGAAAGAAAGACTCAGTGTGAATATATTCTTAGTTTTTGAGTTTCTAGAGCCAGCAACCAATCTGAAAATGAATGTGGGAGCGGATATATGATGAGTCATTTAAAAGGGTCCTTCCACTGCCCCTGTCTGTGGAATAAAGGGATCTCCCAGTAGTGTAACTTGAAGCTTGTGGCCCCCAACTATCCAGTGCCAGGTACAACTGCAACCCTTGCACCGACTATAGTTATGCCCATGAGAACGCCATATTAAAGGGGTTATCCATTATTTTACAACCTATTATTAATAGTACCAGACAGGTAAAATAAATAAATAAAAATGATAACTTCCAGACCAGGGCTGATACTTTGTACTCAGGGTTAATCAGAGGCCACTGATGGGCTGCAGCACTCACAATAAAGGCCGTCTGGATTTTAATCCCAGCAGGCCGGTGGAGGAGAGAATGCCGAGTACGGAAAAACGGTGGCGGTTCAAGAGATAAAAATCAATTTTTTTTTCACCTCCTTGTACCCAATAATTAAATACCTTTAAACAATAAAAGTAGGTCTGCAGTGTTAGAAAGTCAAAATGTATCTCTGTACAGATAAAGAGCAACTATTTTGTTCTATGAAAGAGAAAGAAAATCTATGGCGGCTACAGTGTATCTTCTATTGTAAGCGCTGAATAAGTAGAGCACCACTGATGTTCAGCAAAGGGTAGTTGGGTGCAACAGTCATGTCCCCACCCAAGGGTAATAATTCCAAATCTACAACCTTTGTATCCGACATGTTAAGGGTACAGAAAGAAGTTTAAGGCTATGTTCACACTGAGGTTTTTTTAAGGTGTTCAAAAATGCTAAGGTTTTCAAGTAGAATCCACATCTGCTAATTCTCCTTTTTGGGGGAGTTTTTTTATTTCCTGAAGAGTTTTCTGAATTGGTTTTGACGAGTTTTTCCTGAAGCAATTTGATTGGATGGTGTCTAGATTGGAGAGGTTTCCTTCATGATCTGCTTTATGCAAATGGCATGCACATTTTTTTCTACCATTGTGTCCTATAAGATCCAGTTTCGTACAGTCTCCCCTGCCTCCTGCTTGTAAGAGTTGAAAGGGAGAATCTTATCACAAGCAGGAGGCAGTGGCCCACTGAGACCCTACAGTGTGCGTCAGGAGACTGTAGTTCTATGTCTCTGGTATTCAGCCCATATATAGGAATTAGTGTAAAGCAAGTGAAGTGGGATTATACGCCAACCCTTCTGCAAAGCCTGAAGCATCATGGGAAAGTTACTGTGCATTAAGAGAACCTTTTCCAAGGGGAAGATCAAATCAACCTGAAAAACATCCCAGAAATGACACATCAAATAAAACAGGTGTGAACAAAACATAAACAAGAGGCTCTAAATTGTTTTCCTGCTGTAGTAGGTATTACTTCTGCTTTTCATGCTATGTTACAATGGCAACTCGGCACACACCCGTCAGGTCTCATTCCCATTTCTTATAGTCCGGCTGAGGAGGTGGCATGCTGCCCAAGTACTGAGTTAGTTGATGCCCGTGCCATTGATTACCTTTCTACCCTATCTTGAATATCTAGACAAACTCAGCTCTGTTACATAGCTGGGGAAACCTGCTTCACTACTGGACAGTTCTACCTGGACTCTGTGACTAACCCAGCTCTTTAATATTGCTGGGTAACTGCTACATCACTGGCTAGCTCTGCTTGAACTCTGTGACAAACCCAGCTCTGCTATATCATTAGGTAACGCTGTTACACATTTGGCCAGTTCTGCCTGGACTCTGGGACAAACCTATCTACGCTATATCTCTGGATAACCCATGTAATCCATTGGCCTCTTTTGCTTGCACTCTGTGACAAACCCAGCTCTGCTACATCACTGGCTGACCCAACCTGTGTTCCCATGCTGCTTTGGACTCTATAACAAGCTCAGCTCTGCTACTTCTCTGTGTTAACTCTGCTGTACTACTGGACCTGTTGGTCTCAGAACCACCTGTGTCACTCAGTTCTGCTATTCTGGTTCCTCATCGCTGAGTCACTGTCCAACGCTGTTGCTCCAATTGCTGCGACTGTATTTAGTTGGTTCCTGTGGTTTCTCCAGTTGCAGTCTTGCCGTATCTACCTCCATTGTTCCAACCGGACTGTTCTGCTGCACCAGCACCATCTGTCCGTGCTGCATAGCAATAGTTCATCCAGACCAAGGGCTTCTAGGATCCAAGTCACAAGGTGAGACATAACAGTAGGAAATGTGAAAATCCATCCAGACTACCATTAAAGATGGAAGGTTCTTTTTGCAAATAATACCATAATATCATTGATGTAATGGCAGGCAGTACTCATACCGCCATCATTAGAGCCAGAGAGCGGCCAATACCACCGACAGTACAATTTTATTGCAAGTACACAGACATTACAGCAGCATTCAGGATAATCTGCTATAGGTCGAATGTTCACGGAGACTGGGCTATATATAACAGTCTCTCCTAAAATCTCAACAATTACAGGTAGTAGAAAGGTTCCAGAATGACATCACTAAGGTCACAGTTCATTGCCATTATGGATGCAGGAAAAACCCGGTCTTGATCTTTTGCCTGCGAAACATATATTTCCAGCGCCCACATTGGTGAGAGAGGGTATGACAGTATACAAGAACATTAAAAACACAGGTCAGACGTTGTGCTCTTTCTACGGGTGTACAAGTCCAGTCTACGTCACTGTCCACATACTGGATACATAAACACTCATCACTTTGGAAGTTTCACAGTGGAAATGAGTTACAAAAATGACCGTTCACACCTAGATATGAGGATATCCATCAAGACGTCACCAACATACACACTCATCACCAATACTACCGATCTTTCATCCATCTTTTTTGAAGCTTCAACCAAGAAAAAAAAAAAAGATTTCCCAACTCCTTAACCATTCTGCAAAAGGGATTAGTGCTGCTCGGTGTTTCCATGGCCAGAACCTACAAAAAGGAGTCTCGGAGACAGTTAAGAAATGGGGGAAAGTAGAAGAGAATTTATGAATTCATGAATTCAACATGATCTATGCATTTGGGGTTTCTACAGGTTGGGTGGGACTCGATTCTAAGTTTTATTCTCACAGGTAAAGGGGGTTATCCAGGACTATTTTACTTATTTCTTATGGGCCTAAGATCTAACAGGCAGGTAACTATCTCCCCGTTCTGCCTGTTGGCACAGAACGGTCACCGACCGATCCTAACAGCAACTCTGCCGCTTCCACTGACATCATGTCGACAGAGCAGCTGCTTCTCTTCCGCTCTGCTCTCTTGATAGGGAGTGACTGCCGACAGCATGCTGATTGACATTCAGCTCCCCACTGCCTAACTGCGGAGAGCCGGCTATCAATCAGCATGATGTCGGCAGTCACGCCCTGTCAACAGAGCAGAGCAGAAGAGAAGCAGCAGCTCTGTCGACATGAAGCAGCAGAATCGCCTGTTGGAACGGTTGGAGCTGGTGCTGGCAGGAACAGGCAGGTAGTTGGTTGTCAACTACCTGCCTGTCAGTTCTCAGTCCCATGAGAAAAAAAAAGAAATAGTCCAGGATAACCACCAAAGGTCATGGGTCACCTAAGACAACACAAGGTTCCCATTGGAGCTCCATAATCGTACTCAGAAATAAACTGGGTGGGAGAAGACTGAAGACCTTTATAGCACATGGTTCTCACTTATGGACACAACTGCAATACAAAGATTAAAGAGAGTCTGTCAGCACAAAATGACTGTTCAAACCAAGCACAAGTTGTTGAAGACTAACTGTTAAATGCGCCTTCCAGCCTATCTCAGACAGAGCCGTCAATCAAGGAAGAGAGGGCTGAGATCGATGGAAAACAAGTAGGTGGGAATGTGCACTGAGCATCTGTCTGTGCTTGATTTGAACAGTCATTTTATTATTATTATTATTATTTATTATTATAGCGCCATTTATTCGATTGAGCTTTATTTTATGATGACAGATTCCCTTTAAGCATAGTAGATAATGGAATTTTTAAAAAATTTACACTATGCAGCATACAAGAAACTATTCACTACTACAAAAGACATTTGTCATCCAACTTAACCAAAGACAAAACTACTAGATTTAATGTTTTGTTGAAGCCATCCGTTGAGGTGAACCCAGTGCCAATCAGATGTGAACACAGCCCAAACCTAACAGTGCATAGAGCATTTGTCTGGAGCAGTTATCCATCAGCTATTTCCAATATTCCCTGGTCACATGAACTTTCGGACTGATTTCGGTTTTCACTAAAATGCATGTACTTGGGGCTAAAAATCAGTTTTGCTATTGGATTTCATTAAAAGTTTTGCATTGTTTGAATTCTATAGCTGCTGTATTGCACTGTCTATTGCTGGCTGCAGAATGAGCTAAGTGAGAATCTGTCAGTGAGCTTGTTGTGAAGGTCTGATAGGGAGTTTGTATTTCTATTATCTGTCTCTTTCTAAGTTCCGCTCAGCTGATTTGTGACCACAGACCACATCGAAGTTGAATATGGCGGGGAAACAAAGAAATGGTGTAAGATTTTTAATGAAACCAAATTGCAAAAATTACTTTTGACCCCAAATATATATTTAAGTACAAATAAATAAACTTGTCCCCAAAGGTGGACAATTTTCTTTCCATCTTTTTGTATGCAACGCAAAACCCTTTATCAAATGCCCAATTAGGTCACGTTGAAAGAGGAAGAAAGGGCTGAAATCCACCACCGGGGAACCCTCGTGTATTAGCTAAGCGCAGAAGACACATCCAACATGACCACCAGTGCTCGACACTGATTAAAATGTATGGATGCCATAAACCCAACTTCCTAATGTACTGTAAGATAAAGTGCAGGGTTCACTTACTTTATTGTGGGAGATTAATCTGAAGCCGAGCTTTTCATTTTAGAGAACCGGGCAAAATTTATACCCAACTAAAATCACTTCCATTTAAAGGGAATCTGTCAGCAGGTTTTTACTATTTAATCTGAGAGAAGAATAATGTAGGGGCAGAGATCCTGATTCCAGGGATGTTTCACTCACTGGGCTGCTTGCTGTAGTTTTAATACAAATCAGTGTTTTATCAGCAGGAGATTATCTCTACAGGACTAGGTGTCACGTGTCAGGCAGTCCAGCTAATCTATGTAACCCCGCCTCCAACACTGATTGGCAGTTTCCTGTGTTCACTGTCAGCAAACTGCCAATCAGGAGTGTGGGCGGGGTTATACACAGCTCAGAATTCCGAGATCTCCAGCAGAGAAAACAGGGATTCTATCAAAACTGCACTAAGCAGCCCAGTAAGTGATACATCGCTGGAATCAGGGTATCTGCCCCTACGTCATGCTGCTCTCAGATTACATAGTAAAAATATGCTGAGAGATTCCCTTTAAAAGACAGAGCAATTTAGAGAAGGGCAGGGGCAGGAAACCAAATTCCCCTGTGCTTCTCAAAAGAATACAAGCTCCTTTAGTGGCAGTCTGTAGTATATGTGGTTTGGAGTATACAGTCCATGCCTTAATTTTATCATAAAATCTTTATCTAAAAAGAAAATATACACAAAAAAATATAATTATAGCATAAATAATTATGTAAAATTTTATCTTGGAGTAATATAGGCAGAAATACGATCTGACATCTCTGAATTCTATCTTCAAAACCTGATGATTTGACTTTTTTTTCTTTTTTTGCGCAATATTTTACGCTGTAGAAAAATCTATTGCTGTGAGGAAACAATCAGTAAGCAGGCTAGCTGATGCCCCAGGACTGGATCTTGTGTTTTTCCACAAACGGACATCTAAATAGTTGAATGTATCAGACTGCATCTGGTGTTTTTTTAGCAAATTGACATTTAAATATTTTAATTTATGCACAGATAATGAGTGCAGGAATATGAATTAGGACCTGCAAATAGGAAGGTTTACAAGAATTAAAAAAATGTTGCATTGCACAGAGTAGAAAAAAAAAGAATAAAAAGCAGAGTAAAATTATTGTCATTTCTGTGGCCACTAGGGGGAGCACAGTGCATATAGACTTGACCATTTATAAATCTGTATGCTGTGAGTTCCCTCTAGTGGTGTCTGCAGGCAGACAGTACTTTAATATGAAACCCAGGTAATGTGTGTTGCATTAGAAAAATAAAGCCCTGGACCTTATCAATTAATGAGTGTAGGGCTATGATGTAGGGCTAATGGATCTGCAAACATTAGATTGCTGATAGTTTCCATAATAATAAAAAAATAATTTCCATAAAATAAGTAAAATGACTCTATTAATAATAATATTATTATTATATCTGCAGCCACTTGAGACAGCACAGAGCATATAGACTTATTTTGGAATTCAATTTCAATAGAAGATTTATAAATCTGTATTCAGTGAGCTCCCCCTAGTGGTGGCTGCAGACAGACAGTATTTTTAAATTCTATAGGAGATTTATAAATCTGTATTTTCATGCGGAATTTAGAGAATTTAGAATTTTACATTAGAAAAATAAAACCGTGGACCTACAAGCAGCAGATTGCTGATTATTTTCAAGAATAAAAAGGCAAAAGGATAAAAGGATAAAAAAAAAGGCGTTACAGTGTAGTCAGGCCTATTTTACTAATCAGCAGATAAACAGACTACGTCGTATCCCCTGTCGAGCGCGAGGGCCACGTGATTAATTCCAATCGCTTTCAACAATAACTAATATGTTAATAGGGGTCTCAGACATACCCCCATTTATTATTCACTATAAATGGTGCACGCTAATGAGGAACCAGTTTTAAAGCGGGTGTACTATTTTTGGGGTCGTCTCTTACTGATGTGATGTAAGAGCTGTGCTGTGTGTTATGACGCTGCTCCTCCTCCCCTCTCACAGCAACATTCCAGGAGACATACTGCAGCAGCATCCCCCTCCTCCCAGTTTTTAGTTACTTTTTTACACAAGGCAGATTGAGGATGTTTTAAAGAGAGGGTGTAAGGAGGAAAAGGCAAGTAACAGGATATCTAAAGGGTAACCTTCATTTCATTTTTTATTTTTTTCCTTTTATAAATCAATAGTACATATAAAAATAAGAAACTGTGTATTATATCTTATCTGACAAATCTGCTTTTTTCTCCTCCTGAACTGATCTTTCATTCTCAATTCTGTAAAATCTGTATCCAGCAAAGATAGTTTTTACCAATACTGAGTTGGTGCTTTTAAAATTCTATGGAGGTGGGAGGAGCTGCAAGTTTTCCATAGAACTTTATGAGCACCAACGGTCATGGGAAAATCTGTACACACTAAAGGCACATTTTACCAGTGAATTAAGAATTTTGAGAATGAAAGTGCAGTCCAGGAGGAGAAAGAAGTGGATTTCTCTGATAAGATATATTACAAAGTTTCTTATTTTCATGTGTACTATTGATTTAGGGAAAAAAAAAATCAAACAACGGTTACTCTTTAAATGTATTTTGATACATAAGGCTCAATGGCCAAATGGACTAGAAGTGTAGGACAAGTCATCAAAAGCCTGTATGTGATCTGCGCCTTGTTGGATGACTCAATGATAAGCTTCACCCACAAAAGGTAACCCAAAAGGTATTTTCCTCCCTTCCTCTAAGACAAGCAATTGCAAACTATTGTAAGATCGTTGTTCATTACTTTTCAACTTTTTCAATTATGTATTACATATATATTTTTAATATTAAGGAAGTGGCTATGAGAAACAGAGATCCTAATCACGATGTGTACCCCAATGGGCCCACCAAAGTCTAGACTATAATCCCCTCTTACATGGGTTGTCCACCTTTGGTGACTATTTTTATTTTTACTTAAATGCATATATTTTTGCCTACAGTTTTCCAAATGTTTGCACCATTTGCCCTCTATAGCCTCTGTCTATTGCTGGCTGCAGATTGAGTTATCCCGTCAGTGAGCTCATTCTGACGGTCCAATGGGAGAGTTTCTAACTTTATTATGTTTGTTTTTTAGCTCCTTTCAGCTGATTTATTACCACATCAAAGTTGAAAGTGTGGAGAAACAAAGAGCCTGTAAAAGCCAAACGGTGCAAAATTTTTAATAAAACCCAATTGCAAAAATTATTTTTAGACCCAAATACATGGATTTAAATAATAATAAAAAACATTAGCCGAAATGGTGGACAAACCCCTTAAGGTATCCACACACATTAAATTAAATTTCGGGCCTCCTGACTCTCCCCTGACATCATAGGAAGAGCAGGATCGGGCATTTTGGATTTCAAAACCCCGATAATTTTGTTTTCAGGGATGGTAATTCGATGCCAAATGAGTCTGGCAGTGGCTTTCTCTTCTCTCCCCATTGAAAACACATGAGCACTTAGTGCTGATGTGTATGGAGGAGTCACGAAAGAAAACCATGTGCCAAACATAGGTTCAGTGGACAGCTATCTCATGTATATGGCTAGCCCCCTTCCAATAAACTGTGCCTGTTATAGTTTTGCCAAGAAAATAGTTTCACAAGTGTTCTTCCCTTTACTCGTTTCAAAAAATTGCTAAAAATCAAAAACCTTCAAAATATTCTGTTTTCACCCAAAACCTGCTCACAACATCCTCCGCACACCATCTCGTACAAACACAACTGAAATAAATACTATACACAGATCAGACATGACTTGTGCCAATAGATACATAGTGGAGGGTCCGGAGCTCAGGATTTTGGTGGAATGTATATGACAAGATATTATTATCCTCGAGACTCGAGAGACCTGGAAGGAAAAAAACAGAAGATGGTCAGTAAGAAGGAAAAAAAACATAATATATATAAAAATAAAACTATTGGGAGCCTAAAAGTTTACAAGTGTTATCTAAACAAAAGCAAAAAACTGTAGTAACCTGATACCTCAGTGAGTGACATTTTTGTTTTAAGCTGTTTTTCATAGTGAGTGTTACGGATCCGGGTGGAGGAACCTCTGTGCTGTGATACAGGGAGGGACCAGAGGGGCGTAACTAAGTGCCTACCCGGACCGACCCTGGCCACACGGCGGCTTAGTCAACTCCGTGAACCAAGGAGGGACCGGGAAGGTGAACCAGGTGCCACTCTGGGACCGACCTCGTGTGAGAGCAGGCGACTCACATGGGACTGAAGGCCGAAGCAGACAGGCACAGCTGATGAGCACGGCTGGTAGACAGGCAGGTGATGTGGGTAGACAAGCAGGCGGGCACGGCTGATAGACAGGCAGGCGGGCACAGCTGATAGGCTGGCGGGCACGGCTGATAGACAGGCTGGCACGGCTGATAGACAGACAGGCGGGCACTGGGACCTGAGGGCTGGAGAGAGTGTTAGCACACAAACAACAACTTTGCACAGGCACCTCCATTATGGAGGAGGTGCCTTAAGTAGGGGCAGTCCTCCAGCCATTGGCTGGGTACTTTTAGGACGGCACGCGCGTCCCCCTTAAGAGGAAGGGAGTGCGCGCGCGTGCCCTAAGTACAGAGGCCGGGGATCTATGCGCGGTGCGCGCACTCCAGTCAGACGCTGCGATTAGGACAGGGGGATGAGCAGGGAACGCCGGATCCGAGCCGCGGTGGTGAGTAGATCGGCGTCTCTGTCAGGCAGGAGGCAGAGACCCCGACGCTACAGTACCCTTCCCTATATGCCCCCTCCTCTTCAAGCCCGCAAGAAACTTTTCAAGAAGAAGAGGAGCATGTATGTTCTCCCTGGGCTCCCATGACCTCTCCTCAGGACCAAACCCCTTCCAATCCACAAGAAAAAAGGTTTTTCCTCTTACCCTCTTGGTAGCCAGAATGTTTTCTACCTCAAAAACGTCCTCAGTGCTGACTGGAACTGGAGCGGTACCCGGATCATCAGAGAAAGGATTGAGGACAACAGGCTTGAGAAGTGATACACGGAAGGAGTTGGGGATCCGTAATGAGGCAGGAAGTTTCAACTTGTACGCCACCGGATTAATTTGGCTCAGAATCTCGAATGGACCAATGAATCGAGGACCCAACTTGTAAGAAGGCATCTTGAGGTGAACATACTTAGAGGAATGCCAGACCTTGTCTCCCGGACGGAAAAGAGGCGGATCCAGACATCTCATCATCGTGTCTCTTCATCCGCTCAGAGGACTGTAGAAGCGCAGATCTAGTGTCTTCTCAAATCACCGAAAAGTCACTGACGAGAGACTCTGCGGCAGGATTGTCCACTGAAGAAGAGACGGGAAACGGAATTCGGGGGTGTTGACCGCAAACCACAAAAAATGGGGACTTAGCAGAGGACTCACTCACATGGTTGTTATAAGAAAACTTGGCCCAAGGCAGAAGTTCTACCCAATCACTATGGTGAGCGTTGACAAAGTGCCAAAGAAAATTGGTGAGGATCTGATTAATACGTTCCACCTGACCATTGGACTGAGGATGATAGGCCGAAGAAAAGTCCAAAGTGACATCCAGCAACTTGCACATGGCTCTCCAGAAGCGAGAAGTGAACTGAACTCCTCTATCCGAGACAATATGGAGGGGTAAGCCATGGAGATGAAAGATGTGACGGATGAAGTCCTTAGCCAGCACCGGTGCGGATGGAAGACCAGGCAAAGGAATGAAGTGAGCCATCTTGGAGAAGCGGTCAGCGACCACCCATATGATGGTAGAACCGGCAGATACCGGAAGATCAGTGATGAAGTCCATAGCAATGTGTTGCCAAGGAGCAGAAGGCACGGGGAGAGGAAGATGACCAGCTGGGAGGTGCCTAGGTATCTTGTTACGGGCATAGGAGGAACAAGCCGCGACAAAATCCGCAACATCCTTGCGCAGGGTGTGCCACCAATAATGTCGGGCAATAAGCAGAAGCATCTTCCTCTGGCCGGCATGACCAGCCAGTTTGGACGAATGACCCCAGAGTAAGACCCTCTTCCGATCTTGAGCCGCCACAAAGGTCTTACCAGGAGGAAGATGAGACAGGTCAAACGAAGCAACAGACATTATTCTGGAGGGGTCAATAATGTGTAGAGGCTCCTCCTCTTGGTCGGTAGACAGGAGAGAGCGGGATAGAGCGTCAGCTTTAATATTCTTGTCTGCCGGGCGGTAATGGAGAGTAAAGCTGAAACAAGCAAAAAACAGAGACCATCTTGCCTGACGCGGATTTAGTCTTTGGGCGGTCTGCAAGTAAGCGAGGTTTTTATGGTCAGTGTAGATGACCACCGAGTGCAGAGCCCCCTCAAGCAAGTAGCGCCACTCCTCCAGCGCTAATTTGATGGCCAGCAGTTCTCGATCTCCTATGGAGTAATGGCGCTCGGACGGAGAAAAGAGTTTGGAAAAGAAGTCGCAGGTCACCATTCGCCCGGACGAGGATTTCTGGGTGAGCACTGCTCCGGCCCCGGAGGAAGAGGCATCAACCTCCAAGAAGAACTGTTTATTGCAATCTGGGCGATGTAGCACTGGAGCGGAGGAGAAGGCTTGTTTAAGAGAGACAAAGGCACTTTCCACCTCGGAAGTCCATTCCCTGGGATTTGCCCCTTTACGGGTTAGAGCAGAGATGGGAGCAGTCCGGGAGGAGAAATGAGGAATGAAGAGGCGGTAATAGTTAGAGAATCCCAGAAACCGCTGAATAGCCTTCAACCCCTCAGGTTGGGGCCACTTTAAGAAGGCAGACACATTCTCGGGATTCATCCGCAGTCCAGTCTCAGAGATGATATACCCCAATAATGGTAGGGAGGTCTGCTCAAAGATGCATTTCTCGTACCTTGCATACAGGCGATTCTTCCGAAGCCTCAGCAGCACCTGACGAACATCCCTCCGATGATAGGGCAGATCAGGAGAGAACACCAAGATATCGTCCAGATACACCACAAAGCAGGAATACAAGAGATCTCGGAAGATGTCATTTACTAACTCCTGGAAGACGGCTGGAGCATTACAGAGACTGAAGGGCATCACGCGGTACTTGTAGTGACCATCCCGAGTGTTGAATGCCATCTTCCACTCGTCTCTCTGGCGAATCCGGACCAGATTGTACGCCCCACGAAGATTGAGCTTAGTGAAGATCTTCGCGCCTTTTAGGCGGTCAAACAGCTCCGAGATGAGAGGCAGGGGGTACTTATTTTTGATGGTAATCTCGTTTAGGCCCCTATAGTCGATACATGGACAAAGAGAGCCGTCTTTCTTTTTGACGAAGAAGAATCCTGCTCCAGCCGGAGAGTTGAATTTCTGGATAAATCCCCTAGCAAGATTCTCTTCTATGTACTCTGACATAGCACGGCTCTCGATCAGCGAGAAGGGGTAGATTCGCCCACGAGGAGGTGAAGCACCAGGTATTAGGTCGATGGGGCAATCATACGGCCTATGAGGTGGTAGTGTCTCTGCCTCCTTTTCATCAAAGACGTCTGCATGTGACCAATAGGGTGCCGGCAGGCCAGGTAGGTTAGCTGGAGTAGACGGGGGTTGAGCAGGACGAACAGGAACCAGACAGGACTTATGACATTCCTGACCCCAGCGGAACACCTCACCCGAGCTCCAATTCAGGATGGGCTCGTGTCTCTGTAACCAAGGCAGGCCAAGCAAGAGGGGATGAGAGAGACCGGACAGCACGTAGAAGGAAATCTTCTCCGAATGTAGCATTCCCACATGAAGAGATACAGGCTCAGTGACAAACAAGATGGTCTCAGAGGCTCAGTGACAAACAAGATGGTCTCAGAGAGAAGCTTTCCATCCACAGAGGAAACCGCTAAAGGATCAGCCAGACATATGGTAGTAATCTGATATCGCTCCACAACGGCCTGTTGAATGAGGTTCCCAGCGGCTCCGGAATCCAGATAGGCAGTCTCGAAGAAGCGGGTCATATCACTAGTAACTGACACAGACAGAGTCAAGGGCGGAGAGGAAGAACTTTTGCCTATGACGACCTCTCCAAGTGGTCCTAGACACTGGAGTTTCCCGGTCTCACCGGACAGGAGCGGATTAGATGCTCTATACTGCCACAGTAGAAGCAACTCTCCTCGGCGCGGCGGGCCTCCTGGCGAGACTTGACCATCTTAACTTGATCTATTTGCATAGACTCTGGGGAAGAAAGTGGGGGGGATGTTGGTTGAGAGACTGGCCTTTGGAAGGTTGGTGCGAGGCGCAGGGATCTTCTCTCACGGGTCGCCTCCTTAGAACGCTCCTGTAAATGGATGTCAATCCGTGTAGCTAATGACACCAGGTCGCCCAGAGAGGGAGGTATGTCATGACCGGCTAGCTCATCCTTGATCCATCCGGAAAGGCCCTCCCAAACGGTGGACACCAGAGCCTCATTGTTCCGGGCAAGTTCAGACACGAGGTTTTGGAAACGCACGGCACGCTGACCCACAGAGAGACTCCCTTGGCGGAGTCGGAGAAGAGAGGAAGCAGTCGAAGATTTTCGTCCGGGCTCATCGTACACCTTCCGGAAAGCCGCGAGAAAAGCCTGGAGGTTGGACACCAGAGGATCCCCAACTCCCACAGAGGGTTAAGCCACGCCAATGCCTCTCCGGTGAGATGAGAGATGACGAATGCCACCTTGGCCCGATCGGAGGCGAACTGGTGCGCCAGGAGCTCAAAGTGCAGCGTGCACTGATTAATGAAGCCCCGACATAGGGCAGGATCACCACCAAAACGTGGAGGAGATAGCCGGGGTCCTAAGCTGGGTGCCATAGCGCCACTGGGTTGAGGTGCCGCTGGAGCGGGTGCCGCTTGGTTAGAGGCGGACACAGTCGGGGTGGACAGCGCGCCCAAGCGGGAGTTGACTGTCCGTAGATAGGACACGATAGTATCCTGTTGGGATCTCTGCTGAGAGACCTCTTTGTACAGGTCTGAGAGCGAAGGAGCCTGGGAGCCACCAGATTCTATAGCCTGTGCAAACTGTTACGGATCCGGGTGGTGGAACCTCTGTGCTGTGATACAAGTAGGGACCAGAGGGGCGTAACTAAGTGCCTACCTGGACCGACCCTGGCAACACGGCGGCTTAGTCAACTCCGTGAACCAAGAAGGGACAGGAAGGTGAACCAGGTGCCACTCTGGGATTGACCTCGTGTGAGAGCAGGCGACTCCCACGGGACCGAAGGCCGAAGCCGACAGGCACAACTGATGAGCACGGCTGGTAGGCAAGTGATGCAGGTAGACAAGCAGGTGGGCACGGCAGATAGACCGGCAGGCGGGCACGGCAGATAGACAGGCAGGCGGGCATGGCTGATAGGCCTGTGGGCACGGCTGATAGACAGGCAGGCGAACACTGGGACCTGAGGGCTGGAGAGAGTGTTAGCACACAAACAACAACTTTGCACAGGCACCTCCATTGTGGCTGGGGACTTTTAGGACAGCACGCGCGTCCCCTTTAAGAGGAAGGGAGCGCTCGTGCGTGTGCCCTAAGTACAGAGGCTGGGGATCTACGTGCGGTGCGTGCACCCCGGTCTGACGCTGCGATGAGGACAGGGGAAGGAGTGGGGAACGCCGGACCGGAGCCGCGGTGGTGAGTAGATCGGCGTCTCTGTCGGGCAGGAGGCAGGGACGCCGACGCTACAGTGAGTTCATAAAGCAGAGGGAAGGAGATCGGAATTTTACGCATGTGACAAAACCAAATATGTTAATTTTTTACTTTTTCAACTTCTTTTTGGAATTGGGGGGGGTGCTTGAAACTTTTAGGACTTTATTTTATTTTTTATATATATTTTTAGAAACTTTTTTTTTCCTTTGATTGTTTTTACTATATACTATAATATTTTAACCAAGCTATGAGAGTACAACCATAGTGGTGATAGGGGCCTTCATTAGCATTTCAGGGGCCCCATTACCATTGCTGGAGCCTTCATTAGGATTTCCGGGGCCTATATTACCATTGCAGGGGCCTCCATTCTCATTGTAGTGGCCTTCAATACCATTGCAGGGGCCTCCATTACTATTGCAGGGGCCTCCATTACCATTGCTGGAGCCTTCATTAGGATTTCTGGGGTCTACAGTACCATTGCAGGGGCCTCCATTAGCATTTCAGGGGCCTCAATTACCATTGCAGTGGCCTCCATTACCATTGCAGGGGCCTCCATTAGCATTGCAGGAACCTTCTTTACCATTTCAGGGGCCTTCATTAGCATTGCAGGAACCTTCTTTACCATTTCAGGGGCCTTCAATACCATTGCAAGGGCCTTCATTAGCATTTCAGGGGCCTTCATTAGCATTTCAGGGGCCTTCAATACTGTTGCAGGGTCCTTCATTAGCATTGCAGGGGCCTCCATTATCATTGCAGGGGCCTTCATTACCATTGCAGGGGCCTCCATTCCCATTGTAGAGGCCTTCAATACCGTTGCAGGGGCCCTTCAATACCTTGCAGGGGCCTCCATTACCGTTGCAGGGGCCTCCATTACCGTTGCAGGGGCCTTCAATACCATTGCAGGGGCCTCCATTCCCATTCCAGGGGCCTCCATTCCCATTGCAGGGGCCTTCAATACAATTGCAGGGGCCTCCATAACCATTGTAGGGGCCTTCAATACCATTGCCGGGGCCTCCATTACCATTGCAGGGGCCTCCATTACCATTGCAGAGGCCTCCATTACTGTTGTAGGGGCCTTCATTACCATTGCAGGGGCCCTCATTACCATTGCAGGAACCTTCTTTACAGCTTCCGGGGCCTTCAATTCTGCTTCAGGGGCCTTCAATACCATTTCAGGGGCCTTCATTAGCATTTCAGGGGCCTCCATTCCCATTGCAGGGGCCTCCATTCCCATTGCAGGGGCCTTCAATACAATTGCAGGGGCCTCCATTCCCATTGTAGGGGCCTTCAATACCATTGCAGGGGCCTCCATTACCATTGCATGGGCCTTCATTCCCATTGCAGGGGCCTCCATTCCCATTGCAGAAACCTTCATTACCATTTCAGGGGCCTTCATTACCATTTCAGGGGCCTTCATTCCCACTGCAGGGGCCTTCACTACCATTTCAGGGGCCTTAATTACCATTGCAGGGGCTTTCAATACCATTGCAGGGGCCTTTATTACCATTGCAGGGGCCTTCATTACCATTGCAGGGGCCTTCATTACCATTGCAGGGGCCTCCATTACTACTTCAGGGGCCTATTAGCATTTCAGGGGCCTTCATTACCATTGCAGGGGCCTTCAATTCCACTGCAGGGGCCTTCAATACCACTGCAAGGGAGTTCAATGGATGCTAGAATAAATGGTAACTCCACCAGTCAGTGACTACTGAGCTGATGAACAATTGTACTCCCTGCCGCAAAGACCAAAAATTAGGGAACTGTCTAAATTCAAGTCAATAGAAGGTCCTGTGCCAAGTCTGCCTATGGAAGCCCCACGTTCCAGCTCTTCAGTGCCTTGTAATATATAGCATACATTATTCACCGATTTACACTTGTGTATAATATTGTGCATTTTTCTCAATCTTTAACAATTTCCCTGGAAAATTTCTAAATGATTTCACGAGCAGGATCATAAGCGATGCAGAAGGAAAGGTAAATGGTGCGGAAGTGAAGTGTTGTTACAGGACGGAGAGATAATATCTGGCACAATGAGGTGGAAGATGGAAATCCATTGTATAAGTTGACGATTAAATATTTGTACTGCTAAAAATTCTCAGGTCTATACTATGGAAGGGAAATGAGCCATGAGATATCGAGTTAGGAAATGTAACCGTACCATTAAAGTGGTTCAATAATTCCAGACATGGTTGTAGTAACAGGTACATATTACGTAGAATTCATAAATAGATATAATTTACATGCAAAAATAAAAAATGAAAGGGAAACTGTCAGCAGGTTTTTAGTGTAACGTCATCCCAGATGACTACCTCCATACCTTTATATTACAAATTGGTGTCTCCGTTGTCTCGTAATCCATCAGCAAATTTTGCCGGGGCTTGGTCTGCTCTCCAGCTTCCCTGGCCTGTTTTTCCTCCCAGCACCAGCCTCCTGCCACTGATTGTCTCTATGACCTGCTCCCCATGGCTGACACCTCAAGCAGGCACCATGATGCCTGCACGTTAACGTCCTAATGACACTGCGAGAGCTGGAATATCCATGTGTGCACACGCCACCCACTGGGAATGACGGTGTCTGCACGAGATGTCGGCCAGGGGCGGCGCATTTGAATAGATATCATGGCTCTCACAGATATTACTGTGCATTCATACAGCTCACTATGGGGTGGTCAAATAACAGATGCCTATTAAAATCTTTAGAGCAGGAAGAAAGTGCAGAGAGATGGTGCTGCTCCTTTCTAGCAAGTGTTTTATCTCCTCCCAGAGCTGGATTCACAGCTACACTGCTCAGATTTGCTGTAAGGAGTGGCTTCTATTTGTGTGCCAGTACCAGTACATTATATCATATTTGCCTGTTGTGTATGGGAGACATTATAACAGCTACTCTTCCCCCTACAGGCTCAGAGAAAGTTAGAGCTAGAGCCTGCAAAGGGGAAAGCTTGTGAAAAATGCAGGATATAATTAATATAATGTAAAAAATAGTGCTAGTCTTTGTGTACACGCGCATCACAACTTATTCTGTTACCTGAAACAACAAGTACAGCTTAGCTGTGCTTTTATAATGCAGTGGAAAAGTTAGTTTTCCCCACATAAGATTACTGTACAGGGTCTGCTGGGGTGCAGACTGTGTTTGCTATGGGGTGCAGACTGTGTGTGCTATGGGGTGCCGACTGATGGAGGGATGTGTGGGGGTACAGGCTGTGTGAAGACTGTGACAGAGGGGTGCAGGGTGTGTGAGATAGAGGTGAGCAAGGGGGTGCAGGCTGTGTAAGGTAAAGGGGTGCAGGGTTTGTAAGGTAGAGGGGTACAGGGTGCGTGAGATAGAATACTGACAATGACACTGACAAGAATACAAATCACAAGGTCAAGCTCTGCGCAGTCACTGAACAAGCAGAAGGTGCTGGGAAAACACAGGCTGTACTCGTCTATCTCTGGTGGTCCCATAGAAAATGAATACAGAAGGGCAAGCAGAGCCCCGTTCTCAGGATTAGTGGGGGCCCCAGTGGCCAATAAGTATTCCCCTATCGCGTTCAATAACTTTATGGTAGGCAAATACACTTCTCTTACGTGTAACTATTCTGCTGCTGTCGACGTCGAGCCGTCCTCATTTTTTCGAAGCGGGCCTCCATTTCCTCCAGCACTTTTGGTGTGTAGCGTACAACCAGCTTTACCGTTCCCTGTGCCGCTTTCAGAAGCTCCACTGCCATCTCATGCTGCTCTCCCTCCACGCTCTGCAAGGGAGGGAACATCAGTCACCTTGTACATGTATCCTGATAATGAGATATATCTCTACAGTGCTGTTGAAGACAACGTCTGAGCGAATAGAGACATTAAAATTGTAAAATCCAAGGCAGTGCCTATGTGAGAGCTGTGCCCACACCATAGCCGGAGGATGCTGGCTAACTTACACACTCGGCATCTGCCTATAACAGCAGCGATCAGAGCTAGCTCTGATCAGTGCTGTTATTAACCCTTAAATGCTGCTGTCAATTTCTAACAGCAGCATGTAAGTGGTTAATAAAAGCACTGATAAGAGCTAGCTCTGATCAGTGCTGTTATTAACCCTTAAATGCTGCTGTCAATTTCTAACAGCAGCATGTAAGTGGTTAACAAAAGCACTAATAAGAGCTAGCTCTGATCAGTGCTGTTATTAACCCTTAAATGCTGCTGTCAATTTCTAACAGCAGCATGTAAGTGGTGAAAAAAAGCACTGATAAGAGCTAGCTCTGTTTGCTGCTTTACAGGCAGATGCACTGGGGGGTGCACTCTTCTATGCGCCCATCGAAGCGATCGCGGGTTGCCATTACAGTTAGGGGTCTGCCAAAGTTTCTTGTGCCTGCCATGTCAATACTCCTGTGTAGTGCTCTGCCACAGGATAGGTGTCAGAGACAGTTATTTTAGATATATGGCAATACTGTGGTATAACAGACGATCGCAGGTTCAAGTCCCCCGATGGGGCTACAAAAGTAAATGAAAAAAAATGTTTTTAAAGATATATAAAAAATATATATATAAAAATTCAAAATCACCCCCTTTTCCTCTCAATAAGCATCCATAAATATAAAATTTATCAAAAAAATCAAATTAAACCATTCAATAAATGTCATAAAGAGAAAAAAAATCAAAAACACAGAATTGCAGTGTTTTTTTAGGGCTCCGCACTTCCAGTACTTCCTTTTAGAAGTGGCTCTGGTATTAGTTAATTTGCTCCTGGACCTTGAAGCAAAACTTACACTGGACCATTTTTACTACTGTTATCCTCTACTGTGCGGGATGGGTTTTTGAAGCTCCTGAAAACTCCAAAGTCTAGGTGAAACCACAACCTGTGTCCCTGTACTGCTAAAATTAAGCCCCTCAGTATTTATGCAAAAAGTTAGAATAAAACCGGTGCCACTTATTATAACAGGGCAAGCTTGGCAAAATAAAGTCATATCTTACTTACCACTCCATTGACAGACAGCAGCTGGTCTCCACGTTTCAGCCCTCCGTGGCGATCTGCCACTCCACCAGGAATAATACGTGAAATATAAATGGGGGAGTTTTGTTCTTTGCCTCCCATGATATTGAACCCTAGGCCTTCATCCGTTTTTGGAAGCTCTACAACTCTTGGGTGGGCATGTCCTTCACTGGCAGCAAAGGCGGCAACCGTAGCCTAAACGGGAAGGAAGATTTAAGATTGACTTTGACGGTTTCTAAATTTATAAATTCAGATCTTTTGCATTGTTCTACAGCTTTTTAAAGACAATTACATTTCAAGAGTATGCAACTTTTATATAGAAATGCATTCAGAAGATGACGCCAGAAGGTGAACCATGCTCCTTCTCTCATGATTTTTAAATGGTTTGTACAGTGGAAACAAGTTACCACCAATCCGCAGGATAGGTGATAACTTCTAGATCATTGGTGGTCCGACTACTGGGACCGGCATCGATTAATAGAACAAGGTACTTTAATCCCCGTTAGAAAGGAGCGGCAGTGCGCATGCTTGACCCCTGATCCATTCATTCCCTATGTGGCTGCCAAGTGCTGCACTCGCCTTCCTCCGATTGCCCCATAGAGAATGAATGAAGTGCTGGTTGGCATCTGTGCCTGGCCTCTCCATTGTAGTGATTGGCTCCAATTCAGAACCCCAATGGGGTTTTTCTCTGCAGGATTTTTGAGTCAAACCTGGGCCACCAGAGAATCCTCCAGTATGATTGCAGCCCCCTATATAGATCCCCCAGGGCTCATCTTACAGAATTGTTATCAGACAGGTGAATATAAAAATATAAGTTGCATAATGGTATATTGCAAATCATAACTCACCCTGGCAGTGGCATGTGCCCTTATTTCAGCATTACCGCTGATATCTAGGGTATCGTATAATTGCTCATATACCTGTACGAAGAGAATACAGAAGAAAATAATGGAAACGCCACAATGTAACTTCAATAAGCAAAAATATAACTACAACTATTGATTTTGACACATCAAGTGCACTTGATTCTGTTAATTTCCAAATATTCTTCAAGAAACTTCTTGTTTAAAACAATATTGTGAATTTAAACAGATTGTAATCTTAATATTAACCAGAGTTACCAAGTCTGTGAACGGAAATAGCAAAAAATCATATATCCACAGTCTTTGGAGGTCAAGATTGTAAGTTTTGAGGTGGAGTAGGGCTTCACAACACCTGAATTATTGCATGTCGAATATTTGCCTAAATTTAGGAACTGTAAATAGTACTGACAGTTTTTATGGTACTACCATCTGTAACAATGGTCACTACTCCCCCTTAATGATGAACGAAGTAACCCCACTATCAGTCACAGCTACAAATTCTTCTTGTCTCTTCTAAGACAACATGAATGTCTCCACAGACAGTGATCTGCAAAAGTGCTTCTAGTGATCAATGAACAGTAACAAGCCAGAGTGCCCCCATAAACCATGACCAGCCAGGGTGCTCCCATAGATAGTGACCAGCCAGGGTGCCCCCATAGACAGTGACCAGCCAGGGTGCCCCCATAAACCGCGACCAGCCAGGGTGCTCCCATAGACAGTGAACAGCCAGGTTGCCCCCATAGACAGTGACCAGCCAGGGTGCCCCCACAGACCGTGACCAGCCAGGGTGCCCCCATAGACAGTGACAGCCAGGGTGCCCCCATAGACAGTAACCAACCAGGGTGCCCCCATAGACAGTGACCAGCCAGGTTGCCCCCATAGACAGTGACCAGCCAGGGTGCTCCCACAGACCATGATCAGCCAGGATGCCCCCAGGGTGCCCCCATAGACAGTGACCAGCCAGGGTGCCCCCATATACAGTAACCAGCCAGGGTGCCCCCATAGACAGTGACCAGCCAGGTTGCCCCCATAGACAGTGACCAGCCAGAGTGCTCACATAGACAATGACCAGCCAGGGTGCCCCCATAGACAGTGACCAGCCAGGGTGCCCCCATAGACCGTGACCAGCCAGGGTGCCCCCATAGACCGTGACCAGCCAGGGTGCCCCCATAGACCGTGACCAGCCAGGGTGCCCCCATAGACAGTGACCAACCAGGGTGCCTCAATTAACAATGACTAGTCAGAGTGCCCCCATAGGCTAGCCAGGGAGCCTCCCTGTAAGTAGAGATCAGCAGTAGGAAGGTGTGATCTTGCTATATGACTGGCAGGCTGGTCAGTGACTGACTACTTCTGGACAGACTCCTCTTACCTTGGGAGCTTTCCAGATAATCTTGGAGAGTAGGCAAATAATATACAGTGCTGGCCAAAAGTATTGGCACCTCTGCAATTCTGTC
This sequence comes from Phyllobates terribilis, assembly GCF_046119375.1. Classification (NCBI taxonomy): domain Eukaryota; kingdom Metazoa; phylum Chordata; class Amphibia; order Anura; family Dendrobatidae; genus Phyllobates; species Phyllobates terribilis. Next base: position 157,047,388 of record NW_027362772.1, read on the forward strand.
AGATAATACTCAGTTTCTTCCTAAAAATGATTGCAATCACAAATTCTTTGGTATTATTATCTTCATTTAATTTGCTTGCAAGGAAAAAACACAAAAGAAAATGAAGCAAAAATCAAATCATTGATCATTTCACACAAAACTCCAAAAAAGGGCCGGACAAAAGTATCGGCACCCTCAGCCTAATACTTGGTTGTACAACCTTTAGCCAAAATAACTGCGAACAACCGCTTCCGGTAACCATCAATGAGTTTCTTACAATGCTCTGCTGGAATTGTAGACCATTCTTCTTTGGCAAACTGCTCCAGGTCCCTGATATTTGATGGGTGCCTTCTCCAAACTGCCATTTTGAGATCTCTCCACAGGTGTTCTATGGGATTTAGGTCTGGACTCATTGCTGGCCACCTTAGAAGTCTCCATTGCTTTCTCTAAAACCATTTTATAGTGCTTTTGGATTTGTGTTTTGGGTCATTGACCTGCTGGAAGACCCATGACCTCTGAGGGAGACCCAGCTTTCTCACACTGCGCCCTGCATTATGCTGCAAAATTTGTTGGTAGTCTTCAGACTTCATAATGCCATGCACACGGTCAAGCAGTCCAGTGCCAGAGGCAGCAAATCAACCCCAAAATATCAGGGAACCTCCGCCATGTTTGACTGTAGGGACCGTGTTCTTTTCTTTGAATGCCTCTTTTTTTTTCCTGTACACTCTATGTTGATTCTTTTTCCCAAAAAGCTCTACTTTTGTCTCATCTGACCAGAGAACATTCTTCCAAAACGTTTTAGGCTTTCTCAGGTAAGTTTTGGCAAACTCCAGCCTGGCTTTTTTATGTCTCGGGGTAAGAAGTGGGGTCTTCCTGGGTATCCTACCATACAGTCCCTTTTCATTCAGACGTCGACATATAGTACGGGTTGACACTGTTGCACCCTCGGACTGCAGGGCAGCTAGAACTTGTTTGGATGTTAGTCGAGGTTCTTTTTCCACCATCCGCACAATCTTGCATTGAAATCTCTCGTCAATTTTTCTTTTCCGTCCACATCTAGGGAGGTTAGCCACAGTGCCATGGGCTTTAAACTTCTTGATGACACTGCGCAAGGAAGACACAGGAACATTGAGGTCTTTGGAGATGGACTTGTAGCCTTGAGATTGCTCATGCTTCCTCACAATTTGGTTTCTCAAGTCCTCAGACAGTTCTTTGGTCTTCTTTCTTTTCTCCATGCTCAATGTGGTACACACAAGGACACAGGACAGAGGTTGAGTCAACTTTAATCCATGTTAACTGGCTGCGAGTGTGATTTAGTTATTGCCAACACCTGTTAGGTGCCACAGGTAAGTTACAGGTGCTGTTAATTACATGAATTAGAGAAGCATCACATGATTTTTCGAAGGGTGCCAATACTTTTGTCCACCCCCTTTTTTAGGTTTGGTGTGGAATTATATCCAATTTGGCTTTAGGACAATTCTTTTTGTGTTTTTTTCATTGAAGACACATTAAATGAAGATAATAATACCAAAGAATTTGTGATTGCAATCATTTTCAGGAAGAAACTGAGTATTATCTGACAGAATTGCAGGGGTGCCAATACTTTTGGCCAGCACTGTATATTGTGGCATTCTGCTTTTCCAAATACAAATTGCTCAAGACTCAACAATAAATGTGTCCATGATAATGATACTGACCTCTCTTATGGCATGGCAGAACTTGCTCTGCAGAACGCGCTGCAGGGCTTGCAGTTTCTGCGGTGGCATTTCTCCGCTTCGCTGCAGTCTTTCCAGCAGCTCAATTGCACGAGATACATCTACAAGGATTAAAAATATCAGTAAAATACAATGAATATTTATTAATTTAATGCCCCTTTTAGTAGTCTAAGGGTACATTCATGGGTACCAGAAGGAGTGCACCAAAAATTTGTGTTCTGCAAAAACAGTTTTGCTGCAGTTGGGGGTTGTGATCTACCTGAAAATGCAGTTCTACCAAAAAACAAGAAAGTGCACAATAATGCAGCACAAATAACATCATCACCTTCTGCTGCCGAGGTCAACACTATCATGTAAATGCCCACAATACAGGTGGTTCTAAATCTGCCCAATGCATGACCCTTCCCTGTCAGGTACTCGCCTTCATTTACTCATATAATCCCTCAGTACGAACAGTCACTGCTTTCCATAAAATCAGCGCACTCCTCTTCTGCTGCTGTGATTCTTCCCATGATTTCTGTGTCAAAATTTATTTAAACTTCATAACTTAGAGTCAATCTTTGTGACTAAACTAGTTAGAAGTAGTAATACAGTTAATGTGAGCAGGCACTGCCTTCCACAAGGTCAACACACTCATTGTCTGCTGTTGTAATTTTTCCCATGCTTTCCTAGGCTACATTTTTTTAAACTCAATAATTAAAGTCAATATTTTTGAATGAACTAGTTAGAAGTAATATAGTTACTAGTCAATATGAACGGTAACTGTCTTCCACAAGGTCAGCAAACCCCACTTCTGCTGTTGTGATTCTTCCCGTGATTTCCTTGGACACATTTTTTAATACTCAATAACTTAAAACGTCAATCTTTGTGACTGAACTAGTTAGAAGTAGTAATACAGTTAATATGAACAGTCACTGCCTTCCACAAGGTCAGCAAACTCATCTTCTGCTGTTGTGATTTTTTTCATGCCTCCCTTGGCTACATTTTTTTAAACTCAATAACTTAAAGTCAATGCTTTTCAATGAGCGAGTTATAAGAAGTAATTCAGTGACTAGGCAATATACAGTTAGGTCCATATATATTTGGACAGAGACAACATTTTTCTAATTTTGGTTCTAGACATTACCACAGTGAATTTTAAACAAAACAATTCAGATGCAGTTGAAGTTCAGACTTTCAGCTTTCATTTGAGGGTATCCACATTAAAATTGGATGAAGCAACCCAGGAGTTTATTAAAGCAAAGAAGTGGAATATTCTTGAATGGCCAAGTCAGTCACCTGATCTCAACCCAATTGAGCATGCATTTCACTTGTTAAAGACTAAACTTCAGACAGAAAGGCCCACAAACAAACAGCAACTGAAAACCACCGCAGTGAAGGCCTGGCAGAGCATCAAAAAGGAGGAAACACAGCGTCTGGTGATGTCCATGAGTTCAAGACTTCAGGCCAGGCAGTCATTGCCAACAAAGGGTTTTCAACCAAGTACTAGAAATGAACATTTTATTTACAATTATTTAATCTGTCCAATTACTTTTGGTCCCTTTAAAAACAGGGTGGCACATGTTAAGGAGCTGAAACTCCTAAACCCTTCACCCAATTTTAATGTGGATACCCTCAAATGAAGCTGAAAGTCTGAACTTCAACTGCATCTGAATTGTTTTGTTTAAAATTCATTGTGGTAATGTCTAGAACCAAAATTAGAAAAATGTTGTCTCTGTCCAAATATATATGGACCTAACTGTAAATGGTCGCTGTCTTCCACAAGGTCAGATCACTCCTCTTCAGCTGGTGTGATTTTTCCCATGATTTCCTTGGCAAGATTTTTTTCATACTCAATAACTTAAAGTCAATCTTTGTGACTGAACTAATTAGAAATAGTAATACAGTTATTATGAATGGTCACTTCTTTCCACAAGGTCAGCACACTCATCTTCTTCTGTTGTGATTCTTTCCTTGATTTCCATGTCAAAATGTTTTTAAACTTCACAACTTAAAGTCAATTTTTGTGACTGAACTAGTTAGAAGTAGTAATACAGTTAATATGAAAGGTCACTGTCTTCCACAAGGTCAGCACACTCCTCTTCTGCTGTCGTGATTCTTCCGATGATTTCTGTAACTAAATATTTTAACTTGAAGTCAAAGTTTGTGATCGAAATGGTGTGATAAGAAGTAATACAGTAAATTACCCAATGCAGTTACCGTTCTCCATAGAACTTAATAAGCACTAACTGTCACCTCCTATCTCAGCAATGGAAAAATCTGTATTCACTGAAGACATATTTCATCCAAAGAATTGAGAATTTTAATAAATGGATTTCTTCGATAAGAGAAAGTTTCTTATTTTCATGCGTACTAATGATTTATAAAAAAAAATAATAAAACGACAGTCACTCTTTAAAAAGAGATAGTATTCAGTGTTCAGTATTCATGTTCAGTGGTCATGTAGGGGTTAAGTACATATGGACCTTACACTATAGCGCAACTACAACATCACTGAGAACAAGTCTTCTTAGCAAACAAATAAGGAGTTAATCATCTCTGTTCCGCCAAGATTATAAGCGGCAATGGAAAAAGACCTTAGGGGTTCTGCAGCAACATGAGGACATGGCCCAGTGATCACAGGAACCCGGTGTCTGAATTTCTGAGGAAGAATGGAGGGCACAGAACAAAGGAAGAGAGACACCTATGAAGACGGAGCCATTTAACTATGAGACGGGAAAATTCGGAATGTACAAAAAGACTGATAAAAAGCCGCATTATACACTTCAGATATTTCATTTACTATGTGCGCCCTGTCCTAGATTCTTCAATAGCTGTATCAGCACGTTCTACAAGACCTGTACAGACCTGATAACTAGAGAAGACGTTATACCACGTCCTGCATGAAGAACTGAAAGAGTAATGTACTAGAAGGTCAGACGATACATAGGTGGACTGACTGATGGATGGGTAGGTGGGTGGATGGCTAGGTGCGTGGATGGACGGATGGATAGGTGAATGGATGGGTAAGTGAATGGGTAGGTAGGTGGATGGGTAGGTAGATAGGTGGACAGACGGATGGATGGGTAGGTGGGTGGATGGGTAGGTAGGTGGATGGATAGGTAGATAGGTGGATAGGTAGGTAGGTAGGTGGACAGACGGATGGAGAGGTGAATGGGTAGGTAGGTGGATGGGTAGGTAGATAGGTGGACAGACGGATGGATGGGTAAGTGGGTGGATGGGTAGGTAGGTGGATGGATAGGTAGATAGGTGGATAGGTAGGTAGGTAGGTGGACAGACGGATGGAGAGGTGAATGGGTAGGTAGGTGGATGGGTAAGTGAATGGGTAGGTGGGAGGATGGGTAGGTAGATAGGTGGACAGATGGATGGATGGGTAGGTAGGTAGATGGATGGATGGGTAGATAGGTGGATGGGTATGTAGGTGGACAGACGGATGGGTAGGTAGATAGGTAGGTAAATGGATAGGTAGGTGGATAGGAAGGTAGGTGGTGGGTAGAAGAGTAGGTAGGTAGATTGGATGATGGGTGGGTAGATAGATAGGTGGACGGGTGGGTAGGTGGAAGGACAGATGTGTTGGTGGATGGACGGATGGGTAGGTGGATGGGTGTGTAGGTGGATGGGTATGTAGATGGATAGGTAGGTAGGTGGGTGGATGAGTAGGTAGGTAGATAGGTAGGTGGATGGGTAGGTAGATAGATAGGTGGATGATGGGTGGGTGGATGAGTAGGTAGGTAGTTGGATGGGTAGGTAGGTATACAGATGGGTGGGTATGTAGGTAGGTGGATGGGTAGGTGGGTAGATAGATAGACAGACAAACTATATGGAGAAAAGTATTAGGCCCCACATCTTAATCATTGAATTAAGGTTTTTCATTCAGTCTCATTGACCAGATGTAATAATCTTTTTATTTATATAGCGCCAACATATTCCGCAGCGCTTTACAATTCAGACAATTTACCGACATTATCGGCACTGTCCTCATTGGGACTCACAATATAAATTCCCTATCAGTATGTACAACATCCGGCCTCATTCACCCCCCCATCCCGGTGTATAATCCCTGACCCCTCGCTCATGACATTTTTTACTCCTAGATCTTCCCCCATCACCTGTGAGTGATATTATTGAGAAGTGGAAGGAATCGCAGCAACTCAGCCACGAAGTGGAGACCCCATAACGTTACAGAGCGGGGGGCTGAGTGCTGAGGAGCAGAGGGCAGAAAAGTCACCATCACTCTGCTGACCCCATAACTGCAGAGTCCAGACCTCCTCTGGTATCAACATCAGCACAAACACTGCGCCCCCGCCCTAATCTTCATGGCTGAGCAGCTGCATGTAGCCGTACATCACCAAGCACAATGCCGAGCGTTGGATGGAGTGGTGTAAAGCTGCCACCACTGGACTCTGGAGGAGACGTGTTCTGTGCAGTGACGGATCACACTTCTCTATCTACGTCTGATGGAGGAGCCTGGGTTTGGTGATTCCAGGAGGACATTACCCCCTGACAGCACTGTGCTCCTGTACAGATGGTGGAGGAGGATAATGCTATGGGCTGTTATCAGGGGGCGGCTGAGGCCCATTAGTTCCAGTGAAGGGAAATTGCGAAGACATTGTGAACAATTGTTGCCTCCAAATTTTTGTGAACAGTTTGGGTAAAGTCCTTTTCTGTTCTAGTATGACTATGCTCAGAACATTGTTCTAGGCCAACCCCTGAAAAACAATATTTAGCATTATCCCTCCTCCGCTATACTTTACAGTACTTTTGCCTATATAGGGTATCTAGTATGGATAAACCTTGTGGAATGAGACCCAACAACTCAACAGTGACCGAAAGGGACAAAGAAACACCAGTACGTTAGACACTAAAATCTCACAGGATTCAATAAACAATTTGGAAGACAGATATTTCTAAGGATTTCTTTTGTTTTTATGGAACATGGGCACTTTGCGCTGTTCAATTTAGCTGCAATACTAGACACCGCCAATGACAAAGGATGGCGCTGTTCCTCATTACATTATATTTTGGAGCAAAATAAAATGTAGAATTAAATCCACTTGACCTGTACATTACACAACTGTATAATTTTTTTTTTTTAAAGCTGTGGTTTGGAATTAAGGCAAATTTTTTACACAATGACTTTTATACTGGGTCTGCATATTACTGGCTTTATCTTGTGTGTCCAACTGGTCATGGACTGTGTGGCACCCCAGGGGTCTGGTTTCCACAGTAACAGCAGTGTTATGTCTGAGAGCAGGTGGGAGGTCTCTTGGTCAGGAATCCTATGCATGCCACACCTCCTGCCCAGTCCTGGGAGGGGAAGGACTTCCCCTATATAAACCTGGGGCTGAGGCAGGGTTAGAGAAGAAGAGTAGAGAGAAGAAGAGAAGCAGTGATAGGAAAGAAAGATCAGGAGCTCTGTGGGAGTCGTGCTAAGAGGAGATCAGGGCTGGAAGCTGTAGAGCTCGCCCTGATTGAAGATTTCTTACCGGACCCAGAGTCCGAGGCTGTGGGGACTAACTCCTACCCAGCAGCAGAAACCGACCGGCAGGGGATTTCAGGTCCTCTGGCCCAGAAACCCGAAGGCTCGGTCACACGTGTGGGACCAGCACCGCCGTCGTGGAGCGGAAGCTACTAGAAGGCCCCGAGTCACCGGCCATACGGGTGAGCACCACACGGTACACTCAGGGACGTGGGCTACCTTTACCCGCCTCTAGCAAGGTAGCCAGAAGAGTACAATTAGTTGGGGAGGCCTACAACTCCGCCTGGCCAAGGGGGATCCCATCTGCTCAAGGACTGACCAGGCCCCGACCGCTAGCCAGTACTCCGGGAGGGTCTATCTTTGTCACCAGTAAAGACCCTGAACTACACCGTATCGTCTCTGAGTGATTCCTGCTACCCCCATCATCCACGTCGGCTGCCCTGAGGCCATACCCCTCCCGTTGGGGGTTATACCATCCACGCTGCACCATCCTCCCACCGGCCTCAGCGGTTTGCCCTGCAGCGGCAGCTCCATAGCTGCATTCAACGGGTGGCGTAGTCGTTCTACATCTACTGCTAATATACCGCCACTTAGTCTGACTCCCTGGGCACGGACCGGGTCACCGCCACGAGACTACTACCCCTATCAGATCCGGCTCCGGGTAGTCCCTGCGTGCGCAACGCTGCATCACATAGGCCCAGGGCGCGTCAGACTGCACAAAACCTGGTGTCCACCATTAGCTTTTTCAGCAGAACTTCTGCGAGATCGGACCAGAAGAACTAGTCATCACTCCTCACGGGCATCGATGTGTCTTGGACGCCAATGAAAATGTCACCAGATATCCTTCCATGGATCACTTCTGGTTGGTACTAACTGTTGCATACAGGGAAACCTTTCGATCGAGATGGTTCAATAAAGAACCACCACCTTCTGCTTATTAATCCTATAGTGCTGGCTACTTTTATTTTTTTAATCTATCCTTCTATCAATACACAGAAAGGTGGCCGGTGGGCAATTTGTGCTCTAAGTATCTTAATTTTATAAGTATAATGTATATAGCAGTAATGCGGTATATAAGTACAGCATATATGGCAGTATATAAGTATAGTCTATATGGCAATAATGCAGTATATAAGTACAGTCTATATGGCAATGTAGCACCCTGAGGATTCGGCTGCTACAGGGGTATTACACCTCAACCCAGAGGTGTGGTATTCCACTCCCGGGTAAGGATGGAGTGTGGAACTGAGCTCAGTAGGCTGCATGCACTACATACATCCCATTTCCGGGGGACAGATCAATGGTACTCCCACTAGAGAAATGTGCAGGTACGACAGCGTCTGTCCCTGGCTGGAGTGGGAGGGGGGTGGAACATCCCAGTAGTGTAGGGGCAGATAGGGGGAGCAGTCTGGGTAATGCTAGGAGCTCATTGGGTGCTGGTCACCTGAGCTCACACATAGAGGGAGTATATAAGGTGGGAACCATCTTAGATCAGGGTCGGTCAGTCTGTCAGTCTTTTGTAGAGTGAGTCAGAGGAAGAGAGCAGAGGAGAAGAGCAGCTCCAAGGCCCAGAGAGAGAGAGGAGAAAGAAGGACCCAGAGGGGGAGAAGAGAGAACTCCAAGAACCCAAGATTAGATCAGAGGGTGAAGAGTTGGCACAAGGGTACCGGATCCCAAGCTGGTGGAGGGCATTAATCCTTAGCCAGAGACCGGAGGTCGTGGGCAGGATCTGCCACGACCACCCACTAAATCCACCCGGAAGGCAAACCAAGAATAGGGTCAGGGAACCCAGAGACAAGGGTTTACCAACAAGAGGCCCGAGGGAGCCGGACTTAGGTGGATCCCTGGTGGGGAAGGCCAGAGAGAAGGAACGTCAGAAAGGGAGCTCAGGATCACGCTCCAGAATTACTTGGGAGTTGGCCGAGTCCAGGACCTGGTGGATGCAGCACGGCTCGGGCGGTCACTCAAGGCCGGAGTGACCAGCATAACAGCAGTAAGTAAAGACCCTGAACTGCACAGCCCGACTCTGAGTCTCATTACCATCCTCACTGCACCTCCACAACCACCATCCTCTACACCTGACCCCCTGAGGCTATACCCCTCCCGTTGGGGGTTATACTACCTGAGCTGCACACACATCACCAGCCTCAGCGGACCCTGCTGCAGCGGCGGCCGTATTGACCGCAATTCAACGGGTGGCGTAGTCGACATAAAAGAACATCTAGTAACATCTATAAGGACTGCCACACACTGAGCTTGACACCCTGGGCACGGACCGGGTCACCGCCACTCGGAGACTACAACCCCCCCCCCCATCTGATCCGGCTCCGGGTAATCCCCCAAACAACACGGGCCCAGGGGGCGCGTCAACTTTGGCGTAGTCGGCAGGATTACGTGCCCGCAACAACCGGGTACTGCGTGCCTGAAGAAAAGTTCACCGTTACCTTAACAAGAAGTCTCCCGCCGGTTCCGGAGGGTCCCCGCCAACGGACCCCATCACAGGTCGTTTCCCGCCGGTTGTCCACCATTTACAGCTTTTTCCCGCCATCCATGGAGTTTCCCGCCACTGGGAGACGATTCCCGCCATTTCCAAAGATTTCCCGCCTTGGAAGAGCGGACGCCATTATGGGCGTGCCAGAGGGTGGCAAGAGGCCGCCTCCCATCGTGGGCCAGGTCGAAGAATGGCGCCAAAAGCGGAAACCGCGCCCACCAACAGAGACTGTGATGCTGGAAGTGTCCATCAGCGTAAGAGAACTGCCCCTGGAACTGACAATCACAAAGTTGCCCCGGGACCACCTTCAATGTGGGCGGAGACAGAACAAGAGAACGAAGATGGGTGTCGCCTGGAGCAGTCTGGAGAGAGCGCACCCGGAGACAAGAAGTCTGGAGAGGAGTCCAGAGAAAGCCTACCCGGAGATGGAGGGAGAGTCAGGCAGCACCGACCCAGTGGTCAGGAGCCTGCTGCAAGCAACGACCCCACTAGGCTTAGTGGAGGTCCTGGCACAGCTCCCCCGAGACCGGGAGTGTGCACAGACTGCGCTGGAGAGCCTCGCACGGAGGATGGCCCGGGTACAGCGAGAGACGTTGGCGGAGTGGAGCCGAGAGATGGCCCAGCAGACCGAAACCCGACAGCGGAGCACGCCACCCGAGACGAGGAGACAGACCGCCTCTGAGGATGGTGCAGGAGGACTGAAGGCCGGAGACGGCGCCGAGAAGGGAGCTGAACGGACGGAGGCAGGTAAAGGGGACGTCTCTACCCCGAGCCGGGAAACCGCGTGCCTGCCCCAGCTCCCCGTCGCAGAGCCTGAAGTTCCCCCTGCCGTGCCCGTCGCTGCATCGTCACCGCCGCCGACTAGGCCTCAACCGGAAACCGCGGCCGCGACCCCTGTGACGTCACGCGCCTCAACCCTGAGCGCGGCGAAGCAGGAAATACCATCGGCCTGGTCGCAAGGTCTAGTACCTCCGGGCGCCGCAATTCCAACAGCGCCCCCTACCTCCGCGGAGCCACCGGCCTGGTCGCAGGGCCGAGTAACCCAGGGCGCCGCCGTTCTTACGGTGCCCTTTGCCTTTAGGGTGCCCCAAGCCTGGTCGCAAGGCCTGGTCAACCCGGGCGCCGCTACCATCAACGCGCCCTCAACATCTAGAGTGCCGCACCTGGGTGAAAATCTATTTGCCCAGCATACGTGCCCGGATGGGCAGCCCTTTGTATGGCCCCAGGAGTACATTCAGCTGGAACTCCAGAGAGCAAGGCCCATGTGCGAGCCCCTGATTCCGGCTCCGAAGCCTGTAAAGAGGACCTCACCCCCGCTGGAGGAGGCACAGTTTGAGTGGGACCCCACCGGAGAAGACCTCATGGGGTTTACTCAGGAGACTCGGGCGGCCGCAGCGGAGCGTGCAGAGTGCTGCCGGCAGCAGCTCGAGGTCTTCGAGAAGGAGCGGAGAGAGAGGCGGGTCCGGGAACAGCAAGCACAGATAAGGAGCGCGGAGCAGAAGAGCCGGACCAGGAGGAATCCCCGTGCAGCTCATGGTCCCCCTTCCACCGGGACTGTGATAAAATTCAACATGCAGCATGGGTGGGGCTTCATTAGAGACCATCATACCCCCGGCGACGTCTTTGTGACCCGCAGAGACGTAGAAAGCCATCTGCCGGAGGGACACAGAGGTCGTGACCTGTATGTAGGGGACGAGGTCACCTTCACCCGGCACAAGTGTGCCAAAGGGCCCTACGCCCTCCATGTGCATCGCCTGACGGAGGAGGAGCTGCGGTGTGAGGAGGAGCAAGAGGACCCGGACGGGTCTGAAACTGAAACCAACCAACAAGAAAGAGCAGGAGGACGCCGTCGTTGAAGTACGGTAGAGAGAGACTGTATAAAGTTGCCCGTCGGGGTACCAAGAACTGTTACTTATTTAAAATATGTTCCCCGTTGGGACAAAGTGTGAACTGATGCCCGTGTGTCCCTAGTTCCTAATACCTGGCCGAGGACTGAGAGCGGCCATATCCCCTTTGTATATAGTTGCGCTTCCTAAAGCGCCCCCTACTGGTTTTATGGGAAAACCATTTTTCTTCAAGAGACTGTCGCACTTTACCCGGTCACAAGTTGCACCGTGACCGGAGGAACCAGAGACAGGAATGTTTACAAGAATGTTATTTATGAAAACGTTTTATTGCTGATATATATATATGATGTTTTATATGTTTATATGTTGATGTTTATGAAAAATAATTGTATGTTTTGGATGTTTTTATCTTTAACAGCCCGAGGACGTGCTGTGATTTACCAGGGGGGAATGTAGCACCCTGAGGATTCGGCTGCTACAGGGGTATTACACCTCAACCCAGAGGTGTGGTATTCCACTCCCGGGTAAGGATGGAGTGTGGAACTGAGCTCAGTAGGCTGCATGCACTACATACATCCCATTTCCGGGGGACAGATCAATGGTACTCCCACTAGAGAAATGTGCAGGTACGACAGCGTCTGTCCCTGGCTGGAGTGGGAGGGGGGTGGAACATCCCAGTAGTGTAGGGGCAGATAGGGGGAGCAGTCTGGGTAATGCTAGGAGCTCATTGGGTGCTGGTCACCTGAGCTCACACATAGAGGGAGTATATAAGGTGGGAACCATCTTAGATCAGGGTCGGTCAGTCTGTCAGTCTTTTGTAGAGTGAGTCAGAGGAAGAGAGCAGAGGAGAAGAGCAGCTCCAAGGCCCAGAGAGAGAGAGGAGAAAGAAGGACCCAGAGGGGGAGAAGAGAGAACTCCAAGAACCCAAGATTAGATCAGAGGGTGAAGAGTTGGCACAAGGGTACCGGATCCCAAGCTGGTGGAGGGCATTAATCCTTAGCCAGAGACCGGAGGTCGTGGGCAGGATCTGCCACGACCACCCACTAAATCCACCCGGAAGGCAAACCAAGAATAGGGTCAGGGAACCCAGAGACAAGGGTTTACCAACAAGAGGCCCGAGGGAGCCGGACTTAGGTGGATCCCTGGTGGGGAAGGCCAGAGAGAAGGAACGTCAGAAAGGGAGCTCAGGATCACGCTCCAGAATTACTTGGGAGTTGGCCGAGTCCAGGACCTGGTGGACGCAGGACGGCTCGGGCGGTCACTCAAGGCCGGAGTGACCAGCATAACAGCAGTAAGTAAAGACCCTGAACTGCACAGCCCGACTCTGAGTCTCATTACCATCCTCACTGCACCTCCACAACCACCATCCTCTACACCTGACCCCCTGAGGCTATACCCCTCCCGTTGGGGGTTATACTACCTGAGCTGCACACACATCACCAGCCTCAGCGGACCCTGCTGCAGCGGCGGCCGTATTGACCGCAATTCAACGGGTGGCGTAGTCGACATAAAAGAACATCTAGTAACATCTATAAGGACTGCCACACACTGAGCTTGACACCCTGGGCACGGACCGGGTCACCGCCACTCGGAGACTACAACCCCCCCCCATCTGATCCGGCTCCGGGTAATCCCCCAAACAACACGGGCCCAGGGGGCGCGTCAGCAATAATGCAGTATATAAGTATAGTCTATATGGCAATAATGCAGTATATAAGTACAGTCTATATGGCAATAATGCAGTATATAAGTATAGTCTATATGGCAATAATGCAGTATATAAGTATAGTCTATATGGCAATAATGCAGTATATAAGTATAGTCTATATGGCAATAATGCAGTATATAAGTACAGTCTATATGGCAGTACTGCAGTATATAAGTATAGCCTATATGGCAGTACTGCAGTATATAAGTATAGCCTATATGGCAATAATGCAGTATATAAGTATAGTCTATATGGCAGTAATACAGTATATAAGTATAGTCTATATGGCAGTACTGCAGTATATAAGTATAGTCTATATGGCAATAATGCAGTATATAAGTATAGTCTATATGGCAGTAATACAGTATATAAGTACAGTCTATATGGCAGTAATGCAGTATATAAGTACAGTCTATATGGCAATAATGCAGTATATAAGTACAGTCTATATGGCAATAATGCAGTATATAAGTATAGTCTATATGGCAATAATGCAGTATATAAGTATAGTCTATATGGCAGTAATGCAGTATATAAGTACAGTCTATATGGCAATAATGCAGTATATAAGTATAGTCTATATGGCAATGATGCAGTATATAAGTATAGTCTATATGGCAATGATGCAGTATATAAGTACAGTCTATATGGCAGTAATGCAGTATATAAGTATAGTCTATATGGCAGTACTGCAGTATATAAGTATAGTCTATATGGCAATAATGCAGTATATAAGTATAGTCTATATGGCAATAATGCAGTATATAAGTATAGTCTATATGGCAGTAATGCAGTATATAAGTATGGTCTATATGGCAGTAATGCAGTATATAAGTATAGTCTATATGGCAGTAATGCAGTATATAAGTACAGACTATATGGCAGTAATGCAGTATATAAGTATAGTCTATATGGCAATAATGCAGTATATAAGTATAGTCTATATGGCAGTAATGCAGTATATAAGTATGGTCTATATGGCAGTAATGCAGTATATAAGTATAGTCTATATGGCAGTAATGCAGTATATAAGTACAGACTATATGGCAGTAATGCAGTATATAAGTATAGTCTATATGGCAGTACTGCAGTATATAAGTATAGTCTATATGGCAATAATGCAGTATATAAGTATAGTCTATATGGCAATAATGCAGTATATAAGTATAGTCTATATGGCAATAATGCAGTATATAAGTATAGTCTATATGGCAATAATACAGTATATAAGTACAGTCTATATGGCAGTACTGCAGTATATAAGTATAGTCTATATGGCAGTACTGCAGTATATAAGTATAGTCTATATGGCAATAATGCAGTATATAAGTATAGTCTATATGGCAATAATGCAGTATATAAGTATAGTCTATATGGCAATAATGCAGTATATAAGTATAGTCTATATGGCAGTAATACAGTATATAAGTACAGTCTATATGGCAGTACTGCAGTATATAAGTATAGTCTATATGGCAATAATGCAGTATATAAGTATAGTCTATATGGCAGTAATACAGTATATAAGTATAGTCTATATGGCAGTACTTCAGTATATAAGTATAGTCTATATGGCAATAATGCAGTATATAAGTATAGTCTATATGCAGTAATACAGTATATAAGTACAGTCTATATGGCAGTAATGCAGTATATAAGTACAGTCTATATGGCAGTACTGCAGTATATAAGTATAGTCTATATGGCAATAATGCAGTATATAAGTACAGTCTATATGGCAATAATGCAGTATATAAGTATAGTCTATATGGCAGTAATACAGTATATAAGTACAGTCTATATGGCAGTACTGCAGTATATAAGTATAGTCTATATGGCAATAATGCAGTATATAAGTATAGTCTATATGCAGTAATACAGTATATAAGTACAGTCTATATGGCAGTACTGCAGTATATAAGTACAGTCTATATGGCAGTACTGCAGTATATAAGTATAGTCTATATGGCAATAATGCAGTATATAAGTACAGTCTATATGGCAATAATGCAGTATATAAGTATAGTCTATATGGCAGTAATGCAGTATATAAGTATAGTCTATATGGCAGTACTGCAGTATATAAGTATAGTCTATATGGCAGTACTGCAGTATATAAGTATAGTCTATATGGCAATAATGCAGTATATAAGTATAGTCTATATGGCAATAATGCAGTATATAAGTATAGTCTATATGGCAGTAATGCAGTACATAAATACAGTCTATATGGCAGTAATGCAGTATATAAGTATAGTCTATATGGCAGTAATGCAGTATATCAGTATAGTCTATATGGCAATAATGCAGTATATAAGTATAGTCTATATGGCAGTAATGCAGTACATAAATACAGTCTATATGGCAGTAATGCAGTATATAAGTATAGTCTATATGGCAGTAATGCAGTACATAAATACAGTCTATATGGCAGTAATGCAGTATATAAGTATAGTCTATATGGCAGTAATGCAGTATATCAGTATAGTCTATATGGCAATAATGCAGTATATAAGTATAGTCTATATGGCAATAATGCAGTATATAAGTATAGTCTATATGGCAGTAATGCAGTACATAAATACAGTCTATATGGCAGTAATGCAGTATATAAGTATAGTCTATATGGCAGTAATGCAGTACATAAATACAGTCTATATGGCAGTAATGCAGTATATAAGTATAGTCTATATGGCAGTAATGCAGTATATCAGTATAGTCTATATGGCAATAATGCAGTATATAAGTATAGTCTATATGGCAGTAATGCAGTATATAAGTATAGTCTATATGGCAGTAATGCAGTATATAAGTATAGTCTATATGGCAGTAATGCAGTACATAAATACAGTCTATATGGCAGTAATGCAGTATATAAGTATAGTCTATATGGCAATAATGCAGTATATAAGTATAGTCTATATGGCAGTAATGCAGTATATAAGTATAGTCTATATGGCAATAATGCAGTATATAAGTATAGTCTATATGGCAGTAATGCAGCATATAAGTACAGTCTATATGGCAATAATGCAGTATATAAGTATAGTCTATATGGCAGTAATGCAGTATATAAGTATAGTCTATATGGCAATAATGCAATATATAAGTATAGTCTATATGGCAGTAATGCAGTATATAAGTATAGTCTATATGGCAGTAATGCAGTACATAAATACAGTCTATATGGCAGTAATGCAGTATATAAGTACAGTCTATATGGCAGTAATACAGTATATAAGTATAGTCTATATGGCAAGAATGCAGTACATAAATACAGTCTGTATGGCAGTAATGCAGTATGTAAGTATAGTCTATATGGCAATAATGCAGTATATAAGTATAGTCTATATGGCAGTAATGCAGTATATAAGTATAGTCTATATGGCAGTAATGCAGTACATAAATACAGGCTATATGGCAGTAATGCAGTATATAAGTATAGTCTATATGGCAATAATGCAGTATATAAGTATAGTCTATATGGCAGTAATGCAGTATATAAGTATAGTCTATATGGCAGTAATGCAGTACATAAATACAGGCTATATGGCAGTAATGCAGTATATAAGTACAGTCTATATGGCAGTAATACAGTATATAAGTATAGTCTATATGGCAATAATGCAGTACATAAATACAGTCTGTATGGCAGTAATGCAGTATATAAGTATAGTCTATATGGCAATAATGCAGTATATAAGTATAGTCTATATGGCAGTAATGCAGTATATAAGTATAGTCTATATGGCAGTAATGCAGTATATAAGTATAGTCTATATGGCAGTAATGCAGTACATAAATACAGTCTGTATGGCAGTAATGCAGTATATAAGTATAGTCTATATGACAGTAATGCAGAATATAAGTATAGTCTATATGGCAGTAATGCAGTATATAAGTATAGTCTATATGACAGTAATGCAGTATATAAGTATAGTCTATATGGCAATAATGCAGTATATAAGTATAGTCTTTATGGCAGTAATACAGTATATAAGTACAGCATAAATGGCAGTAATGCAGTATATAAGTATCGTCTATATGGCAGTAATGCAGTATATAAGTATAGTCTATATGGCAATAATGCAGTATATAAGTACAGTCTATATGGGAATAATGCAATATATAAGTATAGTCTATATGGCAATAATGCAGTTTATAAGTATAGTCTATATGGCAGTAATGCAGTATATAAGTATAGTCTATATGGCAATAATGCAGTATATAAGTATAGTCTATATGGCAGTAATACAGTATATAAGTATAGCATAAATGGCAGTAATGCAGTATATAAGTATAGTCTATATGGCAGTAATGCAGTATATAAGTATAGTCTATATGGCAATAATGCAGCATATAAGTACAGTCTATATGGCAATAATGCAGTATATAAGTACAGTCTATATGGCAATAATGCAGTATATAAGTATAGTCTATATGGCAATAATGCAGTATATAAGTATAGTCTATATGGCAGTAATGCAGTATATAAGTATAGTCTATATGGCAATAAAGCAGTATATAAGTATAGTCTATATGGCAGTAATGCAGTATATATGTACAGTCTATATGGCAATAATGCAGTATATAAGTACAGTCTATATGGCAATAATGCAGTATATAAGTATAGTCTATATGGCAATAATGCAGTATATAAGTACAGTCTTTATGGCAATAATGCAGTATATATGTACAGTCTATATGGCAATAATGCAGTATATAAGTACAGTCTATATGGCAATAATGCAGTATATAAGTATAGTCTATATGGCAATAATGCAGTATATAAGTACAGTCTATATGGCAGTAATGCAGTATATCAGTATAGTCTATATGGCAATAATGCAGTATATAAGTATAGTCTATATGGCAATAATGCAGTATATAAGTATAGTCTATATGGCAGTAATGCAGTACATAAATACAGTCTATATGGCAGTAATGCAGTATATAAGTATAGTCTATATGGCAGTAATGCAGTACATAAATACAGTCTATATGGCAGTAATGCAGTATATAAGTATAGTCTATATGGCAGTAATGCAGTATATCAGTATAGTCTATATGGCAATAATGCAGTATATAAGTATAGTCTATATGGCAGTAATGCAGTATATAAGTATAGTCTATATGGCAGTAATGCAGTATATAAGTATAGTCTATATGGCAGTAATGCAGTACATAAATACAGTCTATATGGCAGTAATGCAGTATATCAGTATAGTCTATATGGCAATAATGCAGTATATAAGTATAGTCTATATGGCAGTAATGCAGTATATAAGTATAGTCTATATGGCAGTAATGCAGTATATAAGTATAGTCTATATGGCAATAATGCAGTATATAAGTATAGTCTATATGGCAGTAATGCAGCATATAAGTACAGTCTATATGGCAATAATGCAGTATATAAGTATAGTCTATATGGCAGTAATGCAGTATATAAGTATAGTCTATATGGCAATAATGCAATATATAAGTATAGTCTATATGGCAGTAATGCAGTATATAAGTATAGTCTATATGGCAGTAATGCAGTACATAAATACAGTCTATATGGCAGTAATGCAGTATATAAGTACAGTCTATATGGCAGTAATACAGTATATAAGTATAGTCTATATGGCAATAATGCAGTACATAAATACAGTCTGTATGGCAGTAATGCAGTATGTAAGTATAGTCTATATGGCAATAATGCAGTATATAAGTATAGTCTATATGGCAGTAATGCAGTATATAAGTATAGTCTATATGGCAGTAATGCAGTACATAAATACAGGCTATATGGCAGTAATGCAGTATATAAGTACAGTCTATATGGCAGTAATACAGTATATAAGTATAGTCTATATGGCAATAATGCAGTACATAAATACAGTCTGTATGGCAGTAATGCAGTATATAAGTATAGTCTATATGGCAATAATGCAGTATATAAGTATAGTCTATATGGCAGTAATGCAGTATATAAGTATAGTCTATATGGCAGTAATGCAGTATATAAGTATAGTCTATATGGCAGTAATGCAGTACATAAATACAGTCTGTATGGCAGTAATGCAGTATATAAGTATAGTCTATATGACAGTAATGCAGAATATAAGTATAGTCTATATGGCAGTAATGCAGTATATAAGTATAGTCTATATGACAGTAATGCAGTATATAAGTATAGTCTATATGGCAATAATGCAGTATATAAGTATAGTCTTTATGGCAGTAATACAGTATATAAGTACAGCATAAATGGCAGTAATGCAGTATATAAGTATCGTCTATATGGCAGTAATGCAGTATATAAGTATAGTCTATATGGCAATAATGCAGTATATAAGTACAGTCTATATGGGAATAATGCAATATATAAGTATAGTCTATATGGCAATAATGCAGTTTATAAGTATAGTCTATATGGCAGTAATGCAGTATATAAGTATAGTCTATATGGCAATAATGCAGTATATAAATAAAGTCTATATGGCAGTAACGCAGTATATAAGTATAGTCTATACGACAGTAATGCAGTATATAAGTATAGTCTATATGGCAATAATGCAGTATATAAGTATAGTCTTTATGGCAGTAATACAGTATATAAGTATAGCATAAATGGCAGTAATGCAGTATATAAGTATAGTCTATATGGCAGTAATGCAGTATATAAGTATAGTCTATATGGCAATAATGCAGTATATAAGTATAGTCTTTATGGCAGTAATACAGTATATAAGTATAGCATAAATGGCAGTAATGCAGTATATAAGTATAGTCTATATGGCAGTAATGCAGTATATAAGTATAGTCTATATGGCAATAATGCAGCATATAAGTACAGTCTATATGGCAATAATGCAGTATATAAGTACAGTCTATATGGCAATAATGCAGTATATAAGTATAGTCTATATGGCAATAATGCAGTATATAAGTATAGTCTATATGGCAGTAATGCAGTATATAAGTATAGTCTATATGGCAATAAAGCAGTATATAAGTATAGTCTATATGGCAGTAATGCAGTATATATGTACAGTCTATATGGCAATAATGCAGTATATAAGTACAGTCTATATGGCAATAATGCAGTATATAAGTATAGTCTATATGGCAATAATGCAGTATATAAGTACAGTCTTTATGGCAATAATGCAGTATATAAGTACAGTCTATATGGCAATAATGCAGTATATAAGTACAGTCTATATGGCAATAATGCAGTATATAAGTATAGTCTATATGGCAATAATGCAGTATATAAGTACAGTCTATATGGCAGTAATGCAGTATATAAGTATAGTCTATATGGCAGTAATGCAGTATATAAGTACAGTCTATATGGCAGTAATGCAGTATATAAGTACAGTCTATATGGCAGTAATGCAGTATATAAGTATAGTCTATATGGCAGTAATGCAGTATATCAGTATAGTCTATATGGCAATAATGCAGTATATAAGTATAGTCTATATGGCAGTAATGCAGTACATAAATACAGTCTATATGGCAGTAATGCAGTACATAAATACAGTCTATATGGCAGTAATGCAGTATATAAGTATAGTCTATATGGCAATAATGCAGTATATAAGTATAGTCTATATGGCAATAATGCAGCATATAAGTACAGTCTATATGGCAGTAATGCAGTATATAAGTACAGTCTATATGGCAATAATGCAGTATATAAGTACAGTCTATATGGCAATAATGCAGTATATAAGTATAGTCTATATGGCAATAATGCAGTATATAAGTATAGTCTATATGGCAGTAATGCAGTATATATGTATAGTCTATATGGCAATAATGCAGTATATATGTACAGTCTATATGGCAATAATGCAGTATATAAGTACAGTCTATATGGCAATAATGCAGTATATAAGAATAGTCTATATGGCAGTAATGCAGTATATCAGTATAGTCTATATGGCAATAATGCAGTATATAAGTATAGTCTATATGGCAGTAATGCAGTACATAAATACAGTCTATATGGCAGTAATGCAGTATATAAGTATAGTCTATATGGCAGTAATGCAGTACATAAATACAGTCTATATGGCAGTAATGCAGTATATAAGTATAGTCTATATGGCAGTAATGCAGTATATAAGTACAGTCTATATGGCAATAATGCAGTATATAAGTATAGTCTATATGGCAGTAATGCAGTATATAAGTATAGTCTATATGGCAGTAATGCAGTACATAAATACAGTCTATATGGCAGTAATGCAGTATATAAGTATAGTCCATATGGCAGTACTGCAGTATATAAATACAGTCTATATGGCAGTAATACAGTATATAAGTATAGTCTATATGGCAATAATGCAGTACATAAATACAGTCTGTATGGCAGTAATGCAGTATATAAGTATAGTCTATATGGCAATAATGCAGTATAAAAGTATAGTCTATATGGCAATAATGCAGTATATAAGTATAGTCTATATGGCAGTAATGCAGTATATAAGTATAGTCTATATGGCAGTAATGCAGTACATAAATACAGTCTATATGGCAGTAATGCAGTATATAAGTACAGTCTATATGGCAGTAATACCGTATATAAGTATAGTCTATATGGCAATAATGCAGTACATAAATACAGTCTGTATGGCAGTAATGCAGTATATAAGTATAGTCTATATGGCAATAATGCAATATATAAGTATAGTCTATATGGCAGTAATGCAGTATATAAGTATAGTCTATATGGCAATAATGCAGTATATAAGTATAGTCTATATGGCAGTAATGCAGTATATAAGTATAGTCTATATGGCAATAATGCAGCATATAAGCACAGTCTATATGGCAGTAATACAGTATATAAGTACAGTCTATATGGCAATAATGCAGTATATAAGTACAGTCTATATGGCAATAATGCAGTACATAAATACAGTCTGTATGGCAGTAATGCAGTATATAAGTATAGTCTATATGGCGATAATGCAGTATATAAATACAGTCTATATGGCAGTAATGCAGTATATAAGTATAGTCTATATGGTAGTAATGCAGTATATAAGTATAGTCTATATGGCAATAATGCAGTATATAAGTACAGTCTATATGGCAATAATGCAGTATATAAGTATAGTCTATATGGCAGTAATGCAGCATATAAGTACAGTCTATATGGCAGTAATGCAGTATATAAGTACAGTCTATATGGCAGTAATGCAGCATATAAGTACAGTCTATACGGCAATAATGCAGTATATAAGTATAGTCTATATGGCAGTAATGCAGTATATAAGTATAGTCTATATGGCAGTACTGCAGTATATAAGTATAGTCTATATGGCAGTATTGCAGTATATAAGTATAGTCTATATGGCAATAATGCAGTATATAAGTACAGTCTATATGGCAATAATGCAGTATATAAGTATAGTCTATATGGCAGTAATGCAGTACATAAATACAGTCTGTATGGCAGTATATAAGTATAGTCTATATGGCAGTAATGCAGTATATAAGTATAGTCTATATGGCAGTAATGCAGTACATAAATACAGTCTATATGGCAGTAATGCAGCATATAAGTACAGTCTATATGGCAATAATGCAGTATATAAGTATAGTCTATATGGCAGTAATGCAGTATATAAGTATAGTCTATATGGCAGTAATGCAGTACATAAACAGTCTATATGGCAATAAAGCAGTATATAAGTATAGTCAATATGGCAGTAATGCAGTATATAAGTATAGTCTATATGGCAGTAATGCAGTACATAAATACAGTCTGTATGGCAGTAATGCAGTATATAAGAATAGTCTATATGACAGTAATGCAGAATATAAGTATAGTCTATATGGCAGTAATGCAGTATATAAGTATAGTCTATATGACAGTAATGCAGTATATAAGTACAGCATAAATGGCAGTAATGCAGTATATAAGTATAGTCTATATGGCAGTAATGCAGTATATAAGTATAGTCTATATACCAATAATGCAGTATATAAGTACAGTCTATATGGCAATAATGCAGTATATAAGTATAGTCTATATGGCAATAATGCAGTTTATAAGTATAGTCTATATGGCAGTACTGCAGTATATAAGTATAGTCTATATGGCAATAATGCAGTATATAAGTACAATCTATATGGCAGTAATACAATATATAAGTATAGTCTATATGGCAATAATGCAGTATATAAGTATAGTCTATATGGCAGTAATACAGTATATAAGTACAGTCTATATGGCAGTAATGCAGTATATAAGTATAGTCTATATGGCAATAATGCAGTATATAAGTATAGTCTATATGGCAGTAATACAGTATATAAGTACAGTCTATATGGCAGTAATACAGTATATAAGTATAGTCTATATGGCAGTAATGCAGTATATAAGTACAGTGTATATGGCAGTAATGCGGTATATAAGTACAGTCTATATGGCAGTAATGCAGTATATAAGTATAGTCTATATGGCAGTAATGCAGTATATAAGTATAGTCTATATGGCAATAATGCAGTATATAAGTACAGTCTATATGGCAATAATGCAGTATATAAGTACAGTCTATATGGCAGTAATGCAGTATATAAGTATAGTCTATATGGCAGTAATGCAGTATATAAGTATAGTCTATATGGCAATAATGCAGTATATAAGTACAGTCTATATGGCAGTAATGCAGTATATAAGTACAGTCTATATGGCAGTAATGCAGTATATAAGTACAGTCTATATGACAATAATGCAGTATATAAGTACAGTCTATATGGCAATAATGCAGTATATAAGTACAGTCTATATGGCAGTAATGCGGTATATAAGTACAGTCTACATGGCAATAATGCAGTATATAAGTACAGTCTATATCGCAGTAATGCAGTATATAAGTATAGTCTATATGGCAATAATGCAGTATATAAGTATAGTCTATATGGCAGTAATGCAGTATATAAGTATAGTCTATATGGCAATAATGCAGTATATAAGTACAGTCTATATGGCAATAATGCAGTATATAAGTACAGCATAAATGGCAGTAATGCAGTATATAAGTATAGTCTATATGGCAGTAATGCAGTATATAAGTATAGTCTATATGGCAATAATGCAGTATATAAGTACAGTCTATATGGCAATAATGCAGTATATAAGTATAGTCTATATGGCAATAATGCAGTTTATAAGTATAGTCTATATGGCAGTACTGCAGTATATAAGTATAGTCTATATGGCAATAATGCAGTATATAAGTACAGTCTATATGGCAATAATACAGTATATAAGTACAGCATATATGGCAGTAATGCAGTATATAAGTATAGTCTATATGACAGTAATGCAGTATATAAGTATAGTCTATATGGCAGTAATACAGTATATAAGTATAGTCTATATGGCAATAATGCAGTATATAAGTATAGTCTATATGGCAGTAATACAGTATATAAGTACAGCATATAAGGCAGAAATGCAGTATATAAGTATAGTCTATATGACAGTAATGCAGTATATAAGTATAGTCTATATGGCAGTAATGCAGTATATAAGTATAGTCTATATGGCAGTAATGCAGTATATAAGTATAGTCTATATGGCAGTAATACAGTATATAAGTACAGCATATATGGCAGTAATGCAGTATATAAGTAAAGTCTATATGACAGTAATGCAGTATATAAGTATAGTCTATATGGCAATAATGCAGTATATAAGTATAGTCTATATGGCAGTAATACAGTATATAAGTACAGCATATGAGGCAGTAATGCAGTATATAAGTATAGTCTATATGGCAGTAATGCAGTATATAAGTACAGTCTATATGGAAATAATGCAGTATATAAGTATAGTCTATATGGCAGTACTGCGGTATATAAGTATAGTCTATATGGCAGTAATGCAGTATATAAGTATAGTCTATATGGCAACAATGCAGTATATAAGTACAGCATATATGGCAGTAATGCAGTATATAAGTACAGTCTATATGGGAGTAATGCAGTATATAAGTACTGTCTATATGGCAGTAATACAGTATATAAGTACAGCATATATGGCAGTAATGCAGTATATAAGTACAGTCTATATGGCAGTAATGCAGTATATAAGTAAAGTCTATATGGCAGTAATGCAGTATATAAGTACAGTCTATATGGCAGTAATACAGTATATAAGTACAGTCTATATGGCAGTAATGCAGTATATAAGTATAGTCTATATGGAAATAATGCAGTATATAAGTATAGTCTATATGGCAGTAATGCAGTATATAAGTACAGTCTATATGGCAGTAATGCAGTATATAAGTATAGTCTATATGGCAGTAATACAGTATATAAGTACAGTCTATATGGCAGTAATGCAGTATATAAGTACAGTCTATACGGCAGTAATACAGTATATAAGTACAGTCTATATGGCAGTAATACAGTATATAAGTACAGTCTATATGGCAGTAATGCAGTATATAAGTACAGTCTATATGGCAGTAATGCAGTATATAAGTACAGTCTATATGGCAGTAATGCAGTATATAAGTATAGTCTATATGGCAGTAATACAGTATATAAGTATAGTCTATATGGCAGTAATACAGTATATAAGTATAGTCTATATGGCAGTAATGCAGTATATAAGTATAGTCTATATGACAGTAATACAGTACATAAGTATAGTCTATATGGCAATAATGCAGTATATAAGTACAGTCTATATGGCAGTAATACAGTATATAAGTACAGTCTATATGGCAATAATGCAGTATATAAGTATAGTCTATATGACAGTAATGCAGTATATAAGTATAGTCTACATGGCAGTAATGCAGTATATAAGTACAGTCTATATGGCAGTAATACAGTATATAAGTACAGTCTGTATGGCAGTAATGCAGTATATAAGTACAGTATATATGGCAGTAATGCAGTATATAAATACAGTCTATATGGCAGTAATGCAGTATATAAGTACAGTCTATATGGCAGTAATGCAGTATATAAGTACAGTCTATATGGCAGTAATGCAGTATATAAGTATAGTCTATATGGCAATAATGCAGTATATAAGTACAGTCTATATGGCAATAATGCAGTATATAAGTACAGTCTATATGGCAGTAATGCAGTATATAAGTACAGTCTATATGGCAGTAATGCAGTATATAAGTACAGTCTATACGGCAGTAATACAGTATATAAGTACAGTCTATATGGCAGTAATACAGTATATAAGTACAGTCTATATGGCAGTAATGCAGTATATAAGTACAGTCTATATGGCAGAAATGCAGTATATAAGTACAGTCTATATGGCAGTAATGCAGTATATAAGTATAGTCTATATGGCAGTAATACAGTATATAAGTATAGTCTATATGGCAGTAATACAGTATATAAGTATAGTCTATATGGCAGTAATGCAGTATATAAGTATAGTCTATATGACAGTAATACAGTACATAAGTATAGTCTATATGGCAATAATGCAGTATATAAGTACAGTCTATATGGCAGTAATACAGTATATAAGTACAGTCTATATGGCAATAATGCAGTATATAAGTATAGTCTATATGACAGTAATGCAGTATATAAGTATAGTCTACATGGCAGTAATGCAGTATATAAGTACAGTCTATATGGCAGTAATACAGTATATAAGTACAGTCTGTATGGCAGTAATGCAGTATATAAGTACAGTATATATGGCAGTAATGCAGTATATAAATACAGTCTATATGGCAGTAATGCAGTATATAAGTACAGTCTATATGGCAGTAATGCAGTATATAAGTACAGTCTATATGGCAGTAATGCAGTATATAAGTATAGTCTATATGGCAATAATGCAGTATATAAGTATAGTCTATATGGCAACAATGCAGTATATAAGTATAGTCTATATGGCAGTAATGCAGTATATAAGTATAGTCTATATGGCAGTAATGCATTATATAAGTATAGTCTATATGGCAATAATGCAGTATATAAGTATAGTCTATATGGCAATAATGCAGTATATAAGTATAGTCTATATGGCAGTAATGCAGTATATAAGTACAGTCCGTATGACAGTAATGCAGTATATAAGTACAGTATATATGGCAGTAATGCAGTATATAAGTATAGTCTATATGGCAATAATGCAGTATATAAGTATAGTCTATATGGCAGTAATACAGTATATAAGTACAGCATATATGGCAGTAATGCAGTATATAAGTATAGTCTATATGACAGTAATGCAGTATATAAGTATAGTCTATATGGCAGTAATGCAGTATATAAGTATAGTCTATATGGCAGTAATGCAGTATATAAATACAGCATATATGGCAGTAATACAGTATATAAGTACAGCATATATGGCAGTAATGCAGTATATAAGTACAGTCTATATGGCAGTAATACAGTATATAACTACAGTCTATATGGCAGTAATACAGTATATAAGTACAGCATATATGGCAGTAATGCAGTATATAAGTACAGTCTATATGGCAGTAATGCAGAACATAATTATAGTCTATATGGCAGTAATGCAGTATATAAGTATAGTCTATATGGCAGTACAGCAGTATATAAGTATAGTCTATATGGCAATAATGCAGTATATAAGTATAGTCTATATGACAGTAATGCAGTATATAAGTACAGTCTATATGGCAGTAATGCAGTATATAAGTATAGTCTATATGGCAATAATGCAGTATATAAGTATAGTCTATATGGCAATAATGCAGTATATAAATACAGCATATATGGCAGTAATACAGTATATAAGTACAGCATATATGGCAATAATGCAGTATATAAGTATAGTCTATATGGCAGTAATGCAGTATATAAGTATAGTCTATATGACAGTAATGCAGTATATAAGTATAGTCTATATGGCAGTAATGCAGTATATAAGTATAGTCTATATGGCAATAATGCAGTATATAAGTATAGTCTATATGGCAGTAATACAGTATATAAGTACAGTCTATATGGCAGTAATGCAGTATATAAGTATAGTCTATATGGCAGTAATGCAGTATATAAGTATAGTCTATATGGCAGTAATACAGTATATAAGTACAGTCTATATGGCAGTAATGCGGTATATAAGTACAGTCTATATGGCAGTAATGCAGTATATAAATACAGTCTATATGGCAGTAATGCGGTATATAAGTACAGTCTATATGGCAGTACAGCAGTATATAAGTATAGTCTATATGACAGTAATGCAGTATATAAGTATAGTCTATAAGGCAGTATATAAGTATTGTCTATATGACAGTAATGCAGTATATAAGTATAGTCTATATGACAGTAATGCAGTATATAAGTATAGTCTATATGGCAGTAATGCAGTATATAAGTATAGTCTATATGGCAGTAATGCAGTATATAAGTATAGTCTATATGACAGTAATGCAGTATATAAGTATAGTCTATAAGGCAGTATATAAGTATTGTCTATATGACAGTAATGCAGTATATAAGTATAGTCTATATGACAGTAATGCAGTATATAAGTATAGTCTATATGGCAGTAATGCAGTATATAAGTATAGTCTATATGACAGTAATGCAGTATATAAGTATAGTCTATAAGGCAGTATATAAGTATTGTCTATATGACAGTAATGCAGTATATAAGTATAGTCTATATGGCAATAATGCAGTATATAAGTACAGCATATATGGCAGTAATGCAGTATATAAATACAGTCTATATGGCAGTAATACAGTATATAAGTACAGTCTATATGACAGTAATGCAGTATATAAGTATAGTCTATATGGCAATAATGCAGTATATAAGTACAGCATATATGGCAGTAATGCAGTATATAAATACAGTCTATATGGCAGTAATACAGTATATAAGTACAGTCTATATGACAGTAATGCAGTATATAGTTATAGTCTATATGGAAATAATGCAGTATATAAGTATAGTCTATATGACAGTAATGCAGTATATAAGTATAGTCTATATGGCAGTAATGCAGTATATAAGTATAGTCTATATGCCAGTAATACAGTATATAAGTACAGCATATATGGCAGTAATACAGTATATAAGTAAAGTCTATATGACAGTAATGCAGTATATAAGTATAGTCTATATGGCAATAATGCAGTATATAAGTATAGTCTATATGGCAGTAATACAGTATATAAGTACAGCATATGAGGCAGTAATGCAGTATATAAGTATAGTCTATATGACAGTAAGGCAGTATATAAGTATAGTCTATATGGCAATAATGCAGTATATAAGTACAGCATATATGGCAGTAATGCAGAATATAAATACAGTCTATATGGCAGTAATACAGTATATAAGTACAGTCTATATGGCAGTAATACAGTATATAAGTACAGCATATATGGCAGTAATGCAGTATATAAGTACAGTCTATATGGCAGTAATGCAGTATATAAGTATAGTCTATATGGCAGTAATGCAGTATATAAGTACAGTCTATATGGCATTAATGCAGTATATAAGTATAGTCTATATGGCAGTAATGCAGTATATAAGTATAGTCTATATGGCAATAATGCAGTATATAAGTATAGTCTATATGGCAGTAATGCAGAATATAAATACAGTCTATATGGCAGTAATACAGTATATAAGTACAGTCTATATGGCAGTAATACAGTATATAAGTACAGCATATATGGCAGTAATGCAGTATATAAGTACAGAATATATGGCAGTACTGCGGTATATAAGTATAGTCTATATGGCAATAATGCAGTATATAAGTACAGTCTATATGGCATTAATGCAGTATATAAGTATAGTCTATATGGCAGTAATGCAGTATATAAGTATAGTCTATATGGCAATAATGCAGTATATAAGTATAGTCTATATGGCAATAATGCAGTATATAAGTACAGTCTATATGGCAGTAATGCAGTATATAAGTACAGTCTATATGGCAATAATGCAGTATATAAGTATAGTCTATATGGCAATAATGCAGTATATAAGTATAGTCTATATTGCAGTGATGCAGTATATAAGTACAGTCTATATGGCAATAATGCAGTTTATAAGTACAGTCTATATGGCAGTACTGCAGTATATAAGTATAGTCTATATGGCAGTAATGCAGTATATAAGTACAGTCTATAAGGCAGTAATGCAGTATATAATTACAGTCTATATGGCAGTACTGCAGTATATAAGTATAGTCTATATGGCAGTAATGCAGCATATAAGTACAGCATATATGGCAGTAATGCAGAATATAAATACAGTCTATATGGCAGTAATACAGTATATAAGTACAGTCTATATGGCAGTAATACAGTATATAAGTACAGCATATATGGCAGTAATGCAGTATATAAGTACAGTCTATATGGCAGTACTGCAGTATATAAGTATAGTCTATATGGCAGTACTGCGGTATATAAGTATAGTCTATATGGCAATAATGCAGTATATAAGTATAGTCTATATGGCAACAATGCAGTATATAAGTATAGTCTATATGGCAGTAATGCAGTATATAAGTATAGTCTATATGGCAGTAATGCATTATATAAGTATAGTCTATATGGCAATAATGCAGTATATAAGTACAGTATATATGGCAGTAAAGCAGTAAATAAGTATAGTCTATATGGCAATAATGCAGTATATAAGTATAGTCTATATGGCAGTAATACAGTATATAAGTACAGCATATATGACAGTAATGCAGTATATAAGTATAGTCTATATGACAGTAATGCAGTATATAAGTATAGTCTATATGGCAGTAATGCAGCATATAAGTATAGTCTATATGGCAGTAATGCAGTATATAAATACAGCATATATGGCAGTAATACAGTATATAAGTACAGCATATATGGCAGTAATGCAGTATATAAGTACAGTCTATATGGCAGTAATACAGTATATAAGTACAGTCTATATGGCAGTAATACAGTATATAAGTACAGCATATATGGCAGTAATGCAGTATATAAGTACAGTCTATATGGCAGTAATGCAGAACATAAGTATAGTCTATATGGCAGTAATGCAGTATATAAGTATAGTCTATATGGCAGTACAGCAGTATATAAGTATAGTCTATATGGCAATAATGCAGTATATAAGTATAGTCTATATGACAGTAATGCAGTATATAAGTACAGTCTATATGGCAGTAATGCAGTATATAAGTATAGTCTATATGGCAATAATGCAGTATATAAGTATAGTCTATATGGCAATAATGCAGTATATAAATACAGCATATATGGCAGTAATACAGTATATAAGTACAGCATATATGGCAATAATGCAGTATATAAGTATAGTCTATATGGCAGTAATGCAGTATATAAGTATAGTCTATATGGCAGTAATGCAGTATATAAGTATAGTCTATATGGCAATAATGCAGTATATAAGTATAGTCTATATGGCAGTAATACAGTATATAAGTACAGTCTATATGGCAGTAATGCAGTATATAAGTATAGTCTATATGGCAGTAATGCACTATATAAGTATAGTCTATATGGCAGTAATACAGTATATAAGTACAGTCTATATGGCAGTAATGCGGTATATAAGTACAGTCTATATGGCAGTAATGCGGTATATAAGTACAGTCTATGTGGCAGTAATGCGGTATATAAGTACAGTCTATATGGCAGTAATGCAGTATATAAGTATAGTCTATATGACAGTAATGCAGTATATAAGTATAGTCTATAAGGCAGTAATGCAGTATATAAGTATTGTCTATATGACAGTAATGCAGTATATAAGTACAGCATATATGGCAGTAATGCAGTATATAAATACAGTCTATATGGCAGTAATACAATATAAGTACAGTCTATATGACAGTAATGCAGTATATAAGTATAGTCTATATGGCAATAATGCAGTATATAAGTACAGCATATATGGCAGTAATGCAGTATATAAATACAGTCTATATGGCAGTAATACAGTATATAAGTACAGCATATATGGCAGCAATGCAGTATATAAGTACAGTCTATATGGCAGTAATACAGTATATAAGTACAGTCTATATGGCAGTAATGCAGTATATAAGTACAGTCTATATGGCAGTAATGCAGTATATAAATACAGTCTATATGGCAGTAATACAGTATATAAGTACAGCATATATGGCAGTAATGCAGTATATAAGTATAGTCAATATGGAAATAATGCAGTATATAAGTATAGTCTATATGGCAGTAATGCAGTATATAAGTATAGTCTATATGGCAGTAATACAGTATATAAGTACAGCATATATGGCAGTAATGCAGTATATAAGTAAAGTCTATATGACAGTAATGCAGTATATAAGTGTAGTCTATATGGCAATAATGCAGTATATAAGTATAGTCTATATGGCAGTAATACAGTATATAAGTACAGCATATAAGGCAGAAATGCAGTATATAAGTATAGTCTATATGACAGTAATGCAGTATATAATTATAGTCTATATGGAAATAATGCAGTATATAAGTATAGTCTATATGACAGTAATGCAGTATATAAGTATAGTCTATATGGCAGTAATGCAGTATATAAGTATAGTCTATATGGCAGTAATACAGTATATAAGTACAGCATATATGGCAGTAATGCAGTATATAAGTAAAGTCTATATGACAGTAATGCAGTATATAAGTATAGTCTATATGGCAATAATGCAGTATATAAGTATAGTCTATATGGCAGTAATACAGTATATAAGTACAGCATATGAGGCAGTAATGCAGTATATAAGTATAGTCTATATGACAGTAATGCAGTATATAAGTATAGTCTATATGGCAATAATGCAGTATATAAGTACAGCATATATGGCAGTAATGCAGAATATAAGTACAGTCTATATGGCAGTAATGCAGTATATAAGTACAGTCTATATGGCAGTAATACAGTATATAAGTACAGTCTATATGGCAGTAATGCAGTATATAAGTATAGTCTATATGGAAATAATGCAGTATATAAGTATAGTTTATATGGCAGTAATGCAGTATATAAGTACAGTCTATATGGCAGTAATGCAGTATATAAGTATAGTCTATATGGCAGTAATACAGTATATAAGTACAGTCTATATGGCAGTAATGCAGTATATAAGTACAGTCTATATGGCAGTAATACAGTATATAAGTACAGTCTATATGGCAGTAATGTAGTATATAAGTATAGTCTATATGACAGTAATGCAGTATATAAGTATAGTCTACATGGCAGTAATGCAGTATATAAGTACACTCTATATGGCAGTACTGCAGTATATAAGTACAGTCTATATGGCAGTAATACAGTATATAAGTACAGTCTGTATGGCAGTAATGCAGTATATAAGTACAGTATATATGGCAGTAATGCAGTATATAAGTACAGTCTATATGGCAGTAATGCAGTATATAAGTACAGTCTATATGGCAGTACTGCAGTATATAAGTATAGTCTATATGACAGTAATACAGTATATAAGTATAGTCTATATGGCAGTACTGCAGTATATAAGTATAGTCTATATGGCAGTACTGCAGTATATAAGTACAGTCTATATGGCAGTAATACAGTATATAAGTACAGTCTGTATGACAGTAATACAGTATATAAGTATAGTCTATATGGCAGTACTGCAGTATATAAGTACAGTCTATATGGCAGTAATACAGTATATAAGTACAGTCTGTATGGCAGTAATGCAGTATATAAGTATAGTCTATATGGCAGTAATGCAGTATATAAGTACAGTCTATATGGCAGTACTGCGGTATATAAGTATAGTCTATATGGCAACAATGCAGTATATAAGTATAGTCTATATGGCAACAATGCAGTATATAAGTATAGTCTATATGGCAGTAATGCAGTGTATAAGTATAGTCTATATGGCAGTAATGCATTATATAAGTATAGTCTATATGGCAATAATGCAGTATATAAGTATAGTCTATATGGCAATAATGCAGTATATAAGTATAATCTATATGGCAGTAATGCAGTATATAAGTACAGTCTGTATGGCAGTAATGCAGTATATAAGTACAGTATATATGGCAGTAATGCAGTATATAAGTATAGTCTATATGGCAATAATGCAGTATATAAGTATAGTCTATATGGCAGTAATACAGTATATAAGTACAGCATATATGGCAGTAACGCAGTATATAAGTATAGTCTATATGACAGTAATGCAGTATATAAGTATAGTCTATATGGCAGTAATGCAGTATATAAGTATAGCCTATATGGCAATAATGCAGTATATAAATACAGCATATATGGCAGTAATACAGTATATAAGTACAGCATATATGGCAGTAATGCAGTATATAAGTACAGTCTATATGGCAGTAATGCAGTATATATGTATAGTCTATATGGCAATAATGCAGTATATAAGTATAGTCTATATGGCAGTAATGCAGTATATAAGTACAGCATATGAGGCAGTAATGCAGTATATAAGTATAGTCTATATGACAGTAATGCAGTATATAAGTATAGTCTATATGGCAATAATGCAGTATATAAGTACAGCATATATGGCAGTAATGCAGAATATAAGTACAGTCTATATGGCAGTAATACAGTATATAAGTACAGTCTATATGGCAGTAATACAGTATATAAGTACAGCATATATGGCAGTAATGCAGTATATAAGTACAGTCTATATGGCAGTAATGCAGTATATATGTATAGTCTATATGGCAATAATGCAGTATATAAGTATAGTCTATATGGCAGTAATACAGTATATAAGTACAGCATATGAGGCAGTAATGCAGTATATAAGTATAGTCTATATGACAGTAATGCAGTATATAAGTATAGTCTATATGGCAATAATGCAGTATATAAGTACAGCATATATGGCAGTAATGCAGAATATAAGTACAGTCTATATGGCAGTAATACAGTATATAAGTACAGCATATATGGCAGTAATGCAGTATATAAGTACAGTCTATATGGCAGTAATGCAGTATATAAGTAAAGTCTATATGGCAGTAATGCAGTATATAAGTACAGTCTATATGGCAGTAATACAGTATATAAGTACAGTCTATATGGCAGTAATGCAGTATATAAGTACAGTCTATATGGCAGTAATACAGTATATAAGTACAGTCTATATGGCAGTAATGTAGTATATAAGTATAGTCTATATGACAGTAATGCAGTATATAAGTATAGTCTACATGGCAGTAATGCAGTATATAAGTACACTCTATATGGCAGTACTGCAGTATATAAGTACAGTCTATATGGCAGTAATACAGTATATAAGTACAGTCTGTATGGCAGTAATGCAGTATATAAGTACAGTCTATATGGCAGTAATGCAGTATATAAGTACAGTCTATATGGCAGTAATGCAATATATAAGTACAGTCTATATGGCAGTACTGCAGTATATAAGTATAGTCTATATGACAGTAATACAGTATATAAGTATAGTCTATATGGCAGTACTGCAGTATATAAGTATAGTCTATATGGCAGTACTGCAGTATATAAGTACAGTCTATATGGCAGTAATACAGTATATAAGTACAGTCTGTATGACAGTAATACAGTATATAAGTATAGTCTATATGGCAGTACTGCAGTATATAAGTACAGTCTATATGGCAGTAACACAGTATATAAGTACAGTCTGTATGGCAGTAATGCAGTATATAAGTATAGTCTATATGGCAGTAATGCAGTATATAAGTACAGTCTATATGGCAGTACTGCGGTATATAAGTATAGTCTATATGGCAATAATGCAGTATATAAGTATAGTCTATATGGCAACAATGCAGTATATAAGTATAGTCTATATGGCAACAATGCAGTATATAAGTATAGTCTATATGGCAGTAATGCATTATATAAGTATAGTCTATATGGCAATAATGCAGTATATAAGTATAGTCTATATGGCAATAATGCAGTATATAAGTATAATCTATATGGCAGTAATGCAGTATATAAGTACAGTCTGTATGGCAGTAATGCAGTATATAAGTACAGTATATATGGCAATAATGCAGTATATAAGTACAGCATATATGGCAGTAATGCAGAATATAAGTACAGTCTATATGGCAGTAATACAGTATATAAGTACAGTCTATATGGCAGTAATACAGTATATAAGTACAGCATATATGGCAGTAATGCAGTATATAAGTACAGTCTATATGGCAGTAATGCAGTATATATGTATAGTCTATATGGCAATAATGCAGTATATAAGTATAGTCTATATGGCAGTAATACAGTATATAAGTACAGCATATGAGGCAGTAATGCAGTATATAAGTATAGTCTATATGACAGTAATGCAGTATATAAGTATAGTCTATATGGCAATAATGCAGTATATAAGTACAGCATATATGGCAGTAATGCAGAATATAAGTACAGTCTATATGGCAGTAATACAGTATATAAGTACAGCATATATGGCAGTAATGCAGTATATAAGTACAGTCTATATGGCA
The DNA here is from genome assembly GCF_046119375.1 of Phyllobates terribilis. Classification (NCBI taxonomy): domain Eukaryota; kingdom Metazoa; phylum Chordata; class Amphibia; order Anura; family Dendrobatidae; genus Phyllobates; species Phyllobates terribilis. Next base: position 157,084,124 of record NW_027362772.1, read on the forward strand.
GTAATGCAGTATATAAGTAAAGTCTATATGGCAGTAATGCAGTATATAAGTACAGTCTATATGGCAGTAATACAGTATATAAGTACAGTCTATATGGCAGTAATGCAGTATATAAGTACAGTCTATATGGCAGTAATACAGTATATAAGTACAGTCTATATGGCAGTAATGTAGTATATAAGTATAGTCTATATGACAGTAATGCAGTATATAAGTATAGTCTACATGGCAGTACTGCAGTATATAAGTACAGTCTATATGGCAGTACTGCAGTATATAAGTACAGTCTATATGGCAGTAATACAGTATATAAGTACAGTCTGTATGGCAGTAATGCAGTATATAAGTACAGTCTATATGGCAGTAATGCAGTATATAAGTACAGTCTATATGGCAGTAATGCAATATATAAGTACAGTCTATATGGCAGTACTGCAGTATATAAGTATAGTCTATATGACAGTAATACAGTATATAAGTATAGTCTATATGGCAGTACTGCAGTATATAAGTATAGTCTATATGGCAGTACTGCAGTATATAAGTACAGTCTATATGGCAGTAATACAGTATATAAGTACAGTCTGTATGACAGTAATACAGTATATAAGTATAGTCTATATGGCAGTACTGCAGTATATAAGTACAGTCTATATGGCAGTAACACAGTATATAAGTACAGTCTGTATGGCAGTAATGCAGTATATAAGTATAGTCTATATGGCAGTAATGCAGTATATAAGTACAGTCTATATGGCAGTACTGCGGTATATAAGTATAGTCTATATGGCAATAATGCAGTATATAAGTATAGTCTATATGGCAACAATGCAGTATATAAGTATAGTCTATATGGCAACAATGCAGTATATAAGTATAGTCTATATGGCAGTAATGCATTATATAAGTATAGTCTATATGGCAATAATGCAGTATATAAGTATAGTCTATATGGCAATAATGCAGTATATAAGTATAATCTATATGGCAGTAATGCAGTATATAAGTACAGTCTGTATGGCAGTAATGCAGTATATAAGTACAGTATATATGGCAGTAATGCAGTATATAAGTATAGTCTATATGGCAATAATGCAGTATATAAGTATAGTCTATATGGCAGTAATACAGTATATAAGTACAGCATATATGGCAGTAATGCAGTATATAAGTATAGTCTATATGACAGTAATGCAGTATATAAGTATAGTCTATATGGCAGTAATGCAGTATATAAGTATAGTCTATATGGCAATAATGCAGTATATAAATACAGCATATATGGCAGTAATACAGTATATAAGTACAGCATATATGGCAGTAATGCAGTATATAAGTACAGTCTATATGGCAGTAATGCAGTATATATGTATAGTCTATATGGCAATAATGCAGTATATAAGTATAGTCTATATGGCAGTAATACAGTATATAAGTACAGTCTATATGGCAGTAATACAGTATATAAGTACAGCATATATGGCAGTAATGCAGTATATAAGTACAGTCTATATGGCAGTAATGCAGTATATATGTATAGTCTATATGGCAATAATGCAGAATATAAGTATAGTCTATATGGCAGTAATGCAGTATATAAGTATAGTCTATATGGCAGTACAGCAGTATATAAGTATAGTCTATATGGCAATAATGCAGTATATAAGTATAGTCTATATGACAGTAATGCAGTATATAAGTACAGTCTATATGGCAGTAATGCAGTATATAAGTACAGCATATATGGCAGTAATGCAGTATATAAGTACAGTCTATATGGCAGTAATACAGTATATAAGTACAGTCTATATGGCAGTAATACAGTATATAAGTACAGCATATATGGCAGTAATGCAGTATATAAGTACAGTCTATATGGCAATAATGCAGTATACAAGTATAGTCTATATGGCAGTAATGCAGTATATAAGTATAGTCTATATGGCAGTACAGCAGTATATAAGTATAGTCTATATGGCAGTAATGCAGTATATAAGTATAGTCTATATGGCAGTACAGCAGTATATAAGTATAGTCTATATGGCAATAATGCCGTATATAAGTATAGTCTATATGGCAGTACAGCAGTATATAAGTATAGTCTATATGGCAATAATGCAGTATATAAATATAGTCTATATGGCAATAATGCAGTATATAAGTATAGTCTATATGGCAGTAATGCAGTATATAAGTATAGTCTATATGGCAATAATGCAGTATATAAGTATAGTCTATATGGCAGTACAGCAGTATATAAGTATAGTCTATATGGCAGTAATGCAGTATATAAGTATAGTCTATATGGCAGTACAGCAGTATATAAGTATAGTCTATATGGCAATAATGCAGTATATAAGTATAGTCTATATGGCAGTACAGCAGTATATAAGTATAGTCTATATGGCAATAATGCAGTATATAAATATAGTCTATATGGCAGTAATACAGTATATAAGTACAGTCTATATGGCAGTAATACAGTATATAAGTACAGCATATATGGCAGTAATGCAGTATATAAGTACAGTCTATATGGCAATAATGCAGTATACAAGTATAGTCTATATGGCAGTAATGCAGTATATAAGTATAGTCTATATGGCAGTACAGCAGTATATAAGTATAGTCTATATGGCAGTAATGCAGTATATAAGTATAGTCTATATGGCAGTACAGCAGTATATAAGTATAGTCTATATGGCAATAATGCCGTATATAAGTATAGTCTATATGGCAGTACAGCAGTATATAAGTATAGTCTATATGGCAATAATGCAGTATATAAATATAGTCTATATGGCAATAATGCAGTATATAAGTATAGTCTATATGGCAGTAATGCAGTATATAAGTATAGTCTATATGGCAATAATGCAGTATATAAGTATAGTCTATATGGCAGTACAGCAGTATATAAGTATAGTCTATATGGCAGTAATGCAGTATATAAGTATAGTCTATATGGCAGTACAGCAGTATATAAGTATAGTCTATATGGCAATAATGCAGTATATAAGTATAGTCTATATGGCAGTACAGCAGTATATAAGTATAGTCTATATGGCAATAATGCAGTATATAAATATAGTCTATATGGCAATAATGCAGTATATAAGTATAGTCTATATGGCAGTAATGCAGTATATAAGTATAGTCTATATGTCAGTAATGCAGTATATAAGTATAGTCTATATGGCAATAATGCAGTATATAAGTACAGTCTATATGGCAATAATGCAGTATATAAGTACAGTCTATATGGCAGTAATGCAGTATATAAGTATAGTCTATATGGCAGTACAGCAGTATATAAGTATAGTCTATATGGCAGTACTGCAGTATATAAGTATAGTCTATATGGCAGTAATGCAGTATATAAGTATAGTCTATATGGCAGTACAGCAGTATATAAGTATAGTATATATGGCAATAATGCAGTATATAAGTATAGTCTATATGGCAGTAATGCAGTATATAAGTATAGTCTATATGGCAATAATGCAGTATATAAGTATAGTCTATATGGCAGTAATGCAGTATATAAGTATAGTCTATATGGCAATAATGCAGTATATAAGTATAGTCTATATGGCGATAATGCAGTATATAAGTATAGTCTATATGGCAATAATGCAGTATATAAGTATAGTCTATATGGCAATAATGCAGTATATAAGTATAGTCTATATGGCAATAATGCAGTATATAAGTATAGTCTATATGGCAATAATGCACAATATATAAGTATAGTCTATATGGCAATAATGCAGTATATAAGTATAGTCTATATGGCAATAATGCAGTATATAAGTATAGTCTATATGGCAGTAATGCAGTATATAAGTATAGTCTATATCGCAATAATGCAGTATATAAGTATAGTCTATATGGCAATAATGCAGTATATAAGTATAGTCTATATGGCAGTAATGCAGTATATAAGTACTGTCTGTATGGCAGTAATGCAGTTTATAAATACAGTCTATATGGCAGTAATACAGTATATAAGTACAGTCTATATGGCAGTAATGCAGTATATAAATACAGTCTATATGGCAGTAATACAGTATATAAGTACAGTCTGTATGGCAATAATTCAGTATAAAAGTACAGTCTATATGGCAATAATGCAGTATATAAGTACAGTCTATATGGCAGTAATACAGTATATAAGTTCAGTTTGTATGGCAGTAATGCAGTATATAAGTACAGTATATATGGCAATAATTCAGTATATAAGTACAGTCTATATGGCAATAATGCAGTATATAAGTACAGTCTATATGGCAGTAATACAGTATATAAGTACAGTCTGTATGGCAGTAATGCACTATATAAGTATAGTCTATATGGCAGTACTGCAGTATATAAGTATAGTCTATATGGCAGTAATGCAGTATATAAGTATAGTCCATATGGCAATAATGCAGTATATAAGTACAGTCTATATGGCAATAATGCAGTATATAAGTACAGTCTATATGGCAATAATGCAGTATATAAGTATAGTCTATATGGCAATAATGCAGTATATAAGTACAGTCTATAAGGCAGTAATGCAGTATATAAGTACAGTATATATGGCAATAATTCAGTATATAAGTACAGTCTATATGGTAATAATGCAGTATATAAGTACAGTCTATATGTCAGTAATACAGTATATAAGTACAGTCTGTATGGCAGTAATGCAGTATATAAGTATAGTCTATATGGCAGTAATGCAGTATATAAGTACAGTCTGTATGGCAATAATTCAGTATATAAGTACAGTCTATATGGCAGTAATGCAGTATATAAGTATAGTCTATATGGCAGTAATGCAGTATATAAGTACAGTCTGTATGGCAATAATTCAGTATATAAGTACAGTCTATATGGTAATAATGCAGTATATAAGTACAGTCTATATGTCAGTAATACAGTATATAAGTACAGCATATATGGCAGTAATGCAGTATATAAGTACAGTCTATATGGCAGTAATGCAGTATATAAGTACAGTCTGTATGGCAATAATTCAGTACATAAGTACAGTCTGTATGGCAGTACTGCAGTTTATAAATACAGTCTATATGGCAGTAATGCAGTATATAAGTACAGTCTGTATGGCAGTAATGCAGTATATAAGTACAGTCTATATGGCAGTAATACAGTATATAAGTACAGTCTATATGGCAGTAATGCAGTATATAAGTACAGTCTATATGGCAGTACTGCAGTATATAAGTATAGTCTATATGGCAGTAATGCAGTATATAAGTATAGTCTATATGACAGTAATACAGTATATAAGTACAGTCTGTATGGCAGTACTGCAGTATATAAGTACAGTCTATATGGCAGTAATACAGTATATAAGTACAGTCTGTATGGCAGTAATGCAGTATATAAGTACAGTCTGTATGGCAGTACTGCAGTATATAAATACAGTCTATATGGCAGTAATGCAGTATATAAGTACAGTCTATAAGGCAGTAATACAGTATATAAGTACAGTCTGTATGGCAGTAATGCAGTATATAAGTACAGTCTGTATGGCAGTAATGCAGTATATAAGTACAGTCTATATGGCAGTAATACAGTATGTAAGTACAGTCTATATGGCAGTAATGCAGTATATAAGTACAGTCTATATGGCAGTACTGCAGTATATAAGTATAGTCTATATGGCAGTAGTGCAGTATATAAGTATAGTCTATATGACAGTAATACAGTATATAAGTACAGTCTGTATGGCAGTACTGCAGTATATAAGTATATTCTATATGGCAATAATTCAGTATATAAGTACAGTCTATATGGCAGTAATACAGTATATAAGTACAGTCTGTATGGCAGTAATGCAGTATATAAGTACAGTCTATATGGCAGTACTGCAGTATATAAGTATAGTCTATACGGCAGTAATGCAGTATATAAGTATAGTCTATATGGCATTACTGCAGTATGTAAGTATAGTCTATATGGCAGTAATGCAGTATATAAGTACAGTCTGTATGGCAGTAATGCAGTATATAAGTACAGTCTATATGGCAATAATGCAGTATATAAGTATAGTCTATATGGCAATAATGCAGTATATAAGTATAGTCTATATGCCAATAATGCAGTATATTAGTATAGTCTATATCGCAATAATGCAGTATATAAGTATAGTCTATATGGCAATAATGCAGTATATAAGTATAGTCTATACGGCAATAATGCAGTATATAAGTATAGTCTATACGGCAATAATGCAGTATATAAGTATAGTCTATATGGCAGTAATGCAGTATATAAGTACAGTCTATATGGCAATAATGCAGTATATAAGTACAGTCTAAATGGCAATAATGCAGTATATAAGTGCAGTCTATATGGCAATAATGCAGTATATAAGTACAGTCTATATGGCAATAATGCAGTATATAAGTACAGTCTATATGGCAATAATGCAGTATATAAGTACAGTCTATATGGCAATAATGCAGTATATAAGTACAGTCTATATGGCAATAATGCAGTATATAAGTACAGTCTATATGGCAGTAATGCAGTATATAAGTACAGTCTATATGGCAATAATGCAGTATATAAGTATAGTCTATATGGCAATAATGCAGTATATAAGTATAGTCTATATGGCAATAATGCAGTATATAAGTACAGTCTATATGGCAGTAATGCAGTATATAAGTACAGTCTATATGACAGTAATGCAGTCTATAAGTACAGTCTATATGGCAGTAATGCAGTATATAAGTATAGTCTATACGGCAATAATGCAGTATATAAGTACAGTCTGTATGGCAATAATTCAGTACATAAGTACAGTCTATATGGCAATAATGCAGTATATAAGTACAGTCTGTATGGCAGTAATGCAGTATATAAGTACAGTCTGTATGGCAGTAATGCAGTATATAAGTACAGTCTATATGGCAGTAATACAGTATATAAGTACAGTCTATATGGCAGTAATGCAGTATATAAGTACAGTCTATATGGCAGTACTGCAGTATATAAGTACAGTCTATATGGCAGTACTGCAGTATATAAGTATAGTCTATATGGCAGTAATGCAGTATATAAGTATAGTCTATATGACAGTAATACAGTATATAAGTACAGTCTGTATGGCAGTACTGCAGTATATAAGTACAGTCTATATGGCAGTAATACAGTATATAAGTACAGTCTGTATGGCAGTAATGCAGTATATAAGTACAGTCTGTATGGCAATAATACAGTATATAAGTACAGTCTATATGGCAGTAATACAGTATATAAGTACAGTCTATATGGCAGTAATGCAGTATATAAGTACAGTCTATATGGCAGTACTGCAGTATATAAGTATAGTCTATATGGCAGTAATGCAGTATATAAGTATAGTCTATATGACAGTAATACAGTATATAAGTACAGTCTGTATGGCAGTACTGCAGTATATAAGTATATTCTATATGGCAATAATTCAGTATATAAGTACAGTCTATATGGCAGTAATACAGTATATAAGTACAGTCTGTATGGCAGTACTGCAGTATATAAGTACAGTCTATATGGCAGTACTGCAGTATATAAGTATAGTCTATACGGCAGTAATGCAGTATATAAGTATAGTCTATATGGCATTACTGCAGTATGTAAGTATAGTCTATATGGCAGTAATGCAGTATATAAGTACAGTCTGTATGGCAGTAATGCAGTATATAAGTACAGTCTATATGGCAATAATGCAGTATATAAGTACAGTCTATATGGCAGTAATGCAGTATATAAATACAGTCTATATGGCAGTAATACAGTATATAAGTATAATCTATATGGCAGTAATGCAGTATATTAGTATAGTCTATAGGGCAATAATGCAGTATATAAGTACAGTCTGTATGGCAGTAATGCAGTATATAAGTATAGTCTATATGGCAATAATGCAGTATATAAGTACAGTCTATATGGCAATAATGCAGTATATAAGTATAGTCTATATGGCAATAATGCAGTATATAAGTATAGTCTATATGGCAATAATGCAGTATTTAAGTACAGTCTATATGGCAGTAATGCATTATATAAGTACAGTCTATATGGCAGTAATGCATTATATAAGTACAGTCTATATGGCAGTAATGCATTATATAAGTACAGTCTATATGGCAGTAATGCAGTATATAAGTACAGTCTATATGCCAATAATGCAGTATATAAGTATAGTCTATATGCCAATAATGCAGTATATAAGTATAGTCTATATGCCAATAATGCAGTATATAAGTATAGTCTATATGGCAGTAATGCAGTATATAAGTACAGTCTATATGACAGTAATGCAGTCTATAAGTACAGTCTATATGGCAGTAATGCAGTATATAAGTATAGTCTATACGGCAATAATGCAGTATATAAGTATAGTCTATATGGCAGTAATGCAGTATATAAGTACAGTCTATATGGCAATAATGCAGTATATAAGTATAGTCTATATGGCAGTAATGCAGTATATAAGTACAGTCTATATGGCAATAATGCAGTATATAAGTATAGTCTATATGGCAGTAATGCAGTATATAAGTATAGTCTATATGGCAATAATGCAGTATATAAGTATAGTCTATATGGCAGTAATCCAGTAAATAAGTATAGTCTATATGGCAGTAATGCAGTATATAAGTACAGTCTGTATGGCAGTAATGTAGTATATACAGTACAGACCAAAAGTTTGGACACACCTTCTCACTTAAAGATTTTTCTGTATTTTCATTACTTTGAAAATTGTACATTCACACTGAAGGCATCAAAACTATGAATTAACACATGTGGAATTATATACTTAACAAAAAAGTGTGAAACAACTGAAAATATGTCTTATATTCTAGGTTCTTCAAAGTAGCCACCTTTTGCTTTGATGACTGCTTTGCACACTCTTGGCATTCTCTTGATGAGCTTCAAGAGGTAGTCACCAGAAATGGTCTTCCAACAATCTTGAAGGAGTTCCCAGAGATGCTTAGCACTTGTTGGCCCTTTTGCCTTCACTCTGCGGTCCAGCTCACCCCAGACCATCTAGATTGGGTTCAGGTCTGGTGACTGTGGAGGCCAGGTCATCTGGCGTAGCACCCCATCACTCGCCTTCTTGGTCAAATAGCCCTTACACAGCCTGGAGGTGTGTTTGGGGTCTCTGTCCTGTTGAAAAATAAATGATGGTCCAACTAAACGCAAACTGGATGGAATAGCATGCCGCTGCAAGATGCTGTGGTAGCCATGCTGGTTCAGTATGCCTTCAATTTTGAATAAATCCCCAACAGTGTCACCAGCAAAGCACCCCCACACCATCACACCTCCTCCTCCATGCTTCATGGTGGGAACCAGGCATGTAGAGTCCATCTGTTCACCTTTTCTGCATCACACAAAGACACGGTGGTTGGAACCAAAGATCTCAAATTTGGACTCATCAGACCAAAGCACAGATTTCCACTGGTCTAATGTGCATTCCTTGTGTTCTTTAACCCAAACAAGTCTCTTCTGCTTGTTGCCGGTCCTTAGCAGTGGTTTCCTAGCAGCTACTTTACCATGAAGGCCTGCTGCACAAAGTCGCCTCTTAACAGTTGTTGAAGAGATGTGTCTGCTGCTAGAACTCTGTGTGGCATTGACCTGGTCTCTAATCTGAGCTGCTGTTAACCTGCGATTTCTGAGGCTGGTGACTTGGATAAACTTATCCTCAGAAGCAGAGGTGACTCTTGGTCTTCCTTTCCTGGGGCGGTCCTCATGTGAGCCAGTTTCTTTGTAGCGCTTGATGGTTTTTGCAACTGCACTTAGGGACACTTTCAAAGTTTGCCCAATTTTTCGGACTGACTGACCTTCATTTCTTAAAGTAATGATGGCCACTCGTTTTTCTTTACTTAGCTGCTTTTTTCTTGCCATAATACAAATTCTAACAGTCTATTCAGTAGGACTATCAGCTGTGTATCCACCTGACTTCTGCACAACACAACTGATGGTCCCAACCCCATTTATAAGGTAATAAATCCCACTTATTAAACCTGACAGGGCCCACCTGTGAAGTGAAAACCATTTCCGGTGACTATCTCTTGAAGCTCATCAAGAGAATGCCAAGAGTGTGCAAAGCAGTCATCAAAGCAAAAGGTGGCTACTTTGAAGAACCTAGAATATAAGACATATTTTCAGTTTTTTCACACTTTTTTGTTAAGTATATAATTCCACATGTGTTAATTCATAGTTTTGATGCCTTCAGTGTGAATGTACAATTTTCATAGTCATGAAAATACAGAAAAATCTTTAAATGAGAAGGTGTGTCCAAACTTTTGGTCTGTACTGCAAGTACAGTCTATATGGCAATAATGCAGTATATAAGTACAGTCTATGTGGCAGTAATACAGTATATAAGTACAGTCTATATGGCACTAATGCAGTATATAAGTATAGTCTATATGGCAGTAATGCAGTATATAAGTAAAGTCTATATGGCAGTAATGCAGTATATAAGTACAGTCTATATGGCAGTAATACAGTATATAAGAACAGTCTATATGGCAGTAATGCAGTATATAAATACAGTCTATATGGCAGTAATGCAGTATATAAGTACAGTCTATATGGCAGTACTGCAGTATATAAGTACAGTCTATATGGCAGTACTGCAGTATATAAGTACAGTCTATATGGCAGTACTGCAGTATATAAGTACAGTCTATATGGCAATAATGCAGTATATAAGTACAGTCTATATGGCAGTAATGCAGTATATAAGTATAGTCTATATGGCAGTAATGCAGTATATAAGTATAGTCTATATGGCAGTAATGCAGTATATAAGTATAGTCTATATGGCAATAATGCAGTATATAAGCATAGTCTATATGGCAATAATGCAATATATAAGTATAGTCTATATGGCAATAATGTAGTATATAAGTACAGTCTATATGGCAGTAATGCAGTATATAAGTACAGTCTATGGCAGTAATGCAGTATATAAGTACAGTCTATATGGCAATAATGCAGTATATAAGTATAGTCTATATGGCAATAATGCAGTATATAAGTATAGTCTATATGGCAGTAATGCAGTATATAAGTACAGTCTATATGGCAATAATGCAGTATATAAGTACAGTCTATATGGCAGTAATGCAGTATATAAGTACAGTCTATATGGCAATAATGCAGTATATAAGTATAGTCTATATGGCAATAATGCAGTATATAAGTATAGTCTATATGGCAGTAATGCAGTATATAAGTACAGTCTATATGGCAGTAATGCAGTATATAAGTACAGTCTATATGGCAATAATGCAGTATATAAGTATAGTCTATATGGCAGTAATGCAGTATATAAGTACAGTCTATATGGCAATAATGCAGTATATAAGTACAGTCTATATGGCAATAATGCAGTATATAAGTATAGTCTATATGGCAATAATGCAGTATATAAGTATAGTCTATATGGCAGTAATGCAGTATATAAGTACAGTCTATATGGCAATAATGCAGTATATAAGTATAGTCTATATGGCAATAATGCAGTATATAAGTATAGTCTATATAGCAGTAATGCAGTATATAAGTACAGTCTATATGGCAATAATGCAGTATATAAGTATAGTCTATATGGCAGTAATACAGTATATAAGTACAGTCTATATGGCAGTAATGCAGTATATAAATACAGTCTATAAGGCAATAATGCAGTATATAAGTATAGTCTATATGGCAATAATGCAGTATATAAGTATAGTCTATATAGCAATAATGCAGTTTATAAGTATAGTCTATATGGCAGTACTGCAGTATATAAGTATAGTCTATATGGCAATAATGCAGTATATAAGTATAGTCTATATGGCAATAATGCAGTTTATAAGTACAGTCTATAAGGCAGTAATGCAGTATATAAGTACAGTCTATATGGCAGTAATGCAGTATATAAGCATAGTCTATATGACAGTAATGCAGTATATAAGTATAGTCTATATGGCAGTAATGCAGTATATAAGTATAGTCTATATGGCAATAATGCAGTATATAAGTATAGTCTATATGGCAATAATGCAGTATATAAATACAGCAAATATGGCAGTAATGCAATATATAAGTACAGTCTATATGGCAGTAATACAGTATATAAGTACAGTATATATGGCAGTAATACAGTATATAAGTACAGCATATATGGCAATAATGCAGTATATAAGTACAGTCTATATGGCAGTAATACAGTATATAAGTACAGTCTATATGGCAGTAATGCAGTATATAAGTAAAGTCTATATTGCAGTAATGCAGTATATAAGTACAGTCTATATGGCAGTAATACAGTATATAAGTACAGTCTATATGGCAGTAATACAGTATATAAGTACAGCATATATGGCAGTAATGCAGTATATAAGTACAGTCTATATGGCAGTAATGCAGTATATAAGTATAGTCTATATGGCAGTACTGCAGTATATAAGTATAGTCTATATGGCAGTAATGCAGTATATAAGTATAGTCTATATGGCAGTAATACAGTATATAAGTACAGTCTACATGGCAGTAATGTAGTATATAAGTACAGTCTATATGGCAGTACTGCAGTATATATGTACAGTCTATATGGCAATAATGCAGTATATAAGTATAGTCTATATGGCAATAATGCAGTATATAAGTATAGTCTATGTTGCAGTAATGCAGTATATAAGTACAGTCTATATGGCAATAATGCAGTATATAAGTACAGTCTATATGGCAATAATGCAGTATATAAATATAGTCTATATGGCAATAATGCAGTATATAAGTATAGTCTATATGGCAGTAATGCAGTATATAAGTACAGTCTATATGGCAGTACTGCGGTATATAAGTATAGTCTATATGGCAATAATGCAGTATATAAGTACAGTCTATATGGCAGTAATACAGTATATAAGTACAGTCTGTATGACAGTAATACAGTATATAAGTATAGTCTATATGGCAGTACTGCGGTATATAAGTATAGTCTATATGGCAATAATGCAGTATATAAGTATAGTCTATATGGCAACAATGCAGTATATAAGTATAGTCTATATGGCAGTAATGCAGTATATAAGTACAGTCTATATGGCAGTACTGCGGTATATAAGTATAGTCTATATGGCAATAATGCAGTATATAAGTATAGTCTATATGGCAACAATGCAGTATATAAGTATAGTCTATATGGCAGTAATGCATTATATAAGTATAGTCTATATGGCAATAATGCAGTATATAAGTATAGTCTATATGGCAATAATGCAGTATATAAGTATAATCTATATGGCAGTAATGCAGTATATAAGTACAGTCTGTATGGCAGTAATGCAGTATATAAGTACAGTCTGTATGGCAGTAATGCAGTATATAAGTACAGTATATATGGCAGTAATGCAGTATATAAGTATAGTCTATATGGCAATAATGCAGTATATAAGTATAGTCTATATGGCAGTAATACAGTATATAAGTACAGCATATATGGCAGTAATGCAGTATATAAGTATAGTCTATATGACAGTAATGCAGTATATAAGTATAGTCTATATGGCAGTAATGCAGTATATAAGTATAGTCTATATGGCAATAATGCAGTATATAAGTATAGTCTATATGGCAATAATGCAGTATATAAATACAGCATATATGGCAGTAATACAGTATATAAGTACAGCATATATGGCAGTAATGCAGTATATAAGTACAGTCTATATGGCAGTAATACAGTATATAAGTACAGTCTATATGGCAGTAATACAGTATATAAGTACAGCATATATGGCAGTAATGCAGTATATAAGTACAGTCTATATGGCAGTAATGCAGTATATATGTATAGTCTATATGGCAATAATGCAGTATATAAGTATAGTCTATATGGCAGTAATACAGTATATAAGTACAGCATATGAGGCAGTAATGCAGTATATAAGTATAGTCTATATGACAGTAATGCAGTATATAAGTATAGTCTATATGGCAATAATGCAGTATATAAGTACAGCATATATGGCAGTAATGCAGAATATAAGTACAGTCTATATGGCAGTAATACAGTATATAAGTACAGTCTATATGGCAGTAATACAGTATATAAGTACAGCATATATGGCAGTAATGCAGTATATAAGTACAGTCTATATGGCAGTAATGCAGTATATAAGTAAAGTCTATATGGCAGTAATGCAGTATATAAGTACAGTCTATATGGCAGTAATACAGTATATAAGTACAGTCTATATGGCAGTAATGCAGTATATAAGTATAGTCTATATGGAAATAATGCAGTATATAAGTATAGTCTATATGGCAGTAATGCAGTATATAAGTACAGTCTATATGGCAGTAATGCAGTATATAAGTATAGTCTATATGGCAGTAATACAGTATATAAGTACAGTCTATATGGCAGTAATGCAGTATATAAGTACAGTCTATATGGCAGTAATACAGTATATAAGTACAGTCTATATGGCAGTAATGTAGTATATAAGTATAGTCTATATGACAGTAATGCAGTATATAAGTATAGTCTACATGGCAGTAATGCAGTATATAAGTACACTCTATATGGCAGTACTGCAGTATATAAGTACAGTCTATATGGCAGTAATACAGTATATAAGTACAGTCTGTATGGCAGTAATGCAGTATACAAGTACAGTATATATGGCAGTAATGCAGTATATAAGTACAGTCTATATGGCAGTACTGCAGTATATAAGTATAGTCTATATGACAGTAATACAGTATATAAGTATAGTCTATATGGCAATAATGCAGTATATAAGTACAGTCTATATGGCAGTAATGCAGTATATAAGTACAGTCTATATGACAGTAATGCAGTCTATAAGTACAGTCTATATGGCAGTAATGCAGTATATAAGTATAGTCTATACGGCAATAATGCAGTATATAAGTATAGTCTATATGGCAGTAATGCAGTATATAAGTACAGTCTATATGGCAATAATGCAGTATATAAGTACAGTCTATATGGCAATAATGCAGTATATAAGTACAGTCTATATGCCAATAATGCAGTATATAAGTATAGTCTATATGGCAATAATGCAGTATATAAGTATAGTCTATATGGCAGTAATGCAGTATATAAGTACAGTCTATATGGCAGTAATGCAGTATATAAGTACAGTCTATATGCCAATAATGCAGTATATAAGTATAGTCTATATGGCAATAATGCAGTATATAAGTATAGTCTATATGGCAATAATGCAGTATATAAGTACAGTCTATATGGCAGTAATGCAGTATATAAGTACAGTCTATATGACAGTAATGCAGTCTATAAGTACAGTCTATATGGCAGTAATGCAGTATATAAGTATAGTCTATACGGCAATAATGCAGTATATAAGTATAGTCTATATGGCAGTAATGCAGTATATAAGTACAGTCTATATGGCAATAATGCAGTATATAAGTATAGTCTATATGGCAGTAATGCAGTATATAAGTACAGTCTATATGGCAATAATGCAGTATATAAGTACAGTCTATATGGCAGTAATGCAGTATATAAGTATAGTCTATATGGCAATAATGCAGTATATAAGTATAGTCTATATGGCAGTAATGCAGTATATAAGTACAGTCTATATGGCAATAATGCAGTATATAAGTATAGTCTATATGGCAATAATGCAGTATATAAGTATAGTCTATATAGCAGTAATGCAGTATATAAGTACAGTCTATATGGCAATAATGCAGTATATAAGTATAGTCTATATGGCAGTAATACAGTATATAAGTACAGTCTATATGGCAGTAATGCAGTATATAAATACAGTCTATAAGGCAATAATGCAGTATACAAGTATAGTCTATATGGCAATAATGCAGTATATAAGTATAGTCTATATGGCAATAATGCAGTTTATAAGTATAGTCTATATGGCAGTACTGCAGTATATAAGTATAGTCTATATGGCAATAATGCAGTATATAAGTATAGTCTATATGGCAATAATGCAGTTTATAAGTACAGTCTATAAGGCAGTAATGCAGTATATAAGTACAGTCTATATGGCAGTAATGCAGTATATAAGCATAGTCTATATGACAGTAATGCAGTATATAAGTATAGTCTATATGGCAGTAATGCAGTATATAAGTATAGTCTATATGGCAATAATGCAGTATATAAGTATAGTCTATATAGCAATAATGCAGTATATAAATACAGCATATATGGCAGTAATGCAATATATAAGTACAGTCTATATGGCAGTAATACAGTATATAAGTACAGTATATATGGCAGTAATACAGTATATAAGTACAGCATATATGGCAATAATGCAGTATATAAGTACAGTCTATATGGCAGTAATACAGTATATAAGTACAGTCTATATGGCAGTAATGCAGTATATAAGTAAAGTCTATATTGCAGTAATGCAGTATATAAGTACAGTCTATATGGCAGTAATACAGTATATAAGTACAGTCTATATGGCAGTAATACAGTATATAAGTACAGCATATATGGCAGTAATGCAGTATATAAGTACAGTCTATATGGCAGTAATGCAGTATATAAGTATAGTCTATATGGCAGTACTGCAGTATATAAGTATAGTCTATATGGCAGTAATGCAGTATATAAGTATAGTCTATATGGCAGTAATACAGTATATAAGTACAGTCTACATGGCAGTAATGTAGTATATAAGTACAGTCTATATGGCAGTACTGCAGTATATATGTACAGTCTATATGGCAATAATGCAGTATATATGTACAGTCTATATGGCAATAATGCAGTATATAAGTACAGTCTATATGGCAATAATGCAGTATATAAATATAGTCTATATGGCAATAATGCAGTATATAAGTATAGTCTATATGGCAGTAATGCAGTCTATAAGTATAGTCTATATGGCAGTACTGCGGTATATAAGTATAGTCTATATGGCAATAATGCAGTATATAAGTATAGTCTATATGGCAATAATGCAGTATATAAGTATAGTCTATATGGCAGTAATGCAGTATATAAGTACAGTCTATATGGCAGTAATGCAGTATATAAGTACAGTCTATATGGCAGTAATGCAGTATATAAGTACAGTCTATATGGCAGTACTGCGGTATATAAGTATAGTCTATATGGCAATAATGCAGTATATAAGTATAGTCTATATGGCAGTAATGCAGTATATAAGTACAGTCTATATGGCAGTAATGCAGTATATAAGTACAGTCTATATGGCAGTACTGCGGTATATAAGTATAGTCTATATGGCAATAATGCAGTATATAACTACAGTCTATATGGCAGTAATGCAGTATATAAGTACAGTCTATATGGCAGTAATGCAGTATATAAGTATAGTCTATATGGCAATAATGCAGTATATAAGTATAGTCAATATGGCAACAATGCAGTATATAAGTATAGTCTATATGGCAGTAATGCAGTATATAAGTATAGTCTATATGGCAGTAATGCAGTATATAAGTATAGTCTATATCGCAGTAATGCAGTATATGAGTATAGTCTATATTGCAATAATGCAGTATATAAGTATAGTCTATATGGCAATAATGCAGTATATAAGTATAGACTATATGGCAGTAATGCAGTATATACGTACAGTCTGTATGGCAGTAATGCAGTATATAAGTATAGTCTATATGGCAGTAATGCAGTATATAAGTATAGTCTATATGGCAGTAATGCAGTATATAAGTATAGTCTATATGGCAATAATGCAGTATATAAGTACAGTCTATATGGCAGTAATGCAGTATATAAATACAGTCTATATGGCAGTAATACAGTATATAACTATAGTCTATATGGCAATAATGCAGTATATAAGTATAGTCTATATGGCAACAATGCAGTTTATAAGTATAGTCTATATGGCAGTACTGCAGTATATAAGTATAGTCTATATGGCAATAATGCAGTATATAAGTACAGTCTATATGGCAATAATGCAGTATATAAGTATAGTCTATATGACAGTAATTCAGTATATAAGTATAGTCTATATGGCAGTAATGCAGTATATAAGTATAGTCTATATGACAGTAATGCAGTATATAAGTATAGTCTATATGGCAGTAATGCAGTATATAAGTACAGTCTATATGGCAATAATGCAGTATATAAGTACAGTCTATATGGCAATAATGCAGTATAAAAGTATAGTCTATATGGCAATAATGTAGTATATAAGTATAGTCTATATGGCAGTAATGCAGTCTATAAGTATAGTCTATATGGCAGTAATGCAGTATATAAGTATAGTCTATATGGCAATAATGCAGTATAAAAGTATAGTCTATATGGCAATAATGCAGTATAAAAGTATAGTCTATATGGCAATAATGCAGTATAAAAGTATAGTCTATATGGCAATAATGCAGAATATAAATACAGCATATATGGCAGTAATGCAGTATATAAGTTCAGTCTATATGGCAGTAATACAGTATATAAGTACAGTCTATATGGCAGTAATGCAGTATATAAGTATAGTCTATATGGCAGTAATGCAGTATATAAGTATAGTCTATATGGCAGTAATACAGTATATAAGTATAGTCTATATGACAGTAATACAGTATATAAGTACAGTCTATATGGCAGTAATGCAGTATATAAGTATAGTCTATATGGCAGTAATGCAGTATATAAGTACAGTCTATATGACAGTAATGCAGTATATAAGTATAGTCTATATGACAGTAATACAGTATATAAGTACAGCATATATGGCAGTAATGCAGTATATAAGTACAGTCTATATGGCAGTAATGCAGTATATAAGTATAGTCTATATGGCAGTACTGCAGTATATAAGTATAGTCTATATGGCAGTAATGCAGTATATAAGTATAGTCTATATGGCAGTAATACAGTATATAAGTACAGTCTACATGGCAGTAATGTAGTATATAAGTACAGTCTATATGGCAATAATGCAGTATATAAGTATAGTCTATATGGCAATAATGCAGTATATAAGTATAGTCTATGTTGCAGTAATGCAGTACATAAGTACAGTCTATATGGCAATAATGCAGTATATAAGTACAGTCTATATGGCAATAATGCAGTATATAAATATAGTCTATATGGCAGTAATGCAGTATATAAGTACAGTCTATATGGCAGTAATGCAGTATATAAGTACAGTCTATATGGCAGTAATGCAGTATATAAGTATAGTCTATATGGCAGTAATGCAGTATATAAGTATAGTCTATATGGCAGTACTGCGGTATATAAGTATAGTCTATATGGCAACAATGCAGTATATAAGTATAGTCTATATGGCAACAATGCAGTATATAAGTATAGTCTATATGGCAGTAATGCAGTATATAAGTATAGTCTATATGGCAGTAATGCAGTATATAAGTATAGTCTATATCGCAGTAATGCAGTATATGAGTATAGTCTATATTGCAATAATGCAGTATATAAGTATAGTCTATATGGCAATAATGCAGTATATAAGTATAGACTATATGGCAGTAATGCAGTATATACGTACAGTCTGTATGGCAGTAATGCAGTATATAATTATAGTCTATATGGCAGTAATGCAGTATATAATATAGTCTATATGGCAGTAATGCAGTATATAAGTATAGTCTATATGGCAGTAATGCAGTATATAAGTATAGTCTATATGGCAATAATGCAGTATATAAGTACAGTCTATATGGCAGTAATGCAGTATATAAGTACAGTCTATATGGCAGTAATGCAGTATATAAACACAGTCTATATGGCAGTAATACAGTATATAACTATAGTCTATATGGCAATAATGCAGTATATAAGTATAGTCTATATGGCAACAATGCAGTTTATAAGTATAGTCTATATGGCAGTACTGCAGTATATAAGTATAGTCTATATGGCAATAATGCAGTATATAAGTACAGTCTATATGGCAATAATGCAGTATATAAGTATAGTCTATATGGCAATAATGCAGTATATAAGTATAGTCTATATGGCAGTAATGCAGTATATAAGTATAGTCTATATGACAGTAATGCAGTATATAAGTATAGTCTATATGGCAGTAATGCAGTATATAAGTATAGTCTATATGGCAATAATGCAGTATAAAAGTACAGTCTATATGGCAATAATGCAGTATATAAGTATAGTCTATATGGCAGTAATGCAGTATATAAGTATAGTCTATATGGCAGTAATGCAGTATATAAGTATAGTCTATATGGCAATAATGCAGTATAAAAGTATAGTCTATATGGCAGTAATGCAGTATATAAGTATAGTCTATATGGCAATAATGCAGTATAAAAGTATAGTCTATATGGCAATAATGCAGTATATAAGTATAGTCTATATGGCAATAATGCAGTATATAAATACAGCATATATGGCAGTAATGCAGTATATAAGTTCAGTCTATATGGCAGTAATATAGTATAAAGTACAGCATATATGGCAGTAATGCAGTATATAAGTACAGTCTATATGGCAGTAATACAGTATATAAGTACAGTCTATATGGCAGTAATGCAGTATATAAGTACAGTCTATATGGCAGTAATGCAGTATATAAGTAAAGTCTATATGGCAGTAATGCAGTATATAAGTACAGTCTATATGGCAGTAATACAGTATATAAGTACAGTCTATATGGCAGTAATACAGTATATAAGTACAGTCTATATGGCAGTAATGCAGTATATAAGTACAGTCTATATGGCAGTAATGCAGTATATAAGTATAGTCTATATGGCAGTACAGCAGTATATAAGTATAGTCTATATGGCAGTACAGCAGTATATAAGTATAGTCTATATGGCAGTAATGCAGTATATAAGTATAGTCTATATGGCAATAATGCAGTATATAAGTATAGTCTATATGGCAATAATGCAGTATATCAGTATAGTCTATATGGCAGTAATGCAGTATATCAGTATAGTCCATATGGCAGTACTGCAGTATATAAGTATAGTCTATATGGCAATAATGCAGTATATAAGTATAGTCTATATGGCAATAATGCAGTATATAAGTATAGTCTATATGGCAATAATGCAGTATATAAGTATAGTCTATATGGCAATAATGCAGTATATAAGTATAGTCCATATGACAGTAATGCAGTATAGAAGTATAGTCTATATGGCAGTAATGCAGTATAGAAGTATAGTCTATATGGCAGTATATAAGTATAGTCTATATGGCAATAATACAGTATATAAGTATAGTCTATATGGCAATAATGCAGTATATAAGTATAGTCTATGTGGCAGTAATGCAGTATATAAGTATAGCCTATATGGAAATAATGCAGTATATAAGTATAGTCTATATGGCAATAATGCAGTATATAAGTATAGTCTTTATGGCAATAATGCACAATATATAAGTATAATCTATATGGCAATAATGCAGTATATAAGTATAGTCTATGTGGCAATAATGCAGTATATAAGTATAGTCTATATGGCAATAATGCAGTATATAAGTATAGTCTATATGGCAGTAATGCAGTATATAAGTATAGTCTATATGGCAATAATGCAGTATATAAGTATAGTCTATATGGCAGTAATGCAGTATATAAGTATAGTCTATATGGCAGTAATACAGTATATAAGTACAGCATATATGGCAGTAATGCAGTATATAAGTACAGTCTATATGGCAGTAATACAGTATATAAGTACAGTCTATATGGCAGTAATGCAGTATATAAGTATAGTCTATATGGCAATAATGCAGTATATAAATACAGTCTATATGGCAGTAATGCAGTATATAAGTATAGTCTATATGGCAGTACTGCAGTATATAAGTACAGTCTATAAGGCAGTAATACAGTATATAAGTATAGTCCATATGGCAATAATGCAGTATATAAATACAGTCTATATGGCAGTAATGCAGTATATAAGTATAGTCTATATGGCAGTACTGCAGTATATAAGTACAGTCTATATGGCAGTAATACAGTATATAAGTACAGTCTGTATGGCAGTAATGCAGTATATAAGTACAGTCTATATGGCAATAACGCAGTATATAAGTACAGTATATATGGCAGTACTGCAGTATATAAGTATAGTCTATATGGCAGTAATGCAGTATATAAATATAGTCTATATGGCAATAATGCAGTATATAAGTACAGTCTATATGGCAGTAATGCAGTATATAAGCACAGTCTATATTGTAATAATGCAGTATATAAGTACAGTCTATATGGCAGTAATGCAGTATATAAGTATAGTTTATATGGCAATAATGCAGTATATAAGTACAGTCTATATGGCAGTAATGCAGTATATAAATACAGTCTATATGGCAATAATGCAGTATATAAGTACAGTCTATATGGCAATAATGCAGTATATAAGTACAGTCTATATGGCAATAATGCAGTATATAAGTATAGTCTATATGGCAATAATGCAGTATATAAGTATAGTCTATATGGCAATAATGCAGTATATAAGTATAGTCTATATGGCAGTAATGCAGTATATAAATATAGTCTATATTTCAGTAATGCAGTATATAAGTATAGTCTATATGGCAATAATGCAGTATATAAGTACAGTCTATTTGGCAGTAATACAGTATATAAGTATAGTCTATATGGCAGTAATACAGTATATAAGTACAGCATATATGGCAGTAATGCAGTATATAAGTACAGTCTATATGACAGTAATACCGTATATAAGTACAGCATATATGGCAGTAATGCAGTATATAAGTACAGTCTATTTGGCAGTAATACAGTATATAAGTATAGTCTATATGGCAGTAATGCAGTATATAAGTACAGTCTATATGACAGTAATACAGTATATAAGTACAGCATATATGGCAGTAATGCAGTATATAAGTACAGTCTATATGGCAGTAATACAGGATATAAGTACAGTCTATATGGCAGTAATGCAGTATATAAGCATAGTATATATGGCAGTAATGCAGTATATAAGTACAGTCTATATGGCAGTACTGCAGTATATAAGTACAGTCTATTTGGCAGTAATACAGTATATAAGTACAGTCTGTATGGCAGTAATGCAGTATATAAGTACAGTATATATGGCAGTAATGCAGTATATAAATACAGTCTATATGGTAGTAATGCAGTATATAAGTATAGTCTATATGGCAGTAATACAGTATATAAGTACATCATATATGGCAGTAATGCAGTATATAAGTACAGTCTATATGGCAGTAATACAGTATATAAGTACAGTCTATATGGCAGTAATGCAGTATATAAGTACAGTCTATATGACAGTAATGCAGTATATAAGTATAGTCTATATGGCAGTAATGCAGTATATAAGTACAGTCTATATGGCAGTACTGCAGTATATAAGTACAGTCTGTATGGCAGTAATACAGTACATAAATAC
Organism: Phyllobates terribilis; assembly: GCF_046119375.1. Lineage (NCBI taxonomy): Eukaryota > Metazoa > Chordata > Amphibia > Anura > Dendrobatidae > Phyllobates > Phyllobates terribilis. Next base: position 157,107,581 of record NW_027362772.1, read on the forward strand.
AGTCTGTATGGCAGTAATGCAGTATATAAGTACAGTATATATGGCAGTAATGCAGTATATAAATACAGTCTATATGGTAGTAATGCAGTATGTAAGTACAGTCTATATGGCAGTAATGCAGTATATAAGTACAGTCTATATGGCAGTACTGCGGTATATAAGTATAGTCTATATGGCAGTAATGCAGTATATAAGTATAGTCTATATGGCAATAATGCAGTATATAAGTACAGTCTATATGGCAATAATGCAGTATATAAGTACAGTCTATATGGCAGTAATGCAGTATATAAGTATAGTCTATATGGCAGTACTGCAGTATATAAGTATAGTCTATATGGCAGTAATGCAGTATATAAGTATAGTCCATATGGCAATAATGCAGTATATAAGTACAGTCTATATGGCAGTAATGCAGTATATAAGTATAGTCTATATGGCAGTAATGCAGTATATAAGTATAGTCTATATGGCAATAATGCAGTATATAAGTATAGTCTATATGGCAATAATGCAGTATATAAGTATAGTCTATATGGCAATAATGCAGTATATAAGTATAGTCTATATGGCAATAATGCAGTATATAAGTATAGTCTATATGGCAATAATGCAGTATATAAGTACAGTCTATATGGCAGTAATGCAGTATATAAGTATAGTCTATATGGCAGTAATGCAGTATATAAGTACAGTCTATATGACAGTAATGCAGTATATAAGTATAGTCTATATGACAGTAATACAGTATATAAGTACAGCATATATGGCAGTAATGCAGTATATAAGTACAGTCTATATGGCAGTAATGCAGTATATAAGTATAGTCTATATGGCAGTACTGCAGTATATAAGTATAGTCTATATGGCAGTAATGCAGTATATAAGTATAGTCTATATGGCAGTAATACAGTATATAAGTACAGTCTACATGGCAGTAATGTAGTATATAAGTACAGTCTATATGGCAATAATGCAGTATATAAGTATAGTCTATATGGCAATAATGCAGTATATAAGTATAGTCTATGTTGCAGTAATGCAGTACATAAGTACAGTCTATATGGCAATAATGCAGTATATAAGTACAGTCTATATGGCAATAATGCAGTATATAAATATAGTCTATATGGCAGTAATGCAGTATATAAGTACAGTCTATATGGCAGTAATGCAGTATATAAGTACAGTCTATATGGCAGTAATGCAGTATATAAGTATAGTCTATATGGCAGTAATGCAGTATATAAGTATAGTCTATATGGCAGTACTGCGGTATATAAGTATAGTCTATATGGCAACAATGCAGTATATAAGTATAGTCTATATGGCAACAATGCAGTATATAAGTATAGTCTATATGGCAGTAATGCAGTATATAAGTATAGTCTATATGGCAGTAATGCAGTATATAAGTATAGTCTATATCGCAGTAATGCAGTATATGAGTATAGTCTATATTGCAATAATGCAGTATATAAGTATAGTCTATATGGCAATAATGCAGTATATAAGTATAGACTATATGGCAGTAATGCAGTATATACGTACAGTCTGTATGGCAGTAATGCAGTATATAATTATAGTCTATATGGCAGTAATGCAGTATATAATATAGTCTATATGGCAGTAATGCAGTATATAAGTATAGTCTATATGGCAGTAATGCAGTATATAAGTATAGTCTATATGGCAATAATGCAGTATATAAGTACAGTCTATATGGCAGTAATGCAGTATATAAGTACAGTCTATATGGCAGTAATGCAGTATATAAACACAGTCTATATGGCAGTAATACAGTATATAACTATAGTCTATATGGCAATAATGCAGTATATAAGTATAGTCTATATGGCAACAATGCAGTTTATAAGTATAGTCTATATGGCAGTACTGCAGTATATAAGTATAGTCTATATGGCAATAATGCAGTATATAAGTACAGTCTATATGGCAATAATGCAGTATATAAGTATAGTCTATATGGCAATAATGCAGTATATAAGTATAGTCTATATGGCAGTAATGCAGTATATAAGTATAGTCTATATGACAGTAATGCAGTATATAAGTATAGTCTATATGGCAGTAATGCAGTATATAAGTATAGTCTATATGGCAATAATGCAGTATAAAAGTACAGTCTATATGGCAATAATGCAGTATATAAGTATAGTCTATATGGCAGTAATGCAGTATATAAGTATAGTCTATATGGCAGTAATGCAGTATATAAGTATAGTCTATATGGCAATAATGCAGTATAAAAGTATAGTCTATATGGCAGTAATGCAGTATATAAGTATAGTCTATATGGCAATAATGCAGTATAAAAGTATAGTCTATATGGCAATAATGCAGTATATAAGTATAGTCTATATGGCAATAATGCAGTATATAAATACAGCATATATGGCAGTAATGCAGTATATAAGTTCAGTCTATATGGCAGTAATATAGTATAAAGTACAGCATATATGGCAGTAATGCAGTATATAAGTACAGTCTATATGGCAGTAATACAGTATATAAGTACAGTCTATATGGCAGTAATGCAGTATATAAGTACAGTCTATATGGCAGTAATGCAGTATATAAGTAAAGTCTATATGGCAGTAATGCAGTATATAAGTACAGTCTATATGGCAGTAATACAGTATATAAGTACAGTCTATATGGCAGTAATACAGTATATAAGTACAGTCTATATGGCAGTAATGCAGTATATAAGTACAGTCTATATGGCAGTAATGCAGTATATAAGTATAGTCTATATGGCAGTACAGCAGTATATAAGTATAGTCTATATGGCAGTACAGCAGTATATAAGTATAGTCTATATGGCAGTAATGCAGTATATAAGTATAGTCTATATGGCAATAATGCAGTATATAAGTATAGTCTATATGGCAATAATGCAGTATATCAGTATAGTCTATATGGCAGTAATGCAGTATATCAGTATAGTCCATATGGCAGTACTGCAGTATATAAGTATAGTCTATATGGCAATAATGCAGTATATAAGTATAGTCTATATGGCAATAATGCAGTATATAAGTATAGTCTATATGGCAATAATGCAGTATATAAGTATAGTCTATATGGCAATAATGCAGTATATAAGTATAGTCCATATGACAGTAATGCAGTATAGAAGTATAGTCTATATGGCAGTAATGCAGTATAGAAGTATAGTCTATATGGCAGTATATAAGTATAGTCTATATGGCAATAATACAGTATATAAGTATAGTCTATATGGCAATAATGCAGTATATAAGTATAGTCTATGTGGCAGTAATGCAGTATATAAGTATAGCCTATATGGAAATAATGCAGTATATAAGTATAGTCTATATGGCAATAATGCAGTATATAAGTATAGTCTTTATGGCAATAATGCACAATATATAAGTATAATCTATATGGCAATAATGCAGTATATAAGTATAGTCTATGTGGCAATAATGCAGTATATAAGTATAGTCTATATGGCAATAATGCAGTATATAAGTATAGTCTATATGGCAGTAATGCAGTATATAAGTATAGTCTATATGGCAATAATGCAGTATATAAGTATAGTCTATATGGCAGTAATGCAGTATATAAGTATAGTCTATATGGCAGTAATACAGTATATAAGTACAGCATATATGGCAGTAATGCAGTATATAAGTACAGTCTATATGGCAGTAATACAGTATATAAGTACAGTCTATATGGCAGTAATGCAGTATATAAGTATAGTCTATATGGCAATAATGCAGTATATAAATACAGTCTATATGGCAGTAATGCAGTATATAAGTATAGTCTATATGGCAGTACTGCAGTATATAAGTACAGTCTATAAGGCAGTAATACAGTATATAAGTATAGTCCATATGGCAATAATGCAGTATATAAATACAGTCTATATGGCAGTAATGCAGTATATAAGTATAGTCTATATGGCAGTACTGCAGTATATAAGTACAGTCTATATGGCAGTAATACAGTATATAAGTACAGTCTGTATGGCAGTAATGCAGTATATAAGTACAGTCTATATGGCAATAACGCAGTATATAAGTACAGTATATATGGCAGTACTGCAGTATATAAGTATAGTCTATATGGCAGTAATGCAGTATATAAATATAGTCTATATGGCAATAATGCAGTATATAAGTACAGTCTATATGGCAGTAATGCAGTATATAAGCACAGTCTATATTGTAATAATGCAGTATATAAGTACAGTCTATATGGCAGTAATGCAGTATATAAGTATAGTTTATATGGCAATAATGCAGTATATAAGTACAGTCTATATGGCAGTAATGCAGTATATAAATACAGTCTATATGGCAATAATGCAGTATATAAGTACAGTCTATATGGCAATAATGCAGTATATAAGTACAGTCTATATGGCAATAATGCAGTATATAAGTATAGTCTATATGGCAATAATGCAGTATATAAGTATAGTCTATATGGCAATAATGCAGTATATAAGTATAGTCTATATGGCAGTAATGCAGTATATAAATATAGTCTATATTTCAGTAATGCAGTATATAAGTATAGTCTATATGGCAATAATGCAGTATATAAGTACAGTCTATTTGGCAGTAATACAGTATATAAGTATAGTCTATATGGCAGTAATACAGTATATAAGTACAGCATATATGGCAGTAATGCAGTATATAAGTACAGTCTATATGACAGTAATACCGTATATAAGTACAGCATATATGGCAGTAATGCAGTATATAAGTACAGTCTATTTGGCAGTAATACAGTATATAAGTATAGTCTATATGGCAGTAATGCAGTATATAAGTACAGTCTATATGACAGTAATACAGTATATAAGTACAGCATATATGGCAGTAATGCAGTATATAAGTACAGTCTATATGGCAGTAATACAGGATATAAGTACAGTCTATATGGCAGTAATGCAGTATATAAGCATAGTATATATGGCAGTAATGCAGTATATAAGTACAGTCTATATGGCAGTACTGCAGTATATAAGTACAGTCTATTTGGCAGTAATACAGTATATAAGTACAGTCTGTATGGCAGTAATGCAGTATATAAGTACAGTATATATGGCAGTAATGCAGTATATAAATACAGTCTATATGGTAGTAATGCAGTATATAAGTATAGTCTATATGGCAGTAATACAGTATATAAGTACATCATATATGGCAGTAATGCAGTATATAAGTACAGTCTATATGGCAGTAATACAGTATATAAGTACAGTCTATATGGCAGTAATGCAGTATATAAGTACAGTCTATATGACAGTAATGCAGTATATAAGTATAGTCTATATGGCAGTAATGCAGTATATAAGTACAGTCTATATGGCAGTACTGCAGTATATAAGTACAGTCTGTATGGCAGTAATACAGTACATAAATACAGTCTGTATGGCAGTAATGCAGTATATAAGTACAGTATATATGGCAGTAATGCAGTATATAAATACAGTCTATATGGTAGTAATGCAGTATGTAAGTACAGTCTATATGGCAGTAATGCAGTATATAAGTACAGTCTATATGGCAGTACTGCGGTATATAAGTATAGTCTATATGGCAGTAATGCAGTATATAAGTATAGTCTATATGGCAATAATGCAGTATATAAGTACAGTCTATATGGCAATAATGCAGTATATAAGTACAGTCTATATGGCAGTAATGCAGTATATAAGTATAGTCTATATGGCAGTACTGCAGTATATAAGTATAGTCTATATGGCAGTAATGCAGTATATAAGTATAGTCCATATGGCAATAATGCAGTATATAAGTACAGTCTATATGGCAGTAATGCAGTATATAAGTATAGTCTATATGGCAGTAATGCAGTATATAAGTATAGTCTATATGGCAATAATGCAGTATATAAGTATAGTCTATATGGCAATAATGCAGTATATAAGTATAGTCTATATGGCAATAATGCAGTATATAAGTATAGTCTATATGGCAATAATGCAGTATATAAGTATAGTCTATATGGCAATAATGCAGTATATAAGTACAGTCTATATGGCAATAATGCAGTATATAAGTATAGTCTATATGGCAATAATGCAGTATATAAGTACAGTCTATATTGCAGTAATGCAGTATATAAGTATAGTCTATATGGCAGTAATGCAGTATATAAGTACAGTCTATATGGCAATAATGCAGTATATAAGTACAGTCTATATGGCAATAATGCAGTATATAAGTATAGTCTATATGGCAATAATGCAGTATATAAGTACAGTCTATATGGCAATAATGCAGTATATAAGTATAGTCTATATGGCAGTAATACAGTATATAAGTACAGTGTATATGGCAGTAATGCAGTATATAAGTATAGTCTATATGACAGTAATACAGTATATAAGTACAGCATATATGGCAGTAATGCAGTATATAAGTACAGTCTATATGGCAGTAATACAGTATATAAGTACAGTCTATATGGCAGTAATGCAGTATATAAGTATAGTCTATATGACAGTAATGCAGTATATAAGTATAGTCTATATGGCAATAATGCAGTATGTAAGTATAGTCTATATGGCAGTAATACAGTATATAAGTACAGCATATATGGCAGTAATGCAGTATATAAGTACAGTCTATATGGCAGTAATACAGTATATAAGTACAGTCTATATGGCAGTAATGCAGTATATAAGTATAGTCTATATGACAGTAATGCAGTATATAAGTACAGTCTATATGGCAATAATGCAGTATATAAGTACAGCCTATATGGCAGTACTGCAGTATATAAGTACAGTCTATATGGCAGTAATACAGTATATAAGTACAGTCTGTATGGCAGTAATGCAGTATATAAGTACAGTATATATGGCAGTAATGCAGTATATAAATACAGTCTATATGGTAGTAATGCAGTATATAAGTATAGTCTATATGGCAGTAATACAATATATAAGTACAGCATATATGGCAGTAATGCAGTATATAAGTACAGTCTATATGGCAGTAATGCAGTATATAAGTATAGTCTATATGACAGTAATGCAGTATATAAGTATAGTCTATATGGCAGTAATGCAGTATATAAGTACAGTCTATATGGCAATAATGCAGTATATAAGTACAGTATATATGGCAGTAATGCAGTATATAAGTACAGTATATATGGCAGTAATGCGGTATATAAGTACAGTCTATATGGCAGTAATGCAGTATATAAGTACAGTATATATGGCAGTAATGCAGTATATAAATACAGTCTATATGGTACTAATGCAGTATATAAGTACAGTCTATATGGCAGTAATGCAGTATATAAGTACAGTCTATATGGCAGTACTGCAGTATATAAGTATAGTCTATATGGCAGTAATGTAGTATATAAGTATAGTCTATATGGCAATAATGCAGTATATAAGTACAGTCTATATGGCAGTAATGCAGTATATAAGTATAGTTTATATGGCAGTAATGCAGTATATAAGTATAGTCTATATTGCAATAATGCAGTATATAAGTATAGTCTATATGGCAATAATGCAGTATATAAGTATAGTCTATATGGCAATAATGCAGTATATAAGTATAGTCTTTATGGCAATAATGCAGTATATAAGTACAGTCTATATTGCAGTAATGCAGTATATAAGTATAGTCTATATGGCAATAATGCAGTATATAAGTATAGTCTATATGGCAGTAATGCAGTATATAAGTACAGTCTATATGGCAGTAATGCAGTATATAAGTACAGTCTATATGGCAATAATGCAGTATATAAGTACAGTCTATATGGCAATAATGCAGTATATAAGTACAGTCTATATGGCAATAATGCAGTATATAAGTATAGTCTATATTTCAGTAATGCAGTATATAAGTACAGTCTATATGGCAATAATGCAGCATATAAGTATAGTCTGTATGGCAATAATGCAGTATATAAGTATAGTCTATATGGCAGTAATGCAGTATATAAGTATAGTCTATATTTCAGTAATGCAGTATATAAGTACAGTCTATATGGCAATAATGCAGCATATAAGTATAGTCTGTATGGCAATAATGCAGTTTATAAGTATAGTCTATATGGCAATAATGCAGTATATAAGTACAGTCTATATGGCAATAATGCAGCATATAAGTACAGTCTATATGGCAATAATGCAGTATATAAGTACAGTCTATATTGCAGTAATGCAGTATATAAGTATAGTCTATATGGCAATAATGCAGTATATAAGTATAGTCTATATGGCAATAATGCAGTATATAAGTACAGTCTATATGGCAATAATGCAGTATATAAGTACAGTCTATATTGCAGTAATGCAGTATATAAGTATAGTCTATATGGCAATAATGCAGTATATAAGTATAGTCTATATGGCAGTAATGCAGTATATAAGTATAGTATATATGACAGTAATGCAGTATATAAGTATAGTCTATATGGCAGTAATGCAGTATATAAGTACAGTCTATATGGCAGTACTGCGGTATATAAGTACAGTCTATATGGCAGTAATACGGTATATAAGTACAGTCTATATGGCAGTAATACAGTATATAAGTACAGTCTGTATGGCAGTAATGCAGTATATAAGTACAGTATATATGGCAGTAATGCAGTATATAAATACAGTCTATATGGTAGTAATGCAGTATATAAGTACAGTCTATATGGCAGTAATGCAGTATATAAGTACAGTCTATATGGCAGTACTGCAGTATATAAGTATAGTCTATATGGCAATAATGCAGTATATAAGTACAGTCTATATGGCAGTAATGCAGTATATAAGTATAGTCTATATTTCAGTAATGCAGTATATAAGTACAGTCTATATGGCAATAATGCAGCATATAAGTATAGTCTGTATGGCAATAATGCAGTATATAAGTATAGTCTATATGGCAGTAATGCAGTACATAAGTATAGTCTATATTTCAGTAATGCAGTATATAAGTACAGTCTATATGGCAATAATGCAGCATATAAGTATAGTCTATATGGCAATAATGCAGTATATAAGTATAGTCTATATGGCAGTAATGCAGTATATAAGTACAGTCTATATGGCAGTAATGCAGTATATAAGTATAGTCTATATTGCAGTAATGCAGTATATAAGTACAGTCTATATGGCAGTAATGCAGTATATAAGTACAGTCTATATGGCAGTAATGCAGTATATAAGTACAGTCTATATGGCAATAATGCAGTATATAAGTATAGTCTATATGGCAGTAATACAGTATATAAGTATAGTCTATATGGCAGTAATGCAGTATATAAGTACAGTCTATATGGCAGTAATGCAGTATATAAGTATAGTCTATATTTCAGTAATGCAGTATATAAGTACAGTCTATATGGCAATAATGCAGCATATAAGTATAGTCTATATGGCAATAATGCAGTATATAAGTACAGTCTATATGGCAGTAATGCAGTATATAAGTATAGTCTATATGGCAATAATGCAGCATATAAGTATAGTCTATATGGCAGTAATGCAGTATATAAGTATAGTCTATATTTCAGTAATGCAGTATATAAGTACAGTCTATATGGCAATAATGCAGCATATAAGTACAGTCTATATGGCAATAATGCAGCATATAAGTATAGTCTATATGGCAATAATGCAGTATATAAGTACAGTCTATATGGCAGTAATGCAGTATATAAGTACAGTCTATATGGCAATAATGCAGTATATAAGTACAGTATATATGGCAATAATGCAGTATATAAGTACAGTCTATATTGCAGTAATGCAGTATATAAGTACAGTCTATATGGCAATAATGCAGTATATAAGTACAGTCTATATGGCAGTAATACAGTATATAAGTATAGTCTATATGGCAGTAATGCAGTATATAAGTACAGTCTATATGGCAGTACTGCAGTATATAAGTATAGTCTATATGGCAGTAATACAGTATATAAGTACAGTCTGTATGGCAGTAATGCAGTATATAAGTACAGTATATATGGCAGTAATGCAGTATATAAAAACAGTCTATATGGTAGTAATGCAGTATATAAGTATAGTCTATATGGCAGTAATACAGTATATAAGTACAGCATATATGGCAGTAATGCAGTATATAAGTACAGTCTATATGGCAGTAATACAGTATATAAGTACAGTCTATATGGCAGTAATGCAGTATACAAGTATAGTCTATATGACAGTAATGCAGTATATAAGTATAGTCTATATGGCAATAATGCAGTATATAAGTATAGTCTATATGGCAGTACTGCGGTATATAAGTACAGTCTATATGGCAGTAATACAGTATATAAGTACAGTCTGTATGGCAGTAATGCAGTATATATGGCAGTAATGCAGTATATAAATACAGTCTATATGGTAGTAATGCAGTATATAAGTACAGTCTATATGGCAGTAATGCAGTATATAAGTACAGTCTATATGGCAGTACTGCAGTATATAAGTATAGTCTATATGGCAGTAATGCAGTATATAAGTACAGTCTATATGTCAGTAATGCAGTATATAAGTATAGTCTATATGGCAGTAAGCCAGTATATAAGTATAGTCTATATGGCAATAATGCAGTATATAAGTATAGTCTATATGGCAGTAATGCAGTATATAAGTATAGTCTATATGGCAGTAATGCAGTACATAAATACAGTCTATATGGCAGTAATGCAGTATATAAGTATAGTCCATATGGCAGTACTGCAGTATATAAGTACAGTCTATATGGCAGTAATACAGTATATAAGTATAGTCTATATGGCAATAATGCAGTACATAAATACAGTCTGTATGGCAGTAATGCAGTATATAAGTATAGTCTATATGGCAATAATGCAGTATATAAGTATAGTCTTTATGGCAGTAATGCAGTATATAAGTATAGTCTATATGGCAGTAATGCAGTACATAAATACAGTTTATATGGCAGTAATGCAGTATATAAGTACAGTCTATATGGCAGTAATACAGTATATAAGTATAGTCTATATGGCAATAATGCAGTACATAAATACAGTCTGTATGGCAGTAATGCAGTATATAAGTATAGTCTATATGGCAATAATGCAATATATAAGTATAGTCTATATGGCAGTAATGCAGTACATAAATACAGTCTGTATGGCAGTAATGCAGTATATAAGTACAGTCTATATGACAGTAATACAGTATATAAGTATAGTCTATATGGCAATAATGCAGTACATAAATACAGTCTGTATGGCAGTAATGCAGTATATAAGTATAGTCTATATGGCAATAATGCAGTATATAAGTATAGTCTATATGGCAGTAATGCAGTATATAAGTATAGTCTATATGGCAGTAATGCAGTACATAAATACAGTCTATATGGCAGTAATGCAGTATATAAGTACAGTCTATATGACAGTAATACAGTATATAAGTATAGTCTATATGGCAATAATGCAGTACATAAATACAGTCTGTATGGCAGTAATGCAGTATATAAGTATAGTCTATATGGCAATAATGCAGTATATAAGTATAGTCTATATGGCAGTAATGCAGTATATAAGTATAGTCTATATGGCAATAATGCAGTATATAAGTACAGTCTATATGGCAGTAATACAGTATATAAGTACAGTGTATATGGCAATAATGCAGTATATAAGTACAGTCTATATGGCAATAATGCACAATATATCAGTACAGTCTATATGGCAATAATGTAGTATATAAGTATAGTCTATATGGCAGTAATGCAGTATATAAGTACAGTCTATATGGCAGTAATGCAGTATATAAGTATAGTCTATATGGCAATAATGCAGTATATAAATACAGTCTATATGGCAGTAATGCAGTATATAAGTATAGTCTATATGGTAGTAATGCAGTATATAAGTATAGTCTATATGGCAATAATGCAGTATATAAGTACAGTCTATATGGCAATAATGCAGTATATAAGTATAGTCTATATGGCAGTAATGCAGCATATAAGTACAGTCTATATGGCAATAATGCAGTATATAAGTATAGTCTATATGGCAGTAACGCAGTACATAAATACAGTCTATATGGCAGTAATGCAGCATATAATTACAGTCTATACGGCAATAATGCAGTATATAAGTATAGTCTATATGGCAGTAATGCAGTATATAAGTATAGTCTATATGGCAGTACTGCAGTATATAAGTATAGTCTATATGGCAGTATTGCAGTATATAAGTATAGTCTATATGGCAATAATGCAGTATATAAGTATAGTCTATATGGCAGTAATGCAGTATATAAGTATAGTCTATATGGCAGTAATGCAGTACATAAATACAGTCTATATGGCACTAATGCAGTATATAAGTATAGTCTATATGGCAATAATGCAGTATATAAGTATAGTCTATATGGCAGTAATGCAGTACATAAATACAGTCTGTATGGCAGTATATAAGTATAGTCTATATGGCAGTAATGCAGTATATAAGTATAGTCTATATGGCAGTAATGCAGTACATAAATACAGTCTATATGGCAGTAATGCAGCATATAAGTACAGTCTATATGGCAATAATGCAGTATATAAGTATAGTCTATATGGCAGTAATGCAGTATATAAGTATAGTCTATATGGCAGTAATGCAGTACATAAGCACAGTCTATATGGCAATAATGCAGTATATAAGTACAGTCTTTATGGCTGTAATACAGTATATAAGTACAGCATAAATGGCAGTAATGCAGTATATAAGTATAGTCTATATGGCAGTAATGCAGTATATAAGTATAGTCTATATGGCAATAATGCAGTATATAAGTACAGTCTATATGGGAGTAATGCAGTATATAAGTACAGTCTATATGGCAATAATGCAGTATATAAGTACAGTCTATATGGCAGTAATGCGGTATATAAGTACAGTCTATATGGCAATAATGCAGTATATAAGTACAGTCTATATGGCAGTAATGCAGTATATAAGTATAGTCTATATGGCAATAATGCAGTATATAAGTACAGTCTATATGGCAATAATGCCGTATATAAGTACAGCATAAATGGCAGTAATGCAGTATATAAGTATAGTCTATATGGCAGTAATGCAGTACATAAGTATAGTCTATATGGCAATAATGCAGTATATAAGTACAGCCTATATGGCAATAATGCAGTATATAAGTATAGTCTATATGGCAATAATGTAGTTTATAAGTATAGTCTATATGGCAGTAATGCAGTATATAAGTATAGTCTATATGGCAATAATGCAGTATATGAGTACAGTCTATATGGCAGTAATACAGTATATATGCACAGTCTATATGGCAGTAATGCAGTATATAAGTATAGTCTATATGGCAGTAATGCAGTATATAAGTATAGTCTATATGGCAGTACTGCAGTATATAAGTATAGTCTATATGACAGTAATGGAGTATATAAGTATAGTCTATATGGCAATAATGCAGTATATAAGTATAGTCTATATGACAGTAATGGAGTATATAAGTACAGTCTATAAGGCAGTAATGCAGTATATAAGTATAGTCTATATGACAGTAATGGAGTATATAAGTATAGTCTATATGGCAATAATGCAGTATATAAGTATAGTCTATATGACAGTAATGCAGTATATAAGTATAGTCTATATGGCAATAATGCAGTATATAAGTACAGCATATATGGCAGTAATGCAGTATATAAATACAGTCTATATGGCAGTAATACAGTATATAAGTACAGTCTATATGACAGTAATGCAGTATATAAGTATAGTCTATATGGCAATAATGCAGTATATAAGTATAGTCTATATGGCAATAATGCAGTATATAAGTACAGCATATATGGCAGTAATGCAGTATATAAATACAGTCTATATGGCAGTAATACAGTATATAAGTACAGCATATATGGCAGTAATGCAGTATATAAGTACAGTCTATATGGCAGTAATACCGTATATAAGTACAGTCTATATGGCAGTAATGCAGTATATAATTATAGTCTATATGGCAGTACTGCAGTATATAAGTACAGTCTACATGGCAGTAATGCAGTATATAAGTATAGTCTATATGGCAGTAATGCAGTATATAAGTACAGTCTTTATGGCAGTAATGCGGTATATAAGTACAGTCTATATGGCAGTAATGCAGTATATAAGTATAGTCTAAATGACAGTAATGCAGTATATAAGTATAGTCTATAAGGCAGTAATGCAGTATATAAGTATAGTCTATATGACAGTAATGCAGTATATAAGTATAGTCTATATGGCAATAATGCAGTATATAAGTACAGCATATATGGCAGTAATGCAGTATATAAATACAGTCTATATGGCAGTAATACAGTATATAAGTACAGTCTATATGACAGTAATGCAGTATATAAGTATAGTCTATATGGCAATAATGCAGTATATAAGTATAGTCTATATGGCAATAATGCAGTATATAAGTACAGCATATATGGCAGTAATGCAGTATATAAATACAGTCTATATGGCAGTAATACAGTATATAAGTACAGCATATATGGCAGTAATGCAGTATATAAGTACAGTCTATATGGCAGTAATACCGTATATAAGTACAGTCTATATGGCAGTAATGCAGTATATAAGTATAGTCTATATGGCAGTACTGCAGTATATAAGTACAGTCTACATGGCAGTAATGCAGTATATAAGTATAGTCTATATGGCAGTAATGCAGTATATAAGTACAGTCTATATGGCAGTAATGCAGTATATAAATACAGTCTATATGGCAGTAATACAGTATATAAGTACAGCATATATGGCAGTAATGCAGTATATAAGTATAGTCAATATGGAAATAATGCAGTATATAAGTATAGTCTATATGGCAGTAATGCAGTATATAAGTATAGTCTATATGGCAGTAATACAGTATATAAGTACAGCATATATGGCAGTAATGCAGTATATAAGTAAAGTCTATATGACAGTAATGCAGTATATAAGTATAGTCTATATGGCAATAATGCAGTATATAAGTATAGTCTATATGGCAGTAATACAGTATATAAGTACAGCATATGAGGCAGTAATGCATTATATTAGTATAGTCTATATGGCAATAATGCAGTATATAAGTACAGCATATATGGCAGTAATGCAGTATATAAATACAGTCTATATGGCAGTAATACAGTATATAAGTACAGCATATATGGCAGTAATGCAGTATATAAGTACAGTCTATATGGCAGTAATACCGTATATAAGTACAGTCTATATGGCAGTAATGCAGTATATAAGTATAGTCTATATGGCAGTACTGCAGTATATAAGTACAGTCTACATGGCAGTAATGCAGTATATAAGTACAGTCTACATGGCAGTAATGCAGTATATAAGTATAGTCTATATGGCAGTAATGCAGTATATAAGTACAGTCTATATGGCAGTAATACAGTATATAAGTACAGCATATATGGCAGTAATGCAGTATATAAGTATAGTCAATATGGAAATAATGCAGTATATAAGTATAGTCTATATGGCAGTAATGCAGTATATAAGTATAGTCTATATGGCAGTAATACAGTATATAAGTACAGCATATATGGCAGTAATGCAGTATATAAGTAAAGTCTATATGACAGTAATGCAGTATATAAGTATAGTCTATATGGCAATAATGCAGTATATAAGTATAGTCTATATGGCAGTAATACAGTATATAAGTACAGCATATGAGGCAGTAATGCAGTATATAAGTATAGTCTATATGGCAGTAATGCAGTATATAAGTATAGTCTATATGGCAATAATGCAGTATATAAGTATAGTCTATATGGCAGTACTGCGGTATATAAGTATAGTCTATATGGCAGTAATGCAGTATATAAGTATAGTCTATATGGCAACAATGCAGTATATAAGTACAGCATATATGGCAGTAATGCAGTATATAAGTACAGTCTATATGGCAGTAATGCAGTATATAAGTACAGTCTATATGGCAGTAATGCAGTATATTAGTAAAGTCTATATGGCAGTAATGCAGTATATAAGTACAGTCTATATGGCAGTAATACAGTATATAAGTACAGTCTATATGGCAGTAATGCAGTATATAAGTACAGTCTATATGGCAGTAATGCAGTATATTAGTAAAGTCTATATGGCAGTAATGCAGTATATAAGTACAGTCTATATGGCAGTAATACAGTATATAAGTACAGTCTATATGGCAGTAATGCAGTATATAAGTATAGTCTATATGGAAATAATGCAGTATATAAGTATAGTCTATATGGCAGTATATAAGTACAGTCTATATGGCAGTAATGCAGTATATAAGTATAGTCTATATGGCAGTAATACAGTATATAAGTACAGTCTATATGGCAGTAATGCAGTATATAAGTACAGTCTATATGGCAGTAATACAGTATATAAGTACAGTCTATATGGCAATAATGCAGTATATAAGTATAGTCTATATGACAGTAATGCAGTATATAAGTATAGTCTACATGGCAGTAATGCAGTATATAAGTACAGTCTATATGGCAGTACTGCAGTATATAAGTATAGTCTGTATGGCAGTAATGCAGTATATAAGTACAGTATATATGGCAGTAATGCAGTATATAAATACAGTCTATATGGCAGTAATGCAGTATATAAGTACAGTCTATATGGCAGTAATGCAGTATATAAGTACAGTCTATATGGCAGTACTGCAGTATATAAGTATAGTCTATATGGCAGTAATGCAGTATATAAGTATAGTCTATATGGCAATAATGCAGTATATAAGTACAGTCTATATGGCAGTAATGCAGTATATAAGTATAGTCTACATGGCAGTAATGCAGTATATAAGTATAGTCTATATGGCAGTAATACAGTATATAAGTACAGTCTGTATGGCACTAATGCAGTATATAAGTACAGTATATATGGCAGTAATGCAGTATATAAATGCAGTCTATATGGCAGTAATGCAGTATATAAGTACAGTCTATATGGCAGTAATGCAGTATATAAGTATAGTCTACATGGCAGTAATGCAGTATATAAGTATAGTCTATATGGCAATAATGCAGTATATAAGTACAGTCTATATGGCAATAATGCAGTATATAAGTATAGTCTATATGGCAATAATGCAGTATATAAGTATAGTCTATATGGCAATAATGCAGTATATAAGTATAGTCTATATTGCAGTAATGCAGTATATAAGTACAGTCTATATGGCAATAATGCAGTATATAAGTACAGTCTATATGGCAATAATGCAGTATATAAGTACAGTCTATATGGCAGTAATGCAGTATATAAGTATAGTCTATATGGCAGTAATACAGTATATAAGTACAGCATATATGGCAGTAATGCAGTATATAAGTAAAGTCTATATGACAGTAATGCAGTATATAAGTATAGTCTATATGGCAATAATGCAGTATATAAGTATAGTCTATATGGCAGTAATACAGTATATAAGTACAGCATATGAGGCAGTAATGCAGTATATAAGTACAGTCTATATGGCAATAATGCAGTATATAAGTATAGTCTATATGGCAGTAATGCAGTATATAAGTACAGTCTATATGGCAATAATGCAGTATATAAGTACAGTCTATATGGCAGTAATGCAGTATATAAGTATAGTTTATATGGCAATAATGCAGTATATAAGTAAAGTCTATATGGCAGTAATGCAGTATATAAGTATAGTCTATATGACAGTAATGCAGTATATAAGTATAGTCTATATGGCAATAATGCAGTATATAAGTACAGTCTATATGGCAGTAATGCAGTATATAAGTACAGTCTATATGGCAGTACTGCGGTATATAAGTATAGTCTATATGGCAGTAATGCAGTATATAAGTATAGTCTATATGGCAACAATGCAGTATATAAGTACAGCATATATGGCAGTAATGCAGTATAAAAGTACAGTCTATATGGCAGTAATGCAGTATATAAGTACAGTCTATATGGCAGTAATGCAGTATATAAGTAAAGTCTATATGGCAGTAATGCAGTATATAAGTACAGTCTATATGGCAGTAATACAGTATATAAGTACAGTCTATATGGCAGTAATGCAGTATATAAGTATAGTCTATATGGAAATAATGCAGTATATAAGTATAGTCTATATGGCAGTAATGCAGTATATAAGTACAGTCTATATGGCAGTAATGCAGTATATAAGTATAGTCTATATGGCAGTAATACAGTATATAAGTACAGTCTATATGGCAGTAATGCAGCATATAATTACAGTCTATATGGCAGTAATACAGTATATAAGTACAGTCTATATGGCAATAATGCAGTATATAAGTATAGTCTATATGACAGTAATGCAGTATATAAGTATAGTCTACATGGCAGTAATGCAGTATATAAGTACAGTCTATATGGCAGTACTGCAGTATATAAGTACAGTCTATATGGCAGTAATACAGTATATAAGTACAGTCTGTATGGCAGTAATGCAGTATATAAGTACAGTATATATGGCAGTAATGCAGTATATAAATACAGTCTATATGGCAGTAATGCAGTATATAAGTACAGTCTATATGACAGTAATGCAGTATATAAGTACAGTCTATATGGCAGTACTGCAGTATATAAGTATAGTCTATATGGCAGTAATGCAGTATATAAGTACAGTCTATATGGCAGTAATGCAGTATATAAGTATAGTCTATATGGCAGTAATGCAGTATATAAGTATAGTCTATATGGCAATAATGCAGTATATAAGTATAGTCTATATGGCAATAATGCAGTATATAAGTACAGTCTATATGGCAGTAATGCAGTATATAAGTATAGTCTATATGGCAATAATACAGTATATAAGTACAGTCTATATGGCAATAATGCAGTATATAAGTATAGTCTATATGGCAATAATGCAGTATATAAGTATAGTCTATATTGCAGTAATGCAGTATATAAGTACAGTCTATATGGCAATAATGCAGTATATAAGTACAGTCTATATGGCAATAATGCAGTATATAAGTACAGTCTATATGGCAGCACTGCAGTATATAAGTATAGTCTATATGGCAGTAATGCAGTATATAAGTACAGTCTATATGGCAGTAATGCAGTATATAAGTATAGTCTATATGGCAGTACTGCGGTATATAAGTATAGTCTATATGGCAGTACTGCGGTATATAAGTATAGTCTATATGGCAGTAATGCAGTATATAAGTATAGTCTATATGGCAGTAATGCATTATATAAGTATAGTCTATATGGCAATAATGCAGTATATAAGTATAGTCTATATGGCAATAATGCAGTATATAAGTATAGTCTATATGGCAGTAATGCAGTATATAAGTACAGTCTGTATGGCAGTAATGCAGTATATAAGTACAGTATATATGGCAGTAATGCAGTATATAAGTATAGTCTATATGGCAATAATGCAGTATATAAGTATAGTCTATATGGCAGTAATACAGTATATAAGTACAGCATATATGGCAGTAATGCAGTATATAAGTACAGTCTATATGACAGTAATGCAGTATATAAGTATAGTCTATATGGCAGTAATGCAGTATATAAGTATAGTCTATATGGCAGTAATGCAGTATATAAATACAGCATATATGGCAGTAATGCATTATATAAGTATAGTCTATATGGCAATAATGCAGTATATAAGTATAGTCTATATGGCAATAATGCAGTATATAAGTATAGTCTATATGGCAGTAATGCAGTATATAAGTACAGTCTGTATGGCAGTAATGCAGTATATAAGTACAGTATATATGGCAGTAATGCAGTATATAAGTATAGTCTATATGGCAATAATGCAGTATATAAGTATAGTCTATATGGCAGTAATACAGTATATAAGTACAGCATATATGGCAGTAATGCAGTATATAAGTACAGTCTATATGACAGTAATGCAGTATATAAGTATAGTCTATATGGCAGTAATGCAGTATATAAGTATAGTCTATATGGCAGTAATGCAGTATATAAATACAGCATATATGGCAGTAATACAGTATATAAGTACAGCATATATGGCAGTAATACAGTATATAAGTACAGTCTATATGGCAGTAATACAGTATATAAGTACAGTCTATATGGCAGTAATACAGTATATAAGTACAGCATATATGGCAGTAATGCAGTATATAAGTACAGTCTATATGGCAGTAATGCAGAACATAAGTATAGTCTATATGGCAGTAATGCAGTATATAAGTATAGTCTATATGGCAGTACAGCAGTATATAAGTATAGTCTATATGGCAATAATGCAGTATATAAGTATAGTCTATATGACAGTAATGCAGTATATAAGTACAGTCTATATGGCAGTAATGCAGTATATACGTATAGTCTATATGGCAATAATGCAGTATATAAGTATAGTCTATATGGCAATAATGCAGTATATAAATACAGCATATATGGCAGTAATACAGTATATAAGTACAGTCTATATGGCAATAATGCAGTATATAAGTATAGTCTATATGGCAATAATGCAGTATATAAGTATAGTCTATATGGCAGTAATACAGTATATAAGTACAGTCTATATGGCAGTAATGCAGTATATAAGTATAGTCTATATGGCAGTAATACAGTATATAAGTACAGTCTATATGGCAATAATGCAGTATATAAGTATAGTCTATATGGCAATAATGCAGTATATAAGTATAGTCTATATGGCAGTAATGCGGTATATAAGTACAGTCTATATGGCAGTAATGCAGTATATAAGTACAGTCTATATGGCAGTAATGCAGTATATAAGTATAGTCTATATGGCAGTAATACAGTATATAAGTACAGTCTATATGGCAATAATGCAGTATATAAGTATAGTCTATATGGCAATAATGCAGTATATAAGTATAGTCTATATGGCAGTAATGCGGTATATAAGTACAGTCTATATGGCAGTAATGCAGTATATAAGTACAGTCTATATGGCAGTAATGCGGTATATAAGTACAGTCTATATGGTAGTAATGCAGTATATAAGTATAGTCTATATGACAGTAATGCAGTATATAAGTATAGTCTATAAGGCAGTAATGCAGTATATAAGTATTGTCTATATGACAGTAATGCAGTATATAAGTATAGTCTATATGGCAATAATGCAGTATATAAGTACAGCATATATGGCAGTAATGCAGTATATAAATACAGTCTATATGGCAGTAATACAGTATATAAGTACAGTCTATATGACAGTAATGCAGTATATAAGTATAGTCTATATGGCAATAATGCAGTATATAAGTACAGCATATATGGCAGTAATGCAGTATATAAATACAGTCTATATGGCAGTAATACAGTATATAAGTACAGCATATATGGCAGTAATGCAGTATATAAGTACAGTCTATATGGCAGTAATACAGTATATAAGTACAGTCTATATGGCAGTAATGCAGTATATAAGTACAGTCTATATGGCAATAATGCAGTATATAAGTATAGTCTATATGGCAGTAATGCAGTATATAAGTACAGCATATATGGCAGTAATGCAGTATATAAGTACAGTCTATATGGCAGTAATACAGTATATAAGTACAGTCTATATGGCAGTAATACAGTATATAAGTACAGCATATATGGCAGTAATGCAGTATATAAGTACAGTCTATATGGCAGTAATACAGTATATAAGTACAGTCTATATGGCAGTAATGCAGTATATAAGTATAGTCTATATGGCAGTAATGCAGTATATAAGTACAGTCTATATGACAGTAATGCAGTATATAAGTACAGTCTATATGGCAGTAATGTAGTATATAAGTACAGTCTATAAGGCAGTAATGCAGTATATAAGTATAGTCTATATGGCAGTAATACAGTATATAAGCATAGTCTATATGGCAGTAATGCAGTATATAAGTATAGTCTATATGGCAATAATGCAGTATATAAGTATAGTCTATATGGCAGTAATGCAGTATATAAGTACAGTCTATATGGCAGTAATGTAGTATATAAGTACAGTCTATATGGCAGTAATGCAGTATATAAGTACAGTCTATATGACAGTAATGCAGTATATAAGTATAGTCTATATGGCAATAATGCAGTATATAAGTACAGTCTATATGGCAGTAATGTAGTATATAAGTACAGTCTATATGGCAGTAATGCAGTATATAAGTATAGTCTATATGGCAATAATGCAGTATATAAGTACAGTCTATATGGCAGTAATGTAGTATATAAGTACAGTCTATATGGCAGTAATGCAGTATATAAGTATAGTCTATATGGCAGTAATGCAGTATATAAGTACAGTCTATATGACAGTAATGCAGTATATAAGTACAGTCTATATGGCAGTAATGTAGTATATAAGTATAGTCTATATGGCAATAATGCAGTATATAAGTATAGTCTATATGGCAGTAATGCAGTTTATAAGTACAGTGTATATGGTTGTAACGCAGTATATACAGTACAGACCAAAAGTTTGGACACACCTCATTTAAAGATTTTTCTGTATTTTCATGACTATGAAAATTGTACATTCACACTGAAGGCATCAAAACTATGAATTAACACATGTGGAATTATATACTTAACAAAAAAGTGTGAAACAACTGAAAATATGTCTTATAGCTCACCCCAAACCATCTCGATTGGGTTCAGGTCTGGTGACTGTGGAGGCCAGGTCATCTGGCGTAGCACCCCATCACTCTCCTTTTTGGTCAAATAGCCCTTACACAGCCTGGAGGTGTGTTTGGGGTCATTGTCCTGTTGAAAAATAAATGATGGTCCAACTAAACGCAAACCGGATGGAATAGCATGCCGCTGCAAGATGCTGTGGTAGCCATGCTGGTTCAGTATGCCTTCAATTTTGAATAAATCCCCAACAGTGTCACCAGCAAAGCACCCCCACACCATCACACCTCCTCCTCCATGCTTTACGGTGGGAACCAGGCATGTAGAGTCCATCCGTTCACCTTTTCTACGTCGCACAAAGACACAGTGGTTGGAACCAAAGATCTCAAATTTGGACTCATCAGACCAAAGCACAGATTTCCACTGGTCTAATGTCCATTCCTTGTGTTCTTTAGCCCAAACAAGCCTCTTCTGCTTGTTGCCTGTCCTTAGCAGTGGCTTCCTAGCAGCTATTTTACCATGAAGGCCTGCTGCACAAAGTCTCCTCTTAACAATTGTTGTAGAGATGTGTCTGCTGCTAGAACTCTGTGTGGCATTGACCTGGTCTCTAATCTGAGCTGCTGTTAACCTGCGATTTCTGAGGCTGGTGACTTGGATAAACTTATCCTCAGAAGCAGAGGTGACTCTTGGTCTTCCTTTCCTGGGGCGGTCCTCATGTGAGCCAGTTTCTTTGTAGCGCTTGATGGTTTTTGCAACTGCACTTGGGGACACTTTCAAAGTTTTCCCAATTTTTCGGACTGACTGACGTTCATTTCTTAAAGTAATGATGGCCACTCGTTTTTCTTTACTTAGCTGCTTTTTTCTTGCCATAATACAAATTCTAACAGTCTATTCAGTAGGACTATGAGCTGTGTATCCACCAGACTTCTGCACAACACAACTGATGGTCTCAACCCCATTTATAAGGCAAGAAATCCCACTTATTAAACCTGACAGGGCCCACCTGTGAAGTGAAAACCATTTCCGGTGACTACCTCTTGACGCTCATCAAGAGAATGCCAAGAGTGTGCAAAGCAGTCATCAAAGCAAAAGGGGTGGCTACTTTGAAGAACCTAGAATATAAGACATATTTTCAGTTGTTTCACACTTTTTTGTTAAGTATATAATTCCATATGTGTTAATTCATAGTTTTGATGCCTTCAGTGTGAATGTACAATTTTCATAGTCAGGAAAATACAGAAAAATCTTTAAATGAGAAGGTGTGTCCAAACTTTTGGTCTGTACTGTAAGTATAGTCTATATGGCAGTAATGCAGTATATAAGTACAGTCTATATGGCAGTAATGCGGTATATAAGTACAGTCTATATGGCGGTAATGTAGTATATAAGTACAGTCTATATGGCAGTAATGTAGTATATAAGTACAGTCTATATGGCGGTAATGTAGTATATAAGTATAGTCTATATGGCAGTAATGCAGTATATAAGTACAGTCTAAATGGCAGTAATGCGGTATATAAGTACAATCTATATGGCAGTAATGTAGTATATAAGTATAGACTATATGGCAGTAATGCAGTATATAAGTAAAGTCTATATGGCAGTAATGCGGTATATAAGTACAGTCTATATGGCAGTAATGTGGTATATACAGTGGGGGAAATAATTATTTGATCCCTTGCTGTTTTTGTAAGCTTGCCCACTGACAAAGACATGAACAGTCTATAATTGTAAGTGTAGGTTAGTTTTAACATTGAGAGATAGACTATCCAAATAAAAAAAAATCAAGAAAATCACATTGTATAAATTAGACAATTTTTTTTGCATTTTGCTGTGATAAATAAGTATTTGATCCCATACAAACCATTATGAGTTCTGGCTCCTGCAGACCAGTTAGACGCTCCTAATCAACTTGTTACCTGCATTAAAGACAGCTGTCTTACATAGTCACCTGTATAAAAGACTCCTGTCCACAGACTTAATTAATCAGTCAGACCCTAACCTCTACAACATGGGCAAGACCAAAGAGCTATCTACGGATGTCAGGGACAAGATCATAGACCTGCACAAAGATGGAATGGGCTACAAAATCATAAGTAAGACGCTGGGTGAGAAGGAGACAACTGTTGGTGCAATAGTAAGAAAATGAAAGAAATACAAAATGACTGTCAATCGACATCGATCTGGGGCACCATGCAAAATCTCACCTAGTGGGGTATCCTTGATTATGAGGAAGGTGAGAGATCAGCTTAAGACTACATGGGGGGGGGGGGACGACTTGTTAATGATCTCAAGGCAGCTGTGACCACAGTCACCAAGAAAACCATTGGTAACACATTACGCCTTAAAGGTTTAAAATCCTGCAGTGCCCGCAAGGTCCCCCTGCTCATGAAGGCACATGTGCAGGCCCATCTGAAGTTTGCCAATGGACACCTGGATGATTCTGTCAGTTATTGGGAGAAGGTGCTGTGGTCAGATGAGAAAAAAATTTAGCTGTTTGACATTAACTCAACTCGCCGTGTTTGGAGGAAGAGAAATGCAGCCTATGACACAAAGAACACCATCCCCACTGTCAAGCATGGAGGTGGAAACATGTTTTGGGGGTGTTTCTCTGCTAAGGTCACAGGAATATTTCACCGCATCAATGGGAAAATGGATGGAGCTATGTAGCGTAAAATCCTGAGTGACAACCTCCTTCCCTCCGCCAGGACATTAAAAATGGGTCATAGCTGGATCTTCCAGCAAGACAATTACCCAAAACATACAGCCAAGGCAACAAAGGAGTGGCTCAAAAAGAAGCACAGTAAGGTCATGGAGTGGCCTTGCCAGTCTCCAGACCTTACTCCCATAGAAAACTTATGGAGGGAGTTGAAGCTCCAAGTTGCCAAGCGACAGCCTCAAAATCTTAATGATTTAGATATGATTTGCAAAGAGGAGTGGACCAAAATTCCTCCTGACATGTGCGCAACCCTCATCATCAACTACAAAAAATGTCTGACTGCTGTGCTTGCCAACAAGGGGTTTGCCACCAAGTATTAAGTGTTGTTTGCCAGAAGAATCAAATACTTATTTCTCACTGCAAAATGCAAAAAAAATTATCTAATTTATACAATGTGATTTTCTTGATTTTTTTTGGGATAGTCTATCTCTCAATGTTAAAATTAACCTACCCTTAAAATTATAGACTGTTCATGTCTTTGTCAGTGGGCAAACTTACAAAAACAGCAAGGGATCAAATACTTATTTCCTTCACTGTAAGTACAGTCTATATGGCAGTAATACAGTATATAAGTACAGTCTATATGGCAGTAATGAAGTACAGTGGTGGTCAAAAGTATTGGCACCCCTGCAATTCTAGAATCATAGAATCATAGAATCATAGAATGGTAGAGTTGGAAGGGACCTCCTGGGTCATCTGGTCCAACCCCCTGCTCAAAGCAGGATTCACTAGATCATCTCAGACAGATGTCTGTCCAGCCTCTGTTTGAAGACGTCCATTGAAGGGGAACTCACCACCTCTCGTGGCAGCCTGTTCCACTCATTAATCACCCTAACTGTCAAAAAGTTTTTTCTAATATCTAATCTGTGTCTCCTCCCATTTAGTTTCATCCCATTGCTTCTAATCTTTCCTTGTGCAAATGAGAATAAAGATGATCCTTCTACAATGTGACAGCCCTTGACATATTTGTAGACAGCTATTAAGTCTCCTCTCAGTCTTCTTTTTTGCAAGCTAAACATTCCCAAATCCTGCAACCGTTCCTCATAGGACATGGTTTGCAGACCAGTCACCATTCTGGTCGCTCTTCTCTGAACTTGCTCCAGTTTGTCGATGTCTTTTTTAAAATGTGGTGCCCAAAACTGTACACAGTATTCCAGATGAGGTCTGACCAAAGAGGAGTAAAGACCGATAATGACTTCACGTGATCTAGACTGTATGCTTCTGTTAATACATCCCAGAATTGTATTTGCCTTTTTTTCTGTCAGATAATACTCAGTTTCTTCCTGAAAATGATTGCAATCACAAATTCTTTGGTATTATTATCTTCATTTAATTTGTCTTCAATGAAAAAAACACAAAAAGAATTGTCCTAAAGCCAAATTGGATATAATTCCACACCAAACCTAAAAAAGGGGGTGGACAAAAGTATTGGCACTGTTTGAAAAATCATGTGATGCTTCTCTAATTCGTGTAATTAACAGCACCTGTAACTTACCTGTGGCACCTAACAGGTGTTGGCAATAACTAAATCACACTTGCAGCCAGTTAACATGGATTAAAGTTGACTCAACCTCTGTCCTGTGTCCTTGTGTGTACCACATTGAGCATGGAGAAAAGAAAGAAGACCAAAGAACTGTCTGAGGACTTGAGAAACCAAATTGTGAGGAAGCATGAGCAATCTCAAGGCTACAAGTCCATCTCCAAAGACCTGAATGTTCCTGTGTCTTCCGTGCGCAGTGTCATCAAGAAGTTTAAAGCCCATGGCACTGTGGCTAACCTCCCTAGATGTGGACGGAAAAGAAAAATTGACGAGAGATTTCAACGCAAGATTGTGCGGATGGTGGATAAAGAACCTCGACTAACATCCAAACAAGTTCAAGCTGCCCTGCAGTCCGAGGGTACAACAGTGTCAACCCGTACTATCCGTCGGCGTCTGAATGAAAAGGGACTGTATGGTAGGATACCCAGGAAGACCCCACTTCTTACCCCGAGACATAAAAAAGCCAGGCTGGAGTTTGCTAAAACTTACCTGAGAAAGCCTAAAAAGTTTTGAAAGAATGTTCTCTGGTCAGATGAGACAAAAGTAGAGCTTTTTGGGAAAAAGCATCAACATAGAGTGTACAGGAAAAAAAAAGAGGCATTCAAAGAAAAGAACAAAGTCCCTATAGTCAAACATGGTGGAGGTTCCCTGATGTTTTGGGGTTGCTTTGCTGCCTCTGGCACTGGACTGCTTGACCGTGTGCATGGCATTATGAAGTCTGAAGACTACCAACAAATTTTGCAGCATAATGTAGGGCCCAGTGTGAGAAAGCTGGGTCTCCCTCAGAGGTCATGGGTCTTCCAGCAGGACAATGACCCAAAACACACTTCCAAAAGCACTATAAAATGGTTTGAGAGAAAGCACTGGAGACTTCTAAGGTGGCCAGCAATGAGTCCAGACCTGAATCCCATAGAACACCTGTGGAGAGATCTCAAAATGGCAGTTGGAGAAGGCACCCTTCAAATATCAGGGACCTGGAGCAGTTTGCCAAAGAAGAATGGTCTACAATTCCAGCAGAGCATTGTAAGAAACTCATTGATGGTTACCGGAAGCGGTTGTTCGCAGTTATTTTGTCTAAAGGTTGTGCAACCAAGTATTAGGCTGAGGGTGCCAATACTTTTGTCTGGCCCATTTTTGGAGTTTTGTGTGAAATGATCAATGATTTGATTTTTGCTTCATTCTCTTTTGTGTTTTTTCCTTGCAAGCAAATTAAATGAAGATAATAATACCAAAGAATTTGTGATTGCAATCATTTTCAGGAAGAAACTGAGTATTATCTGACAGAATTGCAGGGGTGCCAATACTTTTGGCCACCACTGTATATAAGTACAGTCTATATGGCAGTAATGAAGTATATAAGTATAGTCTATATGGCAGTAATGAAGTATATAAGTACAGTCTATATGGCAGTAATACAGTATATAAGTACAGTCTATATGGCAGTAATGCAGTATTTAAGTATAGTCTATATGGCAATAATGCAGTATATAAGTACAGTCTATATGGCAGTAATACAGTATATAAGTACAGTCTATATGGCAGTAATGCAGTATATAAGTACAGTCTATATGGCAATAATGCAGTATATAAGTATAATCTATATGGCAGTAATGTAGTATATAAGTACAGTCTATATGGCAGTAATACAGTATATAAGTACAGTCTATATGGCAGTAATGCAGTATATAAGTACAGTCTATATGGCAATAATGCAGTATATAAGTACAGTCTATATGGCAGTAATGCAGTATATAAGTACAGTCTATATGGCAGTAATACAGTATATAAGCATAGTCTATATGGCAGTAATGCAGTATATAAATTGTAGGGATTCACGATCTCAGGTTGGCATTAGGTAATGTTCACACAGTCAATACGGTTTGGTCCAAACGTGGGCAATTTTATTGTTTTCATAAAACTCCAAGGGATTCAAAAGCCCAAAACAGCCTCTTCTAGGCACAAAGATATCACAGCTAATAAACAGTTCATTTAGCAGGGCACATATGTCAGTCCTTTCTCCAGGAGCAAACTTTACTCAAATAAGAGGCAGGATCCTACCAGTCTCCATGTCCCCTTCAACCTGAGCTCCGGCAGTTTCTAGCACCAAACAGAAGTGTTCAACTCCAGGCACAGTTCACACTGCACAGTCTGCAGCTTCCACAAGGTTCTCTGCAGCTCCAACACACAGCCTGCCCAGCTTTCCTAGCTAACCCGTGCAGTCTCTATTCAGAGAGAGAGACCTGGCACATCTCTCTCAGCTACAGCTCACATTTTGGCTGGTCATGCACCAGCAGCACTTTTGATTCTGCTCAACATCTAGCAGACTGACACACCTAGTGACCACAGACGCTGGTTCTTAGTCAAAGCTATTCAGGTCAATCTAATCAAGACCTGCAGTGCTATGATTTAACCCTGTCCTACCTGGCTCTTGTAGAAAGTATAGTCTATATGGCAGTAATGCAGTTTACATTTAATATGTTCAATGTTTGCAGTGGCTGCTGTATTCTTTAATGTATATCTATTCTATCCTCGAAGTTCCAGAACCACCTATTTCTCAGACATTTATTACATTGCTCCCCTAATAACTCTTCTGCATTACAGAAATGTTGTACTTGATGCGGTACGTTATCTCCTTGTCCTACCTCTAGCATCTCACCCTGCCCTCCGCCTGCAAGGGCTGTGGATTGTGGCTACAAAGACGAATGAATGGATGGAGGCGACTAATGTGAGTAATGCAGTAATTACTAAATGCTGGTACCAGAGGCTGTAAGGCCACATGTACAATATGTTCTGACTCAGAGCAGCGTAAAAATTCGGCATCGTAGCAATAGGAGCCATGAAAGGTAAGTGCAAGGTTATTCTGCAAATCAGTCACCTCCCTGATTAGCAGGAAGGTGCCGGCGAAATAAAGGCAAAGCTCATTCATCTCTCCCCCTCCCTCTGGCTATACTCATCTGCTCCAGGCAAGATCCCAGCCCCTGCAATGCAACATGCATTGTGTCTATTACCTCTCTCCAGACCTAAGGGTTCAGACAGAGCTGCCATCTTAACTCCAACAGTCACATGCCCAGGAGTTCCCCCGCTGTGGAGGAGGAGGAGGAGGCTGCTGACAGCCCACAAGCCTTGGAGATGCTGTGTGCATCCTGACAGCCACTATATCATCCTCCTCTGCACATGCACTGAGCTACCAAGCAAGTGCCTGGTGTATCAGGCTGCGTAGCTTTCAGATGCCACCTAACATGCCCAAATAATTCCTCCAACGCTCTACAGCGCATGTAAAAGATAATACAATTATAATTTTGTGGGGGTTTTTTTAGGTCACCGAAGCGGAAGATGGTGACGATATACCATTCCCATAAATATAGCGTTTTCGAATAATCATAAAAACCCCTCCTGCAATTCTCAACCTGCCCTAGGTTGGCTGTGGATGACAAACTGTACATGATATAGTTTGTATTGAGCTTTTTTTTTTTCCTTAATTTTCAATGGCTATCGTATAATCCAGAACATTCGGGAACTTGGCTTTATCTTAGGAGTCCACAAAATGTGACGTATACTTCTGCTGATTCCCAGGTGATGGTTCTCGGGGGTCCGAAATGCAGACTAGAATTATACGCACACCCGCCAACTATGCTGTTTTCTGTAGGACTGTTCCACAAAAGGGAATGTGCTTGTGCAAATTTGCACAAATTTCGGTATTACTGAGTAGCCTGGTAGTGTCCCTTGGCAGAATCAGGGATGGGGCTTTACAGGGATCGGTCACCTCTCTCAGCATGTCCGTATTAGTACATACTTGTATTCCTCATAAATTAACCATTCTTTTCTTAGAATTCTACATTGTGTCCTTCCATATAAAACAAAGTAATTTACAGGAGACAGCATTATTCATTTAGCCGCGGAAACCTGAACTAGATAATTCCATAGCCTTCAGAGCAGAACTCCATTCTCTTTGCGGACTCAATGGTTGCACATTGCTTGTTTTCGTCAATTAAGTTCTGGAAAGTATAGCCTTCATGTCAGTCGTTATACCTGATAGGCACAAAACTTAGGCTCTGTTCACATGTCTAGTAGTCACTTCCGATTTAGGATTCACTTTAGGATCATCAAAGAGGAAATAAAACTTTCCAGTACAGCACCCATTCATTTGATCAAAGAACAGAATTGTCATAAAATGTCTTCCGTTTGCCTCCTTTCCATCTGCTCTCCGTTTTTTTTAACAGGAACAAAAAACATAACCACCACAATTATATCTCACATCAAATAGTGCTCTTTGCTTTCTGAGACCCCCCCCACCCGTGCCCAAGCATTAGCTTTTGACCACATATGGGGTATCACTGAGCAGGGGAAAAATTATGTGGTCCATTTTGCCGCTTGTTAAAATTCCATAATTGGGGCAAAACATTTTACAAGAAAAAAAAAACTATTTTTTTTTGTTTTCACATCCAAATGTTATAAAGTTCTGTGTACTAAAGGGTCAACTCACCCCTCTATGAATTCCTTGAGGGGTCTAGTTTCCAAAATGGGATGACTTTGGGTTTCTGCTGTTTTGGTACCTGATGGAGTCTGCAAATACGACATGGAGTCCCCAATCTATTGCAGCCACAATTTCGCTCCAAAAAAAGAATAGTGCTCCCTTTTTCCTCTTCCTCAAAGTGGTATACCAACCTAGGAATAAGCACTATTCTTTCCATATGTGGGACCAGACATTTTTATGGAAACGGAACATCGTTCTGTGCCTACTCTCTAACCTTACAAACATCATGTCCTGCATGGCTCTATTTCCTGACTTGTTCTTTTGCTGGTTGACCTGAGCGGCTTGGTCACCTTCTCAGTTTCCTCTGAAGGAAACGCTTGCTTGAATAATCATTAGATGAAGAGTCATCGATCCAAACGACTTTGCAGCAGAGTAGGGTCAGGAGGATTTCGCTAGTTTCCATCTCCATTAGTACTCATGGCTAAGATGGTAGTAATCAATGCAGCAGATCAGCTGGCTAGGAAATGGAATTTACCGGTGCTACCAAAGGATCATAGAAAATCGTGTATCGGTAAGTATAACAGCACCAGCGAGAGAATAAACTAGATGAAAGTAGGATGGGACTACTACTTGGAGAACTTTTCTTCTATAGGCCACTTGTTTAGCGGAAGAAAGATTCAGTCTGTAATGCCTAAAAAAATGTATTTAGGGAACTCCAAGTTGCAAGTCAACATATCAATCAAAGCCCAAGATGTAGCCACGACCCTAGTAGAATAGGCGGAAAAAAACAAAGGGACCTGAACCCCTGCTGAGGAATGAGCTAAAGTAATGATATGTGCCCATGTCTTTCAGATGATGGCGTACCCACATAGTTTTTGCTGTAGGAAGATGCCAGCAGTGCTTTTCCTGAAGAATCTTTTGTGACGTCGTCTTGGATGTCTTTAGCAGCAAAGATTCTTTTCTAAATCACAAATATTGGGCAGCACAGTGGCTCAGTGGTTAGCACTGCAGCCTTGGAGCGCTGGGGTCCTGGGTTCAAAACCCACCAAAGACAACATCTGCAAGGAGTTTGTATGTTCTCCCCATGTTTGTGTGGGTTTCCTGTGGGTTCTCCAGTTTCCTCCCACACTCCAAGGACATACTGATAGGGAATGTAGATTGTGAGCCCCAATGTCTGTGAATTGTAAAGCACTGTGAAATATGTTTGTGCTTTTATTATAAGATTATTTTTTAATATAAAGTAGGGCCAGCAGAATGGTCACATCTCTACTTTTAGCCTGGAGCAGTTAAAAGAAGAAAAGCCAAAACCTATACCAAGCATTGCTGTGCATTATGTTCATTCTTTGAAGTGCTTTTTCAGGGGGGTTGTAGACAAAATCTGCCTGAATTAAACGTTGTGGGCACATACACTAATGCAGTGGGTACGGAAAGTATTCAGACCCCTTTAAATTTTTCACTCTTTGTTTCATTGCAGCCATTTGGTAAATTCTAAAATGTTCATTTTTTTCTCATTAAAGTACACTCTACTCCCCATCTTGACTGAAAAAAACAGAAACGCTGTTAAAGTTTATTATCCAAAATAATTGTGGATGGAAC
Source organism: Phyllobates terribilis (assembly GCF_046119375.1). Lineage (NCBI taxonomy): Eukaryota > Metazoa > Chordata > Amphibia > Anura > Dendrobatidae > Phyllobates > Phyllobates terribilis. The sequence goes on from NW_027362772.1 coordinate 157,140,611, forward strand.
AGAGAGATGGTTTTTAGGATGGGATACTAACTGTTAAATTCTCCAAAAGTTGAAGAGTTGGTTTTCAAAGTATTGGAAGAACAAGATTTAAATCCCAGCAAGGAAGATTTATTTATTTTTTTACAGAAAGTTTTAATCTTTCAATAACCTTAACAAATTTCTTAATCCAGGAATGATCGTAGAGCATAACCTCAAAGGGGACAGATATCTAGACCTTATTAGTACTAAGTTTCAAGTTTTTATCTAGACTCTTCTGCAAAAATAAAAACTGGAAATTCTGACCCCAAAAGCACATGTACTGGATGACTAATCAACTTAAAGGGGTTGTCCACTACTTTGACATTGATGATTGAGGATAGGGCATCAATGTATGATCGGCCGGGGTCCCACATGCGGCACCCACGCCGAGCAGCTGTTATCGGAGCCGGCAGCAGCGGCCGCAGGCCGGAAGTCCTTACCTGTGGTGCCTGGCCGTCAAGTTGTAGTGGCAGCCGCTTGTAACTGCATATCGGCCTCCTATTCAATTGAATGGGAGGCGGATGTGCAGTACCCAGCGGCAGCCACTACAACTTGACGGCCAGGCACCGCAGGTAAGGACTTCCGGCCTGCGGCCGCTGCTGCCGGCTCCAATAACAGCTGATCGGCGGAGGTGCGGTGTGCAGGACGCCGGACGATCATACATTGATGCCCTATCCTCAATCATCAATGTCAAAATAGTGGAAAACTTCTTTAAAGCGTTTCAAATTCTTAAATAAATATTTGAAATAATCTTCTTTTCTGCTGACTACGAAGGTAGAATAAAGACCTAGGTCCATCAAGTTCAACCTTCCTCCCCCAATTGTACATTTTGTCTAATTTAACTAACCCACAATGAGATGATCTGATAGCTAGTAATGGACGAGCACTAAAATGCTCGGGTGTTTGTGTCGAGCACACTAGAATACTCGGGTTCTCGACCCGAGCAACGAGTCCAATGTAAGTCTATCGGAAACTCAAGCATTTTTCAGGCGGCTCCCCCCAGCGGTCTGCAGAGGACCTAAAAATTGCCCAAATCAATAGGAACAGTACTCAAATGACATGGGAACGGCATGGGGAAGAACCCTGGAAGCATTTCTGATTCCCAGGTCACTGCTGTCAACAATGTTGTCAGACTCACAATAAAACATACAAAAACGAAACCAAATTGGATTTTCCTGGGAAATATGTTAAGGAACATCCTTTCCAGGGTAATGACTTGTTTATAAGGCAAAATAAATAACCAAAAACAAAAATACTCCTCCACACCATGGGCTATGTTCACACGTACCGTTTTTGATGCGTTTTTGCACTTTTGTATTGCTTTCAACCGTGACAAATGCATTCACCGGGAAATGTCATTTTAACATTTTACAACCTTATCTGGCCATGTGGTGTGTGACACATCATCAGACACATCCTGTTTCATTTATGAAGGAGGGACTCTGAAAGTCACAAAGCTTATTTTTATAGGGCCATCAGGCGGCCTTTACTATTCTTAAAGGGCCAGCAGTCGGCCCTCACTATTGTTAGAGAGCCATCAGCCGACTATACTTTGTTGTTCCCATTACTAAAGAGTGGGTCTCCTATACTGTTATTGAATATGCTGTGAGTTACCCACAGTTACCCAGGTGATATGGTGGTGGAGGATGAGGAGAAGGAGGACAAGAGCAAATAGCCAAAATCAGGAAGTGTGTACTCATGTGTGGGTGTGAAAAGGTGCATGGGAATACACCTCCCAAAAAAAGACACTGGATTTGTGTTTATGTTACGCTGCTATAATTCGGTGGTGTTGAGAAGTCTGGCCCAATCCAGCCCTTGTTCATTTTTATAAGAGTCAGCCTGTCAGCATTTTCAGTTGACAGGCGGATGTGCTTATCAGTTATAATTACACCAGCTGCACTAAAAACCCGCTCTGATAAAACGCTAGCGGCAGGGCAGGCCAGGACCTCCAACGCGTAGAGAGCCAGTTCATTCCACGTGTCCAGCTTGGATACCAAATAATTATAAGGCACAGAGGAATCACGGAGGACGTTGGTACGTTGGTACAGTCGGCAAGGTACTCCCTCAGCATCTTTCTAAACTTTGCACTCCTTGTGAGAGTACCCCGCGCTTCAGGGCCTGTGTGATGGAAGGGGCTGAGAAAACTCTCCCAGAACCTTGACAGTGTTCCCCTGCCTTTGCTGGATTGGAGTTGTGTCTCTCTCGCCTGTACTCCTTGGTTGTCCAATGAACTGTGACCTCTGCCGTCAGCATTTTCAGAAGGGATTTTTTTTAATAGTTCCGCAACAAGGGCCTTCTGGTACAGCCCCATTTTTGTAGACCTGTCCGCTTCAGGAATAAGAGATAGAAGGTTCTCCTTGTAGCGTGGGTCTAGAAGTGTCACCAATCAGTAATGACTGTCACCTAAAATTTTGAGAACGCGAGGGTCACGGGAAAGGCAGCATAACATAAACTCAGCCATGCGTGCCAGACAGCTAACAGGCAAGACTTCCGTGTCCTCACCAAGAGGATGACTGACCATGCTCTCCTCCTCCTCCCTGTCCTCTGGCCATCCACGCTGAACAGACAGTATGACAGTTGTGTAGGTAGTACTGTCTATAGCGCATGAAACTAGCCCCTCTCCTTCCTCCTCCTCCTACTCTTCCTCATTGTCACTCAATCCATGTTGGGATGAGATGAGGCTGGGCTGTGTGTAATCACCCTCTATGGTTCCTTGCTCCATCTCATCATGCTCTGCCTACAATGCATCCTCTTTGATTGTGAACAGAGAGTGGTACAGAAGACAGAGAAGTGGGATGGTGACGCTAATTATGGTGTCATCGCCGCTCACCATCTTGGTGGAGTCCTCAAAGTTTTGGAAGATGGTACATATGTCTGACATCCATGTCCACTCCTGAGGTCTTATGTGTGGAGTCTGAACTGAATACCGACGGCTTTATTGATGCTGGTAGTCAACAACTGCCCTCTTCTGCTCACAAATCCTTCCCAACATCTGCAGTGTAGAGTTCCAATGCGTGGGGACATCACACACCAGTCGGTGAGCTGGAGGCTGCAAACATTGCTGAAGCACGGCAAGGGTGGCGGAAGCTGTAGCTGACTTCCTAAAATGGGCACACAGGCGGCGTACTTTGACAAGCAGATTCGGCAGCTCCGGGTAGGTTTTGAGAAACCGCTGAACCATGAGGTTAAGCACATGGGCCAGGCATGGTACATGTGTGTGCTCGCCTCAGAGCCGCCACCAGGTTCCGGCCATTGTCACACATGACCATGCCTGGCTGTAGGTTCAGCGGTGTCAGCCACAGATCTGCCTGCTCTTTCAGAGCTGTCCACAACCTCTTCAGCATTGTGCGGTTTGTCACCTAAGCATATTAGCTTCAGCCAAGCCTGTTTCCGCTTGGCTGAAGCAATGCTGCAGTGCTTCCAGCTTGTGACTGATGTGGTCATTTCGGAGATGGAGGCTGAAGAGGAGGAGGAGGCTGAGGTGCAGGAGCTGTAGACTGTGGGGGCAACCCTGATTGACCTAGGGCCCACAATCCTCGGCGTCGGAAGGATGTGTTCCGTCCCTAGGTCCAACTGGGTCCCGGCTTCCACTATGTTAACCCAATGTGCCGCCAGCGAGATGTACCGTCCCTGCCCACAAGCACTTGTCCATGTGTCCGTGGTTAGGTGGACTTTCCCAGTAACTGCATTGTTGAGAGCACGGTTAATGTTGTGGGACACGTGCTTATGTAATGCAGGGATGGCACACTGGAAGAAATAGTGGTGGCTGGTGACCGAGTACCAAGGGACGGCCGCCGCCATCAGGTTGCGGAAAGATTCCGTCTCCACGAGCCAAAAGGCAACATTTCGAGCACAAGCAGTCGCGAAATGTGGGAATTTAGTAATGTGTTCTGTGGGGCGTTGGCTGCGTATTTGCATTTGCTTTCCAAGGACTGGGGTATGGACAACTGAACGCTGCGCTGGGACAAGGACGTGCTTACTGATGGTGCAAGTTGAGAGTGTGCAACGACAGGTGCAGGGCCGGAGGCATCTTCGCATGTACCATGGACAGGGGATTGGCTTGCACGCACAACAGCGGAACAAGCAGTGGTGTCACCCGCAAACACTGTTCCTGGACCCTGGGGTTCGGCCCACAAAGTCAGGTGCTTTGCTGCAATGTGCCTGATCATGCTGGTAGTGGTCAGGCTGGTAGTTTTGCTATCCCTGCTAATGCTGGCCTGGCAGGTGGTGCAAATGGCCTTTTTGGGATTATCAGCAGAGTCTTTAAAAAACAACCAGACTCGGGAAGACCTAAACAGTTGTACTGGCAACTTCCGTTGTGTTGGTGTTATGGGGAACGGTTGCCCGCCTTCAGTCTGCAGCTACCACACTGCTTCTTCCTGCCTGTTGGGGTGCTCTGCCTCCCTCCCCCTGTGTACTGCTGTCCTTGCTCTGCATGTCCTCCTGCCAGGTTGGGTCCGTTACTATATCATCCACCACCTGTCTTCCACTTCTGCACCCTGGTCCTCCTCCTGACTTTCTGGCAATTGTGTTTCATCATCGTCCACCTCTTGTGACACTTTCCCACTGTCACCTTCATATGACCGTGGCTGCTCAAATATTTGGGCATCGCTACATGTGATCTCTTGCCCCGCTTCAAATGCACCAGGCTAGAAGCCCGAATCTATAAACGGAAAAGTGAACAGCTCTTTGGAGTGTCCAAGTGTGGGATCAGTTGTCTCCGGGCACTCGGCATGGTGGGAGGAAGGAGGATCAGGGTGAGGAATATGAGGTCCAGACTCACGGCTACTGAGACTTGACCGTGTGGAAGAAAGGGTGGTGGTAGTAGTAGCGGCTAAGTGACTGGAAGCATTATCTAGTATAACCTTTTCACACTGCTGTGTTCAATAATGGTATTCTGCGGTCCCCTATTAATTGGGACAGGAAGGTCGAGCGAGAAGATATGGGTGTTTCTTGTGGCACAATTTCAGCTTGCCCAAGGCCTCAACCTCTGCCTGCACCATCACCATCATGTCCAGTTCCCCGTCCCTTGCCACGCACCTTGCCCATTTTAAATGGAGGACAATATTTTCCACGCGCACTACAAATGGCTGAATTTGGAGCGAACTTATATGTGAACCGTGTGATGGACAAACCAGTTTTAAATAGTTGGCCTCTAGGTAATTATTTTTAACAGTAAACTGGTGTCAATAACTTCGTTGACACACTGAAACAAAATTTTAATGGAGGCCAGAAATGATAGCATTTTCAGAGCAATTATATGTAATCCATGTGACGGACAAACCACAGTTTTAAATAGATGGACTGTACGTATCTATTTTTTAACAGCGCCGACCTCATGTCAATAAGTTCGATGACACACTGCAACAAAATTTCAATGGAGGCCAGAAAAGGCAATATTTTCAGCGCAATTATGTGATCCGTGTGACGGACAAACCAAAGTTTTAAATAGCTGGATTTTTAGCGCTGTAATATCGAAGGACCTGGCTCTATTCTGCAGTGACAAAAAGCAAATGGGGCAGAAAAATGGTGTTCTCTGGATTGCTTTTTAAGCAAATAATCAGAATTAAGTTTAAAAAAAAAAATATTCCTGGCCCGATACCTGGGGCTAATTCTACAAATATCAGTAAAAGCACCAGCAGACAGAACTGTAATGGACCCTCTTGCTATGTGCACTGCAGTCTGCTATATACCCTGCCTGCCTAGCACTGATATCTCTGCAGCTGGATTAGTCCTCAGAAGGACTGTTAGTTGAGAGGGATATGTAGAGAATCTTTTAGAATACCTACACTAACTAATAAACAACCAAATCTCTCTCTGACGCAGCAGCAGCGCTCCCTACACTGCCTGATTCCGGAGTAGACTGTGACGAGCATGGCAGCGCCAGGTCTGACACAGACCTGATGACGCTGTGCGGCCAGCCAATCACTGTAATGCCCACAACCAACATGGCTGCGGCATTACAGTGTGTGGCAGACAATCCCTGCATGTTGACTGGTGCTCTAAAGAGCTCCAAACATGTAGGGAGGGGACCTGAGCTCACGCCGACCAACCCCGGAAATACTCGGCGAGTGCTGAGCATCTCGAGCAGTAAGATGCTCGGGCGAGCACAGAGCAGTAGCGAGCATGCTTGCTCATCACTACTGATAAAAATAATGGGCTAACAACCTCCTTTCAGGTTCCAAGCTGTGAAATAATGGTTGCGTATTTCAGGAAGTAGAATTGGACCCAAAGATCATAGCTCTACCCTGACCGGAGAACCATTAGGGAAAACTTTCTGAGCCACGTAAATCAAACCTTCCTTGGCTAGAATGGGTCCTACCAGTATCACCCTGGCTTTCTCCTGTCTGATCTTTTGTATTGGGAAGGAGACACAGAGGAGGAAAAGCATAACCAATGGACCCTCTCAAAGAAAGACTCCATCCCCCCCAAGGGTTGTTGCAAACATATGTATATCCAGACTCCCCCATTGCTCCCTGATTAAGTACCCAGCCTAGCTGACTCAACCTGCCGATTTAGGAAATCTGCCTTTGTGTTGTTGTCTTGAAGTGAAGATCTGAGCAGAGGTGGACTTTAGGGAGGGTGACCTTCTCCCCCCCTCCCTTGCCTGTTTATATATGCGACACCTGGCGCAGTCTGAAGAATTTTATGTACCTCCCCTCTAGAAGGAACTAGGACACAGAATAGTTATCCTTCCCCATTTTCCACTATCAGCATTTGATCCTATAAACCCTAAAGTGGGATACACTGAGTGGACTCCACAACCCAAAAACTTGCATCCAGAGTAACTGCAATAAAATTCACCTTCAACCAGGGAAGCAACAGATTTAAAGCGGTTTTCGACTTTCGTAAAAATGGACCCCCAAAAACTCTAAAATAACAAAGAGCAGGCACTCACAATCCCAGGGTTCACCACCGGTTTCCCACTACTGCTTGAGTTTCGAGAGGTTTTGGCTGCAGTGGTGACATCACGTTGTTAGCTACCACCACAGCCGTAGCTAATCACTAATCTCAGGGGCTTTGCCTTTGCATTGGCTCCACACAAGGCCCCAACACAGCAGCACAGAGTCAACACTAAACCAAGAAAGGGCAAGCATCGTTTGTTTTTTAAAAGGTATTTTAGAGCGTTTGCGGTCCACTTTCCTGAAAGTGGAAAAGTCCTTTAAGGGATTGTCTGATGTTAAAGAGAATATGTAATCAGAAAAAGACCTATTGTTTAAATCAGGTGTTTGTGTTAAATGCATTTTTTTTTAGTTTTGCCAATGTTTCTTTTTCCATATAATCTTTATTAAAAATAAAAATTTTGCAATTTTCACATTGGCCACTGGGGCTATTCTACTCATACTTCCTGTCCTTTCAGGAAATCCAACGCAAATGTACATTAGCAGCAATAGACTGACTCACACCTCATCTATTGTACTGAAGCATCTACTGAGCATGTGCAAAAGTCATTCGACGGGAGGAGCTATGAAATTACCTATTGTGATCAGTGAATCCAGGATCAGCTCTGTATAAAGGTGTTAACTGTCACTGTAATCCTGCCTGGGTTGATAAGCTCTTGCTGAAGAGGACAAGAAGGATGAGTCTAAAATAACCCTTTTAATTCAGATTGGGATATGGGAAAAAAAACATTGTCAAAAATTTTAAAAAAATATTAATACAAATAGCTAATTAAAGAATAATTTTCTGATGATACATTCCCTTTAACCCCTTCAGGAACCAGCCTATTTTGACCCTAAAGACCTTGGCATTTTTGTCAATTCTGACGAGTGTCCCTTTACGAAGTAAAAACTCTGAAACACTTCAACGGATCCTAGCGATTCTGAGATTGTTTTTTCGTGACATATTGGGCTTCATGTTAGTATTAAATTTAGGTCGATAATATTTGCGTTTATTTGTGAAAAAATCAAAAATATGGGGAAAATTTTGAAAATTTCGTAATTTTCAAATTTTGAATTTTTATTCTGCTAAACCAGAGAGTGATGTGACACAAAATAGTTAATAAATAGTGTTGAGCATTCCGATACTGAAATATCGGGTATCGGCCGATATTCGCGGTATCGGAATTCCGATACTTAATTCCGATACTTTTGCAATATCGTATACCGGAATCGGAAGTTCCCATAATGCAATGAGCCATTTTCATTTTATTCAGCCAATGAGGATCCTAAGAAGTGTGGGCACATCCTGTTAGGCATGTAGGCATCTTAACTAATGGCATGGCTGTGATTGGCTGCTGAAATGATGTCATGATGCACTATAAAAGCCGCGGCCGCCATTTTGAGCTCACTCTGCTGTGAATTCAGTTAGGGATAGGACGCTGTTGTTCTGAGGGACAGTTTTAGCTACCTATTTGCTCTATACTGCTTTACCCAAGCTACTTTATAAATCGCTGTGCCTTGCAGCGCTAGTGCACAGTTCCCTGTGCTGTTCACCGCTGTCTGCAAGGTCTGTGTGTGTGAGTGCAGCTCACCCTGTAGTGTGTGCTTCAGCCAAGTCTGGTTGTAGTGCACTCAGTGTGTGTCACTGCCTCATACATTGTCCTTTTTTGCCAATTCATAATTTTTCCTGATATCTCCTATTAGTGTGGTGGTTCCATCTGTATTCAGCTAAATTGGTTCCAAACACACTATATAGGAGTAGATAGAGAATTTTTTTTGGTCTTGCAGCGCTAGTGCACAGTGCTCTGCATCTGTACTGTTCACCGCTGTCTGCAAGGTCTGGTGTGTGAGTGCAGCTCACCCTGTAGTGTGTGCTTCAACCCCGTCTGGTTGTAGTGCACTCAGTGTGTGTCACTGCCTCATACATTGTCCTTTATTGCCAATTCATAATTTTTCCTGATATCTCCTATTAGTGTGGTGGTTCCATCTGTATTCAGCTAAATTGATTCCAAACACACTATATAGGAGTAGTTAGAGGAGCCTTTCTGCAGCATTGGGCCCTGCAGCCCCAGCCAGATTAGTATAAGGCTATGTGCCCACGTTGCATTTATGAAGCAGAAAATTTCTGCTGCATAAATGCAAGTCCTCTCCCGGAAAAACGCATGCGGAATTCCGCACGCGTTTATCGCGCTTTTTTCGCGCGTTTATCACGCGTTTTCCACATGCGGAATTGCCTTGCGTTTTTTATGCATTGAACAAAGGCAATTCTGCTTGCGGAAACGCAAAATTAAATGACATGCTGCGGATTTTTGAACGCAGCATAAACGCTGCGGAAAAATCCGCAGCATGTGCATAGAACTTGCGGAATCCCATTGGGGACCATGGGGTGCGTGTTACCAAGCGTTTTTCAAGCGTTTACGCTGCGGAAATTCCGCATCAAAAACGCTTGAAAAATGCTACGTGGGCACACAGCCTTAGCCTATTTTTTGCAGCCTCATCTATTAAATTGTAGGTTACCTTCCTACATTGTAATAGCTACAAAAAGTTTGTGATACTATCGTTATTACATCTTTAGGCACATCCAGTGTCTTTTTGTGACAAAAAAAAACCTAAATAAAGTTCACCAAACACTCCACTTTACAGTTGTGTAGGCCACATTAGCTCATATTAAAGTCTAGTCCACACTTTATAAAATTAGTGTTTCTTATACCTGTTAGCAGCTGTTCAGGAATAAGCACACTAAGCCCTTAGTACTTTTCTGCCTATCTTTATCAGTCTACCAAGATGAAGAAGGCAAGGAGTAAGGCATGTGGTCGTGGGCGTGGAGTTTCTGCAGGGAGAGGACGTGAGGATTCTGTGCCTGCAGGGAGAGGACGTGGGGATTCTGTGCCTGCTGCGGGCACCAGTGACTCAGCATCCCCCAGTTTTACCAGGGAACAGTCCTTTATGCGCAGCTTTGTAGGAGCTAGCCGTACCCCACTGCTGCGCGAGGACCAAATTGAAGCCGTTGTCGGATGGATGGCAGCTAACGCATCGACTTCAATTAGTTCCAGATCCTCTCAGGTCCTGAGCACTGAAGAGCACCCATCTGTCTCTTCACCACCTGCCAAATTGCCCAGGCAGTCAGAGAGCCCTGGACAGGAGCCAACTCTACTTCTGTTCTCTGAATCTCTTGGCTTGGAAAGAGGGGGCCAGCCAAGCAGAATTCTAGAATTTGAAGACGAGGTAGTATGCAGTGATGCGCAACCGTTTTGTCTCTCTGAATCTGAAGAGGCGGGTGGGCCAGTGCCTATGGTCAGCAGCACACCTCAGTACGCATCTGATGATGAGACTCAGGTGCCACTTTCTGGTGCGTACTGTGCTGTCGAGACTACCCAGGAGAAGCAGTTGTTTGAAGAGGGTGGTGTAGATGATGAGGTCCTTGACCCATCATGGCGTGAGGGACAGGAAAGTGGTGGGAGCAGCTCTGAGGAAGAGGTTCCCCGAACGGCCCAAAAAGGAGGGAGAGGGAGGGGGCAGACTTGGTTGCCTGTAGCCTCCACTTCGGCACCCATTAGGAGCATGGCTCTTCCAAAATCCAAAGCGGGCGCTCCCAAGACTTGCAGTACCTGGTCCTTTTTTGACACAGTTGCAGATGACATTTGCTTTGTCAAATGCAAGCTGTGTAATCAGAAGGTGAAAAGAGGGAAAAGTGTCAGCAACCTCAATACCACAAATATGTGGAAACATGTGCGGACCAAGCACGTGGTGGAGTTACAAAAACACACTGAAGACCTAGGCCAACCTACAGCGCCACCTACCACCTCTTCAGCTCGTGTTGTAGCCTCTTCCTCCAGCTCACACACAGCTGGTTCGGCTTCCTCACAGGATCGCCATGGAAGAATCTCTGGCACTGTTGTACAGAGACACAGTGTAATTCCACCCACAGCACCACTTTCCCAGTCATCCTCACACTCCCAGGCCAGTCTACAGCCATCGTTAGCACAGGCATGGGAGAAAAGGCGCCCATACTCGGCAAACCACCCCCGAGCACAGGCTCTGAATGCTGGCATTGCTAAACTACTGGCCCTTGAAATGCTATCATTCAGGCTGGTGGAGACTGACACATTCCGTAACTTTATGGCATTGGCAGTCCCACAATACAATGTGCCCAGCCGCTTTTATTTCAGCAGGCAAGCCGTCCCTGCCCTGCAACATCATGTGGAGGGAAAAATTAAACATGCGCTACAAAACGCCGTCAGTAGCAAGGTCCACCTGACCACTGATGCGTGGACCAGTAAGCATGGACAGGGACGATACCTTTCCCTCACTGCCCATTGGGTAAATGTTGTGGAGCCGGGTACAAATCTTGAGAGTGGCGCTGTACGTGTTCTGCCAACTCCAAGGATTGCAGGAATCCAGTCTGTACACATTGACTCCTCCTCATACTCCAGTTCCTCTGAATCAGCGCTGCAGGAGCCGTCACGGTCTACCTCCACATCGACCCGTGAACGGTTACCTGTTATGATGACCGATATGAGCACAGCCGTGGCCAAACGTCAACAGGCCGTATTAAAATTAATTTCTTTGGGGAATCGAAGCCACACAGCGCAGGAGCTCTGGAATGCCATCAAGCAGCAGAGCGACGTGTGGTTTGTGCCAGCGAATCTCCAGCCAGGCATGGTAGTGTGTGACAATGGCCGAAATCTGGTGGCAGCTCTGGGCCTAGGCAACCTCACTCACATCCCATGTCTGGCACATGTGCTCAACTTGGTCGTGCAGAGTTTTTTGAGGGACTATCCGGATCTTGATGCACTGCTTCACAAGGTCCGCATAGAGTGCGCTCACTTGCGGCGTTCCAGCAATGCAAGATCACGCATCATATGATAAGATCAGCGCCGATTACGTCTTCCGGAACATCGCATCATATGTGACCTACCCACCAGGTGGAATTCAACGTTACATATGTTGGAGAGGTTGTGTGAGCAGCAGGCAGCAGTAATGGAGTACCAGCTGCAGCAGGCGCAAACAAGTCGCAGTGCGCGCCGTTCACACTTCACCACCACTGAGTGGGCCTCTATGAAGGACATTTGCCACGTTTTGCGTGCCTTCGATTATTCCACGCGGATGGCGAGTGCAGATGATGCACTAGTCAGCATGACTATCCCCCTTATCTGCCTGCTTGAAAAAACACTGCAAGCACTAAGGGACGAGGTTTTGGAAGAGGTGGAGGATGAGGAGTCACAAATGCCATCTGCTTCTCTACAGTCTGCGCAACGTGGTTCCTCACAAAGGCCTAAGCAGGGGACACTTTGTGAGGAGGATGAGGAGGAGTCAATGGATGAGGAAGACATCTGTCCAGAGGAGGGAGGTACACAATGCTCTAGTAGTCAGTATCTAGAGCGAGGGTGGGGTGATGCAGAGCAGGCAGAGATCACGCCTCAAGCAGGGGACAGATTTCTTGGCCAGTTGGCAGTCTGCAGCACATGGTTGATTTCATGCTGCAGTGCCTGAGAAACGACCGCCGCATCGCCCACATTCTCAACACGGCTGATTATTGGGTGTCCACCCTCCTAGATCCTCGCTACCGGGACAACTTACAAAGCCTCATAACACCGTTGAACCGGGAGCGTAAAATGCGGGAGTACCAAGACGCACTGGTGCATTCCATCATGTTCTCCATTCCAACCGAGAGCAGTGCTGCTAGTGCTTTACAAAGCAGCTCAGTGCGTCGAGGCAGTGGAGGAAGCTTTGCACAAAGAGGGAGCAGAAGCAGCGCCTCAGCACAAGGCAAGACCACTATGGCCGAAATGTGGCAAAGTTTTGTGTCCCCGCCGCCACAAATGTCTACACCATCACAGACGGCTCCAGTCAGCAGGAGGCAACGTTTCCGTCAGATGGTGACAGACTACATGTCTTGCCCTCTTAGTGTACTCCCAGACGGCTCTTCTCCCTTCAAGTTTTGGGTCTGTAAGCTGGATACATGGCCAGAGCTTAGTCAGTATGCATTGGAGGTGCTAGCTTGCCCTGCTGCTAGTGTATTATCGGAACGCGTCTTTAGTGCCTCAGGTGGTGTACTAACAGACCATCGCATGCGACTATCCTCCGATAACGTTGACTGGCTTACTTTTCTCAAAATGAACAAGGCCTGGATCTCTCATGAATTTGCCAGTCCTCTTCCAGAATAAATAATTGGTTGGCAACAGTATCCAGGTCTCCTGTTCTGTTCATGTTTCTACCACCTGAACTGTAATCCCTGAGCTCCAACACCGCCAGTTGGCGCTCGGAAGTGCCGTCTGCACAGTCAACACTTGCTGCGGTGTTATTGGGGTTCAGTAACGTCAGCTGTTCCCCTGCTGTGTTCACGGCAATTTCTCCTGCTCTGTCCATATTCACTGTGCTACTTATTTAAAACTTGCTCCAATTACACCTCTGGCTCCTCTCTGTTTTCATTCTTATCCCTGGGCTCCAACACCGCCAGTTGGCGCTCGGAAGTGCCGTCTGCACAGTCAACACTTGCTGCGGTGTTATTGGGGTTCAGTAACGTCAGCTGTTCCCCTGCTGTGTTCACGGCAATTTCTCCTGCTCTGTCCATATTCACTGTGCTACTTATTTAAAACTTGCTCCAATTACACCTCTGGCTCCTCTCTGTTTTCATTCTTATCCCTGGGCTCCAACACCGCCAGTTGGCGCTCGGAAGTGCCGTCTGCACAGTCAACACTTGCTGCGGTGTTATTGGGGTTCAGTAACGTCAGCTGTTCCCCTGCTGTGTTTCCCCTGCTGTGTTCACGGCAATTTCTCCTGCTCTGTCCATATTCACTGTGCTACTTATTTAAAACTTGCTCCAATTACACCTCTGGCTCCTCTCTGTTTTTATTCTTATCCCTGGGCTCCAGCACCGCCAGTTGGCGCTCGGAAGTGCTGTCTGCACAGTCAACACTTGCTGCCGTGTTATTGGGGTTCGGTAACGTCAGCTGTTCCCCTGCTGTGTGGACGGCAATTTCTCCTGCTTTGTCCACATCCACTGTACTACACATTTTAAAGTTGCTCCAATTACACCTCTGGCTCCTCTGTTTTCATTCTTATCCCTGGGCTCCAGCACCGCCAGTTGGCGCTCGGAAGTGCCGTCTGCACAGTCAACACTTGCTGCGGTGTTATTGGGGTTCGGTAACGTCAGCTGTTCCCCTGCTGTGCGGACGGCAATTTCTCCTGCTTTGTCCACATCCACTGTACTACACATTTTAAAGTTGCTCCAATTACACCTCTGGCTCCTCTGTTTTCATTCTTATCCCTGGGCTCCAACACCGCCAGTTGGCGCTCAGAAGTGCCGTCTGCACAGTCAACACTTGCTGCGGTGTTATTGGGGTTCAGTAACGTCAGCTGTTCCCCTGCTGTGTTCACGGCAATTTCTCCTGCTCTGTCCATATTCACTGTGCTACTTATTTAAAACTTGCTCCAATTACACCTCTGGCTCCTCTCTGTTTTTATTCTTATCCCTGGGCTCCAGCACCGCCAGTTGGCGCTCGGAAGTGCTGTCTGCACAGTCAACACTTGCTGCCGTGTTATTGGGGTTCGGTAACGTCAGCTGTTCCCCTGCTGTGCGGACGGCAATTTCTCCTGCTTTGTCCACATCCACTGTACTACACATTTTAAAGTTGCTCCAATTACACCTCTGGCTCCTCTGTTTTCATTCTTATCCCTGGGCTCCAACACCGCCAGTTGGCGCTCAGAAGTGCCGTCTGCACAGTCAACACTTGCTGCGGTGTTATTGGGGTTCAGTAACGTCAGCTGTTCCCCTGCTGTGTTCACGGCAATTTCTCCTGCTCTGTCCATATTCACTGTGCTACTTATTTAAAACTTGCTCCAATTAGACCTCTGTCTCCTCTCTGTTTTCATTCTTATCCCTGGGCTCCAACACCGCCAGTTGGCGCTCGGAAGTGCCGTCTGCACAGTCAACACTTGCTGCGGTGTTATTGGGGTTCAGTAACGTCAGCTGATCCCCAGCTGTGTGTCCGGCAAATTCTCCTGCTTTGTCCACATCCACTGTACTACGGATTTAAAACCTCCTCCAAATACACCTCTGGCTCCTCCGTTTTTAGTATTTACCCTGGGCTCCAATACCGCTAGTTGCTGCTCAGAAGTGCCGTCTGCACAGTCAACGCTTGCTGCAGTGTTATTGGGGTTCAGTAACGTCAGCTGATCCCCCAGCTGTGTGTCCGGCAAATTCTCCTGCTTTGTCCACATCCACTGTACTACGGATTTAAAACCTCCTCCAAATACACCTCTGGCTCCTCCGTTTTTAGTATTTACCCTGGGCTCCAATACCGCTAGTTGCTGCTCAGAAGTGCCGTCTGCACAGTCAACGCTTGCTCCAGTGTTATTGGGGTTCAGTAACGTCAGCTGATCCCCAGCTGTGTGTCCGGCAAATTCTCCTGCTTTGTCCACATCCACTGTACTACGGATTTAAAACCTCCTCCAAATACACCTCTGGCTCCTCCGTTTTTAGTATTTACCCTGGGCTCCAATACCGCTAGTTGCTGCTCAGAAGTGCCGTCTGCACAGTCAACGCTTGCTCCAGTGTTATTGGGGTTCAGTAACGTCAGCTGATCCCCAGCTGTGTGTCCGGCAAATTCTCCTGCTTTGTCCACATCCACTGTACTACGGATTTAAAACCTCCTCCAAATACACCTCTGGCTCCTCTGTTTTTAGTATTTACCCTGGGCTCCAGCACCGCCAGCTGGTTCTCGGCAGTTCCATTGGCTCTTGTACCTTCTGCTACCCATCCGGGTTCCAGTACCGTCAGCTGGTTCTCGGCAGTGACTTTGGCACGGGTACTCCCTCCTGCCCAGCCTGGTTCCAGCACGCCAGCTGTTTCCGGGTAGTGTCAACGTCACTTTGCCTCCAATGCGTTGTCCTGTCGTGTTGCGGTCGGGTTAGCCGACTCTATGGTGCCTGCAGTTTAGGTGACTCCTATGTGGGCTGCGGGATCTGGCAATGAAGGCTGGTTCCATAATGCCAATAGGACAAGCACCCCCTGTAGGACTGTGGGTTTTGGTAACTGCGGCCGGCTCGCGGCCTTGAACTTTTTTTTACATGGGTACCTTCCGCTACCCATCCGGGTTCCAGTACCGTCAGCTGGTTCTCGGCAGTGCCTTTGGATTAGGTGCCTCCTTCTCGGTATCCAAGTTCCACCAACGTCTGCTGGTCCTTGGTAGTGCTTTCTGGCACAGGTACCTCCTGCTTAGTAACATCAGCTGGTCCTCGGTAGTTCCATTGGCTCTTGTACCTTCTGCTACCCATCCGGGTTCCAGTACCGTCAGCTGGTCCTCGGTAGTTCCTCAGCCTTCTTGTACTTTCTGCTACATTTGCAAGTTCAAGCTTTTTGAAATGGTTCTTGGTAATCACTCTGGATCTCCCTGACGAGGACCCTGAAGACGAGGACCCTGAAGACCAACCCGAAGAAGACGAGAACCCCGAAGAAGACGAGGACCCTGAAGACCACCCCGAAGAAGACGAGGACCCTGAAGACGAGGACCCTGAAGACCACCCCGAAGAAGACGAGGACCCTGAAGACCACCCCGAAGAAGACAAGGACCCTGAAGACCACCCCGAAGAAGACGAGGACCCCGAAGACGAGGACCCAGAAGACCAACCCGAAGAAGACGAGGACCCCGAAGACGAGGACCCGGAAGACGACCACCCTGAAGACCACCCTGAAGAAGACCAAGAAGATGACCCTGAAGAAGTTGACCAAGAGGACAAAGAAGAGAAGACAAGTACCAAGATACAGAAGAACAAGAGACAGAAAACCAAGAAGCAGAAATACAAGAAGCTGCAGAACAAAAAGCGGAAGAACATTAAGCATAAGATTAAAATTCAGAGCAAAAGATAATATCTAAATTATAAGCAGAATATGACTAAGCAGTGTATGGGGGTGAGTCCGTTCCTCCTCGTGGTGCCCCTGGAAAAGTCCTGCTGCTGCAGGCCAAACTGAACGCGGACAAATCCTGTTGTGAATCTTTTGTGACGGGCAGAACGAAAGGTGTAATGTCCAACCTTTTATAGATAACAACTACAGGAATGCCTGTCACAAATAAGAATATGATGAAGAAGAAGAATATGAAGAAGATGAAGAAGTAGAATATGAAGAATGTAAAAAAAGAATAATACGAAGAAGGTGAAGAAGAAGAAGGTGAAGAAGTGGATGAAAAAGATGCTGAGGATGATGAAGGAGAAAGTGTGGGAGAAGTAAAAAAGAAGGTGAAGAGCATGGAAGTAGTGAAACATAAATATCTGACAAAATATAAAAATACTTAACATAGTTAATATTTCCGTAACTCAGAACATCTTAAAAAAATAGTAATTCCTGCTATTCCATTTGACTGGGCTAAACCTCTATGCCTTTATTGTCTCCCCCACCTCCCCCAATACATTCTACATTATTCTTAGTTGTTTTACTTCATGTAGAATTAACCTACAAGGAAAGAAAGGGTTTATTTTAATTCCGATATTTATGTCCCATTGACTTGCATTGGTTTCCGGTATCGGAATCGGCGATATCCGATACTTTTTCGGTATCGGTCCGATCCAATCCGATCCGATATTTCCCGATATCGGAAGGTATCGCTCAACACTATTAATAAATAACATTTCCCACATGTCTACTTTACATCAGCACAATTTTGTAAAAAAAAAAAATTTTGGTAGGAAGTTTGAAGGGTTCAAAGTTCATCGGCAATTTATCTTTTTTCCAGCAAAATTTACAAAACCATTTTTTTTTAGTGACCACATCACATTTGAAGTCCCTTTGAGGGGTGTACATGACAGAAAACACCCAAAAGTGGCACCATTCCAAAAACTGCACCCCTCAAGCTACTCAAAACTACATTCAAGAAGATTATTAACCCTTCAGGTGCATCACAGGAACTAAAGCAACAAGGAAGAAAAAAATTAACATTTTAATTTTTCTAACAAAAATTTTATTTTAGCCTAAATTTTTTAATTTTCACATGGGTAACAGGATAAAATGCATCCAAAAATTTGTTGGGCAATTTCTCCTGAGTACACCGATACCTAATATGTGGTCATAAACCACTGTTTGGGCACACAGCAGGGCTCAGAAGGGAAGGAGCGCAATTTGACTTTTGGAGCTAATTTTCCATTCAAAAAGTGAAATGGCGCTCCTTCCCTTCTGAGTCCTGCCGTGCACCCAAACAGTGGTTTATGACCACATATGTGGTATCGGTGTACTCAGGAGAAATTGCCCAACAAATTTTAGGATGCATTTTATCCTGTTACTCATGTGAAAATTAAAAAATTTAGGCTAAAAGAAATTTTTTGTGAAAAAAAAAGTACTTTTTCGTTTTCACAGATCAATTTGTGAAGCACCTTGGGGTTTAAAGTGCTGACTATGCATCTAGATAAGTTCTCTGGGGGGTCTAGTTTCCAAAATGGGGTCACTTGTGGGGGAGCTCCATTGTTTAGGCACACAGGGACCTAAAAATTACACCCCACGGATTCCTGATTGGGGAAGCAAATCAGGAATCCGTAGGGTGTAATTTTCAGGGACAGGGGTCCACACTGGGGCCCTGGTGCTAGGTTGGGCGTGACTAGCACCAGGTGGAGGGTTACTCACAGATGGCTGTGGGTCTTCTTCCACGGCCTCCGGACGATGTCTTGACCTCTGACGTCGTCTTGGTGCCGCCTCGGTGTCACTGGAGGAGGAAGAATGGGAGGAATAGAGGAACGTGGGGTCCTCTCCCTCACTATCAGCTTCGGAGGCAATAATAGAATATGCTTCCTCAGCTGTGTATGCCCTAGACTGGGTTGAGCGGGACATTTTGTGTGCTGTGTGCAAAAAAAAAAAAAATCAAAACTTTATTATTAGTGTGAGTGTATGTGTGAGTGCTTGGTGTAAACTTCAAAAATCAGGTGTAGGGGACTGTCAGGTGTAGGGGACTGTCAGGCGTAGGGGGCGCACTCAGGCACACGGGGCGCAGGAGGGGGCACACAGGCACAAGGGGCGCACTCAGGCACACGGGGCGCACTCAGGCACACGGGGCGCACTCAGGCGTAGGAGGGGGCAGAAAGGGGGGGGGCAGGAAGCCGGCAGTAGCAGCAGCAGGGGGGGTGATCACTGGGGCAGAAAGGGGGGCAGGAGCCGACAGCTGCAAGGGGGGTAGGAGGCCGGCAGCAGCAGGAGGGTTGATCACTGGGTTAGGGGGGTGATCACTGGGGACGGGGTGATCACTAGGGAAATAGCCCTAGTAGAATGAGCCTTCAGGTCCCCTGGAACTGCCATGTCCCTTGCAGAGTAAGCTAAATCAACAACCCCTTTAATCCATCTAGCTAGTGTGCTTTTAGGCCCCAAGCCACTTTCTGGGGCCCTGAAAGGGCATGAAAAGTGACTGACATCTCCAGGCTTTCGTGGCCAAAATATAATTTCAAGAATCCTCTTGCCAGCTAGAGTATGGTATTCTTTATCCTTCGGGGTCCCAGGATTGGTGCAGAAGGAAGGGAGCATAATTTCCTGACTCCTATGGAACTTGGAGGCAACCTTAGCAAGGTAGGCCAGCTCAGGTTTTAAATCTACTCTATCTTCCAGAATTTAAGTAAACCGAGGATTAACTGATAGGGCTAGAAAATCATTACTCCTACATGCAGACAACAGCGCTACCAGGATTATGGTTTTTAAGGTTATAACCTTGATAAAAGCCGAATCCATGGGTTTGAAGGGAGGTTTGACTAGTGCTGTGAGCATCAAATTCAAATATGACAGCTTTGGGTTGGATAGTGGTCTGAACCTAAGGATTACCTTTATAAATCTTGGAATCTAATGATTACTTGCCAGATCAAGGTCATATAGGGCACCCAGAGCAGATATCTGAACCTTAAATGTACTTGTAGACAGTAAATGGTCTAATCCATAATGGAGAAATTACAAAATGGCTCTAACTGGTACATCATCTTCACTTGCCTCCTAACCAATTAGAAATTTCCACGTCCTGCCGTAATCCTTGTCATCGCCTTCCTACTTTGCTGTAACGTCGAGACCAAATTTGGAGAAAACCCTTCTATATTTTAGTAGACTCCTTTCAAAGTTCCATTCGGTCAAATGCAGGTTGGACACTTGAGGGTGAAGAATTGGACCTTGAGATAGTATATCTGGAATCTTTGGTAAGACCCATGGAGACTCCCATCACTCATCTACGAAAACCATGGTCTCTTGAGTCAAAATGGGGCTATTAGGTTACCCTTGCCTGATCTTCTCTAGAACTGCTGGAATTAATGCCATAGGGGTAAACGCATAAGCTAGACCGAAAACCCATTGAGCAGGAAAGCATCCACTGCTTACATGTCTCCTCTCCGATCCAGCGAACAGGATTTTCTTACCTTCCTATTATTTGTAAGCAAAAAGATCTATTTCTGGGATCCCCCATAGGTTCACAATTAAATAGAACAACCTTCTGATTCAGAGTCATTCCCCTTGTTTCAGTTAGACGTGACTTTGAAAAGTCTGCCTTGCAATTTTCTTTCCCCTTTATGTGAAGTGCTGTCAGGACAGGGACAAGAGATGAGATTCTGCCGTACGAAAGATCTAATTGGTCTTTGTCATTATGTACAGTGCTGATCACCATTATTGGCACCCCTTCATTTTTTTCATAGACTGTACAATATCTTCAGAAATAAATGGAAATGTACTAAAGGTATGTCCTCAGGATTTTTTAATTAGTGGTCCAAAGAAATACAATAAAACATTGTTTTTCAACTTCCATGTTGCAATTTCAAAGAAACAGAATAAAGAGCATGTGCAGCAATAAAGGCATGTGCAGCAATAATCAATACATGGTCGCACACCGTTTGGCATTGCTGACAGCCTCCAAACATTTCTTGTAACGATCTATAAGCTTCTTGCACTTCTCAGTTGGAATTTTCTTCCACTCTTCCTATGCAGTTTGTTCAAGCTCTTGCAGGGTTCTTTTTCCCCAATTGCAGATTTCAGCTGACTCCAAAGATTTTCAATGGGATAGAGGTCAGGACTCATTGCTGGCCATTTTAAAACATTCCATTTTTTATTTTTCAACCATTCCTGTGTGCTTTTGGATGTGTGCTTTGTGTCATTGTCTTGCTGGGGGACCCATGATCTTCGACTTAAACAAAGTTTTCTTACACTGGGTAGGACATTACGCTCTAAAATCTCTTCAAATTCTCTGATTTCATGATTCCTCTGATACGGTCAAGGCCTCCAGTACCAGACGCAGGAAAGCAATCTCACAGCATTATGGATCCTCCACCATGCTTAACTGTTGATAAGGTGTTCTTTTCCTTATAAGCTTCATTGCGCCGTCTGGAAACAAACTGTTGGTTTGCATTGCCCAAAAGCTCTATTTTTGTTTCAAGGTACTCTTTGGCAAAGATCAGTCGTTCCTTTTGGTGTCTTTTCTTCAGCAATGGTTTCTTCTTTGGCCTTTGCTTATAAAGCCCTGCTTGGTTTAGTGTGCGGCGTATGGTACTTGTTGAAACCAAGACCCCAGACTGTTCAAGGTTCTCCTTCAGGTCTTTGGATGTTTTATGTGATGTTTTTTTCCACCATTCGAAGACATCTCTTGGCAATTTTCCTCTTTCCCCCACGTCCAGGGAGGTTTTTGACGGTTCCATGCTTGGCAAACTTTTTAATAACATTGCACACTGCTGTAACAGGGATACCAAGGTTTTGGAGATGGCCTTATACCCTTTGGAAGTATCGGGTTTGCTAATAGCAGCAGTTTTGATATCCACAGACAGCTCCTTTGTCTTCACCAACGTGACAAAGCAACAGAGCCTACCATGTGGCTTTTTAGAACAATGAAGTCATCATTCATTGGCTAATTCATGACACATGGGCACCAACAATCACAGGTGATTCTTTATTTACCAAAGGTGAGTCAAAATGTATTTCCATACTAAATAAATGTAAAGGGTGCCAATACCAGTGGCACAGCAAGCTTTAGGTTTTCTATTTTTCCCTCCCATTGGTTTTTATAAATTGTTTATAATTTGCTGTTTTGCATTTAACACGAGTGCTCTATACAAAAAACTTTCACTTCATTCATTTTTTTTTTCAGGAGATATTCCACATTATGTACTTAAACTTCATGGGTGCCAATAACGATGAGCAGGACTGTAGGCCATTTATCCTGTTGTCCGACAGGATTCTTACATGGTGGCCTTGTATGGACGGAAGTTGCTCTCGTAGTGCCTGCCTTACTGCCAAAGCTCCTTCAGGTTGGAGGAACTGGACTTTTCTTCCTCAAGCTATTGACCCTGGACCAGGCGATACCCTAGATGTGCACCCTATCCCTGGGGGCTTGCATCTGTTGCATCCAAGATATCCAATTCATCCAGCAAACCCCTCTGGACAGGTTTTGTTTCTAGCCACCAGAGGAGAGACTAAATCATAGTTGAAGAAAGTTAGTTTGGCGTCTAACCACCCTTTGGATGCATACTTCTGTGTCTGGATTTCCCACTAACACTTGAGTGTGTACCTGAGCCCATTCTACCACCGGGATACCAGGTAGTTAAGGTTCCTAACACAGACATGGCCTTCCTCAGAGTTACGACCAGATAGCCTAGCAATCTGGAAGCCAAAAAAATGCAGAGAAAAACCTGTACCTTTTTGGGGCTCTAACCTTGATTTTTTTTAAATGTATTGTCCAGCCCAACCGTGTCAGGATAGCTCTGATTACTGCAATCTGAATCCTGCACTGTCGGATCTGGCCACAATCAGGAAATTGTCGAGATAAGGCATCACCAGTGTATCCTTCTCCAAAAGGTGAGCTCTCATCTTGACCACAATGTTTGTAAAAATCCAAAGGGGCCATTGATAATCTAAAGGGGAGGGCGCGAAACTGAAAGAGCCGGATCTCCCCCTTTATGGTGAGAGCTACCCTCGGGAATTTTTGTTGTTTTGCATGAATCAGAACGTGATAATCTTTTCCATCTTTTCCAGAACTGCCTTGTAACAATCTGGATAGAGAAGCTTTATTGCCGATCTTATGGACTTTTGAAGGATTTGATTCTGAAATATTTGTTTAGCTTTTTTAGGTTTATGATTGTTCTGAAAGCTGCATCAGTTTTTTTTACTAGAAAGATGGGCAAGTAGAACTCACCCACCCCCACTTCTTCTTGTCTTGGGACTGCAATCAGGACTGATTTTTTTTTGCTAGCTCCAGAAAGTCTTCTAAAGAAAGATGTTCCCCCCAGAGAACTTTGGGCTTTAGTCACCACAAAATTCCGTGACTGAACACTCAGAAACTAACTTTAGACCTGATTCTATAATGTTGAAAATACAATTGTTGGACAAAATCTGTGCCCAGGTAGGCAGAGACTTAGATTTCCCCCTATCTGTGGTATGGCATCACTGTGCAGCATTTTTGTTCAGAAGAGGGACCTCCAAACATGAAGCCTCTGCTTCTCTCTTCTGTCCCCCCATGTGTCCTTGTCTCTTGGGGGTCTTTCACAATTATATCTTCTCCTCCGAAAAAATGGTTTATGAGGGCAAGATCAAATTAGGGAACCCCTTCTTAATTGCCCCTTGTTGCTTCAATATATCATCCAATACAAGACCAAACAGGTATTCACCCTGACAAGGTATGGAGCAAAGCATAGATTTGGACTGGATATCCCCAGACCAGCACTTCAACCATACAGCATGACGAGCTGTATTAGAAAGAGCCGCGGATCTGGCTGCCAACTGAACTGTGTCTGCTGAGGCAACTTTGGAATTTCTTGCAGATGCATCATAGGGAGTGGTCAAAATACTTTCTCTTGCCATTTTATTTCTCAACTGTGGGCCAGCCATACCATCAGGCATCTGGCCATATACATAGCCAGTTTACATGACCCTGCTGAAGACTCCCATGCTCTAAGAGAACATCCACTTTCCTATCGAGGGGTGTCTCAATGCTCTCAAATCAAGGGCAATAAAGATTTTTTTTAGATGCCTTTGAAATGGCTACAGCAATCTTTGGAGTTTTATCCCAGATGGCCGAAGTATCTTCCTCAAGGGGGCATTTATGCTTAGAAGCAGACAGTAAGAACCCTTTCCGATCAGGCTTCTTCTAAAACCCTTTTGATAAGAATACCTTATAATTTACAGGAAAAGTCCGACATTTACATTGTTCTTGACCTCCAAACATTATGTCCTGAATGGATTTTGGAGCCCTGGGCTCTTCTATGTCCATAATGGACCTAATAGCCTTAATCAGCTTGTCCGTTCAATTAGAAAACATGATGCGGAAGAGGATACATATTCTTCTTCTGAGATGACCAGTGCTTGCAAATTTGAAGATACAGCTCTGGTCTTCCTTGCTTTTTCTCCACTAACCTTTTTTAGGGTGGATTAGGGATGGAAGGGAATTTTAAACTTCCACCTTAGAGATCAAATTAACCGAAGCGCAGGGATATCTCACAGATCATGTCTTCTCCAGTGTACCTGGCACTCCACACGCCCGGCTGCAGCTTCAAGTGACTTATTGTTGTCAATGTACCATGTTGATCTTCCCCGAGTTGACTCCAGAGTATAGGCTCGCCCTCCAAGGACAGAAAACCTACAGGATAAAGCGGTGGAGCCTCTCGAATGTAGGTTTTCTGTCCTGGAAGGGCAGATCCTCTCTCTGATTGGAGCTGTCGTGGGCTAAGTACCATATATCTTTTTTTCCTACCATGAGATCCCCCTATGAAGGCTATGAGAGGGGGATCAGGAAACCATGTATGGCAGCTGCTGCCATGGCTTCCTGTGTCCTCCAATGAAGTGACAGAGAAATCTCTTTTTAGGTGACAAAATTCAGTCTATAAACTTCCTTTATGGTACATTTTTCCCTAGGAACTTGAACTTTTTTTTTTAACCAATGAAGGAAAGGTGTCCAGATCTGCTCTCATTGTGGACTTTTATTAATGAGTCAGACTAGCGATTATACAGGAAACACTTTTCTCTTTCAAAACATTTCCACATTTTAATTTTTTATTTCTCTACCTTCCATTCCATTTCTAGGATATAACAGATTTTTAATTTTGGGAAAAGAAGCAAAAAAGTTAAATTTTTATCTGATTTTTATTAAAAGTAACATCTAAAATCAGGCTTAAAGAGAATCTTCCTCTGACAGGGGAAAGCACATAACTGCACCTTAGATCCCACACTTCCATTGCTACTTTTAAGCAAAAGGGACCTATAGACAGAATTGCACAAAGATGCTGCTCTGGCGCTTAGCCTCAGGGCATGTTGCAATAAACGCAAGTGCTTGAGATAAAAGACTGAATAGAGCGTAAAATTTGGTCCGGAAGGGTCTTTTTCTGGACATGAAGATAACCGATACAACCAAACTTTACAGGATCAGACTACAGCTGAAACACGATGGAAGGCTTAAATGAAGATGAAAAACTGGGAAACTTCTACCTCAAAACATACAGTAGAGACCAAAAGTTTGGACACCTTCTCATTTAAATATTTTTCTGTATTTTCATGACTATGAAAATTGTACATTCACACTGAAGGCATCAAAACTATGAATTAACACATGTGGAATTATATACTTAACAAAAAAGTGTGAAACAACTGAAAATGTCTTATATTCTAGGTTCTTCAAAGTAGCCACCTTTTGCTTTGACGACTGCTTTGCACACTCTTGGCATTCTCTTGATGAGCTTCAAGAGGTAGTCACCGGAAATGGTTTTCACTTCACAGGTGTGCCCTGTCAGGTTTAATAAGTGGGATTTCTTGCCTTATAAATGGGGTTTGGACCATCAGTTGTGTTGTGCAGAAGTCTGGTGGATACACAGCTGATAGTCCTACTAAATAGACTGTTAGAATTTGTATTATGGCAACAAAAAAGCAGCTAAGTAAAGAAAAACGAGTGGCCATCATTACTTTAAGAAATGAAGGTTAGTCAGTCCGAAAAATTGGGAAAACTTTGAAAGTGTCCCCAAGTGCAGTTGCAAAAACCATCAAGCGCTATAAAGAAACTGGCTCACATGAGGACCGCCCCAGGAAAGGAAGACCAAGAGTCACCTCTGCTTCTGAGGATAAGTTTATCCGAGTCACCAGCCTCAGAAATCGCAGGTTAACAGCAGCTCAGATTAGAGACCAGGTCAATGCCACACAGAGTTCTAGCAGCTGACACATCTCTACAACAACTGTTAAGAGGAGACTTTGTGCAGCAGGCCTTCATGGTAAAATAGCTGCTAGGAAACCACTGCTAAGGACAGGCAACAAGCAGAAGAGACTTGTTTGGGCTAAAGAACACAAGGAATGGACATTAGACCAGTGGAAATCTGTGCTTTGGTCTGATGACACCAAATTTGAGATCTTTGGTTCCAACCACCGTGTCTTTGTGCGACGCACAAAAGGTGAACGGATGGATTCTACATGCCTGGTTCCCACCGTGAAGCATGGAGGAGGAGGTGTGATGGTGTGGCTGTGCTTTGCTGGTGACACTGTTGGGGATTTATTCAAAATTGAAGGCATACTGAACCAGCATGACTACCACAGCATCTTGCAGCAGCATGCTATTCCATCCGGTTTGCGTTTAGTTGGACCATCATTTATTTTTCAACAGGACAATGACCCCAAACACACCTCCAGGCTGTGTAAGGGCTATTTGACCAAGAGGTAGAGTGATGGGGTGCTACGCCAGATGACCTGGCCTCCACAGTCACCAGACCTGAACCCAATCGAGATGGTTTGGGGTGAGCTGGACCTCAGAGTGAAGGCAAAAGGGCCAACAAGTGCTAAGCATCTCTGGGAACTCCTTCAAGATTGTTGGAAGACGATTTCTGGTGACTACCTCTTGAAGCTAATCAAGAGAATGGCAAGAGTGTGCAAAGCAGTCATCAAAGCAAAAGGTGGCTACTTTGAAGAACCTAGAATATAAGACATATTTTCAGTTGTTTCACACTTTTTTGTTAAGTATATAATTCCACATGTGTTAATTCATAGTTTTGATGCCTTCAGTTTGAATGCACAATTTTCAGTCATGAAAATACAGAAAAATCTTTAAATGAGGTGTGTCTAAACTTTTGGTATGTACTGTACATCTGCTTTTTTTTTTTTTTTTTTTTATCCATGGGATCTTTCCAGGAACCCATATCCTAAACCTAAAGGGTGGAAATTTGCACCACAGAAACATTATTGGGGCTTTTTCCCAACAGACTAGCTCTTCATCCTCAAATTCATTACTGAGGGAAGTAGTATTTTTTATTTTATTTATTCCTTTTTGTTTTTCATCTTCTCAAAGCACTCCACCTGACAAATTTTATCCCCTAAACCTTTAATATGTGAAATGTAGTTGTAATTAAAATACTTACCGATGGCCGTTTTCCAGCACTGCTCCCTGAAGACATGGGACTTCAAATAAGACGTGTTTGTGTGTGCACCGGAAGTCACTTTTACAATTCAAGCCTAAAAATGAGCGTCAGCATCCACGCCAGATCCCAAAAAGTTGAAATGGTGAGGCACCAAAAGGTCAAATGGTGAGCAGATCATAAAATACAGCAATCCAGGAGACGTGGTTCCCAAAAGCTTAATGCAGCCTGTGGACACCTGCATGGTAGGAGACCAGCATTTACCAAGAGGGGAGAGGAGGGGAAAGAAGGGTCATCCAAGAGCCCAGCATTCACCAGGAGGGAAAAAAGGGCCATCCAAGACTTGATACCATCAAGATAACAGCAGAGAAAACCCTGGTGGACCTATCTAGGCTTGCTCAAGATCGATCTTCCTACAGATCGTTCCATCCATCAAGGAGCCTCAGTACCCACGTCGCATGCCAGAATGTTGAAATAGTGAGGCATCGAAAGGTGAAATGGAGAGATCACAATATACAGCAATCCAGGAGACGTGGTTCCCAAAAGGTTAATGTAGCCTGTGGACAGCTGCATGGTAGGAGCTAGAGATGAGCGTTGTTCTACTCGAACTGTTCGCCAATCTCAAATTCGAGCTGTTTTGGGCGGTGTTCGAGCCGTTCGGCGAACACGAACAATTTGAGAAAAATTCGGCTGTTCGAGGTTATGTTCGATAACTGTTCGTGCACCAAAATCATAACTGGATTTTTTCTCAGTAATGATGAAAATTAATGTTAATACGCAGTTTGAGTGTACAGCGGGGTGGGGGGAGGGGCAGGGGATGGATCTCTGCAGGAACAATGAAGATCTCCATTTTTTTTTCTCTTTCCCGCATTTGCAGTGGGGAGGTGCAATCTGTCAGCCTATCAGCAGCGCACACACGGAGCGAAGTGCTTTTTTTCACACAAGCAAGGGCATGTGTCATTGGCAGTGTATGTCACATGTCCTTGCCCTATAAGACCAAGCCATTTTCCCCGTCGCCACCATTTTCTCACTGCTGCAGCTGCGTGTTAGACGGCACCGCTGTTGCTGTGTGCGCTATACCTTGTTAATTTCAAGCCAATTTTCGCACAAATATACAGATAGCTTGGGAGTAGGGAATAGTTGTGATTGCAGTCCTTTTAAGGACTAGGTTACAGCATTTCCTACGACTTTTATCAGGGAGGTCTGTGCTCTTAAATAGATAGATTGTGGGAGTAAAGACTAATTGTAATTGGAGTCCTTTTCGGGACTAGGTTACATCAGTTCCTATCAATTTTTGCCAGGCAGGTCTGTGCCAGTGCTGTGCAAGTTTTTTTCACAGCATTTGGCTGAATCTAGCAAAGCTAATCCTTTTTGGCCTATTGCAGAGTGTGTTAGTCAGTGAAGTAGCCTATCTGTGTTGCAAGATATACCACCTGTGTATAGAATACCAATTTTTTTACTGCACCTAGTGAAGTAAAATCTTTTGGGCATAGCATCATTCTATTAGTCCATCTATACTGACCTCCATCAGGTTGCAAACTGAATATAATTTTTTTCTGCATCTAGCTCTGAAAAAATATTTGGCCTTCTAGCAGTGTGTCGGACTTTCTCTATTAGTCCATCTATACTGACCTCCATCAGGTTGCAAATTAAAAATAATTTTTATCTGCATCTACAGTACCTCTGAAAAAATATTTGGGCTTCTAGCTGTGTGTGGGACTTGTTGTATTAGTCCATCTATACTGACCTCCATCAGGTTGCAAACTGAATATATTTTTTTCTGCATCTACCTCTGAAAAAATATTGGGCTTCTAGCTGTGTGTGGGACTTGTTGTATTAATCCATCTATACTGACCTCCATCAGGTTGCAAACTGAATATATTTTTTTCTGCATCTACCTCTGAAAAAATATTGGGCTTCTAGCTGTGTGTGGGACTTGTTGTATTAGTCCATCTATACTGACCTCCATCAGGTTGCAAACTGAATATATTTTTTTCTGCATCTACCTCTGAAAAAATATTGGGCTTCTAGCTGTGTGTGGGACTTGTTGTATTAGTCCATCTATACTGACCTCCATCAGGTTGCAAACTGAATATATTTTTTTCTGCATCTACCTCTGAAAAAATATTGGGCTTCTAGCTGTGTGTGGGTCTTGTTCTATTAATCCATCTATACAGACCTCCATCAGGTTGCAAACTGAATAAAAATTTTTTCTGCATCTAGCTCTGAAAAAATATTTGGCCTTCTAGCAGTGTGTCGGACTTTCTCTATTAGTCCATCTATACTGACCTCCATCAGGTTGCAAATTAAAAATAATTTTTATCTGCATCTACAGTACCTCTGAAAAAATATTTGGGCTTCTAGCTGTGTGTGGGACTTGTTGTATTAGTCCATCTATACTGACCTCCATCAGGTTGCAAACTGAATATATTTTTTTCTGCATCTACCTCTGAAAAAATATTGGGCTTCTAGCTGTGTGTGGGACTTGTTGTATTAGTCCATCTATACTGACCTCCATCAGGTTGCAAACTGAATATATTTTTTTCTGCATCTACCTCTGAAAAAATATTGGGCTTCTAGCTGTGTGTGGGACTTGTTGTATTAGTCCATCTATACTGACCTCCATCAGGTTGCAAACTGAATATATTTTTTTCTGCATCTACCTCTGAAAAAATATTGGGCTTCTAGCTGTGTGTGGGACTTGTTGTATTAGTCCATCTATACTGACCTCCATCAGGTTGCAAACTGAATATATTTTTTTCTGCATCTACCTCTGAAAAAATATTGGGCTTCTAGCTGTGTGTGGGACTTGTTGTATTAGTCCATCTATACTGACCTCCATCAGGTTGCAAACTGAATATATTTTTTTCTGCATCTACCTCTGAAAAAATATTGGGCTTCTAGCTGTGTGTGGGACTTGTTGTATTAGTCCATCTATACTGACCTCCATCAGGTTGCAAATTGAATATAATTTTTTTCTGCATCTAACCCAGCCAATAGTTTTGGCCTAATACCACAGTTTGGCCACTCAGCTCTGCTCGGTTACCATCCATTGTTTTTTTGTGCAAACAACTCCAGAGTTGTGAATTAGTTAACCACCAAAATGAGTGGAAAAAGGCCTGCTGCTGGTGGAAAGGGGAATAGGCGTGTTGGGAAGGGGAAAAAAGGTTGTGTCCGTGGGGTAGGTGTTAAAGCAACAGTAACATCTGCAGAAGAAAGACCATCTTCCAGCCAAACTAAAATGTCTACTTCTTTTAGCGGACAATGTGATAAGATCCCTTTCTTACGGCCACGTCAATCGCTACAAATTCCAGATGAGGCACAAAAACAGCAGGTGCTTCAACAGATATCAAGTGCTCCTTTAAGTGGGCTCTCCTCCACATCAACTTCAACATCACAAATACTCCAGTCCTCAAAGGTGTCACCCCAATCGCACTTGCTTCCTCACAGCTCCCAAATCTCCAGCTGCCCGTCTGAGTATGAGGTAGAACAGATGGTTGAGTCTGCAGAGCTGTTTACTCATACTATAGCCTGGGAATCAGAGGTCGACTCCAGCGCTTCTGTGAATCCAGACGAGGAAATGATCTGCACTGATGCCCAGAATCTTTATGAGTCGGATCCAGGACCAGACGCAGAAGGTTCTGACCATAATGTAGACCCTCATTCCCAAACTGTAACTCCTGTTGGTGGAGACAATGAGGAAGACGATGATAAGACTCAAATACCTGATTGGAGCGACAACTTTAGTTTTTTGTCAGGGCAGGAACAGGTTGGCTCTGAGGACGACGGGTGTGATAACGCACAGGGTGATGATGATGAGGTTGGAGATCCCACTTACTGTCAACCCACAGTCAGCCAAGAGATGAGGTCAGCAGAGGAGGTGGAGGAAGATGCTAGTGACGACGAGGTCAGGTTGCGCCTTCCTGGACAGAGACGTAGTACTGGAAGCACGTCAACAACTGCATCCTCAAACACAACTCTGCCTCTCACCACAAGTCGTGGTGGCTCTTCAGGTCGCATGGGTGCTAAGCCTTGCATAGCCTGGGCATTTTTTCAGATCGATAAAGATGACCCAACTCGTGTTATCTGTAACATTTGTCAGCAAAAGCTAAGTAGAGGCCAAAAAATACATAGTTTGAGTACTTCATGCATGAACCGGCACATGGACATGAAGCATAAGTTGCAGTGGGAAGCTCAGTGTGCTACAATGCGGCCTAGCCGGCAGGGCCAACCACCGTCTGCCATATCTTGTGCATCCGCGGCCTCTTCATCCTCTGTGACTGGGGGGACAGCAGTCACACCTGTTTTGGGGCGCAGACCTGCCACCTCTTTACCCGCAACAGCCAGCGTGATTGGCAGGTCATCATTTTCTTTGGAGGTGGGAACACCAGCTGGTGTTGAGCGCTGTCCGACATCGATAGCACCACCTTTGGATCAAGGCAACCTAACATGTCCGCCTGCATCTTCCTCACAGACCGGCAGTTTGCCGGGGACACCCTTATCAACCCCGTCTAAGCACAATAGCCAGCCCTCGGTCCCTCAGATGTGGACAAGTAAAAGACCATTTCCTCCTAGCCATGAGAAAGCTAAGAGGTTGAATTTCACCATCTGCAAGCTCTTGGCTACAGAAATGCTGCCTTTCCGCCTGGTGGACACAGAGGATTTTCGAGACCTTATGTCCGTCGCAGTGCCCCAGTACCAGATGCCCAGTTGGCACTACTTCTCAAAGAAAGGTGTGCCTGCGCTCCACCAGCATGTCGCACACAACATCACCGCTTCTTTGAGAAACTCTGTGTGTGACAGGGTGCATTTCACCACAGACACTTGGACGAGTAGGCATGGACAGGGGCGTTACATGTCGCTGACTGGGCACTGGGTAACTATGGTGACAGCAGGACAAGGGGCTGCTGTCCAAGTCTTGCCGTCCCCACGAGTTGTGCGTCAATCCTCTTTATGTCAAAGTTCCTCCACTGCTTCTGCCTCCTCAACCTCCTCTCGGTCTTCCACCTGCACCCAAAGCTTGTCTGGTCATGCCACAAGCTTTCTAACTGCGCAGAAGGGATCCTGCACACCTCCTTACTATGCTGGCAGAAGGGCTCAACGTCATCAGGCGGTTTTTACATTGAAATGTCTGGGAAATGTGAGTCACACAGCTGAGGAGTTGTGGTCAGCTCTGGAGAACCAATTTCATGAATCGTTGTCTCCACTGGACCTGAAACCAGGGAAGGCCGTGTGCGACAATGCTGCAAACCTGGGTGCGGCCCTTCGCCGGGGCAATGTCACACACGTGCCTTGTATGGCTCACGTGTTGAACCTGGTTGTCCAGCAATTTTTAGCCCACTATCTCAGACTAGATGGCCTTCTGCAGAGGGCACGGTCGCTGTGTGCTCACTTCCGCCGTTCGCATCCCGCAGCTCAGCGACTTACATCTCTACAGAAGTCGTTGGGCCTGCCACTTCACCGGCTAAAATGCGATGTGCCTACCCGGTGGAATTCAACTCTGCACATGTTGCAGCGACTGTGGCAGCACCGACAAGCCCTGGTGCAATACGTTCTGACGTATAGCCTGGGCCAACGAGATTCAGAGGTGGGGCAAATCACGCTGGAGGAGTGGTCTCAGATCAGGGACCTATGCACCCTTCTGCACAGTTTTGAAATGGCGACGAAGATGTTTAGTGCTGACGATGCCATTATCAGCATGACTATTCCGGTGATTTACATGCTGGAGCACATGTTAAACAGAATTCGGAGTCAGGTGGTGGCACAAGAGGAGGTGGAGGAAGTAGAGGAGGAGGAGTTGTATGCGGAAGGGCTAACATCTGCAAGGTCCAGACGGTCGGCAGCACCAAGGCGGCAGGCATGTGAGGGTGGGGGAGATGGTTTTACCAGGGCGCATGGTAGCAGCCAAACTAGTGAGGAAGGTGCAGGAGCCCAGGAAGAAGTGGAGGACGAACTGATGGAAGACTCATCAGATGAGGGAGACCTTGATCACATTTCTGTTGTGCGAGGTTGGGGGGAGAGGACAGAGGAAGGAAGCATGATTGTTACCTCGCCACCAACACAACAGGGACTTGGTGCTCCTGGATGCGCAACACACATGAGTGCCTTCTTGCTGCACTACCTGCAACATGACCCTCGAATTGTGAGAATTAGAAATAATCCTGACTACTGGGTTGCCACACTGTTAGATCCCCGGTACAAAAGTAAATTTGCAGAAATTATTCCTGCCATAGAAAGGGATGCACACATGCAGGAGTATCAGCAGAGACTGTTGCAGAATCTTACATGTGCTTTTCCACAAAATACCAGTGGTGCACGTAGTGAATCTCACAGTTCCAACTTGCCAACCGTGGGACCGTCAAGTGTTCAGCACTCAAACCGTAACAGAACCACAGTATCTGCTGGTAACATCAATTTTGCGGAATCATTTCACCACTTTTTTAGCCCATCCTTTGCAAGGCCACAGGAGACAAGAAGTCTGACACATAGTCAACGCCTAGAGACGATGGTACAGGAGTATCTCCAAGTAAACATTGAAGCCACGACTGTGTCACTGGACCCTTGCTCTTTTTGGGCTTCCAATCTGGATAAATGGCCGGAGCTAGCCACTTACGCCTTGAAGATCTTGTCATGCCCCGCAGCCAGCGTTCTGTCTGAACGTGTGTTCAGCGCTGCTGGTGGTGTGCTGACAGATAAGCGCACGCGGCTCTCCACTGATAATGTAGACAGACTCACGTTCATAAAGATGAACAAATCATGGATCCGAAACGACTTTTCTACCCCTGTGTCATCCTGGGGAGAGTAAAAGCTTGATGATTGGTTAAAATCACCCTATCAACCGTTTTAAGCTTTCAAATTACTAATCATGTTTATCTGTATCTTGGCTGGAAAATAATTTGGGCTTTGTAGCAGTGTGCAGCACTGATCCTATTAGGCCATCTATACTAAAGCTTCACCAGATTTAAAATTAAAAATAATTTTTAGCTGCATCTAGCCCGGAAAATAATTTTG
Source organism: Phyllobates terribilis (assembly GCF_046119375.1). Taxonomy (NCBI): domain Eukaryota; kingdom Metazoa; phylum Chordata; class Amphibia; order Anura; family Dendrobatidae; genus Phyllobates; species Phyllobates terribilis. The sequence goes on from NW_027362772.1 coordinate 157,174,837, forward strand.
GGGCTCCGAGATGCGCAAGACACATAAGTGCCTTCTTGCTGCACTACCTGCAGCATGACCCTCATATTGTCAGAATTCGAAGTAATCATGACTACTGGGTTGCCACACTCTTAGATCCCCCAAACTTTTCGATCAACCTTTTCATTTTAATAAAGACCAAAAAAATGGTCATTTTTGAAATTATAAGCATTAGCAGGTTGTTAGAAACTGAAATCAAACAGTTTTCAACTCAAAACTTTATTCTAGGTGATGTTACATTTTCACATAGGACCCCTTGTTCGAAAGGAGCTTCTGAACTCTCTCGTCCATTGAATTTGTCAGGTTTTGGATGGTTTCTGCTTCAATTGTTTTGCATGAGGACAGAATACCCTCCCAGAGCTGTTGCTTAGATGTGAACTGCCTCCCGCCATCATAGACACTCCTTTTAATGATGCTCCAAAGGTTCTGAATGGGGTAGAGGTCAGGGGAGCATGGGGGTCACACCATAAGTTTGTCCCCTTTTATGCCCATATCAGCCAGAGATGCAGATGTTTTATGTGCAGCATGAGATGGTGCATTATCATGCAGAAAAATGATCTTGCTGTGAAATACACGGTTCTTCTTCTTGAACCATAGCAGGAAGTGCTGTTTGAGAAAATCCACATACATTATGGAGTTCATCTTTAGCGCCTTCAGGGATCCTAAAGGGGCCGACAATCTCTCTCCCCATGATTCCAGCCCAAAACATTACTCCACCTCCTCCTTGTTGGCGCTGTAGCCGTGTTTGCTTGGGGTGTCCATCAACCAGCCATCCTCCACTCCATCCATCTGGACCATCGAGCGCTGCACGACACTCATCCGTGAACAAAACAGTTTTGAAATCAGTCTTCATGTAATGTTTGGCCCACTGGAGCCGTTTCTGCTTGTGTGAAGTGGATAGAGGAGGTCGACAGGATGGCGTATGCACAGCTGCAAACCTCTGAAGGACCCTGCATCTTGTTGTTCGGGGGACGTTGGAGGCACAAGCAGCTTCAAAAACTTGTCTGCTGCTATGACAAGGCTTTTTTGCCGCTGCTCTTTCAACCTGACGTAATTGCCTGTAGGAAAGAGTCCTCAATTTGCCCTTATCAGCACGCACACGTGTGTACTGTGAATCAGCTACATACTTCTTGATTGCCAAGACACTTCATCCTGATCATCGCACAATGTTGATTGTAGTCATGCCTTGACCTAAACACTCCACAATTTGTTGCTTCTCAGCAGCCGACACATCCTTTTTCTTTCCCATTTTGGCAGAAAATGTAGGCTGCTTAATAATGTGAGAGAGCCTTCTTAAGTAGTCTTGCCTTTCATTGGACACACCTGCCAAACTAATTAGCACAGGTGTCTGCAATTGCTTACAGTGATATAAAGAGCCCTGACACACATCACCATCAATGAGTTTAACTGACAAACAAACAAATTCTTCCCTTATCACTCCTAAACACTTTTTGCATAATAATTTGGAACGCAGTGTACATGTGCTTTTCCACAAAACACCAGCGGTTCACGTAGTGAATCTTACAGTTCTAACTTGCCAACCGTGGTCTGTATGGAGTTGTTCAATAAAGGGCCCAAAATTAAGATAACATAGATGGGAGAGGTCTCTATGAATAGGAATTCCTAAGTATTTGATACCCTGTGAGGGCCAGGCAAAGGGAAAGTTGGACTGGATGGAATCCTATATGGATTTGGGGAGGGAGACATCGAGGGCCTCAGACTTCGCTGCATTGATTTTAAAATTTGACCATGTAACAAAGTGATCTATTTCAGCCATAACAGCATGGATGGATATATGTGATTGAGTGATATATACTAGGACATCATCAGCAAATAGAGAGCACTTGTACTCGGTGCCTCCCACCTCAATCCACCTAATATTGGGGTTATGGCGAATTGATGAGAGCAGGTGCTCCGTCACTAGGATGTATAAGAGAGGGGACAGAGGACATCCCTGCCTTGTCCCATTGGTGATTGTGAAAGGTGATGAAAATGTTCTGACGCACCCCCTGGGCCTTGGGACACCCGGAGCCGGACTCTTTTTGGTGGATGCTGGTGGTTGTAGTCTTCGTGGCGGCGACCCGGTTCCGTGGCTCAGGGCGGTCAAACCAGTGGCGGAACTATTTATGTGGTTTTGATGTTTAAATGTACGACTACGCCACCCGTGGATTGCGGTCAGAGTGAACCGCCGCTACAGGGCAGACCGCTGAGGCTGGTGTTGTGGGTGCAGCAGAGCGTAGCATAACTCCCCACGGGAGGAGTATAGCCTCAGGGCAGTGTATGCGGAGGATGGGGGTGATGGTGCAGGGCAGCAGCAGTAACGACACGGAGTCAGTGATGCAGTTCAGGGCCTTTACTCACAGTTCTTATTATCCAGACCACGTCTGCAGGTAACGGCTGCCCACGTCGTACTGTGCTCACCAGGTGAGGGGCTCAGACAACTCCCAGATAACTTTGGAGCACTTCACAGGACCCCATTTGTGTGTCCTTTGTATGGCCTTTCTTACGAACACTTCTGTCCGGCTGCCTCGGGCCTCCTCTTGGTAAACTTGGCGCCAGTTTCCCTGACCCTATGTGGTGCCTTCCTAGCGGGTGTAGCGAGGGGCTGCGCCACATAAAATGTCAGAGCCTCCGGTTTCTAGCTGAGGGTCGTTTCCTGCCTCCACTAGTTCGGGGACCGGTCTCCCCCTTTGGCCTGACCCCTCCACGCAGGTGGATTCGGGCGTGCGGTGGCGACTCGCCCGTCCGCACCCCTGGGATCCCTTCATTCCTCGTTCCTGGAGCCTTCTCCGCTCCTCTTCCTTCCTTCTCCCTCTTCCAGGCCTGGGCCTCTGTTACTAGGCCCGCCTCCGGAGCAGAGCTCATGCAGAGCCCCTGCTCCCTGCCACTTCTGCTCAGACTTCTCTGCACTGAACTAAGATGGTGCCCACCTTTTATACTCCCTTCTCAATGCACCCAGAAACTGCTTCCTCCCTGCTCCTGCACTACAGGGTTCCCCTTCCTCAGTGTTCCCTCCCCCCACTCCAGCCAGGGACAGGGACTGTCGTGCCCATCTCAGGGGCATATTGGTCGCCCTGCCCCACGGCAATGTGGTGTAATGCATGCAGGTGTCGGGTCCTGATCCACACTACATCCTTACCTGAGAGTGAGATATCACACCTCTGGGTGAGGTGCAATACCTCTGTAGCAACCGAGCCCTCAGGGTGCTACAGTTCCATTCATCTTCAGCCTAGGTGACGTATTGCGATACAGGGCCGTGATTTTGGCTATAAAAGGGTCCCCTAGACCCCTACCCCAAGCTTTTTAAGAGAATCATATATGGCGTGCCAGGAGACTCTATGGAATGCTTTCTCAGCATCCAACGAGAGTATCTAATTCCAAATTTTTAACTGCATCTAGCCCAGGAAATACTTTGTGCCTAGTAGCAGTGTCTGCTAGTCAGCGGATTATCCCGGCTGTTAAGCAAGCTACACCACCTGTAGTTTGGACACTTAATTTTTTCAAAGGAAATGCTTCGGGACCACGGGATACTCAGTGAAGAGCATCAGGAGGCACCCCAAGGCATAGGGGCTGGGACTGGCAGTAGGATGCCTTGCGGTGGACAGCCGAGCTCGATCCTTATAAAAGCTTTTTAACTGCAGCAGCTTTAGTGGACGCTACTGGAGCTGGAATTACGCGGCTGCTGGCATGAGACTTGCCCTCCAATAGATCCTTGTAAATGGATTTAAAGTGTATTTATTCAAATTAGAGAGACAATTTAAATTAAAAAGCTTAGAGCTGCCTCCACCACAGGGGGGCTCGCTCGACCCACCAGCGGACAGGCACCAGTATTGGGAGAGGGGGGCTGGCCGTCAGGGTTCACCGCGGCTCTGGCACAAACCCGGCGACACGGAGGTGGCACGGGCAGGAGCGGACTGGCCGTGTCGGCTTCTCACTTTTTGGATTTTAGAAGGGCATGACATGCCTATATCTGTGTCTCCCCCTCCTTTTACTCCTCCACCTCTTTTATTTTCGCATGACTATATGTACTTGTCACTTTTCCATGTGTTAGTTATGTCTTCTGAGCAGTTTGTCAGCTTTTGGACACCTTTGAAGGTGTTTTCTATGTGTTTCTATGTGTTTTTGTTTGCCTGCCATTGGTTTTAACGGTGTTCGAAGGTGTTCGACGAACCGAACCGAACACTACGGGGGTGGCTCAACACTAGTAGGAGCCCACTAGTGACACCAATACCGAAGTGGGAGACAGGAGCCCATCCAGTATTCACAAGGAGGGAAAAAAAGGGCCATCCAAGACTACAAAAGGCTCCTAGAAAGACTTTTGCTGGACAGGAAACTTCAGCCTGTAACACCAGGTGGATCAGAGGTCTTGTACACCATACAAAGACAGGAATTACTGGAGAAGGGCGTCATTGTAGGGCGAAGGTAAACGGAAGACCAACAACCCGATGGCTTGATCCCATCAAGATAACAGCAGAGAAAACTCTGGTGGACCTATCTAGGCTTGCTCAAGATCGATCTTCCTACAAATCGCTTATCCATCAAGTTGCCATGGCTCAAGATCAAAACAAAGGCTGCTTAAACAAAACAAGGAATCCTAGAACAAAAAGTTCCTCCAAATTTGTCCACTTACAGGAACTGAGGAGAATGGGGGAACATTATCCCCTTTAAAATAGATATTGAAAGAAGCTGGATTCTTATTTATTGCCAAGAAGGTTAAGAGTCTCACTGATGCAGTCATAGGCGTTAAGGAATTAAGTCATCTGTATGACAGAGATCCTCAGGCCATTTCTAGGGTCGAAATAACCGGCAAGCCAGAATTACCATGCCGGCCATGTTCCACAACTTAACAAGGCCTAAGTTGAACTGTTAGCCAACTAAGTATAGCACACGAAGACAGGTTATAGAAGGGAAAGAACTTGAGTAACCCAGAAGTCATGGGCTACATCACAAAACATCAAGTCTATGACAGAGTATGACCTATTACGGGCAAAATATATGAAAGCACACATCTAAAAAAAGAAATAAAGACTAACATTAAAATGATTTTATTTTCGAGAGGCCGTAAAAAAGGAAATAAAATAAATGCAACTTTACACAAGTTCAGGGATGATTTTGTTACATAAACATGTAAAACATACCCACCTACAAGACAAAAAAAAAAATTCCAATGGCGAAGTCTGAAATTGATGGTAAATAGCATTACTGTTTAGTAACTGCACATTTAATCACGGTTGAGGGAGATCCAAGTTGTATTCACAAGCGAGAAACAGTGGCTGTGGCTTCTTGAATGTACACTACGAAGTCTGGCTACAGAAGAAAAAGTTCATTTGAGGATGGAGAGTTCGTCAGAGTAGACAAGGTCACTCCATAGGAGGCTCCATCATATAGCCATTCTCTGTGGATAAATAGCCGTCTCCAGACTGCATGGACTCTTGGTCTAAGTATATATCTTGGCTGGTCTCCTCAGTTTGCTCCTGGATCATACCGTTATCTGGAATTCTCTCCTCCCTCTTCTCACTGCGGTCACCACGGTCTCTATCCCGTTTGTGTTCCCGGTCCCTGTCCCTATCTCTGTCCCGCCTGCGATCTCTGTCCCTATCCCTTTCCTTATCTCGATCGCGGTCTCTATGGCTGCGTCTCCTGTCTCGATCCCGGTCTCTATCTTTATCCCTGTCCTTTTCTCTATCCCTGTCTCGGTCACGATCCCTACTCTTCTCTTCTGGCTCCGGTTTGTACTCAATTCCATCCAAGCCTGTATCAACTGCCTGTAAGTCTTCAACAGTAACCTCAGCAGCTTCTTGACTTTCCCCTTCAACACGCTCTTCTTTCTTTTCCCGGTCACGGTCTCTATCCCGTTTCCGGTCCCTACTACGACTCCTACGTTTGCGATCTCGGTCCTTATCCTTGTCCTTATCTTTATCCTTATCTTTGTCTTTATCCTTATCCTTATCCCTACTCCTTTCCCTGCTACGTTTCCTTTCATCCTTTTCACGACTGCGGGACCTTCTCCGACGCTCCCTGGAACGGCTTCTACGCCTCTCACGATCCTTATCGCGCTCCCGGCTCCTTTCTCGTCGGTCTCTTTCCCTTTCTCGGTCGCGATCCCTGTTAAAAGCAGATAAGCCTTAAAGTTAATAGGCGCACAGTATTAAGAAAAAAATTATATAATATATACCTACGTTAAAGGGGTTTTCCACTTCTATATGACCCAACTCTTCCCAACAATCACTTTTCTATTATACTTTTAATTACATGCGATTCATCTATGGGAACATCTTGGAATCGGACGAAAAGACAAGAGGAGGTTACTAATGGGGGCTACGCAACCTTTCCATGATTGACAGGAGTCTGAGCACGCATACTCAGCTTGATTGCTAGGACATACGAAAGGAGGTCATATAGTAGTGGAAAACCCCTTTAAAAACTTTGTGGAAGCACTGGACTGGTTTGACAAATATGGTAAAAAAAAGGTTGATCTTAAAAACAATTTTCTGTAGGCCACGATTAGTTTACGGTTGTTGTAATAAATAAAAATCAAGTGTACACTTGTGTCGTATGCTTATGGATATAATCCTTACCTCTCGTCATATCTAGATGTATCATCTCTGCCAGAGTGCCGTATGTTAACATCGGCTCCCCCGCGTCTGGTGCCTCCGAGACCACCACCTAAAACATTCAGCAAGTTAAAAGGTTGCAGAACATTTAATACAGACTTCCTTTTAGTTGTTACTAGTGAAATTAAATTGCACCTATCTTAAAATTACGGTGTAAAAATTAATATAAAAACAATGTCAACGGCTCCACTGCCTTCAGTCGGGCTAGTAGAGAAGCCTTTTTCAGATTCTTTGCACCACTGATGAGAGCAGTTTCCGAGATTACTAGTTAAACAGGAAATTGGCACATTTTGTCACGAGAAGTCTCCAATTTGAGGTGCTCTAGAATTTACCTACAAAAATTTTATCAAGTATTTTACACGATTTTTGTTTTCTGATGCCATCTGTTTAAAAACTGCAGCTCCTTCAATGGACCAGGCAGCGACTGACAACGATGTTCTTACCAAGTCTGCGTGGGCGCCAGCCTTTCACAGTACGTCCTCTCTCAACATCAACCAAAACACGCCTTCCATCAATTTTCTTTCCATCTGCATGCTTGTATGCCGCTGTAACACATTGTTTCCAGAAGGGGCAGAACAAAAGAAATTAGCCCAGGTGAACACCACATCTCCCCCTTTTCCCAGTACCCTAAAAATTTACACAAGTAAAATAAAACCAGAATACTAAATGCAGGACATCAAACGAGTAGCTCTTCTGCGCTGTTCGAGGAGAGGTCTAGAGCTGGTGGTGCCACGTCTGGTAATCATATGGTCAATGTTCTCCCCGTCTTCAGCAATGGCTTCCTGACATACCCATTTCAACACACAATATACTCTGTACATTTGGACTGTTTCGATTAAAATCCCAAGCTAAAAACGTCCCAATCGTACGTGAATGAAGTTTGAAGAACTATACTTAGGCGGGGGGCTAAACGGCAGACTTAAAGAGTGATCGTTGTTTTAATTTTTAGCTCATAAATCAATGGGACACATGAAAATAAGCAACTTTGTAATGTATTTTATCAGTGAAATCTACTTCCTTAATTTTCAAAATTCTCAATTCCTGGGAAAAATCTGTTTTCAGGGAAGACAGATTTTTACATTACTGAGATAAAATAACAGTTGGTGCTCATAAGGTTTTATGCAGATAGAAGGAGGAGCCATAAGCAGCTACTCCCCTCTACATGTCAGTTGGAGCTCATAAGATTCCATGTAAATGGAGGGAGGAGTTAAACAGAGGCCCTCCCCTCTACATAGAATCTTGAGCACCAACTGTCATCTCTGCCCTCTAAATAGAATCTTATGAGCACCAACTGTCATCTATCTCGGTATTTTAAACATGTGGTCTTCATTAATACAAAATTGTACCCAGGAATTGAGAATTTTGAGAATAAGTCCCGGCAAAGATAAAAAAAAAAAGCAGATTTCTCCGATAAGATACATTACAAAGTTGCTTATTATTGATTTATTAAATAAAAATTAAAACGGCGGTTACTCTTTGAGCCGCAAAACATGTCGCCACTACACTGCACCATAATTTTTATCGCATGCTGCAACTACCCAAATAGACTGACGTTATGTTGGTGATGTAACAGAAGATTGGTGTGTTCTTTGTCCGGAAGACAAATATGACAGCCAGTCAATGTAAATTGGTATGTTCTTTGTCCGGAAGACAAATATGACAGCCAGTCAATGTAGCCCTAACTTGGGGGGGGGGGGGGGGGGGGGGGGAAGAGTCAGACGGCCATATAAATCGTGACAAGGATTGCAACGGACTGGCTGTCGGCAAGTCCGAGAAATGCGTTGCGATCATTGTCAAAGTTATATGTCTGTGTGACTTTTCCTTTATAGAAGTTTCCCTAATCTGGAAAAAAAAAACCACAGGGAATCATCTTTAAACTTTTGAAAATGTTTCTTTTTTAAAAAGACTTAATATACCCCACCACCTGAAAAGGAGAAAGCACAGGTTATCAAATAAGTTTCCTATTCTGCCGATAAAATTAAATGACTTAAACGTATGCCAACTTTTATGTGCTTTTATTTGTCCCATTTGGAAAGAAAATAAAAACAAAAAAAAAACAACTTTATGTGTAAGGCAGCTACAGGTTTACTTTCAGTGTTTGCAGGTCTCTACAGAATTACACACACTGGTAAGTGAAGCGCTACAATAATATACAGCAAGAAGCACTAGACAAGACCACTAAAGTAATAAAAAAAAAAGTTTACCTGATGAAACTACTTACAAAAACTTTTCAAATTACCGCCTCAAATTCAACGAATTTCATGACGATATCTTGGGAAATGAGGTTTGAGAATCTTGGAAGGTCCTTTTTATTTAAATGATTTTTTTTTGGTGATCTGATGCATTTGGTCAAAGCTGAGAAAAGCTTACCTGTCTCAGCTGCTCTACTTATCTCCGGTATAATCACGATACAAAAGCTGCAGAACGGGATCGGCACCCGACAGATAAACGAGGGCTCCATTTAAAAGTCTCTGCTTCGAAAATTGGCAAACAATCTGCCATCTCCTAGTATAAAAGTCCATAGAAATGTCCTTTCTGCAGATCCGACCGCCCTGTCGGATGAATTTTTTGTTTGGTAGGAATGACCCGTACATACCGGCCAAACTTCCGAGCTTTCCATTCAGAAGGCTAAACTAAATTTTTTTTCACATGGATCGACAACAGTGATAATTTATGAACCTCTACCAAGATTACCAAGCTTGGTAGATGGAAACCTCAGCGGCAGGATAGTCCTTTTCCCCGGGATACTGATTACCATACCATACAGTTAAACCTCAGCACTGGTAAGCTGGTACATATTTTAGATGCAAGCTTATAAAGATGTCATGTCAACATTTGCAAGGACAGATCTACACCAAAACTTTACGTTAGGGAATTGCATTGTGAGCAATTCCTTAAAAAAAGGCCTTGTAGCGGAGCGGTTCCCTTTAAAAAGGGCCAGATCAAATTCGGGTGACTAGCTAGCAGTAGGCAAATTAAAGGGATTGTCTTTTCAATAGGCAAGACACGACCTATCACCGACTTACGGTTCAGCATACTCCACGCGAAGGAAAACGTATGCCCGCTCTCTTGAAAAGATAATCCATTTGACGCCCCTACTTTACAGTAGTATTAGGGAAAGTGCCCATATTGCAACTCCCTAACATACAAGTTTATCAAAAGGTGAACTTTCACCTTAACGGAATGTGAGAGAAGTTCCACCATAGAACGTTCACCTTACAGAATGTGAGAGAAGTTCCACCATAGAACTTTCACCTTACGGAATGTGAGAGAAGTTCCACCATAGAACGTTCACCTTACGGAATGTGAGAGAAGTTCCACCATAGAACTTTCACCTTACGGAATGTGAGAGAAGTTCCACCATAGAACGTTCACCTTACAGAATGTGAGAGAAGTTCCACCATAGAACGTTCACCTTACGGAATGTGAGAGAAGTTCCACCATAGAACGTTCACCTTACAGAATGTGAGAGAAGTTCCACCATAGAACGTTCACCTTACGGAATGTGAGAGAAGTTCCACCATAGAACGTTCACCTTACAGAATGTGAGAGAAGTTCCACCATAGAACGTTCACCTTACGATGCTTAGAGGTGGAAACCTGGCCAAAGGACCATAGTGGAGACAGACCGCTTCTCAGAACAGGTTGGATAAAAGGGGGGTAAAAAGTGAATAAGGGTGAAAGGGAAGGTTGGGGGGTGCATTGGTATTAATTGCATCCATGGTCAAGGATGGGATAGAGGCCAAAGGAAGTTACAAACAAGAGTACCAGGAACCTGAACAGGTTGTCATGATTGTAACATCAGAATGAGAGGAGACAGTGCCTTACCACTGACCACAAACCTACTTCCCGCACATACCCCTCTCCATCCAAGCAGTCTTCGGCTTCATCCTTTTAAAAAAAGCGAAGATTTACCATTGCTGGTGGGCTGCCGATTCGTTATTGCCTCTATTTGATTGAAGCATCATGCGCCAATGAGAAGGCGAAAGGATGACTCCACGCACTTGCTGTGGCTTACCTGGGCCCTAGGCCTCACTTTGCTCAGACTAACCTTACCTAGGCATGAATTAATGCAATCAAAAACTTCTCGCTCTACTTCTAAAACTAAATAGGCACGGAGGACTTGTGCTGCACATTGCAACACTGCATCCCACAAGACACAGACTGCTAACAGAGCTGCACCGTTACACGACTGTCGCCACAGATACAATGGAAACAGTGTGAACGTGAACTAAAACTGGAGACTACAGAGCTAACCTAACCCTACCGTAACCTCATCCATAAAATCCACTTCCTATTCCAAAAATCTGACTTTAGAGCCTGTTTTTTTTTCTTCTTTTTAATAATTTAAATGCACAAGCTTTGTGCTAAAAAACATTTTGGATTTGACAGGATCATTGCCGGTTACAAAACGAGTTAAAAGATAATCAGACGGGGAGCTCTTAAGCTGAATTATGACCACCGAATTCAGCTCAATTATGTGCCGATTTATGATCACCAACCACATAAAAAATAGATCTTCACAAACTCTCCTACCAGATTCTTTGATAACTTGTTCAGCAGCCGGCAATAGACTGTGCAAAACCAAAGGTTTACAAAATGCAGTTTCTAATCAGACCAAAATGAGAAAAATTAAATATATATATAATTCCTTCAATTAGGTTTCATTACAAAAATATAATTCATATATAATTTTAATTTATTTTTTTAAGCCTAAAATAACAATTTTTTTTTTAAAGCCCCCTTTAAGTACTCAGTTTGGCAACTATAGCTGGATATAAGTAGGACAAACGGACAGATGACTACCAGAACTCAAGCTTGTGATGGCTATCGCTCCTACATCCTCATATGCACACAAATATATTTGGAATCCATATTGTCAAGCTCCCAAATACCTTTGTAATGCATTTCAATACATATCTGTGTCCTGCATAATTTGTCTATATCAGTGACCTCAGCCTGTGCTACATTTCGGACCATATTTCTACGCTGGAAGCACTTTTCCTTGTGCTCCTAATGAGGGGTTTTGTAGTTTAAAGTAACAGCACAGAATCACCTTCCGGCTACGTTCCCATGATGAGTTTTTTACGCAACTTATTTTTTAAAAGTAACCTATTTTACTTAAAGGGTGCAGAAAAACTGCATCAAAAACTCTCCAAAAATTCATTGTGGGAAGGTAGCCATACTGAGAGATCTTACCTTTCCAAGTAGTACTGTAGGTAAATATCGTAAAGCAGAAGTGGAGGCTTACCGGCCAAATCAATGGCCTGAATCTTTCATTGCAATCTGTCTAATTTTAGCTATAAAAAAAAAACTTTAAAATGCTACTGTAAGCAAACTAAAGCTCTGTGCACATTGCATTTTGAGCCCTAGATTTAGAAAATAAGCTAATTGGGCTCCCAACAAAGACCCAAAAAATATGTCCTTTTTGGCCTCCATTGGCACAACTTTTTAAACTATGTAGAAAAGTGCAACAAACTGCACTTTCCTACACAGAAGGCCTCCAAAAACAAGCAAAAAAATAATAACGCCCCCAAGTGTGCTATGTATTTAAACTATGGCGGACATGTGACAAAGTAGGACTGTATGCCCATACGGTGGCCTGCCTTCTGTCATGAAATAGTCATCGGGAACGTCTAACTCATGCAGAAGGCTTGATCGCTGTGTGCACAGAGCCTTAGACAATTATGTGTCATGATGATAATGGAACTAATTGTAATTGCCATTTAAAAAAAAAAAAAAAAAAAAAAAAAAAAAAGCAGTGTAGAATATCTGTACGTGTTCCTCAACAGTTTATCCTTGATGTATGTAATGGTGTGTCAACACAAGAAACACATTAGAAGTCTTGAAAGTAAGCTTAAGTCTCAAACTACCTGCTCTGATCTCATGGTACATGACCCACAGGTGAAATTTTAGGCAGATCACTCAGGTCTCCTATCCGGGCTTCTGGATAAAAAAAAAAAAAATATATAGAACAGATCTGATTCAATATTTCTTTGCAAAAAGCTGTTTAAAGTGAGCCGGTGTCTATTGCACCAAAACTTCTAAGGTGAATTAAACAAGAACCAGACTACGTTTTTTTCCACTACAGGTATCCATTAAAATCAGTATACGCCAGGTTAAATTGTGATGTCAAGTTCTCTTTAACAACTTTCCTTGCATACAAAAAGCTAATAAAGCAGTCGCTTCATGTGTGTGTGGGACCAAAAGGGTCCTGGCAGCAGTTAAACAGCTTTTTATATAGAAATCTTAGAGAGTAGTATAGGAGACCTGATGGCGCCACTTTAAAGGGTAATTCCACCCAAAACAAAAAAAAAAAAAGTTGGAATTGAACAAAGTTAGTCTAAAACTAAAAAAAAATATTCAGTGCTCTAATACTGTATGTGCTGCCTGATTATTGTATATTATAAAGGAAAATATGAATGTCTGCAAAGCTAAATACATCACGGATGAGCTAAATTTTGGGTGGAGTTAGCCTGGATCAACGGCACTTGCATGAATGATTGCGGACCCTCCCTACTAGACATGGTGGTGTAATAATTGACTTCTAGGCTGATGTGTAATTTTGCTCACCTGTGTCTCGTGTGTAAATGCTGCAAAGTCTTACCCATCATACAAACCCTTATACCAACCATACAATGAGATGTTGTAAAGGGGAGCATTAGCATCAGCTGCAAGCCAGCAGTGGCAATTGCCATCACAATGGTGGCTGCAGTGGCAATAAGAACACAAAATTAATACACCCCACTCACAATTGGTACTTTGTACAGATAGTTATTTTTTTTTTTTGTTGTAAAAAACAATTTACAGTACAAAAGATGGGCAACAGATGACTACTGTGGATCTTAGGCCACGGCCCCACTATCAGTATTTTCACTATCAGGAGTGGGAGCCAAAACCAGGAGTGGGTGGTAAATGCAGAATTGGTGACTTGTTTCTATTCTACCTTTTCTCAGATTGTTCCTCACCTGGTTTTGGCTCCCACTCCTGAGAAAAAATACTGACCAAATACTGATAGTGGGGCCATGGCCTTACATTTATGGTCATTAAGTGGAGTTGGGAAAGTACGGTGAACTCCAACTTGTCCTTTAGGATTCAATGCCATGGAGAGCAATGCAGAAAAACTATGTGGATTTAGGGCTTAACTAACCTAATCCATGGCATTAATAACTATAGCAATGTTGCCCATCATAATGTCAATTTAGAGCAGGACCCGTGTTACAGTAATCCCGAGTATCTTTTCTTAAGAATGCTCATATACCAACCCCGCTCAGACGAGCGTATAGGTCAGGGTGCTAAAGCAGCACACTCGCCTAATAACCCGAGCGCAATTTTTCACAATTTTTGAAGAAAAAAAAAATATATATATCATGCACCAGTCTGATCTGTTTTACACACCAGCCTAGTGCATGTCAAAAGCTGGAAGTACCTAAACCCGGCCGCTGGGTAGACAAACACACCGAGACAGCCTTATCCACAAATTGACTAGCTCTTTGGTTTTTTACCCATCGCAGATGAGATGAATGATTAATCTGAAATGTAGAAATCTGTGTGTAACCTCATGGTGAATAATACCCAGTGGAAGGACAATAATAATAAAAAAAAAAAATTTAATAAAACACAGGGATCCGGCAATGAAAATATCTTGCCTTGCGTGTTGAGTGCAGCGGTGGGATTAGTGGAATTCGGGTACCCACATAATGCAATAACTTACCTTCTGGAAACAGACCCTTAAAGTTAAGGGCTTTTTTTAATTTTTTTTTATTTTACATATTTAGAATGACAAACATATTAAAAGAGAAATTATCAGAAGAAACTTACAGTGCATGTCTCGTTCATGTTCATACTCTATAAAGGCATATCCACGGGGCTTTCCTGATCGCTTGTTATAAACCATGTGAATCTGTAGGTTTGGAAACAAAACGGATGCATGTAATATACTAGAAAAGCTAAAAAACTAAAACAAAGCGCACAAAATCAAAACGGAAGATCAGATGTGCACTCAAAAGAAAAGTTTCAGTGTCCCATGGAAAATCTGCAGATCAATTTTTGAAGAAAAAAAGACGTTGTGTGCCCATACCCTAAAGCTGCAGGGGTAAAAGAAAAATAAATATTCACCCATAAATTGACATGCTTTGTGGATTTTAAATCCCTCAGCATGTCAATTCTTTTGGTGGATTTTTTTTTATTTTTTTTTTTTACGGAAGATTAAAAAAAAAAAAAGGACAGGGATTGTACCTTAAAGATAAATTTATTTATTTTTTTGGGGAAGGGAAGGATGATGTTTCAGATAAACTAGAATATCAACTAAATACTAAAGCAATTGAGACGAGCAGCGATTTAAAAACTAAAAAAACATACCCGTTTGATTGGTCCGTATACTTCAAATTCTCTTCGCAGCTTAGATTCGGTTGTGTCATAGTTCTGAAACGTGATTAAAAAAATAAAAAGAATGGACAATAACATGTGATTTAAAATAAATCTCATCTAGTCAAAAACACAAGAAGAAACTCCCAAAACAAACTAATTCCCCCCTAGTTTAAATCCTCTAGGTGTGCTCTTTTTGGGCATCCTAAACATGACTTTAATATGCAAACGAACAACAGATCCAAAATGTCCTGAATCAGCCGAGAAAGTCAATAGAGAGAAGGGAATGACCATCTAGTCGGCACATAAAGGGAAATTTTGATGGCGAGCACATTGCAAGCTGTCACAATTTGGTAAATTTCAGCCCAAGAAAAACTTTTTAAAATGCCAAGAAACAAAATAAAAAAAAAACCCTGGTCATGGCATGATTCTCCTATCAGTAACAACCAGGGACAACAACATGGAAACTCACCACTCTGGCGACAAATAGCGTTTTGAAGGCATCTCCTTGAGCATTTGGATCATTGTGAGGATCCCCTGGTTGCGAAAGAAGAAAAACGAGATGTTATGAAGTTTTTACGCTGCAGGTAAATTTGGAAGTTCCACCACAAAACATCTGGATAAAGCATCGAGTACGGACACTTACAGACTTTCAGCTCATTTTCCACTTCTTGTTGTCTTCTCTCAATCTTCTCTCTCCTCTGCGCGGGGGAAAATAGTGTGAAATATTCAGCTAGCCTTACATTTATAGATCGTTATGTTGCAAGTAACCTTAATACCAATTATTATAAGGCTCAATACCATTAGTTTTTAGACTGGCACATAGACCTTTGTTTTACTGCTGACATATCTACAATTACTACTCTATCAAGACTAGTTTATGGATGTCTAAATATTCTTTTCTTTACAACTGATAGATATCCTCAATCCATTGAAGTTCTTGGAAAGACTAAATCAGATGTCAATTGTCTGTACTGACCACACATTAATCAGCCAATAAACACTACAGATGAATAGTAACATGAAGCCTCTACCTTTCTCTCCATTCGCTCATCACGAGTCTCTGCTCTTGTCGGTGGTGGAGCATCTCTGGGGTCCTACGTAGAGTGGAGAAAGAACAGAGTAAGGCCCCATTCACACGTCTATCTTTCTTGGATGTGGGCTTTTCAGTTTTGGAACTGTTAACACGGCTGTTCTCACTGTCGAAGTGTGTCAAGTTTAGTCCAACTCTGGGACCCAACTTTTATGGATGTGAAGGGACTGAACACCAGTGCCATGTGCTGCAACACCGAAGTGTTTTAGCTCACCTCAAATTCTCTAATGTAAGGAGCTATTCCACAGTACGGCTGGTTGTGGTGCTTTTCGTGAGGTAGTTTCTCCAATGGTGGCAGGTATGGAACTGGATCTCTGGGCGCAAACAGAGCCAGCAAGTTGGGGGGCAAAAACTGCGTCATTTTGAAGACCTGGAAAAAACAAAAAATTCAACGTGAAACAGATAGCAAAAATAACAAAAGTACTGTATCTCTTAACTGTGCTTAGAAATCGGTCTGAACCCAGTCGGACCCCATAAAATTTTCTACGCTTTACAGTACAAGTGAAGCAAATGTGATTTAATGGACACTCGAGCCCACCATACGTTAATAGACGCTATTGAACTGTGCGTGCGTGTGTGTACGCGCGTTTTTGGCTTCTTCTGCAAGCTTGAAAATGTAATTAAAAAAGCAATAATGTTTATTAATGCAGAATCCAGATTTTCCGCAATAAAAAAAAAAATGCTGCGTCTCAGTGGCACCAAAAACACATAAAAACGCATCAAAATCACAATAATAATTGCAGACTGCTACAGTGTATTTTGATGCAGATACCTGTGCACACACAAAAAAAGCTGAAGACGCACACTAAATGTGAATATGGCCTTAAAACTTATTTACAGCAATGGTGAACATGAAGACTAAAAGCCCTCAGTCTGACGTGAATACTTTAGGGGAAAAGCAGAAACATTTCTACAGTCAGATGACTTCCCAGATTCTGCCCTCGTGTTGCGGACAAAGGTCATCAATGGCAAACTGTTATTTGCTGCGGAAGAAATCTCAGAAGAGTCTCGGGGCTACGTCATGTCTTGGACAAGGCAACGATTCACCACGATAAAGGCTACAAAACTGTATTGTGGGAGCATAGGGTTAGTAATGCTTCTTAGGGCTGCTACAGACCCAAACTAGTCAGCATTATATATGCCCATGAGGCTGCTGCGTTCGTGCATTGCAGTCCGACAGTCACTATCACGGTCTGTCTGACCCCTTCAATCACTAGACATCTCTAAAACCTCACACGGCACATCAATGACCAGACAACGGTGTGCTGTGCAGTGCTGCTCATTTCCACTTTAGACGCCAAGAGATGCTGCCGCAGCCTGGGGCCAGTCCTGACAGGGGGGCTACAGCATCTTTTAATGCCTGATGTGGAAATAGGAAGACTTCAAAAGCCCCTTAAAGGGATTATCCACTACTTGTATACTGATGAGCTCTCTTAGCATTAGTTACTCTAATTTCCCTCTGGATCAATAAAGTGTATTGTATTTAATAATTTATAAAAAAACAAAAAAACAGAGAGGGTCCAAAGCCCGGCGCCGCTCCACCACTTGGCCGTACATCACAGCTCAGTGTAGTAGTAGATGGCAAGTGCCACAAATCAGCTCCTGTTCTCTACAGTAACAATGCCAATAGGACAAGTGTTATACATAAAGTTACAGGAAAAAGTCTCATAATATCTTAAACCCCAAGACTGTTATTTTCTCAATTTGCACTGGAATAATCTTTAGGACTCTGATCACACAAATTTATTGCCACATGGATAAAGTAATCCATCTAAGGGTATGTGCACACGGTCAGGAGCTGCGGCGTGTTATGCAGGGTCAAACTCGCAGCGTTCAGATGTTACAGTATAGTGGATGGATTTCTAGAAATCCCATGTCCACTATGCATCTGCGGATCACCCACGAAAACGGACAAGTGGCGTGTCTTTCCAAAACGCAGAATGTCTATTTTTCTTGCGGGTCCGCATGCGGGCTCTCCACATAGACCTGACCTCTATGAGTAAAGTCCACAGCTGAAAAAAAAAGGCGCCGCTCATTTGTATAAAATGAGCAGAAGCCGCCGCCGCCAGCTATTTTGCTGTGTTGGGCTGCAGGCGGCTACGGACAGTGTGCACATACCCAAAGGAAGACAAGTCTGAGGTCAGCAGCCCTGCACACCGGCCAAAACACCGGTTGAAAGGGCCTCAGATCCACAAGCAACAGCTCTGCTATAAGCCCACTAGACCCAGAGCTGACTCTGACGTACCCCCCCCAAGCAAGCCTAACCCCCCCCCCGATACCGAGCCGACTCAGACGTACCCCCCCCCGATACCGAGCCGACTCCGACGTACCCCCCCCCCGATACCGAGCCGACTCCGACGTACCCCCCCCCCGATACCGAGCCGACTCCGACGTACCCCCCCCCCCGATACCGAGCCGACTCCGACGTACCCCCCCCCCAGATACCGAGCCGACTCCGACGTACCCCCCCCCATACCAGGCTGACTCAGACATACCCGCCCCCCCATACCGAGCTGACTCAGACATACCCCCCCCCCCCGATACCGAGCCGACTCAGACATACCCCCCCCCCCGATACCGAGCCGACTCAGACATACCCCCCCCCATACCGAGCTGACTCAGACATACCCCCCCCCGATACCGAGCCGACTCAGACATACCCCCCCCCCCATACCGAGCTGACTCAGACATACCCCCCCCCCCCCGATACCGAGCCGACTCAGACGTACCCCCCCCCATACCGAGCCGACTCAGACGTACCTCCCCCCCCATACCGAGCCGACTCAGACGTACCCCCCCCCCCCATACCGAGCTGACTCAGAGGTACCTTCCCCCACACAAAAGCTAGCAGCCGGGCTAATGTCGGTGGAGCCCCCCAGCTGCCATCACAGGTAGCACCAGGCCCCCAGCCATACTCCTGCCCCGGTGTGGAGAGATTCTGGGCAAAGGGGGTCAGTAACAGCTCCAGTGGGACTACAACTCTCAGCATGTTCCCCAGGAAGCCGCCTCCCGTTACACTTGTGTGAGGAGCCATCAGGCCTCCGTCATGGCTGTATGCGGCGCCATATGCTCCCGCCCAGCGCCGGCCATTGCGGCCTATACCCGCCGGAACACACCCGCCGCCCCTACACAAGAAGCCGCCATCTCCTCACAGGCCCCAACTGCCGCTCTTACCGAGGAGCCGCCCGCTGTGCCGCCGCTCCAGCCCCGCTGTCCTCACCGCTCTCCCGCACTCTCCTCCCGTGTAACTGGCAGTACTGCTAGGCCGCACGGCGTGTGAATAGGCCACAAGGAGTCATGCGCGCGAATCCATCCGCCAACAAAACAGGGCAGAAAATGAAGCCACGCCCCCTCCGGCTCTACATTCGGCGCTTCATAGTCTGAGGTGTTCATCCGCTGGCGTGACGTAGACTGGAAGCGTTCGGTGTGTGTGACCGGGGGCGGAACGTCAGCTGCGGTTATTCCCCTTTCTCCTCAGTAATTGTTACATTCTACATTACTGCCTTGTATATAAATATTTCATTGGTGACAACCGGCATTGCCGCGTTCTTACCCCCCTCTGGTTGTCAGGCGCCTGTTTCCTCAATTTTTGCTTTCACTGTATGAGATAAATAATCTTTTATTTTAGTAGTTCGGACAGTTACGCAAGCGGCGATACCAAATCTATTATTTTTTTTTAATTTTTTTATTCTACGATTCAGGAAAAGGAACCTGATATGAATTTATTAACAGTATAGACCGAAAGTTTGGACACACCTCATTTAAAGATTTTTCTGTATTTTCTTGACTATGAAAATTGTACATTCACACTGAAGGCATCAAAACTATGAATTAACACATGTGGAA
The DNA here is from genome assembly GCF_046119375.1 of Phyllobates terribilis. NCBI lineage: Eukaryota > Metazoa > Chordata > Amphibia > Anura > Dendrobatidae > Phyllobates > Phyllobates terribilis. Next base: position 157,194,774 of record NW_027362772.1, read on the forward strand.
TTATATACTTAACAAAAAAGTGTGAAACAACTGAAAATATGTCTTATATTCTAGGTTCTTCAAAGTAGCCACCTTTTGCTTTGATGACTGCTTTGCACACTCTTGGCATTCTCTTGATGAGCTTCAAGGGGTAGTCACCGGAAATGGTCTTCCAACAATCTTGAAGGAGATCCCAGAGATGCTTAGCACTTGTTGGCCCTTTTGCCTTCACTCTGCGGTCCAGCTCACCCCAAACCATCTCGATTGGGTTCAGGTCTGGTGACTCTGGAGGCCAGGTCATCTGGCGTAGCCCCCCATCACTCTCCTTCTTGGTCAAATAGCCCTTACACAGTCTGGAGGTGTGTTTGGGGTCATTGTCCTGTTGAAAAATAAATGATGGTCCAACTAAACGCAAACCGGATGGAATAGCATGCCGCTGCAAGATGCTGTGGTAGCCATGCTGGTTCAGTATGCCTTCAATTTTGAATAAATCCCCAACAGTGTCACCAGCAAAGCACCCCCACACCATCACACCTCCTCCTCCTTGCTTCTCGGTGGGAACCAGGCATGTAGAGTCCATCCATTCACCTTTTCTGCATCGCACAAAGACACGGTGGTTGGAACCAAAGATCTCAAATTTGGACTCATCAGACCAAAGCACAGATTTCCACTGGTCTAATGTCCATTCCTTGTGTTCTTTAGCCCAAACAAGTCTCTTCTGCTTGTTGCCTGTCCTTAGCAGTGGTTTCCTAGCAGCTATTTTACCATGAAGGCCTGCTGCACAAAGTCTCCTCTTAACAGTTGTTGAAGAGATGTGTCTGCTGCTAGAACTCTGTGTGGCATTGACCTGGTCTCTAATCTGAGCTGCTGTTAACCTGAGATTTCTGAGGCTGGTGACTATGATAAACTTATCCTCAGAAGCAGAGGTCACTCTTGGTCTTCCTTTCCTGGGGCGGTCCTCATGTGAGCCAGTTTCTTTGTAGCGCTTGATGGTTTTTGCAACTGCACTTGGGGACTCTTTCAAAGTTTTCCCAATTTTTCGGACTGACTGACCTTCATTTCTTAAAGTAATGATGGCCACTTGTTTTTCTTTACTTAGCTGCTTTTTTGTTGCCATAACACAAATTCTAACAGTCTATTCAGTAGGACTATCAGCTCTGTATCCACCAGACTTATGCACAACACAACTGATGGTCCCAACCCCATTTATAAGGCAAGAAATCCCACTTATTAAACCTGACAGGGCACACCTGTGAAGTGAAAACCATTTCCGGTGACTACCTCTTGAAGCTCATCAAGAGAATGCCAAGAGTGTGCAAAGCAGTCATCAAAGCAAAAGGTGGCTACTTTGAAGAACCTAGAATATAAGACATATTTTCAGTTGTTTCACACTTTTTTGTTAAGTATATAATTCCACATGTGTTAATTCATAGTTTTGATGCCTTCAGTGTGAATGTACAATTTTCATAGTCATGAAAATACAGAAAAATCTTTAAATGAGAAGGTGTGTCCAAACTTTTGGTCTGTACTGTATATATTATTTTTACATATTATTTTTATATATTATAGATTTTAATTTTATATTATTTTTACATGTTATTTTTATATATTATAGATTTTGTTTAGATTTTTTTACATATTATTTTAATATTTTTTATATTATAGATTTTATTTTTACATTATTTTTTACATATTTTAATATTTTATATATTATAATATAGATTTTATTTATACATTATTTTTACATATTATTTTATATATTATATTATAGATTTTATTTTTACATTATTTTTATATATTATTTTAATATTTTATATATTATAGATTTAATTTTTACATCATTTTTACATATTATTTTATATGTATTCTAGATTTTATTTTTACATATTATTTTAATATTTTATATATTACAGATTTTATTTTTACATTATTTGTACATATTATTTTAATATCTTATATATTATATTATAGATTTTATTTTTACATTATTTTTACATATTTTAATATTTTATATATTATATTATAGATTTTATTTTTATATATTTTTACATATTTTATGTTGCGGGAAAAGGAAGGTGATATGAATTTATATATATATATATTATCTGTTTTATTTGATATATTATATATTTTTATATTTTACATATCTTTTTAGAAATAATTTTTTATGAATTATTTATTTTTTTACTCCCCCTTCCTCAGGGATTTGAACCTGTGGTCGCTTTTACAGTACACTGTCGTGCTGGAATATTGCAGGGTAAAATTACTGCTCTCCTATGACGTCCGACTACAGGCAACATGGTAGACATGGGGCCTTTGGTAGGTCGCCTGGCTACTATGACTATATTGGGGCAGGTGACGAGGAACGGCATCAGTGGGGACACCTTCCCTTATTTCCAGCCTCCGAAAGGGAATCTGTCAGTAGGATCCCCCCTCCTAAGCCGTCTATATGGACATGTCGGTTATAGGAAGCTGAATAAAATATTATCTTGATATCTGGGAAACGATGTCTTATTCCAGAGAAATCCACCTTTTTCTTAATATGTAAATGAGCTGTTAAGATCTATGGAGTGGACATAGATCTCCCTGAGAATCTGCCTCCAGAGCTTATTGTAAATGAACGGCAGCAATACCAGTGTGAGACATGTAATGACTGATAGTCCGCCCTGAGCCCTTGGCCTCCACTTCAAAAAGGGACAAAGGGTAGACTATGCCACATTGGAGATCTACACAAAAGTTCTCTTGCCCGACAATATATGTAATACAAAAAGCAGGGAGGCGCACCCTGAGAAGTACCCGGTGGTCTAGTGGGGTAATGTGTTTTGAGGTGGGGGATCCGCTCACCTGGTGGGGTTGTGCACCAACGCGTACTGATTGTGTAATAAACAGGTCTGCATAACATCTCCTCTCTGAGAGTCTCCTTGCTACCTAGCGCTCCGTTCCTGACTACAAATTGTTTGTTTCAAAATTTGCCCGACAATATAGGCACAGATTGTTAGTTGACCTTCTGTTACGTGGCTCTGTCAGTTGTCACCTGGCGGCTCTAAAAGTGGCTACCACGGACAGGTTTAGCACAAGCTACTCCGTTTACCAGATCCAAGTGGTTACCCTGGCCTTTAGCCCCCTGTACAGGCATCTGGACATACACAGCGGCTCCAGGGCTGGGACCATGGAGTTGGCTGCTGTTCGGTGGTGCAGGCTGGCAGGATTAGTAAGGTTGCCGGATCGGGACCAGAAGAACAGTACGGTACAAAATCAGCAAGCAAAGGAATAGTCAGGAAGGAGGCAGTGGCCAGACAATAGGGATACAACAAAACAAGAGGCAGGAGCTGAACCCACAGGACTGAACCAGAGCAGACAAAACTATATCTGGCTGGAAGCTGGGAGCTTTAGTAGGGTGTGGTGCTTTCCAATTAGTAGTAAGCTGGGAGCTTCAGTACGGTGTGGTGCTTTCCAGTTAGTAGTAAGCTGGGAGCTCCAGTAGGGTGTGGTGCTTTCCAATTAGTAGTAGGCTGGGAGCTCCAGTATGGTGTGGTGCTTTCCAATTAGTAGTAAGCTGGGAGCTTCAGTAGGGTGTGGTGCTTTCCAGTTAGTAGTAAGTTGGGAGCTTCAGTAAGGTGTGGTGCTTTCCAATTAGTAATAAGCTGGGAGCTTCGGTAGGATGTGGAGCTTTTCAATTAGTAGTAAGCTGGGAGCTTCAGTAGGGTGTGGTGCTTTCCAATTAGTAATAAGCTGGGAGCTTCAGTAGGGTGTGGTGTTTTCCAATTAGTAGTAAGTTGGGAGCTTCAGTAAGGTGTGGTGCTTTCCAATTAGTAATAAGCTGGGAGCTTCAGTAGGATGTGGTGCTTTTCAATTAGTAGTAAGCTGGGAGCTCCAGTAGGGTGTGGTGCTTTCCAATTAGTAATAAGCTGAGAGCTTCAGTAGGATGTGGTGATTTTCAATTAGCAGTAAGCTGGGAGCTTCAGTAGGGTGTGGTGTTTTCCAATTAGTAGTAAGTTGGGAGCTTCAGTAAGGTGTGGTGCTTTCCAATTAGTAATAAGCGGGGAGCTTCAGTAGGGTGTGATGCTTTCCAATTAATCGTAAGCTGGGAGCTTCAGCAGGATGTGGTGCTTTCCAATTAGTAGTAAGCTGGGAGCTTCAGTAGGGTGTGGTGCTTTCCAATTAGTAGTAAGCTGGAAGCTTCAGTAGGGTGTGGTGCTTTTCAATTAGTAGTAAGCTGGAAGCTTCAGTAGGGTGTGGTGCTTTTCAATTAGTAGTAAGCTGGGAACTTCAGTAAGGTGTGGCGCTTTCCAATAAGCTGAAGCATGAAGCTAATTACTCCAACTGGACAGCACACCCCAATACCGCAGGTCTCACCTACCCTAATATTAGTGGCTGGACAGAGCCTGTGGCGCCCATGCTTCTGGTTCTGACGTGTTGTCCATCTGACTCGCCCAGGGGGATATGGGGGAAACTCGGTACCCAGGCCTTGACCTTCTGTGGGATGTCATGGCGGTTGGCTCCCGGGCCCATACCCTGGGGTCACTCTTTAAAAGGGGGGGTTTGCTACTTGATGGGATGAATAACAGTTTTGTCTCGTGACGCCACCTGTGGTTCCCGGTAATGGGTACCGGCACTGCTGCAGACCTCTGAAGCAGATGTTAGGGCAGCTGGGTTGGTGCGGCCCTCCACAGGCAGAGCACAGCTCCAGGGCAGTGTAGGTGCAGATGGTGATGCTGGGCGTTGTAGTGCAGGAGCGATAGCGTGGTAGAAATAACTGACAGAAACAGTGGGGTGCAGTCATCCGAGTTTACTCACAGTTATTTAGGTTCTTCAGGTGGCACCATACAGGTGACAGTCTCCCACGTCGCGCTGTGTTTACCAGGCATGGGTTCAGCACTCTCCCAAGTATTTCAAGAGCACTTAACGGGACCCCCTTTCTGTATGTTCCTTCCTTAGCCGACTTCCCGCGCTGGGTCTCTCCCTCCTGCCCTGCGCCCCGTCACACAAAGTCCCGATCGGGTACCTTGAGATCCCTCTGGGCAACTTGAAGTTCCCGGACCTGGCTTGGTGCCCTTTTCGGCGGCTTAGGTGCGAATGTGGCAACTGCACCTTGAAAGTGCAGAAGCCTCCGGTTTTCTAGCTGAGACATAAAGTAACTCGGCTAGTCCAGGGACTGGTGCCCTTCTTGCGGCCTGATCCCTCTGACGCCTGGCAGATTCGGGCGTACGGGTGCCGTCCTGCACTCACCATACCCCCTGGGATCCCTTCTGTTACTGGAGCCTTCCTCCCTAGCTCCCACTCCTCTCTCAGCCTTGGGCATGACAGGCCGAGCCTGCCTCCCGAGCAGAGCTCCTGAAGAGCCTCTGCTCCTTTCACTTCTCTTCTGACTCACTCTTACTCCTCCCTAAAAAAGATGGCTTCCCCTATATATATATATCTTCAAGTGTTCCCCTGTTCTGCGTCCTCCACCCACACCCACTACTTGGTTCCCCCTCACTTTTGGTTCCCCCCACTCAAGTCAGGGACAGGGCAGCAGAAGAAGTGCATAATGCCCTTCCAGCCGGCCTGGAGTAGTGTAGTGTTGAGTGCAGGTGTTGGGTTTCCGGGCGGTACTCCATCCTTATCTGAGAGAAGGAGATGCCACACCTCTGGGTGAGGTGCAGTACTTCTGTGGCGACTGAACCCTCAGGGCGCCACACATCACCAGTGACAGAAGCAGATGTTGCAGGAGCTGGTCCTGGTGGAAATGTGATAGCTTCATTGTTGTTCCATATCCATGAGCCAAAAACGTTTGTGTTGCGTAGACGGACCCATCTTTAGAAACTGGTACAGAGACTTGCCGAGGTCTTAGGAAAGGTGGGAGCTACCCTGGGAATCTAGCAAACATGGTCCGTCTATTGATACCTAATGACTCAATTGGCTAATGAGGTAAGTTTATCAAGGAAGGAAATGAAATCTTGGCCCACCAATGTGTCTTTCATACTGGCTTCTCCCCTCCCCCTCAAATCTAAATGTGGCCATCAAAGCCTCATTTTTCCAACTCCGTTCAGAAGCAAATATTCAGAATTGTTGAATTGGGGTACATTGTTTTGAAGACAGGTAAAGATTTGATCATCAGATCATTTAGAGGAAAAACTTTGCTAAAAACAGAGATTTTTTTGCTCGGTTCATGGAAATATGATGTACCTGAAAGTCAACCTGAATGGTGCACAGGTTGAGAAATTCCCTGCGGGTTGGAGCAGATGCTTTGGAGTGAAGACTTCCAACCAGTGATGCTTTGGAGAGCCTGGAAATCTGCTCCTGGTGGAAATGCTATAAAATTCAATAGCTATCTCATAAAGGTGGGTGCCCGCAGAGTCTATGGTGTGAGTAATGATGCCCAACTTGAGAATTGAGCCCACTGGGTCACTAATGGGTTTAACTTAGCTCTAAACCTAGTCGAGGAGTAAAAAGAATTGTGTTCTTTACCCTTCACAAGGAGATATTGAGTTAACCAGAAGAACTTGCCAGGTCGCTATCCATCTACCTACAGAAATTTTGGCATGTTTGGCCCTACCTGACTGTGGATCCATGGTTTTTATTTTAGCTTTATGCCTATAGCCCCTGCAGAAGGTTTTGTGCAGAATTCATGATGGCTTTTGCTAGAAGTCACAAAGTGCAAAATATTCAAATAAATGCAAAATTAATTTTTATCAATTAACATTTTAGAATACTACCGGGTGGTCTAAAAAATGTCCCTGTTGGGGAATAATCATTGAGATATGATATCCTATAAATGCATATAATAGTAAAACCTACAAGTATTGGATCACTTATAATCAGCTATCCATAAATTCTATGGAGTCGCTTGAAGTGTCTGAAATAAGAAAATCAAAATTGTGACTGATGTGATTACAATGTGTGCACAGTCCAATCAAGAAGAAATAAGCCAAATTATTATTTTCTTCTTCACCCTCAGTTTAGCCACTAGGTGGCACTGTTTGTTCACTTATGTGGGTCTGTACTTGTGAGTACGAATACATAAATGGACAAAACTATTAGGACACCTCAAGATCTCACTGAATTCAGTCCTGTAATAAGATGTCTCCATTGCACAAAGTCACTTTGTGAAATTTCTTCTTTTATTTAAATATTCCTCAAATTACCTTGTAGTGAAATTATTGAAAAGTGGTAAGTGTTTAGGAACCTGAGCAACAAAATGGCAGACTATGTAACGTTACAGAGCAGGGGGCTGAGTGCTGAGGAGCAGAGGGCAGAAAAGTCACCAACGCTCTGCTGACTCCATAACTGCACAGTCCTTTGGTATTAACATTGAGACAAACACTGCGCCCCCGCCAGAAGCTTCATGGCCGAGCAGCTGCATGCAGCCTTACATCACCAAGCACAATGCAGAGCGTCGGATGGAGTGGTGTAAAGCTGCCACCATTGGACTCTGGAGGAGACGTGATCTGTGCAGTGACGGATCACACTTCTCTATCTGCGTATGAGGGAGGAGTCTGGGTTTGGTGATTCCAGGAGAACGTTACCCCCTGACTGCACTGTGCTCCTGTACAGATGGTGGAGGTGGAGGAGGATAATGCTATGGGCTATTATCAGGGGGCGGCCTCGGCTTCTTAGTTCCATTGATGGCAAATCTTAATACTTCAGCACAAGACAATTTTAGCTTCCAGTTTTGTGGGAACAGTTTGGGGAAGACCCTTTTCTGTATCCCATTACTGTTCCCAGTGCACAAGGTCCATACAGACATGGGGGGAGAACATGACCGGCCGCACAGAATGATAATCTTTATGATTCGCCAAATGTTTAAATACACAGTATATGGTTGTTCAACTTTTTTTTCTATTTAAAAACAGGTTATTACTTTGTACAGTAGTTGTAGTTTGTACTTATGTAAACTTCCATAATTTGCTAATTACACAAGGGATTGACAAAAAGCACACAAAGGGCATTAACCAAATAGCATGCGGTTTTATCAGGGGTAGACGTATTTATTGGTGCAACCTGTGCGGCCCCACAGGAGCCCAAGAGGTAAAGGGGCCCATTTATGCTTCCAAAGCAGGTCCCTCTCCACCATGGAAAAGATCAAAGAGCTGTCTAAGGACACCAGGGACAAAATTGTAGATCTTGTAAAATACCATTTTTGTGGTCATGCATGAGCTCCCGTTGACCCCTCGTAACTAGGGATGAGCAGACCCATGGAAGTTCAGATTTTGCTACTTGACCGTTCGGTTCGGGTACCAGAACTGTCCCGAACTTGAACCTGAACCCCATTGAAATCAATTAGGATCCGAACTTTGGAGCCAGAAAGTCTCTCCCCCTCTCTCTCTCCTTGGACTCCAGAACTGTAAAAATGGACTTCCAGGAGAAGTCCATTTTCAGAGTTCTGCACCGGACACCTAAGTATGAACCCCGAACTTTAAACTTCTGGTTCGCTCATCTCTACTTGTGACGTGATCAATTTTTTTTCCATTTTTTAGTACACTGTATAGTAAAATGAATGGTGTCATCCAAAACTACGACTCATTCCACAAAAAAAAAAACAAGCCCTCATATGAATATGTCGACATGAGAATAAAAAAGCTATGGTTCTAGGAAGAAGAGGAGAAAAAAAATAAGAGCGCAAAAATGAAAAATTGTTTGGTCCTGAAGAAGTTGAAATGTTTTAATGAGCCAAAATGGGAAAAAAAAATCATCAAGTTCTCAATTTTTCTTTATTGTGTTCAACATGTGGAATAAATGTACAGTGGCTTGCAAAGTATTCACCTCACTTGGCATTTTTTCGTGTTTTGCTACCCTACAACCTGAAATTTCACAGTTTTTTTGAGGGTTTGCATCAGTTCATGTATAGAACCTGCCTACAGCTGTGAACATTTGGTTTTCTTGTTATTGTGATGCAAACAACAAATATGGCAAAATAACTGAAAACTTGTGTGCATAACTATTCACCCCCCTAAAGTCGGTACTTTGTAGAGCCTCCTTTTGCGGCAATTACAGCTCCAAGTCACTTTGGATAAGTCTCTATGAGCTTTCCACATCTTGCCACTGGGATTTTGTCCATTCCTCAAGGCAAAACTGCTTCAGTTCCTACAAGTTAGATGGTTTCCTCTGGTGAACAGCAATCTGACCACGGATTCTCAATTGGATTAAGGTCTGGGCTTTGACTAGGCCACTCCAAAACATTTACACGTTTCCCATTATACCACTCAAGTGTTGCTTTAGCAGTATGGTTTGGGTCATTGTTTTGTTAGTAGGTGAACCTCTGTCTAAGTCTCAAATCACGCACAGACTGAAACAGGTTTTGCTCAAGAATATCCCTGTATTTCACACCATCCATTTTCCCCGCGACCATTTTCCCTGTCACTGCTGCCGAAAAACATCCCCACAGCATGATTCTGCCACCACCATGTTTCACTCTGGGGATGTTGTTCTTGGGGTGATGAGCTGCGTTGGTTTGGCGTCAAACATAACGTTTACTTTGGTGGCCAGTAAGTTCAATTTTGGTCTCATTTGACCACAGCACCTTCCTCCATACATTTGAGGAGTCTCCCACATGTTTTTTGGTAAACTCAAAATGATCCATACAATTTTTCTGTGTAAGTAAAGGCTTTTTTCTGCCCTCTGTTCCATAAAGGTCACCTTTATGGCTTATTGTGGTCATATGGACTGATACCCCAGCCTCTGCTTGGGAACTCTTCAGGGTTACCTTTGGTCTCTGTGCTGCCTCTCTGATTAATGCCCTCCTTGCCCTGGCTGAGAGTTTTGGTGGGCGCCCTCTCTTGGCAGGTTTGTTAGGGTACCATGTTCTTTCCATTTGATGATAATGGATGTGATGGTGCTCTGGGGGATCATCAGAGATATTGATATTTTTTTTATAACCCAACCCTGACTTGTACTTCTCAAGAACTTTGTCCCTGACTTGTTTGGAGATCTCCTTGGTCTTCATGGTGTTGTTTGGAGATCTTGTTGGTTTTCATGGTGTTGTTTGGTTAGTGGTGCCTCTTGTTAATGGTGTTGCAGCCTCTGTGGCCTTTCAGAAAAGGTAAAGTGTATATACTGGCAGACATGTGACAATTAAGACTATTTAGTGCTGATGCATCACACACTATTCGGATTGGAAACATATTTAAACACAGGTTGCAATGTAACAAAATAGGTAAAAAGCCAAGGGGAGTGAATACTTTCGCAAGCCACTGTAATGGTAACTTTTATTCTGCAGGTTGCTACTAGTAAAAAGGTGTGTGGAGGGGGGAGGGTGAAAACCTGGGACCAGGTAAAAATTTCAGTTAAGGAAAAGAAAAGAGAGGTGAAAGAAATATATATAAAAAAGGTGGGGAAGAGGAGCAGGAGTTTAGGAGGTCACATTATGACCCAGTAATACGATTCCGGTATTGCTCATTGCAACGCAAAATGTGAACCAGCAGTACCAGGTTTTATACAAAGCATATTCTATATAGAAGAAAATATATACTCCGTGAGCAGAATAATATTTTTGAAGCATTAGCGAAGGGTTCTGTTGTTTCCATAGAAGAGCGATGCAATCACGTGAGGCCATAACCATGTCGAAGAAGAGACTTCTTGCATGTTCACACTGGAATTGTGCAATGATGGAAAAGGGAAAAGAGCAACATTCAAGGGCATTGTGAGGCCAGTGACCCACCTAATAACAGACTCCACAAAGTCCCAGAATTGTAAGAGGATGCAAAGAGTGTGGATAAGGGTGCCTTCTGCTTTGTCACAATGCCAGCACGTATTTGGAATGGAGAGATGTAATATGGAAGGAACTTTATACCACTAAGATAAATTTGTTTTTAGTCTCTTGGTAATGAAAACGAATTGAGGATTTGTGTCCCACGAGGAGCACATGCTGTCTCTGGTCAGGAGTGAGAGTTAAGTTAAGGTCAAACTACAACTGAAGAAGGGGGGCTTGATCTTGAGAAGCAATCAACATCTGTGTTGGAGATTGCATGAATGGTCACCACAAAGTTCTTCAAAATATAGTATTAGAGGTATTGTAGTAGAGAGGAAAGGTTGGATCTACATAATCTTCTTGGATTTTGCAGATTCGGATGCCGATTAAATCATATTTGGAAAGATCAGGTTTGGGGAGAGAAACACATGTAATGTTTCGGATTAAGCTAAATGATTTTGAAGTTGAAGAGGAGGGCACATTTACAGGATTATAAGAGTAGATTTGGAAAGTTAGTAACTCCAAGCGGCATGAATTTTGTGATCCATAGTTTGAGCCCTCTAGTTTGTTGGGTTTCATCACAGTGTTCGCAGAAAAGCCTCCAATGCAGAAAAAAAAGAAAGGCAGAAGTAGGCCATTGAACTTCATGCAGGACAAAGGTTTATGACGCGCCCCTGGGCCTGTGTCGCGCTGCGTTGCGCACGCGGGAGCTTACCCGGAGCCGGATCTCTTGAGGGTTGTAGTCTCGTGGCGGTGATCCGGTCCGTGCCCAGGGAGTCAGACTAAGTGGCGCTGTATTAGCGGTAGATGTTGGACGACTACGCCACCCGTTGAGTACAGCTAAGGAGCTGCTGCTGCAGGGCAGACCGCTGAGGCCGGTGGTAGGATTGTGCAGCGTGATAGTATAACCCCCAACGGGAGGGGTATGGCCTCAGGGCAGCCGACGTGGATGATGGGGGTAGCAGGAACCACTCGGAGACGGTACGGTGTAGTTCAGGGTCTTTACTGGTGACAAAGATAGACCCTCCTGGAGTACTGGCTAGCAATTGGGGCCTGGTCAGTCCTTGAGCAGATGGGATCTCCCCTGGCCAGGCGGAGTTGTAGGCCTCCCAAACTAACGATACTCTTCCGGCTACCTTGCTAGAGGCGGGTATAAGTAGCCCACGTCCCTGAGTGTACCGTGTGGTGCTCACCCGTATGGCCGGTGACTCGGGGCCTTCTAGTAGCTTCCGCTCCACGACGGCGGTGCTGGTCCCACGCGTGTGACCGTGCCTTCGGGTTTCTGGGCCAGAGGACCTGCAATCCCCTGCCGGTCGGTTTCTGCTGCTGGATAGGAGTTAGTCCCCACAGCCTCGGACTCCGGGTCCGGTGATAACTTCTCAGTCAGGGCGAGCTCTGCAGCTGCCAGCCCCTGACTCCTTGTAGCACTGCTCCCACAGAGCTCCTGATGTTCTTTTCCTATATCTGCTTCTCTGTCTCTACTTCTTCTCTACTCACTAACCCTGCCTCAGCCCTAGGTTTATATAGGGGAAGTTCTTCCCCTCCCAGGACTGGGCAGGAGGTGTGGCATGCATAGGATCCCTGACCAAGAAACCTCCCACCTGCTCTCAGACATAACATTGCTGTTACTGTGGAAACCAGACCCCTGGGGTGCCACATTCCCCCCTAGTGAAATTTAGTACTCCGGGACTAAACATATTTTTAGAAAAACATAACAAGGTATAAACAATAATAATACAATAAGAAAAACACATAAGGATGGTCACGGCGTGTCCGCAACCGGGTGCAGTTTTTGAAGAAAAGCAAGGTGTCCATTTCACCAAAACAGGGAGACGTAACCAGGTAGGGGTCTGTCCTGCCCCGAGTCCTTAACAGTCTTTAGTCCATTCCTAAGTTACGCTCCAACCAATTGTACAAGGATTCCCAGTAAATCCACCAAGGACTCCTAAAAATAACTAGAAACACATAATTATACACAAGCAACAAGAAAAACAGGTAACCATAAATAAAACAACTTATACACTTCAAATCCTCCAACGTGCGGGTAACTGGCCTCTAGTGGCCCTAGTAGACCTACGGAGCTGACTGTCTAGCCCCGAACTACAGGGTGTAGGAACTGTCAAGGGTAAACTGGGCAGCTGTCCACGGGCCCTTTGGCTCACTAGAGGCATGGCAGGTTCACTATAAGCAGAGGGTTGATCCTCCTGGTCTGCTGGTGTGGGGTCTTCTGCCTCCTGGACCGGCTGTTCTTCCAGCTCTACCTGTTGCTCCGTAGGTGCTTGGGATGCTGGTTGGAGGAAGGTGAGTACGGGTACCACAACTGCGCCATTGACTTGAGTCCAAGACCGAGGGAAGTCTCCAAGCACAGTACTAACCATATCTTCCCTTTCCTCTACGGGTCGAGGGTCTTCTTGTTCCTCTTCAGGGTTCCGTAGCTGTTCGGGACACTTCTTCAGGTGATCCCGGGATACAATGGTTGTGGTTTCCCCTCCGTCTTTACTGATGGTACAGACCTTTGGGTTGTCGTGGCTTGAGGGCAGTACGATGTACGGGTCCTTCTCCCACTGGTCGTCCAACTTGTGGAGCCGCCTTTTCCTCTTCAAGACCTGCTCTCCGGGTACCAGGGGAACAGCGGGAGCATACTGGTTGTAAGTTTTCTCTTGTCTTTCCCTAGCTTGACAGAGACTTCGCTCCACGCTCTCCTGTACTTTCCGGTACTGCTGCTGCCTCTCTGTGTCCCAGTCTGCTTCTGGTGAAGTGTCCTCGGGTGTCAGGACTCCCATCTCCAGGTCAACAGGTAGCTTACCAGGTCTTGCCCTCATCAGGTAAGCCGGGGTACAGTTGGTGGAACCTACCGGGATGTGGTTGTATAGGTCCACTAGGTCGGGCAGCCTCTCAGGCCACAGACTGCGTTCTTCCAGGGGCAATGTTTTCAGAAGATCTATCACCACCTGGTTCATTTTCTCACAAAGTCCATTAGTTTGCGGATGATAGGGTGTCGTCCTTATCTTCCGGCAGCCATACAGAGTGCAGAATTCTTGGAAGACCTCCGCTTCAAAGGCAGGTCCCTGGTCTGTCAGCACTTGGTCCGGGTACCCGTGTGGACGGCAGAAATGCTGCTGGAAGGCTCTAGCTGCTGTTCGAGCTGTTAAGTCCTTGACGGGGATGACAACCAAGAACCGGGAGTAGTGATCCACGATGGTTAGTGCGTAGACGTAGCCACTTCTGCTTGGGGTCAGTTTTACATGATCCAAGGCTACCAGTTCCAACGGCTGCCGGGTGACGATGGACTGCAGGGGAGTCTTCTGGCTGGCACGGTCCTTCCTTCTTAGGTTGCACGGGCCACAGTCTCTGCACCACCTCTCGATGGTTCCCCTCATGCCTACCCAGTGGAACCGCCCGCGCAGCAGGAACTCCAGCTTCTTCCATCCGAAGTGTCCAGCCCCGTCGTGGTATGCCTCCATCACCACGGCTGCGTCTCTTCGTGGCACCACTACTTGCCAGATTAGTTCATGCGTCCGGGAGTTAACCATTCGGCGGCACAACTTCCCCTTATAAAGGAACAGTTGACTCTTCTCAGCCCACAGTTGCTTGGCTTCCTCCGGAGCGTCTGGGTCAAGGCGAGCCTCTGGCCGAGTCAGCATCTCCTTCACCAGTCGGACGGCAGGGTCACTGTCTTGCGTTTCCGCCCAGTTGTAGTGAGGCAAGGGATTAAACGTAGCAGCTTGCTTACTCCTTACCCGGTGGGAATACTGGATAGTCCCATGACGGTGGAACGCGGGGAGTTCGACTTCTTCCAGTCCCTCTGGATCTTCTCCTACGTCCGGTAGGTTTGGCATCCTGGACAGGGCGTCCGCGTTGGTATTGGAGCGTCCTGCCCGGTATTTGATTGTGAACTCGTAGTTGGACAGACGGGCCATCCATCTCTGTTCTAGGGCACCGAGTCTTGCTGTGTCCAGGTGTGTCAACGGGTTGTTATCCGTGTACACGGTGAACCGGGAGGAAGCGAGGTAGTGCTTAAAGCGTGCGGTGACTGCCCACACCACTGCCAGGAACTCTAGCTTAAATGAGCTGTAATTCTCAGGGTTTCTCTCGGTGGGTCGCAGTTTTCGGCTGGCGTAAGCGATTACTCGTTCTTTCCCCTGCTGGATCTGGGACAGCACGGCTCCTAGCCCGATGTTACTTGCGTCGGTGTAGAGGATAAAGGGCTGGCTGTAATCAGGGTACGCCAGGATTTCATCCCCCGTGAGGGCCATCTTCAGCTGGCGGAAGGACTCTTCTTCTAACTTCTCCCATCTGAAGGGTGGCTTCTGGTTCTTGGCCTTCCGGGACTGGCCTATCAGGAGGTCCTGCATAGGAGCTGCCTTTTTGGTGAAACCGGGGATGAATCTGCGGTAATAGCCTACCAACCCGAGGAACTGCCGCACTTCCTTTACACTGGAGGGACTTTGCCATTCCTTAATTGCGGTGATCTTATCAGGGTCGGGAGCCACTCCATCAGCGCTCACCACGTGTCCCAGGTACTGCACCTTTGGTTTCAGGAGGTGACACTTGGAGGGTTTCACCTTTAGGCCGTAGCTTGCCAGAGCTTCGAACACTTCCGCCAGGTGTTTCAGGTGGTCCTCATACGTCTTGGAATATACGATGACATCGTCCAGGTACAGCAGGACCGTCTCGAAGTTTCTGTGGCCCAGACAGCACTCCATTAATCGTTGGAAGGTTCCTGGTGCGTTGCAGAGTCCGAACGGCATGCAGGTAAACTCGCTAAGTCCCATCGGGGTGGTAAATGCGGTCTTCTCCCGGTCCGCCTCTGCTACAGGAACCTGCCAGTACCCACTAGTGAGATCCAAGGTAGAGAAGAAGTTAGCGGATCTTAAAGCAGCCAAAGACTCCTCTATCCTTGGTAAGGGGTACGCATCCTTGTGTGTGATACGGTTGATTTTCCGGTAATCTACACACATCCTCATGGTGTTGTCTTTCTTTTTGACTAAGACTAGTGGAGCTGCCCAGGGGCTACAGCTATCCCTGATCACCCCAGCCTCCTTCATGTCTCTAAGCATCCCCTTGGCGTGTTGGTAGTGTGCAGGGGGTACGGGTCGATACCTCTCTTTTATGGGAGGATGGTCTCCCGTGGGGATGTGGTGTTCTACCCCCTTGACTCGCCCGAAGTCTAACGGGTGTTTACTAAACACTCTCTCGTACTCTTGAACCACCCGATGGACTCCCTGTTTCTGGTGTGAGGGAGTGGAGTCAGTACCCAAATGTAGTTGCTGACACCAGTCCTCCATTGTTTTCTGAGAGCCGTTACCTTCCTCCGGGGAAGATGGAGGCAAGGGTTCTACGGACTGTATGGAATCTTGATTGATGGTATACAATTTGGCTAGCGTGGCATACCGGGGCAGGTACACTTCCCTCTTCCCGATATTTATTATGCGAACGGGCACCCTCCCATGGCGTACATTGACCACCCCCCGTGCTGTCAAAATGGTGGGCCTACTGTCTGAGTAAACTGGTTCTACCATTGCCTGGTAATCTCTACCTCTCAGACCAATAGCTGCCCGGCACCAAATCATCATTTCACTTTTCGGGGTCATGGCAATAGGGAAAGGGTCACACATTCGCACGCTACCAATCTCACCACCGGAGAGTTCTAGCTGTTGCCGTCGCATCAGTGCCCGGATCTCTTTCTGGAGCACTCGCTGCTGGCCGGAGCTGGCGTTCTTGGCAACCTGCTGTAAAAGGAAAATCACCTCTGCAAGACAATTTTCAATTACATTAGTTCCTAGAGTTATCTTTGGGTGACTCTCGTGTTTGTCAATGTCTACAATGATCAGTCCCTGTGCTGCCAGTTCGACTCTACCGATTTTAATGGTCACCTCTTTAAATCCAATCTGTGGCACGGGCTGACCATTGCTGGCGATGATACTCAAGTCGTCGTCAGGGTAGCGGGTGATATCCGAGTCATTCCAGTACTGCTTGAAGAGCACGTACGGGATGGTGGTGACCTGTGACCCGGTGTCCAGTAGGGCACTCATAGGAATGCCATCCAGTACCACGGGTAAGACTGGACGTCCTCCCACATATTTGTCGCGCCAGTTCGATGGGCCTGGTGATCTTTTTCCTGGGGGTTGGCCCTCTACCCCAGGTTGTGCCAGTTTAAAGGACAGTACCTTGCCATATGTCCGGGTTGATTGCAGCGGCGGCAGATGGGTCGTCCGTCCTCGTTGTATCGGTCGCTGGGTCTTCCTCTGGCCGGTGGGGTCCTCCTTGGTCGACGCCACGGGACGTCCTCCGGTCCGGATGCCAGCTGGATCTTCCCTGGAGTGGAAACCTGTAAAGA
Source organism: Phyllobates terribilis (assembly GCF_046119375.1). NCBI lineage: Eukaryota > Metazoa > Chordata > Amphibia > Anura > Dendrobatidae > Phyllobates > Phyllobates terribilis. The sequence goes on from NW_027362772.1 coordinate 157,211,762, forward strand.
CTGCACAGTTCGGGTTAGCGCAGCAACGCTTTTAGCTAGCTCTTGGACCTGATGGTGCAGGTCTGGAGCCGGGTCATTGTTCAAAGCCTGCGCACCAGCTCCCACAGGCCCTGCCGACAAGGGCGCCGCCTCCTGGTGGTAAGTGGTAGTGGGGCGTCTGGGGGTCACAACGCCACCTGGTGCCGGTTCTCGAAGCACCCGGATGGCTCTGTCCTTGAACTGTGCAAATCCCAGATGAGGGTCCTGTAAGGCCATTGCCCGCAACTGGGTTCGGTGGGCATTGCAATATAAACCCTCTATAAATTGTTCAGTCAACAGCCTGTCCTCGTCTCCCACGCCGTCAGGGTCGGTCTGCTTAATGGCTCTCAGGGCCTCTTGTAGGTTCAGGGCATAGTCCCTTATACTCTCATGTGCCCGCTGTTTGCACCCGTAGAATCTAAGCTTGATCTCGGCTGAGGTGCGGGTATCAAAGGTGTCCCTCAGCCGGGTTAGTATCCCTGCGACAGTCCTCCCCCCAGGTGGCCAGGACTTTACCTCCCTTTGGGCTGCCCCGGTTAATTGGGCCACCAGGATGCTCACTTTTTGCTCCTCTGTGAGGGGGTACACCTGGAAGAGGCTATCCAGCTTTTCTCTAAAGTCATGCAGGGTATGTGACTCCCCTGAGTACTGGGGTAGCCAGGCTGCCCCCGGGATATAGGGCATGGTGAAAGGCATGACCGCAACAGCGGTGGCGCTGGCGGGGGTTGAAGCGGTGAAGCTCTCCTCCGTATCCGACATCCTTCTCCCCCCTAGTGGACCGTGGCCTACCTTGCGATGATCCTCTTCCGTAGGCCGCGGCTCCGCAGTGGATCGTCAGGGTTGAGGACCTTCCGTCGCGCTCCTGTGACGTCGGCGTCTGCTGGGCTCCTTCCAGGACCTTACGCAACGTCCGGACGTGAGGCGGGGCTTCAGTTCTCGCGCGCTTTCGGAGTCCACGCCCCTCTTCTTCCCGCGCGGCGTCCTCAAGATGGCGTCCAATGGCGGGAAAACTCCACGTATGGCGGGAAGAAGGCCGAAGATGGCGCCGGATGGCGGGAAAACTCCACCGATGGCGAGAAGGAAGCGGAAGATGGCGCCGGATGGCGGGAATCTTCACCACAGGTAAGTTTGAACAGTCTTTTTCAGGCACGCAGTACCCGGTGGTTGCGGGCACGAAATCCTGCCGACTACGCCAAAAGTTGACGCGCCCCTGGGCCTGTGTCGCGCTGCGTTGCGCACGCGGGAGCTTACCCGGAGCCGGATCTCTTGAGGGTTGTAGTCTCGTGGCGGTGATCCGGTCCGTGCCCAGGGAGTCAGACTAAGTGGCGCTGTATTAGCGGTAGATGTTGGACGACTACGCCACCCGTTGAGTACAGCTAAGGAGCTGCTGCTGCAGGGCAGACCGCTGAGGCCGGTGGTAGGATTGTGCAGCGTGATAGTATAACCCCCAACGGGAGGGGTATGGCCTCAGGGCAGCCGACGTGGATGATGGGGGGTAGCAGGAACCACTCGGAGACGGTACGGTGTAGTTCAGGGTCTTTACTGGTGACAAAGATAGACCCTCCCGGAGTACTGGCTAGCGATTGGGGCCTGGTCAGTCCTTGAGCAGATGGGATCTCCCCTGGCCAGGCGGAGTTGTAGGCCTCCCAAACTAACGATACTCTTCCGGCTACCTTGCTAGAGGCAGGTAAAAGTAGCCCACGTCCCTGAGTGTATCGTGTGGTGCTCACCCGTATGGCCGGTGACTCGGGGCCTTCTAGTAGCTTCCGCTCCACGACGGCGGTGCTGGTCCCACACGTGTGACCGTGCCTTCGGGTTTCTGGGCCAGAGGACCTGCAATCCCCTGCCGGTCGGTTTCTGCTGCTGGATAGGAGTTAGTCCCCACAGCCTCGGACTCCGGGTCCGGTGATAACTTCTCAGTCAGGGCGAGCTCTGCAGCTGCCAGCCCCTGACTCCTTGTAGCACTGCTCCCACAGAGCTCCTGATGTTCTTTTCCTATATCTGCTTCTCTGTCTCTACTTCTTCTCTACTCACTAACCCTGCCTCAGCCCTAGGTTTATATAGGGGAAGTTCTTCCCCTCCCAGGACTGGGCAGGAGGTGTGGCATGCATAGGATCCCTGACCAAGAGACCTCCCACCTGCTCTCAGACATAACATTGCTGTTACTGTGGAAACCAGACCCCTGGGGTGCCACATTTACATAAAAGACTGTAGTCTTTTATGTAAACCTTTGTCCTGCATGAACGTCAATGGCCTACACAGGATCTTATGGTCAGTGGTCAAGACAAGATGTGATGGCCTAGCCCTAAATGATAAATATTCTCTCAGAAATGTCCGGTGATCCTATTCATCATCAATCAAGAGTAACATCAGGGGGGTCAGATTTAGAAGATCTTGTTCTGTTAATTTTGAAAGTGTCAATCTTATAGCTCGGCATTAACCCATCATCATTTGGATGTATAAGTTCCTGTAAAAGTAGAATAAGTCCACAAATGTAGCCACAAATGTAGTTGTAGAGGTGATAAAGGATGTTACACTAGTAACAGAAAGATTAACATGGTCAATGCAATCCTTGGAAACCTCTGCTCCTGAAGGGGCAGTCTAAGACTATGTTGAACAATTTTAAAAATCACAGAGAGTAAATTATCTGGGGAAAACTGATTCCCAAATGCCCAAGAGTTCAATATTATTGCAGCAGCTTTAATTGTCCTGGTCATCCGAAAGTAAGGCAAAATATTGCATCTGTATATAGAAGGGACCAGGTGTAGCTTCCAAGGTCATAATTCTGTTTTCTAAGGCAGAAAAGGTATCATGAATGCAAGTGACATGTGTATCTAGGTGGTCTAAGTCACCCATTAGGTGGGATATCTTTTGCTTCTAGCCTTGTCTAAGTCTGTACCTATAAAGAGAGCCAGAACTAGGTATCTCCAAGACTGCAGCTCTTTGTGGGCTCATAGTCACCATTACTTCTTAGACTCTGACCTTGGTGAAGAGGCTTGAGAACAAAGTTGTTGTATCTGCTCCTGTGGATGGTGGTAGAGACTCCATTTTACCTTGTCTGTTGCAAGACATCCTCGGTGCTCTTTAGTGGTAGCACAGAAGCAGCAGCGTCAGCAGTGTGGTGGAGGAGTATAGCGTTTGCCACAGAAAAGCACGCTGCTTAGGCTGTAGGCGGATGTAGAAGTAGTATATGTGGTCTGGTCTAAGCATGAACCTCAGTTTTCTGTTCATACCAAAGATCACTGGAGAAGTAGGGGTTGTAAATGAATGTTGGTACCATAGTTCAAAGTTCTTGAGAGAAACATTCACAACTGTAGCTAAGTCACTTTCTGTGCTGGCTACATAACAAGACATCTTTATAGTTTAGGTCATTAATAGTGATGAGTGAACGTGCTCGCCACTGCTCGGTACTCGCCCGAGCATCACGGTGCTCGACAAGCTCGGCTCTGGGCAAGTATTTCCGGGTTGCTTGGGCGGGAACTCGGGTCCCCTCCCTGCTTGTTTGGCCTTCTTTTTAGAGCCAATGAATATGCAGGGATTGCCTGCCACACACTGTAATGCCGTAGCCTTGTCGATTGTGGGCATTACAGTGATTTGCTGGCTATACAGCATCATCAGGTCTATATAAGACCTGGCGCCGCCATGCTCGTCACAGTCTACCCCGGGAACAGGCGGAGTAGGGAGAGATTTGCTTGTTTATAGTTACTAAACGTATTCCACAACATATATATATATCCGTCTGAACTAACAGCCCTTCTGAGGACTAATCCAGCTGCATATATTCAACGGTGATAGCAGCTGTTAGGCAGGCAGGCAGTGTATGTGGCAGACTGCAGTGCATATAGTGCACAAGGGTCCATTGAAGGTCCTGTTAGTATAGGTATTCCACAACATATATATATCCATCTGAACTAACAGTCCTTCTGAGGACTAATCCAGCTGCATATAATCAGTGCTAGGCAGGCAGGCAGTGTATGTGGCAGACTGCAGTGCATGACACAGCACAAGAGGGTCCATTGAATGTCCTGTTAGTATAGGTATTTCACAACATATATATATATATATATATATTCATCTAAACCAGTGTTTCCCAAACTCCAGTCCTCACGGACCCCACAGGTCATGTTTTCAGGATTTCCTTAGTATTGCACAGGTGATGGAAGTATCATCAAGGCATCAGGAATTCTCTCACCTGTGCAATACTATGGAAATCCTGAAAACATGACCTGTGGGGTCCATGAGGACTGGAGTTTGGGAAACACTGATCTAAACTAACATTCCTTCTGAGGACTAATCCAGCTGCATATCAGTGCTAGCCAAGAGTTAGGCAGGCAGGCAGTGAATGTGGCAGACTGCATTGCATATAGTGCAAGAGGGTCCATTGAACGTCCTGTCTGCTGCTGCTGTAATAATTACAGATATTTGTAGACATAGCCCCAGATATCAGGGGCCAGGGCAATTTTTTTTTTAATCTTAATCCTGGTTATTTGCTTAAAAAGCAATCCAGAGTACACTTTTTTTCTGCTCCATTTGCTTGTTCTCACTGCAGAATACAGCCAGATCTGTTCCATATTTCAGCATTAAAATTCCAGAAATTTGAACTGAACGTGGAAAATATTGGCCTCCTTTTCCATTCTGTTGCAGTGTGTCGGTAAAGCTATTCACACTAGGTCTCTATGAAGAATAGTATTAGTAAATTACAGACCTGCTATTTAAAACTGTGGTTCTCTGTCAGACATAACACATATAACAGCGTTCTAAAATCAGCCATTTCTGCCTTCCATTTCGTTGCAGTGTGTCGGTCAAGCTATTCACACTAGGTCTCTGTGTAGAATAATATTAGTAAATTACAGCCCTCCTATTTAAAACCGTGGTTCTCTGTCCGAAATATCACCTATAACAGTGTTTCAAAATCAGCCATTTCTGCCTTCCATTTCGTTGCAGTGTGTTGGTCAAGCTATTCACACTAAGTCTCTGTGTAGAATAATATTAGTAAATTACAGGCCTGCTATTTAAAACCGTGGTTCTCTGTCAGACGTATCACATATAACTGCATTCCAAAATCAGCCATTTCTCGTGAACATGGAAAATATTGTCCTCCATTTAAAATGGGCAAGATGCGTCGCAAGGGACGGGAAGTGGACGTGATGGTGATGGTGCATGCAGAGGGCAAGGAAGTGGCTGTGGGCAAACTGAAATTGTGCCACAACAAACACCCACATCTTGTCGCTCGACCTTCCTGTCCCAATTACTAGAGGACCGCAGTACACCACTATTGAACCCAGAGCAGTGTCAAAAGGTTGTTGGTTGGATAGCAGATAATGCTTCCAGTCACTTTACTACTACCACCACCCTGTCTTCCACACGGTCAAGTCTTAGTAGCCGAGAGTCTGGACCGCATATTTCTCACCCTGATCCTTCTTCCTCCCACCATGCCAAGTGCCCGGAGACAACTGATACCACACTTGGACACTCAGAAGAGCTGTTCACTTTTCCATTTGTAGATTCGGGCCTCTCGCCCGGCCAGCTTCAAGCAAGTCAAGATGAGAATGCGTGTTCCGATACCCAAATATTGAAGCAGCCACATCCACACAAAAGCAACGGTGGGAAAGTGCAATTACTTTTGCAAGAGGTGGATGATGATGATGAGACACAATTGCCAGAAAGTCAGGAGGAAGACCAGGGTGCGGAAGTGGAAGACGAGGTGGTGGATGATATAGTAACTGACCAAACCTAGCAGAGGGACATACAAAGCGAGGACAGCAGCACACAGGGGGAAGAAGGCATAGCATCAAAACAGGCAGGAAGAAGCAGTGTGGTGGCCGCAGAAACAAGGTGGGATAGCGTTCCTTGTAACGCCAACACGACGGACGTTACCAGTACAACTGTTAGGTCTTCCTGAGTCTGGTTGTTTTTTAAAGGCTCTGCAGATAACCCCAAAAAGGCCATTTGCACCACCTGCCAGGCCAACATCAGCAGGGGTAATAATAATAATACTTTTTATTTATACAGCGCCAACAAATTCCGCAGCACTTTACAGTTAAGTGGGGACATGTACAGACAATAAATTCAATACAATTTAAGACAGTTTAAACAGTTACATTAGGAGTGAGGTCCCTGCTCGCAAGCTTACATTCTACAAAGAAATGGGGGGACACAATAGGTGAAAAGTGCTTGTTATTTCAGGTCTGGCAATTATAATAAATAGGGATTTTCATATAAAGCTGTATGATCCGGTCATCAGCCTGTATGTTTAAGTGCAATACTCAAGAACAGAGTGCAGTTATCTAGTGCATGGAGGGTGTGGAGACAAAACTGTGGTAGCAAAACTAGCAGCGTGACCACCACCAGCATGATCAGGCACATGGCAGAAAAGCACCCGACGAAGTGGGCCGGACCCCAGGGTCCAGAAACAGTGTCTGCGGGTGACACCACTGCTTCTTCCGCTGTTGTGCGTGCACGCTAATGTGTCACCCTGGCCTGGATGCCACAAAATGTAATAAAGCTGTGTCTGAGAGCAAGGGGGAGGTTCTCTAGTCAGGGGAACATTAGCATGCAGTACCTCCTGTCTCAGGCCAGTAGGGGGAGCAGGCTGCCCCTATAAAAGCTGGTGCTGGGGGCAGGGTTAGAGAGAACTGGATGGCCTGTCTCAGCACTGAGACGTGTCCCGGAGCAGAGCAGGGACAGAAAGTTGTATTGCACCTAAGAGGAAGTGTGGCAGGAGGAGAGCCACAAGCCAGAGACAAGAGGCAAAGTGAGCCTGTCTTGGCAGATAAAGGACTTAATTTACCAGACTTTGGTGTCTGAGGCTGGGAGGATTCCACATCCCACAGCAGATAACCAGTCCGCAGGGGACTGTATGTTCCTTGGCCTAAGAAGCCTGGAGGCCCTGCCACAACAGAAGGGACCAGTAAAGCCGTACCAGGCTGGGAGCAGAAAGGAACCCACGTCGCAGGCCATACAGGCGAGAGTACACGGAAAGCTCGGAAACGTGGGCTGTTACCCTATAAGGAGGAGATAGCCAGAAGGAGCACAGAAAGCACGGTAGGCCTACACCCTCACCCTGACCAGGGCCAATTTCCCCATTGCTCTCAGACATCCAGGTCCCCTCCTAGCCGGGACTGTTTATGGGCCAGTTTACCTGTTTTAGTAAAGGCCCTGGACTGCAACCTGTTGTCTGTGTGCTCCTTCGCGCCTCCAGCACTACCGGTACTGGGACTCTCACCACCATCACTCCCACCATCCATTATACTGCCCTGGGGCCGCACTCTTCCCGTGGGGAGTCACACTACCCTAGCTGCACACCTCATCAGCCCCAGCGGTCTGCATGCAGCGGCGGTTCCTAATAACCGCAATCCACGGGTGGCGTAGTCGGACATAATCATCAGCGCATAATGGACTACCACTGGCCTGACCACCCTGAGCCACGGAACCGGGTTGCCACTACTACTCCCACCGTTTCCCTATTGCCCGGATCCGAGTGCCCCACGGCCCAGGGGGCGAGTCAGCTTTGGCGTAGTCGGCAGGATTGCAACCAACCCGCCACAAACGGGTATTGCGTGCCTAGAAAAGACTTCGCACTTACCTGAAAAGAGGTTTCCCGCCATCCGGAGCCATTTCCCGCCATCCGGAGCCGCTTCCCGCCATCTTCCATCGGTTCCCGCCATCTTCAGCCGCTTTCCCGCCATCGGACGCCATCTTCAGGACGCCGCACGGGAAGAAGAGGGGCGTGGACGTCCAAACCGCGTGAGATCCGAAGCTCCGCCCCACGCACCGACGCTGCGCAAGGTCCTGGAAGGGAGAGAGAGCGACGCTGACGTCATCAGGACGCGACGCAAGGTCCTCGTCCAGAGCAGCAGCAGCGGAGCCGCGGCCTACAGAAGAGGATCGTCGGAAGGTAGGCCACGCTTAACTAGGGGGGAGGAAGATGTCGGACACAGAGGCGCCCACTACCACCAACGCAGCTGCAGCAGCGGTGATGCCCTTTTCCCTGCCCTACATCCCTGGAGCGGCCTGGCTGCCCAAGTACTCAGGGGAGCCCCATGCCCTAACTGACTTTAAGGAAAGGCTGTACAGTTTGTTCCAAGTCTACCCCCTGACAGAGGAACAGAAGGTCAGCATATTAACAGGGCAGTTAACTGGCGCAGCCCAAAGGGAGGTAAAATCATGGCCCACTGAGGAGAAAAGGACCGTGAAGGGTATTCTGGCCCGGCTGCGGGGTACCTTTGACACACGTACCTCCGCTGAAATTAAAATGAGGTTCTATGGATGTAAGCAGCGGGCACAGGACAGCATCAGAGACTATGCCCTAAATTTGCAGGAAGCCCTGAGGGTCATCCAACAAGCTGACCCAGGCAGCGTGCAGGATACGGATAAGCTCCTAACAGAACAGTTCATAGAAGGTCTGCTGTCTAGCGCCCACAGGACCCAGCTGCGCCTCATGTTCTTTCAGAACCCTGATCTGACCTTTGCCCAATTCAAGGACAGGGCCATAAGGGTGCTCCGTGAATCCGCAACAAGTGGCGCTATAAACCCCCGGCGCCCTGCTCTCACCTACCACCAGGAGGCGGCACCCTCCTCTATGGACTCCGCAGGGGCTGATGCACAGGCCCTGAACCAAGCCCCGTCGAAAGATCTGCACCACCAAGTCCAGGAGCTGACCAGGAGCGTCGCGGCGTTGACCAGGACCGTCCAGGCATTGCAAGTGGACCCGTCAAGACCCATCGAGCTGGCTTCAAGTCCGGAGGATGTCCCGTGGCATCAACAGAGGAGGATCCCGTCGCTCCGAGGGAGGCCCACAGACCGCTACGCAGAGGATGGACAGCCCATTTGCCGCCGATGCAACCAGCCCGGACACATTTCCAGGTACTGTAATTTAAACGGGTCCAACCTGGGGCAGAGGGCCAACCCCCAGGCATAAGATCACCAGGCCCTTACAATTGTCGTAATAAGTACGTTGGGGGGCGCCAGGTTTTACCCGTGGTGCTGGACGGTATCCCCATGAGCGCCTTGCTGGATACTGAGTCGCAAGTAACCACTATCCCTTATGTACTTTTTAAGCAGTATTGGACTGATTCTGATATCACACGGTATCCAGACAGTAACTTGAGCATCATCGCCAGTAATGGCTTACCCGTGCCGCAGATGGGGTTCAAGGAGATGACCATTAAGATTGGTAAAGTTGAACTGCCGGCACAGGGAGTAATTATTGTGGAAAGTCACCCTAAAATAACTGTGGGTACTAACGTGATTGAAAATTGTCTTTCAGAGGTAATTGTAATTCTACAACAGGTGGCTGTGAATGCTAGTTACAGCCAACAGAGAGTCCTCAACAAGGAGATAAAAGCCCTGATGAGACGGCAGCAGGTAGAACTGTCTGGTGGTGAGATCGGTAGCGTAAGACTGAGTGACCCATTCCCCATTTCCATGCCTCCCAAAAGTGAAATGATGATCTGGTGTCGGACTGCAATCAGATTGAGAGGTAGAGACTACCAAGCCATGGTAGAACCCGTGTACTCAGACAGCAGGCCCACCATTTTGACAGCCCGGGGAGTGGTTGATGTCCGTCATGGGAGGGTGCCCGTCCGCATCCTCAACATTGGGGAGAGGGAAGTACACTTACCCAGGTACGCTACACTCGCCAAACTGTTTGTTGTCGAACACAAAGCTATCAGGGCCGTGGAACCCTTGCCTCCATCTCCACAGGTGGAGGGTAATGGCTCCCAGAAACAAAAGGAGGACTGGTGCCAGAAACTCCATGTGGGTGCTGACTCCACTCCCCTGCACCAAAAACAAGGAGTCTACCGGGTGGTACAGGAGTACGAGAGAGTCTTTAGTAAGCACCCGCTAGACTTCGGCAGAGTAAAGGGGATAGAACACCACATCCCCACAGGGAGCCACCCACCGATAAAAGAAAGACACAGACCTGTACCCCCTGCACATTATCAGAACGCAAAGGGCATGCTAAGAGAAATGAAAGAAGCTGGGGTCATTAGAGATAGCTGTAGCCCCTGGGCAGCCCCCTTGGTTCTGGTGAAAAAGAAAGACGGCACCATGAGAATGTGCGTGGACTATAGACAAATCAACCGTATCACCCACAAAGACGCATATCCGCTGCCTAGAATAGAGGAGTCTTTAGCCGCACTAAAATCAGCTAACTTCTTTTCTACTTTGGACCTTACTAGCGGGTACTAGCAGGTTCCTGTGGCAGAGGCTGACAAGGAGAAGACCGCCTTCACCACCCCGATGGGACTGAGCGAGTTCAACTGTATGCCTTTCGGGCTCTGCAACGCACCAGGGACCTTCCAGCAGCTGATGGAATGCTGTCTAGGGCACCGAAACTTCGAGACGGTCCTCCTTTACCTGGACGACGTGATCGTCTATTCGAAAACCTACGAGGACCATCTAAAGCACCTGGCCGAGGTGTTCGAAGCCCTGGCAGGCTATGGCCTGAAGGTGAAACCATCGAAGTGTCACCTGCTGAAACCAAAGGTCCAGTACCTAGGGCACGTGGTAAGCGCGGAAGGAGTGGCCCCCGACCCTGACAAGGTCACGGCAATCAAGAGCTGGCCAAGCCCCTCGAACATCAAAGAGGTGAGGCAGTTTCTCGGATTGGTAGGCTACTACCGAAGGTTCATCCCCGGATTCACTAGGATGGCAGCTCCTATGCAGGACCTCCTAATCGGACAGTCTAAGTCCAGAAGTCAAAAGCCACCCTTCACGTGGGATAAACCGGAAGAGGAGTCCTTCCGCCAGTTGAAGATGGCCCTCACGGGCGATGAGATCCTGGCCTACCCTGACTATGGCCAGCCTTTTATCCTTCACACAGATGCCAGTAATGTGGGACTGGGAGCCGTACTGTCCCAAAACCAACAGGGCAGAGAAAGGGTGATCGCGTACGCCAGCCGGAAGCAGAGGCCCACCGAGAGGAACCCGGAGAATTACAGCTCCTTCAAGCTAGAATTCTTGGCGGTGGTGTGGGCCGTGACAGAACGCTTCAAGCATTACCTGGCCTCCGCAAAGTTCACCGTGTACACGGACAACAACCCGTTGACACACCTGGACAATGCAAGACTGGGTGCCCTAGAACAGCGGTGGATGGCCCGTCTCTCCAACTATGACTTCGTGATCAAGTACCGGGCCGGCAAAACCAATGCCAACGCTGACGCCCTATCGAGGATGCCTCACTTACCTGAAGGTGACGAAGATCCAGAAGAGCTGGAGGAGGTAGAACTCCCCGCGTTTCACCGGTATGGAGCCGCTCAATACTCCCACCGCGTGAAGGAGGAGGATCTAACAACCGTGATGATCAATCCCCTACCTCACCACAGCTGGGCCGAGACCCAAGATAGTGACCATGCCATCCGCCTGGTGAAGGATCTGCTGACCCAGGAGGACGCCCGCATGGATCCGGATGCTCCAGAGGAAGCCAAGCAGCTGTGGAAGGAGAAGAGCAAGCTGTTCCTCTACGAAGGCAAGCTGTGCAGAAGGATTGTCGACGACCGGATGCACGAGCTGACCTGGCAAGTCGTGGTCCCAAGGCGGGATGCAGCTATGGTCCTGGGGGCTTACCATGACAGAGCGGGGCACTTCGGTTGGAAGAAACTGGAGTTCCTGCTAAGAGGACGGTTCTTTTGGGTCGGCATGAGAGGGGCTGTAGAGAAGTGGTCCAGAGACTGTGGCCCTTGTCACCTAAGGAGGAAGGACCGTGCCAGCCAGAAGACGCCCTTGAGGCCCATCGTCACCAGGCAGCCTCTTGAGCTGGTAGCTCTGGACCATGTCAAATTGGCTCCCAGCTGGTCAGGATACATCTATGCCCTGACAATTGTGGACCACTATTCCCGTTTTCTAGTGGTGGTCCCGGTAAAGGACTTGACAGCCCAAACAGCGGCCAGAGCCTTCCAACAATACTTCTGCCGTCCACACGGCTATCCGGAGCAGGTCCTGACAGACCAGGGTCCAGTGTTCGAGGCTGAAATCTTCCAAGAATTCTGCAACCTCTATGGCTGTAAGAAGATTCGGACAACGCCTTACCACACACAAACCAACGGGATGTGTGAGAAAATGAACAATATAGTCATTGACCTCCTGAAGACATTGCCCCTGGAGGAACGCAGCCTGTGGCCAGAAAAACTGCCGGACCTGATAGACCTATACAACAATATCCCGGTGAATGCTACAAACTGCACCCCGGCTTACCTGATGCGAGCCAGACCAGGTAAGCTGCCCGTAGACCTGGAGATGGGAGTCCTAACGCCCGAGGACACCTCCCCGGATGTGGACTATGATACGGAAAGGCAACTGCAGTACAAGAAGGTACAGGAGAGTGTGGAGAGGAGCCTGGCCCAGGTGAGAGAAAGGCAAGAAAGACTCTTCAACCAACACGCCCCTGCTGGTCCCCTAGAACCTGGTGAGCAGGTCCTGAAGCGGAAGAGGAGGCTACATAAGTTGGACGACCAGTGGGAAAGGGAACCCTACACCGTACTGCAGTCTGACCACGACAACCCAAAGGTGTGCGTGATCACCAAGGACGGAGGAGAAACCACTAGTACCGTCTCCAGAGACCACCTCAAAAGGTGCCTCGAGCAACTCCGTAGTGGACAAGGAAGAAATGATCAGCACCGTTCTCGGAGAGTTCCCTCAGTCCTGGACTCGAATAAATGATGCCATTGTGGTACCCGTCCTGCATTTCCTGCAACCGGCAAAGCAACAACCGACACCAGAGCCGGAAGGTGAAGAGGAGCAAGCGGTTCCAGAGGCAGAAGAGCCTGTATCAGCAGCCCAGGAGAGTCAACCCTCTGCTGACAGTGAGCCTGCCATGCCTGCGGTAAGCCAAAGGACCCGCAGACAGCTGGTAGCTGTACCCCTAACACTAGTGGGGAAAGCCAGGTTGGTCCACCACCAGACAGTGGGCTACGTAGGTCAACCAGGAGCACAAAGGGGCAGAAACCTGCTCGCTGGAAAATATAGGGTGCACTAAAATTGTAAATAACCCTGTTGCCAAGTGTTGAAATGTTTGCCAAGTTACATGCATGTTTGGTAATTCTGTGTTTCAGTTTCTTGCAGTTACCGTAAGGACTCAAAGGTTATGGACTTTTTATAACCGGAACCTTGTATGGACTGTGTTCGGAGCCTAACCAAGGAAGGAACTAAGACTGTGAAGGACTTGGGGTAGGACAGACCCCCACCTGGTTAAGGCTCCCCGTTGTGTTGGTGATATGGACACCCGGTCACAGACCACACTGTGACCTTAAGAACTCAATCTGTGCGTCACTTTCCTGATAATGTTTTATATTCATGTATATTGTCTTTGTTTACTGTTTAGTCCCGGAGTACTAAATTTTACTAGGGGGGAATGTGTCACCCTGGCCTGGATGCCACAAAATGTAATAAAGCTGTGTCTGAGAGCAAGGGGGAGGTTCTCTAGTCAGGGGAACATTAGCTTGCAGTACCTCCTGTCTCAGGCCAGTAGGGGGAGCAGGCTGCCCCTATAAAAGCTGGTGCTGGGGGCAGGGTTAGAGAGAACTGGATGGCCTGTCTCAGCACTGAGATGTGTCCCAGAGCAGAGCAGGGACAGAAAGTTGTATTGCATCTAAGAGGAAGTGTGGCAGGAGGAGAGCCACAAGCCAGAGACAAGAGGCAAAGTGAGCCTGTCTTGGCAGATAAAGGACTTAATTTACCAGACTTTGGTGTCTGAGGCTGGGAGGATTCCACATCCCACAGCAAATAACCAGTCCGCAGGGGACTGTATGTTCCTTGGCCTAAGAAACCTGGAGGCTCTGCCACAACAGAAGGGACCAGTAAAGCCGTACCAGGCTGGCAGCAGAAAGGAACCCACGTCGCAGGCCATACAGGCGAGAGTACACGGAAAGCTCGGAAACGTGGGCTGTTACCCTATAAGGAGGAGATAGCCAGAAGGAGCACAGAAAGCACGGTAGGCCTACACCCTCACCCTGACCAGGGCCAATTTCCCCATTGCTCTCAGACATCCAGGTCCCCTCCTAGCTGGGACTGTTTATGGGTCAGTTTACCTGTTTTAGTAAAGGCCCTGAACTGCAACCTGTTGTCTGTGTGCTCCTTCGCGCCTCCAGCACTACCGGTACTGGGACTCTCACCACCATCACTCCCACCATCCATTATACTGCCCTGGGGCCACACTCTTCCCGTGGTGAGTCACACTACCCTAGCTGCACACCTCATCAGCCCCAGCGGTCTGCATGCAGAGGCGGTTCCTAATAACCGCAATCCACGGGTGGCGTAGTCGGACATAATCATCAGCGCATAACGGACTACCACTGGCCTGACCACCCTGAGCCACGGAACCGGGTTGCCACTACTACTCCCACCGTTTCCCTATTGCCCGGATCCGAGTGCCCCACGGCCCAGGGGGCGAGTCACTAATCTCCTGTCCATGGCGCATGCGAAGATGCCTCCCGCTCTGCACGTGTCGTTGCACATGCTCAACTAGCACCGTCAGCAAGCACGTCCACGCCCTTGTCCCAGTGCAGCGTTCAGTTGTTCCTACCCCAGTCCTTGGAATGCAAGCGCAAATACTCAGCCAACGCCCCACACGCCACACTACTACATTCACACATTTCGTGAATGCTTTCGCTCGAAATGTTGCCTTTTAGGCTCGTGGAGATGGAAGCTTTCCGCAACCTGATGGTGGTGGTCGTCCCTTGGTACTCGGTACCCAGTCGCCACTATTTTTCCCAGTGTGCCGTCCCCGCATTACACGACAACGAGTCCCACAACATTAGCCATGCCCTCAACAACGCAGTTACAGGGAAAGTCCACCTAACCACGGACACGTGGACCAGTACTTGTGGGCAAGGACGGTACATCTCGCTGACGGCACACTGGATTAATATAGTGGAAGCCAGGACCCAGTCAGACCTTGGGACGGAACACGTCCTCCCGACACCGAGGATTGCGGGCCCTGAGTCAATCAGGGTTGCCCCAACGTTCTACAGCTCCTGCACCTCCTCCTCCTCCTCCTCTTCAGCCTCCATCTCCGAAATGACCACATCAGTTGCAAGCTGGAAGCACTGCCTCGGCCAAGCGGCAACAGACTGTGCTGAAGCTAATATGCTTAGGTGACAAACCGCACAACGCTGAAGAGTTGTGGACAGCTTTGAAAGAGCAGCAGATCTATGGCTGACACCGTTGACCCTACAGCCAGGCATGGTCATGTGTGACAATGGCCGGGACCTGGTGGCGGCTCTGAGGCGAGGAGAGCTCACACACGTACCATGCCTGGCCCATGTGCTTAACTTCATGGGTCAGCGGTTTCTCAAAACCTACCCGGATCTGCCAGATCTGCTTGTCAAAGTACGCTGTGTGTGTGCCCATTTTAGAAAGTCAGCTATAGCATCCGCTGCTCTTGCCGTGCTTCAGCAGCATTTGCAGCTTCCAGCTCACTGTCTGGTGAGTGATGTCCCCACGCGTTGGAACTCTACATTGCAGATGTTGGGAAGCAAAGGAGGGCAGTTGTTGACTACCAGCATCAACAAGGCCGTTGGTATTCAGTTCATACTCCACATATAAATCCTCAGGAGTGGACATGGATGTCAAACGTCAGACATCGGTACCATCCTCCAAACCTTTGAGGACTCCGATGACGCCATAAATAGCGTCACCATCCCGCTTCTCTGTCTTCTGAAATGCTCTCTGCTCAGGATGCATTGCAGGCGGAGCATGATGAGATGGAGCAAGGAACTATACAGGGTGATTCCACACAGTCCAGCCTCATCTCATCCCAACGTGGATTGGGTGACAATGAGGAAGAGGAGGAGGAAGAACAGGAGCTAGTTTCCTGCGCTATAGACGGTACTACCTGCACAACTGTCATACCGTCTGTTCAGCGTGGATGGCCTGAGGACAGGGAGGAGGAGGATGAGGAGGAGAGCATGGTTGTAGCATCGGCATCTCTGCCTCCTGCCCAGCAGAGACGCCGTCCCCCTTACCACCGCGGTCCTGCTCCGGCATCTTTTGGCCTCCCTGCAGCGTGCACGCAGCTTCCCCGGCTCTGTGCTTAGGGCACGCGCGCGCTCCCTCCCTCTTAAAGGGGCCGCACGCCCAGTCCTAAAAAGTCCCCTATAAAAGGCACCTCTTCCAATATGGAGGTGCCCATGCAAGGTTGTAGCTTTGTGTGTGATACTCTGCTTCAGCCCTCAGGTCTCGCTGCTAGCCTGACTACAAATCCAGCCGGCCAGCCAGATTACAAGTCCAACCCGCCAGCCTAACTACAAGTCCAGCCCGCCAGCCTGACTACAAGTCCAGCCCGCCAGCCTGACTACAAGTCCAGCCCGCCAGCCTGACTACAAGTCCAGTCCGCCAGCCTGACTACTAGTCCAGTCCACCTGCTTGTCTACTCTCCAGCCCGACAGTCTGTCTACAGACCAGTCCGCCAGTCTGTCTATGGGCTCTGTCCGCCTGCTTACCTGGAAGCACCTGCCTGTTACCTGCCGTGCCTACCAGCCAGCCTACCTGGAGGCTCCTGCCTGTTACCTGCCATGCCTACCAGCCAGCCTACCTGGAGACTCCTGCCTGTTACCTGCCGTGCCTGCCAGCCCGCTTACCTAGAAGTACCTGCCGTGCCTACCAGCCCGCCTACCCGGAGGCTCCTGCTTGTTACCTGCCGTGCCTGCCAGTCCGTCTGCCCGGATCACCCGTCAGCCTGCCTGCTGTGCTCATCTGCTGTACCGGTCAGTCCCTGCCTTCTGACCCGTGGGAGTCACCTGCTCTCATACAAGGTCGGTCCCCAGAGTAGCACCTGGTCCCTCTGCTTGGTCCTTCCCTGGTCACGGAGTCGATTGACCTCCATACGACCTTGGTTGGTCCGAGTTGATACCTCGCTACGCCCCTCTGGTCCCTCCTTGCACCGCAGCACAGAGGTTCCACCACCCGGATCCGTAACAGTTTGCACGGGCTATGGAACCCGGTGCCTCCCAGGCCCCTTCGCTTGCTGACCTGTATCGGGAGGTTTCTCATCAGAGATCCCAACAGGAAATCATCCTGACCTACCTGCGGTCTGTCAACTCTCGCCTGGACACGCTGTCTGTCCCACCTGTGTCTGCCTCAAGTCGAGCGATACCCGCTCCGGCAGCGCCGCTACGTACCAATACCACGGCATCCAGCCTAGGACCCCGGCTTTCTGCACCTCCTCATTTTGGAGCTGACCCTGTCCTATGTCAGGGCTTTCTGAATCAGTGCACGCTGCACTTTGAACTTCTGCCACATCAGTTTCCCTCCGACCGGGCCAAGGTGGCGTTCATCATGTCTCACGTCACCGGGGAAGCATTGGCATGGCTTAACCCTCTATGGGAGAGAGGGGATTCCCTGGTGTCCGATCTTCCGGCTTTCCTCACTGCCTTCCGGAAGATCTTCGATGAACCCGGACGAAGGATCTCTACTGCCTCCTCATTGCTCTGTCTCCGCCAAGGGAATCTCACCATGGCCCAGTATGCCATACGGTTCCGTACCCTCGCTTCTGAGCTTGCCTGGGACAACGAGGCCCTTGTGTCCACCTTCTGGGAAGGCCTTTCCGGTCGGATTAAGGACGAGTTAGCCGGCCGGGACGTTCCTACCACCCTGGATGACCTGGTGTCACTAGCAACCCGGATTGACATCCGTTTCCTAGAACGTGCTAAGGAGACTACCCGGGAGAGAAGATTTCCTCGTCTTGCTCCTGCTTTCCAGAAACCTGCTTCCCAACCTGCAACTCCCCGGGCACGCTCGCCCGAACCTTTGCAGATCGACCAGACCAAGATGGTCAAATCTCGCCAAGAGACACGCCGAGCCGAGGGGAGCTGTTTCTACTGTGGTAGTAAGGAGCACCTGATTCGTTCCTGCCCGGTGAAGCTGGGAAACTCCAGTGTCTAGGACCACTCGGAGAGGTCGTCCTAGGCAAAAGTAAGTCCTCTCCGTTCTTGACTTTATCCATCTCTATTTCCTGTGGAGAGAACCGCTTCTTTGAAACTGCACATCTGGATTCCAGAGCCGCTGGGAATCTCATATCCCAGTCCCTTGTAGAGAAGTATCAGATTCCTACCAAATCTCTGGCCGAACCATTGGCAGTCGCTTCCCTTGATGGAAGACTCCTTCCGGTGACCATCTTGCTCGTCACGGAGCCCGTAACCCTGCAGGTGGGAATGCTGCACTCAGAGAGGATTTCCTTCCATGTGCTTTCCGGACTCTCTCACTCCCTTTTGCTAGGTCTACCCTGGCTACAGAAACATGAACCCGTTCTGAATTGGCAATCCAGTGAGGTGCTCCGTTGGGGGCAGGATTGCCATGAGACCTGTCTGGTTCTGGTTCGCCCGGCTCGACCCCCATCTACTCCGACTAATTTACCCAGTCTACTGGCACCCTACTGGTCCTATGCTGATGTCTTAGACAAGAAGGAGGCAGAGACTCTGCCACCCCATAGGCCATATGATTGCCCTATCGACCTGATACCTGGTGCCACTCCACCCCGTGGGCTTATCTACCCGTTGTTGTTGGCCGAAACCCGGGCCATGTCGGAGTACATCGAAGAAAATCTGGCTAGGGGATTCATCCGGAAATCTTCCTCCCTGGCTGGAGCCGGATTCTTCTTCGTTACAAAGAAAGACGGTTCACTACGTCCATGTATCGATTATAGAGGACTCAATCAAATCGCTGTCAAAAACAAATACCCCCTGCCACTCATCTCTGAGCTGTTCGACCGCCTTAAAGGCGTGAAGATCTTTACCAAGCTCGATCTTCGTGGGGCGTATAACCTGGTCCAGATCCGTCAAGGAGGCGAGTGGAAGACGGCATTCAATACCCGGGACGGTCACTATGAATACCGTTTGATGCCCTTCGGTCTCTGTAATGCTCCTGCCGTCTTCCAAGAATTAGTTACTGACATCTTTCGTGACCTCTTATATTCTTGCGTGGTGGTGTACCTGGACGACAGCTTGGTCTTCTCTCCGGATCTTCCCGCTCATCGGAGGGATGTTCGTCAGGTCCTGCTTAGGCTCAGGCAGAATCACCTATATGCAAAATTTGAGAAATGCCTCTTCGAGCAGTCCTCTCTTCCGTGCCTGGGCTATATCATCTCCTTGACAGGTCTACGGATGGACCCCGAGAAGGTCTCTGCCGACTTAAAGTGGCCGTGTCCGGAGGGGTTGAAGGCGATTCAGCGATTCCTGGGCTTCGCCAACTATTACCGTCTCTTCATCCCACATTTATCTTTCCGGACTGCTCCGATCTCTGCGCTCACCCGAAAGGGATCAAATCCTAAGGAATGGCCGCACGAAGCGGAGGAGGCCTTCCTCTCTTTAAAACAAGCCTTCTCTTCTGCCCCTGTGCTGCACCGTCCAGATAACAACAAACAATTCTTTCTGGAGGTTGATGCTTCCTCTTCCGGAGCCGGAGCGGTGCTCACCCAGAAATCTCCATCTGAGAGAATGGTAACCTGCGGCTTCTTCTCCAAGCTCTTCTCCTCGTCTGAGCGCAACTACTCCATAGGAGACCGAGAACTTCTAGCCATCAAATTGGCGCTGGAGGAGTGTCGTTACCTGCTCGAGGGGACTCTGCACCCGGTGGTCATCTATACTGACCACAAAAACTTGGCTTATCTTCAGAACGTCGAAAGACTCAATCCGCGTCAGGCCCGGTGGTCTTTGTTCTTCTCCCGCTTTAACTTTACCCTACATCACCGCCCGGCGGACAAGAACGTTAAAGCAGATGCCTTGTCCCGATCCTTCCTGTCTTCCGATCAAGAGGAGGAGCCTATGCATATCATCGATCCCTCCAAAGTGATGAATGTGGCCCCCTTGGATCTGTCTCGTCTCCCACCCAGTAAGACGTTTGTAGCGGTTCCGGATCATAAGAAGGTTCTTCACTGGGGTCATTCATCCAAATTAGCCGGCCATGCTGGCCAGAAGAAGACCTTCCTGCTCATTACCCGTCATTACTGGTGGCCTACCCTGCGCCAGGATGTAGTAGACTTCGTCACGGCCTGTTCGTCCTGTTCCCGCAACAAGGTTCCGAGACATCTTCCTGCCGGCCGTCTCCTTCCTCTTCCCGTACCTGCTGCCCCGTGGCAACACATTGCTATGGACTTTATTACGGATCTCCCTGTTTCTGCCAGTTGTACGGTCATTTGGGTGGTTGCTGATCGCTTTTCTAAAATGGCTCACTTCATCCCTCTGCCTGGTCTCCCGTCTGCATCTGTGCTGGCTAAGGATTTCATCCATCACATCTTTCGTCTCCACGGCCTACCCCTCCACATTGTGTCTGATTGAGGGGTCCAGTTCACTTCGCGCTTCTGGAGAGCTACGTGTAAGCTGCTGGATGTCACCCTAGATTTCTCCTCCGCTTACCATCCGCAGTCCAATGGCCAAGTGCAGCGTATCAACCAGATCCTTACCAGCTACCTCCGGCACTTCGTCAATGCTCACCATACCGATTGGGTGGAGCTCCTACCATGGGCCGAGTTCTCCTACAACAACCGTGAGAGCGAATCTTCTTCCAAGTCCCCGTTCTTTGTGGTCTACGGTCAACATCCCCAGATTCCGTTTCCCGTTTCCGCTTCAGTGGACAACCCGGCCGCGGAGGCTCTGGTCAGCGAATTTTCCACTATTTGAGAGGACACTAGATCCGCACTTCAATCCTCCGAGCGGATGAAGAAGCATGCTGATAAGAGACGTCTGGATCCACCTCAATTCCATCCAGGAGACAAGGTTTGGCTCTCCTCCAAACATGTTCGTCTCAAAATACCCTCCTATAAGTTGGGTCCACGGTTCATCGGCCCATTTGAAGTCCTCAAGCAAATCAACCCAGTAGCCTACAAGTTAAAACTCCTGGCCACCTTACGGATTCCCAACTCCTTCCACGTATCTCTCTTCAAACCAGTTGTGCTTAATTATTTTTCCGATAATCCAGGTACCTCCCCAGCTCCGGTCTCCGCTGAGGACGTCTATGAGGTAGAGAACATTCTGGCCACCAAGAGGGTAAGAGGAAAAACCTTTTTTCTGGTGGATTGAAAGGGGTTTGGCCTAGAGGAGAGATCTTGGGAACCCAGGGAGAACATTCACGCCCCGCTTCTCCTTAAAAAATTTCTTGCTGGCCTGAAAAAGAGGGGGCGTAAAGGGGGGGGTACTGTAGCATCGGTGTCTCTGCCTCCTGCCGAGCAGAGACGTCGTCCCCTTTACTGCCGCGGTCCTGCTCCGGTGTCTTTTGGCCTCCCTGCAGCTGCTGCTGGTGCACGCAGCTTCCCCAGCTTTGTGCTTAGGGCGCGTGCGCGCTCCCTCCCTCTTAAAGGGGCCACGTGCGCCATCCTAAAAAGTCCCCGGCCAATGGCCAGAGGACTTCCCCTATAAAAGGCACCTCCTCCATTATGGAGGTGCCCATGCAAGGTTGTAGCTTTGTGTGTGATACTCTGCTTCAGCCCTCAGGTCCCGATGCTAGCCTGACTACAAATCCAGCCCGCCAGCCAGACTACAAGTCCAGCCCGCTAGCCAGACTACAAGTCCAGCCCGCCAGCCTGACTACAAGTCCAGCCCGCCAGCCTGACTACAAGTCCAGTGCGCCAGTCTGACTACTAGTCCAGTCCGCCTGCTTGTCTACTCTCCAGCCCGACAGTCTGTCTACAGTCCAGACCGCCAGTCTGTCTATGGGCTCTGTCCACCTGCTTACCTGGAAGCACCTGCCTGTTACCTGCCGTGCTTACCAGCCAGCCTACCTGGAGGCTCCTGCCTGTTACCTGCCATGCCTACCAGCCAGCCTACCTGGAGACTCCTGCCTGTTACCTGCCGTGACTGCCAGCCCGCTTACCTAGAAGCACCTGCCTGTTACCTGCCGTGCCTACCAGCCCGCCTACCCGGAGGCTCCTGCTTGTTACCTGCCGTGCCTGCCATTCCGTTTGCCCGGATCACCCGTCAGCCTGCCTGCCGTGCTCATCTGCTGTACCGGTCAGTCCCTGCCTTCTGACCCGTGGGAGTCACCTGCTCTCATACAAGGTCGGTCCCCAGAGTAGCACCTGGTCCCTCTGCTTGGTCCTTCCCTGGTCACGGAGTCGATTGACCTCCATACGACCTTGGTTGGTCCGAGTTGATACCTCGCTACGCCCCTCTGGTCCCTCCTTGCACCGCAGCACAGAGGTTCCACCACCCGGATCCGTAACAATGGTCAGTCGTCCTCTTGGTGAGGACATGGAAGTCTTGCCTGTTAGCACTCTGGCACACATGGCTGAGTTTATGTTACGCTGCTTTTCCTGTGACCCTCGTGTTGTCCAAATTTTGGGTGACAGTCATTACTGGTTGGTGACACTTCTAGACCCATGCTACAAGGAGAACTTTCTGTCTCTTATTTCCTTGCAGGACAGGCGTAATAAAATGGTGCAGTACGAGAGGGCCCTTGTGTGGCGCCCTGCTGCGCATTGGTGCCACAGATCCCAGAGGGGGGCATGGATGAACTTCTCCACAAGAGGCCCTGATAGCATTCACACACCTCCACCTTCCACCTCAGACCACCAGAGGGAGCCCGGATAGGGATATATAAAGGGAAGGTGGAGCCAGGCAGCTCAGTGAAGTCTACAGTCTGTTGAGAGGAGCTCCTGCAGAAGCTAGCCTGCAGTGGAGCTCAGTCAGTTCAGTCCAGACTCAGAGAGCTTGAGTTAGTGAGCCTAGGGCATGCCGACGCCAAAAGAGCAGTGAAGAGTAGCGAGGCCTACTGCCCGCGTGAAGCCTAGTGAGGGTCCCGAGCGTGGCCGAAGGCGAGTGGAGTAAGCAAGCAACATAGGGGGCAGAGGAGCTTAACCAGCTCACCCCAAACCATTTACCGGACATCGGGTCCGCGTCTGCAGGGATTCCTTACATCCAGCAGAAACAACCGGAACCCCTGGCGAACTATATGTCCCAGGAACACCAAAAGCTGATTACGTACCAGGGTCAGGAGTCACGGAGGCCCAAGAGACCAGGGAGTGTGATCTCCAACAGAAGGCCCTACCACCAGGTCAGCAGGTGCAAGACAGAGACCAAGTTAGGTCTAGCTCCAGGCAGGTCAGAAACTTATCATGGAAAGGCAAGGAACAGGAGGCCCCACACCCGCTCACTGGGAGAGTCCTGATATGCACCCTTCACCCTGAAGTACCCTGGACCGTGGCAGAAACACCACCAGTAAAGGTGCTGATGTGAACTGTTGTGTGTGTGCCTATTCTTCCTCTGACCCGGCTGGGTCCCCTCTGTCCTGCATCCCTACACTTACGCTGCCCTGAGGCCCCGCTCCACCTGTGGGGAGCCGCACCAACTAAGCTGCCTGAACACCGGCCTCAGAGGACTGTCGCAGCACTGGTGATCCTCACCAGACACCACAGGTGGCGTCACGAACATTCCCTATCCCATATAACTTTCCCCCTTCTTTTAAGAGTGACCCCAGGGTACGGGCCCGGGAGCCGACCACCGCGACATCCCCCAAGATCAGGCAACAACAAGGCCCGGGCGCCGAGTCGTCCCCATCCCCTGGGCGCGTCATCTGTCCCTGGTGTCACGAACAGGATGCCGTGCCCGCTGCAACGACGGAGTGTTGTGCCCGTTGCCACCGGGTACTGTGCGCCTTTAATCAGAACTGTGTATTTAACTGTGGCGAAGATCGCCGCCATTGTTGTGCCGCCGAGCGGGAAGAAGGGCGTAACCGCAGGAAACTGAGAGGCGTACCTGCTGAAGCGCGCGAAGCCCCGGACACGCCCCACGCCTCGACGTCAAACCAGGAAGCGCCAGGTCCTGGAAGGAGCCCCGGTGAGCGCTCTGACGTAGGACGCAAGCGACGCAAGGTCCTGAAGGAAGACCGTCACCTGCGGAGCTGTGGCCTACCAGAAGAAAAGAAAAGAAGGTAGGCCACGGTTCGCTAAGGGGGCACCAGAATGTCTGAAGAACAGCACAACGCCGGAGTACCGGTTAACGGCCCTGATGATCAACCCACGCCAGGCGTCGAGCAGGCCGGAGCAGCCGCTCCACCAACAGGGCTTGTAACCCATGGCCCTACCGTACATCCCAGAAGCGAAGTGGCTCCCCCAGTACAGCGGCAAACCAGATACCCTGTCTGGATTCAAAAGGAAAATATGCGGTATACTGGACATGTACTCTATGACAGGCAAGCAAAGAGCCGTTGTTGTATTGGGACAATTGACTGGTGCTGCGGAGCGAGAAGTAGAAACCTGGTTGGCCGCAGATCAGGAGTCAGTGTCCGCAATCTTTAAAAAGTTACAGACAGTCTTTGAGAATCGTACTGAGACAGACCTCCGGATGAGGTTCTACAAGTGCTCTCAGCAACCGGAGGACAGTGTTCGGGACTATGCCTGGCGTTTACAAGGGGCCCTGCGAGCTCTAAAACAGGTTAGTCCAACCAGCATCAATAATGAAAATAGAATTCTGAAGGAACAGTTTATCCGGGGACTGACGTCTCAAGAGGAGCACAGGACTGTGCGTTGGTGGTCCCTGGATTATCCTTTGACACCCTTAAGGACATAGCTATAAAAGGACTGCAGCCCCTGGAAACAGCTGCTACCCAATGTTACCAGGGTGGGGTCACCCCAGTGCCCGCAGCGTCCACCTTTTCCCCGGTGGCTGCTGAAGCCAAGGTGCAAGCAACGTCCCCTAGCGAGCTGGACAGCCTGCGCTCTAAAGTGCGTCAGTTGAGCAAAACCCTGAACACTGTACTGAGTGCCCTGCAGCTGCGGATGGAGCCCGAGGCAGAAGGAAGGATCCTGCTAGCCGACAGCCCTGAGGATGTCCTCTGGATGAGAAGGAGGAGGAGGACAACGCCACCCCCTGGGAGGACCAGCGACCAACGCCGCCCGCCGAAGGACCCTGACTGCCACCGCTGCCACAAGACAGGTCACGCCGTCCGGAGCTGTCCTTTAAACGAGCAAACCCTGGAGCCGAGGGCCGACACCCAGGAGTAGACCCCTCAGGCCCATCAAACTGGTACCGCAGGTTCGTGTGAGGAAGACCTTTCCTGTCCATCGTGCTGGACAGCATCGCGACACCTGCCCTGCTGGACACAGGATCTCAGATAACCATCATGCCTGATGTCCTCTACCAAAGGTTCTGGTCGATAGACGAACTTCACCCACCAGATCCAAATCTTTCCGTGTATGCCTCAAACGGCCTCCCCCTTAACCTAGTCGGGGTTAAGGATGTGGCAGTAAAGGTGGGAAGAGTGGAACTGAAGGACCAGGGACTAATTGTAGTAGAGACTAATCCTGATGATACAGACTTGTATATGGTACTTGGCACAAATATTGTTAGTATCTGTTTGGGAGAAGTGTTGTTCTTGCTCCAACAGATAGCTGACACTGCCAGACCAGGGCAGAGAAGGGCGCTCCAGAAAGAGATCCGAGCCCTTATGTACCAGCAACAGGTAAAGCTAGCAGGCAGTGAAATTGGTAATGTACGGGTGACAGACCCGGTACCCATTGTGATTCCCCTGATGAGTGAAATGCTGATTTGGTGTAGAGCAGCAATAGGTCTCAAAGGACGGAGCTACCAGGCGGTAGTAGAGCCCCTTAGCTCAGAACATAGACCTACACTCTTGACTGCCAGAGGAGTAGTGGATGTACGCAATGGGAGGGTGCCCGTATGCCTCCTAAACTATGGGGAGGACGAGATTAGATTACCACGCTATGCCACTGTTGCCAAATTGTACACAGTAAATAACAACTCCATACACACGGCGGAGTCCTTAACCTCACCAGACGAAGTAGAGGATAATGACCCGGCAACTCAGGTGGAGGATTGGTGTCAACAGCTCCATGTTGGGACAGACACCACCCCTGTCCATCAAAAGCAGGGGGTACATCGGGTGGTTCAGGAATACGAGCAGGTATTCAGTAAGCACCCACTTGACTTTGGGAGGATTAAGGGGGTTCAACACCATATCCCCACAGGTGACCATCCACCCATCAAAGAACGTTACAGGCCTATACCACCAGCACACTACCAGAAGGCGAAGGAGATGTTGCACGACATGAAGAAGGCAGGGGTAGTAAGGGATAGTTGTAGTGCTAGGGCAGCTCCCCTAGTTCTAGTCAGGAAAAAGGACGGAAACATGAGAATGTGTGTAGATTACAGACAAGTAAATCGCATTACACATAAAGATGCATACCCTTTACCACGTATAGAGGAATCCCTGGCTGCCTTAAAGTCTGCAAATTACTTCTCCACCCTTGACCTCGCTAGTGGGTACTGGCAAGTAACTGTTGCTGAGGAGGATCGGGAGATGACGGCCTTCACCACCCCGATGGTACTCTGCGAGTTCAATAGTATGCCGTTTGGACTCTGCAACGCCCCCGGAACGTTCCAGAGATTGATGGAGTGCTGCCTGGGACACCGCAACTTCGAGACTGTACTACTATACCTGGACGACGTGATAGTGTACTCCAAAACGTATGAGGACCACTTGAAGCACCTGGCGGAGGTATTTGAGTCGCTGTCCCGGTATGGGATGAAGCTGAAGCTCTCAAAGTGCCACCTGCTCAAGCGAAAGGTACAGTACCTGGGGCACATCGTTAGTCCAGAGGGAGTAGCGCCAGACCCGGAGAAGGTCACTGCCATCCAGAAATGGCCGGAGCCAAAGAGCCTCAAGGAGGTACGTCAGTTCCTGGGACTAGTCGGGTATTACCGGAGGTTTGTGAAGGACTATACCAAGAAAGCGGCGCCTTTGCGAGATCTCCTGGTAGGACAGTCCGGGAGAGGCAGAAACCCCCCGTTCCAGTGGGGTAAGGAGCAAGCTGAATCCTTTGAGGTGATGAAGGGGATCCTGACCGGCGAAGAGATCCGAGCCTACCCTGACTACAGCCAACCGTTCCTGCTGTACACTGATGCCAGCAACGATGGATTAGGAGCTGTGTTAAGTCAGAAGCAGAATGGCCGGGAGAAGGTGATCGCCTATGCAAGCAGGAAGCTACACCCGACCGAGAGGGACCCAGAGAACTATAGCAGCTTCGAGTTGGAGTTCCTGGCCCTGGTCTGGGCCATCACCGAGCGTTTCAAGCACTACCTAGCCTCCAGTAAGTTCACTGCCTACACTGATAATAACTCCTTGACTCATCTAGAAACAGCCAAGTTAGGAGCCATGGAACAACGATGGATGGCTCGGCTGTCAAACTACCAGTTCACCATTAAGTACCGGGCAGGCCGCAAGAATGCCAATGCCGATGCCCTGTCCAGGATGCCTCACCAGTCGGACACTGAAGAAGAAGTGGATGACCTGGAGGAGATTGAGCTACCTGCCTTCCACTGTAATGGAGTGGTCCACGAGCAACGAGCCTCCAGGAGGCATCATGGTAAGACGTTAAACCCCCTGCCTCACCACAGCTGGAAGGAGACCCAGGACAGCGACCCGGTTGTCAGCCGTATCAAAGAGCTGATAACCCAGGAAGGTTCCTGCCTGGAGAATGACGCGTATCTACAAGCCAAGCAGCTGTGGAATGAGAGGAGCCAGCTTTTCATCTATAGAGAGAAGCTGTGCCAGAGGTACGTCAACCCCAAAACCCATGAGATGGTATGGCAGATAGTGGTGCCCAAGACAGACATCCAGATGGTGTTGGAAGCCTACCACGATCAGACAGGGCACTTTGGCTGGAAGAAGCTAGAAACCCTGCTGAAGTGTCGGTTTTATTGGGTAGGAATGCGCAGTTCCATTGAGAGGTGGTGCTGGAATTGTGGACCCTGTAGCCTCAGAAGAAAAGACTACAGCAGCCAGAAGGCACCCCTGCAACCCATCAAGACGACTCAGCCCTTGGAGATCGTGGCCCTGGATCATGTCAAGCTGTCACCCAGCAGGTCAGGATATTCCTATGCCCTGACCATGGTGGATCACTACTCCCGGTTCCTGGTGGTCGCCCCCGTCAAGGATCTGACGGCAGAAACTGCGGCGAAGACATTTCAGGTGTACTTCTGCAGGCCCCATGGATACCCGGAGCAGGTGCTGACGGATCAAGGCCCAGCCTTTGAAGCCGAACTGTTCAAGGAGTTCTGCCATCTGTATGGGTGTAAAAAGATCCGGACTGCCCCGTACCACCCCCAAACCAACGGTCTCTGTGAAAAGATGAATAACATCGTCATCGACCTGCTGAAGACCTTACCACTAGAGGAGAGAAATCAGTGGCCAGACCTACTACCTGACCTGGTAGATCTGTACAACCACATACCTGTGAGTTCCACCAATTGTACTCCAGCATATCTCATGCGAGCAAAACCTGGGAAGTTGCCCATGGACCTGGAGCTTGGTCTAGTAGAACCAGTAGCAGATATGTCCACTGAGGACTGGGACACGACCAGACAGGAGCAGTACAGAAGAGTACAGGCCTGTGTCGAAGACAGTCTCACTCGGGTAAGGGACAAGCAGGAAGCCCACTACAATAAAAGTGCGCCCGCAGAACCCTTCACACCAGAAGAAGTGGTGTTAAAGAGGAAAAGGAGAAACCACAAACTTGATGACCACTGGGAGAGAGAACCCTACACTGTGTTAAATTCAAGATTTGATAACAAGAAGACCTGCTTGATTAGCAAAGACGGAGGAATAACGACTGCAACGGTATCTAGAGACCATCTGAAGTTGTGTCCAGACCTGCTAAAGCCCCAAGAAGAAGTGCCTTTCACCGTACCGGAGGAGCATAAAGAAACAGTACTCCATACTGACTTAGGAGATTTCCCGGCAGATTGGCCTCAACTAGGAGGAGCAGTAATAATACCTGTGATCCATTTCTTTCAACAGCCAGAAGACCCTCCACAGCAAGTAGAACCTGTAAGTGCTTCAGAAGAGCCTGCTCAAGAAGAATCCCCGGAAGAAGGATCCCCGGTTGGAGCAGAGCAAGAAGGCCCAGCCAATGGTATACTTGCCAGTCCCGTAGAGAGGTTAAGGCAACCCTGCAGTCCCCCAACACTTAGAACTCACAGAATGGGGGGGTAGTGCAAACACTAATGACTCACGCATCCCAGTACCACGTAGGTCGACACGTAGCACACGAGGTCAGACCCCTGTCAGATACAGAGAATAGAGAAGGAAACTCTGACAGTGTAGATAGTTGCCCCTCGGGCATTATATTGTGTATTTTCATGTATGAATTTCTTAACTTGTGCTTTGCCTTATAATGGACAATCTAAGTGAAATGGACACTTTTCTTGTTGCCTCTAGTTACCAGTAAGGGTACCTAAAGAACTTTGTGGCTGAGGACTGTGTGCAGTCCAAAAAATGTTTGCTGTAAATAATTGCACTCCCTGGAGTGCCCCTTTAGGTGACCTCAGAACAAAAACCTGTCTGGCGTGGCAGAATTGGAGGTCCAACTCAGGATCGCCATGCCCTGCAGCCACCAAAGGGCCTATGTGGAGGGTTTGCTTTGGACAGGTCCCTCAAGCTACCTTGTACTTTACCCGTGAGATGGACACCCTGTTAGGGGACCTCACCGGAACAGACTTGGACTTCTGAGGTTGCTTATTGTACATATATATTTATTATTTATAATGTTTTACTATGCAACGTTCAAGTTCAAGTGCCTCCCATGAAGGGAAGAGTTATTGTTGTTACCTATTATAAAAATTACTTCAGTCCGGGAGTACTGAGCTTTGCAAGGGGGGAATGTGGCGCCCTGCTGCACATTGGTGCCACAGATCCCAGAGGGGTGCATGGATGAACTTCTCCACAAGAGGCCCTCATAGCATTCACACACCTCCACCTTCCACCTCAGACCACCAGAGGGAGCCCGGATAGGGATATATAAAGGGAAGGTGGAGCCAGGCATCTCAGTAAAGTCTACAGTCTGTTGAGAGGAGCTCCTGCAGAAGCTAGCCTGCAGTGGAGCTCAGTCAGTTCAGTCCAGACTCAGAGAGCTCGAGTTAGTGAGCCTAGGGCGTGCCGAGGCCAAAAGAGCGGTGAAGAGTAGCTAGGCCTACTGCCCGTATGAAGCCTAGTAAGGGCCCCGAGCGTGGCCGAAGGCGAGTGGAGTAAGCAAGCAACATAGGGGGCAGAGGAGCTTAACCAGCTCACCCCAAAACCATTTACCGGACACCGGGTCCGCGTCTGCAGGGATTCCTTACATCCAGCAGAAACAACCGGAACCCCTGGCGAACTATATGTCCCAGGAACACCAAAAGCTGATTACGTGCCAGAGTCAGGAGTCACGGAGGCCCAAGAGACCAGGGAGTGTGATCTCCAACAGAAGGCCCTACCACCAGGTCAGCAGGTGCAAGACAGAGACCAAGTTAGGCCTAGCTCCAGGCAGGTCAGAAACTTATCAAGGAAAGGCAAGGAACAGGAGGCCCCACACCCGCTCACTGGGGAGAGTCCTGATATGCACCCTTCACCCTGAAGTACCCTGGACCGTGCCAGAAACACCACCAGTAAAGGTACTGAAGGTAACTGTTGTGTGTGTGCCTATTCTTCCTCTGACCTGGCTGGATCCCCTCTGTCCTGCATCCCTACACTTACGCTGCCCTGAGGCCCCGCTCCACCTGTGGGGAGCCGCACCAACTAAGCTGCCTGAACACCGGCCTCAGAGAACTGTCGCAGGACTGGTGATCCTCACCAGACACCACAGGTGGCGTCACGAACATTCCCTATCCCATATAACTTTCCCCCTTCTTTTAAGAGTGACCCCAGGGTACGGGCCCGGGAGCCGACCACCGCGACATCCCCCAAGATCAGGCAACAACAAGGCCCGGGCGCCGAGTCGTCCCCATCCCCTGGACGCGTCACTTGTTGCGGAATTATTAAAAAAATTCCCATCTAAAAACGCTGGCGACAGAGGTCACAGTTCGTTGGACAGCCAAGGAGTACAGTCGAGAGAGATACAAATGCAAACCAGCAGAGGCAGGGGAACACTGTCAAAGCTCTGGGACAGTTTTCTCCGCCCCTCTCATCACACAGGCCCTGAGGCGCGGGGTACTCTCCCAAGGAGGGAAACGTTTTGGAAGATGGTGAGAGAGTACCTTGCCGACTGTACCAATATCCTCTGTGATTCCTCTGTGCCTTATAATTATTGGGTATCCAAGCTGGACACGTGGCATGAACTGGCTCTCTACGCCTTGGAGGTTCTGGCCTGCCCTGCCGCTAGCGTTTTGTCAGAGCGGGCTTTTAGTGCCGCTGTTGGAATTATAACCGATAGGCGCATCCACCTGGCAACTGATAATGCTGACACCCTGACTCTTATAAAAATGAACAAGGGCTGGATTGGGCCAGACTTCTCAACACCACCGAATGATAGCAGCGTAACATAAACTCAAATCCAGTGTCTTTTTTTTGGGAGGTCTAACTCTATTCCCATGCACCTCTGTCTTCACACCCACACATGGATATAAGCTTCCTGATTTTGTCTATTTGCTCTTGTCCTCCTCCTTCTCCTGCAAAGGGCATTGGAGTTCCTCCAAATTTTTGGCAGCCGTTGCTTCACTGCATAGGCAAAAGTATGGGAGACCCACTTCTTTTCAAGGGGAACATTTTCAGAAGGCCCTCCGACCTCTATGTCTCTTCCAACGGGCATTGGAGTTCCTCCAAAATTTTGTCAGCCGTTGCATTCACTCCATAGGCAAACAGTATGGGAGACCCACTCCTTTTCAATGGGAATATGTCGTACTCGTTACTGTACCCCAGCTCTGTGTCTTTAAATTGTTAGTAGGGTTTTTCCTAAATTTTGGCAGTCGTTGGACTCACTGCATAACCTATAACTGTATAGCAGACCCTCTCCTTTCTAATGGGAACATGTCGTTACTGTGGCCCAGCTCTATGTGTGTTTAAATTGTTAGTGGGGTTTTTCCTAAATTTTGGCAGCTGTTGGACTCACTGCCTACCATATAACTGTATAGTAGATCCGCTCCTTTCTAATGGGAACATGTCATTACTGTGGCCCAGCTCTATATGTGTTTAAATTGTTACTGGGGTTTTTCCCAAATTTTGGCAGCCCTTTCAGTCACAGCATGGGCATTACCACTATAGGAGACGCACTGCTTTATAATGGGAACATTTTTTTTACTAAGACCCTCCTCTATGTCTCTTCAAAGGGGTATTGGGGTGCGTCCAAATTTTTGCCAGCCTTTGCAGTCACTGCATACGCAATAACAGTATAGGAGACCCACTCTTTAATAATGGTAACAACAAAGCATATCCGACTGCTGGTTCTCTAAGAATAGCGAGGGCTGACTGCTGGCCCTTTAAGAATAGTAAGGCTGTAAAAATAGTGTTTTGACTTTCACGATCCCTCCTTCATAAATGAAACAGGATGTTTCTGATGATGTGTCACACACCACATGGCCAGATGAGGTTGTAAAATGTCAAAATGACATTTCCTGGTGAATGCATTTTTCACGGTTGAAAGCAATGCAAAAGTGCAAAAACGCATCAAAAACGCTACGTGTGAACATAGCCCAAGGTGTGGAGGAACATTTTTGTTTTTGGTTATTTATTTTGCCTTATATACAAGTCATTACCCTGGAAAGGATGATCCTTAACATATTTCCCAGGAAAATCCATTTTGGTTTAGTTTTTGTATGTTTTATTGTGAGTCCGTAAAAGTGGCGTAATACCTCTGACAACGTTGTTGACAGCAGTGACCTGGGAGTCCGAAATTCAATGAAAAAAAAATGGTTAACTCTTTTTTTGTCCTGAGTCTGATGTTGTGTGATATGTGTCTGGGGACTCATACTTTTAGGTTCCTTGGTCGCATTTCTTTCTCATCATCTCTGTTTTTTGCTTATACACTCTAGTTGTCCTTTTATTTGTTGCTACTTATCGCCCTGGCTCTTGTCTTCTCCTAAATACAGTCTTGTCTTGTACTTCAATAAATAGAATACTTACCTCACTCTCCTAACATATCGCATTCAGTGGTTTAGTAATGGCCACAAGCCCCTTTTGGCTTGTTGGCGGCTCTGTCTGCAGCCTGGCGCGGGCCAACACAATGACATCATTGGGCTGCCCCACCTTGTAGGACTCCTCTCTCATAGACTACAGCATGGATTTTATCCTAAAAAAGAACGTACAGGGGCAATTATTTCTCGAACAGTAGTAAAGGGCAGAACTATTCAGATTGCACAGTATTTGTAGGTCTAGTTATGCACATAAAGGCTGTTCTTTTGCCAACATACTGAGTGTGTTTTTTGCATCTTGTAGACCACAGTCCTAAAGTAGCCCGTGAACTATAAGAGCAGTAAACTTTTAGCATCCTGTTCTACCATGGATTTCAACGGTGTTTGCATTTTAAGGATGCTGATATAGTAGTTCTATACCTGCAAATTACCTGCAATTACTTTTTCCAGTTTAATTTTGATACCATTCTTCCAATATATTTAATATTGCCTGGGCTGATGGTTTACCAATCAGGAAGAAACCTTATGCTATGGGCTCTTCATGGATGGCTCGTGGATAATCGAGAACTAGGTCAGCAAGGTAAGCAGGCCGGCAGAAAAACAAGCAGTGCAGGTTTCACAGATAAAGCAGAGCCAGGTATGTAGGTATACACAAGAACACTTTGTTATATGTAAAGAAAAAAACATTTATCGAGACTTATTTTATTCAAACAAAACACAACTAGTGTCCATAGTTCCAAGTGCTGCAATAACGTCTGGGTGGGTGGCAAAGCTTCCAAAAAATTACCGTAACTTAATATAAGTGTATATATTATGCACAAATATGGAACTTGAACTCAGGAATAAAACAGTTCCTGCATTATTTCTTGCGGACTTTTCTTTCCTATCTGAACAGTCACCAACAATTCTGCAGATCTAATTTCCAATCAGAGCCGACAAAACAGGCACTCCTCCAATCTAAAAAAGACAAAGAAGTCACAAAGTGGCGATTCACAATACTGATGGTCTGTTAAACCAGAATTACTCAGCACAAGTTTTTATTTCTACTCTCAAGATAAAAATATCAAAACAAAACAGCATTGATAAATTCTCTGCAACCCAGAGGACACTGCTCTCACAGCCTTACGGTCTATATGATACGGAGAAAGGAAACAGTAGGTTACAGTAATTGTGAAACTGCTGGGAGTAGTAGTTTTGTAACAGTAGAGAAATATAGCTTGAAGTTTCACAAAAGCTGGAGAGCCGTAGTGTTTTGTCTCAGCTGGTGGGATGGGTCCTTGAAGCCCTTGGTCTGGAAGAGCAGCTGTTATGAAACTATGGAGCAGATCGAACCATAAAAGCTATAGTGGTAGAACGGCAGCAGGAGCAAACGGGAATCTTGAGATTCGATGAAGCAGAGTAAATTTTGTGTTGAGGAACAAGTAAAGAAGAGCTGGGTGAACAACGAAATGGTAGAGTTCAGTTTGTCACAGAGTCAAATGCAGATCACAGACAAGTATAAGAGCAGCAGGGGGTTACGAATGGAACCACAGAAGCTGTAGTGGCAGAAAGGCAACAGGAGGAACAAACAGGAATCATAGGATTCGATGAAGCAGATTAGACTTAGCGATGAGGAACCTGTGGAGCAGAGCTGAGTTGAACAATGATATTTTAGAGCTGTGTTTGTCACAGAGTCCAATACAGAGCTGACAGCGCTACAACAGAGTTAACTTGATGTAGTAGAGTTCTGTTTCTTGCAAGGTCCATTACAGAGCCGGTTAGTGGTATAACAGAGTTACCCAGCACTATAGCAAAGCTGGATTTTTCTGAAAGTTCATAAAGAGCTGGCATGATAGTGGCGCAGATGTCAACTACCTGAATACTATCACAGGAACCAGCCAAGATGTCATTGTAACACCCAACAGAAAGAAAATCAGAGAGAGACGACCAAGACAAGAAGAATACAGAGAGACTGGATATATAAGAGGTGCGTAACATAGGTTGTAGGTCACACAGGCCTAATTTACTGAACATACATTTCAGTAGGACAACATTTCGGGTTTTAAAAGCATTTTTCAAGCTGTTTTTATAAAGTATTCTAATTTACTGAGATAATGACTTTTGTGTTTTCATTGGCTGTAAGCCATAATCAACATTAACAAAAATTAACACTTGAAATAGATCACTCTGTGTGTAATGACTCTATATAATATATGAGTTTCACTTTTTGTATTGAAGAACTGAAATAAATTAACTTTTTCTTTTGAATGATTTTTATTCATGGGAATTTTACAACAATTGGGAAGGGGGAAAATCAACATATGAATGCAAATATAAGTAAAATTCAATAAAATATAAATCAGCATATGTAAGATTACAGTGCATGGTAATAATGATAAATTAACTTTTTGATGATATTCTAATTTAGCGAGAAGCACTTGTATATATGTCCCTCATCCTGGTTCCATCCTGGTATATATATATATATTAATACCCTCCATCCTGGTATATATGTTCCTCTTCTCTTCCTGGCCCCATCCTGGTATGTATGTGACACGCCCAGGGGGATGGGGACAACTCGGTACGCGGGCCTTTGCCTGGCCTTGGGGATGTCGCGGTGGTCGGCTCCAGGGCCCGTACCCTGGGGTCAACTTTTAAAAGGGGATTATTTGTTAGCTCTATGAAAGTTCGTGACGCCACCTGTGGTTTCTGGTGAGAATCACCAGCGCTGCGGCAGTCCACTGAGGCCGGTGATAAGGCAGCTCGATGGTATAGCTCCCCACAGGTGGAGCTAGGCCTCAGGGCAGCATACGGAGAGGGGGATGCAGGACAGGCGAGACCCAGCCGGGTCAGAGCAAGAACGGGGACGAACACGGTAGTCACTTCAGTACCTTTTACTGGTGGTAGTTCAGGCACATCCCGGAGCACTGTAGGGTGAAGGGTGCATATCAGGATTCTCCCCAATGAGCGGGTGTAGGGCCTCCTGTTTCTTGCCTCTGCGTAGTAAGTTTCTGACCTGCCTGAAGCTAGGCCTAACTTTATCTCTGTCCTGCACCGACTGACGTTGTGGTCGGGCCTTCTCTTGGAGTGCACGCTCCCAGCTTATGGGGCCTATGTGTCTCCTGGCTCTGTTACGTATCAGCTCTCTGGTGAACCTGGGACCTGTAGTTCTCCAGGGATTCCGGTTATGCCTTACTGGGTCGTAGAGATCCCGGTAAGCTCGGACCCGGTGTCCGGTATATGTTTTCGGGGTGAGCTGGGTTAGCTCCTCTGTCCCCACTGCTACTCACTTTCCACTCGCCTTCGGCCCTCACTAGGCTACTCACACTAACGGCAGCTTGCCGCTCTTCACCGCTCTTACAGGCGTTGGCACACCTTGGGCTCACTTACTTGAGCTCCTGAGTCTAGACTGGGCTTCAGGACTGCTGGAGGCCTAGCTTGCCTACACAGCAACCCTCGTGCTTCTCCGCACACACAGCTTTTCACTCTCTGTGCACTCCAGACTAACTGAGCTCAACTCTGTATTCAGGTCTGTACTTGCTGAACTCTCCAGAGGAACTGACTGCCTAGCTCCACCATCCCTATTTATATCCCTAACGGGCTCCCTCTGCTGGTCTGAGGTGAAAGGTGGAGAAGTGTGAATGTTTATGGGGGCCTCTTGTGGAGGATTCCATTAATGCACCCTTCTAGGATCTGTGGTACCAAGCGCAGCTGGGCGCCACATATGTCCCCCATCCTGGTATATATGTTCCCCATCCTGGTACAGTATATATGTCCCCCATGTTGCCGCTGTTCTTCAATGCATAGAAGAAATAAACCATTATACTCAAATTTCCGCCGCTCTGCGTCCTCTTCTGAAGCCGGCAGCTGACTTCAGCATGCCAGTGATGGAAGCGCATGATATCACTGCCATGGGCCCCAGTCACATACACGCTGACGTTAGCTGCTGGCCTCTGATTGGCCGGCAGCGTGTATTGCCGCGCATGGACCTGACAGGTCTGTGTGCCGCAATACACTTCAGCTAAATGTGCGTCTGAGGATGTTTGTGCAGTCATCAGCGGGCCCCTGTGACTTGGGTCGTTACACCCCTGAGACTGTAGGTCCATCGGAACTAATGATGACTTTCTCTGCTGTTTAGCATCTGACTCATTTAGTATAATGCCACTTAGCTAATTCCGTACTGGATCTCCTTCCAGTGCAGCCACATTTTGGCAATCGTGACATTACAAATTTGTTGTTGGTTTTCTAATCTTAATCAGAGGCAGACATACTGGCGATGGCCCTTGGTCTGTTATTTATGGAAGGCGTATCTTTTTCATTTTATATTAAGAACTGATCCTTAGAAGTTTCATATTAACTCACCTTGATATGATTCACTTTATTGTATATAATGGTCTGCAAGAATCTTTATTTCACATTTATCGGTCACTTTTGCTTGAACTCAAAAGACACTTTCCAGACATTTGCCTTCCTAAGGCTTATTTTCGACGGTATATGTATGGCAATAACCTGATAATTCTCTTTTTCTGTTGCTTGTAATTTATAATTATTTTGTTCCTTTACCTGTGAGTTCCTATGAGCAATATGTTGGCTTGTGCAACACTCGGGGTAAGGATACTGGCCACTCAACCCTTTAGATGCAATGGTAGCAACCTCAGTATCTAGGGGGCTAGACAAATGGAAGGTTTTCCTTCTGTCACCCCATCAACTTGAAAGTCCAATGGCAAGATTGATCTTAGGACCTTTCTTCAGCAATATATACATATTGTGCGCATTATTGAAACTTCTTTTTAGATAAATACTAAAATAGTTCTTGGACAGTCATATTTAGAATGCTTAAATGATATGTACACCTAACTTTGCACAGATTTTTCTTTATTGTTCATTTGCTTTCTACATGCACAGTTAAGCAACTTTTTAAAAAAATTAATACCATTTTGCTGCTGCAGAGTGTTATGATACTGGC
The DNA here is from genome assembly GCF_046119375.1 of Phyllobates terribilis. Lineage (NCBI taxonomy): Eukaryota > Metazoa > Chordata > Amphibia > Anura > Dendrobatidae > Phyllobates > Phyllobates terribilis. The sequence continues at coordinate 157,249,550 of NW_027362772.1, forward strand.
GTAGCACTGCTGGAAACCAGTGGCCGAAGGAGCACAAGCAGGAACAGCAAGCGGTAGTAGAAGTTCTTGGAGATAGCAAGGAGTTATAGAAAGCAATCAGTAGATAAACTAGAACAGACTGGGTAAGAATGTTCAGGAGCTGGAGACTGAAGCTAAGCTAATAGCTAGACACAATACTCAAGCAATGACTGAGAGACCCATGCGGCTTTAAGTAGGCCCAAACAGGAAATAAGATGGATTCCATAGATTCAGAATCCACCATCTTGGAAAAGGGCAATTGTAGAACATAACAGAAGCCTCCAGTGGTAAGGAGTGAAACTGCTGAACAATTATTAAAGTGAACAATAGCAGCCATTAGTGGTCAAACTGTAGAAGGCAGCAGAATTCCTGACACAGAGTGTCTTTAAGTCTTTTATCTACATGAATGTTGTAAAGCTGTCTGAGCTCTTCTCTTGATTCTGGTGGCCCCTCTTGCTCTTTTCAATGTGGAGAGGGAGAAAGTATCTATAGTATCATGGAGGGCAGAGAAAACAAGCTACAGATAAGGACGAAAGCACATGAAGAGGAAATAAGTGCAGGATGGAAACTGAGCTGTTATGGGAGCTTATGAAGACAGGAGCACCCTGGATATACACAGAGCTCACATCCAGCCTGTATTACTAGGAGAGGTACTCCCACAAGAGAAAATATTGAAACTTAGATCAGGTTGCACACTGCATATCATGAAGTCTGAAAATAAATGAACATTGCAGACTGAAACTTAGTGCAATTTTATTAACTAAAGATAACCACTGTTATATGTAAAACTATTTTTTTCCATGTCAAAGGTGTTCAAAGCCTGTGACTTCAGCAGTATAAAAATTTGCTGGTGGTTTAATGCTCTAAAATAAAGCAACATGGTCCTTAAAAATTCATTTTTTCTTGCTACATGTGGAGGAGGTTTTCAAAGATTGTATTGTAAGCTGCTGCAAATTTTCAGTGCGTAACCCAGAGCTGTGCTGTTCCAACCTCCATACAATGTTTATATCCAGCCACTGCCAGAGTGGATAACAACTGATCTGGGGGTGCCTGATGTTGGACCCCCAACATTCTGATATTGATGACCTGGCAATATATTAGTCTAGGAAAACCCTTTTAATCCAGTTCTCACATTAGACTAACAGTCGTACTTTCTATTAATCTGTGCACCACTTGCCAATCTTCAATAAAGAGACACCATACTCTTTTGTCCCCCAGACAGTTCTTTAAATTACAAACTTTGCGGCATAGATCTGTCTCTCTCCTTTTTAGGGATTGTTCACACATGTTGGACTTTTTGAGCGTTTTTTCCTGGTATTAGAGGAAAATAAAACACAAGTGTAATGTGTGCGTAATATGCACATGTGTTTACTGTATATGTGTTGTGACAAAGTCACTGGCAAAGTACTGGAGGGGAGATATGTGTCACTGAAGTTATTAGCTTCAGTGATATGAACCTAGGAAAATGCTCCAGCACACTAAATGCTGAGAGGGGTTAATCGGCCATGTTTAGGGCTAGGTTTAGTGAAAATCTGTAGAGTGGATGGGAGGCTGTTCACCATATCTCCACCCGAGAGTGGAGTCCAGAGGATAAATACACAGCCTTCTGGTTCATTCAGTGTTGGGTGTGTCTGGAGATGCGAGCTCCAGAGCTATATTTTTGTGTTAACGAAAGCTGAACCTTTTTATGCTTGTTCCTGAGCGGACGGATCCCAACTGTGCCATATGTTATGTTTTTTTGTTTTCCCATTAGCCAAGAAAGGCCGTGTTGATTTTGCTAAGTCTGCACTGGTTTATGCAGTATCTTTAATAAACCAGTGAAAGATTTAAAGAGACAGTGTTCCTGTGTCTACCTCTTATGTGCAACCGAGTGAGCCAATCTACCAAAGTGTGTAATGTTGTATATGTGTGTACTATATATATTATTAATATTTATTGATATAGCACCATTGATTCCATGGTGCTGCATATGAGAAGAGGTTACGTACAAAGTACAGATATCACTTACTGTAAACAAACTAACAATGATAGACAGGTATGGAGGGAAGAGGACCCTGCCCTTGCGGGCTTACATTCTACAGGATGGGGAAGGAAGACAGTAGGTTACATGCATAATGTGGTGATGTATGTATATTGTGTATATTTTATGTATATGTGTGCCTTATGGGAATGTTATTGTACATGTGTATATGATGGAGGGGGACCCAGACACACGTCCTGCACAGGAGCCCCTTGTTGTCAGTGTCTGCCCCTGGTGCAGGCATTGAAGTGACTGACACAGCACCATGTCACCGCTCTTTCACTGTCCCATCGCTGGTAACGCCCTCTGATGTTCCTGCAGTCTAGATTGTTTCAGCTGATATGTGTCGGAAGCATCATCTTTTGTTCTGCCAGACGGGATTATGTGCATTCAGATCTGGTGGATTTATACATTGAAAAAGAAAATGAGTATACTAGACGCGTAGATTGATTAGCCCCTTTATAACGTATCTGTGAAGGAATTCTTCGTTAATACCTTGTATTGCTAAGTCTAATCACTGCACAATTGCTCAAGTGAGCTGCATTAGACCGGGGCTTGCGGAGGGTACATGATGTAACAGCTCTAAAATAAAGTTCTAACTGGGCATTGTACTCAACGGCAAGCAATACAGATATTGTACATAGGTATATCTGCAGCATTAGGAGCCAACACATGACCCAGGACATTCTCCACCATGACAAAAGAAGCAGGAATGTAAAGCAAAAAAAAAAAAAAAAATGGATAAAGTAACTTCTAATAAAAACACATAAAGCAAAAATTAAAAGCATAAATGACACACAAAATAAAAACCATGAAGAGATTGAGGGTGTGTCACTTAATTTTAATTCCCATAAATCAATAGAACACGTGAAAATAAGAAAGTTTGCAATATATCTTGTCTGAGAAATCTGCTTCTTTCTCCTCCTGGACTGATTTTTCATTCCCAAAATTCTCAATTCATAAGTAAAATCTGTCTTCGGTGAAGACAGATTTTCCCACTGCTGAGATAGGAGATGACAGTTAGAGCTCATAAAGTTCTATGGAGAAGGAGGAGGGAGAGCTAGTGACAGATAAGAACATTCTACTGCAAGTTCTACTGAAATGACAGTTACTCTTTTAAATAAACAGTTTAAAGTGTAACTGTCATTTCTGGAGAACTTGCAGCAGAATGTCTGTGTCTGCCTCTAGCGCCTCCTTCCTCCATAGAATTTTCAAAGCACCAAGTGTCATATTTTGTCTAAGTAATGGGAAAATCTGTTCTCACTGAATACAGGTTTCACCATTGAATTGGAAATAATTGATCGAAAGAAAGGGATTTCTTTAATAAGATATATTACAAAGTTGCTTATTTTCATATGTACTATTGATTTATGAAATAAAAATTAAAACGACGGTTTGTCTTTAAAAGAATGGTAGTAAAAATGGGGCATGCAAAGTTGCCTACATTTCTGGGGGCATTTGAGTTTTACCCCAACTCGGCCCATCCTGAGAAATCTGCAACATTTGGCAATTATCGGCATGATGGTTGGAAGCCCTATTATAAATTTTGCACTGGGGCCCAGGAAAATTAAATGAGTCGTCTCACAATGGTCATCTAAGTGATAAATGTCTGACCACTGTCACTCTTTTCCATATCTGTGATGGCAGTCATACAGTGAGGTGGACTCCTGTTCATGTGATCAGCAATGTACCCCATTAACCAAACATTTATCACCTTTCCTGTGGATAGGTGATAGTTGTCCATTATGAGACAACCCCTTTAACCGCTCTGTTTCATCTGTTCTATATGGATCCCCATATCTGTAAAACTCACTGTGACGAAACAGCTTCTTATCTTAATCAGCCAGACATTTAGATTTGTTAAGCCAGGAGAAATACACTATTATCTTTGTGTTGACCTTTGAATGTATGTGTTTCTTTGGCTGGTCAAGAAGGACAGTGACTCTGTGTTTGGGAACAATGATGTTTGTTACTATGCTGATTGCATATTGTACTAAACTAGCTAGTTTATTTACAAGAGCAGGGAGATTAGCTCAAACAATGAGACCAGAGTAAGCCCTGCACCTTTACCTCTGACCCGTGACTGATGACCTTAGCCGCATATGTAAATGTTAAAAGGTTTTTTCTACCCTGCTGCAAAGAGAATTGAAAGAGAGAATCAAAGATCAGTCAGACTCTTCAGGACATCAGCTTGGTAGCATGGCTTTATCCAGAGAGACATAGATTTGGATTCTATATGATTCCGGCCTAAGGGTACATGGACCTGACTGGAATGATACGGATCTGCTCCATTGACCATCAGAGAACCCATTGATACATTTGGGGAGACCAGGTTGGGGCGATGAAGTCACCTGGCCCCATGGATATGTTGTTTGGGTTGCCAGTTGGGACCCTCCGGTCACCTGGAGCCCATGGAGACATTCGGAGAAGCCAGATTGGGACCAGCCGGTCATCTGGCCCCATGGAAACTCTCGGAGAGGCCAAGGTGGGACCCTCGGGTCTTCTGGCCTTGTACTTCGGTAGACTGTCGGCTTCCTATGCTTGCCGCTATCTCCTCTCTGTGGGGGCCCACCAGAAGCGGGGGCCACTGGTTGAGGTAGTTGGCCCTGGAAGTCTCCAAAGTCGCAGCTGTTCTATCCCAGGCGGGCAGAGCGGAAGGGTGAGTGTGTAATGTTCTACCATCTTGTGTGTTTGCTGGGACTGTTCTATGTGTTTATTGTCTGTTTGGTGGTTCAATAAAGTATTGTCACGCTGTTTAACCCTCACCCTGTGTTGTTTGAGTAGTGTTACGCCCACGGAAGACCCCGGGTCTTCACACTTACCAAGGACACGGATCCCCGCAGTTCCGTGTACTGTTCGAGAAAAAAGCGAACAACGTACGGATGTGTGAATGCTGCCTAAGATGTTTTATTGCATAGCCAGGCAAAATTGTGTTTCCACGATCTGGAAAAGCTGGAGGATATCAGACCACAACAGCAAATTAAACAATATCTACAGTATTTAAAATTAAGATTAACAGAGACATATTTGCTATTTTTTAAGTGTATTTTCATATAATAGGTTGTTGCATAGGTGTCTGCTCCAAAATATTTGTAATTGTAATACCTGCTAGACTTTGATGCTAATTTATTTCTTAGTCTGGAGCTACATTTCTCTAGTAAGCCAATGGAAGCTAAAACAGAGATCTGTATTAAAGGGAATCTGTCAGCAGGTTTTTATATAATCTGTCAGCAGCATGATGTAGGGGCAGAGACCCTGATTCCAGCGATGTGACACTTACTGGGCTGTTTTTGTTTTAATAAAATCAGTGTTTTATCAGCAAGAGATTATCACTACAGGTCTAGATATCTTGTGCCTCCTGGTCGAACCACACCACCACTACTGATGTACACTATAAACACAAAGCAGCCAATCAGTGATGTGGGCGGGGTTATACACAGCTCAGCATTCAGAGCTCTGCTAGATCTGCAGCAGAGAAAACTGTGATTCTATCACAACTGCTGCACCCAGTAACCTAAGTGATAATCACTGGAATCAAGGTCTCTACCCCTACATCATACCACTGTCAGAATACACAGCAAAAACCTGTTGTCAGATTCCCTTTAAAGTATTTAATTTGTTACTCATCATGGCAGCAAATAGAAACAATAAGCTTGCAAGACCCTAAAATATTCACTTTTCTTCCAATGCCCCCCATATAAGTCAGAAGAATAAAGGAATAATATGCAACCTGCTTATAACTACTCATATGGAAGTCATAGGAAAAATGAATCAATTTGAGGTTTTAGTGCTTTATTTTTACAAAAAAATCCTCCTGCTTATAAAATTAAATATTTACTAACGAACAGCAATGTATTAGAATAGTACTAAAAGAAAATGGAGCTGTGATCAATAAGCCCCGCTGGTAATTAAAATGCCCGAATATTCAAATGGGGTTGAATTTCTTTAAAGTATAACTGTTGTTTAAGGAGAACTTGCAGCAGAGTGTCTGTCTGCCTCTAGCTCCTCCTTCCTACATAGAACTTCATGAGCACTAACTGTCATATCCTAGCTCATCAATGGGAAATTATGTATTCACCTCTCACACTCTGACTTTTCTGATGCCCAGGAGTGTTCTGCAGAAAGTCACAACATGTACCATGACCTTGCGCGTGCATGTGCAGAAACTTCCCCGGGGATTTCAGCGCTTGTGGCGGTGAGGAGTAGAGGGGCCGGAAAGGCGAGCGATAAGGTGAATATAAGAATTTTTTGTTTATTTTTTTGACACCATGCTGAATCCGTGCAAAAGCGAATTACAAAAGAATCTGCATTTTGGGGAGAATGTGGATTTTTGTACAATTCCAGTAGAATTCAATTCCACTCGAATATATTCGCTCCTCTCAAAAAAAAGGAAGAATAAAGAGCTCTATCTCCATTCCCTTATCATGTATTTTTTTTATATTAGCGAAGATGAGGATTTAACATCAGTAATAGTCATGAGCGAGTATGTTTTGTTAACCCTTTCGCCGAGCATGCTCGGGCGAGCACCGAGTAGTTACAGCTGCTCCGTGATATGTTTGAATCACTCCCGTGTGCATGATTTGTGACTGTTTGACAGCTTTATTACATGTGAGGAATGTGTAAGAAATAGACAATCCTCCCATGTAATAAAGCTGTCAAACAGTCGCAAATCATGCACACGGGAGCGATTCAACCATATCACCGAGCAGCAGTAAATACTCGGAGCTCGGCCCGAGCATACTCGGCGAAAGGGTTAACAAAATATACTCGCTCATCACTAATCAGTAAGTATAAAAAAGGTCAATTCTGTGAAGAACGTTCACAGGTGGTTGCAGTAGGTACATTTTCGATTTCGATCTTTGCTCGGAGATAATTGTAGATTCCAAATTCTGTTGTTGTGAGTTAAGTTGGTTACAAAATGCAAAACTTTTCATCTATTAAAAAATATTGATACAATTTAGTTGGCAGTTCTAAGGAGATTAGTTCACAAGGTCTTATTTTTAGAGACGATATGGTAGTGGACTTGAGGCTGGGCTGACCTACAGCCTTCAGTGGGTTCCCGGACATTAGCAGGGGAAGGGGAGTTTGGAGGGAGGAGCTGCAGATGTGTATTTTTATTTTGCATGGAACTCTTTGCTTATGCAGTCGAGAGAACCCGATACCTAAAGCTCTGAGAATCTGTTTACAGCACAGAGCGAAGTGCAGCTATTGGTATGAAGGTCTGGAAAGAAGTATATGGGCAGCAAAAGCAAATATGACATAATGTTAATCCTCTGAGCCAGGCAGGCAGGATCACAAAACAGAGAGACCAGGCTTGTGAGGGAAGGCTGGTGCGTCTCCTCAATTAATGGACGAAAACTCCACTGGAAGTAAAGTTTATGAAAGACCTTTGGGATTTCAGGAACGTTACACGAACATTGAGTCAAACGGACACACTACGTAAAACGTATCCCTCAAAACTCGGAAGTTTTTGAAAGGAAATACCATGTGAAAAAAGGAAAAGAAAATGTGAACTCTATAAAGAAAAAAAGAACAAGTAAATAAAAAACTGAAAAAAAAAGGCTATGGATATGACAATTTTACTGGGATTACCTTGAGGACACTTATAGGCTCTCAGTCATGGAGAACGGAGACGAAGTGATTGGGAACTCGACCCTCATGGTGGTCTCCGATGAGAAGAAGTATGAAGTTTGCCGCCTGAAAGACTGTTGTGAACGAGTGGTTATCAATGTGTCTGGGTTGAGGTTTGAGACTCAGGTGAGGACACTGAGTCGGTTTCCTGACACCTTGTTGGGAGATCCAAGGAGACGAATGCGATTCTTTGATCCATTGAGGAACGAGTATTTTTTTGACCGGAATCGGCCATGTTTTGACTCGATACTATACTTTTACCAATCTGGTGGTCGTCTACGACGGCCTACTAATATACCCCTAGATGTCTTCTTGGAAGAGTTGATTTTTTACCAACTTGGGGATGAAGTGATTGGGAAATTTAGGGAAGACGAAGGCTTTCAAAAAGAGGAGGAGAGAATTCTTCCTGAATGTGAATTTATGAAGCAAGTTTGGCTCTTATTTGAACATCCAGACAGTTCGTCTGCTGCTCGTATCATTGCCATTATCTCCGTCATGGTTATCCTGATTTCCATAGTCATCTTCTGCTTAGAAACTCTACCTGAATTCCGAGATGAAAGGGATCTGTCCTTACCGGTAAGAGCTGTATCTAAACTAATTCACAATAATTGAATTGTTTTTGTGCTAGTGCATCTAAGCTAAAAATTTTGAAAAATGACGTTTCTCATTTCCTTGGGAATGTTCTCCGAATGTCCGGAAAAAGCTGGCGACGCAGGACACCTTGAGCTTTTTGCAGTTCTCCATAATGCAATAGTATTTCTGAAAGCAGGACATGAGTTTATAAAAAGGTCCACATGTTCTTTTCACATTAACTATCCATCCTTGGTGTAAGTCTAAAAGATTTGGGTTGATAGTATTATTATAATGCAAAAATTGCTACAATATATTCAAGTCATTGAGTCTTGACATTTGTTTACATCGTTGATCCAGGGCGTCTTTTATGGTCACTTCAAGGAGAAACGATAACTAAAGCTTGTGGTTTGTCACTTTGTTAACCACAAACCAAAATGTCAAGGGTTCAAATGAAAAGAGAGCTCTAAAATATCAGTATCAGGGGCTTAAATAAAACATTTTCTCTGTCCAGTTATAAAGTTTTCTTAACTGGGTGCAGTTCCCTGATTCCGAATTTATTTACTAGTGATCACATTTTTATTAACAGCCTTGTGACAAAATATGTTCTGCAGCAGGGCATTATTACGATGGTTTCTACTCCTCCTTCGCCCTTGTCTGATCAGATGATCCTCCACCTAGAAATGCTAGTTGTGAATAAAAAATATTGCCAATAATCATTACTTTAAGCTGAATTCACAAATGCAATTTTCGAGTCCGTTTTGTTGCATTTTTATGTGCTTTTTTTTAGCCAAATCCAAACGTGGATAGAGGAAAAAAAACGAAAAAAAACATATTTTTTTTTTTTTGCATTTTCTTCATTTTCTATCTATGTCTGTCTTTAGGTACTGAAAACTGCATAAAAAAGTTTTTGTGACTCTAGCCATATATTTATGGGTATGTTCACATGCAGCAATTTTTTATGCAACTAAAAAGCTGCTTTTTACAGTACCAGCAAAAGCAGATTTCAGAAATCTCATGCACAAGCTTATTTTTTTTTCCTGTGTGAATTGGAAAACTGCAGTGTTTTGGCAGCGTGTTAATTCTTTCAGCGTTTTTGCAGCATTTTTTCACCCATAGAAAGCAATGAGAAAGTGCAAAAACGCTGCAAAAAAAATCAGCAAACAGTATTTTTTCTGCATTTTTGATGAATAAAACTGACTTTATTAAAGACATACTGTGGACAAAACACACATGTAATCCACACCAAATAAAGCGTCAATAAAACGCTGCAAAAAATGTAGCAAAAATGTGGCAAAACCTGCTTTTTGAATGCAGCTTTTTACTGCCAAGAAAGCGGGTTTTGGCTACAGAAAAAAATGCTATGTGTGAATATAGCCTAAGACTGCGTAGCAAATTGGCAACCCCTGTCTTAAGTTTTTGCTGATGCAATTGATAACGAAAAGTTCACTCCAATAATCCGCGTGATTAATTTTAGTGGAAATTTCCATGTGGCCTTCTCATTTTCTTTGGATTAAAGGTGAGATTCCAGGCAAGTAAAGCTGGCAACAGATGAAAAAATGAATTATTTTCCCATTTTCTGATTAACGTTTTTTTCATTTTATGTTGAGGAAGATAAATTGCCAGACACCTGCCTTAACCCATTGTCCATCTACATTGGCCATTATGGAAGACTCTGCAAACCTCCTTATTCTATAGCTTTGGATATCAGTCATATGTTTTTATTTTTTATTTTTGCACCAACAATACATATAAATTATAACATTAAAAATCTTTCTATAAAAATGCCCCCTAATTTTGCATCTTATTAGGATATATTCATACGACCATATTATTAGGATTTCGGCTTCCTTGATAATTTGCTTGAAGTTACAATTTGCCCAAGAACATTAAAGATCTATAAATATTTGCCCCATCTTAGTGGACTTTCCAAAATTTTTCACTGTTAGGGTGTGTTCACACTGCGCTCCGTTTTTCAAGCAGAAGACACTTTGGGAATCGATTGTCTCTGGCGTTTTCTCAGCGCTTGGTAACCCTGAGCGGTTTTTTTTTAGAGTTTGTTTGGTCATTTCCTGAAAAGCTTCTAAGAAACGCCTGGCTTCTTTGAAACCTGAAGCAGTTAAAAGATGCTCAAAATCCTGAACGTAGGAACAGAAAGTATTTTTTTCCATTGAAGCAAATAGGATGATTGTTTTGAGCCTTTTCTGAGCGCTTTTTCCAACATTTTTATGAGTGGAGCTGCTCAAAAACCACCTGAAAAAGATGCAGCGTGAACATACCCTTAGGGTATTACACATAAAAAGATGTCACCAATGATGGAAATTATTCTTAGGGGTCTTCTCAGAGTATAATAAATACCCCCATCTGATCTACTGCTTGTCCTCTTCAACTCTTCCATCATCTTCACTCGTGCCTGGGCTTCCAGCGTCAAATAGCCCTCAGAAGTCATGACACACGTGAGATATGAGGTGCATTGTCCAAAGTCTAGTAGGCTTCTTGGGTGACGCGCGACATCATTGCTTGACATCTGAGGTTTACCTGGTGCTGGAAGCCTTAATGCTGAGGAAGATCATGGAAGAGCTGAAGAGAAGGCATGCAGGACCAGATGAACGAAGGAACAGACAGGGGGCTGCAGCCATAAGACAGGTGAGCAGTGAGGTGAGTATTTTTTTTATTTACGGCCCTCTACAATCCAGCTGCCATTTTGCTCAATTTGCACAAACCCTCTGTTCCTCCAGCTTCCAAGATGACCATCACAGTGGCATTAGAAGTGCAGTGGTAAGTCTAAACAATGTCTCACCTGACTTTCCAATCCCATGTCACAAGTAAAGCAAGAGCCACACGGTTTAGACTTACCAGCGCACTTCCCATGCCATTGCAGCAGCCATCTTGAAAGCACAAGTAACAGAACGACACGTGGAGGAGGCAACGGGAGCTAAAGAGAGGGCACCAGGTAGGAGGACTATACATGATAAAAGTATTGTCATTTTTCAGTCCCAGGTAAAGAAAACTAAAAATGCGGGGTCTAAAACACATTTAATTAAAAAAAAACACGCCATTAAAAATGTTGCAGTTTTACACTTTTTTTGCTCATTTTTGCAAAAAAAAGGGTTGGCCTGCAAACAATATTTATAGCTGATAGAATCAGTGATAACTGTATGATTTCCCCAGTGACCAATAGAACCTCCTCCAGTAACATCCTCCTCATACTCTTCCACTGAAACTTCCTCCAGTGACCACTAGGACCTCCTAAAATGACCTCCTTATCTTACTCTTCCACTGAGACTTCCTCCAGTGACCACTAAGACCTCATCCAGTAACTTCCTCCTCATACTCTTCCACTGAGACTCCCTCCAGTGACCACTAGGACCGCCTACAGTGACCTCCTTATCTTTCTCTTCCACTGAGACTTCCTCCAGTGACCTCCTTCTCATACTCTTCCATTGAGACTTTCTCCAGTGACCACTAGGACCTCCTCCAGTGATTTCCTTCTCATACTCTTCCACTGGGACTTTATCCAGTGACTACTGGGACCTCATCCAGTTACCTTCTTCTCATATTCTTCCACTGAGACTTCCTCCAGTGACCACTAAGACCTCCTCCAGTAACCTCCTTCTCATACTCTTCAACTGGGACTTTATCCAGTGACTACTGGAACCTCATCTAGTTACCTCCTTCTCATACTTTTCCACTGGAAATTCCTCCAGTTACCACTGGGACCTCATCCAGTTACCTTCTTCTCATACACTTCTACTGGGACTTCCTTTAGTGACCACTAGGACTTCCTCCAGTTACCTCCTTCTCATACTCTTCCACTGAGACTCCCCCCAGTGACCACTAAGACCTCCTCCAGTGACCTCATTCTCATACTCTTTCACTGAGACTTCCTTCTGTTACCACTGGGAACTCATCCAGTTACCTTCTTCTCATACTCTTCCACTAAAACATCCTCCAGTGACCCATAGGACCTCCTCGAGTGACTTCTTTCTCATACTCTTCCACTGAGACTTCCTCCAGTGACCAATGGAACTTTATCTAGTGACTTCTTTCTCATATTCCGGGACCTCCTCGAGTGACCATTGTGATCTCCTCTTATCATGCAGTGGTCCTGTTCCTACTGTAGTTTATCCGTAGGATAGGGCATCAATGTATGATCGGCCGGGGTCATGCACGCGACAGCCCCGCCGATTAGCTGTAATCGGTGCCGGCGGCGGCGGCCGTTGGCTGGAAGTGCTCGTCTGCGGGGCTCCGCCGTCAAGTGGTAGTGGCCACCGTGGTGTACTACACATCTGCCTCCTATTCAATTGAATGGGAGGCAGATCTGCAGTACACCGCGACGACCACTACAACTTGATGGCGGAGCCCCGCAGGTGAGCCCTTCCGGCCGACAGCTGACGCCGGCACAGATAACTGCTTATCGGCGGGGGTGCCGCGTGCAGGACCCTGGCCGATCATACATTGCTGCCGTATCCTTCGGATAGGTCATCAGTGTAAAAGTAGTGGACAAGCCCTTTAAGATTTAAAAAGAGAAAACACAGTAGTTTGAAAATAAATGGCTTCACCCAACCAATAACCATGAGTGGAGAAAAAGTTTTATTGTTATCATTCATATTCTCTGAAACAATGCCAAGAAAGGAAAAATTCTGCCGGGGTATGTAAACTTTTGAGCACAACTGTAGATAGCTGAGGGATGTACACATTTATTGCTATCAGTCCCATAGGCTTTGAATGGAAAGTTAGTGCGCATCCGTGTCAACTGCTTCATTTCAACTCGGAAAATGGGACCCTCATTCCCGTGATAGGTGTACCCCCACTCCAGTAGATGATTAATGTTCATGTGCCAACCCCAGTATCGAACACATTGCAGATTTGGTTGTTATTTTGTAAAGGTGTTTTGAAGCTAAAGTCAGAAGTTGAAAAAAGCGGAACTATTGTAAGGGGGAAGACTGGGGTGTAAGTACTTTCAGTACAAGGGATCCGGAACTGCCGGGGCCGTGCCTCTGGTTGCAGGGGGAAGACAGACTGCGAATACAGGAGTCAGGTGATCGGGAAGCTGGGGGCATGTCCAGGGCCAGAGCTCAGGGGTCAGGTGACCGGGGAGCTGGGGGCATGTCTAGGAAGAGGGAGAAAAAGAAGGTTTGCGTGGGAAAGGAGAGAGTTGACAGTTGGGGTCAAGCCCGACTAGAGGGAGAAGAGACACAGGGTCCGTGGAGCCGAGCAAGTGAGGTGCAGTGTTATGGACTAGGCGCTCAGAGGGTCAAACCGGAGACCGCCCACTGCCACCAGAAGACGGAGCATTGTTTAGGCGGTGAAGCCAGAAGAAAACAACACCGGCATCAGCTGGCAACTACCTTGTGGGGAACAAGAGTCAGCTAAGTGTTAAACTGCCGATTACAACTGTTTCGACTCTGCTACATCCAGCCAAACTGTGGATTGTCGATTATAGCCTGTTACCTACTACTCCCCTTGTTGTCCCCTTATTTCCCCTGTTACTCCCTGCGTGGAGATTGACCCTGTTACAATAAATCCCCCCTGTTTATTAACCCTGTACTGGCTGCTCTGTGTTTCTGTGTCACTGCATCTAAAGTACCTGTGTCACACTAAGTCTAAGTCTTTTTATTATATTGGCCTGTGCACTGGGTTTGGCTCCCAAATACCACTGCAAAACACTGACCTATTCTGCAATGTGTGAATAAGGCTTAAAGATTAGGAACATTTCCAAGTATGATTGGCTAGGAAGATCACAATTCGTGTCCTCCATCTCCCGCACATCTGTTGCTACACATAGATGCTTATTGATGTGTTCCGTTGTCTGTAGTCAGTGCAGCTTCAATGACAGAAGATCAGTGATTATTTTAGCAGACAGCTTGCTAAATACATACTGATAATTTCATGAATGCCTGGCAATGAGGCCTATGCTGCAAAAGGTCCCGTCTGTCCTTTCATAACGTCTGTGGGAAAGACGTACTTAGACTGGAGTTTTATAAGTCAAGTCTAAATCTGGTATGAAGCAAGATGCGCTAAATTTATTAGGACACCGGGGCCCAAGAGGTAAGGGGGCCACGATCACCTTCAAAGCAGGTGGAATTGTGCATTATTATGAGATATTGGACTGCAAAGGGCCCATATATTGTTCTTGCACAGGGGCCCTCTTCCGTCTGTGTCCTCTCCTAGTATATGCATTTCATAAACAGTATATTGATTTTAATTTGCATAATGTAATACTTCATTTCCACTGCGGAGGCGCTGCAGGATAATTAAACACTTGCTGTTAAGTCCCTCTGTTGATTGCTGGGACACCTTGTGGTCAGCCTGTCCCCGGGGAACCTTCCAACAATAGGAAATTATCCAAACCTGGACATCCCTTAACTTTACTGTCATTTTTTGGAGATTTTTTATCACATGTGTAAAAAAAAATGAAAATTATGGAACAATCAACCTGATTTGGACAATTATTAAATTTTCACCTCCTCTGGCAGTTCTCAAATTTGTTCTTCTGTATTCCCAAACCAACTGGATGATGTGCAACTTGTATATATACCGTACTACTATACTTACTACTATATACTATAATATTATCATTATTATTATTATACTACTGCATATCTAGGCAGACTAGGAGTTCTTGGGCCCTCCAAATTATTACTCTGATGGTCCACTTCCCTTTTATACAGAACATGTACACGTCCACTTAAAGGGTAACTAAACTTTCATATTTTTTATTATAATTTTGTCCAGTATGGAAAGCTCTGAAACGATGCAAATCACTTTATTAGGGAATTTGTCTTCTTTCCTGTATAGAAAATTGCATATAAGTGGCTTCCAAACCCCTATTGTTTCCCAATCCATTTCCCTGCCTTCAGCTGCACTAATATCAAAACTTAATCTTTTGGAGTACAGATGATGGCAGTGATCAGTCAGCTCAGCACCTGTGTCTGATTATGGGGAGAAGCTTCTGCAGGAGATTGTTCTGATAAGCAGAACACTCAGAGGAGGAGACAGGAGCTGACCCATCACTGCCATCATCTGTACTCCAAATGAGTACAATCTGATTAGACAGCAGATGACCCATCACTACCATCATCTGCACTCCAAATGAGTACAATCAGATTAGACAGGAGATGACCCATCACTGCCATCATCTGTACTCCAAATGAGTACAATCTGATTAGACAGCAGATGACCCATCACTACCATCATCTGCACTCCAAATGAGTACAATCAGATTAGACAGGAGATGACCCATAACTGCCATCATCTGTACTCCAAATGAGTACAATCAGATTAGATATGAGCTGACCCATCACTGCCATCATCTGTACTCCAAATGAGTACAATCAGATTAGACAGGAGCTGACCCATCACTGCCATCATCTGTACTCCAAATGAGTACAATCAGAATAGACATGAGCTGACCCATCACTGCCATCATCTGTACTCCAAATGAGTACAATCTGATTAGACAGGAGATGACCCATCACTGCCATCATCTGTACTCCAAATGAGTACAATCTGATTTCAATGCAGCTGATTGCAAATAGACTGGGGAAAAGAAGGGGTGTGGAAGACACGGATATGCATTTTTTTACAGGAAAGGACACAAATCTAATAAAGTGATTTGCAAAGTTTCAGAACTTTCCATGTTCGACAAAATTATAAAAAAATGAAAATTGAGTAATTCTTTAATATCACAATGTTAAAGAAATAATCCAGGACTATATTATTCTTTTACTATGGGTCTAAGAACTAACAGATCTCTCGTGGTACAGAGTGGTCACAGATCGATCCTGCCGGTGATTCTGCGGCTTGTGCTGACGTCACGACAACAGAACAGTGGCTTCTCTTCTGCTCTGCTCTGTTGACGGGGCGTGACTGCCTATGTCATGCTAACTGACATTAGGCTCCCCGCTGCCTATCTGCAGGGAGCTGGCTGTCAATTAGCATGACGTCAGCAATCACACCCTATCGACAGAGCAGTCTGGAAGAGGGAAAGCTGATCTGTTTTCATGGAGAAGCTGGATCGCTGGTGACCATTCCGAGCCAGTGAGAACATCAGGTAGTTAGCATCTACCTGCCTGTTAGTTTTTTTTGGCTCATAGTAAAAAAATAATATAGTCTTGGATAACCTCTCTAACCTTTATTGTTATCAGTGCACACTTAGGGAATATAAATTATGATGTAATAGGTTATTAGTTAATCATCCCATAAGAATAGACTCTAGTGGCAAAGTCACCTCCAAATAGAGCTATTGTCTCTTAAACCTTTGGCACCCATTATTGCCCTGCTCGCCAAACTTACTGGCAATGTGGTTGACCAGTCCTTCCTTGAAATTAATATTTATTTTACAATGCACTCAGTTTGACATCCATGGATCCTTAGGGGAGTAAGTTCATTTGTGGAAGATTTAGGTACCTGAGGTCAGTTTCACAGAAGAGTAATATTGGTGTATGTATGCCCCCCCATGAGGTTGCAAGTACTGGCCTGACCATGCGCCTATAGAACTGAATTGACATCATCAAAGCTGTCCAGGACATGTGGGTGCAATACAGGTGTAAAAATTAGTCTACATTTCTGTAGCTGTTCAATACAACTGAATAGGGTATCTAAAAATCCATCAGCATGCATGACAAACAAGCACATGGAATGGATTTTCAGGTTCAGAAATTTCTACAATCTGCTCCATGAGAACACAGCTGTAACAGTTTTACCGCGACAGAGAGGGGCCACAAAACCGTGATGTCTGATTTTACGGACTCCTGCACTGACTAGAAGAACTTCACCATCATACAAAACAGTGCAGGTTTCTGCTAGCAGTGCAGGGGTTATTCTGTTCAGCTGAGAGCTCCTGGAGCTTTCCTGCTTTGATGGTCTCAGCTGTTCAGTGTTGGCCACTCCCCTCTGCTATAAATACTCGCCTCTGGCAATCTGGGATTGCCAGTGTTAGTTTCATACTGCCTGATTCTGGTGTTGTTTTTTTTGAGGAGGAACTTGGAGTGTTGTTCTAAAGACTGTTTGATGATTTGCCTGTGTGCATATTCTCATCCTCTCCTATTTGGGTTTTCCTTCCTATAATTCTCAGTGTTCCACTCTGTTTGTGAGTGCATATTTGTGTGATTGGCACTTCATTTATTCCTGTATGACTTCCCTTGTTAGTCTGGTTTGTGTATTCTTATACACTATAACTCCTCACTTCACTGGGTGATAGAGGGGACACATAAGGGCTGATCCAGAAGCTCAGCAAGGCACGTGGGCCTGGCATCTTCGCCATCAGAAGTAATCCAGGGAACAGGGATAGCTAGGGCGCCCCTAGCCTTACGGATAGGGAAGGAGTCCCTAGCTCTGGGATTTCCTGCAACAGTGCTGTGACAATAGAATTATAGCTCCAATCCACTTATTCCTGATCTGTAGTCCAGAGGGTGGTAACACATTGCTTATTGGCCGGGCATTGTGTATGCTGGTATTTATAGTCCAAATGCCAGCCTCGGAAATAATCAGTTATCTATGTCTCGTGTAACTGTTGATTGGTTTTCCTTGTTTAGAGCTAGAACATACTATATTTATACACACTTAAAAAGTAACTACCTTTTTTAATGAAATCATCCTCCAAGCATTGCAAAGTTCTGAATTTTTATAGCATTCTTCATTACCTTATTTTGCTTGCTTCTCTCGCAAATACAATGCCGCAGTGCTGTTTCAGTGCCTAGTTCATGCTCCTTTAGAAGCTGTGTTTAACTGCTACAATCAATGAAAAAGTAGTCGGTGTAGGGAATTTTCCAGTTTGAGTACTGGGGTTGGGAACAAAGATAGGTTAAGCCCTGTACAAGGACTGCTTGAATATAGTATAGCAGCAGTTGAAAACAGCTTCTAAAGAAGCATAAACTAGGTATTGAAACAGTGCTGCAGCACAGTGTTTCAAAGAGAAGGAATCAAACTAAGGTAATGAAGTATATTACAAAATTTCACAATTTTCCAATGCCAGGAGGATAATTGGAAAAAAAAATGTTTAATTAATCTTTAATTAAGGAAGATATATTACAATAAGGCAAGTGTGAATTACACTTACACTAAGCATTTCAAAGAGATCTGTCCAATATGTATTATATATATATATATATATATATATATATATATATATATATATATATATATATATATACAGATACTTGGGCATTGGACATTACCACATCCTGTGGTTGTGGTGCTAAATGGAACGAGGATCAAAGGGATAGATGACACCGTAATTACCACATCAGGAATTATACTGGATACGTGTAACCTGATAATAAGGGGGTTCTCCGGGAATATGTAAATATAGCTCCAGTAACAGAGCACTAGATGTACTCACACTTCTTATTTATACTCTGCTAGAATCCAGTATTCGTCTTGGGGAGGTGATAGCAACATGGGGGAAAGGTCTTGTTTACTCGTCTGATCTGTATAGATGTAGCACCCTGAGGATTCGGCTGCTACAGGGGTATTGCACCTCAACCCAGAGGTGTGATATTCCACTCCCGGGTAAGGATGGAGTGTGGAACTGAGCTCGGTAGGCTGCATGCACTACACACATCCCATTTCCGAGGAGCAGACCGACGGTACTCCCACTTAGAAATGTGCAGGTACGACCGAGTCTGTTCCTGGCTGGAGTGGGAGGGGGGTGGTACATCCCAAGTAGTGTAGGGGCAGATAGGGGGAGCAGCCTGGGTAAAGATAGGAGCTCATTGGGTGCTGGTCGCCTGAGCTCACACATAGAGGGAGTATATAAGGTGGGCACCATCATAGATCAGGGTCAGTCAGTCAGTCAGTCTTTGCAGAGGAGTCAGTCTGTCAGAGCAAGGAGCAGAGAAGCCCCAGAGAGAGAGAGAGTGGAGCAGAGAAGGAAAGACCCAGAGGAGACAAAGAGAGGACTCTGAGAACCCAAATTCAATCACCGGGTGAGGAGTCGGCAATAGGGTACCGGATCCCAAACTGGTGGGGGCAAAAGCACACCCTAGCCAGAGACCGGAGGCCGTGGGCAGCGTCTGCCACGGCCACCCACCACATCCACCCCGAAGGCATACCACGTGGAGGGTCAGGGAACCCAAGGCCAAGGGTGTCCCAACAGAAGGCCCGAGGGAGCTGGACCTAGGTGGATCACTAGTGGGGACGGCCAGAGGAAAGGACAGAAGGAGAGCTCAGGGTCACGCTCCGGACTTGCTTGGGGGTTTGCTGAATCCAGGACCTGGTGGACGCAGCACGGCTCGGGTGGTCACTTGAAGCTGGAGTGACCGGAACATCAGCAGTGAGTAAATACCCTAAACTGCACAACCCGACTCTGTCTTCATTTAACATCCATGCTGCACCACCACAACCCCCATCCTCTGCACCTGACCCCCTGAGGCTATACCCCACCCGTTGGGGGTTATACTATCAAAAGCTGCACCAACACCATCAGCCTCAGCGGACCCTGCTGCAGCGGCGGCCATCGTGACCGCAATACAACGGGTGGCGTAGTCGACATTAAGAACTTAATAACATCTGTAGGACTGCCACATACAACTGAGTTTGACACCCTGGGCACGGACCGGGTCATAGCCACTCGGAAGACTACAACTCCCATCTGATCCGGCTCCGGGTATTCCCCTAAAGAATATGGCCCAGGGGGCGCGTCAACTTTGGCGTAGTCGGCAGGATTACGTGCCCGCAACAACCGGGTACTGCGTGCCTGAAGAAAAGAACAAGTTTACCTCAAAAAGAAGTCTCCTGCCGGTTCCGGAGGGTCCCCGCCATCGGACTCCATCACAGGTCGATTCCCGCCGGTTGTCCGCCATTAACAGCTTTTTCCCGCCATCTGCAGAGTTTCCCGCCACTGGGAGACGATTCCCGCCATTTCCAAAGGTTTCCCGCCTTGTCAGAGCGGACGCCATTATGGGCGTGCCAGAGGATGGCAAGAGGCCGCCTCCCATCGTGGGCCAGGACCGAAAATGGCGCCAAAAGTGGAAACCGCCCCCACCAACAGAGACTGTGATGCTAGAGGTGTCTGTCAGCGTGAAAGAACTGCCCCTGGAGCTGACAATCACCAAGTGGCCCCGGGACCGCCCTCGAAGTGGGAGGACTGAGAAGAAGAGGGAAAAGATGGGTGTCGCTTGGAGCAGTCTGGAGCGAGCGCACCCGGAGGCAAGAAGCCTGGAGAAGAGTATCGGAGGAGCTTACCCGGAGATGGCGAGAAAGCAGAGCAGCACCGGCCCGTTGGCCAGGAGCCTGCTAGAAACAGAGGAGGGAGAGCAGAGCAGCACCGGCCCGCTGGCCAGGAGCCTGCTGGAGACAACTGTAGGAGAGCAGAGCAGCACCGACCCGTTGGTCAGGAGCCTGCTGGAAACAACGACCCCACTAGGCCTAGTGGAGGTCCTAGCACAGCTCCCCCGAGACCGGGAGTGTGCGCAGACCGCTCTGGAGGGCCTCGCAAGGAGGATGGCCCGGGTGCAGCGAGAGACGTTGGCAGAGTGGAGCCATGAGATGGCCCAGCAGACCGAGACCCGTCAGCGGGGCACGCCACCCGAGACGAGGAGACAGACCGCCTCTGAGGATGGCGCGGGAGGACTGAAGGCCGGAGACGGCGCCGAGAAGGGAGCCGAACGAGTGGAGGCAGGTAAAGGGGACGTCTATACCCCAAACCGGGAAACCGCGTACCTGCCCCAGCTCCCCGTCGCAGAGCCCGAAGTCTATCCTGCCGTGCCCGTCGCTGCAACGTCACCGCCGCAGACTAGGCCTCAAACGGGAGCCGCGACCCCTGTGACGTCACACGCCTCGACCCCGAGCGTGACCAAGCAGGAAGTACCACCAGCCTGGTCGCAAGGCCTAGTACCCCCGGGCGCCGCAATACCAACAGCGCCCCCTACCTCCGTGGAGCCCCCGGCCTGGTCGCAGGGCCAAGTAGCCCAGGGCGCCGCCGTCCTTACGGTGCCCTTCATCTTCCAGATACCCCAGGCCTGGCCGCAAGGCCCGGGCAACCCGGGCGCTAACACCACCGCGCCCATAAGACCAAAAGTGCCGCATCTGGGAGAGGACCTGTTTACCCAACACACGTGCCCGGATGGGCAGCCTTTCATCTGGCCCCAGGAATATCATGAACTGGAACGGCAGAGGAAGGCTGGGGCCATGTGTGCACCCCTGATCCCGGCTCCAAAGCCCGTAAAGAGGATCTCGCCCCCGCTAGAAGAGACCCAGTTTGAGTGGGACCCCACCGGAGAAGACCTCATGGGGTTCACTCAGGAGACTCGGGCAGCTGCAGCGGAGCGTGCTGAGTGCTGCCGCCAACAGCTCGAGGTCTTTGAGAGGGAGCGGAGAGAGAGGCGGGTCCGGGAACAGCAAGCTCAAATAAGGAGCGCGGAGCAGAAGAGCCGGGCCAGGAGAGACCCCCGTGCAGCGCATAGTCCCCGCACCACCGGGACTGTGATAAAGTTTAACATGCAGCATGGGTGGGGCTTCATCCGAGACCACCGCACCCTAGGCGACGTCTTCGTGACCAGGAGAGACGTTGAGTCCCACCTACCGGAGGGACACAGGGGTCTTGACCTTTACATCGGGGACGAGGTCACCTTCACCCGGCACAAGTGTGCCAAAGGACCCTACGCCCTCCATGTGCATCGCCTGACGGAGGAAGAGCTGCGGTGTGAGGAGGAAGAGCAAGAGGACCCGGACGGGTCTGAAGCTAAAGTGAATCACAAAGAAAGAGCAGGAGGACGTCGTCGTTGAGTACAGCGGAGTAGAAGCTGTATATAGTTGCCCGTCGGGGCACAGTGAACCGTTGTTGCTAATATAGTCCCCGTTGGGACCAGCAAGTGTGAACTGTTTACCCGTTTAACCCTTAAATCCCACTGACCGAGGACTGAGAGCGGTCATTCCTCCCTAATACCTGGCCGAGGACTGAGAGCGGCCACTGCCCCTTTTGTATATAGTTGCGCTTCCTAAAGCGCCCCCTACCGGTTTTATAGGAAAACCATTTTTCAAGAAAAGACTGTCGCACTTTACCCGGTCACACGTTGCACAGTGACCGGAGGAGGAGCCAGAGGCGACGAGAATGTTTTATATGAAAAGTTTTATGATGCTGCTAATATATGTTGTTTTATATGTTTTATATGTTTATGCAAAAATTTGTATGTTTTGTGGTGTTTTGTTCTTACAGCCCGAGGACGTGCTGTGATTTACCAGGGGGGAATGTAGCACCCTGAGGATTCGGCTGCTACAGGGGTATTGCACCTCAACCCAGAGGTGTGATATTCCACTCCCGGGTAAGGATGGAGTGTGGAGCTGAGCTCGGTAGGCTGCATGCACTACACACATCCCATTTCCGAGGAGCAGACCGACGGTACTCCCACTTAGAAATGTGCAGGTACGACCGAGTCTGTTCCTGGCTGGAGTGGGAGGGGGGTGGTACATCCCAAGTAGTGTAGGGGCAGATAGGGGGAGCAGCCTGGGTAAAGATAGGAGCTCATTGGGTGCTGGTCGCCTGAGCTCACACATAGAGGGAGTATATAAGGTGGGCACCATCATAGATCAGGGTCAGTCAGTCAGTCAGTCTTTGCAGAGGAGTCAGTCTGTCAGAGCAAGGAGCAGAGAAGCCCCAGAGAGAGAGAGAGTGGAGCAGAGAAGGAAAGACCCAGAGGAGACAAAGAGAGGACTCTGAGAACCCAAATTCAATCACCGGGTGAGGAGTCGGCAATAGGGTACCGGATCCCAAACTGGTGGGGGCAAAAGCACACCCTAGCCAGAGACCGGAGGCCGTGGGCAGCGTCTGCCACGGCCACCCACCACATCCACCCCGAAGGCATACCACGTGGAGGGTCAGGGAACCCAAGGCCAAGGGTGTCCCAACAGAAGGCCCGAGGGAGCTGGACCTAGGTGGATCACTAGTGGGGACGGCCAGAGGAAAGGACAGAAGGAGAGCTCAGGGTCACGCTCCGGACTTGCTTGGGGGTTTGCTGAATCCAGGACCTGGTGGACGCAGCACGGCTCGGGTGGTCACTTGAAGCTGGAGTGACCGGAACATCAGCAGTGAGTAAATACCCTAAACTGCACAACCCGACTCTGTCTTCATTTAACATCCATGCTGCACCACCACAACCCCCATCCTCTGCACCTGACCCCCTGAGGCTATACCCCACCCGTTGGGGGTTATACTATCAAAAGCTGCACCAACACCATCAGCCTCAGCGGACCCTGCTGCAGCGGCGGCCATAGTGACCGCAATACAACGGGTGGCGTAGTCGACATTAAGAACTTAATAACATCTGTAGGACTGCCACATACAACTGAGTTTGACACCCTGGGCACGGACCGGGTCATAGCCACTCGGAAGACTACAACTCCCATCTGATCCGTCTCCGGGTATTCCCCTAAAGAATATGGCCCAGGGGGCGCGTCATAGACACCTATGAACAAGACATAAGTAATTAAATAATTACGCCCCTTCCTGCAGCCATCATCTCCAAGATAAAGGCTCAGGGTGATGGGGGGGGGGGGGGGGGGGCAAATTGGAGAAGCATCCATAAAATCAGCCAAAAACAGAATACAATCGATAAAAAAGGGACAGGCAGATTGGCCCAACAGAATAGGGGCTCATTTAGACGTCCTATTTTCACGTATGATTGCTATCCTTGCTTTTCACGGATAGAACTCGTATCTGTGATAGACCTTAGTGTTGAGCGAGTATGTTCGGTTAACCCTTTTGGCGAGTATACTCGGGCGAGTACTGAGTATCTTTAGTTTACTCGGTGATATGTTTGAATCACTCCCATGTGCATGATTTGAGACTGTTTGACAGCTTTATTACATGTGAGGAATGTATATGAAACAAGCATTCCTCACATGTATTAAAGCTGTCAAACAGTCGCAAATCATGCACATGGGAGTGATTCAAACATATCACCAACTACGCTGAAGATACTCAGTACTCGCCCGAGTATACTCGCCAAAAGGGTTAAACGAACATACTCGCTCATCATCACTAGTGATAGTCCATGGAGCCATTCACATATCCGTGATTTTTCGCGGACCGAGCGGTCCGTGGAATATTGTGGAGACATGTCCGTTTTTGACTGGTGGCTTGGATCAAAATCGTCAGTGTAAGTCAATGGGTCCGTGTGCGGGACATCCGAGTGTGGTCCAACTTTCACGGACCGTCAGAACAGAGAAGATGGAGAAACTTTGTTTTGTTTTTTAATTTTTTCACGTATGAAAAATACTAATGATACTCGGACCACACTCTGATCAAACTGTGATCAGAATAATAAGTTCATTTTCCTCATGATCCTTAACAGAGGCTGTGTCAGGGATCCCAGGAAAGAAAATCCGACCCACAAAGAGATCTTGTGGAATCTTCAATATTTTTTGGGATGCCATTAAAAACAGTACAGCAGAATAATAAAAGTCCGTTCCTCCATTATGCTTCTGGTGTGCTTGACGTCTTTAATCACGGTGTGTTGAAAGTAATATTGCACCCTGGGAATGAAAATACATGTTAAAGAAGTTATCCACGACTTGGACAACTCCTTGTCATACCCCACACTTAGCCCCAATAGAATAAAAAAGCATATACTCACCTCCTGTGATGGCACCGTTCCAGCGGTGTCGACAATCGTGGTCCTGGGGCTCCCGTGCGGCTGTTGTGACACGGGAGACAGGCACCCAATCAGCACTGGCATCACTGTCTCCGCCTGCGGACAAAATGAACATGAAAAGGAAGTCAGAGATCAGCTGCTGCTCGGACTTCCTCTACATGTTCAATTCGACAGGAGGTGGAGACAGTGACGCCAGCACCCAACTGTTTACAAGAGTTTTCTGGTGCAAAAATGCTTAAAATTTTGCAACTTTTTGCAGTATTACCAACTTTTCAAAAAGTAGGCAAAGCTCTGCCAGAAGGATGCCCTACAAATTCATCTTAATTTAATCTTCAAAAGTGGCGTAAATTGCTGCAGACATTTCTTACTCCAGTAAACACAGACCGTCGCCAAATGCATGGAAGCTCGGAAAGAAACAAGTCTCATGAACCCCAAGGTGTCTCCACTTTAGGACACCTTATATTGAAATTTGTGCCCAAAGTTAGACCCTAAATGCTTGAGAATTTGCACTGAAGTAACATATAATAAGAAATTTTAAGAGGTGAACATAATAAATAACTTTTGTTGCTTTCTGGATTAACTCATGCAAGTGCATCCACTATATTTTCAAGTCATTGTGCAAATGACGCGTCCCCTGGGCCGTGGGGTACTCGGTGCCGGGCCGGTTGTTGCTAGGGGAGATGTCACATTGGTGGTGACCCGGTCCGTGACCCAGGGCGGTCAATCAAAAGGGAATATTTACAGGGGATTATACTTTTTCATATATATAGTTTGTGACGCCACCTGTGGTATGCGGCTAAAAGGAGCCGCCGCTGCGGAGCAGGTCCTCTGGAGCTGATGTTAGTGCGGCAAAGCTGGTGTGGCTCTCCACAGGTAGAGCTTAGCTCCAGGGCAGTGTAGATGTTGTAGGTGATGCTGGGCGTTGTAGTGCAGGGGTGATGGCGCAGATAATAATCACAGAGACAGTGGGGTGCAGTCTTTCGAGTTTACTCACAGTTCTTAAGTTCCTCAGGTTACAGGTTCCGGACTACAACCTCCCACGTCGTGCTGCATTCACCAGGCAGGGGTTCAGCAATCCCTCAGGTAGTTCAAGAGTGCCTGACAGGACCCCTTTCCATGTGCCTTCCTCAGTCGTCTTCCTGCGCTGGCTCTCGCCCTCCTGCCCTGCGCCTCGCAATCAGTGTCCCAATCCGGTAGCCTCGGGTCTTGTCGGGCGACCTGCAGTCCCCTGGACCCTCTGTGGCCACCTTTTCGGCGAGTTAATTGCGGTTGTGGCCACTGCACCTTGCAAGTACAGCAGCCTCCGGTTCCTAGCTGAGCCTTGTAGTTCTCCACTAGTTTAGGGGCCAGTCCCCTCTGCGGCTCGATCCCTCCACCACCTGGCAGATTCGGGCGTACGGGTGGCCTCCAGCACTTCCCGTACCCCAGGGATCCCTTCTGTTCCTGGAGCCTTTCTCCTGCTCCTTTTCTCCTGCTCCCTCTCCTCTCTTCTTTCTTCCTCCTGGGCCTCTCACTAGGCCCGCCTCCGGAGCAGAGCTCCTGCAGAGCCTCTGCTCCCCTCACTTTCCTCCTCCAAATGCACACCCTCTCTAAGATGGCTCCCCTTTTTATACAGCTACTGAAGTGCTCCCCTGATCTACGTCCTCCACCCACACCCACTACATGGTTCCCCCTCACTAGGTTCCCCTCCACTCCAGCCAGGGACCAGGGACTGTGCTCTCCCTTAGGAGCAATCTCGCCCTGCCCTATAGAAGTGAACGTGTTGGATGCAGGTGTTAGGGTCCCGGGCAGCACTCTATCCTTACCTGAGGGTGGGATACCAGACCTCTGGGTGAGATGCAGTACCTCTGTGGCGACTGAACCCTCAGGGGCGCCACATACCCCCTTGGTAAAACACAGCACGTCCGCAGGCTGGAACAGAGCAAAACAGAGTATATTACAGACATGCAAATTTTTAGAATGCATTCACATATAAGATCAATCAGCAAAACTTTTTCTTCCCTTTATGGGAGGCACATTCTTGAACGTTACTGGTTACGTTTTTATCAAAACATTATGAGACTTTTTAAAGAACATTTTTCTTCATACATATAAAACATTTTTCATATAAAACATTTGTTAAGAGGTCACAGTGCGATCTACAACCGAATGTCCATTTTCTTTATCAAGGTGCAAACTAGCAAACATGAGCTTGAGGGACCCGTCCGAAAACCCTCAACGTAGGCCCTGGGCGTGGCTGCAGGGCATATATGATCCAGGTGTTGGACCACGTCTTCGGCCACGCCAAACGGGTTTTTGTTCTGAGGTCATTCGTTGTTACATAAAATCAATAAGGGGCACTTTAAGAAGTCCTGGGCCTCTCAGTCCTTGGCCTCTCACTAGGCCTGCCTCCGGAGCAGAGCTCCTGCAGAGCCTCTGCTCCCCTCACTTTCCTCTTCTGACTGGCTTGTCTTTCTAAGATGGCTCCCCTTTTAATACAGCTTCTTTCAAGTGCTCCCCTAATCTACGTCCTCCACCCACACCCACTACATGGTTCCCCCTCACTTGGTTCCCCTCCACTCCAGCCAGGGACCAGGGACTGTGCTCTCCCTTAGGAGCAATCTCGCCCTGCCCTACTGAAGTGGACGTGTTGGATGCAGTTGTTAGGGTCCCGGGCAGCACTCTATCCTTACCTGAGGGTGGGATACCACACCTTTGGGTGAGATGCAGTACCTCTGTGGCGACTGAACCCTCAGGGGCGCCACACAAACACATTACATTGCCCGTCTCTTACTGATCTTGATTTACAGTATTGTACTCCAGAGCTGAATTCGCATTTCTGATGGCTTCAGCAGAGACCCTGATTTCAGCGACGTATCACTTATTGGGCTGCTTGCTGAAGTTTTGATAAAATCACAGTTTTATTTGCTGGAGATTTAGCAGTTCTCTGAATGCTGAGCTGTGTATAACCCCACCCACACCCCTGATTGGCAGCTGTGTACACTGTACATAGGGAGAAATCTGCCAATCAGTGGTGGGGGTGGGGTTACGCAGAGCAGGAGGACTATATGGCATGAGACAACTAGTCCTTTAGTGATAATTTCCAGGTGATGAAGCGATATTCTGGAGCAAGAAGGCTGGTAAATCTACCCCAATGTATATATGTGTTTTTTATATTTTTTTACATCGTAGCAAAAAATATTAGTCTTTTTGGGGGAGACAGGGGTGCAAATCCCTAAATTCATAACTGTATGAACATATTAGAGCACTTTTGACCTATTTTTCTTATAAGCCCACAACATTTCAGAGACAGTATGGAGGAGGCATCGTCCATAAAAATTGGAAGACAGTTCGTGTGTGTGGTTCCTGCGGACCAGT
Organism: Phyllobates terribilis; assembly: GCF_046119375.1. Lineage (NCBI taxonomy): Eukaryota > Metazoa > Chordata > Amphibia > Anura > Dendrobatidae > Phyllobates > Phyllobates terribilis. The sequence goes on from NW_027362772.1 coordinate 157,277,741, forward strand.
GATTGGTACTAGTGAGTGATAAAAACTCTTTAGAATCCATAATTACCCCAATTGGTCCCCCATGATTATAGATTAAACCATAAGACAAGCTTATATCTTTCCATAGATCTCAGTTAGCTAAATCACGGGTGGTCAGACATCGCAACTATGGTTCACGTGTACACAGTGGATTTTACATAGGAGGACTAGCACAGCAAAAAATCTAAATACAGCACTGATCATATGTCACACAGCCCACGAGCTGGCTCTGAAGACAAAATCAGATACCTCATACCACAAAGGAACTGGATCCGAGCTGTCCAAGTGACGAGGACTCTTCCAAGTGAAATTGACTCTACCGGTGATGAGAATGAAGCCTAGGTAGAAACTACAAATACAGAGGTGGACAGTGGTGTAACTTGTGTCTTATGGGCCTAGGTGCAAAATTTGCACCGGGGCTCCCACCAGTATGTTGGTGAGATCTATGGGCCCCTGTATTGTCCTTTGTCCTGGCCCCTATTGTGTAATAATGTCCCCTATTCTGGCACATATCCTGTAATAATGTCCCCCATCCGGTAATAATATCTTCCATCCTGACCTCATCCTGTAATAATTGCCCCCATCTTGGCCCCTTCCTGTTATAATGTCCCAGTCCTGTAATAATGTACTTTATCCTGCGCCCCATCCTGTAATAATTGCCCTTGTCCTGGCACCTATCTTGTAATAATGGTCCCCATTCCGTAATAATTGTCCTTGTCCTGGCACCTACCTTGTAATAATGGTCCCCATCCTGTAATATTTGCCCTTGTTCTGGCCTCTTCTTGCAAAAATGTCACCCGTCCAGTAATAATGTCCCCCATCTCCTGGGCTCTTTACATAATAACGTCCTCCATACTGTGTCCCTTCCTGTAGTAATGTCACTGTTCTGTTTTAATGTACTCCATCCTGTGCCCCTTTCTGTAATAATGTCCCTGTCCTGTTTTAATATCCTCCATCCTGGGCCCTTCTTGTAATAATGTCCCCTGTCTTGTAATAATGTCCCCCATCTCCTGGCCTCTTTATATAATAATATCCTCCAGCCTGTGCCACTTCCTGTAGTAATGTCCCTGTCCTGTTTTAATGTCCTTCATCCTGGGCCCCTTCCTGTAATAATGTCCCCGGTTCTCTATTAATGTCCCCCATACTGTAATAATGGCTCCTATCCTGGGCTTTATATTTAATTATGTCTTTCTCCTCAAACACATCTAAACATTAAAAAAATGAATGATTCTTCTTACCTTTCCTCACTTCCCTGGTGAGAAGTGAACCCTTCCTTCTTCATAGCCGGCCCAGGGTGGCGAGCAGCACATGGAAGTGACGCAATGCGGCGCCAGCTATGTGCCCGTAAACTGCCGGCCTCTGATAGACCGGCGGCAACTATAGCTATTGCGGTACAAGGAGCTGGTGACTCTCTGCAATACATTTCAGGGCCCTCTCCTGCATGGTCCCAGTTGTGGCTGCACTCTCTAAAACCATGATCGTTATGTCCCTGGAGATGGGCAAAGAAGACACAGCTAATTTGTCGGGGCAAGAGACTGTCGGACTATACTTCTCTTTTCGTCTGGAAGGTTAAAGGGGTTTTCTCACAATCTGAGCTTTACTACCCTCCCCGGGTCCAGTAGGAGTCTCTACTGCTGTTCCCAGAGTCTGTCATTGTCTGAAGTGCAGCCATCACAATGACAAGCTGCAGCCAATCAGTGAGCTAAGAGTCTCTGGCCTCGAGACGTCAGCACTGCTGACAATAACAGCCACCATGTTGGTACTCTTATGAAGCCCTGCCACGATATTGTATGTAAAATTTTAAAAAAAGAGAATAAAACTTGAAATCATCCACCTTTTCCTATTCTGAAAATGAAAAAATAAAGCATATTTGGTGTTGGCGTTTCCATAAAAATTCAATGTTTAGAAAAATTTAAATTATTTCTCCCAAATGGTGAACACTGAAAAAAAAAAGAATTAAGAAACAGCAAAAATGCCTTTTTTAAGTTAACTTGTCATTCTGAGGTTGTATGATTTTCACGATATACTGTAATACTCTGGTATTGTAGTATATAGTACGAGTGATCAAATAATTTCAGGTTCCAGTCCCTTTTAGGGGACTAAAAAAAAAAGAAAAGAAAAAAAGTAAAAAAAAAAAGGTAAAAAAAAAAAATGTGAAAGTTCAAATCATCCCCCCTTTTCCTTTGTTAAAATTAAAGAAATAAATAATGCAAAAAATATACATATATTTGATATCACTGCGTTTGTGAAAGTCAGATTTATTAAAATGTGAAATGAATTATCCCGATTGCAAAATGTCATAAAAAAAAATCAAAATGCCAGAATTGCGTTTTTTTGTCACCTCCCTAAAAAAATGTAATAATAAGCAGCAAAGCATCGTATGTACACTAAATTATTATCAATAAAATCATCACCTCACCGCTTTTACTCAGCCCCATCAACAGAAACGCAAAAATGTTACGTGTCTCGGAAAATGGTGACAAAGCTAAATAAAATATTTTTGCAATATTCAGAATTTTTTTTATCACTTAAGTAGAAAATAGAAAAAAAAAATTGCATATTTGGTATAGCTGTAATCGGACTGACTTGGATAACCATGCTTCCAGGTCATTTTTGCAACGCAATGAACGCCGTAAAAACAAAACCTCAGAAAACAATGGCGGAAGGAATTGCATTTTTTTCACCATTTCGTTATGCTTGAAATTTTTTTCCCCGTGTTTCAGTACAACGAATGGTGCCATTCATAACTACAATTTTTTTCTGCGATAAAAAAAAACCCTTGACGGAAAAATAATAAAAAAAAGTTATGTCTCTGGAAAGAAGGCGAGGAAAAAAAAAAGAAAAAGCAAAGAAGAAAAAAGTATTATTATTATTATCTCACATTCTCAATGTTGATGAATGCAGAGTAGATGGTATGAGATATGTTGTCGTGTGTGGTGGCGGTGGCCCGGGGTGCAGTCATTCATTGTCACTCTTCTTTGATGTACTGTGGAAAAACATGACATGTGCGTCCTGCTTGTGAGTCATATGTCTTGATGGGAGAAGCAGTGTAGGGAAGTAATGGAAAACAGTGTCTGAAAATTCTATCTCTTGACCTTTCTGACAGATGGAAATGCAATCTTCGATTATAAATCCTATTAAAGCTGTTCTTTATGGAGGAAAAAAAATCTTAAAGGGTTGTGTGGTTCTGAAAACCAATTAACCACTTCATCTGCAGGACCACTTGGTGTTCCCATGAGAAGGATCCCCTTAATAAAGGAATTGTCTGAAGTAGATACTCACACTAACATGGGGAGAACATACAAACCCCATGCAGATGCTGTCCTTGGACCACATTGTTGCAAAGCAAAATCGCTAACCAGTGAGCCATCGTGCTTTAAGGGAATCTCTTAGCAGGTTTTTGCCATTTAATCTGAGAGCAGCATAGTATAGAGCAAGAGAGTCCGATTCCAGGGATGTGTCACTTATTAGGCTGTGTGTTGCAGTTTCACTGCAATCAGTGTTTTATCCGCAAGAGATTATCACTGCCAAACTAGGTATCATGTGTCTCCTAGTCCTCCTGCTCTGTGTAACCACGCCCCCACCACTGATTGGCAGTTTGCTAACAGTGTACACAGGAAGCAGCCAATCAGTGATGTGGGCGGGGTTATGCACAGATCAGCATTCCGAGATCTACAGCAGAGAAAACAGGGATTCTATCAAAACTGCACCAAGCAGCCCAGTAAGTGACACATCATCGGAATCAGGATCTTGGCCCCTACATCATGGTGCTCTCAGATCACATAATAAAAACCTACTGACTGATTCCCTTTTAGTATTGCAAAATATATTATAAGTGATCAAGTGATTTCAGTCCCCTAAGGGGACTAAGAAACAAAGTTAAAAAAAATTGTTTTAAAAGTTTAAATTACCCCCATTTTTCCCCTTTTAAAAAATAAAGAAATAGAAAAACATCTTTGGTATCGCCGAGTCTGTAAAAGTCAAATCTATCAGAACCAAAAATTATTTTAATCATATGTTAAACGGCAAAAAAAGAAACAAAAAGAATCGAAATGCAAGAACAACTTTTTTTTTTACTGTTACTGCACTTGCACAGAAAATGCAACAAATATTGATCAAAAATAGAGTCAATAAAAAAGTCATCTCAGGGCGCAAAAGAAAAAAGCAACCCAAAAAACAAGACCTCACAGAACTCAATTTGCAAAAATCTAAAAAAAAACTTGCAAGATTCATAAAATGGCGACACAATCCAATTTTTTTTTACAAAGTTCAGATTATTTTTCTTTTTAAAATAAAAAAAAATAATAATAATTTGGTACCGATCTGAACACTCATACTGCCTGGTCACTTTTAATAAAACCCAAAAAACAATGGCGGAATTGTGTTTAGTTTTTTTTTTTATTTTACTTTACTTGGAAGGTTTTTTCCCGTTTTTCTTAACATTATATTGTAAAATAAATGGTGTTGTTCAAAACTACAACTCATTCCTTAACAATAAAGCCCTCATATGACTAAGTTGACGGAAAAAAAATCAAACAAAAAGTTCTGGCTCTTGGAGGGGAGTGAAAAAAACAAAAGCACAGAAGTGAAAAATTTTCTGAATATGGCACATAAAACACCTTATTAGAATCAAGGAATTGATGTGTCAATAGTAGTGCTTTGGAACCGTCTTGGGGACTCTTTGTTAGTGGCTCTCCGAGGGTCTGGAGCAAGAATTCATCTTGTATGTTGTTTATGGAAAAGAATTGTCTAGTTTGAGCTAAGCCCACTAAGGGCATGGTCACACTTGGCGTTTTTGCTGTGTATATGGTGCATAAAATATGCAGTGTTTTACAGTATCGGCATAAGCAATGAGATTTCTGAAATCTCATGGTTTTTTTTCTTCTTGCTCGTTTTTACCAAGATGCAGCATTAAAATGAATGGGTGAAGAGCGCATGTAAAAAAAAAAGCTGCAAAAACTCATGTAAAAACATGCAGATGGTACGCAGCGGATTTCCTGCCACCACCTTATCTATTTGGTGCAGAAAAAAAGCCCAAAACGAATCAATTTATCTCCAAAACTCCCTTAAATTTTGAGGTCCTAAGAAGTTTGGATGATTTGAGAATCTTGATCAGCAGAAATGTTATCAGTATTAAATTTTCTCCTATAAATAAAAGACATTTAATCTGTCTAGGACATTTTTTGGGAAATTTGCTCCATCTCACTTTGCGCTCTCGAACGCTCTCTTTATTCACTTTATTTACTGGTATGGCATTTTCCGAAAATCGCAAAAACAGACGCCCGAAAGACGTAGCCGCGTTCTCAAGATAGATGCAGGTCTCACATCTGTTAGCCATTTATTACATTTCCTGTTTGTTCAAGGTGAGAACAATCTTGTTCTAAACATTTACTGATTCTTATTTATAAATACATTGTATCGTCCATTCAGATATTTTATTACAGCCCATGAATTCATAGAAGGAATTGGACAGAGAAGATGAAGAATTTCTCTGTGTGATTGGTCAATAATAAATTACAAGAGAAAAAAAAAAGAGACAAGAACACGTCCAGGGACAAATCTTTAAAACCTGGGATTATCTCTGGAGATTAGGGACAGTTGGTGACTATTTAATACGTGAACTTTGTAGAAAATTTACTTTTACATTATGGTTAATGAAAATCTAGGTCATGATTTTCAATATCTCACTAAAATGGTCTTTAACCGTTTTTTGCTACTTTTTAGTGCACGTTTATGCAAAATGTCACAAAAATTGTTGACTGTCACGCAAGGTGTGGGAAAGACTAAGTGCAACACAAAGGGAACAGGGAGAGGAAGCCTAAACACTAGGGAAAGGGGGAGTGGATACCCCTAGGCAGATCTAATATCACCCTGCCTACCCTACCATCCCTATATAGGTTCCACACCTATCGCCGAGCAGAACCCTAAGCCCTGGATGTCCCTAGAGCTTGGCCCTGGATGGGGAGGGGTGAGCACTGGTCAGGCCCCACTACAAACTAAAGACAACAAAGTAGACAAACAAAGAGGATAAACTTAGCTTGAGCAGACACCAGAGGAGTAACGCCAACTGTCCTCCAAGGGCACCAGAGAAGAAGCTAGCCGACTGCTAATGCTCCAAGCCTGTACATAGAAGTATCACCGGTGATTCCCTGGAGCAAACTGAGTGTTTTTAACTCCCAGGCAAGGGTGTGTCAATCAGCAGTAGGAGGGAGGTGGCAGCTAGGACCTAAGGGCAGAAGGATTAAGAAGGTGTCTGTAATGCCAAGCGAAGTGACCTTCTACAGCCAGATCCAGAGCCACTGTCTATTACACCTGACACACCTGTGACACTTACATAGAATCACTCCTGGGGTAGGACTGGATTGCGACAAATTTTGTTACCTTTTGAAAAGTCGCAAATTAGGAATCAGGCCAAAATATCTGGAAACCCCAAACTCTGCCCACAATAGCAAACATAAGAAAACAACACATGTAAAACTTAAAAAAGGCGCAAATGCAAACGTAAATTTTGCGCAAAAAAAAGACTCCGAACACCAAAAAATCAACAAAAAAACAGATGCAAATGCAATAAAAAATTGGGCCCCAAATCTTCAATATTTAGTCTAATTATATCCATACAGAACGGAGGTTTGGGGGTTTTTTTAAGTGGATTTTGGAGCAGATTCTATTCCAAAATCCATATGGAAAAAAAAGTATGAAATACTCTAAATAAGATTCCTATTCCTTTGACGCTTAGGTGATATTCACTTAGATTTTCGTTGTGGATTTTGAAGTTGATGCCGCCCAAGATACACATTAAAATAAAATACAACTTACTATTTAAATAATCTTCCATGTGGATTATTGGAGCAGATCTGCTTAAGATCCTTGTGTCCCTTCTAGCTCACACTGTGCTGTTTTTGTTCCTCGTAGAAAAAGAAGCAAAATTTCAATTCTATCCAGTCTCTCAAGGCATTTCTGCTTGAAAAAAAATAATACTTTATGTGAACATACCTTTAGGAAATTCTAAAGAGTAGTGTAGGGGATAGTGGATAGTAACCACTGCAACCAATCACTGGTCGCAGCAGAGACACATTTGTCAATGCTGTGGCTAGTTATTGGCTTTAGTAATTATATACATGTCCTAAGAAAAAGAGAAAGCACAGAGACCAGCAAAGGGCATGGGAAGCAAAAGAAGAGACGCAGTGGAAACTGGTATAACAAGCCTAGTTTTTTTATTTTACACCATTTTAAGGGGTGGATATATCCTTTAGTTTCCATTTCTTGTAACATTGGGGGAGACTTATTGTTACTGGCATCCAGTCTTCACCCTATAGGAGTAATTCAGAAGTACGTGGAAAATAATGCACAATGGATTTAGGCCCCAGATTCATCAATCAATTTTTGTCAAATTATGATCTAAAACAATTGAAAATGTCACAAAATTTTTGCACAAAAATTTAGCGAATTTTGTCACCTCCAGCGTAACCTCAAAATAGAAAGACCTATAACTCTTGTACCATGGGGCGGATTTTAAAAAAAAGGGGAGCAGTGGGGAAAATAATAAGAGAAAAAAACTGGACATTTTTGACCTGGTAACTGGTTGACTTTAAAGGGGTTGTCCGGCCTTGTGACTGCAGACTTGTGAATCCTTGCATAGTGCATGCTGTGAGGATTCTACGGTGCTGGTGCCGGGAATGGGCGGTCATGTAACATCAAGTATGTGATTTGCATACTTCCGGCCACATTCGGACTAGACATGTCTGGCCTTGCTCACTTCGATTGAGTGAGGATGTGCACATCTAGTCGGCATGTGACCGCATGTATGTAAATCTCATACTTGCAGTCACGCGCCCACCCGGAGAATGTTCACAGTGCACAGTGAGGATTCACAAGTCTGTAGTCACATAGAGTGACTGCAGACTTGTACCCCAAGGCCGGACAACCCCTTTAAGTCAACTCAACTGACTCCCTGGAACTAGTATATTTTTGTTTGGCTTCCTAAAACTCCTCCCAGCTACAAGTCTTGTCTAACTGTTAACCCCCTCTGCTCTTTTCTTGTAAAGTTACTTGTACTTTTTCCCAATTTGATACCTTTGCAAATCATAACAATGCAATAAATGTACAATTAATTACTGAGAATTAAGGAGTCATTAGTGATGAAGTTTTGTGTTTATATTCTTGAACTGTTCCTCTTAAACACAGCCGTGCTCTTGGAACTCACATCAAATCCAAGGCTTGGGAGGTCCGCCTGGCTCTGGGCAGATGACACTTTACGAAATACCAGCTAGGAGTTATTGAGTTGTGCTGGATGACAAACTATTTTTATCTGTGTCTTGATCGAGCGCTGATTTCGTCTTATACCTCTCGCTTCTTTCTTGTGCATTCCCTAAGAGTCAACATGGCCAACCTGACACCGCCTGTATTTTACGAGGTTAAGATGCAAAATGAGACACAAATCTTAAAGGGTTTAACGCAACTTCATGTAAGTTCCCCTTTATCTAGTCCTACTCGTACAAGCTGGCATAAGATTAGTGGTAAATATTAATTTAAAAAAATACCACAATTAGTAAATATTCAATTACACATGAAACATATTGGAGCTTTTGAAGATTCTGCCCTGACCTCATTTGCCAAAAAAGTATCGCTGTCTTGTCATGATGTGCGTGGGGATCGGGTGACGGGTCATCATAGTTACACATCTATTCTTGACAGGATTAACAACATTCTGAGGTGTACCGACATCTTGGTGTCACTTAATCCAGGACACGATGGGACAGTGTGTTGTTGGATTTATACTTGGTTACAGAGACGGAGGGAGAAAAAGAATTTTTGAAACCTTAGATTATCTCGTAAAATTCATAAAATAGATGTTTTCTGTTGTGTATCTGCCGGGACGACTTTTGTATTCTGATATCTTGACATTGAGAAATTATAGTTTTCTATTTTGGCTTTGTAGAAAAAAAAAGAAAATGAAATAAACAAAAAATAAAATGGAAATAAAAAATGCTGGGGAATTGGGCAATTACAAGGGCGACCATAGATCTCAGGTATAGATTGCAAGATCTAAGCTTACAGTGGATACGGAAAGTATTCAGACCCCTTTAAATGTTTCACTCTTTGTTTCATTGCAGCCATTTGGTAAATTCTTAAAAGTTCATTTTTTTCTCCTTAAAGTACACTCTGCACCCCATCTTGACTGAAAAAAACCCAGAAATGTAATTTATTAAAAAAGAAAAACTGAAATATCACATGGTCATAAGTATTCAGACCCTTTGCTCAGACACTCATATTTAAGTCACATGCTGTCCATTTCCTTGCGATCCTCCTTGAGATGGTTCTACGTCTTCATTGGAGTCCAGCTGTGTTTAATTAAACTGATAGGACTTGATTTAGAAAGGCACACAGCTGTCTATATAAGACCTCACAGCTCACAGTGCATGTCAGACCAAATGAGACTCATGAGCTCAAAGGAACTGCCCAAGGAGCTCAGAGACAGAATTGTGGCAAGGTATAGATCTGGCCAAGGTTACAAAAGAATTTCTGCATTACTCAAGGTTCCTAAGAGCACAGTGGCCTCCATAATCATTAAATGGAAGAAGTTTTGAACCACCAGAAGTCTTCCTAGACCTGGCCGTCCAGCCAAACTGAGCAATCGTGGGAGAAGAGTCTTGGTGAGAGAGGTAAAGAAGAACCCCAAGATCACTGTGGCTGAGCTCCAGAGATGCAGAAGGGAAATGGGCGAAAGTTCCACAAAGTCAACTATCACTGCAGCCCTCCACCAGTCGGGCCTTTATGGCAGAGTGCCCTGACGGAAGCTTCTCCTCAGTGTAAGACATATGAAAGCCTGCATAGAGTTTGCTCAAAAACACATGAAGGACTCCCAGACTACGAGAAGTAAGATTCTCTGGTCTGATGAGACAAAGATACATCTTTTTGGTGATAATTTTAAGCGGTATGGTGTGGAGAAAACCAGGCACTGCTCATCACCTGTCCAATACAATCCCAACAGTGAAACATGGTGGTGGCAGCATCATGCTATGGGGGTGTTTTTCAGCTGCAGGGACAGGACGACTGGTTGCAATTGAAGGAAACATGAATGCGGCCAAGTACAGAGATATCCTGGATGAAAACCTCTTCCAGAGTGCTCTGGACCTCAGACTTGGCCGAAGGTTCACCTTACAACAAGACAATCACCCTAAGCACACAGCTAAAATAACAGAGGAGTGGCTTCAGAACAACTCTGTGACCATTCTTGACTGGCCTAGCCAGAGCCCTGACCTAAACCCAATTGAGCATCTCTGGAGAGACCTGAAAATGGCTGTCCACCAACGTTCATCATCCAACCTGACGGAACTGGAGAGGATCTGCAAGGAAGAATGGCAGAGGATCCCCAAATCCAGGTGTGAAAAACTTGTTGCATCATTCCCAAGAAGACTCATGGCTGTACTAGCTCAAAAGGGTGCTTCTACTAAATACTGAGCAAAGGGTCTGAATACATATGACCATGTGATATTTCAGTTTTTCTTTTTTAATAAATTTGCAAAAATTCCTCATTGTGTTCTCCACACAAAATATGACCAACACACTGTCCCTCTTATGGTACATGCCCTCCAGACTGCCCTCTCCTTTTCCATACTGGGCCCCATCTTCACACTGTCCTCTCACACTGTGTCCCCTGATACTGTCCAGTTTCTATTCTGTCCCCCTCACATTTTTCTCATCCCATACTGTCACTATTTCCCTCCATGGTCTTTTCACACATTCCCCGACCCATACTGTTTCCGCATCCATCCTCCCTTCGCTCCCCATACTGTATCTCCATACATTCCCCCCTCACTCCCCATTCTGTGTCCACACTTATCCCCTTTGCTCCCCATACTAAGTCCTAAAATTTCTTCCCCCGGTTTGCACCCTATAGTGTGTCCACATATACTCTCCCCCTTTGCTTCCCATACTGTGTCTGCACCCATCCCCCCTCACTCCCTATACTGAGTCTGCATACATTCCCCCACCCTCTCTCCCCATACTGTGTACTCAAATTTCTTCCCCCCTTCCCCTAAGTACAATAAATCTTCAGTGTCTTCAGCTTCATTGGAGCACATACCACACCAAACTTCTGCCGCCTATGCGGCGCCAAGGAGTGACGTCGTCAGTGTGATCACATGGCCTGATCATGCTGCTAACGTCGCCTTGACCCGGAAGTGCCGGCAAGCAGGGCTTCAATTGTACTCACACCTGAAAGACACGAGTACAATTGATCACTGGGAGCCGGCGCGCTGCACCTTCTCTGAGCTGGCTATCAGCTGGCCAGCTCCCACTACGAGGGGACGGCAAAAAGCAGCCACTGGGAAGACACCTCGGAGCACCGCATCAGGCGGACCGATGGTGCCCCCTGCCAGCTGTACTCGAGGCAAATGCCCTCTTGCGCCCAGCAACCTCTAGATGTGCCCCTGCTTATGTGATGCTCAGTTCTCTGCAGACAAGTCACAGAATTTCTGGATTATTCATTGGTGGAGAATTGAGGAGAAATTGTAGAACATCAAAAAATTACAGAGACAATTCTTACCCATTTAATGTGCAACCATTATTTTAATTTTTAATTCACAAATCAATAGTACGAGTGACAATAAGCAACTTTGTAACATATCTTATCAGAGAAATCTGCTTCTTTCTCCTCCGGGACTAATATTTTACTGTTAATTCAGGGGTAAAATCTGTAAAAATGTGTCTTCAGTGAATACGGACTTTCCTATTACTGATTAGGAGATGACAGTTTGTGCTTTTAAAATTCTATGGAGGGGGAGGAGCTACAGGCAGTCACAGATGTTCTACTGCAAGTTTTCCTGAAATGACAGTTACACAGTTAAAAAAAACTTTAACGTGTAACTATTGATTTAGATGACAGTTAGTGCTTATAAGATTCTATGGAGAGGGGAGTGGTAGGAGGAGAGAGGAGCTACAGACAGACACATACATTCTACTGCAGGTTTTTCTGAAATGACAGCTTCGCAGTTATAAAAAAGTTTAAAGCGTAACTGGCATTTTAGATGACCGTTAGTGCTTATAAAATGTTATGGAGAGGAGTGTGGTAGGAGGAAGGAGGAGCTAGCAACCAACACAGACTTTCTACTGCAAGTTCTCCTGAAATGACAGTTACTCATAAAAAAAAGTTTAAAAATGTAATAGCTGCTCTAGCTCCTCCCTCCTCCTACCACTTCCCCTCTCCATAGAATCTTATAAGCACCAACTGTTATTTCCTATCTTGGTAATAACAAAATTTACCTTCACTGATTACAGAGCAAAATATCATTACTGAAGGAGAAAGAAGCTGATTTCTCTGATAAGATATATTACAAAGTCACTTGTGTATTACTAATTTAGGGAGCAGATGAAATGAAAACGATAGCTACACTTTAATAATACTTCAGAATTTAAGAAGGATAATTAATAAATAGTGTTCTTATTGTAGGTGGCTAAAAGAGTTTTAGAAATTAGCAAGAAGTGGACTTAAAATGGTGGCATGATGATTTGAAAAGGATATGTAATGCCGCACTCCTTGTCCTCTGTCATGTGTGACGTGATTCTGAGTAACAAGGTTCTGTTGGACCTGTATAGTGCTATGTTGTATTTTACGCTATTGTTTGGATTTTGTCTGACCCCATTTTTTTGTCTGCTGCCTGTCCTGACCACTGTTTGTCTACTGAACTCTGTCTGGCCTGATCTATGCCAATTACTGCTTTCTGCATCTTTTCATTTACTCTACAGCCATGGTTCATGAAGGGGATCCCTGTGATCAAAGTCCAAACCACCTTAAAGGGGTGGTCCGAAACACAAATTAATTTTCATCCTAAATTCCTATCTATTTACAGTAATGCCATAATCTAATCCATTTTCTAATATACTTTAATTCCCTACCATCTCTAGCAACACTAACAAACTACTTTTTTTTTACTATTTCCTTTTTGAGGACGCTTTGTTTGAGAATCCCAGTGCATGCTGGGATACTCAAACGAAGTGTCATCAAGGGGCACTGCTCCAGCCTCTGCTCCCTCCCTGAAACGAATGCTCAGTAGATTCTTGTCTCTGTGCAGTATGCACAGTGACAGTGCACTCTCTCAGAAGTAGAGCCGGCAAGAGCGCACTGTCAGTACAAGTTGTAAAAAGGATACCCAGCATATAGAGACCAGCACCATCCCCACAAGTGACAACAACTTAGCAAATTAGTAAGTCCACATCATCACAGGTAGGCTTCGTTGTACGATGATTATGGTGTATGACAAAGAAAAAGGAATTGACGGCTTTGCTTCTTTTTTATTATAAATCCATTAAAAAGTTTATAAAAAATTGAATCACCCTTGGTTACAGACTTACGCATTTCTGACATACATATCGCCCTTAGTTATACTCGTTTTAATGGATTTCTTATAAAGAAGAAGCAAAGCTTTTTGTATTTTCAGTGGTTGTGCCGTCAATTCCTTTTTCTTGAATTGTTTATGCTGCTGTTCCGCAATGGAAAAGGCACCCACGATTACAGGGGAGTGTTTTTTTATATGGACTGTTTTTGGTAATGTGGCAGATTTCTCAATACTTGTGGGATGATGTGCCCATCACTCAAGGTTTTCCGTAGCTCCTATTAATTAGAAAATCCATACATACATGGCTACCTCTGCACAAATTTTAGGTCGGCCAGGCGGTCAGTGATTTGGAAAAACTCCTAAATTAATTTATAATTGGGGATAAATGATTCGTCATTATGTGCACCCAACTAAAACTCCCATGAAATGGACAAAAATACATAAAGTCGTAAATTATTTGCGATCTCTGACGTCACAATGACAGCGCTGCAGACAATCAGTGAGCTCAGCGGCTCTAACAGAGATGGTCAGTAATACCCAGTTTGGTTGTTTTCTAGCTTCCGCAGCCTATTACAGAAGGTTTTCTGAAAGGAGATACCCCTTTATGGCGTGTTTATCTTTTATGATTAATTGGCAGTATGCACCTGCTGCAGAACATCTTTTTAAAGGTGGAGTATGTCAAATACTGTTTGAATTACATAATATATAGAAGGAGGTGGCAGAAGGGAAAGAACAACCAAGAATGAGGAACAGTCCAAATTTAGGTTTGGGTACCAGAACTGTACCCAAACTTAAACCAGAACCCGATCCCCATTGAAAAGATGGAGAAACGAACTTTGGATCTGGAAAAAAACATTCTCTCTCTCTGCAACGGACTTTCCCCGGAACTTCGAACTTTGCAATGGGTCTTCGGGAGAAGTTCGTGTTTGGCACTTACTTTTAAGTTCGAGTTCGCTCATCTCTACTAGAGACAATTCACTTAAAAATAACCCTTTGAGTTAGAGATACAAGTGATGCCAATAAATCTTATGCCAAGGTTTCAGCAGCGTGAAATAGCAAATTGCAGGACAAGCTGCCCTTATCTAAAATAGCTGTCACTAGTCTTGTAAGTCTGTCTCCACTCTGAAATGTCAGGACGGTCTCTTAAGGTAGCCATTGACAGAATGATTTAGCACCAATAAACATTCCTGTTTTCGATAATTTCTTTGTAAATGCATGCAAGGCAATAACCAAATAAAACCTGGCGAACAGTGACACAATCGCAATACTTTTTAAAGAGTGACTAAACTTTCTTTTTTTTCATAATTTTGCCCAGCGTGGAAAGTTCTAAAACTTTGCAAATCACTTTATTGGGGGATTTTCCTTCATTCCTGTAAATTTTTTTGCATGTAATTGGCTTCCAAAACCTTGTTTTCATTTGATATCAGAACATACTCATTTGGAGTACAGATGATGGCAGTGATGGGTCAGCTCAGCTCCTGTGTCTCTGGGGAGAAGCTGCTGCAGGAGATTGTTCTGATAAGCAGAACACTTAGAGGAGGAGACAAGAGCTGCCCCATCACTGCCATAATCTGTACTCCAAATGAGGACATTCTAATATCAAGGTAGGGAAATAGACTGGGGAAAAGTCGAGGTTTGGAAGCCACTTACATGCAATTTTTTTACAGGAATGAAGACAAATTCTCTAATAAAGTTTTTGCAAAGTTTCAAAACTTTCCATGTTGGACAAAACTGTTAAAAAAAATTAAAGATTAGTTACTTTTTTAAATATTATTACAGAATAGCCAAGTAATATCACCATTTGGCGCCCAAACAATACCAATGAACACTTACCCAACAGTAGAGTATTTTTCTGACAAGCACTACAATAGTAGAGAACTAAAGAATTAACTTTTTCGTCCCCCTTTTTCACCATGCTTAATACTGGGGGTTTGGAGTAATCAAGCAACTGGCGATAGAATACCGCAGCCTCCAATGATTGGTTGAAATCCGCTTGGGAATCTATCAGACATTGTTTAATTATCTTGCAGCGCCACCGCAGGGTAAATTGAGCATTACATGGTGCTTATTGGAATAAATGAGCTGTCTGTTTAACACTTACCCTTGAACACTCACCCAACAGTGCTCATACACCCGTAGAGTATTTTTCTGACAAGCACTACAATAGTAGAGAACTAAAGAATTGACTTTTTCGTAACCCCTTTAGCACCATGCTTAATACTGGGGGTTTGGAGTAATCAAGTAACTGGCGATGGAATACCGCAGCCTCTAATGATTGGTTGAAACCTGCTTGGGAATCTATCAGCCATTGTTCAATTATCCTGCAGCGCTACCACTGGGTAAATTGAGCATTACATGGTGCTCATTGGAATAAATAAGCTGTCTGTTCAATGAACTGTTGCTCCAGACAGAATGTTCCAGACTAATGGTGGCAATGAATTTTGTTAACCCTCCGAAGAAGGATTTTTTTTCTGGAAAATCACTGAGCTGCAAAGTTCATACTGTTGTAAATTACCATTTTGCACTCCGTCCCTCCATTATAATTTTAAAGCAAGGAAAATATACATTTTAGGTACAATCTATAATTAATGAATTAAATTAATTAAATTAATGAAAATTAAAATTTTATTTTTCTAATTTAGTTACCGGTATATAGCAACTAACAATCTGTAAATACATGAATAATTAAGTCTTATTATAGGTTCCTAATTTGTGGACAACCTCTCTTTACACCATTATTTTCCCTTTGTAAAAAGAGAAAAGATTGATATGGTCTGAACTTGAAGTCCAACTTTTCCTTGGTTTAACTTTGGACTCAATGGGTCGGATTCATTCTTTGATTTTATTTTTAAGTCTTTCTTCTTTTTTCCTTATGATATTTGTTGACACTTTTTGAGAATTTTGTGCAAAATTAGAAAAAAAAATATTCCTAAGCAGTTGATTCGGACAGTAATCAAAGTAGAAGGAACTTGGAAAGTGACAGGACTCTTGGATTTAAACTTCGGTTCTCAAAAAAATAAATTCCTGGAAAAAATGTCTTTTTCAGGCGGGTCTGCTCCAAAAACCACTAACTAAACACTCCAAAGAATGAACATGTGCATTTATATGTAAAAAAAAACACTTGTTCATCTGTTCAGGCTTTGGAGCGTCTCTTCAGGCTTCCAAAGATGCCAAGAAGTTAAAAAGTTAAAAGAAGTGATCCAACCATTCTTTAGGCATCCTCTGCTCTGAGGACGCAACGTGCTTCATAATAGAAGTCAATGGGAAGGCTCAAAAGACGGAAGGTGCATGGATGTGTTTTTTGTATTTTCCCAGCGTTTTTGTTTGAACACTTTCTTCATTGTTGAATAGAGTTAAAAAAATTTACCAGAAACGCCAGTAAAAAAAAGTTGCCTCAAAATTGCAATAATAGTGCCTAAAAAAGGTAAAAAAAAAAACACTCGGAAAATTACCAAATAGATGCTAAAAAACACTTTAGGAAAAAAAATCAATGGCGTTTCCTGAATCATGTTTCTCTTAAAAGATATTGGAGACAACTCATCAAGTCTGGCGTACCACACAATCGCGCTATGCCAGTCTTGATGAGATAGATGGTGTCAAATTTATTAAGATGTGCACCCCACTTGAATTCAGTGCCTCTTTTAAGTGGCGGGCACACCCATGCGATGCACTAGAAATGCTACTCCAGTCATTGACTGGAGTAGCATTTCTGGAGTATGAAACGCTGGTATTTTTAATTAATATGACATTGAAAGGATCCCTGGAGAGGTCCCACCCCAGCTCTGTTCCAGTACTGCCCAGCGCCTGTCGAGTGGTGGTGTGCTTCCCTGTGCCTCACCACAAATCTTACTCTATATTTCTGGAGTAAGACTGGAGTAAGATTCCTGACGTAACGAATGCCACAGTTCATCATGGATTAGATGAGCTGTGGTGTCGCGACCCGGCCATGCCCCGTCCCACCCCAACTCTATATCAATAGCTCATCTACTCCATGACTCCATGTCAGAGACTGGAGTAAGATTTGTGAGGATGAGCACGGAGGTGCAAGCCTCTTGTCAGACACTCCGGATTCATTAGGATGCATGCACCACTTCATGAATTGGGAGCATCTGACTCCTTCATGCCCCGATTTATCAAGACCCTTCTTTGGTCTTGATAAATTGGGGCCAATGGGTATACAGCTGGGCGATGGAACATCAAAAGTCTCCAAGTTGCAGGACTGCAGATAGACATATTTACAGTAAGAAATTCTGGACATCAGAATCGACCAGTGAATATTACCCATTTATTTCACGAAGGATATCCAATGAAAATTTGTCAACGGTTACATTTTTTACTCATATCATAGATCCAAAACATTACTATGTATACAAGTTTAGTGACTCATTTGTTTGGAAGAAATACCCCATCTCTGAAGTTTGAAAGGTTATGTCCTAATGTGACCCTTGTTACTAACACGAGTGGTCAGAGCATTTGAGGTCAGTGGTAGAACTGAATTATGAAGCCTTTGTGACTGCCCTCTTAAGCTCAGAGATGTTTTTTTGGAAGCCATAAAATGTCTCAGTTCCAAATGTTGATGACCCTAAAACACCAAATTGCGTGTGTGTTTGCCCAGCAGTATTTATTTGAAGCTCATGGCACCTTGCCTTCAATAATTACCAACTCGTGTTTCATTTTACACTAGTCCTCATCATTCGCACGGGGTTCGTTTTCACATCTGAAGATTGAAGGGCAGGTTCTGAACTCTGAGTTTTAGGATACATAACCTTTAATTAACAGTTGGTGCAGAACTTTTTTTGTAATGGAATATTGTGCTAACTTGATCAATACAGTTTCATTGCAATTCTTCTCGTTGATCTTTAACTCTAGCGCTTAGGTCATTGCCTATACTAACCCTTTATTTTCTATTTCACCTTATCTTAATTTGCCGTTGCCTTAAGGTGTCCTTAAGCAATAGATAGAAGTAGGTTGATGGTTGAAAATCCATTGAATGAACGATCATCTGTTGAACCTACGTGTGTAGCGGACCACAATGCTCAAACTGGCCATGTATCTCCAGTCTCAAACTTGACAGCCTCAAAGGAGGCTCTTAAGTACAGGTCGGGAGACCCCCACGACTGGTCTGTGAATCATGTCTGTGTGAATGCAGCCAAAAGGCACATTCAGACGTCAGTTTTTCATCTACGGGTTCTATCTGTGTTTTTCGCAGCTAGAACCTTGCACATTCTATAGAGCTGGTCACATATCCATGTATTTTTGCAGACCGAGAGGTCCACATAAAAGCACGAAGAGTTGTCCAATTTTGATCTGAGTGTTGGATCAAACTCGCCAATGTGATTCTATGGGTCAATAACAAAATTGGATGCCATCTATGTGCTGTCCTTTTTATGGTCTGTTGATAGAAGAAGTTGGAGAACCTTTCATCTTTTATTTTCATACGAGAAAAACTGATGAAACACAGTGACCAAACTCGGATCGAAAATGTTGATGAAGCTATATTTTTTGGTCAACTAAGATCACTGACGTCTGAATGAGTCCTTAATCCATATCGGCTGTCGCAGTTCTTCAACTTGGCCATACATGTTCCATGACCGGACAAAGGACGAACAATTCTTCTGGGAATATTCTTTTAAAGGAAGATCACTTGTGGATAAAAGATCTTTTGTCCGACAAGTGGACTGAAAACTTGGCTAATTTTGTTCAAGACGACAGCAGAATCTGACTGGTCAACTAAAATTTTTTGTTCACCCGACAAACGGTAGGGCTGTGGAGTCGGTAAGCCAAGCCTCCGACTCCTCAATTTCCCTGACTCCCGACTCCGACTCCACGACTCCGACTCCACAGCCCTGCCTCACTATTGAGCGTGTACATAAAGTGCAGCACAGATTCATCTCAACTAAAAGCTAAGATCCTTAGATCAGGAATAGAACAGACATTTATAGGACATTTCATAACTTTCCCAAAGTCTTATAAAAAAATTTACAGCACATCCTGCATTGTACTACTGTACGCAATTTATTATATATTTTTGGAGTCGGAGTCGGTCCATTTGATACCGACTCCGACGCCACCAAAATGGACACCGACTCCACGACTCTGACTGCACAGCCCTCCCTTCCAGGCCATGATGAATCTTGATTGTTCCTCTTTCACCACTTGGATCTGACAACCCTATTGGTAGTCAGTTTAGAAGGGGAGAGGATATTAGTTTTTCAGGTCAGATTAATTCTACTATCATTTACATGTTTGTTTCTTTAGATCTTTCTTGACATCAATTTCAGTAAATTCTGGCATTCCTCATGAGATAATAATTCTTTCTTAGAATTTTTAGCAATTCTTAGAACTTTCCCTTGTGAAGTTCATCTGTTATTTCTTCTGAAAAAATGTTTTAATAAAATGACAACTGGAAATTACCATTATCCTTGTCATTAGGGTATGTTATTGTCAGCATTCATTGGACCGTGCAGAATAGGGATATGCCCAATTATAATGGAAAAGGTATGCCCAGTTGTCCATTCATTAAAAGGGGTTTTATCATCATTGATCGGATATGCAATAAATGTCCAATAAGTGAGGGTTCTACCGAGCTGTCAAAAATTGAGAAGTGGCTGTGCACGAGTTGGCTTTAGTTTTGTTATGCACACGCCCGGGCTAAGCGGCGTGTGCGTGTGATTGGTAGTGATTCCACTGGACCGTGCCGGAGAGTGAATGCCTGGAGGGGCGTGACTAGGTATTCACCCGATCCGACCAGGGTCGCACGACGGCATACGACGCCAGTGCACCAAGGAGGAACCGAGCAGAGGGACCAGGTGCTACTCCAGGACAGACCCCGGACACGGCTGTTGACCCACACAGGGGAATACAGGAACAGGCTGGTAGGCTGGCACACAGACTGGTGGGTATAGGCAGGCACGACTGGTATGCAGGCAGGCGGGTATGCAGGCAGGGGGGTAAAGGCAAGCACAGCTAGAGTGCAGACAGGGAGGCACTAGCAGGTAGGAACACAGGCGGGATAGGACCCAGTACACACCGGGACTAAGGAACAATACAGGCAGAGGGTTACAGGCAAGCACAGCTAGAGTGCAGACAAGGCTGAGCAGGGAGGACAGGGCTCTGTTCACACGGAACAGACAGGAAGGGAAAGACAGAGCCAGATACTCACACAGTACTTGCAGAGACAACAAGCAGGAGTTAGGTACGAGTTCAGACTCTGCAGAAAAAGGAAGGGAACGGACATAGAGGCAAAACAGGTAAAGGACAGGAGAGAGTTCAGACTGGAACTGAGTGTACGGAGGAGACCGACACTGCAGAGGGATACAGGAGCGGGTCTGGGAATACGGCCCCCAGAGAGGCGGAACGAACAGGCAAGGAGCGTGTTCAGACAGGACAGACCAGACACAGGAGCGGGTCTAGGAAATCGGCCACTAGAAGGCGGAGCGAACAGGCAAGGAGCGTGTTCAGACAGGACAGACCAGACACAGGAGCGGGTCTAGGAAATCGGCCACTAGAAGGCGAGAGGAACAGGCTAGGAGCGTGTTCAGACAGGTCAGACAAGATACAGGAACGGGTCTAGGTAATCGGCCCCTAGAAGGCAGGAGGAACAGGCTAGGAGCGTGTTCAGACAGGACAGACAAGAGAACACAGAAAGGACTCAGTTCAGACACGGGAACTAATACCGAAAAGCAGGAGACATACAGGACTCAGTTCAGACACGGGAGCTGATACCGCAAAGCAGGAGACATACAGGACTCAGTTCAGACACGGGAGCTGATACCGCAAAGCAGAAGACATACAGGACTCAGTTCAGACAGGCCTGGAAATACAGCCTCCAGGAAAGGCAGACAAGGAAACAAAGAACGGGACCTGGCACCTTCAGAGTGCAAGCACACACTGAAGGAAACACTATGCTCAGGCAGGGATAGAAGGGAGCTGCTGAGCTATATACCAAGTGTCAGACAGCAATAGGCTGAGGACGCACAAGGGGCGTGACCCACAGCAGGTACAAAAAGCAGGAAGTGATCGGGCGCCGCCCTTAAGCAGCAGAAACAGACACAAACAGACAGCATGGAGGGAAGCCAGAGAGACATTCTGGACAGGAGATCAAGTGCGCTCTCTTGCACAGTGGGAGATGGACCACCATGCAAGGACGCCGCCAGGTATGTTACAGTACCTCCCCCCTTACGCCCCCTCTTCTTCAGGCCTGCCAGAATCTTCCGCAGGGAATTCGAGGACCAGTCGTTCACTGGGTTGGAGGGGGACAGAGACTTGAGGGTAATCTCTGCTTCGAGGTACATCTTGTCAAGCTCACAGGAAAAAATAGACGGGTTATCAGGTACATAATGAGGAAAAGTCACTGTCTCTTTGTTATCTGGTGGTACCCCGGAGGATTCAGGAAACAACTGGAGGTCCTCCGCCGGGTCAGAAGA
Organism: Phyllobates terribilis; assembly: GCF_046119375.1. NCBI lineage: Eukaryota > Metazoa > Chordata > Amphibia > Anura > Dendrobatidae > Phyllobates > Phyllobates terribilis. Next base: position 157,299,522 of record NW_027362772.1, read on the forward strand.
GTGCAGAGGCTCAGAGAAAACAACTGCTTCAGAGTACACTAGGTCAGACTCACTGGAGGAAGCAGGCGAGGTATCGGGTACCGAGTATAGGAAAGTCTCTGTCCATTCACCACCAGGTGGCACCCCGAAGGATTCTGAACACAACTGGAGGTCCTCCGCCTGGTCGGAGGGGTGTAGAGACTCAGGAGTAACCTCTGCTTCGGAGTACACTAGGTTGGACTCACTGGACGAAGCGAGCGAGGTATCAGGTACAGAGTATAGGAGAGTCTCTGTCCTTTCGCTACCAGGTAGCACCCCGAAGGGTTCAGGAGACAACTGGAGATCCTCCGCCTGGTCGGAGGGGTGTAGAGACTCGGAGGTAACTACCACTTTGGGGTACCCATTGTCAGGCTCACAGGACGAAGCGGACAAAGTATTGTGTACCGGGTGTAGAGAAGTCTCTCTCCATTTGTCATCGAGTGGTATCCTGGAGGGTTCAGGAGGCAACAGGGGATCCTCCGCCAGGTAGTAGAGGTGCACAGACTCTGAGGTAACCACAGCTTTGGAGCATCCTTGGACATGCACACCGGTTAAAGAGAGAGAAGCATCTGATGCCGGGTGCAGGAAGTTCTCCTGTGTGGAGTCTGGATGGGCAGAAGTCTCTTCAGCCAGGAGAACTGGTGCACTACCCACGCACATTACCCATTGGGGTTTCTCCGGGATACAGGGAGATGAAGCTTCAGTAGGGACTTCAAGGTTGGGGTCAGGAGGTCTCAGGGAGGACAGACCCTGGCGTGACGGCTTGCCTCTAAGTCTAGCACGTCTGGACTGCCTCTTGAGGTTGAGAGAAGTATTCCGGAAAGCGTAGTCACCCTGTGAGGATTCTGGGTGGGCAGTAGTCTCATTGGGCTGGAGGACTATTGCGCTACCCACACACATTACCCGTCGGGGCTGCTCCGGGATATTGGGAAGTGAAGCTTCAGCAGGGGCTTCAGAGTTAGGGTCCTCGAAGACCATACGAAAGGCCACCAGGAAGGCCTGCAGGTCAAGGATGACAGGATCCCATGCTTCCCATAGGGGGGTGACCCATTTCAAGGCATCACCCGCTAGGTAGTCAATCATAAAGGCCACTTTAGCCCAATCGGAAGGAAAATAGAGAGGGTAGGCCTTAAAGTGTAGCATGCATTGCTCCACAAATGCACGACACTGTCTTGGATCCCCATAGTAACGTGGCGGATCCGCAGGAACGAGAGCTGATAGATCCATCTGGACGGGTGCGTAATTTGCCTGGAACTCAGCTAAAGGGGGAAAAAAATTTATTTATTTATTTTAATGCATGTATTCGCTGGAAAAACTTCTCAAAGAGCGAAGGCCGTGGGGCTCAACGGGAACCATGGCCTGAGCATGCTGTTATGCACACGCCCGGGCTAAGCGGCGTGTGCGTGTGATTGGTAGTGATTCCACTGGACCGTGGCGGAGAGTGAATGCCTGGAGGGGCGTGACTAGGTATTCACCCGATCCGACCAGGGTCGCACGACGGCATACGACGCCAGTGCACCAAGGAGGAACCGAGCAGAGGGACCAGGTGCTACTCCAGGACAGACCCCGGACACGGCTGTTGACCCACACAGGGGAATACAGGAACAGGCTGGTAGGCTGGCACACAGACTGGTGGGTATAGGCAGGCACGACTGGTATGCAGGCAGGCGGGTATGCAGGCAGGGGGGTAAAGGCAAGCACAGCTAGAGTGCAGACAGGGAGGCACTAGCAGGTAGGAACACAGGCGGGATAGGACCCAGTACACACCGGGACTAAGGAACAATACAGGCAGAGGGTTACAGGCAAGCACAGCTAGAGTGCAGACAAGGCTGAGCAGGGAGGACAGGGCTCTGTTCACACGGAACAGACAGGAAGGGAAAGACAGAGCCAGATACTCACACAGTACTTGCAGAGACAACAAGCAGGAGTTAGGTACGAGTTCAGACTCTGCAGCAAAAGGAAGGGAACGGACATAGAGGCAAAACAGGTAAAGGACAGGAGAGAGTTCAGACTGGAACTGAGTGTACGGAGGAGACCGACACTGCAGAGGGATACAGGAGCGGGTCTGGGAATACGGCCCCCAGAGAGGCGGAACGAACAGGCAAGGAGCGTGTTCAGACAGGACAGACCAGACACAGGAGCGGGTCTAGGAAATCGGCCACTAGAAGGCGGAGCGAACAGGCAAGGAGCGTGTTCAGACAGGACAGACCAGACACAGGAGCGGGTCTAGGAAATCGGCCACTAGAAGGCGAGAGGAACAGGCTAGGAGCGTGTTCAGACAGGTCAGACAAGATACAGGAACGGGTCTAGGTAATCGGCCCCTAGAAGGCAGGAGGAACAGGCTAGGAGCGTGTTCAGACAGGACAGACAAGAGAACACAGAAAGGACTCAGTTCAGACACGGGAACTAATACCGAAAAGCAGGAGACATACAGGACTCAGTTCAGACACGGGAGCTGATACCGCAAAGCAGGAGACATACAGGACTCAGTTCAGACACGGGAGCTGATACCGCAAAGCAGAAGACATACAGGACTCAGTTCAGACAGGCCTGGAAATACAGCCTCCAGGAAAGGCAGACAAGGAAACAAAGAACGGGACCTGGCACCTTCAGAGTGCAAGCACACACTGAAGGAAACACTATGCTCAGGCAGGGATAGAAGGGAGCTGCTGAGCTATATACCAAGTGTCAGACAGCAATAGGCTGAGGACGCACAAGGGGCGTGACCCACAGCAGGTACAAAAAGCAGGAAGTGATCGGGCGCCGCCCTTAAGCAGCAGAAACAGACACAAACAGACAGCATGGAGGGAAGCCAGAGAGACATTCTGGACAGGAGATCAAGTGCGCTCTCTTGCACAGTGGGAGATGGACCACCATGCAAGGACGCCGCCAGGTATGTTACAAGTTTTATGGGAATGACACCAATGTAGTCCAGGAAGAATCTTATAAGGGTCTCATGCAAATACGAAAAAACAAATAACCCACTAAAAAAAGCATGACGGTGACCAAATATCACCACAAGACATAATAAACTTTATTTGTATACAGTAATAAAAACATATAGAAGAAATATATATCAAAACATGACATATAACCCACACAATGTAAAGGAGAAAAGGGGCTGAGGTGGCAGGGCAAATCAAGAACCCCAGAATAAACCAAAGTTAGGAATGACTTACGGTATGGTATTTATATGGTATAAATAACCTGAAAAATAATTGCGGAATTACACTTTTTTTGCTATTTTGCCACATTTAAATAATGTTTTCCCGCTTTCCATTACATTGTATGATATAATGAATGGTGCCATTCAAAAGTACAACTCGTCCAGCAAAAAACAAGCCCTCACACGGCGATCTCAATGTAAAAATGAAAAAGTTATGGCTCTTGGAATAAGGGGAGGAATAAACGAAAGCGCAAAAACGAAAAATTGCCTGATCCTTAAGGGATTTATAGTCCATGGGGGCAGTTATATTAATGAAAACACATATAAAGTGAAACCATATACATATATAGCACATAGTCATATATAATAATACTAACCAGCGGTAGGAGGGAAGTCAAGATGTCCAGCCAGCCTGACATGCGTTTCGCACACCGTGCTTCATCAGGGGTAAAAGTTTTTCTTCTTTATATTATGTGCATTATATGTCATGTTTTTATATATATTTTTTCTATATGCTTCTTTTTACTGTGTACCAATAAAGTTCATTATTATGTTTATGGTGATATTTAGTTGTAGTAATGCTTTCTTTAGAGGGTTATTTAATATTTATTTGAGCCATAAATGTCCCAGATGGGATAACCCCTTTAAAAGTTTTCATCTACGTATTGTAAATGTGCTAAAAATGTTTTTTGTTTCTTTATGTTGCAGGTACAGCCGGTTCATAGGAGTAATATCACACACAGCTTTAAAGAGAAAAGTCCATTTGAGGATCCCTTCTTTATTGTGGAAACCATATGCATCTGTTGGTTCTCCTTTGAGCTCTCTGTACGTTTCATTGCCTCTCCCAGCAAGGCGGCCTTCTTCAAGGATATCATGAATATTATTGACTTTGTGGCTATAATACCATACTTTGTTGCACTAGGCACAGAACTAGCTCGCAACAAAGGTGTGGGCCAACCAGCCATGTCATTGGCCATTCTCAGGGTAATCCGTTTGGTGAGAGTCTTCCGTATCTTTAAGCTGTCCCGGCACTCCAAGGGATTACAGATTTTGGGACAGACACTGAAAGCAAGTATGCGAGAACTTGGGCTTCTTATATTCTTTCTGTTTATTGGAGTTATACTCTTCTCCAGTTCTGTATACTTTGCAGAAGCAGATCATGAAGACACCAAGTTTACCAGCATCCCGGAAGCCTTCTGGTGGGCTGTGGTCACAATGACAACTGTAGGCTATGGAGATATGTCTCCTGAGACTGTTGGTGGTAAACTGGTGGGCTCACTCTGTGCCATTGCCGGTGTGTTGACCATCTCTCTTCCTGTGCCAGTCATTGTCTCCAACTTCAGTTATTTCTACCATCGTGAGACAGAGTGCTCAGATATGGGCCAGTATAATCACGTTGGTTCATGTCCTAATGGTCCACCCCATACTCCAAAGACGGTGGGAAAGGATAAGAGTCCCATACTGGATAAATTGAAGAATTTATATAGCCATTCGAAGCCAGAATATCTGGATGGACTGGGCCCCCTGGATGATAAAAGTAAAAATTCTGGACAGTCACGTACAATAACTGAAGTGTGATTTTTGCTAAGGTGGCTTTTTCCCAACTAGTATCATATCATCTTCATCATTACCCTCATCATCATTTCATCATCTTTCATTTTGGAGTCTTAAATGAAGAGTATTGGTGTCCAATCAGTTTGAGAAATATGAATAGTGCCATGCTGAATTTGCTTTTAAATACTTGGCTTATTTTAAATTAGGAAGAATTTTGGAAGTTTATTAATGGCTTTTTGGCAATCTTAAGGTAGACAAGGTTTCCACTGATTATGCTGATGAAGTGTCACCACTATAAGACACAGAGCTGGGGTTGACATGAGATGAAATATGTGAATTTTTTGAAAAAAAACAAACAAACATATAACACAAGCATTCTAGTGAAGAATAACGAATTGCAAAATTTACCGCGTACTCTTGGCCAATGGAAGGTCCTTCACCAAAGTCTAAGAACGAAGAAGATGACAATTATGACATACTGCACTATTATGAGCTCAGGGAAACATATTGTGAAATCAGGCTCCAAAAAATGGCAAATGAATCAATTCACAAAAATGACAACAAAGGTTTCCGAGGGCAAAGGTGCAAAATGTGCAACATGATACTGAATATGACCTAGTATAATAACGTGACCCCTAAAGACTGAAAAATGTGGGGTTCACCTAGAAGAGAAACGGAGAATGAATGTTTGTGAAATAATTTATTTAATCCATTTTAACAGCCGTTGGGTTTACAAAAATTTTTGTCATTTATATATATATATATATATATATATATATATATATATATATATATATATGTATGAGCTCTGTTTTTGAAGAACATTGGAATAGACGATGGTGAGGTCCCAAGGAATGATTGGTTACAGTCAGTTCACTGTAATTTCCTTGGACACTGACTAAATGGGGCAACTTTTGTGTAAAGTTTTTGAAGATACACAATGTTCTTCTGCAATACAAATTTCAGTCAAAACTTTTGTCTTAATTTTCGGTAAAAGTCTTTATTTTTTTAACATGATAATGAGGTTTAAGTTTCCATCTCCTCAAATATTTCAGCAGACCTTTACCTCATTCCATCACTTCTTATGACCTCTTAGTTTTAATATGTTGCCTGTATGTTCCCCTGAAGCCCAAAAATTGAAAATGTCCATAACATCACATTGATCCCTCCTCACACAGGGTTTTAGATAGTTGATGAATAAGAATTTGTTTGGGGTAGTCCTAAGAGTTGTAAGTTAAAGCTCCTGGGTTTCCCCAAATGTCCCCAAAAGTGCTTTTATAACACAAAGGTGCCTTTGATCCCCTCTCTCCCCCAAGGGTTCAGGTTTGGTGGCTTACATAGTAGATCTCTTTGGTCCGTCCCTTTACAGTTCACAGTCTGAATGTCGATTTCCACACACCACCTCTGTATACACATAAGGATAAAAGTTCTCTAAAGCAGAACATCTCTGTTACAATGATTGTCCACTAGTACTTGTAGTCTTCCAGCGCAGGTTAACGAAAATCCCATTTTCAGACTTGATACCCCTAGGGATAGATTATGAATAGGGCAGCAGACCTCAAGTTCGGATACTCAAGAGGTTATTTATTCTAAAATACTAACTAACAATTATAAAAAATGTGTGTTATAAAAGTATAGGGTCCTAGTGGAAAGCCAGACTCTTGCCTGTCCCTGGGTTTCGCTTTCACAGCTCCTTCTGGGGCTTGCCCTAGTTATTTAGACTATGACCATTGGTTTGTGCGATGTGAGCCACAGGAGTACGAACGTGATCTGATTACACATTTAAGAGATTGTAGACTTTTTTTTTCTGTTGGTGCCCAATGGTAATTGTTGGCTTGCAATACCCTCCCGCTTAACATCTATATTGGAGTTTTTTTTTATGATCAATATAACACATAACTTTAAGTCACTGTGCTGTAATGTAAAAAATGCTGAGGTCTGGTTGGGACAGAAATGCACAATAGGGCAATACTACAATAGAAATAAGAGAGGGTGAGAGCGATGGTAATGCTCACCTGGAAAGGGGTTGTGTAAGGGCACAACACCTATAAGAGCCTAAGAATAAACAGCTGCAGCCCTGTGGCTGGAGGAGAACTTCTTCCAGGTACCTGGGCTGTGTCTGGGAATGAAGAAGCCTCAATGGTATACAATTAAGGTTTTTATTCACACTAATGTGTTTCGGCTACGGGCTGACATTTGTTTTTTCACCTTGAAGAATGTGCCAGTCCGGCATCAATTTTTCTTTTTTAGCTTGAAAAAGGCACTACTTTGGCACCGAAACGCGTTGGTGTGAATTGAAACCTTAATTGTATACCATTCAGGCATTTTCTTCTTTCCTACAAGCACAGCCCAGGTACCATGATATCTCCACTAAAGTCTAATGCAAAAAGTGACATAAAGGACAATAGATTTTTTGGGGAATGTTGTTTCAAGGAATGGTCATTTGTAGGTAAAAGATCTTTTGAAGAACAAAAAATATATATTTCGCTCCATTATTGGAATATTTCAGGCAATATTGGTGCATTATTGGTTGCTTTAAAACATTATTTTATTGTTTAATTTCCAAAATCCTTGTGGCTACTTGGAAAAATATTAACATGGGATACTAGCGTACATCCTAGAAAAGGTTTAACCGGTAGAGTGAAGTGACAAAAACATAAACTGCACAAAACGCATCGGCAACGTATCTGGCTTGTCTTCTTCTCATAGACAAGACATAACCCAGACCAGAGTATTCTGGACAAATATTGCATATCCTCACTTCCAAGTTGTGATATAAGAGATGAACCGGAGGGGGTGTTTTATTTCCATCACTACCTCTTTGAGAAGTTTCCGATGGCAGTCAGGTCATGGTCATTACAAACTCACGAGGGGACTATAATTGGTTCAATCATCCGACCTACCTAAAGACTTGACAGTAGAAACAGCATACTTGTGTTTTAATGAGCCTTTCACTCCAACAAGACAGTAAATGAGGTGAAGTGATCTGCCGAAGATTTTTTCTTGGTGGGGTGGAGGGTTGTGTGATGTGAAGCCTTGATGACACGTAGGAAAATAAAACATCTATGCATTCAGAGCATTCGAAGAAGGTGGACAATGACTTCTGCTTAAGAGTGTGAACTGTTAAAGCTGGCATTGCTTTTGAATTTGTTATATCTCTTACAAACCGCATTAATTCTATTTGTAAAGGAGCCAAGGTGATGTTTTGAGTGCTTTTTTTTGCATATATAATTTGTTATAATTGAATTAACAAAGAGATGATACTATGCAAATTGTTTACACAGGACTACTATATGAAAGTGCCAAAGACACACTGGCCAGTGCCACGGGCCACTTCTTAATACAGTACATGTAAGCACAATGTCATCTTGGAAAATGTATATTTATCTAATAGTAAACCATTTATTTATTGCAAAGAGTTTTATTCCTTATTTGTGCTTTTTTGTTTACTTTTTTAAAATTTTATATTTAAAGGTTAATCTCTTGGTTAAAATTGCAAAACATCTTTGTCATTTACTTGGTATAAAAATTTCTCTCTGCTCCCCAGAACAAAGAGATTTTAAATTTTATTGTTTACAGCTCATTGCCAAAATTACCGGCCACCTCTGCAGTCTATCAGTGGTAACTGGTTTCCTAGGCAGGGATTGCAGTGCTTGCAAGCTCTTTTTTATAGAGCTTGTATGTTCTGCACTGAAGCCGGCTGGATTGCTTGATCCAGGCTGCTTCAGTGCCACTGTGCTCGATCGATGCTGCACAGGCAAAGCCGCCTCTGCTTGCAGCATTGGAGAATGCACAGTTCAGTGCTGAGGAACAAAGCCGCCTCTGCTTGCAGCATTGGAGAATGCACAGTTCAGTGCTGAGGAACAAAGCTGCCTTTGCTTGCAGCATTGGAGAATGCACAGTTCAATGTTGAGGAACAAAGCTGCCTCTGCTTGCAGCATTGGAGAATGCACAGTTCTGTGCTGCAGAACAAAGCCACATCTGTTTGCAGAATTGGAGAAGCACAGTTTTGTATTGCAGAACAAAGCTGCCTCTGCGTGCAGCAAAGGAGAGCATACATTTCAGTGCTGCAGAGGTAAAGCTGCCTCTGCTTGCAGCAATGGAAAGTGCACAGTTTGGTGCTTTGAAGGTAAAGCTGCCTTGCTTGCTACAATGTAGAGCGTTCAGTTCTGTGCAGCAGAACAAAGCTGCCTCTGTTTGCAGCATTGGAGAAACAGTTCTGTGCTGCACAACAAAGCTGCCTCTGCTTGCAACACTACAGACTGCACAATTCTGTGTTGCAAAATAAAGCTGCCTCTGCTTGCAGCATAGAAAAGCGTACAGTTTGGTGCTGCAATGGTAAAACCGCCTTGCTTGTTGCATTTGAGAATGCACAGTTCAGTGCTGCACAAGTAAAGCTGCCTCTGCTTGCAGCATTGCAAAGCACACAGTTTGGTGCTGCAGAGATAAAGCTGCCTCTGCTTGCAGCAATAGAGACTGCACAGTTCGGACCAGCGGTGCAAGTGGTCTTCAATATCCGGTTCTTCAATTGAGAATTAATAAACTAAAGAATTGGGCTTACCATTTATTTGCTGAACCCCATTATTATAGGGTTTCTAACACAGTCAGAGCAAGAACACAACACTCAGAGAAATTAAAGGGTAAGTATCATATGAGCTAGATAAACATCTAAGCTGTGACATTAGACTTAAGGGTGTCTGCCTGGAATTCTTCGAGAGGACATTTCTTTTTCTGGTAACATATAATCCCCATAGGATGCAGAAATCTAAGTGTGATGAATTGCCTCCTCATGTGTTTCCCAGGAATAATGATATAGGCTGAGCTCAGAGCTATTTTAGTTAACGGTCCTGCCTAATTAGTCAACTTTGATCTTGAATTCTTATCTCCCAATTTTTAATGTACAGCTCACTAACCATTTGCATATGTATTTATGTTACATGTTACTTTACTATGTACAGTGGCATGTAAAACTTTGGGCACCCCTGGTCAAAATTACTGTTATTGTGAACAGTTAAGCAAGTTGAAGATGAAATGATCTCTAAAAGGACTGAAGTTAAAGATGACACATTTCTTTTGTATTTTAGGTAAAAAAAAAGTATTTTCATCATTTACATTTTAAAAATTACAAAAAGGAAAATGGGCTGTTGCAAACGTTTGTGCACCCTGCATGGTTATTACCTAGTAGCGTCCCCTTGTGAAAGTATCAGCTTGTAAACACTTTTTGTAGCGAGACACACGTCTGTTAATTCTTGTTTGAGGGATTTTCATCCATTCTTCCTTGAAAAATTCTTCCAGTTCTGTGAGATTCCTGGGTCGTCTTGCATGCACTTCTATTTTGAGGCCTAGCCGCAGATTTTCAATGATGTTCAAATCAGGGGACTGTGAGGGCCATTGTAAAACCTTCAGCTTGTTCCTTTTGAGGTTGTCTATTGTGGATTTTGACGTATGTTTAGGATCATTATCCATTTGTAGAAGCCATCCTCTTTTCAACTTCATCTTTTTTACAGATGGTGTTATGTTTGTATCAAGAATTTGTTGAAATTTCATTGAATCCATTCTTCCATCTACCCATGAAATGTTCCCGTGCCATTGACTGCAACACAATCCCAAAGCATGATTGATCCACCCCCATGCTTAATGGTTGGCGAGATGTTCTTTTCCTGGAATTCTGTGTCCTTTTTTCTCCACCTTTGATCATTGTGGCCAGAGTTCTACAGTCATGGCCAAAAGTATTGAGAATGAGACAAATAGTAATTTTTCCAAAGTTTACTGCTTCATTTTTTGTAATGGCAATTTGCATATACTCTTGAGTGTCAAAGAGTGATCAGCTTAACAGCAATTACTGTACTTGCAAAGTCAATATTTGCCCAGAAAATGAACTTTAACCCCCAAAACACATTTCAACATCATTGCAGTCCTGCCTTAAAAGGAGCAGCTAACATCGTTTTAGTGATTGATCCATTAACACAGGTGTGGGTGTTGATAAAGACAGGGCTGGCGATCAATCAGTCATGATTAAGTAAGAATGACATCACTGGACACTTTAAAAGGAGGCTGGTTCTTGGTATCATTGTTTCTCTTCAGTTAACCATGGTTATCTCTAAAGAAACACGTGCAGCCATCATTGCACTGCACAAAAATGGCCTAACAGGGAAGAGTATCACAGCTACAAAGATTGCACCTCAGTCAACAATCTATCGCATCATCAAGAACTTCAAGGAGAGAGCTTCCATTGTTGTCAAAAAGGCTCCAGGGCGCCCAAGAAAGACCAGAAAGCGCCAGGACCGTATCTTAAAACTGTTTCAGCTGCGGGATCGGACTACCAGCAGTGCCGAGCTTGCTCAGGAATGGCAGCAGGCTGGTGTGAGTGCTTCTGCACGCACTGTGAGGCGGAGACAATTTGAGCAAGGGCTGGTTTCAAGGAGGGCAGCAAAGAAGCCACTTCTCTCCAGAAAAAACATCAAGGACCGACTGATATTCTGCAAAAGTTACAGGGAGTGGACTGCTGAGGACTGGGGCAAAGTCATTTTCTCTGATGAATCCCCTTTTCGATTGTTTGGGACATCTGGAAAACAGTTTATTCGGAGAAGAAGAGGTGAGCGCTACCACCAGTCTTGTCTCATGCCAACTGTAAAGCATCCTGAAACCATTCATGTGTGGGGTTGCTTCTCAGCCAAGGGAATTGGCTCACTCACAGTCTTGCCTAAAAACACAGCCATGAATAAAGAATGGTACCAGAATGTCCTCCAAGAGCAACTTCTCCCAACCGTCCAAGAGCAGTTTGGTGCCCAACAATGCCTTTTCCAGTATGATGGAGCACTTTGCCATAAAGCAAAGGTGATAACAAAATGGCTCATGGAACAAAACATAGAGATTTTGGGTCCATGGCCTGGAAACTCCCCAGATCTTAATCCCATTGAGAACTTGTGGTCAATCATCAAGAGACGGGTGGACAAACCAAAACCAACAAATTCTGGCAAAATGCAAGCATTGATTATGTAAGAATGGACTGCTATCAGTCAGGATTTGGTCCAAAAGTTGATTGAGAGCATGCCAGGGAGAATTACAGAGGTCTTGAAGAAGAATCGGCAAAACTGCAAATATTGACTTGCTGCATTAACTCATTCTAACTGTCAATATAACCTATTGGTACTCATAATATGATTGCAATTATATTTCTGTATGTGATATAAACATCAGACAAACACTAATAAAAACCAGAGGCCAGCAGATCATGTGAAAATATAATTTTGGTGTCATTCTCAAAACTTTTGGCCATGACTGTATTTTAACATCATCGGTCCACAGCACTTGTTTCCAAACTGCATCACACTTGTTTAGATGTTCTTTTGCATACATCTGATGCTGAATTTTATGATGAGGACAAAGGAGATGTTTTCTTCTGATGACTCTTCCATGAAGGCCATATTTGTGCAGGTGTTTCTGAACAGTAGAATAATGTACCACAACTCCAGAGTCTGCTAAATCTTTCTGAAAGTCTTTTGCAGTCAAGAGAGGATTCTAAATTGCCTCTCTAGCAATCCTACGAGCAGCTCTCACTGAAATTGTGCTTGGTCTTGCAAACCTTATCTTGACCTCCACTGTTCCTTGTAACTGCCATTTCTTAATTACATTTTGAACTGAGGAAAGGGCAACTTGAAAATGTTTTGCTATCTTCTTATAGCCTTCTACTGCTTTGTGGGCCTCCACTATTTTCATTTTTAGAGTGCGAGGCAGCAGCTTAGAAGAACTCACGGCTGCTGTTTTATGGCACAAGGTTAGAGGAGGCTGGGTTTTATAAAGCTGGGAAATTTGCATCACCTGGCCTTTCCTAACAATGATAGTGAACAAGCCATAACCCTAACAGGCTAATTAAGGTCTGAAATCTTGACCAAAATTATCTCAGCACACAAATCTCCAAGGGTGCCCAAACTTTTGCATCGGTCCATTTTCCTTTTTGTAATTTTTAAAATGTAAAAATTACAATATATATATGTGTATATATACAGTATATATATATATATATATATGCCTAAAATAAAAGGGAAATGTGACATCTTTAACTTTAGGTCTTTTAAAGAACATTCCATCTTCAACTTGCTTAACTGATCTCAGTAACAGTAATTTTGACCTGGGGTGCCCAAACTTTTACATGCCACTGTATATGCCTTTTATCCAAGACCATATTTTTCCTGCAAGTGCCAATGGTCCAAACTTCCGACAACGGATTTGCTGCCATGAAAGCTTGGTGGCTGACCTAAAACATCGATGGACTTAAAACTATGAAACAAAACAAAACACATCCAATAGCCCATCAGTGCTTCAAGGATTTCTTATTAGAAAGGGTCCTAGACAGGAAAGCTTTCTAGGGGAACTTCTTTCATCTTGTGTTTGGCAGGAGATTTGGCAAAACGCAGCCAAAACCTCTACATGTTTTACCTACAGGGAAAACCAATGTTACTTATGTTTTGATATCATACTCCTTACCTTCTGCATAAACTTAACCCTATCATCCCTAACTGTTGTTTGAGATGCAGAAATACAGGTGACCAACCCCATTTTTTGGGTCATGCCCAAACCTTCAAGGTTTCTGGTAAATTGCTAAATCCCTTATTTCTAAAATTACTGGCCTCCAGATCCCCTTGGATCCAAAATTTTATCTACTTAATAACCCACCGTTTCAACTACAATTTACTTGTGACGCTGTGAAGACTTTCCTCTAACGCAGAACTTTGATGGAAAAGTTTTTTCTCCACACTCTGACTCTGCCCAGTGGATGCCTCTATATATTTAAATAGTTACTGTCATTTTAACAAATTTGCACATTTTATTAGTACAAGGATATATGAGATTTGTAATATTTATTTGTTGTGTAACAAAGAAATAAGCTTCGTTCTCCAGTGATGACCACTTCCTTTCTTCCCCTCATTCCCTCTAAAAATCGGCTAAAAAAACTAGATGGACTGCAAGCTCACTGAGAGATCAGATTACAGCTACCTATTGAGAGGAAGGAAGAAATAAGCTTCTTTCTTCACTGATGAGCCACTTCCTTTCTTCCCCTCATTCACTCTAAAAATCAGCTATAAAAGTAGATGGACTGCAAGCTGTAGCATCGGCGTCTCTGCCCCGTTCTAGGCAGAGATGCCGTCCCTCTCACCTCCCCGCTCCTGGCGCGGCGTCCTCCAGCGCTGCTCTCCCCGCTGCTTCCGGCACGCGCTCCTTCCCCGGCAGTGTGCTTAGGGCGCGCGCGCGCGCGTTCCCCCTCTCTTAAAGGGACCGCGCGCGCCGTCCTAAGGAGTCCCCGGCCAATTGCCGGAGGACCTCCCATATAAAAGGCACCTCCTCCAAAATGGAGGTGCCCGAGCAATGTTGTAGCACTGTTCACTACTCTGCTTCAGCCCTCAGGTCCCGTTGCCAGTTACCTGCCAGATACCTGCCAGATTCCTGCCAGTCTGCTGTCTAATTCCTGCCTGATATCCTGCTACCTGCCTGCTAGCCTGAGGTCCGACGGTCTGCCTTACTACTCCTGTCAGTCTGTCTATGGACCAGCTTGCCCGCTCACCTGGGAGCGCACTCCTGCTACCTGCCTGCTAGCCTACCTGGAGGCTCTGCCGTCACGTGCTGTGACCACCTGCCTGTCCAGTGACTCCTGCCCGCTCACCTGGGAGCGCTCACCTGCTGCCTGTCTGCTAGCCTACCTGGAGGCTCTGCCGTCACGTGCTGTGACCACCCGCCTGTCCAGAGACTTCTGCCCGCTCACCTGGGAGCGCTCATCTGCCGCCTGTCTGTTGGTCTTCCTGGAGGCTCCGCCGTCACATGCTGTGACCACCCGTTTATCCAGAGACTCTCGCCTGCTCACCTGGGAGCTCACGTCTACCATCAGCCGCCACAGGTCGTACCAACCCTTTACCCAGAGACTGCCCCGGTCACTTGCCGTGACCATCTGCCCGTTCACCCAGAGACTGCCCCGGTCACTTGCCGTGACCATCTGCCCGTTCACCCAGAGACTGCCACGGTCACTTGCCGTGACCATCTGCCCGTTCACCCAGAGACTGCCCCGGTCACTTGCCGTGACCATCTGTCCGTTCACCCAGAGACTGCCCCGGTCACTTGCCGTGACCATCTGCCCGTACATCCAGAGACTGCCCCGGTCACTTGCCGTGACCATCTGCCCGTACATCCAGAGACTGCCCCGGTCACTTGCCGTGACCTCCTGCCCGTTCTTCTAGAGACTGTCCCGGTCACCTGCTGTGACTGCCTGCCTGGTCGCCACCCGCTCCCTTACAAGGACCGCCCCCTTGTATAGTAGCTCAGAGGTTCCGCCTCCCAGACCCGTTACAGTTTGCTCGGGCCATGGAACCCGGTGGCACCCAAGCTCCCTCGCTCTCTGACCTATACCATGAACTCTCCCGTCAGAGATCCCAGCAGGAGTCCATCCTGAACCACCTGCGGAATGTCAACTCCCGCCTGGACACACTGTCTGCTCCACCAGCAACCACCGCTAGTGTCACGACTCGCACCCCGGCAGCACCGTTGCCCACCAATATCATGGCATCCTGTCTCGGACCCCGGCTGTCTGCACCTCCTCGCTTCGGAGGGGACCCCGCTCAAGCTCGGGGCTTCATAAACCAGTGCACCCTGCACTTTGAACTCTTGACTCACCAGTTTATCTCCGACCGGGCCAAAGTGGCATTCATCATGTCCCATCTCACTGGGGAGGCACTGGCATGGCTTAACCCCCTGTGGGAGAGAGGGGATCCCCTGGTGTCCGACCTGTCGTCTTTCCTCATTGTTTTCCGGAGAGTCTTTGATGAACCGGGACGAAAAACCTCATCTGCCTCCTCTTTGCTACGTCTCCGTCAAGGGAGTCTCACCGTGGGCCAATATGCCATACGGTTCCGCACCCTCGCTTCTGACCTTGCCTGGGATAATGAGGCCCTGGTGTCCGTCTTCTGGGAGGGCCTTTCCGGTCGGATTAAAGATGAGCTCGCCGGTCGGGATATTCCTACCACCCTGGATGACCTGGTGTCGTTGGCTACCCGGATTGACATCCGATTTCAAGAACGCACCAAAGAGACCACCCGAGAGAGAAGGTTTCCCCGCCTAGCTCCTACTCTCCAGAAACCTGTCTCCTCTTCTGTCACTCCCCGGGCACACTCACCCGAGCCCATGCAGGTCGACCAGACCAAGATGGTCAAATCTTGCCAGGAGTCTCGCCGAGCCGAGGGGAGCTGCTTCTATTGTGGCAGTAAGGAGCACTTGATTCGTTCCTGCCCGGAGAGGTCGGGAAACTCCAGTGTCTAGGACCGCTCGGAGAGGTCGCCCTAGACAAAAATAAATCCTCTCCAACCCTGACTTTGTCTGTATCTATCTCCTGGGGAGAGACCCGTCACTTTGAACTCGCCCACCTGGATTCTGGATCCGCTGGAAACCTCATCTCCCAGTCCCTGGTTGAGAAATACCGTATTCCCACCAAGTCTCTGGCTGAACCCTTGTCGGTCGCCTCAGTGGATGGAAGACTCCTTCCGGTGACCATCCTGCTCGCCACGGAACCCATAACCCTGCAGGTGGGAATGCTGCACTCCGAGGTAATCTCCTTCCATGTGTTGCCCGGACTCTCCCACTCCCTATTGCTAGGTCTACCTTGGCTCCAAACACACGAACCCGTGTTGAACTGGCATTCCGGTGAAGTACTCCGGTGGGGGCCGGACTGCCATAAGACCTGCCTGGTTCCGGTTTGTCCGGTTCGTCCTCCACCTACCCCAGCTAACTTACCCGGTCTTCCGGCTCCTTACTGGACCTATGCTGACGTCTTTGGTAAGAAGGAAGCAGAGACATTGCCACCTCATAGGCCATATGATTGCCCGATTGACCTGGTTCCTGGCGCCACTCCACCCCGTGGGCGTATTTATCCGTTGTCTGTGGCCGAAACCCGGGCCATGTCTGAGTACATAGAGGAGAATCTGGCCAGGGGATTCATCCGGAAGTCTACTTCCCCGGCTGGAGCGGGATTCTTCTTTGTCAAAAAAAAAAATGGCTCGCTACGCCCCTGTATTGACTATAGAGGACTCAATCAGATCACGGTTAAAAATAAATACCCCCTTCCGCTCATCTCCGAGTTATTTGATCGCCTTAAAGGCGCCAGGATCTTTTCCAAGCTGGATCTACGTGTAGCGTATAACCTGGTCCGTATCCGTCAGGGAGACGAGTGGAAAACGGCATTTAATACCCGTGACGGACACTATGAGTACCGTGTGATGCCCTTCGGTCTCTGCAATGCTCCCGCCGTCTTCCAAGAACTGGTCAACGACATCTTCCGTGACCTTCTTTACTCCTGCGTGGTGGTATACCTGGACGATATCTTGGTCTTCTCTCCGGATCTTCCCTCACACCGGAGGGATGTTCGTCAGGTCCTGCTGAGGCTCAGGCAGAACCACCTCTATGCTAAATACGAGAAGTGCCTTTTTGAGCAGACCTCTCTTCCATTTCTGGGCTACGTTATCTCCCAGACGGGTTTGCGAATGGATCCCGAGAAGCTCTCTGCTGTCCTAAAGTGGCCCCGGCCGGAGGGCTTGAAGGCGATACAGCGATTCCTGGGCTTCGCTAATTACTATCGTCTCTTCATTCCTCACTTCTCGTCTCGGACTGCGCCCATATCTGCGCTCACCCGTAAGGGAGCAAATCCCAAGGTATGGCCACCCGAAGCTGAGGAGGCCTTCCTTTCCCTGAAGCAAGCCTTCTCCTCTGCCCCTGTGCTGCACCGTCCGGACTGCAACAAACAGTTCTACCTGGAAGTTGATGCTTCCTCCTCTGGAGCCGGAGCGGTGCTCACCCAAAAGTCTTCTTCCGGGAGAATGGTAACCTGCGGCTTCTTCTCTAAAATCTTCTCCTCCTCTGAGCGCAATTACTCCATTGGAGACCGAGAACTGTTAGCCGTTAAATTGGCGCTGGAGGAGTGGCATTACCTGCTTGAAGGGGCTCTATACCCGGCGATCATCTACACGGATCACAAAAACCTGGCATATCTCCAAAATGCCCAGAGACTTAATCCACGTCAGGCCCGGTGGTCTTTGTTTTTTGCCCGCTTCGATTTCATCCTTCATTTCCGCCCGGCGGACAAGAATGTCAAAGCGGATGCCTTGTCCCGATCCTTCCTGTCCTCCGACCAAGAGGAGGAGCCTATGCACATTATCGACCCTTCCAAGGTGATGAATGTGGCCCCCCTGGATTTGACTCGTCTTCCACCCGGCAAGACGTTCGTGGCGCCTCCTGACCGTGAGAAGGTTCTTCACTGGGGTCATTCTTCTAAACTTGCTGGCCATGCCGGCCAAAAAAAGACCTTCCTACTCATTTCCCGGCATTACTGGTGGTCTACCCTGCGTAAGGATGTGGTAGACTTCGTCTCTGCATGTTCATCTTGTGGCCGCAACAAGGTTCCCAGACACTTACCAGCTGGTCATCTCCTGCCGCTTCCCATACCTGTTGCCCCGTGGCAACACATCGCTATGGACTTCATTACCGATCTTCCTGTCTCTGCCGGGTGTACTGTCATTTGGGTGGTCGCTAACCGCTTTTCTAAAATGGCCCACTTCATTCCCCTGCCTGGTCTTCCATCTGCACCTGAGCTGGCTAAGGACTTTATCCGCCATATCTTCCGTCTTCATGGCCTACCCCTCCACATCGTGTCGGATCGAGGAGTTCAGTTCACCTCGCGCTTCTGGAGAGCCACATGTAAACTGCTGGACGTCACCCTGGACTTCTCCTCCGCTTACCACCCTCAGTCCAATGGTCAAGTGGAGCGGATCAATCAGACCCTTACCAGCTATCTCCGGCACTTTGTTAATGCCCACCATTCTGATTGGGTGGACCTCCTCCCTTGGGCCGAGTTCTCTTACAATAACCATGAGAGCGAGTCCTCTTCCAAATCCCCGTTCTTTGTTGTCTTTGGCCAGCACCCCCGGATTCCGTTTCCCGTCTCCGCCTCTGTGGATAACCCTGCCGCGCAGTCTCTTGTCAGCGAGTTTTCTACCATTTGGGAAAGTACTAGATCCGCACTTCTTCTGTCCTCCGAGCAGATGAAGAGATATGCTGATAAGAGACGTCTGGATCCGCCTCAATTCCGTCCGGGAGACAAGGTTTGGCTCTCCTCCAAACATGTGCGGCTCAAGATACCCTCCTACAAGTTAGGTCCTCGCTTCATCGGCCCATTCGAAATCCTCAGGCAAATAAATCCGGTGGCCTACAAACTGAAACTCCCGGCCACCTTACGGATTCCTAACTCCTTCCATGTGTCTCTCCTCAAACCCGTTGTCTTTAACTCTTTTTCCAATAATCCAGGTGCTTCTCCTGCTCCGGTTTCCGCTGATGACGTCTTTGAGGTAGAGAGTATTCTGGCCTCCAAGAGGGTAAGAGGAAAGACCTTTTTTCTGGTAGATTGGAGGGGGTTTGGTCCTGAGGAGAGAACTTGGGAACCCAGGGAGAACATCAACGCCCCGCTTCTCCTTGAGAAATTTCTTTCTGGCCAAAAAAAGAGGGGGCCTAAAGGTGGGGGTACTGTAGCATCGGCGTCTCTGTCCCGTTCTAGGCAGAGACGCCGTCCCTCTCACCTCCCCGCTCCTGGCGCGGCGTCCTCCAGCGCTGCTCTCCCCGCTGCTTCCGGCACGCGCTCCTTCCCCGACAGTGTGCTTAGGGCGCGCGCGCTCCCCCTCTCTTAAAGGAACCGCGCGCGCCGTCCTAAGGAGTCCCCGGCCAATTGCCGGAGGACCTCCCATATAAAAGGCACCTCCTCCAAAATGGAGGTGCCCGAGCAATGTTGTAGCACTGTTCACTACTCTGCTTCAGCCCTCAGGTCCCGTTGCCAGTTACCTGCCAGATACCTGCCAGATTCCTGCCAGTCTGCTGTTTAATTCCTGCCTGATATCCTGCTACCTGCCTGCTAGCCTGAGGTCCGACGGTCTGCCTTACTACTCCTGTCAGTCTGTCTATGGACCAGCTTGCCCGCTCACCTGGGAGCGCACTCCTGCTACCTGCCTGCTAGCCTACCTGGAGGCTCTGCCGTCACGTGCTGTGACCACCTGCCTGTCCAGTGACTCCTGCCCGCTCACCTGGGAGCGCTCACCTGCTGCCTGTCTGCTAGCCTACCTGGAGGCTCTGCCGTCACGTGCTGTGACCACCCGCCTGTCCAGAGACTTCTGCCCGCTCACCTGGGAGCGCTCATCTGCCGCCTGTCTGTTGGTCTTCCTGGAGGCTCCGCCGTCACATGCTGTGACCACCCGTTTATCCAGAGACTCTCGCCTGCTCACCTGGGAGCTCACGTCTACCATCAGCCGCCACAGGTCGTACCAACCTTTTACCCAGAGACTGCCCCGGTCACTTGCCGTGACCATCTGCCCGCACATCCAGAGACTGCCCCGGTCACTTGCCGTGACCATCTGCCCGTACATCCAGAGACTGCCCCGGTCACTTGCCGTGACCTCCTGCCCGTTCTTCTAGAGACTGTCCCGGTCACCTGCTGTGACTGCCTGCCTGGTCGCCACCCGCTCCCTTACAAGGACCGCCCCCTTGTATAGTAGCTCAGAGGTTCCGCCTCCCAGACCCGTTACACAAGCTCACTGAGGGATCAGATTACAGCTGCCTAGTGAGAGGAAGGAATAGCAGAGTGAGAGAAAAATGTTGAGATATGGGACAACTACTTTTTAGTAGGTGTCTTAAAGGGGTCATTCCCTTTCATAAAAATAATGTCGCTGGCTGTGAGTTAATATAAAGAAACAAACTGCACTGTGCTCACCTTCACAGGGTCCACCGGCGAATCTCCTGTTAGTGTAAAAAGAACACCCCCTTCAAAGCAGCTGAGATCACTGATTAGCTGGATTCACATCTACTCTCCTCAGTTCAAACAAAACAGAATGGAGTTTTTATAGCTAAAAATATTACTTTATTGATAATACACATATAACAAACAGAATGCTAAAATACATGTGAGACGACTACAAGCAGAGTGTTTACCAACTAAACAGTAGATATGATCTAATGAAATTAGGTATAAAGAGTAAGTATAATAATCTGAAGGCACAAGATAAAAATATCCTCAGTAGAAGACACAGTGGTCAAAATGTTAGAAGCATAAATATATAAGTACCTGTACATGGATTCACTATGTCATAGGTATATGCAACAAATACTTTTACCCATCGCAAATATGGACGGTTGTTTTTACCAAAATACTACACAAGCATGTAACCCCAACGTACGTAACAAGAAAATAAAGGTACAAAACAAATACAAAACACATAATTCTGTAAATTGTGTATGGCAAAATGGCCCTTAAAGGGATTCTGTCACCAGATTTTTGTTTTCTCTCCCATGTGAGAGGAGTATGATGTAGGGGCAGAGACGCTGATTCCAGCACTGTATCACATCTTGGGCTGCTTGCTGTAGTTTTGATAAAATCACAGTTTCATTAGCTGAAGATCTACCAGTTTTCTGAATGCTGAGCCCTGTATAACCCCACCCACATCACTGATTGGCAGCTTTTTTTGTACACTGTGCATAGGCAGAAATCTGCCAATCATTAGAGGGGGGCGTGGTTGGACTACCTGGCAGCAGATTTACTAGTTCTCTAGTGATAATCTCCTGCTGATAAAAAAATGGGATTTTATCAAAACTACAACAAGCAGCCCACTAAGTGACACATCGCTGGAATCAGGGTTTTTGTCTCTACATTATGCTGTCCTCAAATTACGTACAGAAACTTGGTGACAGATTAAAACTTTAAAAAACTACAGCTTGTCTGGCAAAAGAAACAAGATTTTGTAGCAATGTTTACATAAAAATAATAAAAGTTATAGCTGCTTTTATCGTTATTAATGTGGGAAGGTGAAAACACAACATTTCTATCAGTAAAATGATCAAATTACAACACATATAGTGACATCATAGCTTTTGTCCCGGCTTTTATACTCATTAAATTATATATTCACTGCTTACTCTGCAATCAGGACTCCAACTCATGTCTCCAGTCTGTTGTGCTACCAATGAGCCACAGTTTATAATGATACACATAAGAGAATTTAATAATCTTGACCTCTGCTGCAGGCAATGAAACCAGAAGCAGAATATACATGTCCATAGAGATACATTTTATATATAACAATGTATTTCTATGGTCCATGTATACTGAGGTGAAGAAAAAGATTTTTTTTCCTATAAAAGTAGTAAAAATAATAATGAGAAATTATAAAAATGTATTTTTTTTTTCTGAGAGTCTCTCCAGTATTTGAACCCACAATCTTAACATTATAGGCAAGAGCCTAAGCTACTGAACCACAAGTTCTGGTGCTGTCACTAGGAGAATTTAGTGTACTTGATCTGTATTGCAGGCTCTGACTTCACAGGCAGATTACATAGTGATACTATGTACACAGCAAAGTATTTTTATGTATTTGTATTCTAGAGGGAGAATAAGATTTTTTTTCACCCTATAAAATTAGTAAAAAATAATAATGAAAAGCTCTTGATAATGAAAAAAATAATGACATGTTTATTATTTTTTAAAAAAACGCATTAAAAATCACAAATCGGCAAATAACATGGACATATTTGTGTCCCTGTAATAGTAACGACCCGCAGAACACAGCGATCAGATTATTTACAGGAATCAAATTACTTAAAAAAAATTGGCATGATTGATATTTTATTCTCATATTTTCACTGCTTCTTCTGCTGTGATCAGGACTCCCTGGGACTCATAGAGAAAAAACGCACCAAAACCGCAGAGTTCAGAAGCGTCTACAGACCACAGGGGGTGGAGATTTCATGGAATCACGTCCACTTTGCTTAGACATTTAGACCTTGTTCACATGTAGCTTAAATGTTGCGTATTTGCTGCTGCTTTTTTGCACAAAAATTCAGCTGTGTTTAACTGTCCAAGCAAAGTGGATGTGATTTCATGAGAACTGCGCCCCCTGTGGTCTAAAGATGCTAATGAACTGTGCGGTTTTGGTGTTTTTTTTCTCTAGATGCTTCTATGTGGACCCTAAAAAAACACATGTAAAAAACTGCAGATACTTTTTTTAAGTGCAGAATTAAAGCTTTTCTGTACTATAAAAAGCACATTAAATGCACCAGAAAGGCATCAAATAAGGGAGAGGAGGAGATTGTTATTGTGGAGTTTGGTGCAGATTCTGCAGAAAACAAAAAACACAGTATTTCTGCAACGTGTGAACACGGGCTTGCAGACACAAAAAGCCAAATGTCGTATAGTGACACTACATAAAGATGAGAAAGTTCTGGCGGCTCCGACGGTGAATGAGGGACGCACAGATGACGTTGCGCTGCCCGGGCTAATCAAAAGCCACCAGGAACGCTGTGGAAGGTTAGAGATTCACGGCCTCCCTTCCAGCTACCACGTACCACTGACCTGGACGCTGGACCATAGACCCGGGAATCCATCTGCTCATCTCTAGTCCCAACTGTCCTGGATGCAGAGGACAATCCCAGATTTGGGTCTACGCCCAGCAGTCTTGGGCATCTGCTTAATTAACCTCACTGCCAGCACCCCTCGGACAACTCCTCCTGCCGGGGGAGAAAGAAATGGTAAATGAGCGCACCGCATCATCTGTCCCTCTTTCTATTCTTTAAAAGTTGGGGGGTATGTAGCATGCACCCCCAATGTAGCTTGCACTCCCACATATAGCGTGCACCCCCTCATGTACTTCCACATATACCTTGTACCCCCAAATATAGCCTGCACCAGCATATGTATCCTAGGGTGCCTAGTGGCAAATACGGCCCTGCATATCGGACTAATGGACCCCAAATGTAAGACTTCCACATCAACATCCCGCTCAATCACAATCACATACTAATAATTCCCCCATAGTACAATAATAAAATAATACCCTCAGATTATAATATATCTCTTTGCAGTGATTACCTGTAATATAATAATTAATGACCCCTACAGTCACACAGTGCACCCTTGTTGTATACATACTGTATATACATTTCATCAAAATCAATCATCACACCCTCATCCCAAAACATACAGAGAGCTGCTGCGCTACTTTTTAAATAGATAAAGTGTTGAGCAGTGCCACTAGTGTAACATAACCACATGCACACAAGCCAGTGGCACACTGACAGCAGCGCTCAGAAACCTGGGTATAAAGGCCCCGTCACACATAGCGAGATCGCTAGCGAGATCGTTATTACGTCATGGTTTTGGCATCGCTGGAGAGTCGTTTCGTGATCGCTGGGGAGCTGTCAAACACGCAGAACTTCCCAACGATTTCGGCCGCCCCAGCAATCTAACTAACGATCTCGGCAGTCGTTGGGACGCTTTCACACAGCAGCTATTTCAACGATCCACACCTTGATAGGGACTGTACTGTGTCACAAAGGCGAGCATAAAATTACTTTTCCGCGCCCCCTCATCTCCGATTGGTGGACGCTACTGCGTCAGGAACAAGACCAGATGTACGGCCAGTCACAGCCGGAGAACGCTACAACGATCCGCAAAATCAGGACTCAGTCGAATGAACGGATATCAACAGCCCGGAGAATTCTGCTAGGATCTGCAATCCAGCACGAGGTCAGAAACAAAGGATGGAATCGCTATTCTGTTGCCTTCTTTATGCACGGCGGAAAATGAGAACGCTGTAGCGACCACCAATCGGGGACAAGGGGCGCAGAAAAGTCCAATTTATGCACGCCTACGTGTCTCAGTTCTGAATCGCTAACGAGGTCGTTGATAAGGTGTCAAATACAGCGATGCACACTGCCCAGCGGGAGCGCAACGACCCAGGAATGATCCAGGAAGCTTTGTAACGATCAGCGATCTCACAGCAGGGGCCTGCTCGTTGCTACCTGTCAGACATAACGAGATCGCTAGCAAGATCGCTATTGCGTCACAAAAACCGTGACGTATCAACGATCTTGCTAGCGATCTCGTTATGTGTGACGGGGCTGTATGACATATACTACTGAACAAATGATGTATCTCATCTGCTGTCTCAGCCAGCCATGGGCTATGGAATCTCCTGGCCCACAAGAGCTTCTCACTGGTGACATTGATTGCGATGCAATTGCAGATAGTTTACTCTTGTCATACCCATCTGTATACAAACCTACCCTGCAGAACATCACTCCTCAGTCCCTCTATACACAATATGCTTCAGCAGTACACCACTCCTTAGTCTCCTCTAAATACTGCACCATCATGCAGTACATCACTCCTCTCAGCCTTTTTTATACACAGCTCCGTCATGCTGTACATCACTCCTCTCAGCCCTCTATATAGAGCTCTGTGACGATACAGAGTAAAATCTTAATAAGCTAGACATTTAGATTTGTTAATTCAAGAGAAATACCCTATTATCTTTGTGTATTTGTGTCTGGTCAATAAGAAAAGAACAGTATTTGAATAACCTTGAATGTTGAATTCTATTCCTTTGGAAACAATCATGTTTACTATGCTAATGACAAATTGTACTGAAAGTCACCTAGATGTTTATTTACAATAGCCCCTGTGATACCAACTATGTAAATAGATTAGCTAAAACAATGATAGCTGAGCCTTGCACCTTTACCTCTGACATGTGACTAATGACCCTTGACCTGTGAATGTGTACTTAAAAATGGAGATATGCTTCTGTAGGAGTGAGACTTGAGCCCAGAGAAGCAGAAAGGACATATGCTTCTGTAGCAGTGAGACTTGGGACAGAGAATCAAGGAGAAGCAGAAAATGAGAGACATCTTTCAGGACAGCAGATGGATTGCATTGCATCCAAAGAGACATAGATTTGTATTCTACATGATTCTAGTCTACGGGTAGCAGCCCTGACTGGAAAGATACGGATTTGCTCCATTTACCATCAGAAAGACCAGGAGAGGACGAAGAAGTCACCTGGCCACAAGGATATGTTGTTTTGGAGTTGCTAGGAAGGACCCACCAGTCACCTAGAACCAGGGCCGGCTCCAGGTTTTTCTGGGCCCCGGGCGAAAGAGTCTCAGTGGGCCCCTTTAACACATACCACGATTCATGATGCAGAGATACGACGGAGAAATATATATATATAGTACAATGCAAAGATTTCACTTCTTACATTACATGAGTGATATCTATTGTAAATTCCACAATAGCTCAGAAACCGGTGAATCGCTCCACACAGAATACTGGCCCCCATATAAGGCTCCATACGGAATACTGGCCCCCATATAACGCTTCATACGGAATACTGGACCCCATATAAGGCCCCATACGGAATACTGGCCCCCATATAAGGCACCATACGGAATACTGACCCACATATAAGGCTCCATACGGAATACTGGCCCCCATATAAGGCTCCATACGGAATACTGGCCCCCATATAAGGCTCGATACGGAATACTGGCCCCCATATAAGGCTCGATACGGAATACTGGCCCCCATATAAGGCTCCATACGGAATACTGGCCCCCATATAAGGCTCCATACGGAATACTGGCCCCCATATAAGGCTCCATACGGAATACTGGCCCCCATATAAGGCTCCATACGGAATACTGGCCCCCATATAAGGCTCCATACGGAATACTGGCCCCCATATAAGGCTCCATACGGAATACTGACCCCATATAAGGCCCCATACGGAATACTGGCCCCCATATAACGCTCCATACAGGATACTGGTCCCTTATAAAGCTCCATACAAGATACTGGCCCCCATATAACGCTCCATACAGGATACTGGTCCCCTTATAAAACTCCATACAGGATACTGGCCCCCATATAACGCTCCATACAGGATACCGGTCCCCTTATAAAGCTCCATACAGGATACCGGTCCCCTTATAACGCTCCATACAGGATACTGGCCCCCATATAATGCTGCATGCAGGCTGTTACCCCCCCCACATAATACTCCATACAGGCTGTCCCCCCCATATAATGCTCCATGCAGGCTGTTACCCCCCACATAATGCCCCATACAGCCCCCCCCTTTTAATGCTCCATTCAGGCTGTTACCCCCCACATAATGCCCCATACAGGCTGCCCCCCCCCTTTATAATGCCCCATGCAGGCTGTTCCCCACCTTATAATGCCCCATGCAGGATGTCACCCACCCCTCTTTATAATGCCCCATGCAGGACGTCCCCCCCTCTCTTTATAATGCCCCATGCAGGATGCCCCCCCCCCCTTCTCTTTATAATGCTCCATGGAGGATGCCACCCCCCCCCTTCTCTTTATACTGCCCCATGCCTCCATAAATTAAAAAAAAAAATCAAATACTCACCTCCCTTCTCCTCACCTGCTGCCCGCTGCTCGGGTCCGAACTCCAGCGTTGTCAGCGCTCCCTGTGACGGCTCAGGGGAGGGCGCGGTGTAAAGACGTCACCGCGCCCTCTGACCTGAGACGTCACAGGGAGCGCAGAGCAGGAAGACAGCTGATCTGCGGAGGCACGGGGAGAGGTAAGTATCCGCCTGCCGGGGTCCTGAGCAAGCGGCGGAGAAGGGCGGGCGATGACACCGCTCTCCTCCGCCCATAGCCCAGCGGGGTGCGCGACCGCCAGTGGGCCCCTCTGCCTGCTCAGGGCCCCGGCATTTGCCCGGGTGCGCCGGGTGCTGACGCCGGCCCTGCCTAGAACCCATGGAGACATTTGGAGTTGCCAGGAGGGACCCACCGGTCACCTGGCCCCATGGAAACTCTCAGAGAGGCCAGGGTGGGACCCGTTGGTCTCCTGGCCTTGTACCTCGATGGAATGCTAGCTTCCTAAGCTTGCCGCTACCTCCTCTCTGTGGGGGCCCATCAGAAGCGGGGGGCCACTTGTTGAGGTAGTCGGCCCTGGAAGTCCCCAAAGTCATAGCTGTTCTATCCCAGGCGGGCGGAGAAGGAAAGGTGAGACTGTGTAATGTTGTACCATCTTGGGCATTTGCTGCGACTGTTCTGTGTGTTTATTTTCCGCTTTGTAGTTTAAGAAAGTATTGCCACACTGTTTTACCCTCACCCTGTGTTGTCTGAATATAGTTACGCCCACGGAAGATCCCGGGTCTTCACAAGCTCCATCCTACAGTATATAGCTTCCCTCAACCTTTTCTTCACACAGCTCCTTCATGCTGTACATCACTTCTCTGAGCCCTCTATATAGAGCTCCATCCTATATACTAGCTCATCCTGCAGTCTATTGCTCTTCAGCCCCATCATGCAGCACGTCACTCCTCTCAGCCCCTCTATAAACAGCCCCATTCTGTAGTACATAGTCCTCAGCTCCTTTGGATTGAGTGCCATCAGGCAGTACATAACTGCAGTATATAACTACTCTCAGCCTTTCACTATACAGCCCATCCCGCAGCACATCATTTCTCTCAGCCACTCTGCATAGCCCCATTCTGCAGTACATAGATTCTCAGTCCCTCTAGATTCAGTGCCATCATGCAATGCATAACTGCAATGTATCACTCATCTCAGCCTCCGACAGCACGTCACTCATCTCAGCCTCTGTATATACAGCCTCTTCCTGCTATGCATCACTCCTCTGCCTCTATATATATATAGCCGCTTCGTGTAGTACAACACTCCTCTCAGCTCCTGTATATACAGACACATCTTACATTATATCACTCCTCTCAACCCCTTTATATGTAGCCCCATTGTGCAGTACATCACTCTTCCACCCAATCATGCAATACATCACTCCTCTATATACAGCCCACTGCTACTGTATATCTTTCCCCTCAGCCCCTGCATACTGTATACAGCCCCCCTCCAACAGAACA
The DNA here is from genome assembly GCF_046119375.1 of Phyllobates terribilis. Classification (NCBI taxonomy): domain Eukaryota; kingdom Metazoa; phylum Chordata; class Amphibia; order Anura; family Dendrobatidae; genus Phyllobates; species Phyllobates terribilis. Next base: position 157,328,017 of record NW_027362772.1, read on the forward strand.
TCACTCCCCTTAGCACCATCTATCCACATCTCCATCTGACAATACATTGCTCCTGAGTCCCTGTATAAAGCCCCCTCCTACAGTATATCACTCCTCTCAGTCCTCTCCAGAACATCTGCTGCTCTTCCCCCCAACCCAGCCTGCCCTTGCTCTAGCTCCAAGGCAGTACCCCATCCTTTATGCAGACCACATCTTTCACCTGATTTTCCCTTCAAAAAGCACTGGACTCACACTTCAGCAAAGAAGAATCTGAGGAAACACTTCCAATAAAAAGAAAATAGCAAAATATGTATCCAGACTTAAAGTTTCATATAAAAGAGTAATTGGCACTCGAAAATTTGAGCTTAATCAACTAGGACATCGAGGAACCCCCTGAAAGGTCAAGTCCATGATATGTTATCCTCAGAGTTCATTTCTATAAACTAAAAGAAAATTGATGCCATCTGTTACTTACTGTAGAACCATATGTTCCATCAAATTTCAAAATCACTAAGAATACTCTCCTACCGGTCTTGGCCAAACGTATCATGGTTTTCGGGACTTTTCTGCTCCTTCTAGTTAAACCTTTCCATGATCAATAGCATCCATGGTCCCAGCCTCCTACCCAAAGCAATTCCTGAAATGCCGGGTTTCTATCTGGAAATGACAAATTCAGTAACATATCGGAACTATTTCTGAGTACATTATCTGGTTTCCTTTTTGGCCAAATTGGGGTTAGATTACTTGCTTCACACGCTAGATTTTATTTTAAGTACTAATAAGATCATATGCGCAATACAAAGTTACGTTGTACTTTAACCCCATAAAGGGAATCTGTCAGCAGGATTTCGCACGCCAAACTATTTATATGTACATGTAGATCTTTCAAAGACAAGTCCAGCAAAATCTTCACATGGACAGTCCGTTCTTCTGTTACTGAGAAATCAGAGTTTGAATTAATATGCAAATGAGGTTAAAGAGCTATGGTAGATCTGAAACCTCTGTCACTCCAGCTCTATTCCATGCCCAGTGCTGCTTCCTCCTGCTTGTCTGACAGCTCCTTTGCCTGAAGTCGCACAACATAGAGTCACTACTTTTTAGTTCTGTTAATTAGAGTGTATGCTTTTTCCTTTCATGGGACAAGATTTAGTTTTATTGGAACCATTTTGAGGTACATGTACCTTTTTATAGCTTTTTATAAAATTTTTAGGTCTAAAAAAATGTAATCAGCCATCATGAGCCTCTAACAGCCATGGGTGGAGTGAAGCACCGCCCTTGGCTCTTAACCTGTTAAATCCTGCTATCAATTTCTGACAGTGGCATTTACCACTCCCCGACAGGGGCGCGTATCATTCCACGTCCCCATTGGCGTGCCCGTGATGTGATCTTGGGGCGCTGATGGGTTGTCATGATTAGAGATGAGCGAATCTCTCAAGGTTTGATTAGTTTCAGGTTGGCGAACTTTCCAATGTTCACCGAATAATTTGTCGAACAGTTCGTCGAACATATCCGAATCTCATTGCATTCAATGGGAAGCAAAACTTAATGCATACACAACACCTTCAAAGGGGCCCAAAAGCTGCCAAAACAGCTCAAATTGAAGGCAGACACTAGGAAAAGTGGCATCAACTGACCCACAGTACAAATAGTATAATTATTATTATCATCCATTATTATAGCGCCATTTATTCCATGGCGCTTTACATGTGAAAAGGGGTCACCGACTGGTACAGGAGGAGAGAGGACCCTGTCCGCGAGGGCTCACAACAATCTACAAGGGATGGGTGAGCATACAGTAGGTGAGGGTAGAGCTGGTCGTGCAGAGGTGTGGTGGAGCGAGGTTTTTCTGCAGTTGTAGGCTTGTCGGAAGAGGTGTGTCTTCAGGCTCCTTTTGAAGGTTTCCACGGTAGACGAGAGCCTGATATGTTGGGGTAGAGAGTTCCAGAGTAGGGGGGGGGGCACGGGAGAAATCTTGTATGCGATTGTGGGAGGAGGAGATAATAGGGGAGTAGAGAAGGGGATCTTGTGAGGATCGGAGGTTGCGTACAGGTAGGTACCGGGAGACTAGGTCACAGATGTATGGAGGAGACAGGTTGTGGTTGGCTTTGTATGCCAAAGTTAGGGTTTTGAACTGGAGTAACTCTGGGCAACAGGGAGCCAGTGAAGGGAGTGACAAAGTGGAGAGGCCAGGGAATAGCGGGGTGACCGGTGGATTAGTCAGCCAGCATAGTTTAGGATAGATTGGAGGGGTGTCAGAGTGGTAGAAGGGAGGCCACTGAGCAGGAGCTTGCAGTAGTCAAGGCGGGAGATGATGAGGGCATGCACTAGTGTTTTTGCAGATTCATGGTCGAGGAATGTGCAGATCCGGGAGATATTTTGGAGTTGGAGTCAGCAGGAAGTGGAAACAGCTTGGATCTCAGGTTTGAAGGAGAGATCAGAGTCAAACTTGCGGGACTAGGGGAGAGCCGGCCGCCATTGACTTTGATGGATAGGTCAGTTGGAGGGATTGAATGAGATTGTGGAAAGATGATGAATTCAGTGATACTGTTGAGATTCAGATACCTGAGGGTCACGCGGACTGTACTGTGCTGTCAGGGCAGGAAGAGGAGGAGGGTGACTCTCAGGGCGAGGAGTGAGAGAAGAGATAGGATGACGATGAGGTTGTAGATCCCACTTGCTGTGAACCCAGAGGCATGCAGCTGAGTAGCTCAGCAGAGGAGGTGGAGGTGGAGAAAGACGAGGAGGTTACGTTGCGGCTTCCCGCACAGACACTGAGTGATGCACCTGTGGCACCCCAGAGGGTCTGGTTGCCAAAGTGGTAGTAATACTGTACCATGTCTGGGAGCAAAACAGGAGTTTCCTGGTCAGGAACACTTTACATGCAACACCTCCTGCCCCAGACCAGAAAGGGGAGGATCCTGCCCTTTATAACTGGATCTGGAGGCGGGGTTAGTCAGTCTGAGTCGGAGTCTAGAGTACAGTGTGTGGAGTCAAGTAGGACATGGAGGAGTAAAGAGCCAGGGACTGGAGCTGGAGTTAGCTCGTCCTGGATAGTATCCACAGAGGACCAGACGCCAGAGTCCGAGGCTGTGGGGATTGCATACCCAGCAGCAGATACCGCAGGGCAGGAGATTGCAGGTCTCCTGGCCCAACAGAAGCCCGGGGGCTCAGCCACACGAAAGGACCCGTACCGCCACAGAGGAGCGAGGAATACACAAGGTCCGAGTCGCCAGCCATACGGGTGAGCGCAGCACGTTACACTCAGGGACGTGGGCTACAACACGACTATAAGCGGGATAGCCAAAGAGTACAGTCAGAACGGCAGGCCTACAACTCCACCTGGCCAGGGGGATTCTAGAATTGCTCCCAGACTGATCAGGCCCTCATCACTAGCCGGTACTCCCGTTGGGCCCATATAATTGCCAACAGTAAAGACCCTGGGACTGCACTGCAAGGACTCCGTGTTGTCATTACTGATACCTTGCACTACCACCACCATCATCCATACACGCTGCCCTGAAGCTCCACTCTTCCTGTGGGGAGTTACATCACCTTGCTGCACATACCACCAGCTTCAGCAGACTGCTCCGCAGCGGCGGTTCCCAATAACCGCATTCCACAGGTGGCGTAGTCGGACTATACATAACAGATATACATAAACTACCCTTAGATTGACCACATGGGTCACGGACCGGGTCACCGCCACGGTGACTACAACCCCCAGCATCTACAGGCCTGGCTCGGGGTACCCCATGGCCCAGGGGGCGCGTCACACCCATGACAAGAACTGCATCCACAGCCACAACTGTGGCTGTAGCCAGGAGCAGTTGCGAATCTGCAGTTCGCAGGTGTGGCAAGGGTTGTCTAGCCTGGGTCTTTTTGGAGACCGCAAAGGATGACACGTACATCATACGTTATCTGCCAACTTTGTTAAAAACAACTGAGTACAGGCAATAATTCTTTCTCTGTTGTTTGGAGGAAATAGGGCCGGCGTCAGCACCCGGCGCACCCGGGCAAGTGCCGGGGCCCTGAGCAGGCGGGGGGGCCCACTCGCGGTCAGGCACCCCGCCGGGCTATGGGTGGAGGAGAGCAGTGCCAGCGCCCGCCCTTCTCCCCCGCTTGCTCAGGGCCCTGGCAGCCGGATACTTACCTCTCCCCATGCCTCCGCAGATCCGCTGTCTTCCTGCTGTGCACTCCCTGTGACATCTCAGGTCAGAGGGTGCGGTGACATCTTTCCACCGCGCCCTCCCCTGAGCAGTCACAGGCAGCGCAGAGCGGGAAGACGCCGGCGACACTTGAGTCTGGACCTGAGCAGCGGCAGCAGGTGAGGAGGAGTGAGGTGAGTATTTAATTTTTTTTTTTTAATGTATGGAGGCATGGGGCATTATATGGGGGGGGTGACATCCTGCATGGGGCATTATATAGAGGGGGGGTGACATCCTGCATGGGGCATTATATGGGGGGAAAGGGACATCCTGCATGGGTCATTATATGGGGGGGGAGTGATATCCTGCTTGGGGCATTATATGGGGGGAAAAGGGACATCCTGCATAGGGCATTATATGGGGGGGAGAAGTGACATCCTGCATGGGGCATTATATGGGGGGAGAAGTGACATCCTGCATGGGACATTATATGTGGAGTGACATTCTGCATGGGCCATTATATGGGGGGAAAGGGACATCCTGCATGGGGCATTATATGAGGGGGGTGAGGTAACATCCTGCATGGGGCATTATATGGGGGGAAAGAGACATCTTGCATGGGTGCATTATATGGGGGGAAAGGGACATCCTGCATGGGCCATTATATGGGGGGCAAAGGGACATCCTGCATGGGGCATTATATGGTCGGAAAGGGCCATCCTGCATGGGGCATTATATGGAGGGGAAAGGGACATCCTGCATGGGGTATTATATGGGGGGGGACATCCTGCATGGGGCATTATATGAGGGAGAGAAGTGACATCCTGCATGGGGCATTATATGAGGGGTTACATCCTGCATGGGGCATTATATGGGGGGGAGGGACATCCTGCATAGGGCATTATATAGGGGGGAGAAGTGACATCCTGCATGAGGCATTATATAGGGGGGTGACATCCTGCACGGGGCATTATATGGGGGGTAACATTCTGCATGGGGCATTATATTGGCGGTGACATCCTGCATGGGGCATTATATGGGGGGTGACATCCTGCAAGGGACATTATAAGGGGGGGAACAGCCTGCATAGGGCATTATGTGGGGGGAACAGCCTGCATGGAGCATTATATGGGGGCCAGTATCCTGTATGGAGCATTATAAGGGGACCAGTATCCTGTACGGAGAGTTTTATGGGGGCCAGTATCCTGTATGGGGTGTTTTATGGGGGCCAGTATTCTGTATGGAGCGTTATATTGGGACCAGTATTCTGTATGGAGCGTTATATGGGGCCAGTATTCCATATGGAGCGTTATATGAGGGCCAGTATTCCGTATGGAGCATTTTATGGGGGCCAGTATTCTGTATGGAGCATTTTATGGGGGCCAGTATACTGTGTGGAGCGATTCGCCGGTTTCTGAGCTATTGTGGAATTTACAATAGATATCGGTCATGTAATGTAAGAAGAGAAATCTTTGGCATTCTACTATATATACTGTATATATTTCTCTGCGGTATCTGTGCATCATGAATCGTGGTATGTGTTAAAGGGGCCCACTGAGACTCTTTCGCCTGGGGCCCAGAAAAACCTGGAGCCGGCCCTAACTACATGCATGAACTGGCACATGTGCGATCAACATGCATTAGTCTGGGAATCTCACTGCGCTAAAATGCGGACTAGCGGGCTTTGCCAGCCATCAGCCGACCCATCAAATGCAACTGCTGCTTCTTCCCCCTCCGTCACTGTGGCAAGTGTTCTCACATTTGGTCTCCAGCCGCAGAACCTCCACTTGTTTACAGTTGGGGTGAGTGAAAGCCTGTCAACTGTTACGGAAGTGGACACGCCTGCTGTTTTTGACCGTTCACAGACACCGAGCACACCACATCTTTCTCAATCCATAACATCTCCGCCTGCACCTCTCTCACAGTCCCGCAGTTTGTCGTGTTCACCCTACTTCACCCTCTCTCAGCTCAGCAGCCAGCCCTCAAACCCGCAATTGTGGTCACGTAAAAGATAGTTTCCTCTTACACATGCCAAAGCAAAGAGTTTGAACTTCACCATCTCCAATCTGTTGGACACGGAAATGCTGCCTTTCCGTCTGGTGGATACAGACGGTTTCTGAAAGCTTATGGCCGTCGCAGTCCCCCAGTACCAGTTGCCCAGTCGCCATTACTTCTCTAAGAAAGCGGTGCCTGCGCTACACCAGCATGTTGCAGACAACATCACCCATTCCTTGAAAAAATCTATGTCTAACAAGGTGCATTTCACCACTGACACCTGGACAAGCTAGCATGGCGAGGGGCATTACATGTCTCTGACTGGGCATTGGGTCACTCTGTTGGCTGTGGGGGCAGGCGGAGAATTGGCTGCTCCACAAGTCTTGGAATCCCCAAGGTTTGAGGGGCAGGGCCAGGGCTGCCATCAGGGCATTACTGTCCTCACTGGCTTATGGGGCCTGGTGAGCAGAGGGGCCGGGACGGGGCTCCCCCCTTGCTCACCAGGTTCCAGCGAACTGAACTTGCGTCTTTGGATGCAGGTTCACTTTGAGTCTGGTGAAATGTATATAGATATACTGTACAACAAGGGTGCAATGTGTAGGTCATGTTCTTATAATCTGGAGTGTAGGGGTCATTACTTATTATATTACAGGTAATCACTGCAAAGGGATATATTATAATCTGGGGGGAATTCTTTTATTATTGTACTATGGGAGAATTGTGATTGAGTGGGATGTTGATGTGGAAGTCTTACATTTGGGGTCAATTAGTCCGATATCCAGGGCCGTATTTGCCACCAGGCACCCGAGGACTGGTGCCTAGGGCGGCAGGCTGCGGGGGGCGGTGCCACCATGAAAGAAGATTTTAAAAAAAGAAAAAAAATATTGTATGCATATTTTTTTAAATCACCCTCTTTTCTTTACCACCTGGACTGGGGAGGAAAACCGCCATGTTTATTTTATTTGGGGGCGGTGGGGGTGCATGGGCAGAGGAGCACCGATCAGCTACCTGCCCTAATAGAAGAAGAAAAACCATAGAGGTGAAGGATCTGTGATGATATCATGCCCATGCTTCAGATTACAAGTGAAGTGTTTTCCCGGTCAGGAAGAGGCACTGGTAACATAGTAACATAGTTTTTAAGGTTGAAGGAAGACTAAGTCCATCTAGTTCAACCCATAGCCTAACATGTTGATCCAGAGGAAGGCAGAAAAAAAAACATGTGGCAAACACTAAGCTCCACATTGGGGAAAAAAATTCCTTCCTGACTCCATACAACAATCAGACTAGTTCCCTGGATCAACGCCCCATCAAGGAATCTAGTATTTATAACCTGTAATATTATACTTTTCAAGAAAGGCATCCATGCCCTTCTTAAATTTTAACAGTGAATCACTCATTACAACATCATGCGGCAGAAAGTTCCATAGTCTCACTGCTCTTACAGTAAAGAATCCGCGTCTGTGATTATGATTAAACCTTCTTTCCTCCAGACGTAGAAGATGCCCCCTTGTCCCCGTCTCAGGCCTCAGAGTAAAAAGATCAGTAGACAGGTCTTTGTACTGTCCCCTCATATACTTGTACATAGTAATAAGATCACCCCTAAGCCTTCTTTTTTCCACAGTAAATAACCCCAAGTGTAATAACCTGTCTTGGTATTGCAGACCCCTCAGTCCTCTAATAACCTTGGTCGCTCTTCTCTGCACCCGCTCTAGTTCAGCTATGTCTTTCTTATACACCGGAGACCAGAACTGTACACAGTATTCTAAGTGTGGTCGCACTAATGACTTGTATAGAGGTAAAATTATGTTCTCCTCATGAGCATCTATGCCTCTTTTAATGCATCCCATTATTTTATTTGCCTTTGCAGCAGCTGCCTGACACTGGCCACTAAACGTGAGCTTGTCGTCCACCAATACGCCCAGGTCTTTTTCAGTTACAGTTTTGCCCAGTGTTTTACAATTAAGCATATAATTATACATTTTATTTCCTCTGCCCAAGTGCATTACCTTACATTTATCCCCATTAAAGCTCATTTGCCATTTATCAGCCCAAGCTTCTAGTTTACATAGATCCTCCTGTAATATAAAATTGTCCTCCTCTGTATTGATTACCCTGCAGAGTTTAGTGTCATCTGCAAATATTGAAATAATACTCTGTATGCCCCCTACAAGGTCATTAATAAATATGTTAAAAAGAAGGGGGCCCAATACTGACCCCTGTGGTACTCCACTGTTAACTGAGACCCAGTCTGAGTGTTTTCCATTAATAACCACCCTTTGTTTCCTATCACTGAGCCAATTCTTAACCCACATACATATATTTTCCCCTATCCCCATTGTTCTCATTTTATGTATCAACCTTTTGTGTGGAACCGTATCAAAAGCTTTTGAAAAGTCCATATACACAACATCCACTGCATTTCCTTGGTCCAGTCCAGAACTTGCCTCCGTCCAGAACTTGATAGGTAAATAGGGAACAGGGGTACATCATGGTCAGGGCCACTATCAGGGCATTACTGCCCTTACTGATGTATGGAACCTAGTGAGCAAAGGGGCCCAGATTTGTCGCCCTCTTTCTGCTTCTGCTCACCGGGCCCCAGCGAACTGAACTTGCGTCCTCGCACGTTCACTTGAAATTTATTGCCGTGAGGGATCCCTGTCATTGCTTTCCCCTGCCCCATCATTGCTCTCCCTAGCCCCATCATTGCTTTCCCCCACCTCCCCTCATTCTCCTCTTCCTCTCCCAGCGTTTCAGTATAAAAATAAAAAAACACACACAACTTACCTCTCAGCCCGCTCCCCTGCAGCATCCTCCTCGTCTCCGGTAACTTTCTCCCTGACACAGGCCCGCGGTGCATGATGACGTCATCAAGCAGCGTGGGCCTGTGTCAGGGAGGAAGCGCCGGGCAGGAAGCAGAGGTGAGGATGGATCCCTGCAGCTCCGGTCCGCTGCCATTTTTCTCCTGTCAGCAGCGGAGATGCAGGGACCGCTCCCTGCCCGCCACATATGATGAGGGCAATCTGGCCATGGAACCCCCGGAGCCTGGGGCTTCAAGAAGCAGGCCAGATAGCCCTCATCATTAGCCGTTCGGCAAGGGCCCCCCTGCACCGCCAGGCCCCGGTGCAGTTGCATCGGCTGCACTGGCGGTATGTCTGCCCCTCACACTGACATTGTACACTACATACTAGCACAGGGCTCCTGTGTATAATGTCTCTGCTGATCCCTGTATTACCTGTACACTGACACTATATACAGAGCTCCTGTGTATAATGTCACTGGTGATCACTGTATTACCTGTACGCTATACACTATATATAGAGCTCCAGTGTATAATGTCACTGGTGATCCCTGTATTACCTGCACACTTACGCTATACACTGTATATTATGTGCAGAGCTCCTGTGTATAATGGCACTTATGGTAATATTAGTATTGTGTTTTTTATTAATGATGGTGTGGCGGTATTTGTCCCTAGTTGTAGTGACGCGCCCCTGGGCCTGTGTCGCGCTGCGTTGCGCATGCGGGAGCCTACCCGGAGCCGGATCAGTGGAGGGTTGTAGTCTCGTGGCGGTGACCCGGTCCGTGCCCAGGGAGTCAAACTAGACGGCAGTCTATTAGTAGTAAATAGTTGATGACTACGCCACCCGTTGAGTGCAGCCAGGGAGCTGCTGCTGCAGGGCAGACCGCTGAGGCCGGTGGTAGGATTGTGCAGCGTGATAGTATAACCCCCAACGGGAGGGGTATGGCCTCAGGGCAGCCGACGTGGATGATGGGGGTAGCAGGAACCACTCAGAGACGGTACGGTGTAGTTCAGGGTCTTTACTGGTAACAACGATAGACCCTCCCGGAGTACTTGCTAGCAAACGGGGCCTGGTCAGTCTTTGAGCAGATGGGATCTCCCCTGGCCAGGCGTAGTTGTAGGCCTCACAAACTGACTGTACTCTTCTGGCTACCTTGCTAGAAGCTGATGTAAGTAGCCCACGTCCCTGAGTGTACCGTGTGGTGCTCACCCGTATGGCCGGTGACTCGGGGCCTTCTAATGGCTTCCGCTCCACGATGGCGGTGCTGGTCCCACGCGTGTGACCATGCCTTCGGGCTTCTGGGCCAGAGGACCTGAAATCCCCTGCCTGACGGATTCTGCTGCTGGGTAGAAGTTAGTCCCCACAGCCTCGGACTCCGGGTCCGGTAAAGAATCTTCTTAGTCAGGGCGAGCGCTGCAGCTGCCAGCCCCTGACTCCTTGGAACTCTCCTGTTTCCTATGCTGCTTCTTGTCTCCACTCTCCTTGTCTGACCCACCCTGCCTCAGCCCCGGGTTTATACAGGGGAAGTTCTTCCCCTCCCAAGACTGGGCAGGAGGTGTGGCATGCACAGGCTCCCTGACCAAAGGACCTCCCACCTGCTCTCAGACATAACATTACATTACTGTGGAAAACCAGACCCCTGGGGTGCCACATTCCCCCCTAGTGAAATTTAGTACTCCGGGACTAAACACATTTAGAAAAACATAACAAAGTATAACAATAACAACACAATAAGAAAAACACATAAGATGGTTGCGGCGTGTCCGCAACCGGGTGCAGTCTTTGAAGAAAAGCAAAGGTGTCCATTTCACCAACACAGGGAGACGTAACCAGGTAGGGGTCTGTCCTACCCCGAGTCCTTAACAGTCTCTAGTCCATCCTGGGTTACGCTCCAACTATATACAAGGATTCCCGGTAAATCCACCAAGGTTTCCTAAAAACAACTGGAAACACAAAATTATTCACAAGCAACAATACACAGAAAAACATAAATAAAACAATTTATACACTTTAAATTCTCCAGCGTGCGGGTAACTGGCCTCTAGTGGCCCGAGTGGACCTACGGAGCTGACTGTCTGGCCCTGAACTACAGGGTGTAGGAGCTGTCAAGGGTAAACTGGGCAGCTGTCTACCGGCTCTTTGTCTCACTAGGGGTACGGCAGGCTCACTATAAGCAGAGGGTTGATTCTCCTGTTCTGCTTGTGTGGAGTCTTCTGCCTCCTGGACCGGCTGTTCTTCCAGCTCTACCCGTTGCTCCGTAGGTTCTTGGGATGATGGTTGGAGGAAGGTGAGTACGGGTACCACAACTGCACCATTGACTTGAGTCCAAGACTGAGGGAAGTCCCCGAGCACGGTACTAACCATATCTTCCCTTTCTTCCACGGGTCGATGGTCTTCTTGTTCCTCTTCAGGGTTCCTCAGTTGTTCGGGACACTTCTTCAGGTGGTCCCGGGATACAATGGCTGTGGTTTCCCCTCCGTCTTTACTGATGGTACAGACCTTCGGGTTCTCGTGGCTTGAGGGCAGTACGGTGTACGGGTCCTCCTCCCACTGGTCATCCAACTTGTGGAGCCGTCTTTTCCTCTTCAAGACCTGCTCTCCGGGTACCAGGGGAACAGCGGGAGCATACTGGTTGTAAGTCTTCTCTTGTCTTTCCCTAGCCTGACAGAGACTTCGCTCCACGCTCTCTTGTACTCTCCGGTACTGCTGCTGCCTCTCTGTGTCCCAGTCTGTTTCTGGTGAAGTGTCCTCAGGTGTCAGGACTCCCATTTCCAGGTCAACAGGTAACTTACCAGGTCTCGCCCTCATTAGGTAAGCCGGGGTACAGTTGGTGGAACCTACCGGGATGTTGTTGTATAGGTCCACCAGATCGGGCAACTTCTCAGGCCACAGACTGCGTTCTTCCAGGGGCAATGTTTTTAGCAGATCCATTACCACCTGGTTCATTTTTTCACAAAGTCCATTAGTTTGCGGATGGTAGGGTGTCGTCCTTGTCTTCCGGCAGCCATACAGATTGCAGAATTCCTGGAAGACCTCCGCTTCAAAGGCAGGTCCCTGGTCCGTCAGCACTTGGTCCGGGTACCCGTGTGGACGGCAGAAGTGCTGCTGGAAGGCTCTAGCTGCTGTTTGAGCCGTTAAGTCCTTGACGGGGACGACAACCAAGAACCGGGAGTAATGATCCACGATGGTTAACGCGTAGACGTAGCCACTTCTGCTTGGGGTCAGTTTTACATGATCCAAGGCTACCAGTTCCAACGGTTGCCGGGTGACGATGGACTGCAGGGGAGTCTTCTGGCTGGCCCGGTCCTTCCTTCTCAGATTGCACGGGCCACAGTCTCTGCACCACTTCTCGATGGTTCCCCTCATGCCTACCCAGTGGAACCGCTCGCGCAGCAGGAACTCCAGCTTTTTCCACCCGAAGTGTCCAGCTCCGTCGTGGTATGCCTCCATCACCATGGCTGCGTCTCTTCGTGGCACCACTACTTGCCAGAGTAGTTCATGCGTCCGGGAGTTGACCATTCTGCGGCACAACTTCCCCTTGTAAAGGAATAGTCGACTCTTCTCCGCCCATAGTTGTTTGGCTTCCTCCGGAGCGTCTGGTTCAAGTCGAGCCTCCGGCCGAGTCAGCATCTCCTTCACCAGTCGGACGGCAGGGTCGCTGTCTTGCGTTTCCGCCCAGTTGTAGTGGGGTAAGGGGTTCAACGTAGCAGCCTGTTTACCCCTTACCCGGTGGGAATACTGGATAGTCCCATGACGGTGGAACGCAGGGAGTTCAACTTCTTCCAGTCCCTCCGGATCTTCTCCTTCGTCCGGCAGGTTGGACATCCTGGACAGGGCATCCGCGTTAGTATTGGAGCGTCCTGCCCGGTATTTGATTGTGAACTCGTAGTTGGACAGACGGGCCATCCACCTCTGCTCCAGGGCACCGAGTCTTGCCGTGTCCAGGTGTATCAACGGGTTGTTATCCGTGTATACGGTGAACCGGGAAGAAGCGAGGTAATGCCTAAAGCGCTCGGTGACTGCCCATACCACGGCCAGGAACTCTAGCTTAAATGAGCTGTAATTCTCGGGGTTCCTTTCGGTGGGTCGCAGTTTTCGGCTGGCATAGGAGATCACTCGTTCTCTCCCCTGCTGAATCTGGGATAGTACGGCTCCTAGCCCGATGTTACTGGCGTCGGTGTAGAGGATGAAGGGCTGGCTATAGTCTGGGTACGCCAAGATTTCATCCCCCGTGAGGGCCATCTTCAGCTGGCGGAAGGACTCTTCTTCTAGCTCTTCCCATTTGAAGGGCGGCTTCTGGTTCTTGGCCTTCCGGGACTGGCCTATCAGGAGGTCCTGCATAGGCGCTGCCTTTTTGGTGAAACCGGGAATAAACCTTCGGTAGTAGCCTACCAACCCTAGGAACTGCCGCACTTCTTTTACGCTGGAGGGGCTTGGCCATCCCTTAATTGCGGTGATCTTATCGGGGTCGGGAGCCACTCCGTCAGCGCTCACCATGTGTCCCAGGTATTGCACCTTTGGTTTCAGGAGGTGACACTTGGAGGGTTTCACCTTTAGGCCGTAACTCGCCAGAGCTTCGAACACCTCCGCCAGGTGTTTCAGGTGGTCCTCATAAGTTTTGGAGTATACGATGACATCGTCCAGGTACAACAGGACCGTCTCGAAGTTTCTGTGGCCCAGACAGCACTCCATTAATCGTTGGAAGGTTCCTGGGGCGTTGCAGAGTCCGAACGGCATGCAGGTGAACTCACTAAGTCCCATCGGGGTGGTGAATGCGGTCTTCTCCCGGTCCGCCTCTGCTACAGGAACCTGCCAGTACCCGCTAGTGAGATCCAAGGTAGAGAAGAAGTTAGCAGATCTTAAAGCAGCCAATGACTCCTCTATCCTTGGTAAGGGGTACGCATCCTTGTGTGTGATACGGTTGATTTTCCGGTAATCTACACACATCCTCATGGTGTTGTCTTTCTTTTTGACTAAAACTAGTGGGGCTGCCCAGGGGCTACAGCTATCCCGGATTACCCCAGCCTCCTTCATGTCTTTAAGCATCCCCTTGGCGTGTTGGTAATGTGCAGGGGGTACGGGTCGATACCTCTCTTTTATGGGAGGATGATCTCCCGTGGGGATGCGGTGTTCTACCCCCTTGACTCGCCCGAAGTCTAACGGGTGTTTACTAAACACTCTCTCATACTCTTGAACCACCCGATAGACTCCTTGTTTCTGATGTGGGGGAGTGGAATCAGTACCCAAATGTAGTTGCTGACACCAGTCCTCCATGTCTTTCTTAGAGCCGTTACCTTCCTCCGGGTGAGATGGAGGCAAGGGTTCCACAGATTGTATAGAATTTTGATTAGTGGTATATAATTTGGCTAGCGTGGCATACCAGGGCAGGTACACTTCCCTCTCCCCGATATTTATTATGCGAATGGGCACCCTCCCATGGCGTACATTGACCACCCCCCGTGCTGTCAAAATGGTGGGCCTACTGTCTGAGTAAACTGGTTCTACCATTGCCTGGTAATCTCTTCCTCTCAGACCAATAGCTGCCCGGCACCAAATCATCATTTCACTTTTTGGGGGCATGGCAATAGGAAAAGGGTCACACATTCTTACGCTACCAATCTCACCGCCGGAGAGTTCCACTTGTTGCCGTTGCATCAGTGCCCGGATCTCTTTCTGGAGCACCCGCTGCTCGCCGGAGCTGGCGTTCTTGGCAACCTGCTGTAAAAGGAAAATCACCTCTGCAAGACAATTTTCAATTACGTTAGTTCCTAGAGTTATTTTTGGGTGACTCTCATGTTTATCAATATCTACAATGATCAGTCCCTGTGCGGCCAGTTCGACTCTACCGATTTTGAGGGCCACCTCCTTAAATCCGATCTGTGGCACGGGCTGGCCATTGCTGGCGATGATACTCAAGTCGTCGTCAGGGTAGTGGGTAATATCCGAGTCATTCCAGTACTGCTTGAAGAGCACGTACGGGATGGTGGTGACCTGTGACCCGGTATCCAGTAGGGCACTCATGGGAATGCCATCCAGTACCACAGGCAAGACTGGACGTCCTCCCACATATCTGTCGCGCCAGTTCGATGGGCCTGGTGATCTTTTTCCTGGGGGTTGGCCCTCTACCCCAGGTTGTGCCCGTTTAAAGAACAGTACCTTTCCATATGTCCGGGTTGATTGCAGCGGCGGCAGATGGGTCGTCCGTCCTCGCTGTATCGGTCACTGGGTCTTCCTCTGGCCGGTGGGGTCCTCCTTGGTCGACGCCACGGGATGTCCTCCGGTCCGAATGCCAGCTGGATCTTCCCTGGGGTGGAAACCTGTAAAGACTGCACAGTTCGGGTTAGCGCAGCAACGCTCTTAGCTAGCTCTTGGACCTGATGGTGTAGGTCTGGAGCCGGGTCATTGTCCAAAGCCTGCGCATCAGCTCCCACAGGCCCTGCTGACAAGGGCGCCGCCTCCTGGTAGTAAGTGGTAGTGGGGCGTCTGTGGGTCACAACGCCACCTGGTGCCGGTTCTCGGAGCACCCGGATGGCTCTGTCCTTGAACTGTGCAAAGTCCAGATGGGGATCCTGTAAGGCCATTGCCCGCAACTGGGTTCGGTGGGCATTGCAATATAAACCCTCTATAAATTGTTCAGTCAACAGCCTGTCCTCGTTTCCCACCCCATCAGGGTCGGTCTGCTTTATGGCCCTCAGGGCCTCTTGTAGGTTTAGTGCATAGTCCCTTATACTCTCATGCGCTCGCTGCTTGCACCCGTAGAATCTAAGCTTAATCTCGGCTGAGGTGCGGGTATCAAAGGTGTCCTTCAGCCGGGTTAGTATCCCTGCGACAGTCTTCCTCCCAGGTGGCCAGGATTTTACTTCCCTTTTGGCTGCCCCGGTTAGTTGGGCCACCAGGATGCTCACTTTTTGCTCTTCTGTGAGGGGGTACACCTGGAAGAGGCTATCCAGCTTTTCTCTAAAGTCATGCAGGGTATGTGACTCCCCTGAGTACTGGGGTAGCCAAGCTGCTCCCGGGATATAGGGCATGGTGAAGGGCATAACTGCAGCAGCGGTAGCGCTGGCGGGGGTTGGGGCAGTGAAGCTCTCCTCCGTATCCGACATCTTCCTCCCCCCTAGTGGACCGTGGCCTACCTTGCGATGATCCTCTTCCGTAGGCCGCGGCTCCGCAGTGGATCGTCAGGGTTGAGGACCTTCCGTCGCGCTCCTGTGACGTCGGCGTCTGCTGGGCTCCTTCCAGGACCTTACGCAACGTCCGGACGTGAGGCGGGGCTTCAGTTCTCGCGCGCTTTCGGAGTCCACGCCCCTCTTCTTCCCGCGCGGCGTCCCCAAGATGGCGTCCAACGGCGGGAAAACTCCACGGATGGCGGGAAGAAGGCCGAAGATGGCGCCGGATGGCGGGAAACTTCACCGATGGCGGGAAGAAGGTAGAAGATGGCGCCGGATGGCGGGAAACCTCCACGGATAGCGGGAATCTTCACCACTGGTAAGTTTGAACAGTCTTTGCTTTTCAGGCACGCAGTACCCGGTGGTTGCGGGCACGAAATCCTGCCGACTACGCCAAAGTTGACGCGCCCCTGGGCCTGTGTCGCGCTGCGTTGAGCATGCGGGAGCCTACCCGGAGCCGGATCAGTGGAGGGTTGTAGTCTCGTGGCGGTGACCCGGTCCGTGCCCAGGGAGTCAAACTAGACGGCAGTCTATTAGTAGTAAATAGTTGATGACTACGCCACCCGTTGAGTGCAGCCAGGGAGCTGCTGCTGCAGGGCAGACCGCTGAGGCCGGTGGTAGGATTGTGCAGCGTGATAGTATAACCCCCAACGGGAGGGGTATGGCCTCAGGGCAGCCGACGTGGATGATGGGGGTAGCAGGAACCACTCAGAGACGGTACGGTGTAGTTCAGGGTCTTTACTGGTAACAACGATAGACCCTCCCGGAGTACTTGCTAGCAAACGGGGCCTGGTCAGTCTTTGAGCAGATGGGATCTCCCCTGGCCAGGCGTAGTTGTAGGCCTCACAAACTGACTGTACTCTTCTGGCTACCTTGCTAGAAGCTGATGTAAGTAGCCCACGTCCCTGAGTGTACCGTGTGGTGCTCACCCGTATGGCCGGTGACTCGGGGCCTTCTAATGGCTTCCGCTCCACGATGGCGGTGCTGGTCCCACGCGTGTGACCATGCCTTCGGGCTTCTGGGCCAGAGGACCTGAAATCCCCTGCCTGACGGATTCTGCTGCTGGGTAGAAGTTAGTCCCCACAGCCTCGGACTCCGGGTCCGGTAAAGAATCTTCTTAGTCAGGGCGAGCGCTGCAGCTGCCAGCCCCTGACTCCTTGGAACTCTCCTGTTTCCTATGCTGCTTCTTGTCTCCACTCTCCTTGTCTGACCCACCCTGCCTCAGCCCCGGGTTTATACAGGGGAAGTTCTTCTCCTCCCAAGACTGGGCAGGAGGTGTGGCATGCACAGGCTCCCTGACCAAAGGACCTCCCACCTGCTCTCAGACATAACATTACATTACTGTGGAAAACCAGACCCCTGGGGTGCCACAGTAGCGCCGGCGTCCCTGCCCTCTGCTAGGCAGGGACGCTGTTCCCCTCACCTCTCTGCTCCGAGCCCGGCGTCCTCCTCCTCCCTCTTAAAGGGGCCGCGCGCGCCGTCCTAAGGAGTCCCTGGCCAATGGCCGGAGGACTTCACCATATATAAGGCACCTCCTCCAAAATGGAGGTGCCCGAGCAATGTTGTTGCACTGTTCACTACTCTGCTTCAGCCCTCAGGTCCCGTTGCCAGTTACCTGCCAGTTACCTGCCAGATTCCTGCCAGCTTGCTGTCTTATTCCTGCCTGATATTCTGCTACTTGACTGCTAGCCTGAGGTCCGACGGTCTGCCTTCCAACTCCTGTCAGTCTGTCTATGGACCAGCTTGCCCGCTCACCTGGGAGCGCACATCTGCTACCTGCCTGCTAGCCTACCTGGAGGCTCCGCCGTCACGTGCTGTGACCACCTGCCTGTCCAGAGACTCCTGCCCGCTCACCTGGGAGCGCCCATCTGCTGCCTGTCTGCTAGCCTACCTGGAGGCTCCGCCGTCACATGCTGTGTCCACCCGCCTGTCCAGAGACTTCTGCCCGCTCACCTGGGAGCGCTCATCTGCTGCCTGTCTGTTGGTCTGCCTGGAGGCTCCGCCGTCACATGCTGTGATCACCCGTTTATCCAGAGACTCTCGCCGGCTCACCTGGGAGCTCACGTCTACCATCAGCCGCCACAGGTCGTACCAACCCTTTACCCAGAGACTGCCCCAGTCACTTGCCGTGACCTTCTGCCCGTTCATCCAGAGACTGCCCCGGTCACTTGCCGTGACCTCCTGCCCGTTCATCCAGAGACTGCCCCGGTCACTTGCCGTGACCTCCTGCCCGTTCATCCAGAGACTGTCCCGGTCACCTGCTGTGACTGCCTGCCTGGTCGCCACCCGCTCCCTTACAAGGACTGCCCCCTTGTATAGTAGCTCAGAGGTTCCGCCTCCCAGACCCGTTACACTAGTATGTGGTATTATTGGTCATTTTTAAAAAGAGTATTGGGTATTATAAGAAATGTTTAATAGGTTAGAGTAGAGTAGGAAGCTGACAGAAGAGTCTACCTTATTCTGGTGGTGGCTTTGATGGGAACTGTTAATGTGTGATCGGTGAGGACGTGGTGCAGAAGTGGAGTTTTTCCAAGAGTGGGCGGTGGGACTGTGGAAGATTCGAGGAATGGAGGCGGAGCTGCGGTGGAGGCCGAGATTGGGTGGAGCCTGGGGCGGAATCTCAAGGGGCCCCAAATATTTTGCCGGTATGGGGCCCTGAAATTCCTGGTGGCAGCCCTGTGCAGGGCACTTTGGTATGGAGAACTAAACCACTACCCACCAGAAGATGAAGAACTAAACTACTAGACAACAGGGGCTGGATATATGCCTTGGAGATCGCAGTCATACAGCTCAAGAGTTGTGGACAGCTATCCAGGCCGAGTTTGAGCAATGGCGGTCTCTACTGAACCTGGAGCCAGGGAAGGCCATGTGCGATAACAGTGCAAACCTGGTGTCGGCCCTATGCCAGGGCAACCTCACACACGTGCCTTGCATGGCTCACATCCTCAACCTGGTGATACAGCAATTTCTCAGCCTGGATGCGCTGCTTCAGAAACCATGATTGCTGTGTGCTCACTACCGCCATTCGCAGCCCGCAGGTCATTGACTTGCATTGCTATAGAGATCTTTCGGCCTACCGGTTAACCGGTGGATATGTGATGTGCCGATATGGTGTAGTTCAACTCTACATATGTTGCAGCGACTGTGGCAGCAGTTATGAGCCCTGGTGCAGTATGTTATTTTGCATAGCCTGGGACAACGCAGTACAGACGTGGTGCAAATCAGACTTGCGTAGTGGACACAGATGAAGGACCTCTGCACCCTTCTGTATATTTTCTAAATAGCTACTAAGATAGTTAGCGCTGACGATGCTGTCATCAGCATCACTATTCCGGTCATCTACTTGCTGGAGCACACTTTGAATAGTCTGCGGGAGGAGGTGGTGGCCCCAGGGAAAGAGAAGGAAGAGGAGGAAGCAGAGGAGCATGTGTAGTGCCCCGAGGGTTCGGTCGCTACAGAGGTATTGCACCTCAACCAGAGGTGTGATATCCCACTCCCGGGTAAGTATGGTGTGTGGACCAGGGCTCAGTTAGCTGCATGCATCACACACACCCCATTTCCAGGGGAAGGCTCAAAGGTGCTCCCATTAGTACAGTAATGCAGGCACGACAGATCATGTCCCTGGCTGGAGTGGGGAGGGGGGAGGAAAACCCAGTGATGAAGGAGCAGGAGGGGACGGTTTCTGGGCATAGGTAGGAACCCATTGGTTGCAAGTCACCTGGGCTCATACACTAGGGGAGGGTATATAAGGTGGGCACCATCTTAGTTCTGGGTCAGTTCACTCAGGAGGAGAAGAGAAGAGGAGTTCAGCCAGAGAGGGCTGACGGGGAGCTGTGGCTCAGTCTGGGCCCAGCTCCACGATGCAGGCCTAGGAGGAAGGCCAGAGCCAGCAAAAAGGAACAGAAACAGAAAGGAACCGAAACAGAAAGGAACAGAAACAGAAAGGAACAGCGAAGAAAGAGAAGTACCCAAAGTGTAGAAGGGCCCAGAGACACGAAAGCAGAAGGAACCCTAAGGACCCAGGAGATTACGGGTGACGGGTTGGCAGAACAGGGTACCGGATCCCAAGTTGGTGGAGGTGACTAATCCTTAACCAAGAACTGGTGGTCGTGATCATTTACTGGTGCGACCCCTCACTACACCTACTAGGAAGGCACACCACATAGGGTCAGGGAAGTGGACACCCAGTCCTCCCAGGAGAAGACCCGAGGTAGCTGGACAGAAGTAGTGTCACTGGTGGGGCACGGCTGACGAAAGGATAGAAGGGAGTCCTGTGCCACACTCCGGAATTGCCTGGGGGTTGATCGAGCCCCCTGCCTGGTGGACGCAGCACGGCTCGGGCGGTCCTATCTGTGCACAAGTGACCTGGATGAGAACTGTGAATAAAGAACCTGAACTGCAACACCTTGTCTCTGTGCTTTCTCACCGCGTTAGCACTACTAGTATTGGGACGCCCTGCACCACAACCACCATCATCACTCTACATTGCCCTGAGGCTAT
Source organism: Phyllobates terribilis (assembly GCF_046119375.1). Classification (NCBI taxonomy): domain Eukaryota; kingdom Metazoa; phylum Chordata; class Amphibia; order Anura; family Dendrobatidae; genus Phyllobates; species Phyllobates terribilis. Next base: position 157,348,603 of record NW_027362772.1, read on the forward strand.
ACTCCTCCCGTGGGGAGTTGTACTACACTCTGCTGCACCCACAACACCAGCCTCAGCGGTCTGCCCTGCAGCGGCGGTTCATCCTGACCGCAATCCACGGGTGGCGTAGTCGGACATGAAACCATAAAAAAAAACATAAATAGACTGCCACTGGTTTGACCACCCTGAGCCACGGGACCGGGTCGCCGCCACGGTGACTACAACCCACAGCATCCCACAGAAGGCCCGATTCCGGGTTCCCCACGCGGGCCAGGGGGCGCGTCAGATGCGGAAGGATAACAATATCTCTAAGTATCACACTGTTGTCGCACAGGCGGTTGCTATGGGAGGGTGGATTACAGTGATCAAGGGGGGCTCATGGTACCAGACAAGCTTTTAGTGTAGGTGCAGGAGCCAAGGAACAAATGGAGGGGTACGAGGAGGAAGAGGTGGTGGGTGCGCAGCAGTTAGGAAATGAAGAGGATAATGATCTCCTTTTTGTTGTCCATGGTTGGCAGGAGGGGACGGAGGAAGCAAGCTTGAGTGTTATCCCGCCACCAACACACTTTGGACTTGGACCTCATGGAAGTGACCGAGCCATGAGCGCTTTCTTGCTGAACTATATGCAACATGATTTTTTGCCCGCATTGTTAGGATTAGAAATAGTCCTGACTACTGGGTTGCCATTCTGTTGTATCCACGGTACAAGAGTAAATTTTGGCAGATGCTTCCCCTCCTGGAAAGGGACGCGCCCATGCTGGAGTATCAAAACATGCTTGAAGACAATCTTAAGAGTGGTTTTCCCCAAGACAGCAGTGAGTCACACAGTGCGCATCGCAGTTATAGACTTCCATCCCCGGGAACGTTGAGTCGTCAATGCAAAAACATTAGCAGCAGCAGAGTAAATGGCAGAAGCAATTTCTGTGAGTCGTTTCACACATTTTTTAGACAAGCTGGTATACCAGCAGAGTGTAGTGTAGACTGCCTAACTTTCATCAAGATGAACAAGTCATGGACCTCCAATGACTTTTGCACCCCAGTCGCAGACTGGGCAGACTAGGCGATGGTGTAGTTTTTAGTGTGCTGCATTGATCTCGTGTTATTGCAGTCTGTGACAACTTTGTAATGGCTTCTGTGCCTGCTGTTGCTACTGCTGCTGATGTTAATACTAACAATTTTTTTAAATTTGGAGACTCCAAGTTGGGTCTACTTCTGGTGGGTTGCCTATAGTGGAAGGAGTGTCAGAGCCCCATTATACTATTTCTACTCTGGGGAATTTGATAATGTCTGTAAAGCCCTGTGGAATTAAAGGCGCTATATAGGTGAAGAAAATAAATAAATAAAAATTGATGCCACTTTGGTGGTATCTGCCCATAATTCTTGGAAATGTTTGGTCTCCAGGTTGGGTCTCCTTCATGTGTGTTGCCTGAATTTGGCAGAGCTCTCAGAGCACCAGGCCTAAACCTGTCATTCATCCACCTGTGATTAAAGTTTAAGCTAGAAATGCTGTTCCAAGCCCTGTCCAATGATGAAATATGGCCTGGCTTCAGGACCACACTATTAGGACAACCAATTTCGATTCTGAAAATTGGACTCTTGGATGGAGCACAATATTAGCACAAAACATTTATATGCTAAAATGTGGCCTGGTTTCTGGACCACGCTATTAGGACAAAGAATTTAGATTGTGAAATGTGGACTCCTGGCTAGAGCACAATACTAGCACAAAATAATTAAAAGCTGCAATGTGGCGTGGTTTCTGTAGCACGGTAGAACCAGAAAAAAATTACTTTTCTAATGTCAACCCCTGGATGGAGCAGAATATCAACCTCAAAGAATTAAAAGCTTAATTGTGGACTAGTTTCTGTAGCACGGTAGTAAAAGAAGAAATTTTGATTTTATAATGTCAATCCCTGACTGGAGCTGAATATCAGCACCAAAGAATTAAAAGATCAAATGTGGCAGTGTTTCTGTAGCACAGTAACAACACAACAAATTTAGATTTTATAATGTCAACCCCTGTATGGAGCAGAATATCAGAACCAAAGAATTAAAAGCTGAAACGTGGCCTGCTTTATGTAGCACTGTAGTAAGACAGCAAAGTTAGATTTTATCATGTGAACCCCTGTATGGAGAACAATATAAGCACCAAAGAATTTAAAGCTAAAATGTGGCCTGCTTTATGTAGCACATGACAGAGGGTATCTGCGAGTCATGGGGTTAATAGTACCCTATTACTATAAATTTTCCATCCACCTTTTAAAATAAACACACCACACATTTTTTGTTGGATTAAATTGGCCACAGCAGCCGCACTGTGTCTACCGCACCTGCGGGTTGTGCTCTGCTGTTCTTGACTACTGCACCTGCGAGTTTTGCTCTGCTCTGCTTGTCTACCGCACCTGCGGGTTTTGCTCTGCTCTGCTTGTCTACCGCACCTGCGGGTTTTGCTCTGCTCTGCTTGTCTACCGCACCTGCGAGTTTTGCTCTGCTTGTCTACCGCACCTGCAGGTTTTGCTCTGCTCTGCTTGTCTACCGCACCTGCGGGTTTTGCCCTGCTCTGCTTGTCTACCGCACCTTCGGGTTTTGCTCTGCTCTGCTTGTCTACTGCACCTGTGGGTTTTGCTCTGCTCTGCTTGTCTACCACACCTGCGGGTTTTGCTCTGCTCTGCTTGTCTACCGCACTTGCGGGTTTTACTCTGCTCTGCTTGTCTACCGCACCTGCGGGTTGTGCTCTGCTCTGCTTGTCTACCGCACCTGCGGGTTTTGCTCTGCTCTGCTTGTCTGCCGCACCTGCGGGTTTTGCTCTGCTCTGCTTGTCTACGGCACCTACGGGCTTTGCTCTGCTTTGCTTGTCTACCACACCTGCGGGTTTTGGTCTCCTCTGCTTGTCTACCGTACCTGCGGGTTTGCTCAGCTCTGCTTGTTTACTGCACCTCTGGGTTTTGCTCTGCTCTGCTTGTCTACCGCACCTGCGGGTTTTGCTCTTCTCTGCTTGTCTACCGCACCTGCGGGTTTTGCTCTGCTCTGCTTGTTTACCGCACCTGCGGGTTTTGCTCTGCTCTGCTTGTCTACTGCACCTGCAGGTTTTGCTCTGCTCTGCTTGTCTACCGCACCTGCGGGTTTTGCTCTGCTCTGCTTGTCTACCGCACCTGAGGGTTTTGCTCTGCTCTGCTTGTCTACCGCACCTGTGGGTTTTGCTCTGCTCTGCTTGTCTACCCCACCTGCGGGTTTTGCTCAGCTCTGCTTGTCTACCGCACTTGCGGGTCTTGCTCTGCTCGTCTACCGCACCTGCAGGTTTTGCTCTGCTCTGCTTGTCTACCGCACCTGCGGGTTTTGCTCTGCTCTGCTTGTCTACCGCACCTGAGGGTTTTGCTCTGCTCTGCTTGTCTACCGCACCTGTGGGTTTTGCTCTGCTCTGCTTGTCTACCCCACCTGCGGGTTTTGCTCAGCTCTGCTTGTCTACCGCACTTGCGGGTCTTGCTCTGCTCGTCTACCGCACCTGCGGGTTTTGCTCTGTTCTGCTTGTCTGCCGCACTTGCGGCTCTGTTCCTTTATCCCAGTCTGTACTGGTCCCTATCCTGCCTGCGTTCCTACCTGCCAGTACTCACCTATCTGTATACCAGCCGTACCTGCCAGTACCCACCTGTCAGTATGCCAGCCTAACCTGCCTGGTCCTGCATTCCCCGGTGTGGGTCAACAGCTGTGACCGGGGTCTGACCTGGAGTAGCACCTGATCCCTCTGCTCGGTTCCTCCCTGGTTCACGGAGTCGATTGAGCCGCCATGCGACCTTGGTCGGACCCAGTTGATACTTAGTCACGCCCATCCAGGCACTCCTCGGTTCATGGTCTAGTGGTATCACTAACCACGCTCACGCCAGTCAGTCCGGGCGTGTGCGTAACAATAAACACTTGAAATAGATCACTCTGTTTGTAATGACTCTATATAATATATGTAATTCACTTTTTGTATTGAAGAACTAAAATAAGTTAACTTTTTGATGATATTCTAATTTAGTGAGATGCACCTGTAAAATCTCAAATTTGGCCTAGTTTGTGTAGCACAGTAGTAGCAGCAAATATTGAGATTTAGTAATGTGAACTCCTGGATTGAGCTGAATATCAGCAGCAAAGAATTAAAAGCTCAAATATGGCATGGTTTCTGTAGCACGGTAGTAACAGGAAATATTGAGATTTAGTAATGTCAACCTGTTATGATCTGCAACATGTACTAAGGAAAGATAGGGGAAAGCTGTCCCTACAGTAAGACTAAGCTGAATCCCTACGGGCTGCCTGTTCCTAGCGAACAGACCCGCCTTAGTCCTCGGCTAGTGTGAACGAAGACCTATAGAATTAAGGGAGGGGTCCCTAAAAAAACTAAGGACTGGGACAAAAATGGGACACCTCCTAAACAGAGAAGTTGTTGCAGAACACAAAAAGACAAACTGACAAAAATGTACTAGAGGTCCCAGAGGACCAAGCGAACTTGACAGAGAAAGGCACCGAAGCACCAGGCTAGAGAAACGGTCAAACACTGAAGTCCAGCACAGCCACAAGGGCGGAGCTGGAATATAAAGGCAGATGGTCACGTGATCGCAAAACACAAGATGGAAAAAACAAACAGGAGGGTTCTAACACAACCCCTGGATGGAGCAGAATATCAGCACCAAAGAATTAAAAGCTCAAATATGGAATGGTTTCTGTAGCACGGTAGTAACAGAACAAATTAAGGTTTTATAATGTGAACCTCTGGATGGAGCAGAATAGCAGCACCAAAAAATTAAAAGCTGAAATGTTGCTGGCTTTATATAGCAAAAGTAGTAAGACAACAAAGTTAGATTTTATCATGTCAACCCCTGTATGGAGAACAATATGAGCACCAAAAAATTGCAAACGGAGATGTGGCCTGCTATATCACATTAGTAACAGAAAAAGTTAGATATTTTTACTCTGGATGATGTCTGGATACAGCTGAATTTCACCAAATAGAAATACAAGCTGGGATGTGGCCTGCTGTATCACGTTAGTAGCAGAAAAAAATAGATTTTTTTTACTGTGAATGAGGCCTGGATACAGTAGAAAATATGTGCCAAAAAATATAAGCTGAGATGTGGCCTGCTGTACATAGCACAGTAGTAACAGAAAAAAAATAGATTTTTTTTTTTACTGTGGAAGAGCTCTGGATACAGTTCAATTTCACCACCAAAAAATTACAAGCTGAGATGTGGCCTGCTGTATGTAGCATGGTAGTAACAGAAAAAAATAGAGTTTCAAAGGTGTACTGCTGAATAGAGAACAATATCAGCACAACAGAATTCTATGCTGAAATGTGGCCTGCTGTCTCTGTCTGGACAACACTAATAGCAAAAATTATTGTCTGCTAGAAGGTCGATTTCCCAGCCACACAGGATCCTATCTATCTAAACTATCTGACATAGAAGTAACCGCCTAGCTAACTATCTCACTCTCTCAGTATCCAGGAGCAGTATCAGGAGTAGCCTCCCTGCGCTGTTACACTGACAAAATGATGCTAAAACGACATGTCCGCTCTTTATATGGAGAGGGACATGTGACTTCAGCAGCCAATGACAGAAGTCTTTGTGTCTGGACATTGTGGATGGCTCATGCGCCCTGACTGGCTTGCCGAAATCTGCACACATTAAGTTAAGAAAGAAATATATATATTAACAGCCCGCTGTTACTCTGAGCTCTCCCACCCCTCCCCTCATCAACCAAGTCCCACCCCCCCCGTATGTGTCATTACGATCCTCCTGTGAAAGGCAGCGTTTAGCTGGCATTCATAGGGAATCATGATTTTCTGTATACATAGCAGTGCTGAAACCCTGCTATGTGTAGCACAAACATTCAGCTTCAAGTCCCCTAAGAGGACAATTAAATCCAGTAAAAAGTGGAAAAAAAAGTTTTTAAAAATATGAAAAAAATAAAAAAAAACACAAAAGTTTCCCCACTAAAAATAAAACAAAAAATAAAATAAAAAATACACATATTTGGTATCACTGCATTCATAAAAGTCCAATTTATCAAAATATAAAATAAATTAATCCGATCAGTAAACGGCATAATGAAAAAAAATCAAACCGCCAGAATTACATTTTTGGGCTGCCGCAACATTGCAATAAAATGCAATAAGAGGCGATCAAAATATCTTATCAAAATGGTATTAATAAAAATGTCAGCTCAGGGTGCAAAAAATAATCCCTCACCCGGCCCCAGATCCCGAAAAATGGAAACGTTATGGGTCTCAGAAAATGGCGGCAAAAGCAGAAAAAAATTTTCTTACAAATTTCTGAATTTGTTTTCACCGCGTAAATTAAAAAAAACTATACATGTTTGGAATCTGCATACTCATACTGACCTGGAGAATCATATTGTCAGGTCAGTTTTACCATATAGTGAACATGGCAAATAAAAAACCCAAAAAACAATTGTGACATTGGACTTTTTTTTTGCAATTTTAACACACTTGGAATTTTTTTCCCGTTTTCCAGTACACTATGTGGTAGAATAAATGGTGTCAATCAAAAATACAACTTGCATAACAAAAAACAAGCCCTCGTACGGGCTATATTGATGGAGAAATAAAAAAATAAACAAAAAAAAAAGGGGAGGAAAAAGGGGAGGAAAAAAATGAAGAAAAGGAAAATGGGCATGACGTGAAAGGGATAAGGGTGGGTGACTAAAAAACAAGAAATGTGTTTTTTTTTAGTTTTTTTTACAGCACCATTCACATGCACCCAAAAATATTTTATTTTTATTTTTCTTATGTATTTTATTCTGTTATTTAATCTATTATTTTATTATTAATTCTAACAATAAAAAAAATAATAAGGAAAAAGGACAATTTACATTTTTTGGGGATTTTTTAAATATATTTTTTTCTTAATCATTCTTTTATTTATTTAATAAGACCCCACTATAAGACTTCTTCCACTCGACTCAATGTAAAGGCTGTAACCGGATGTTGATGTCAGCAAACTAGTGGGGGGATGCAATAGCGAGTGTAGAGAAGTGGTGCTGTACTGAGAGGCAAGTTTAGGCTTTTTTTATTAAACCACCTTGGGCCCTTTGAGGATTAGATGTACTGTAGGGGATCCTCTGTGAGGATCTGAGGTTGTGGGTTGTAATAATCTTTTAGACAGGTTAACAACATAACTATTTTTATTCCTGAAGTCCACGATCTTATAGCAACTCCGAGTAGATGGCCACAATGCAATGCTCCCAGTCCACAAGATCACAACCCAGGACCATTAGTTCCACTGCCCCCATACCAAGCGATACCCACTGTCTCCCAACTTTTGGTTGGCAAAGAGATTTGTATCTCCCACCGGTATAGTCTGCAGTCACAGCCCAAGCTTCTCCAGACAATGGATACCACAACTGTAGCACGTGTATCCAGCTCCAGCCAGCAACAACATACTGTACAGTCACAACCTAGGTTCTTCCAATGTCTTCATGGGTTCAGTAATGGGCAGTGGAGTAGACCTGTATTCCACCTTGGGCTGATCTCCTGTAGAGTCTCACTGGAGAAGGAGAGAAGATCCCCTTTTACACCCACAGCTCTTATTCAGTGCATTTTCCTACAGAATTGGGGGGATGTGGGATGAGGTAATCCCTCATTGTTCTGTTGTTCAATTAACCTGCATATTTGTCCTCTAAATTGTGTAGACTAGTAAACAGCAGGGACTGATACAATATGTAATCAACAGGTATTCCACAAATTAACATACAATAAAAGTCAACTTACAGACTCATATGAACAATGGCTCATGTCCCTTGGCCTACTGAACAATACGTCTGGCATAATTAAAAATAAACACTGTGTCGTTATACCCTCTAATGATTTTGGGTGGATTTATAGTGGATTATTACGTCCCACTGACACCATATTTATTGGTAAGCAGATCTGTAAAACTGCGATTATTTATAAAACTTATTTACTCATAGACTGAAGACAGAACAGCCTGGAAACTATGTATAGTTTTGACTGCCTCATAAAGGACTTTTTTAAAACTTTATGACAACTCAAAGCATTTTCTCATAAAAATTCTCTTTGGGGATCACTTGTCAGTATTGATGCCAAAAACAGCAGTAACATTGCAAAATAAACAAATTAAAATGTTTCCATTGAGAATAATTACTGAATCATTTACTATTTTTGCTTGGAGAACTGATAGATGCCACGATTTATTATATATTTATAGGGTATCTCCACATTATATAGAACATGCCTTCATACAGACAAGTTGATTCAGACATATATGTCAGTGCCACGGCTCCAAGCTTGTTTGCTTGAATAGCTGCCCATGAACTTGCATCAGCCATAAAGATGGCCACCTCCTATTTTAAGTGCAGATCTAAAAAAAAGCATATTATTGGAAATCACGATTGGAAATATTAATATCATCACTTTATAAACTCTTTTCATTCAAAACCAATAAAAAAAGAGCAACATTCACATACATCTACATGATATCTACAACATCTTGCTTGACCATCATCAACCATCTACAACATCTCGACCATCTACAACATCTTGGGGACCATCTTGCAGCAGACCTTAAAAGTTAGGGCTCATTCAGATGTCCATTTTTAACCAGAGTTTCTTCTGAGTTTCTTCAGAGTTTCATCAACTTTCCCTAACTTTTCCTATCTGGCAGTCCATAAAAAATGGACTGCACTCGGACCACATCCAAGTGCTCTTTGATTTTTGTCACAGACCCATAAAATTGCCTTGCAGATTTTGATCCAACATCTGGATCAATATTGGACATTTCTCCTCAATTTTGCACTTGACCCGCCCAAATGTCTTCTTTGATTGGAGTTGATCTCTTTCTTTTTTAGCTCCACTCAGTCCAGACCACCATGAAAACTTCTTCAAACCATGACTTGTCTCTACAAAGATCTCTGCCCATGTTTGAATCCTCAAACTCCATACAAGATCATTACACTGCCACACACCGTGCCCTGTTTATATGCATATATATATATATATATATATATATATATAGTTTTTTATATATATATATATATATATATATATATATATATATATATATATATATATATATATATACATACATATACAGGGTGGGCCATTTATATGGATACACCTAAATTAATTGGGAATGGTTGGTGATATTAACTTCCTGTTTGTGGCACATTAGTATATGGGAGGGGGAAAACTTTTCCAGATGGGTGGTGACCATGGTGGCCATTTTGAAGTCGGCCATTTTGGATCCAACTTTATTTTTTTCAATGGGAAGAGGGTCATGTGACACATCAAACTTATTGAGAATTTCATAAGAAGAACAATGGTGTGCTTGGTTTTAATGTAACTTTATTCTTTCATGAGATTTTTACAAGTTTATGACCACTTATAAAATGTGTTCAAAGTGCTGCCCATTATGTTGGATTGTCAATGCAACCCTCTTCTCCCACTCTTGACACACCGATAGCAACACCGCAGAAGAAATGCTAGCACAGGCTTCCAGTATCCGTTGTTTCAGATGCTGCACATCTCGTATCTTCACAGCATAGACATTTGCCTTCAGATGACCCCAAAGATAAAAGTCTAAGGGGGTCAGATCGGGAGACCTTGGTGGCCATTCAACTGACCCACGATGACCAATCCACTTTCCAGGAAACTGGTCATGTAGGAAAGCTCGGACCTGACACCCATAATGTGGTGGTGCACCATCTTGTTGGAAAAACTCAGGGAACGTGCCATCTTCAGTGCATAAAGAGGGCAACACATCATCATGTAGCCATTTCAGATATCCAGTGGCATTGAGGTTTCCATTGATGAAGAATGGCCCCACTATCTTTGTACCCCATATACCACACCATACCATCAACATATGAGATGTGCAGCATCTGAAGCAACGGATACTGGAAGCCTGTGCTAGCATTTCTTCTGCGGTGTTGCTATCAGTGTGTCAAGAGTGGGAGAAGAGGGTTGCATTGACAATCCAACACAATGGGCAGCACTTTGAACACATTTTATAAGAGGTCATAAACTTGTAAAAAACTAATGAAAAAATAAAGTTACGTTAAAACCAAGCACACCATTGTTTTTCTTATGAAATTCTCAATAAGTTTGATGTGTCACATGACCATCTTCCCATTGAAAAAAATAAAGTTGGATCCAAAATGGCCAACTTCAAAATGGCCACCATGGTCACCACCCACCTGCAAAAGTTTTCCCCCTTCCATATACTAATGTGCCACAAACAGAAAGTTGATATCACCAACCATTCCCATTTAATTTAGGTGTATCCATACAAATGGCCCATCCTGTATATATATATATATATATATATATATATATATATATATATATATATATATTTATCCAGCAGATATACAATTGAACAACCCCGCGACAGACTATAAAATTATACCCTTTAGTGCCTCGCCCGTGTAGGTTATTGTTCAACTTTCTATTCAACAAATAAATAAAATGAAACAAAAGACATGAGGTCACCACATTTTTTAGAAGCAAAAATTCAACAAATATGCAATGTGTGCACATACCCTAAGCCATGTGTGAACCACCACTACTTGAGCCATAGCCATGATAGTCCTGACTTTGTGTTGTAACATGGAGACCACAGACCCAATTCCAGCACAGTTCCACATGTTGGCTAGAGACGCCGATGTGGCGCCCTGCTGCGCATTGGTGCGACAGATCCCAGAGGGGTGCATGGACGGATTCCTGCACAAGAGGCCCTCATAGCATTCACACACCTCCACCTTCCACCTCAGACCACCAGAGGGAGCCCGGATAGGGATATAAATAGGGAAGGTGGAGCTAGGCAGGTCAGTCTAAGTCTGAAATCTACTGCAGCCAGAGAAGTTGCCAGCTCAGTACAGACTTAGGGAGCTCAGTTAGTGAGCCTAAGGCGTGCCGACGCCATAAGAGCGGTGAAGAGTAGCGAGGCCTACTGCCAGTGTGAAGCCTAGTGAGGGCCCCGAGCGAGGCCGAAGGCAAGTGGAGTAAGCGAGCTACATAGGGGGCAGAGGAGCTTAACCAGCTCACGCCACAACCTTTTACCGGACACCGGGTCCGCGTCTGCAGGGATCTCTACGACCAGCAGAAACAACCGGAACCCCTGGTGAACTACATGTCCCAGGAACACCAAAAGCTGACTGTTATACCAGGGTCAGGAGTCACTGAGGCCCAAGAGACCGGGGAGTGTGATCTCCAACAGAAGGCCCTACCACCAGGTCAGCCGGTGCAAGACAGAGACCAAGTTAGGCCTAGCTCCAGGCAGGTCATAAACTTATCATGAAAAGGCAAGAAACAGGAGGCCCCACACCCGCTCACTGGGGAGAGTCCCGATATGCACCCTTCACCCTACAGTGCCCTGGATCGTGCCTGAAACACCACCAGTAAAGGTACTGAAGTGAACTGTTGTGAGTGTGCCTATTCTTCCTCTGACTCGGCTGGGTCCCCTCTGTCCTGCATCCCTTCTCCTACGCTGCCCTGAGGCCCAACTCCACCTGTGGGAAGCCGCGCTAACTAAGCTGCCTGATCACCGGCCTCAGAGGACTATAGCAGCGCTGGTGATCCTCACCAGACACCACGGGTGGAATCACGAACTTTCCCCTTTCCCATACACCTTTTCCCCCATTCCATCTTGCTTTTAAGAGTGACCCCAGGGTACGGCCCCGGGAGCCGGCCACCGCGGCATCCCCAGAAAACCAACAACAAGGCCTGGGCGCCGAGTCGTCCCCATCCCCTGGGCACATCACCGAGACCCTTCTGAAATCAGAATTTCGAATATGACTGTCCGATATGTATGTAATTGTCTGTTTTTTTAAGCCATCACCATTGACCATTATTTACTACTTATACTTTTTCGTACTTTTAATGTATTTTGGATATGTAATAAAAATTGTATTTTTACATACTTCTTTGTCTACTTTACTTGAAGTTTAGACACTCCACTTTCTGTGTAGGTACCATGTATAAATTAGGTGTTTTCCACATCTAATTTTTGGGGGGATTATAAATCCCTTTACTAAGCATCATGTCCTTTTTGGATAATTTTTCTAGAGTTTTGAATATGTTGGCTTTGATTGAACAGTATTATACCAGAGAGAATTTCTCCATGCACCAAACTAGGTTCATCTCTATGGTCCACAGCCGGATCTTTAAACTATGTTTTCTCTGAAATGCCGGAGCATTTCAGAGAAAAATATACCTGGCTGCAATTGTGCATTCATGCTCTGATTCATGGGCAGCATGAATCAACCGACAGGTTCCCTTTAAAAATTACTCTAAATAAATTGCGATTTTTGCAATCTCACATATGTTCTTTGATCACAAATTTGTTCTCTTGATAATTTTGCAAATTTTGCAGATTGCAATTAAAAAACATCAGCATATGTAACATTCATGGACAGTGGTCAGGGCCCAGTGGTAAAGGGTCACTCTTCTTAATTGCATCTAATCTTGTGAGCATGTTTGTCTACATGAGGTGTCTATTCTGTCTGCTGAGACAGCGAGGTTAAAATTAGACTGTCAGGATAGTCTAGATTCCAGTTCTGAAGAAGTTGTAACTGGACCACGTAGCATGATGAATGTAATGTGACAGCAGCTCTTGCTTTATGCGTTGAGGTCAATGGCTGCCACTGGTGCTCTTCTCACTTAGGTTTTCTGGACTTTCCCTTGCTTTTCCTATAATGGACTATGTCATAATGAGTGTGTCCACTGAGTGCTCTCTGTTGCATATACAGCTGCATCTCACAAAATTAGAATATCATCAAAAAGTTAATTTATTTCAGTTCAATACAAAAAGTGAAACTCATATATTATACTAGCTATTAAACCCGTTCTACGCCTGGGTGGCAAGCATTTTTATTGATATATGGTCTCCCATGCTGGTATGTGCTGCCCCCCTCCTGGTATTTGTGCTGACCCCATCCTGTCCCCACCATTCTATCTGGTATGCATGGCACCCCTCATTCCCATCCTGGTATGCATGGCACCCCTCCCCACCAATCCTGGTATGCATGGCACCCCTCACCCCCAATCCTGGTATGCATGGCACCCCTCACCCTCAATCCTGATATGCATGGCACCCCTCACCCCCAATCCTGGTATGCATGGCACCCCTCACCCCCAATCCTGGTATGCATGGCACCCCTCACCCCCAATCCTGGTATGCATGGTGTGACACCCCAGGGGTCTGGTTGCCACAGTGATAGAGATATTACGTCTGAGAGCAGGTGGGAGGTCTCTTGGTCAGGGATCCTATGCATGCCACACCTCCTGCCCAGTCCTGGGAGGGGAAGAACTTCCCCTATATAAACCTAGGGCTGAGGCAGGGTTAGTGAGGAGAGAAGAAGTAGAGAAGAGAAGCAGCATAGGAAGAAACAACAGGAGCTCTGTGGGAGCAGTGCTACAAGGAGTCAGGGGCTGGCAGCTGCAGAGCTCGCCCTGACTGAGAAGATTTCTTACCGGACCCGGAGTCCGAGGCTGTGGGGACTAACTCCTACCCAGCAGCAGAATCCGTCAGGCAGGGGATTCCAGGTCCTCTGGCCAAGAAACCCGAAGGCACGGTCACACGCATGGGACCAGCACCGCCGTCGTGGAGCGGAAGCTACTAGAAGGCCCCGAGTCACCGGCCATACGGGTGAGCACCACACGGTACACTCAGGGACGTGGGCTACTTATACCCGCCTCTAGCAAGGTAGCCAGAAGAGTACAGTTAGTTTGGGAGGCCGACAACTCCGCCTGGCCAGGGGAGATCCCATCTGCTCAAGGACTGACCAGGCCCCAATCGCTAGCCAGTACTCCGGGAGGGTCTATCTTTGTCACCAGTAAAGACCCTGAACTACACCGTACCGTCTCCGAGTGGTTCCTGCTACCCCCATCATCCACGTTAGCTGCCCAGAGGCCATACCCCTCCCGTTGGGGGTTATACCACCATCGCTGCACCCATACTACCGGCCTCAGCGGACTGTTCTGCAGCGGCGGCCTTGTGACCGCAAATCAACGGGTGGCGTAGCCGACACAGAAACAACAACTACCAAGACTGCCAGCCACTCAGTTTGACTCCCTGGGCACGGACCGGGTCACCGCCACGAGACTACTACCCCCATCTGATCCGGATCCGGGTAAGCTCCCCCGTGCGCGCGAAGCAGCAGGCCCAGGGGCGCGTCAACTTTTGGCGTAGTCGGCAGGATCTCGTGCCCGTAACCACCGGGTACTGCGTGCCTGAAAAAGAGACTTTTAAAACTTACCATCCGTGAAGATTCCCGCCATCCGGCGCCATCTTCAGCCTTCTTCCCGCCATCCGTGAGGTTTTACCGCCATCCGGCGCCATCTTCAGCCTTCTTCCCGCCATCCGTGGAGTTTTCCCGCCGTTGGCCGCCATCTTGAAGACGCCGCGCGGGAAGAAGAGGGGCGTGGACTCCGAAAGCGCGCGAGAACTGAAGCCCCGCCTCACGTCCGGACGTTGCGTAAGGTCCTGGAAGGAGCCCAGCAGACGCCGACGTCACAGGAGCGCGACGGAAGGTCCTCAACCCTGACGATCCACTGCGGAGCCGCGGCCTACGGAAGAGGATCATCGCAAGGTAGGCCACGGTCCACTAGGGGGGAGAAGGATGTCGGATACGGAGGAGAGCTTCACCGCTCCAACCCCCGCCAGCGCCACCGCTGTGGCGGTCATGCCTTTCACCATGCCCTATATCCCGGGGGCAGCCTGGCTACCCCAGTACTCAGGGGAGTCACATACCCTGCAGGACTTTAGAGAAAAACTGGATAGCCTCTTCCAGGTGTACCCCCTCACAGAAGAGCAAAAAGTGAGCATCCTGGTGGCCCAATTAACCGGGGCAGCCCAAAGGGAGGTAAAGTCCTGGCCACCTGGGGGGAGGACTGTCGCAGGGATACTAACCCGGCTGAGGGACACCTTTGATACCCGCACCTCAGCCGAGATCAAGCTTAGATTCTACGGGTGCAAACAGCGGGCACATGAGAGTATAAGGGACTATGCCCTGAACCTACAAGAGGCCCTGAGGGCCATTAAGCAGACCGACCCTGACGGCGTGGGAGACGAGGACAGGCTGTTAACGGAACAATTTATAGAGGGTTTATATTGCAATGCCCACCGAACCCAGTTGCGGGCAATGGCCTTACAGGACCCTCATCTGGGATTTGCACAGTTCAAGGACAGAGCCATCCGGGTGCTCCGAGAACCGGCACCAGGTGGCGTTGTGACCCACAGACGCCCCACTACCACTTAACACCAGGAGGCGGCGCCCTTGTCGGCAGGGCCTGTGGGAGCTGATGCGCAGGTTTTGAACAATGACTCGGCTCCAGACCTGCACCATCAGGTCCAAGAGCTAGCTAAAAGCGTTGCTGCGCTAACCCGAACTGTGCAGTCTTTACCGGTTTCCACTCCAGGGAAGATCCAGCTGGCATCCGGACCGGAGGACATCCCGTGGCGTCGACCAAGGAGGACCCCACCGGCCAGAGGAAGACCCAGCGACCGATACAACGAGGACGGACAACCCATCTGCCGCCGCTGCAATCAACCCGGACATATGGCAAGGTACTGTCCTTTAAACGGGCACAACCTAGGGTAGAGGGCCAACCCCTAGGAAAAAGATCATCAGGCCCATCGAACTGGCGCGACAAATATGTGGGCGGACGTCCAGTCTTGCCTGTGGTACTGGATGGCATTCCTATGAGTGCCCTACTGGACACCGGATCACAGGTCACCACCATCCCGTATGTGCTCTTCAAGCAGTACTGGAATGACTCGGATATTACCCGCTACCCTGACGACGATTTGAGTATCATCGCCAGCAATGGTCAGCCCGTGCCACAGATCGGATTTAAAGAGGTGACCATTAAAATTGGTAGAGTTGAACTGGCAGCACAGGGACTGATCATTGTAGACATTGACAAACACGAGAGTCACCCAAAGATAACTCTAGGAACTAATGTAATTGAAAATTGTCTTGCAGAGGTGATTTTCCTTTTACAGCAGGTTGCCAAGAACGCCAGCTCCGGCGAGCAGCGAGTGCTCCAATAAGAGATCCGGGCACTGATGCGACGGCAACAGGTGGAACTCTCTGGCGGTGAGATTGGTAGCGTGAGAATTTGTGACCCTTTCCCTATTGCCATGCCCCCAAAAAGTGAAATGATGATTTGGTGCCGGGCAGCTATTGGTCTGAGAGGTAGAGATTACCAGGCAATGGTAGAGCCAGTTTACTCAGACAGTAGGCCCACCATCTTGACAGCACGGGGGGTGGTTAATGTACGCCATGGGAGGGTGCCCGTTCGCATAATCAATATCGGGAAGAGGGAAGTGTACCTGCCCCGGTATGCCACGCTAGCCAAATTATATACCATCAACCAAAATGCTATACAATCTGTGGAACCCTTGCCTCCATCTCACCCGGAGGAAGGTAACGGCTCTAAGAAAACAATGGAGGACTGGTGTCAGCAACTACATTTGGGTACTGACTCCACTCCCTCACACCAGAAACAGGGAGTCTATCGGGTGGTTCAAGAGTACGAGAGAGTGTTTAGTAAACACCCGTTAGACTTCGGGCGAGTCAAGGGGGTAGAACACCACATCCCCACGGGAGACCATCCTCCCATAAAAGAGAGGTATCGACCCGTACCCCCTGCACACTACCAACACGCCAAGGGGATGCTTAGAGACATGAAGGAGGCTGGGGTGATCAGGGATAGCTGTAGCCCCTGGGCAGCTCCACTAGTCTTAGTCAAAAAGAAAGACAACACCATGAGGATGTGTGTAGATTACCGGAAAATCAACCGTATCACACACAAGGATGCATACCCCTTACCAAGGATAGAGGAGTCTTTGGCTGCTTTAAGATCTGCTAACTTCTTCTCTACCTTGGATCTCACTAGTGGGTACTGGCAGGTTCCTGTAGCAGAGGCGGACGGGGAGAAGACCGCATTCACCACCCCGATGGGACTTAGCGAGTTTACCTGTATGCCGTTCGGACTCTGCAACGCACCAGGAACCTTCCAACGATTAATGGAGTGCTGTCTGGGCCACAGAAACTTCGAGACGGTCCTGTTGTACCTGGACGATGTCATCGTATATTCTAAGACTTATGAGGACAACCTGAAACACCTGGCGGAAGTGTTCGAAGCTCTGGCAAGCTACGGCCTAAAGGTGAAACCCTCCAAGTGTCACCTCCTGAATCCAAAGGTGCAGTACCTGGGACACGTGGTGAGCGCTGACGGAGTGGCTCCCGACCCTGATAAGATCACCGCAATTAAGGAATGGCCAAGTCCCTCCAGTGTAAAGGAAGTGCGGCAGTTCCTCGGGTTGGTAGGCTACTACCGCAGGTTCATCCCCGGTTTCACCAAAAAGGCAGCGCCTATGCAAGACCTCCTGATAGGCCAGTCCCGGAAGGCCAAGAACCAGAAGCCGCCCTTCAGATGGGAGAAGTTGGAAGAAGAGTCCTTCCGCCAGCTGAAGATGGCCCTCACGGAGGATGAAATCCTGGCGTACCCGGATTACAGCCAGCCCTTTATCCTCTACACCGACGCAAGTAACATCGGGCTAGGAGCCGTGCTGTCCCAGATCCAGCAGGGGAAAGAGCGAGTAATCGCTTACGCCAGCCGAAAACTGCGACCCACCGAAAGAAACCCTGAGAATTACAGCTCATTTAAGCTAGAGTTCCTGGCAGTGGTGTGGGCAGTCACCGAACGCTTTAAGCACTACCTCGCTTCTTCCCGGTTCGTCGTGTACACGGATAACAACCCGTTGACACACCTGGACACGGCAAGACTCGGTGCCCTAGAGCAGAGATGGATGGCCCGCCTGTCCAACTACGAGTTCACCATCAAATACCGGGCAGGACGCTCCAATACCAACGCGGACGCCCTGTCCAGGATGCCAAACCTACCGGACGTAGGAGAAGATCCAGAGGGACTGGAAGAAGTCGAACTCCCCGCGTTTCACCGTCATGGGACTATCCAGTATTCCCATCGGGTAAGGAGTAAGCAAGGCGCTACGCTTAACCCCTTACCTCACTACAACTGGGCGGAAACGCAGGACAGTGACCCTGCCGTCCGGCTGGTGAAGGAGATGCTGACTCGGCCAGAGGCTCGCCTTGACCCAGACGCTCCGGAGGAAGCCAAGCAACTGTGGGCAGAAAAGAGTAGACTGTTCCTTTACAAGGGGAAGTTGTGCCGCAGAATGGTTAACTCCCGGACGCATGAACTAATCTGGCAAGTAGTGGTGCCACGAAGAGACGCAGCCATGGTGATGGAGGCATACCACGACGGGGCTGGACACTTCGGATGGAAGAAGCTGGAGTTCCTGCTGCGCGAGCGGTTCCACTGGGTAGGCATGAGGGGAACCATCGAGAGGTGGTGCAGAGACTGTGGCCCGTGCAACCTAAGAAGGAAGGACCGTGCCAGCCAGAAGACTCCCCTGCAGTCCATCGTCACCCGGCAGCCGTTGGAACTGGTAGCCTTGGATCATGTAAAACTGACCCCAAGCAGGAGTGGCTACGTCTACGCACTAACCATCGTGGATCACTACTCCCGGTTCTTGGTTGTCGTCCCTGTCAAGGACTTAACAGCTCGAACAGCAGCTAGAGCCTTCCAGCAGCATTTCTGCCGTCCACACGGGTACCCGGACCAAGTGTTGACAGACCAGGGACCTGCCTTTGAAGCGGAGGTCTTCCAAGAATTCTGCACTCTGTATGGCTGCCGGAAGATAAGGACAACACCCTATCATCCGCAAACTAATGGACTTTGTGAGAAAATGAACCAGGTGGTAATGGATCTTCTGAAAACGTTGCCCCTGGAAGAACGCAGTCTGTGGCCTGAGAAGCTGCCCGATCTGGTGGACCTATACAACCACATCCCGGTAGGTTCCACCAACTGTACCCCGGCTTACCTAATGAGGGCGAGACCTGGTAAGTTACCTGTTGACCTGGAAATGGGAGTCCTGACACCTGAGGACACTTCACCAGAAGCAGACTGGGACACAGAGAGGCAGCAGCAGTACCGGAGAGTACAGGAGAGCGTGGAGCGAAGTCTCTGTCAGGCTAGGGAAAGACAAGAGAAAACTTACAACCAGTATGCTCCCGCTGTTCCCCTGGTACCCGGAGAGCAGGTCTTGAAGAGAAAAAGACGGCTCCACAAGTTGGACGACCAGTGGGAGAAGGACCCGTACACCATACTGCCCTCAAGCCACGACAACCCAAAGGTCTGTACCATCAGTAAAGACGGAGGGGAAACCACAACCATTGTATCCCGGGATCACCTGAAGAAGTGTCCCGAACAGCTACGGAACCCTGAAGAGGAACAAGAAGACCCTCGACCCGTAGAGGAAAGGGAAGACATGGTTAGTACTGTGCTCGGAGACTTCCCTCGGTCTTGGACTCAAGTCAATGGCGCAGTTGTGGTACCCGTACTCACCTTCCTCCAACCAGCATCCCAAGCACCTACGGAGCGACAGGTAGAGCTGGAAGAGCAGCCGGTCCAGGAGGCAGAAGACTCCACACAAGCAGAACAGGAGGATCAACCCTCTGCTTATAGTGAGCCTGCCGTACCCCTAGTGAGCCAAAGAGCCGGTAGACAGCTGCCCAGTTTACCCTTGACAGCTCCTACACCCTGTAGTTCAGGGCTAGACAGTCAGCTCCGTAGGTCCACTAGGGCCACTAGAGGCCAGTTACCCGCACGTTGGAGGATTTGAAATGTATAAATTGTTTTATTTGTGGTTACCTGTTTTTCTTGTTGCTTGTGTATAATTATGTGTTTCTAGTTGTTTATAGGAGTCTTTGGTGGATTTTCCGGGAATCCTGTGTACATAGTTGGAGCGTAACCGAGGACGGACTAAAGACTGTTAAGGACTCGGGGCAGGACAGACCCCTACCTGGTTACGTCTCCCTGTTTTGGTGAAATGGACACCTTGCTTTCTTCAAAGACTGCACCCGGTTACGGACATGCCGTGACCACCTTTATGTGTTTCTTTATTGTATTGTTATTGTTATGTTTTTCCAAAAATATGTTTAGTCCCGGAGTACTAAATTTCACTAGGGGGGAATGTGACACCCCAGGGGTCTGGTTGCCACAGTGATAGAGATATTACGTCTGAGAGCAGATGGGAGGTCTCTTGGTCAGGGATCCTATGCCTGCCACACCTCCTGCCCAGTCCTGGGAGGGGAAGAACTTCTCCTATATAAACCTAGGGCTGAGGCAGGGTTAGTGAGGAGAGAAGAAGTAGAGAAGAGAAGCAGCATAGGAAGAAACAACAGGAGCTCTGTGGGAGCAGTGCTACAAGGAGTCAGGGGCTGGCAGCTGCAGAGCTCGCCCTGACTGAGAAGATTTCTTACCGGACCCGGAGTCCGAGGCTGTGGGGACTAACTCCTACCCAGCAGCAGAATCCGTCAGGCAGGGGATTCCAGGTCCTCTGGCCAAGAAACCCGAAGGCACGGTCACACGCATGGGACCAGCACCGCCGTCGTGGAGCGGAAGCTACTAGAAGGCCCCGAGTCACCGGCCATACGGGTGAGCACCACACGGTACACTCAGGGACGTGGGCTACTTATACCCGCCTCTAGCAAGGTAGCCAGAAGAGTACAGTTAGTTTGGGAGGCCGACAACTCCGCCTGGCCAGGGGAGATCCCATCTGCTCAAGGACTGACCAGGCCCCAATCGCTAGCCAGTACTCCGGGAGGGTCTATCTTTGTCACCAGTAAAGACCCTGAACTACACCGTACCGTCTCCGAGTGGTTCCTGCTACCCCCATCATCCACGTTAGCTGCCCAGAGGCCATACCCCTCCCGTTGGGGGTTATACCACCATCGCTGCACCCATACTACCGGCCTCAGCGGACTGTTCTGCAGCGGCGGCCTTGTGACCGCAAATCAACGGGTGGCGTAGCCGACACAGAAACAACAACTACCAAGACTGCCAGCCACTCAGTTTGACTCCCTGGGCACGGACCGGGTCACCGCCACGAGACTACTACCCCCATCTGATCCGGATCCGGGTAAGCTCCCCCGTGCGCGCGCTGCCGCGCGAAGCAGCAGGCCCAGGGGCGCGTCACATGGCACCCCTCACCCTCAATCCTGGTATGCATGGCACCCCTCACCATCAATCCTGGTATGCATAGCACCCCTCATCCCCAATACCGGTATCACCCCTCATCCCCAATCCCAGTATGCATGGCACCCCTCATCCCCAATCCCGGTATGCATGGCACCCCTCATCCCTATCCTGGTATGCATGGCACCTTTCATGCCAATTCTGGTATGCATGGCACCCCTCATCCCAGAAACCTGGTATGCATGATACCCCTCAACCCCAATCCTGGTATGCATGGCATACCTCAACCTTAATCCTGGTATGCATGGCACCCCTCACCCTCAATCCTGGTATGCATAGCACCCCTCATCCCCAATCCCGGTATCACCCCTCATCCCCAATCCTGGTATGCATGGCACCCCTCATCCCCAATCCCAGTATGCATAGCACCCCTCATCCCCAATCCCGGTATGCATGGCACCCCTCAACCCCAATCCCGGAATGCATGGTACCCCTCATCCCCAATCCCGATATCACCCCTCATCCCCAATCCTGGTATGCATGGCACCCCTCATCTCCAATCCCGTTATGCATGGCACCCCTCATCCCCACTCCCGGTATGCATGGCACTCCTCATCCCCAATCCCGGTATGCATGCCATCCCTCATCCCCAATCCCGGTATGCATGGCACCCCTCATCCAAAATCCTGGTATGCATGGCACCCCTCATCCCCAATCCTGGTATGCATGGCATCCCTCAACCCCAATCCTGGTATGCATGGCACCCCTCAACCCCCAATCCTGGGATGCATGGCACCCTTCAATCCCAATCCTGGTATGCATTTTACCCCATCCCTCATCCCTATCCTGGTATGTATGGTATCCCTCATCCTGGTATGCGTGGCACCCCTCATCCCCAATCCCGGTATGCGTGGCACCCCTCATCCCCAATCCCGGTATGCGTGGCACCCCTCATCCCCAATCCTGGTATGCGTGGCACCCCTCATCCCCAATCCCGTTATGCGTGGCACCCCTCATCCACAATCCCGGTAAGCATGGCACCCCTCATCCACAATCCCGGTATGCATCGCAACCCTAACCCCCAATCCTGGTATGTGTGGTACCCCTCATCCCCCAATCCTGGTATGTGTGGTACCCCTCACCTCAATCCTGGTATGTGTGGTACCCCTCACCCCAATCCCGGTATGCATGGCACCCCTCATCCCCAATCCCGGTATGCAAGGCACCTCTCATCCCCAATCCCGGTATCACCCCTCATCCCCAATCCTGGTATGCATGGCACCCCTCATCCCCAATCCCGGTATGCATGGCACCCCTCATCCCCAATCCCGGTATGCATGGCACCCCTTATCCCCAATCCCGGTATGCATGGCACCCCTCATCCCTATCCTGGTATTCATGGCACCTCTCATCCCAATTCGGGTATGCATGGCACCCCTCATCCCAGAAACCTGGTATGCATGATACCCCTCAACCCCAATCCTGGTATGCATGGCATCCCTCAACCCCAATCCTGGTATGCATGACACCCCTCACCCCCCAATCCTGGTATGCATGGCACCCCTCAACCCCAATCCTGGTATGCATTTTACCCCATCCCTCATCCCTATCCTGGTATGTATGGTATCCCTCATCCTGGTATGCGTGACACCCCTCATCCCCAATCCCGGTATGCGTGGCACCCCTCATCCTCAATCCCGGTATGCTTGGCACCCCTCATCCCCAATCCCGGTATGCATGGCACCCCTCATCCCCAATCCCGGTATGCATGGCACCCCTCATCCCCAATCCCAGTATGCATGGCACCCCTCATCCCCAATCCCGGTATGCATGATACCCCTCAACCCCAATCCTGGTATGCATGGCATACCTCAGCCTCAATCCTGGTATGCATGGCACCCCTCACCCTCAATCGTGGTATGCATAGCACCCCTCATCCCCAATCCCGGTATCACCCCTCATCCCCAATCCCGGTATGCATGGCACCCCTCATCCCCAATCCCGGTATGCATAGCACCCCTCATCCCCAATCCCGGTATGCATGGCACCCCTCAACCCCAAGCCCAGAATGCATGGTACCCCTCATCCCCAATCACGATATCACCCCTCATCACCAATCCCGGTATGCATGGCACCCCTCATCCCCAATCCCGGTATGCATGGCACTCCTCATCCCCAATCCCGGTATGCATGGCATCCCTCATCCCCAATCCCGGTATGCATGGCACCCCTCATCCAAAATCCTGGTATGCATGGCACCCCTCATCCCCAATCCTGGTATGCATGGCATCCCTCAACCCCAATCCTGGTATGCATGGCACCCCTCAACCCCCAATCCTGGGATGCATGGCACCCCTCAACCCCAATCCTGGTATGCATTTTACCCCATCCCTCATCCCTATCCTGGTATGTATGGTATCCCTCATCCTGGTATGCGTGGCACCCCTCATCCCCAATCCCGGTATGTGTGGCACCCCTCATCCCCAATCTCGGTATGCGTGGCACCCCTCATCCCCAATCCTGGTATGCATGGCACCCCTCATCCCCAATCCCGTTATGCGTGGCACCCCTCATCCACAATCCCGGTAAGCATGGCACCCCTCATCCCCAATCCCGGTGTGCGTCGCAACCCTAACCCCCCAATCCTGGTATGTGTGGTACCCCTCACCCCCCCAATCCTGGTATGTGTGGTACCCCTCACCCCAATCCTGGTATGTGTGGTACCCCTCACCCCAATCCCGGTATGCATGGCACCCCTCATCCCCAATCCCGGTATGCATGGCACCCCTCATCCCCAATCCCGGTATCACCCCTCATCCCCAATCCTGGTATGCATGGCACCCCTCATCCCCAATCCCGGTATGCATGGCACCCCTCATCCCCAATCCCGGTATGCATGGCACCCCTTATCCCCAATCCCGGTATGCATGACACCCCTCATCCCTATCCTGGTATGCATGGCACCTCTCATCCCAATTCGGGTATGCATGGCACCCCTCATCCCAGAAACCTGGTATGCATGATACCCCTCAACCCCAATCCTGGTATGCATGGCATCCCTCAACCCCAATCCTGGTATGCATGACACCCCTCACCCCCCAATCCTGGTATGCATGGCACCCCTCAACCCCAATCCTGGTATGCATTTTACCCCATCCCTCATCCCTATCCTGGTATGTATGGTATCCCTCATCCTGGTATGCGTGACACCCCTCATCCCCAATCCCGGTATGCGTGACACCCCTCATCCCCAATCCCGGTATGCTTGGCACCCCTCATCCCCAATCCCGGTATGCGTGGCACCCCTCATCCCCAATCCCGGTATGCGTGGCACCCCTCATCCCCAATCGCGGTAAGCGTGGCACCCCTCATCCCAAATCCCGGTATGCGTGGCACCCCTCATCCCCAATCCCGGTATGCGTCGCAACCCTAACCCCCCAATCCTGGTATGTGTGGTACCCCTCACCCCCCAATCCTGGTATGTGTGGTACCCCTCACCCCAATCCTGGTATGTGCGGTACCCCTCACCCCAATCCTGGTATGTTTGGTACCCCGCACCCCAATCCTGGTATCTGTGGTACCCTTCACCCCCCAATCCTGGTATGTGTGGTACCCCTCACCCCCAATCCTGGTATGTGTGGTACCCCTCAACCTCAAATCCTGGTATGTGTGGTACCCCTCACCCCAATCCTGGTATGTGTGGTACTCCTCAACCCCTAATCCTGGTATGTGTGGTATCCCTCACCCCCCAATCCTGGTATATGTATGGTCCCCTCACCTAACAATCCTGGTATGTGTGGCCCCCTCATCACTTTCACACTGTACACACATACAAAAAAAAACAGTTATACTCACCTTTCTTCTCTGTACTCCAGCGCTGCTGTGTCCTGTTCTGCCGGAGGCCGGGGGAGGAGTGCAGCGCCGGAGCACCGGGCTGTCCGGCACCATTTTGCTGAAGACACGCTGTAAATGTGTCTTCAGTAAAATGGCACCGGATAGCGCTATGCACATGCGCCGATCCGACACCTCACTCCTGCCCCGGTCTCCGGCGAAGAGAGGCGCCGCGGCAACGCTCCTCCCGGTCAGGTAAGTATGTAAGTATGGCGCCGGAGATCGCGGTATGCATTCAGTGTCTACGCATACCGCGATCTCCGGTGCCATACACTCCTCTTACCTGTAACGGCTGGATGCCTGCGCAGTCTATCGAGGCTTCAGACAGAGGGATGCATCCCCCGTTATATTATAGATAGTCATTACAAACAGAGTGATCTATTTCAAGTGTTTATTTCTGTTAATGTTGATGATTATGGCTTACAGCCAATGAAAACACCATCTCCACAGTCCTCAAAGTGGCCGGTACCTAGGCAAGGAGCATGTGCAGCTTGCAGGCTCTATGATTTACAGTCTGTAAACTCTACTCTGAAGCCAGCAGAATCCCTGGATGCTACCAGCCTCAATGTCCTGTGCTTCTCCCACGCTGTAGAGACAAAGCTGTCTCTGTTGGCAGTCTGGGAGAGTGCTCAGTTCAGACTAGTGGTTCAGCCTTGCCACTAATCCAAAATTTCAGTCTTGAGAAGCACACCATTTTCCCTGCAAACAGGAAACTGGGATGCAGAGAAGAGGTGTGCTCCTGAAGAAAAGAAGATGAGAAAAAACTTGTTTATAGAGAAGATGTACTCTGAAGCAGGAGCATTAATAGTTTGAACAAGTCCAGATAACAGTTCGTTATGCTTATGTAGCACCCCGAGGGTTCGGCCGCTACAGGGGTATTGCACCTCAACCAGAGGTGTGATATTCCACTCCCGGGTAAGGATGGAGTATGGACCAGGGCTCAGTTAGCTGCACACATACACACTCCTCATTTCCGGGGGACAGCTCTACGGTGCTCCCATTAGTATGCAGGCACGACTGACTATGTCCCTGGCTGGAGTGGGGAGGGGGGGGGGACCTAGTGATGTGGGAGCAGATAGGGGCTGGTTTCTGGGCATAGGAAGGAGCTCATTGGATGCAGGTCACCTGGGCTCAAACACGGAGGAGGAGGTATAAAAGGTGGGCACCATCTTGGAGTTCAGTCCAGTCTGTGAGGAGAAAGTGAGAGTGGAGGAGAAGGGGAGCAGAGGCTCCGCTGGAGTTCTGCTCCAGAGCCAGGCCCAGGGACACGGGCAGGGCGAGAGGGAGAGAGGAAAAAGGAACAGAACAGAAAGAGAAGGAACCAAAGAATAGAAAGGCCCAGGAACACGACAGTAGAAAGGACCCTAAGGACCCAGGAGATTACGGGTGACGGGTCAGGCAAGAAAAGGGTACCGGATCCCAAGTTGGTGGAGGCAAATAATCCTCAGCCAAGAACCGGAGGTCGTGATCATTTATTGGTGCGACCCCTCGCTAAACCTACTAGGAAGGCACCACATAGTGCCAGGGAAGCTGGCGCCAAGTTCTCCCAGAGAAGGCCCGAGGCAGCCGGACAGAAGTTTGGTCACTGGTGGGGCACGGCCAGAGGAAGGATAGAAGGGAGTTCTGTGCCATGCTCCGGAATTGCCTGGGGGTTGACCGAGCCCCGCACCTGGTGGACGCAGCATGGCTTGAGCAGTCCTATTCGCGCAAAAGTGAATTGGATAACAACTGTGAGTAAAAGAACCTGAACTGCAACATCTTGTCTTTGTGCTTCCTCGTCGTGTCAGCACTAACGGTACGGGGACGCCCCGCACCATCACCCCCAGCATCCTACCACACTGCCCTGAGGCTACACTCTTCCTGTGGGGAGTTATACTATCTCAGCTGCACACACCATCAGCCTCAGCAGACTGCCTTGCAGTGGCAGTTTATAATAGCCGCAACCCACGAGTGGCGTAGTCGGACATTGCAAAACATATAGAAGACTGCCACTGGTCTGACCACCCTGAGCCACGGACGGGGTTGCCACTACTACCCCTATTATTGCCCTGTTGCCCGGCTCCGAGTGCTCCACGGCCCAGGGGGCGAGTCAGCTTTGGCGTAGTCGGCAGGATTGTGACCAACCCGCCACAAACGGATATTGCGTGCCTGAAAAGAGACTGTTTCACTGTATTAAAGATGGCGCCCACCCCAGAAGAACGGACGCCATAATGTGCGTGCCAAAAGACAACAGGAAGCCACCTCCCATCGTGGGCCAGGTCCCAGAATGGCGCCAAAGAAGGAGCCCACCCCCAACAGCCATGAGTGCGGCTGTAGAGATGTCCATCAAGGTGGGGGGGCTGCCCCTGAAAGTGATTGTCAGCAGATTGCCCCAAGACCACCCCCAATGGGGGTGGAAAGAGAAGAAAATTGTGGGGCCGGGTGTGGTTTGCAGCAGTCTCACCGGACCACACCCGAAGATGGAGAGAGGAGCCAGCTCCAGCACTCTGGCGAGGGGCCTGCTGCAGGCCAAACCACCATGCAGCTTCACGGAGCTGCTAGCACAACTCCCCAAGGAAGACCCGGAGTATGTGCGGGCTGCGCTGGAGGAGCTGGACCGGAGGATGGTCCGGCCGCAGCGGGACGTGATTGCCGGGTGGAAGGAAGAGATGGCCTGGCGGGCCGTGACCCAGCAGCAGGAGGCGCTGCCACCACCCAGCAGCACGCCTGCCTCCGAGGGCGGTGAGAGTGGACCGGAGGCCGAGGACGACGCCGCGGAGGAGGCCATAGCCGCGGAGGCAGTTAACGGGGAAGTCCTTACCCCGAGTTCAGGGGCCACAACCCTGCCCCTGTCTCCCGTTATGGCACCCGAAGCCCCGGGAGCCGTAGCTGCCACCATGCCTCCCCCGCTACCAACTGGGCCCCAGGCCGTAGGCGCCGCCGTTGAGCCCCGCCCCGCGCCGTGCCCTTTAACCCTGGGCGCGACCGGAAGACGACCACCGCAGGCCTGGTCGCAAGGCCTAGTGCCCCCGGGCGCCGCTGGCCTGCCAGCGCCCCCTGCCTCTGCTGTGCCACCCCTGGGCGCAGATCTGTTCGCCCAGCACACCGGTCCGGATGGGCTCCCTTTCATATGGCCCCCCGGATATGTTAACCCCCGCCTCCAGAGAAGCCTGTCCGTGGAGGCCGGAGCCCCACCTGAACCCCTGATACCTGCTCCGGAGCCCATGGAAGTCTCCCAGCCCCCGCTCGAGGACGCCCAGTTTGAGTGGGACCCGACCGGAGAAAATCTGATGGGGTTTACCCGGGAAATGCGGGCGGGCGCAGCCCGCCGACGGGAGTCCTGCCGCCAGCAGTTGGCGCTGTTCGAGAGGGAGCAGCGGGAGCGGCGCATCAGGCAAGAACAACTACAGGTTCAGAGTGCGGAACAGAAAATGAGAACCCGGCGAGACCCCCGAGCTGCCCACGGTCCCCGAGCCACCATGACTGTCGTCAAGTTTCAAATGGAGCATGGCTGGGGTTTCATCAGAGACCCGAACACGATCAGCGACGTGTTCGTGACCCAGAGGGATGTCGAGAGCCACCTGCCGGAGGGTCATCGAGGGCGAGACCTGTATCCTGGGGACGTGGTGACTTACACCAGACATCAAGGCGTAAAGGGCTGGTATGCCCTCCACGTCCACAGAGTGGTAGAAGAGGAGGAACAGCGCCACTCTGCCCAAGGATATCAAGAGGGCCCGGACAGGCCTGAAGATTACCAGGAGCAAGGCGCATATGGAGGTCAGCATTTACAGTAAAGTGGAGAAGCGCCAGTGTACATAGTTACCCGTCAGGGTACAAAGACTGTTTTGGGACTGTTTCCAGATTAGAGCATGGTCCCCGTTGGGACTGATGTGGAACTATTAAAAGTTACCCCCCCCCTTTCCTTACCTGGCTGAGGACTGAGAGCAGCCACTCCCCTCTCCTAATCTGGCTGGGGACTGAGAACAGCCATCCCCTTCCCTACCTGGCCTAGGACTGAGAGCGGCCGTCCTTGTAAATAGTTGCGCTTCCTAAAGCGCCCCCTATTGGTTTTATAAAAGAGCTGCAACGTCTACCTCAAGACAAGTTTGCTAGAGTGCTGCACCTTTAAGAAGAATGAACACCTGGTCGCAAGTTGCACCGCAGCCAGTACACAAGAATATGTTTTACTTAAAAATGTTTTATATGAAGAGTTTTATATGCTGCTAGGTAATAATGCAAATGTTTTATATGTTTTATATGACAAGAGAGTTCCGGTACTATTAACAATGTCTTATAAAGGAAAGTGTTGACAAAGAGAAAGATGTTTCCCATAAAGGGAAGTTGAATAATGCCAGCCGTTTTCTAGATGCAAAAAGTTACTGAAAAAGTTTTGCATGTCTTGTAATCAAATGTCTTTACTCTTTTACAGCTCGAGGACGTGCTGTGGTTTACCAGGGGGGAATGTAGCGCCCCGAGGGTTCGGCCTCTACAGGGGTATTGCACCTCA
The DNA here is from genome assembly GCF_046119375.1 of Phyllobates terribilis. Taxonomy (NCBI): domain Eukaryota; kingdom Metazoa; phylum Chordata; class Amphibia; order Anura; family Dendrobatidae; genus Phyllobates; species Phyllobates terribilis. The sequence goes on from NW_027362772.1 coordinate 157,378,041, forward strand.
ACCAGAGATGTGGTATTCCACTCCCGGGTAAGGATGGAGTATGGACCAGGGCTCAGTTAGCTGCACACATACACACTCCTCATTTCTGGGGGACAGCTCTATGGTGCTCCCATTAGTATGCAGGCACGACTGACTATGTCCCTGACTGGAGTGGGGAGGGGGGGGGACCTAGTGATGTGGGAGCAGATTGGGGCTGGTTTCTGGGCATAGGAAGGAGCTCATTGGATGCAGGTCACCTGGGCTCAGACACGGAGGAGGAGGTATAAAAGGTGGGCACCATCTTGGAGTTCAGTCCAGTCTGTGAGGAGAAAGTGAGAGTGGAGGAGAAGGGGAGCAGAGGCTCCGCTGGAGTTCTGCTCCAGAGCCAGGCCCAGGGACACGGGCAGGGCGAGAGGGAGAGAGGAAAAAGGAACAAAACAGAAAGAGAAGGAACCAAAGAATAGAAAGGCCCAGGAACACGACAGTAGAAGGGACCCTAAGGACCCAGGAGATTACGGGTGACGGGTCAGGCAAGAAAAGGGTACCGGATCCCAAGTTGGTGGAGGCAAATAATCCTCAGCCAAGAACCGGAGGTCGTGATCATTTATTGGTGCGACCCCTCGCTAAACCTACTAGGAAGGCACCACATAGTGCCAGGGAAGCTGGCGCCAAGTTCTCCCAGAGAAGGCCTGAGGCAGCCGGACAGAAGTTTGGTCACTGGTGGGGCACGGCCAGAGGAAGGATAGAAGGGAGTTCTGTGCCATGCTCCTGAATTGCCTGGGGGTTGACCGAGCCCCGAACCTGGTGGACGCAGCATGGCTTGAGCAGTCCTACTCGCGCAAAAGTGACTTGGATAACAACTGTGAGTAAAAGAACCTGAACTGCAACACCTTGTCTTTGTGCTTCCTCGTCGTGTCAGCACTAAAGGTACGGGGACGACCCGCGCCATCACCCCCAGCATCCTACCACACTGCCCTGAGGCTACACTCTTCCTGTGGGGAGTTATACTATCTCAGCTGCACACACCATCAGCCTCAGTGGACTGTCTTGCAGTGGCGGTTTATAATAGCCGCAACCCACGGGTGGCGTAGTCGGACATTGCAAAACATATAGAAGACTGCCACTGGTCTGACCACCCTGAGCCACGGACCGGGTTGCCACTATTACCCCCATTATTGCCCTGTTGCACAGCTCCGAGTGCCCCACGGCCCAGGGGGCGAGTCACTTACAGCAGATGAAGGATTAATCAGAAGGTCCAATCCTGAAAGTAGATGTAGGTTGTAGAAATTACATGAGTTTGCAGAGGAGATTGCAGCTGAGAAAACTGGATGTTGGCAAACTCCTAAGCACACAGTAACTGAACTCAGCCAAGTCAATATTCGGACACACAGGAAAGATAGAATCACCCTTAAAAGGCCTTGGGTGATGATGTCACTTGAGTATGCCAGGCAACTTGCTGGAGCACAGCAAAGGGCAATGGCCATAGGAGAAGGGAGCAGAGCCCAGCCCTGGAGCTGAGACAGGTGAATAACACCAACAAAGTGGAGACCATGTAAAATTGGAAAGTCGTTCTGCTGAGGCAATGACTGCAAAGTACAAACCTCCTCTGGCATTATCAACAGCGTTGGATGAAGTAGGGTAAAACAGACTGCCACAGTTATCAAGAGCTGAGGAAAACGTGTTCCATTCAGTAGCGAATTACGATTCTCTATCTGGCGTCTGATGTCCATTGTGACTGCAGTGTGCTGTAAAGTTTGGTGGAGGATGGAAAATGCAATTGGGTGGTGTTTTAGGGGCTGATTTTAGTTACAGTGAAGGGAAATGTTAAAGGATTACTACAAAAATCACAAGTTATCTCCTATCACAAGGATAGAGGATAACTTGCTTATCACTGGGGGTCCTAGTGACTCGCCCCCTGGGCCTGTGTTGTGCGTGCACGTGTGTGCGGGGAATACCCGGAGCTGGGGGTTGTAGTCTCCGTGGCGATGACCCGGTCCGTGCCCAGGGTGGTCTAATCAGTGGCAGTCTTATTAGTATGAAAATGGTCCGACTACGCCACCCGTGGATTGCGGTCAGTGGGGACCGCCGCTGCAAGGCAGACCGCTGAGGCCGGTGTTGTGTGTGCAGCTAAGAATGGGATGACTCCCCACGGGAGAAGTGTAGCCTCAGGGCAGTTGATGTGGATGATGGGAGTGATGGTGCACGAGCGCAGCAGGAACAACTCAGAGTCTGTGCAGTGCAGTTCAGGGTCTTTACTGGTGTTATAAAGCAGACCCTCCCAGGAGTACTGGTTAGCAGTAGAGGCCTGGTCAGTCTGTGAGCAAGTGACTCGCCCCCTGGGCCGTGGGGCACTCGGATCCGGGCAATTAGGGGAACGATGGGAGTAGTAGTGGCAACCCGGTTCCGTGGCTCAGGGTGGTCAAGCCAGTGGTAGTCCGTTATGTGTTATTGATTATGTCCGACTACGCCACCCGTGGATTGCGGTTATTAGGAACCGCCGCTGCATGCAGACCGCTGGGGCTGATGAGGTGTGCAGCTATGGTAGTGTGACTCCCCACGGGAAGAGTGCGGCCCCAGGGCAGTATAGTGGATGGTGGGAGTGATGGTAGTGAGAGTCCCAGTGATGATAGTGCTGGAGGAGCAAGGAGCACACAGACAACAGGTTGTAGTCCAGGGTCTTTACTGAAACAGGTAAACTGACCCATAAACAGTCCCAGCTAGGAGGGGACCTGGATGTCTGAGAGCAACGGGGAAATTGGCCCTGGTCAGGGTGAGGGTGTAGGCCTACCGTGCTTTCTGCGCTCCTTCTGGCTATCTCCTCCTGATAGGGTAACAGCCCACGTTTCCGAGCTTTCCGTGTGTTCTCGCCTGTATGGCCTGCGACGTGGGTTCCTTTCTGCTCCCAGCCTTGTACGGCTTCACTGGTCCCTTCGGTTGTGGCAGGGCCTCCAGGCTTCTTAGGCCAAGGAATGTACAGTCCCTTGCGGACTGGTTCTCTGCTGGGGAATGTAGAATCCTTCCAGCCTCAGACACCAAAGTCTGGTAAAGTTAGTCTTTTCTCTGCCAAGACAGGCTCTCTTCGCCTCTTGTCTCTGGCTTGTGGCTCTCCTCCTGCCACACGTCCTCTTAGGTTACAATGCAACTTTCTGTCCCTGCTCCACTCTGGGACACGTCTCAAAGCTGAGACAGGCAATCCAGTTCTCTCTAACCCGGTCCCCAGTACCAGCTTTTATAGGGGCAGCCTGCTCCCCCTACTGGCCTGAGACAGGAGGCATTGCATGCTAATGTTCCCCTGACCAGAGAACCTCCCCCTTGCTCTCAGACACAGCTTTATTACACTTGTGGCATCCAGGTAGGGTGACACATTCCCCCCTAGTGAAATTTAGTACTCCGGGACTAAACAATAAACAAAGACAATATGCATAACAATAAAACATTAATAGACAGACGGCGCACAAATTGAGTTCTTTAGGTCACAGTGTGGCCTGTGACCGGGTGTCCATATCACCAAAACAACGGGGAGCCTTAACCAGGTGGGGGTCTGTCCTACCCCAAGTCCTTCACAGTCTTAGTTCATTCCTGGGTTAGGCTCAGAATGCAGTCCACACAAGGTCCCGGTTATAAAAGTCCATAACCTGTGAGTCCTTACGGTTGCTGCAAGAGACTGAAACACACTATCAATAAACATGCAGGTAACTTGGCAAACAATTTAACATTTGGCAACAGGGTTATTTACAATCTTATTGCACACTATATTCTCCAGCGAGCGGGTATCTACCCCTTTGTGCTCCTGGTTGACCTCCTTAACCCACTGTCTGGTGGTGGACCAACCTGGCTTTCCCCACTAGCGTTAGGGGTACAGCTACCAGCTGGGTGTACAGGTAGGGCAGGCAGCTGTCTGCGGGTTCTTTGGCTTACCGCAGGCATGGCAGGCTCACTGTCAGCAGAGGGTTGACTCTCCTGGGCTGCTGGTACAGGCTCTTCTGCCTCTGGAACCGCTTGCTCCTCTTCACCTTCCGGCTCTGGTGTTGGTTGTTGCTGGGCCGGTTGCAGGAAATGCAGGACAGGTACCACTATGGCATCTTTTATGCGAGTCCAGGACTGAGGGAACTCTCCGAGAACGGTGCTGATCATTTCTTCCTTGTCCTCTGCGGGTTCAAGGTCACTCTGATCCTCTTCTGCACTACGGAGTTGCTCGGGGCACCTTTTGAGGTGGTCTCTGGAGACGACACTAGTGGTTTCTCCTCCGTCCTTGGTGATTACGCACACCTTTGGGTTGTCGTGGTCAGACTGCAGTACGGTGTAGGGTTCCCTTTCCCACTGGTCGTCCAACTTATGTAGCCTTCTTTTTCGCTTTAGGACTTGCTCACCAGGTTCTAGGGGACCGGCAGGGGCGTGTTGATTGAAGAGTCTTTCTTGCTTCTCTCTCACCTGGGCCAGGCTCTTCTCCACACTCTCCTGTACCTTCTTGTACTGCAGTTGCCTTTCTGTATCCCAGTCCGCATCCGGGGAGGTGTCCTCAGGTATTAGGACTCCCATCTCCAGGTCTACGGGCAGCTTACCTGGTCTAGCTCGCATCAGGTAAGCCGGGGTACAGTTTGTAGCATTCACCGGGATATTGTTGTATAGGTCTATCAGGTCCGGCAGTTTTTCTGGCCACAGGCTGCGTTCCTCCAGGGGCAACGTCTTCAGGAGATCAATGACTATATTGTTCATCTTCTCACACATCCCGTTGGTTTGGGGATGGTAAGGCGTTGTACGAATCTTCTTACAGCCATAGAGGTTGCAGAACTCCTGGAAGATTTCAGCCTCGAACGCTGGACCCTGGTCTGTCAGGACCTGTTCCGGATACCCGTGTGGACGGCAGAAATATTGCTGGAAGGCTCTGGCCGCTGTTTGCGCTGTCAAGTCCTTTACCGGGACCACCACGAGAAAACGGGAATAGTGGTCCACGATTGTCAGGGCGTAGATGTATCCGGACCGGCTTGGAGCCAATTTGACGTGGTCCAGAGCTACCAGCTCAAGAGGCTGCGTGGTGACGATGGGCCTCAAGGGTGTCTTCTGGCTGGTGCGGTCCTTCCTCCTCAGGTGACAAGGGCCACAGTCTCTGCACCATTTTTCTACAGCTCCTCTCATGCCGACCCAAAAGAACCTTCCTCTTAGTAGGAACTCCAGTTTCTTCCAACCGAAGTGTCCCGCTCTGTCGTGGTAAGCCCCCAGGACCATAGCTGCATCCCGCCTTGGGACCACGACTTGCCAGGTCAGCTCGTGCGTCCGGTGGTTGACAATCCTTCTGCACAACTTGCCTTCGTAGAGGAACAGCTTACTCTTCTCCTTCCATAGCTGCTTGGCTTCCTCTGGGGCATCTGGATCTAGGCGGGCATCTTCCCGGGTCAGCAGATCTTTCACCAGGCGGACTGCAGGGTCACTATCTTGGGTCTCGGCCCAGCTGTGGTGAGGTAGGGGATTCATCATCACGGTTGTTAGATCCTCCTCCTTCACGCGGTGAGAGTGTTGAGCGGCTCCATACCGGTGAAACGCGGGGAGTTCTACCTCCTCCAGCTCTTCTGGGTCTTCATCACCTTCAGGTAAGTGAGGCATCCTTGATAGGGCGTCCGCGTTGGCGTTGGTTTTGCCTGCCCGGTACTTGATCACGAAGTCATAGTTGGAGAGACGGGCCATCCACCGCTGTTCCAGGGCACCCAGTCTTGCATTGTCCAGGTGTGTCAACGGGTTGTTGTCCGTGTACACGGTGAACTTTGCGGAGGCCAGGTAATGCTTGAAGCGTTCCGTCACGGCCCACACCACCGCCAAGAATTCTAGCTTGAAGGAGCTGTAATTCTCCGGGTTCCTCTCGGTGGGCCTCAGCTTCCGGCTGGCGTATGCGATCACCCGTTCTCTGCCCTGTTGGTTTTGGGACAGTACGGCTCCCAGTCCCACATTACTGGCATCTGTGTGGAGAATGAAAGGCTGGCCGTAATCAGGGTAGGCCAGGATCTCATCCCCAGTGAGGGCCAACTTTAGCTGGCAGAAGGACTCCTCTTCCAGTTTATCCCACTTGAAGGGTGGCTTTTGACTTCTGGACTTGGACTGTCCGATCAGGAGGTCCTGCATAGGAGCTGCCATCTTGGTGAACCCGGGGATGAATCTTCGGTAGTAGCCTACCAACCCGAGAAACTGTCTCACCTCTTTGATGTTCGAGGGGCTTGGCCAGCTCTTGATTGCCGTGACCTTGTCAGGGTTGGGGGCCACTCCTTCCGCGCTTACCACGTGCCCTAGGTACTGGACCTTTGGTTTCAGCAGGTGGCACTTCGATGGTTTCACCTTCAGGCCATAGACTGCCAGGGCTTCGAACACCTCGGCCAGGTGCTTTAGATGGTCCTCGTAGGTCTTCGAATAGACGATCACGTCGTCCAGGTAAAGGAGGACCGTCTCGAAGTTTCGGTGCCCTAGACAGCATTCCATCAGCCGCTGGAAGGTCCCTGGTGCGTTGCAGAGCCCGAAGGGCATACAGTTGAACTCACTCAGTCCCATCGGGGTGGTGAAGGCGGTCTTCTCCTTGTCAGCCTCTGCCACAGGAACCTGCCAGTACCCGCTAGTAAGGTCCAAAGTAGAAAAGAAGTTAGCAGATTTTAGTGCGGCTAAAGACTCTTCTATTCTAGGCAGCGGATATGCGTCTTTGTGGGTGATACGGTTGATTTGTCTATAGTCCACGCACATTCTCATGGTGCCGTCTTTCTTTTTGACCAGAACCAAGGGGGCTGCCCAGGGGCTACAGCTGTCTCTAATGACCCCAGCTTCTTTCATCTCCCTTAGCATACCCTTGGCGTTCTGATAATGTGCAGGGGGTACAGGTCTGTGCCTCTCTTTTATTGGTGGGTGGCTCCCTGTGGGGATGTGGTGTTCTATCCCTTTTACTCTGCCGAAGTCTAGCGGGTGCTTACTAAAGACTCTCTCGTACTCCTGTACCACCCGGTAGACTCCTTGTTTTTGGTGCAGGGGAGTGGAGTCAGCACCCACATGGAGTTTCTGGCACCAGTCCTCCTTTTGTTTCTGGGAGCCATTACCCTCCGCCTGTGGAGATGGAGGCAAGGGTTCCACGGCCCTGATAGCTTGGTGTTCAACAACAAACAGTTTGGCGAGTGTAGCGTACCTGGGTAAGTGTACTTCCCTCTCCCCAATGTTGAGGATGCGGACGGGCACCCTCCCATGACGGACATCAACCATCCCCCGGGCTGTCAAAATGGTGGGCCTGCTGTCTGAGTACACGGGTTCTACCATGGCTTGGTAGTCTCTACCTCTCAACCCGATTGCAGTCCGACACCAGATCATCATTTCACTTTTGGGAGGCATGGAAATGGGGAATGGATCACTGAGTCTTACGCTACCGATCTCACCACCAGACAGTTCTACCTGCTGCCGTCTCATCAGGGCTTTTATCTCCTTGTTGAGGACTCTCTGTTGGCTGGAACTAGCATTCACCGCCACCTGTTGTAGAATTACAATTACTTCTGAAAGACAATTTTCAATGATGTTAGTACCCACAGTTATTTTAGGGTGACTTTCATGACAGTCAATGTCCACAATAATCACTCCCTGTGCCGGCAGTTCAACTTTACCAATTTTAATGGTCATCTCCTTGAACCCCATCTGCGGCACGGGTAAGCCATTACTGGCGATGACGCTCAAGTTACTGTCTGGATACCATGTGATATCAGCATCAGTCCAATACTGCTTAAAAAGTACATAAGGGATTGTGGTTACTTGCGACCCAGTATCCAGCAAGGCGCTCATGGGGATACCGTCCAGCACCACGGGTAAAACTGGGCGCCCCCCAACGTACTTATCACGCCAATTATAAGGGCCTGGTGATCTTATGCCTGGGGGTCGGCCCTCTGCCCCAGGTTGGACCCGTTTAAATTACAGTACCTGGAAATGTGTCCGGGCTGGTTGCATCGACGGCAAATGGGCTGTCCATCCTCTGCGTAGCGGTCTGTGGGCCTCCCTCGGAACGACGGTTTCCTCCTCTGTCGATGCCACGGGACATCCTCCGGACTTGAAGCCAGCTTGATGGGTCTTGACGGGTCCACTTGCAACGCCTGGACGGTCCTGGTCAACGCCGCGACGCTCCTGGTCAGCTCCTGGACTTGGTGGTGCAGGCCTTTCGACGGGGCTTGGTTCAGGGCCTGTGCATCAGCCTCCACGGAGTCCATAGAGGAGGGCGCCGCCTCCTGGTGGTAGGTGATAGCAGGGCGCCGGGGGTTTGTAGCGCCACTGGTTGCAGATTCACGGAGCACCCTTATGGCCCTGTCCTTAAATTGGGCAAAGGTCAGGTCGGGGTTCTGAAAGAACATGAGGCGCAGCTGGGCCCTGTGGGCGCTGGACAGCAGACCTTCTATGAATTGTTCTGTTAGCAGTTTGTCCGTTTCCTGCACACTGCCAGGGTCAGTTTGTTGAATAGCCCTCAAGGCTTCCTGCAGATTTAGGGCATAGTCTCTGATGCTGTCCTGTGCCCGCTGCCTACATCCATAGAACCTCATTTTAATCTCAGCGGAGGTACGTGTATCAAAGGTACCCCGCAGCCGGGCCAGAATACCCTTCACAGTCCTTTTCTCCTCAGTGGGCCATGATTTTACCTCCCTTTGGGCTGCGCCAGTTAACTGCCCTGTCAATATGCTGACCTTCTGTTCCTCTGTCAGGGGGTAAACTTGGAACAAACTATACAGTCTTTCCTTGAAGTCAGTTAGGGCATGGGGCTCCCCTGAGTACTTGGGCAGCCAGGCCGCTCCCGGGATGTAGGGTAAGGAAAAGGGCATAACCGCTGCTGCAGCTGCGTTGGTGGTAGTGGGCGCCTCTGTGTCCGACATCTTCTTCCCCCCCTAGTGAAGTGTGGCCTACCTTCCGACGATCCTCTTCTGTAGGCCGCGGCTCCGCTGCTGCTCTGGACGAGGACCTGGCGTCGCACTCCGATGACGTCAGCGTCGCTCTCTCTCCCTTCCAGGACCTTGCGCAACGTCGGAGCGTGGGGCGGAGCTTCGGACCTCGCGCGGTTTTGACGTCCACGCCCCTCTTCTTCCCGTGCGGCGTCCTGAAGATGGCGTCCGATGGCGGAAAACAGCTGCGGATGGCGGGAAGACGGCAGAAGACGGCGGGAAACGGTCCAAGATGGCGTCTGATGGCGGGAATCGGCTCCGGATGGCGGGAAACGACTCCACAGGTAAGTTACAAAAGTCTTTTTCAGGCACGCAGTACCCGGTGGTTGCGGGCACGAAATCCTGCCGACTACGCCAAAGCTGACTCGCCCCCTGGGCCGTGGGGCACTCGGATCCGGGCAATTAGGGGAACGATGGGAGTAGTAGTGGCAACCCGGTTCCGTGGCTCAGGGTGGTCAGGCCAGTGGTAGTCCGTTATGTGTTATTGATTATGTCCGACTACGCCACCCGTGGATTGCGGTTATTAGGAACCGCCGCTGCATGCAGACCGCTGGGGCTGATGAGGTGTGCAGCTATGGTAGTGTGACTACCCACGGGAAGAGTGCGGCCCCAGGGCAGTATAGTGGATGGTGGGAGTGATGGTAGTGAGAGTCCCAGTGATGATAGTGCTGGAGGAGCAAGGAGCACACAGACAACAGGTTGCAGTCCAGGGTCTTTACTGAAACAGGTAAACTGACCCATAAACAGTCCCAGCTAGGAGGGGACCTGGATGTCTGAAAGCAACGGGGAAATTGGCCCTGGTCAGGGTGAGGGTGTAGGCCTACCGTGCTTTCTGCGCTCCTTCTGGCTATCTCCTCCTGATAGGGTAACAGCCCACGTTTCCGAGCTTTCCGTGTGTTCTCGCCTGTATGGCCTGCGATGTGGGTTCCTTTCTGCTCCCAGCCTTGTACGGCTTCACTGGTCCCTTCGGTTGTGGCAGGGCCCCCAGGCTTCTTAGGCCAAGGAATGTACAGTCCCTTGCGGACTGGTTCTCTGCTGGGGGATGTAGAATCCTTCCAGCCTCAGACACCAAAGTCTGGTAAAGTTAGTCTTTTCTCTGCCAAGACAGGCTCTCTTCGCCTCTTGTCTCTGGCTTGTGGCTCTCCTCCTGCCACACTTCCTCTTAGGTTACAATGCAACTTTCTGTCCCTGCTCCACTCTGGGACACGTCTCAAAGCTGAGACAGGCAATCCAGTTCTCTCTAACCCGGTCCCCAGTACCAGCTTTTATAGGGGCAGCCTGCTCCCCCTACTGGCCTGAGACAGGAGGCATTGCATGCTAATGTTCCCCTGACCAGAGAACCTCCCCCTTGCTCTCAGACACAGCTTTATTACACTTGTGGCATCCAGGTAGGGTGACACACAAGCAGGATCTCCCTTGGCCAGGTGGAGTTGTAGGCCTCCCCGTCTATCTGCACTCTTCCTGGCTACCTTGCTGTATGCGGGTAGAAGTAGCCCACGTCCCTGAGTGTACCGTGCGGTGCTCACCCGTATGGCCGGTGACTTGGGGCCTTCGGTTAGCCTCCGCTCCACGATGGCGGTGCTGGTCCCTTGCTTGTGACCGTGCCTCCGGGCTTCTATGGCCAGAGGACCTGGATTCCCCTGCCGGTTTGATTCTGCTGCTGGACCTGGATGTCCCCACAGCCTCGGACTCCATGTCCGGTCTTAGTGTCTTCAGCCAGGGCGAGCTATCTGGCTTCTGTAGCGCCCCGAGGGTTCGGTCGCTACAGGGGTATTGCACCTCAGACCAGAGGTGTGATATTCCACTCCCAGGTAAGGATGGAGTATGGACCAGGGCTCAGTTAGCTGCATACAGCACACACACCCCATTTCCGAGGGACAGCTCAACGGTGCTCCCACTAGACAGAAGTGCAGGCACGACCGACTATGTCCCTGCCTGGAGTGGGGAGGGGGGTGGAACACCCAGTGCTGGGGGGGTCCTGTGCCATGCTCCTGAACTGCCTGGGAGTTGACCGAGCCCCACACCTGGTGGACGCAGCACGGCTCGGGCGGTCACTGCTGACAGAAGTGACCCGGAACAAATGAACTGTGAGTAAAGACCCTGGACTGTAACTTGTTGTCTGTGTGCTCCTTCACGCCTCCAGCACTTCCGGTACTGGGACTCTCACCACCATCACTCCCACCATCCACTACACTGCCCTGGGGCCGCACTCTTCCCGTGGGGAGTCACACCATCCCAGCTGCACACATCATCGGCCCCAGCGGACTGCCTTGCAGCGGCGGTTCCTTATAGCCGCAATCCACGGGTGGCGTAGTCGGACACTATCTGAAGCACGTAGCAGACTACCATTGGCCTGACCACCCTGAGCCGCGGGACCGGGCCGCCACTACCACTCCCAGCGTCTCCCTATTGCCCGGTTCCGCGTGCCCCACGGCCCAGAGGGCGAGTCACTTCCAGCCCCTGGCACTCGCTCCTGCTCCTACAGAGCTCCTGCTGTAACTTTCCCTCTCCAGGCTCTGACTGTCCTAATCCCGCCCCAGACCCAGTTTATAAGGGCAGATTCCTCCCCTCCCAGGTCTGGGCGGGCGGTGTTGCATGCTTGAGGGCTCCTGACCAGGAGACCTCCCACTTGCTCCCAGACATAATATTTCTATTACTGTGGTAACCAGACCCCTGGGGTGCCACACTAGCAGTTGGATTTCCAGCAATCCTGAGAACAGGGGTATCCAGGCCAGCTTTGAATGGAGCAGAAGTGTGCATGCGTAGCCTCACTAACCAACACTGTTCAACCTAAAGACAGCGTAGGGGTAATAACTTTATCAACATTTTGCCTAGTTGGCAACTAGAACCCCAAACTCAAGCCCTTAAAACTTAACTTTTATTAAAGTATATAACTCTTCTAAGGATAGTGAGTATTAAAATAATTACATAAGTACAGGCAGCAGAGTGGGGTAGGATATTGTAATCTGCAATATTGCTTTTTCACTATGTAGTTATCCGACCAATTCTCATTATCATGTGTTAGTGGCCGCGGACCACCTATCTCATGTTAACTCTGCCTATGCCTTATCATAAAATCCAAAATTAAAGCCTCCCCACAATCCATTGTCTTCGAGACTGACGGAGAAAGTCGAGTGCTGAAACCTAGTTGTCTATTTCTAGCAGTCCTCTTGAGAATGAATGGAGCAGAGTTCGAGAATGCACATGTCCGCTCCATCTCCACCTTGCTTATTGGCCCTGATCTCAACCCAATTGAACACTTTGGTATGTACTAAACTGGAGATTGTGAGCCCAGTTCTCTTCTCCAACATCAGGGTCTGACCTCACAAAGGCTCTTCTGTATGAATGGGCAAAAAGTCCCAGAGACCCCTACAAAATCTTGTAGAAAACCTTCTTAAAACAGCGAAAGCTGCAAAAGGGTGCACCAACTGAGATCTCATAGATGTAATGTCTAGGTGTCTCAATACTTTTGTACATAAATATGGTGACTTAAATGTGACTTGGCAGCTTGCTGACCCAAGCGCTCAATTTTCTTATTAATTTTAATGGAATAAGAAAATTAAGTACAAGAGACCAGTAGAATAAAAGAAGACAAATATATGAAGGGATATTATAGGAAAGTATATTTGAAAGAAACATTGAAAAAATGATCCAGTGATTCGCTATTAGGACAGAAAGGGACAATGATGGCACAATCCTTTTGACACAAGAGATTATTATAATGACCTCACTTTGGTGGAGGTCTGCATGACCTAATCCTTGGTCAAGGTCATTACTGTAGGTTGAATTGAGCCTTCACTGTTTTTCTTATCATACTTGATCTTCCCTTATGTATCACTTGACTTTCCGAGCTTCTTAAACTTGTCAGTACAATCCTTTCAGATCTGAAGAGTTTGGATATATCATCATAATATGATCCCAAAGGCAAGTTATGATCCAAACAAGACATTTCAGAAGGGTCACTGGTCAGGAAGGTTTCTTCACACTATGCGGGTTTTAAGTGGTTCTTCTTTAATAACATGATTTAATTCAAAGTGACTGTGCTATAAAGTTTCCGTCACCTCTCGTAGATATCTATGCGAGCAGTTCCTCTCTCTAATATTTCCGTTACATAAAAAAGAAAATTAAAAAATAAATAACTCCCGGCTTAATTATTTGTTCTTAAGGTTGCATTGGATGAAGGCTACAAGAGACATGGACATCTTATAGGGGTTCTAAACTTTGTGAAAGAAAAGGGAACATTGTCTTCTAATGGCTAAAAACACGTTGGGCTTGAAAGATTTCGAATTCGCCTGTTCATATGTTTTTTCAAAAAAAATTTGATTTGCTGAAGAGTTATTCTCTGCAAATGTAATGTTCTTTATTGTTGTCTGGGGTCTCTCCAGTCCCCAGGATACAAAAATCATGATACGTGAAAAAACTAAATAAGTTATACTCAGCTCTCAGTTGACCTCTCCGGGCCCTCCGCTACTCAACCCACCTGTCCAGTCCATGCCACATCATCATACCCCCACCACTTACGCTGGAATCGTTGGGTCTCCCGTACTATGTTGGGACTTTCAAGTGTCATAGCGCCCTGTAGGCTTCTGCCCACGCATGAGAGAGGTCAAAAGGTCCACGTTGCGTCATTACATCAAGACATACGCTGTGACCTCCTGCACGCAAACCCAGAACCCTCTCAGGCTCTATGACCCCCGAAAATCCCGGCATAGCGCGAGAGACATGAAGATTCTATTGTGAGCAGCGGGGAATCTGAAGATGCAGCGAGGACTGGACTGGTGGCGATGAGTAGCAGAGGGGCTGTAGCCGATCAGCGGTGAGGTGAGCATAACAATTTTTGTATGGTTCAGAAAAATGGCAAACGGTGGTCATCATTTTGCTGATTTCGCTCAGAAGCGTATTACAAGAAATTCGCATTTGCCTCAAAACATTTTGAAAAATTCAAGTAGAATTCAATTTCCTTTGAATTTATTTGCTCATCTCTGTTTCCCTTTATCGGCCTACCTTCATTAACTCAGGATACTCTAATAGGTGTAGTATCGGCGTCTCTGCCCGCTGATAGGCAGAAACGCCGTCCCACGCATCGCCGCGCTCCCTGCCCGGCGTCCTCCGGCGCTCCTGTCTCTTTTGCTGCCGGCACGCGCAGCTCCCCGGGCACTGTACTTAGGGCGCGCGTGTGCGCTCCCTCCCTCTTAAAGGGGGCGCGCGCGCCGTCCTAAAATGTCCCCGGCCAATGGCCGGAGGACTTCCCCTATGAAAGGCACCTCCTCCAATATGGAGGTGCCCGTGCAAGGTTGTTGCTCTGTATGCTAAACTCTGCTTCAGCCCACAGGTCCTGCTGCCTGTCTGACTACCAGTCTAGTCCGTCTGACTATCAGTCCAGTCTGCCAGCCTGATTTCCAGTCCAGCCCGACAGTCTGCTTACAGCCCAGTCCGCTAGTCTGTCTATGGGCTGGTCAGTCCGCTTATCCGGAACCTTCACCTGCTACCTGTCTCTGCCTGCCAAGGACACTCTCCAGCCCAACGGTCTGCCTACGGTCAAACCCGCCAGTCTGTCTATGGGCTAGACTAGCCTGCCTACTTGGAGAACTTGCCTGTTACCTGGAGGCTCCTGCCTGCGCCTGCCGTGTATACCTGACAGCCTACCTAGAGGCTCCTGCCTGCACCTGCCGTGTATACCTGACAGCCTACCTAGAGGCTCCTGTCTGCACCTGCCATGTATACCTGACAGCCTACCTAGAGGCTCCTGCCCGTCACTTGCCGTGACCACCTGACAGCCTACCTAGAGGCTCCTGCCTGTCACTTGCCGTTACCACCTGACAGCCTACCTAGAGGCTCCTGCTAGTTTCCTGTCGTGCCTGCCAACCCGTCTGCCCGGATCTCCCGTCAGCCTGCCTGCCGTGCTCATCTGCTGTACCGGTCAGTCTCTGCCTTCTAACCCGTGGGAGTCACCTGCTCTCATACAAGGTCGGTCCTCAGAGTAGCACCTGGTCCCTCTGCTCGGTCCTTCCCTGGTCACAGTGTCGATTGAGCCGCCGTACGGCCTTGGTCGGTCCGAGTTGATACCTAGTTACGCCCCTCTGGTCCCTCCTTGCACCGCAGCACAGAGATTCCACCACCCGGATCCGTAACAGTTTGCACGGGCCATGGAACCCGGTGGCCCCAAGGCTCCTTCACTTGCTGACCTGTACCAGGAGGTTTCTCGTCAGAGATCCCAACAGGAAACCATCCTGACCTACCTGTGGTCTGTCAATTCTCGCCTAGACACGCTGTCTGTTCCACCGGTGTCTGCCTCAAGTCGAGCGACACCCGCTCCGGCAGCACCTACCAATATCCCGGCATCCAGCCCAGGACCACGGCTTTCTGCGCTTCCTCGTTTTGGAGGTGACCCCGTCCTATGTCGGGGCTTTCTGAACCAGTGCATGCTGCACTTTGAACTGCTGCCACATCAGTTTCCCTCCGACCGGGCCAAAGTGGCGTTCATCATGTCTCACCTCACCGGGGAAGCTTTGGCATGGTTAAACCCTCTATGGGAGAGAGGGGATTCCCTGGTGTCCGATCTTCCGGCTTTCCTCACTGCCTTCCGGAAGGTCTTCGATGAACCCGGACGAAGGATTTCTACTGCTTCCTCATTGCTCCGTCTCCGCCAAGGGAGTCTCACCGTGGGCCAGTATGCCATACAGTTCAATACTCTCGCTTCTGAGCTTGCCTGGGGCAACGAGGCCCTGGTGTCCACCTTCTGGGAGGGTCTTTCCGGTCGGATTAAGGACGAGTTAGCCGGCCGGGACATTCCTACCACCCTGGATGACCTGGTGTCACTGGCTACCCGGATTGACATCTGTTTCCTAGAACGTGCCAAGGAGACTAACCAGGAGAGAAGATTTCCCCGTCTTGCTCCTGTTTTTCAGAAACCGGCTTCCCAAACAGCTACTCCCCGGGCACGCTCGCCCGAACCCATGCAGATCGACCAGACTAAGATGGTCAAGTCTCGCCAAGAAACACGCCGAGCCGAGGGGAGCTGTTTCTACTGTGGTAGTAAGGAGCACCTGATCCATTCCTGTCCGGTGAAGCCGGGAAACTCCAGTGTCTAGGACCGCTCGGAGAGGTCGTCCTAGGCAAGAGCAAATCCTCTCCGTTCTTGTCTTTGTCTGTTTCTATCTCCTGTGGAGAGAACCGCTTCTTTGAAACTGCACATCTGGACTCTGGAGCCGCTGGAAATCTCATTTCCCAGTCCCTTGTAGAGAAGTATCAGATTCCTACCAAATCTCTGGCTGAACCATTGGCAGTCGCTTCCGTGGATGGAAGACTCCTTCCGGTGACCATCTTGCTCGTCACAGAGCCCGTAACCCTGCAGGTAGGAATACTGCACTCAGAGAGGATCTCCTTCCATGTGCTTTCTGGACTCTCTCACCCTCTTTTGCTAGGTCTACCCTGGCTACAGAGACACGGACCCGTTCTGAACTGGCAATCCGCTGAGGTGCTCCGTTGCGGGCAGGATTGCCATAACACCTGCCTGGTCCCGGTTTGCCCGGCTCGACCTCCATCTACTCCGACTAATTTACCCGGTCTACCGGCACCTTACTGGACCTATGCGGATGTCTTCGACAAAAATGAAGCAGAGACACTGCCACCTCATAGGCCATATGACTGCCCTATCGACCTGATTCCCGGTGCCACTCCACCCCGTGGGCATATCTATCTGTTGTCGTTGGCCAAAACCCGGGCCATGTCGGAGTACATCGAAGAAAATCTGGCTAGGGGATTCATCCGGAAATTTTCCTCTCCGGCTGGAGCCAGATTCTTCTTCGTTAAAAAGAAAGACGGTTCACTACGTCCATGTATCGATTATAGAGGACTCAACCAAATCACTGTCAAAAACAAATACCCCCTGCCGCTCATCTCTGAGCTGTTCGACCGCCTTAAAGGCGCAAAGATATTCACCAGCTCGATCTTCGTGGGGCGTATAACCTGGTCCGGATCTGCCAATGAGACAAGTGGAAGACGGCATTCAATACCCGGGACGGTCACTATGAATACCGTGTGATGCCCTTCGGTCTTTGTAATGCTCCCGCTGTCTTCCAAGAATTAGTTAATGACATCTTCTGTGACCTCTTATATTCATGCGTGGTGGTGTACCTGGATGACATCTTGGTCTTCTCTCCGGATCTTCCCTCACATCGGAGGGATGTTCGTCTGGTCCTGCTTAGTCTCAGGCAGAATCACCTATATGCAAAATTTGAGAAGTGCCTCTTCGAGCAGTCCTCTCTTCCATTCCTGGGCTATATTATCTCTAAGACAGGTCTACAGATGGACCCCGAGAAGGTCTCTGCCGTCCTAAAGTGGCCCTGTCCGGAGGGGTTGAAGGCGATTCAGCGATTCCTGGGCTTCGCCAACTATTACCGTCTCTTTATCCCACATTTCTCTTCCCGGACTGCGCCCATCTCTGCGCTCACCCGAAAGGGACCGAATCCTAAGGAATGGCAGTCCGAAGCGGAGGAGGCCTTCCTCTCCTTAAAACAAGCCTTCTCTTCTGCCCCAGTGCTGAACCGTCCGGATTGCAACAAACAGTTCTTTTTGGAGGTAGATGCTTCCTCTTCCAGAGCTGGAGCGGTGCTCACCCAGAAATCTCCAACCGGGAGAATGGTAACCTGCGGCTTCTTCTCCTCGTCTGAGCGCAACTACTCCATAGGAGACTGAGAACTGCTAGCCATCAAATTGGCACTGGAGGAGTGGCGTTACCTGCTCGAAGGGACTCTGCACCCGGTGGTCATCTATACTGACCACAAAAAACTGGCATATCTATAGAATGCCCAAAGACTCAATCCGCGTC
Source organism: Phyllobates terribilis (assembly GCF_046119375.1). Taxonomy (NCBI): domain Eukaryota; kingdom Metazoa; phylum Chordata; class Amphibia; order Anura; family Dendrobatidae; genus Phyllobates; species Phyllobates terribilis. The sequence goes on from NW_027362772.1 coordinate 157,395,783, forward strand.
AGGCCCGGTGGTCTTTGTTCTTCGCCCGCTTTAACTTTACCCTACATTACCGCCCGGCGGACAAGAACGTTAAAGCAGATGCCTTGTCCCGATCCTTTCTGTCTTCCGATCAAGAGGAGGAGCCTATGTATATCATCGATCCCTCCAAAGTGATGAATGTGGTCCCCTTGGATCTGTCTCGTCTCCCACCCGATACGACGTTTGTAGCGGTTCCGAATCGTAAGAAGGTTCTTCACTGGGGTCATTCATCCAAATTAGCCGGCCATGCTGGCCAGAAGAAGACCTTCCTGCTCATTACCCGTCATTACTGGTGGCCTACCCTGCGTCAGGATGTGGTAGACTTCGTCACGGTCTGTTCGTCCTGTTCCCGCAATAAGGTTCCCAGACATCTTCCTGCCGGCCATCTCCTGCCTCTTCCCGTACCTCTTCCCGTACCTGCTGCCCCATAGCAACACATTGCTATGGACTTTATTACGGATCTCCCTGTTTCTGCTGCTTGTACGGTCATTTGGGTGGTCGCTGACCGCTTTTCTAAAATGGCTCGCTTTATCCCTCTGCCTGGTCTCCCGTCTGCATCTGTGCTGGCTAAGGACTTCATCCATCACATCTTTCGTCTCCACGGCCTACCCCTCCACATTGTGTCTGATCGAGGGGCCCAGTTCACTTCGCGCTTCTGGAGAGCTACGTGTAAGCTGCTGGATGTCACCCAGGATTTCTCCTCCGCTTATCATCCACAGTCCAATGGCCAAGTGGAGCGTATCAACCAGATCCTTGCCAGCTATCTCCGGCACTTTGTCAACGCTCACTATACCGATTGGGTGGAGCTCCTACCTTGGGCCGAGTTCTCCTACAACAACCATGAAAGCGAATCTTCTTCCAAGTCCCCGTTCTTTGTGGTCTACGGTCAACATCAGCGGATTCCGTTTCCCGTCTCCGCTTCGGTGGACAACCCGGCCGCGGAGTCTCTGGTCGGCGAATTTTTCACTATTTGGGAGGACACTAGATCCGTACTTCTTCAATCCTCCGAGTGGATGAAGAAGCATGCTGATAAGAGACGTCTGGATCCTCCTCAATTCCGTCCGGGAGACAAGGTTTGGCTCTCCTCCAAACATGTTCGTCTCAAGATACCCTCCTATAAGTTGGGTCCACGGTTCATCGGTCCGTTTGAAGTCCTCAAGCAAATCAACCCAGTAGCCTACAAATTAAAACTCCAGGCCACCTTACGGATTCCCAACTCCTTCCACGTATCTCTCCTCAAACCAGTTGTGCTTAATTCTTTTTCCGATAATCCAGGTACCTCCCCAGCTCCGGTCTCCGCTAAGGACGTCTATGAGGTAGAGAACATTCTGGCCACCAAGAGGGTAAGAGGAAAAACCTTTTTTATGGTGGATTGGAAGGGGTTTGGCCCAGAGGAGAGAACTTGGGAACCCAGGGAGAACATCCACGCCCCGCTTCTCCTTAAAAAATTTCTTTCAGGCCTAAACAAGAGGGGGCGTAAAGGGGGGGGGGGGTACTGTAGTATCGGCGTCTCTGCCCCCTGATAGGCAGAGACGCCGTCCCACTCACCGCCGCGCTCCCTGCCCGGCGTCCTCCGGCGTTCCTGCCTCTCTTGCTGCCGGCACGCGCAGCTCCCCGGGCACTGTACTTAGGGCGCGTGCGTGCGCTCCCTCCCTCTTAAAGGGGGCGCGCGCGTCGTCTTAAAAAGTCCCCGGCCAATGGCTGGAGGACTTCCCTTATAAAAGGCACCTCCTCCAATATGGAGGTGCCCGTGCAAGGTTGTTGCTCTGTATGCTAAACTCTGCTTCAGCCCAGAGGTCCTGCTGCCTGTCTGGCTACCAGTCTAGTCCGTCTGACTATCAGTCCAGTCTGCCAGCCTGATTTCCAGTCCAGCCCAACAGTCTGCTTACAGCCCAGTCCGCTAGTCTGTCTATGGGCTGGCCAGTCTGCTTATCCGGAGCCTTCACCTGCTACCTGTCTCCGCCTGCCAAGGACACTCTCCAGCCCGACAGTCTGCCTACGGTCAAACCCGCCAGTCTGTCTATGGGCTAGGCTAGCCTGCCTACTTGGAGAACTTGCCTGTTACCTGGAGGCTCCTGCCTGCACCTGCCATGTATACCTGACAGCCTACCTAGAGGCTCCTGCCTGCACCTGCCGTGTATACCTGACAGCCTACCTAGAGGCTCCAGCCTGCACCTGCCGTGTATACCTGACAGCCTACCTAGAGGCTCCTGCCCGTCACTTGCCGTGACCACCTGACAGCCTACCTAGAGGCTCCTGCCTGTCACTTGCCGTGACCACCTGACAGCCTACCTAGAGGCTCCTGCCTGTCACTTGCCGTGACCACCAGACAGCCTATCTAGAGGCTCCTGCTAGTTTCCTGCCGTGCCTGCCAGCCCGTCTGCCCGGATCTCCCGTCAGCATGCCTGCCGTGCTCATCTGCTGTACCGGTCAGTCTCTGCCTTCTGACCCGTGGGAGTTACCTGCTCTCATACAAGGTCGGTCCCCAGAGTAGCACCTGGTCCCTCTGCTCGGTCCTTCCCTGGTCACGGAGTCGATTGAGCCGCCATACGGCCTTGGTCGATCCGAGTTGATACCTAGTTAAGCTCCTCTGGTCCCTCCTTGCACTGCAGCACAGAGGTTCTACCACCCGGATCCGTAACAATAGGGCATGTGAAAATGGGTTTTCTAAACTGGACAGCATAAGGGGAGTGGTGTTTTGGCCATCAGTCCTGTTAAAATGACAGGTTTTTGTCATGTAATAAAATCACACCAAGAAGGATCATTTCAGAACTTTTTCCACCTTTAATGGCACCCATGATCTGTACAATTCAATTGACATATAGAATTGACAAACTTTGCCAACCTTTCCTTGCAGTACCTCCACATATGTCTGATTACAAGGATATCTCCTGTGTACAGCGCCCACTTCTGGTCAACCACAGATTTTCAATTGGATTCACGTCCTCAGCTTTTAAGCAGGGACCTGAAGGTTTTATTGCAAAATTGACTGATATTTGGAACTGTTCATAATTCCCTCCACCTTAATTAAAGCCCCAGTCCCAGCTGCTTAGAAAACAGCCCCAAAGCACAATGTTGCATCCACCATGCCTCACTGTGTGTATGGTGTTCTTAATGATGTGCAGTGTTGCCTTTGTGGCAAACAAACCTTTTGGAATTGTGGCCAAAAAGTTCCACCTTGGTCTCATAACACGCTTTGCCACATGCTTTTGGCAGACTTGATGTAGGTTTTGGAAAAGCATAGTTGGGTTTGGATGTTTTTTTTTGTAAGAAAGGGCTTCTGTCTTGCCCCATACACCACAGGCCAGACATATGAAGAATATGGGAAATTGTTGTCACATGCAGTACACAACCAGTACTGGCCAGAAACTCTTGCAGCTCCTTTTATTGCACCATAAGCCTCTTGGCAGTCTCTTGTACCAATTTTCTTCTTGTCTTTTCATCAATTTTTGGGGGATGTCCAGTTTTAGGTAATGTCATCGTTGTGCCAAATTGAAACCACTTCTTGATGACATCTTTAGAGTGTTCCATAGCATATTTAATGCCTTAGATCCTAAAAATAAAGTGTAATTGTCTTGCGGGTATTACATTTAATCCTGCTATAGAATTGGGCAAAAATCTGAAAAAAGGGGGCTAAATCACCATAGATAATTATCCCTAAGGTTTAAAACTGGCTAGTCATGGAAGTTGGCACCCTGATGTGAGACGATAATGGCGCCCCCGCTCCTTGATGGCTATCCCTAAAATGCCCTAAGTGACCCTAATCACTAGTATGTTGATATATATATAACCAACACCATTAGGCCTGTAATGATAGATAATTCAGGCTTTTTCCACAGAAGCGATAATAAATATAAAGAGCAAAAATAGGGCACAATAAAAAAGATTACTTATCCTTAGTAGCTGCCTCAACGTGTTTCCCCAAGTGGTTCATCGGGAAGCCGATTGGTCATATAATGGCAGAACGCCCAGTATGGTGTGCTTGACTGAGGAAATGTCCAGGTTAAAATAGCCCACTTCTTTCTATAGACACACCCACTTAGTATAAACTCACTTCTATTCCAGATAAAAGGTCTAATGGATACCTAATGTCCATAAATTGGCAGTACGCATGCTCCCACCCAAATAGGCCCTAGAGGTAGGTAGTTATATATAATATAATCGCAATCCCGGCACCAGATTGGTGCGCCTGCACGATCGCCGATGCGCTCATGACTGGAAATCCATCCTTGTGTTCCAGTGCTTGAATGCACAGCAGATACCTCCCGGCAGCTCTTGACTAATGCAGTGATACGTGCATGCCCAAGAATTGAGATATGCGTTCATTGTATAGCAGTATACCACATGAAGCTGGCATCTTGGCAATTAAGCATTTTTTTAAATTGAAAGTGATTGCATGTGGGAGACACAACACCTTTGTGGTGTAACTGCTTCACTTCATCCCCACCCACAACTACTTCATATTTGACAATAAGTACTTCCAACAGCTCAGGGGTACTGCAATGGGGAGCCCCTGTGCCCCCTCGTATGCCCACCTATTCCTGGGCTGGTGGGAGGAAACAGTTATATTTGGTAGTGAGAACTTGTGATGGCACCCATTTATTGGGCTGTGGTTTAGATATGTAGATGACATTTTTGTTTTATGGTCTGGTTCGAAAGATGAATTTCTAACGTTTGTTAACGGTCTGAACATTAATGGAATAGGGCTTAGATTTACATCAGAGTCCGACACAAATCAATTACCTTTTCTGGATTTACTCATCAAAAAGGAACAAGATGGTACTTTAGGTACAATGACTTATCGAAAACCAACAGCTACCAACAATTTACTTAAATGGGACAGCCATCACCTGCTACCTTTGAAAAGGGTAACCTAAAGGTCAGTTTCTGAGTCTCAGAACTTCAGAAGAAATTGTTCTAATATTTCTGATTTCAAAATACAAGCATCCGAAATAACTGATCGGTGTGGAGAGAGGGACTACCCACAATACATTCACAAGGGACAGACAATCACTCCTCAGTACACAACTGAGAGGACATGATGTGGATGGGATCACGCTAGTAATAGGAAACTTTGACAACCAGAATGAACAAATATATAACATCCTGAAGAAACACTTGGGTTTCTTACGAGCTGACCCAGACCTTAGGGATGTTATCTCTCCAGTTCCCACTATTACATTTAGGAAGGAATGTTCAATTAAGGATCATCTAGTACACAGCTTCTATAAGAAGCCATCACCAACAGGGACCTAGCTTGACAGGAAAGTCTGTGGTTTCTTTAGATTTTGGGATTGTTGCGTGTGTAGCTGGATGAGTCCATGCAAGTCCTTCTCTAGTGCTTCCACAGGGAGAACCTTTTATTCTAAGGGATTTTGCTAATTCTAAGACCACTGGCTTAGTCTATCTGGCCACATGTATCTATCCCCTCAATTAGGTAGGCAAGACCAAGAGGAAATTTAAGAGAAGGGTTGGTGAGCACTTGGGAGATATTCACCATGGTCAAAATACCCTATTAGCCAGGCACATCAATAATGTTGACCATGGTGAGTCCAAAGATATCTCTTTTTTATGCGGTTGAGGTAGTCAGACCCAAAACGAGGAGGGGGGATCACAATAAAAGCATTTTGAATAAGGAGAGTGAGTGGATCTTCAAACTCGATTCACTGACTCCGAAAGGCTTCAATGAGCAACTTTCCTACACGTGTTTCTTTTGACACCCCAAGAAGCCTAGTTCTGAATTCATGTTGTTTTTATTGATACTCGCTTTTACTTCTAGGATCTCTAAATATAGGGATCCAGTATCATTCATATATATGTTTTCTATAATAAATTTCTATTCACATCATCGTGCATATCAAATTACCCATCTCTTATATGTTCTCCCCATGTCTTATATTATACATCTACTGTGGACCCCATATTAGGCCCTCCTTAAACATTGATGTGAATAATTTTTACATTATTAATGGAACTCATTTATTTACCAAACATATTCTATTACCGATCACGAGCTCCTTATTGACATTGACAACAGGTTCCAGTTATGGAACGCATATCTCAATTCTTGGGCATGCGCGTATCACTGCATTAGGCAAGACCTGCTGGGAGGTATCTGCTGTGTCTTACAGAATTCAGGCTTTAGAAGCAATAATAAATATAAAGGGCAAAATAGGGCACAATAATAAAGATTACTTATCCTTAGTAGCTGCTTCAACCCGTTTCCCCAAGCGGTTCTTCAGGAGGTCAATATTTAGTCATAATGGCAGAATAGTATGCCCAGCATGGTGTGCCTGACTTAGGAAATGTCCATATTTAAATAGCCCACCTCTTTCTATAGATACGCCCATTTGGAAATAGCCTGAATTATTGATCATTACAGGCCTAATGGTGGTGGTTATATGTATATCAACATACTACTGATTAGGGTCATTTAGGGCATTTTAGGGATAGCCGTCGACAGGGTTGGACTGGCCCACCCGAGAACCAGAGAATTCTCCGGTGGGCCCTGGCTTCTCCTTCAGGAGAGTTCATCGTGCAAACCTTGCAGCTGCTTTGGGGCTCTTAAGTGGGTGAGAAAGGTAGTCCCTCAGAATCAAATCCTCTGGTGGGCCCAATGTTCTTCAGTCTGACACTGGCAGTCAAGGTGTGGGGGGCGCCACTATCATCTCATATCAAGGTGCCAACCTCCGCGGCTAGGCAGTTTCAGACTTTAGGGATAATATCTAGGGTGAGTTAGCTCCCCATTTTTTCCTTTCTTTTGCCTGGTTCTGCAAAAATGAAAACTTAAAATAACCAAAAATGACAATAATGATCTGCCCGTAACTCAGCAATGTTATTCTACATTATTTATGGTTTATGTATTTTAATCCAGAAGTCCATCACTGTCACTCTTCGTGTTTTCCCGTCTTCTTTACCGCCTGGGAACGTCATTCATGCCAGTTTAAATAAATATGATATTATTACATTAATAGTTTATTTATCATACAGTACGTCAAATCATGGCAAGTAATATATGAGAAAAAAAATATTTCAAGTGAACCTTATGACTGTATTTTAGGAAAGTTAATCTCTCCCTGACCGTACTTGTGCCGCCAGATGCTTTCTCTGTCAACTGTAGGAGCCTGCCAAATACATGGTGCCATCCGAACGCCTCTCATCTCATACTTATACTCGCGGCAATTTGATATTATCTGGTCCAGATTTAGAAGTTGTCTTTCGGAGGAGACTCTGAAGGGATTTCCATAATTTGTTTACCAAGGTTTCCCTAGGCAAGATCTAAATGAGGCAACTTTAATTCTTCCGGAGATTGAAGTCACACCATTCCAGAGGGAACATGTAGGAAATTGGTTTATGGAAGTGGCGATGTAACTCCGGATATTCTTGTTACCTGTTTCTCTCAATGACTACGACTTGTAGTTTAGAGTTCTCTGAAAAGTTTGGGTCCTCCAATCTTCGGTTGAGTTTGGGCACTACTATCCCGAATTACCAAGTAATTGAAAGAACTCTGCAGCTCTTACCAAAATACTTACTTTAAAGCCAACTTTAAGAAAGCCTGTCAAGTGGATTGACCCCTACAATATTTTAGAAGCGCTCCATCTGGTTGCTAATAAAATTTGAATTATGCCTTTATTACTACTACTGTTACTACTGTCATTGTAAAAATAATCCCACCGCGCTTGGACCTGGACTAGTCCCAGAGCATTGTCATTCACCCGTGCAGTTGCTGATATCACTCCATCATTCTCAAGAATGGAAAGATTTTTATTGCTATTGAGTACTGCTCTTCAGCTAGGTTACTGGCCACTGTTGCAGTGTATCAGAAGTGGCCGGTTTTCTAGGCAATGAACACAGTGCTTACAAGATCTTTGCTTTACAGCTTGGAAGCACTGTTCTGAAGCTGACTAGATTGTTTGATCAGGCCAGTGTCATTACCTATGTGCTCCTATACTTGCAGGATCAGCGAGTGTACAGTTCAGGCTAGGGACACAAACATGTCACTAGTCCAAACTGTTAATCAGGAGCGCCCCTCAGCTAGCAGGAAGCCAGGAGGAAGAGGAGTGGTACAGTCTTGAAACTAAATGTTGAGAACAACCCTTTAAAAGATGCAGCTTCAGTGTGTTTTCTCTCCTTCCAGCTTGTAATCTGACAGGGAGAGACCCATTACAAGCAGGAGGCGGAGAAGACAGGATGAAACTACATTACATAGTATACACTGAGACTGCAGTAAGTGTCTTAGATAGCAGTTCTATTTCACTGATTTATCACTGCTGCCCATTCGTAGGAATCAGAGCACAGCAAGTGCAATATGATGAAATTTCGCTCCCTCTGCAAAGCGAAAGGCATCATGAGAAATGTAGTCATTGGGAGAGTAATATTAAAATGATAGAAGGCGTCAATATGGAAGACAACTCAGAAATGGCACATTAAATAAAACAGTTGTATACAAGGCTTTGTCTAGGACTAAGATGTTCTTATGATAGGTCATTAATATCAAATGGGTGAGAATCCAACACCCAGCACCCCCCACAATCATGTTACTAGGTCCCGCAGCTGCTGGAAGTACACAATGTATAGAGCTTGTACACTGTGTAGTGACCATTCACTTCGATGTTCCTGCTTTGTACACTGTGTACTTCAAGGTATGTAAGTGTAGTACCCTGAGGACTCGGCTGCTACAGGGGTATTGCACCTCACTCCAGAGGTGTGGTATTCCACTCCCGGGTAAGGATGGAGTGTGGGACTGAGCTCAGTAGGCTGCATGCACTACATACATCCCATTTCCGGGGGACAGAACTACGGTACTCCCACCAGTATATGTGCAGGTACGACAGCGTCTGTCCCTGGCTGGAGTGGGAGGGGGGTGGAACATCCCAGTAGTGTAGGGGCAGATAGGGGGAGTAGTCTGGGTAAAGCTAGGAGCTCATTGGGTGCTAGTCACCTGGGCTCACACATAGAGGGAGTATATATGGTGGGCACCATCTTAGGACAGGGTCTTTTTAGCCTGAGGAGCAGAGCAGAGGAGCTCAGCCAGGAGGGCTGACAGGGAGCTGTGGCTCCGGCTGGGCCCAGCTCCAGAGCCAAGCCTGCAGAGGGAGAGAGGAGAAAAGAAGGACCCAGAGAGAAAGACAAGAAGGGAACCCCAAGATCCCAGAATAAAGACAAAAGGGTGAAGGGTTGGCGGACAAGGGTACCGGATCCCAAGCTGGCAGAGGCCAAAACAAACCTTAGCCAGGAACCGGAGGTCGTGGGCAGGATCTGCCACGACCCTCACCAAATCCACCAGAATGGCACACCGAGCATAGGGTCAGGGAAGCCAGGGAAGGTTCAACCAACAAGAGACCCGAGGGAGCCGGACACAGGTGGATCCCTGGTGGGAACGGCCAGAGAGAGAGAGAGAGAGTCAGAAGGGAGCTCAGGACCACGCTCCGGAATCGCCTGGGGGTTAGCCGAGTCCAGGACCTGGTGGACGCAGCACGGCTCGGGTGGTCACTCAAGGCCAGAGTGACCAAAAGAACACCAGTAAGTAAAAACCCTGAACTGCATCTCCTGACTCTGAGTCTTCTTTCTGCATCATCACAACCCCCATCATCCACACCTGCTGCCCTGAGGCCATACCCCTCCCGTTGGGGGTTATACCATCACTGCTGCACATATACCACCGGCCTCAGCGGACTGCTCTGCAGCGGCGGCGTCAAACCCGCACTCAACGGGTGGCGTAGTCGACAATCAAGTTAACATCTACTGCCATAGACTGCCACTTAGTTTGACACCCTGGGCACGGACCGGGTCACCGCCACAAGGACTACTACCCCTATCCAGATCCGGCTCCGGGTATCCCTTGCACATGGCCCAGGGGGTGCGTCAACTTTGGCGTAGTCGGCAGGATCACGTGCCCGCAACCATCGGGTACTGCATGCCTGAAGAAAAGTTCGCATTTACCTCAAAAAGAAGTCTCCCGCCGATTCCGGAGGGTCCCCGCCATCGGACGCCATCTCGGATCGGTTCCCGCCATTTGCCCGTCATCTGCAGTCTTTTCCCGCCATCTGCAGTGTTTCCCGCCACTGGGAAGCGATTCCCGCCATCTGAGAAGATTTCCCGCCCTGGCAGAGCGGACGCCATTATGGGCGTGCCAGAGGGTGGTAAGAGACGACCTCCCATCGTGGGCCAGGACCAAGAATGGCGCCAAAAACGAAGACCGCCCCCACCAGCAGAGACTGCAATGATTGAGATGTCCATCAGTGTGAGAGAACTGCCCCTGGAACTGACAATCACCAAGTTGCCCGAGGACCGCCCTCAATGTGGGCGGAGACAGAACAAAAGAGAGAAGATGGGAGCAGCTTGGAGAAGTCTGGAGGAGCCGTACCCGGAGATGGAGGGAGAGGCAGGCAGCACCGACCCTGTGGTCAGGAGCCTGATGCAAGCAACCACCCCACAAGACCTGGTGGAGATCCTGGCACAGCTCCCCCGAGACCGGGAGCGTGCACAGACCGCGCTGGAGGGCCTCGCACGGAGGATGGCCCAGGTGCAGCGAGAAACGCTGATGGAGTGGAGCAGGGAGATGGCCCAGCAGGCTGGAACCCGCCAGCAGAGCACACCACCCGCAACGAGGAGCACGCCTGCCCCTGAAGAGGATGCAGAAGGGACGGAGGCCGGAGACGACGCCGCAGAGGGAGCTGAAGAGACGGAGGCAAGTAAAGGGGACGTTACTACCCCGAGCCCAGCCACCGTAAGCCTACCCCCGCTCCCCGTCGCAGAGCCCGAAGTCCCACTGATCGTGCCCGTTGCCGCACCGCTACCGCTCCAGACTAGGCCCCAAGCAGAAGCCGCGACCACGCCCCCTGTGACGTCACGCGCCTCAACCCTGAGCGCGGCCAAGCAGGAGACGCCACCGGCCTGGTCGCAAGGCCGAGTGCCCCCGGGCGCCGCCGTCTTCACGGTGCCCTTTACCTTCAGGGTACCCCAAGCCTGGTCGCAAGGCCTAGTGATCCCGGGCGCCGCTGCCACCACCGCGCCCTCAATTTCCACTGTGCCGCACCTGGGTGAAGACTTGTTTGCCCAGCACACTTGCCCGGATGGGCAGCCCTTTGCGTGGCCACCGGAGTACCACCATCCCCGACTCCGGAAAGAAAGACCCCTGGATGAGCCCCTAATCCCGGTTCCGGCGCCCGTCAAGATGACCCCGCTCTCGTTAGAGGAGGCACAGTTTGAGTGGGACCCCGCAGGAGGAGACCTCATCGGGTTCACTCAAGAGACCCGGGCGGCTGCAACTGAGCGTGCGGAGTGCTGCCGCCAGCAGTTGGAAGTCTTTGAGCGAGAACGGAGAGAGAGACGGGTCCGCGAGGAGCGGCTGCAAGTAAAGAGTGCAGAACAAAAGAGCCGGACCCAAAGGAACCCCCGTGCAGCCCACGGTCCCCGTGCCACCGGGACTGTAATCAAATTCCAACTGCAGCACGGTTGGGGCTTCATCAGCGATCATCACACCCCCGGCGACGTCTTCGTGACCAGAAGAGATGTCGAGTCCCACCTACCGGAGGGACACAGAGGTCGTGACCTTTACCTGGGTGATGAGGTCACCTTCACCCGGCACCAATGTGCCAAAGGACCCTATGCCCTTCATGTACAACGACTGACAGAGAAAGAGCTGAGGTGTCAGGAGGAGCAAGAGGACCCGGACGGGTCTGAAGGGTACACGGAGGAAGGAGCTGGAGGACGTCGCCACTGATGTACAGTAGGAGCACTGTAAATAGTTACCCGTGAAGGTACAATAACTGTTACCATTATAGTCCCCGTTGGGACCAGTGAACTGCTCCAGTGTGTCCCATCTCCCCACAGGCTGAGGACTGTGAGCAGCCATCCCCTTTCCCCACTGGCCGAGGAATGAGAGCGGCCATATCCCCTTGTATATAGTTGCGCTTCCTAAAGTGCCCCCTACCGGTTTTATAGGAAACTGTTTTTTCTACCAGAGACTGTGGCACTTACCTGGTCACAATTTGCACAAGTGGCCAGAGGTCAAAAATGTTTTATATGAAGAGTATTATGCTGCTGATATATATATAGTGTTTTATATGTTTATGATGTTTTTGCAAAAATTTTGTATGTTTTTGGATATTTTGCTCTTTTACAGCCCGAGGACGTGCTGTGATTTACCAGGGGGGAATGTAGCACCCTGAGGACTCGGCTGCTACAGGGGTATTGCACCTCACTCCAGAGGTGTGGTATTCCACTCCCGGGTAAGGATGGAGTGTGGGACTGAGCTCAGTAGGCTGCATGCACTACATACATCCCATTTCCGGGGGACAGAACTACGGTACTCCCACCAGTATATGTGCAGGTACGACAGCGTCTGTCCCTGGCTGGAGTGGGAGGGGGGTGGAACATCCCAGTAGTGTAGGGGCAGATAGGGGGAGTAGTCTGGGTAAAGCTAGGAGCTCATTGGGTGCTAGTCACCTGGGCTCACACATAGAGGGAGTATATATGGTGGGCACCATCTTAGGACAGGGTCTTTTTAGCCTGAGGAGCAGAGCAGAGGAGCTCAGCCAGGAGGGCTGACAGGGAGCTGTGGCTCCGGCTGGGCCCAGCTCCAGAGCCAAGCCTGCAGAGGGAGAGAGGAGAAAAGAAGGACCCAGAGAGAAAGACAAGAAGGGAACCCCAAGATCCCAGAATAAAGACAAAAGGGTGAAGGGTTGGCGGACAAGGGTACCGGATCCCAAGCTGGCAGAGGCCAAAACAAACCTTAGCCAGGAACCGGAGGTCGTGGGCAGGATCTGCCACGACCCTCACCAAATCCACCAGAATGGCACACCGAGCATAGGGTCAGGGAAGCCAGGGAAGGTTCAACCAACAAGAGACCCGAGGGAGCCGGACACAGGTGGATCCCTGGTGGGAACGGCCAGAGAGAGAGAGAGAGAGAGTCAGAAGGGAGCTCAGGACCACGCTCCGGAATCGCCTGGGGGTTAGCCGAGTCCAGGACCTGGTGGACGCAGCACGGCTCGGGTGGTCACTCAAGGCCAGAGTGACCAAAAGAACACCAGTAAGTAAAAACCCTGAACTGCATCTCCTGACTCTGAGTCTTCTTTCTGCATCATCACAACCCCCATCATCCACACCTGCTGCCCTGAGGCCATACCCCTCCCGTTGGGGGTTATACCATCACTGCTGCACATATACCACCGGCCTCAGTGGACTGCTCTGCAGCGGCGGCGTCAAAGCCGCACTCAACGGGTGGCGTAGTCGACAATCAAGTTAACATCTACTGCCATAGACTGCCACTTAGTTTGACACCCTGGGCACGGACCGGGTCACCGCCACAAGGACTACTACCCCTATCCAGATCCGGCTCCGGGTATCCCTTGCACATGGCCCAGGGGGTGCGTCATAAGAGCTGATAACAACTGTTTATAGGGGTGCTAGATGTCAGAGCCTCATCAATCTGATACAGGTGACCTATCAGATGCACAGAGATAAAAAATAATTTTTACAAATGGGTTTCATTAAATATTTTTCACCATTTATCTTCTATAGCCTCTGTGCTGCACTGTTTATTACTGGCTGCAGAATGAGTTAACTGAGAGTCCTTCAGTGAGTATGTACTGACATCTGGCCAGGAGGGTTTCTAACTGTTTTATCTGTCTTTTTCTGAACTCCTTTCAGCTTATTTGTGACATCAAAGTTGAGAGACACAAGGAACCTGTAAAAAGCCAAATGGTGCAAAATTTTTAATGAAGCCCAACTGCAAAAAATTACTTTGAGCCTTAAATACATGCATTTAAAAAATGTCATTGAATCTAAAATTTTCAAATTATTTCCATCAAATTTGTAATAACTATACATTTTAAAAAAATTGTTGTTATTATAGAGCTGACATTTTCAGTATTATCGATATGTAAAGCCTGTGATAAATGAGCCAAGGTCTCAATATTAACTATTAACTATAAGTTGGGTTTATCACCATCATTAAGCAATATAAAATTGTGCTTTTAGTAAAATAGTGCCACATTTGTCCATGGGTTAAATATGGTAATGCAGCTCAGTCCTATTCATTTCAGTTGACCTGAACTGTAATACCAAACACAACATATGGGCAGGTGTGACGATGTTTCTGTAAGATAGCACTTTCTTTTTTCTCTAACTGTGTCCAACTTCTTTAAAGGAGCTGTCACTTACTTAAAAAAATTAAAGTTATATACTTTGTAAAAGTCCCTGAACTCCGCTGATTCTAGTGATTTTTTCCATTTTTCTCTGCGTCGCTCCATTGTAGAGAAATTCACATTTGTTGCTTTTGGAGCACAGTATGAGAAATCTCTGCTTGCAATCAACAAGGCATTTCACTGGTGGTGTGTCACCCCTCCCTCTCAAGAGCTGCCAATCACAGCTTGGCAGTGTCTGAAACTTTTCGATTACAAAATCAGTTGCTGAGCTGTGATTGGCAGTGTCTGGGAGGGCGTGGTGATACGCCCCCAGAGAAATTCCTAGTTGACTGCAAGCAGAGATTTCTTATACTGCCCTCCAAAAGCAACAAATGTTAATATCTCTGCAATAGAGCGACGCAGCACAAAATGGAAAAAATCGTCAGCATCAGGGGAGCTCATCGATTTTTACAAAATATTTAACTCAATTTTTTTTTAGCAAGTGATAAATCCTCTTTAAGTTCTAGTAAAAATGTAATATTTTAATTTCTGTGGCCGTCATTCATAGTAATTCTTGGTAATTCCTATGGTTACATAAGTTGAGTACTGAAAGAAGATAAGCAAAGTGTTTTCCCAGAAAGGGTGTTTTCTTCTGCAGCACAAATGTTTTTTTGAGAACTCTGCAAGGGAATCCCTATATTGAATGACAAATCACAGAAGATGAATCCCTATCTTACCTTACAGAGGGGTTCGGACTTGATGGCAGTGACATGACAGCGTGCGCGATCACTTGACACTCGGCATATGATCGTACACACGACTCTGCCTCTTCAGTTACATACACAGTACTTCATCTTGCTGGGCACCTGCTTGCTTCAGTAATATTCACTATGCCTCACGTCTTGTCCACAAGACGAAGGAGAACAGCTGCTTTGAGGAGGTTGAGTGAACTTCACTCTAGAGTTTTCGTTTCATAGATGCCGAACTTCACTTTGGAAGCAGAAGAAGTAAATTAATTGAGGGAATCCCTGAACTACAGGTGAAGAGACAGATTTGGACCATATACAATACATAATAAAGAAGTATTAGTGCTTATTATAACAACCACATTACAATTCAACAGATCACATACATCAAGTTTATGTCATGCCTTATGCTATTAACCAAACTTTACAAGAAACCTAACTACCAAATATGCCACAACTTCCATGGTCCCTCTTTATTAAAGTACTTTCTTCTCTATGACCTAATCACCGATGTCCACTTCTTAGAATAAGTCAGTTAGATCATAGGGGTCTGATTGTAACACACAGAATCGCCACTGCAGCATCTACCTTCTATGCGTTGGTATAATATAGAAGAGAGTGGTGCCATATCCTAGGGCAGAGTCATGGCTGGGCATGAAAAGTTGGCTTGCACAAGAATTGAGTGCATAGAATTGTTCCTCTGCAGGTACTTGCTTGTGGAGCTCAGCTTTGTGGAGAGCTTGTGTATAAAATCAAGAAAATGAATTACTGCGGCCAGAGAAAATACAGTAAAAAGGGTCCAGGTGTACAGAGAGCAGGGGTGGATTAAGAGTAGCAAGGGCCCCGGGCAGTTTAGAAGGCGCGGCCCCCCCCCCCACACACACACACACACAAACACAAACACACACCTGATGTATCACATGTCACATGATCCCCTGTGATAGATCATGTGATAGTTCACGGGAAATTAATTTGGCACAATATTAATTGTGCTGCCTCATCTGAGAGCAGCACAATATAGGGGCAGATACCCTGATTCCAGCGATGTGTCACTTTTTCAGCTGCTTGTTGTCATTTTGAGAAAATCACCGTTTTATCTGCTGCAGATCTAGCAGCTCTCTGAATGCTGCGCTCTGTATAGCCCCGCCCACACCACTGATTGGCAGCTTTCTGCCCATGCTCAGTGTACGCAGAAATCTACTGATCAGTGATGAGGGTGAGGTCCTACAGAACTTACTAGTCATCTAGTGATAATTACCTTCTGACAAATCAATGATTTTATCAAAACAACACTAAGCAGCCCAGTAAGTGACACATTACTGGAATCAGTGCCTCTAACCCTACATTATGCTGCTCTCAGATTAAGTGGCAAAAACCTGATGACAGATTCCCTTTAAAGGAGCTGTAAACACAAAAAAGTTTGTATTAAAAAAAATACAAGCCATTTGTGAAATTAACTTTTTTTCATTGTTAATTCACATTAGACTGTATCTTCAACACTTTTGTCAGCAGGTCTTATTACAGACTCTGAATAGGGCAGCTCTCTCCCTCTCCCTCAGCAGAAAGTCACAGCATGGTTAAAAAACGGGATCTTTTATGATTTTCTCCTAATAAATAAAAAAGGACATGCAAGTCCTCCAAACTATTTTCCGTTTCTGTATAGGGGAGGTCCTAAATCTTTCTTGTTCTTTAGTTGATCACATGTCAAAAAGGCAAAGCATTTACTATGAACTCGCCTAAAAAAATATACACTTGGAGAGTAATATCATCATCTGCATGTAAATATTCCTTGACTCTAAGGACTCGCTCACACTGTCGTATAACACGGCCGAATGCTATGTGATGTTTTATCGGATAGGACTCGGCCCTATGTTATACTATGGGACAGTGCAGATCTGCGATTATTGGCATGAGAAAATAATTTTGTTCGATATTCGGACCATGTGCACCCATACAAGTCTATGGGTGCACGTAAAACATTGGACTGCACTCGGATGTCATCCAAGTGCAGTCCGATGAACACTCACAGAGACTATGGAGAAGATGGAGAAATTAAGTTCTCCATCTTCTCCATATCTGTGCTGCGAGAGAATCGGATCACACTCAGTTGAAGCTCTGACAGAGTTTGAGCCGAGTGTCATTAGCATAATTGGCCGTATTCTCTTGCATGAGAGAATATATGGCTTAGTGAGTGGACCCCAAAACTGAATAGTAGTGACGGACAGGCACCTCACAAGCGGGATCCATGTAGCTCTCAGATGTCATGTAGGTAGGGCTTCATTCCATGGGGTAGGGCTTAATTTCAAGGTATATAAAAAAAATGGACTTCAAATAAAAATTAAATGAACACAAAAAGCACTAATTGAATTATTTTTTTCGTATTTATGTTTGCAGCCCCTTTAAAAACCCTTTGAGGACCAACGCACATATATGTCCCATAGTTTTAAACTGGAAAAAAATTTGATTGAATAAAATTTAAGGTCCTCGAAGGTTTAAGTAGGTCATAAATTCATATGAATACTTGCTCATACAATTGCACATGCCAAAAGATGAAGAAGAACAGAATCAAAAATATGACATTAAGTGGAGCACTTACAGGTATTCAAGGTGAAAGAGACCAGCAAAGGCTTCGTCTCGAATGACAGTAAATGAGATTGAATTCAGCAAGCTGAAAATGAAAACAGCTGGTTAGAAGCGAACCAGACTTTATGGTGCTCAGAATTATTCAAGCAGAATTTATTGACTGTTCTTGCAAAGTACTGAGACTCCCGCTGTGTATAGATGGTGCCGTGCGGCCTCCCGCAGTGTATAGATGGTGCCGTGCGGCCTCCCGCTGTGTATAGATGGCGCCGTGCGGCCTCCCGCTGTGTATAGATGGCGCCGTGCGGCCTCCCGCTGTGTATAGATGGCGCCGTGCGGCCTCCCGCTGTGTATAGATGGCGCCGTGAGGCCTCCCGCTGTGTATAGATGGCGCCGTGCTGCCTCCCGCTGTGTATAGATGGCTACGTGCGGCCTCCCGCTGTGTATAGATGGCACCGTATAGATGGCTACATGCGGCCTCCTGCTGAGTATACGTGTATAGATGGCTACGTGCGGCCTCCTGCTGAGCATAGATGCCGCACGGCACCCCCCCCAGAGACAGCAGGAGGCAGCACGGCGCCATCAATACACAGCAGGAGGCCGCATGCAGTCACGCACACACACAAACATATACAGACATATACAAAAATACATATAAACAGACATATACATACACGCATAAACACATTTGAAACACAAAAATACATACAAACAGACATCACACACACACAATGATATCTGCCCACACACACACACACACACACACAAACAGACATCACACACACAATGATATCTGCCCACACACACACACAAACAGACATCACACACAATATCTTCCCACACACACACACAGACATCACACACGCACAATGATATCTGCCCACACACACAAACAGACATCACACACACACAATATCTGCCCACATACACACACACACAAACAGACATCACACACAATATCTGCCCCCACACACACACACAGACATCACACACACACACAATGATATCTGCCCACACACACAGACATCACACACACACACAATGATATCTGCCCACACACACACAAACAGACATCACACACACACACAATGATATCTGCCCACACACACACACAGACATCACACACACACAATGATATCTGCCCACACACACGAACAGACATCACACACACACACAATGATATCTGCCCACACACACTCACAAACAGACATCACACACAATGATATCTGCCCACACACACACAAACAGACATCACACACACACACAATGATATCTGCCCATACACACACAAAAAGACATCACACACACACACAATGATATCTGCCCATACACACACAAACAGACATCACACACACACACAATGATATCTGCCCACACACACACAAACAGACATCACACACACACAATATATCTGCCCACACACACACACACACAAACAGACATCACACACACACAATGATATCTGCCCACACACACACACACAAACAGACATCACACACACACAATGATATCTGCCCACACACACACACAAACAGACATCACACACACACAATGATATCTGCCCACACACACACACACAAACAGACATCACACACAATGATATCTGCCCACACACACAAACAGACATCACACACACACACAATGATATCTGCCCACACACACTCACAAACAGACATCACACACAATGATATCTGCCCACACACACACAAACAGACATCACACACACACATAATGATATCTGCCCACACACACACAAAAAGACATCACACACACACACAATGATATCTGCCCACACACACACAAACAGACATCACACACACACAATATGATATCTGCCCACACACACACACACAAACAGACATCACACACACACAATGATATCTGCCCACACACACACACACAAACAGACATCACACACACACAATGATATCTGCCCACACACACACACACACAAACAGACATCACACACACACAATGATATCTGCCCACACACACACACACACACAAACAGACATCACACACACACAATGATATCTGCCCACACACACAAACAGACATCACACACACACACAATGATATCTGCCCACACACACTCACAAACAGACATCACACACAATGATATCTGCCCACACACACACAAACAGACATCACACACACACATAATGATATCTGCCCACACACACACAAAAAGACATCACACACACACACAATGATATCTGCCCATACACACACAAACAGACATCACACACACACACAATGATATCAGCCCACACACACACAAACAGACATCACACACACACAATATGATATCTGCCCACACACACACACACAAACAGACATCACACACACACAATGATATCTGCCCACACACACACACACACAAACAGACATCACACACACACAATGATATCTGCCCACACACACACACACAAACAGACATCACACACACACAATGATATCTGCCCACACAGACACACACAAACAGACATCACACACACAATGATATCTGCCCACACACACACAAACAGACATCACACACACACAATGATATCTGCCCACACACACACACACAAACAGACATCACACACACACACAATGATATCTGCCCCCACACACACACACACACAATGATATCTGCCCACACACACACAATGATATCTGCCCACACACACACACACAATGATATCTGCCCACACACACACACACAAACAGACATCACACACACACACACAATGATATCTGCCCACACACACACACACACACACACAATGATATCTGCCCACACACACACACACAAACAGACATCACACACACAATGATATCTGCCCACACACACACACAATGATATCTGCCCACACACACACACAGACATCACACACACACACACACACAATGATATCTGCCCACACACACACAAACAGACATCACACACACACACACAATGATATCTGCCCCCACACACACACAAACAGACATCACACACACACACAATGATATCTGCCCACACACACACACAAACAGACATCACACACACACACAAACAGACATCACACACACACGCAATGATATCTACACACACCCACACACACACTCACCATCCCCCGGCTCCATTCCTCCTGCCTGCTCTGACTTCTCCGTTGCAGCACTGCAGGCCGGGCGCACACTGCGTGACGTCAGAGCTAGGAGACACGGCTTCGCACAGGGCCATGTCTCCTAGCAGTGACGCGGCCGGGCCAGCACAGGGAAGTTAACTGCTGCAGTGCTGGCCCGGCCGATGAAGAAGTAGCGGTGGCCGCTGCTGGGGGAGCGGTCCGGGGCCCCCCTCCAGCCACTGCTACCGGTATGTGCCGCAGCCTGCACATATAATGAGGGCAATCCAGCATTAGACACCCCGCCCGGAGCCGCGGGCCCCCTGCAGGCTCGGGGCCCCAGGCGGTAGCCCGGATTGCCCTCATTATAATCCGCCTATGACAGAGAGGCAGACTGCAGAAACATATCTTCTGTTGTACGGAGAGGCTGCGGAAGGAGGGCACCTGGTGTACAGATAGGCTGACTGCAAAGCAAGGGCAACTGTTGTACAAATAGACTGACAACAGCAGGAGGGCATCTGGTATGCAGAGAAGCGGATTTCAGAAGGGGTCAATTTGATGTACAGAGAGGTAGACTGCAGAAACGGGTCTCATGGTGTACACAGAGGCCGCAGAAGGAGGGCACCTGGTGTACAGATAGGCTGACTGCAAAAGGAGGAAAGCCAAAAGGCTGACTACAGTATGAGTGCATCTGGTGTATAGAGGAGTTGACTGCAGAAGGAAGGAATTTGGTATATGGAGGGACTGACAGCAAAAAGAGGGCACCTGGTGTGCAGAGAGGCTGACTGCAGAAGGAAGGCATCTGATGTACAGAGAAGCTGACTTCAAAAAGAGTGTAGCTGGTCTACAGAAAGGCTGGCTACAGAAAGAGTGCATCTTGTGTACAGAGAGACTGACTGTGGAAGTAGAGCACCTGGAGTACAGAAAGACTGATTGCAGAATGAAGGCACCTGGTGTACAGATGTGACATGCAGAAGTAGTGCTGTTGCAGAGTGTGACATGCAGAAGTAGTGCTGTTGCAGAGTGTGACAGTCACAAGTAGTGCTGTTGCTTTAAAAGCATTCAGCAACTATTAGAAGTAACACAAGCACAGGAGACAGGAAGTGTTGTGCTCCAGAAGCATTCAGCAACTAGAGGTGTTAACACAGTCACAGGAGGCAGGGAGGGTTTTTAGCAGAGCTCCAAGGGGATTGTGGGGAAGTTGTTTACTGTCTGGCTGGAGCTGAAGAGAAAGGTAGTGTGTGTGTTCTGCCTCTGACAGAAGTGCCCCTGCAAGTGAAGAGGGTTCAAGTCAGGAGTAAAGCTAAGCATAGGTCAGGTAGAGTTCCTGAACTAGCAGTGCAGAGTATTGTCAAGCAGAAAGATGAGGACTGTAAGAAATGGCGTCAAAGGGATCATCTCCCTCAGCAAACCCTCCCCCTCCTCCATCTCACTGTGCTGTAAAGAATGCTGTGTTCATTAATGTGCCTTTGCATTAGAATTGTGCTGTCTTGTACTACTGGGAAGACTGTGAACTCTGTGCTGCTGAGTAAACTGTACTGTTTGTCACTGGAGCCTGTTGCTCATAAGACTTAACTTGCACTGGCTGTGCGGCTTCTTATTAAATGCTACTGTTCTACCGTTTATGAGGACTCTTGTCAAGTGTGTCTGCTCAGCAAGTGAAACAACCTACATGTCTGTGCCTGAGGGTCAATACCCCTGTGTGCCTGAGAGAAGCTGCAGCACATGGTCTATGGTCACCCTGAGTAACGGTTCCCCCCAGGATTCCAAAGAATTCATGTAACCAGTCTCACCCTATCTGAACCTAGCGGCGTGCGTGTAACACAGAGAAGCTTACTGCAGAAGGACGGTACTTGGTGTACAGAGAGGCTGAATGCTGAAATATGGCATCCGGTGTACAAAGAAGCTGAATACAGAAGGCAGGCATCTGTTGTACAGAGAGGATGACTGCAGAAGCAGAAATATGGTGTACAGAGGGGCTAACTGCAGAAGCAGAACACCTGGTGTACAGAGAATCTGACTGCAGAAGGAGGGCACCTGGTGTGTAGAGATAATGATTGCAGAAGGAAGGAGCCTGGAGTATAGAAAGGCCAACTGCAGAAGGAGGGCACCTAGTGTGTAGAGAAGCTGACTGCAGAAGGAGGTGGATGAAGCTCTGAGTACTCCATTATAGACTTGAGGTAGGCCATTAAATAAAACTGTGTTCATTTCTGGACACCCCCTAGCAGCAGTATTCCTATGGGATATTCTGGCTAACCGCAAACATTGTTGTAATCATTGTTACTGTTGTAGAGACTGTTCGGTTACATAATGAGCCATATGAAAAATGATAACTGCTGCTATTCAAGTTTAACAGCCAAATCACCTTTAAAGAAGCATTCCCAGCAAAAATGATATTCCATAATCTCTTATCAATATGTATGTAGTGCAGTGTGTATGTGTTTAAATACCTACAGGTCATCGTCTTCTCTGGTTCCTAGCTACATTCTGCTCCTTTTCTGAACCACCTGACCACAATTCAGACTATATGGCTCACGCATCGTCTTCTGTGCAGACTGGAAGTCGTTTTCTCAGTGTAAGCCTAAGAAAGCTTCATTATGAGTCTCAAAGGCTTACATTGGGAAAACAATTCAAAGGATTCGTATATCACATTTCTGTACCCTGATGTATGCGAGGTGCCTTCCTTCTGCAGTCAGCCTCTCTGGTGCACCCTTTCTGCAGCCAGTAATTATTATTCTAACCTCACCAGTGTTGTTTCTTGGCTTCGTCCCTGCTCTTATCCTAACCTTAACCTTACTGTCCCTCTGTGCAATCTGAACACACCTCCACAATAGCATAGGCTGGTACAATTGGAGCCCCGCCTATGCCCAGCCTATGCCACTCCCACAGCTACGCCCCTGCATAGCGAGTTGCATTTGCTGGAATCTCCATTCACTACTTGAGATTGTTGGTTCATAAACCACTTCCCAATGTAGTGATTTTCAATTTTTGCGCTTTCATTTTTTTACTCCCCTTCTTCCAAGAGATATAACTTTTTTATTTTTCCATCCACACAGCCGTACGAGGACTTGTTTTTTGTATGACAGGTTTTAGTTTTGAATGATTTCATTTTACCATACACTGTACTGGAAAATGGGAAAAAAAATCCAATTGTGGAGAAATGGTGCTAAAACCGCAATTCTGTAATTGTTTTTTGTTTTTATCGTGTTCATTGTTCTTTAAAGATATAAATATGATTCTCTGAGTCAGTAATATTATAGAAATTCCAAACTTGTACAGTTTTAAATACTGTACAAATGTTTTTTAAGGCAATGTTCACACATGTTGGGTTTTTTCAGCGTCGCAAAACTCAACACTGGCAGGAGATCAGCTGCGTCAAAAACGCTGGTTTTGCTGCATTTTTTATACACTTTTTTTCACTGTCCTTCTGACTTTACTTATGTATTTACATAAAGTTCTGAGGAAAAAAATCTCATTCTGGTTTTGGTATAGTGGGGGAGGTGAATTGTTCAGGAATAGTTTAGACACTGGCAATGCATTGAGTTTGTATGACACTATTTACTTTCACACTATGGGGTCTGCCATTCAGTTACACAGGCATTGTTCAATTTCACACCTCTCTGGGCCACAGGTATTGTTCAATCTCACAGGTAGCTCAGCTAATGTTTACACTGTACCCATCACTAATTTAATGAAACTCTCCTAATACAAACAACCATCTCAGGGCCAAGACAAGATGGTAAAATCACAAAAGAAAATGTGTTTCACATACTGTTGTACTTGCTTATTTTCACTAAAAACACAGCAAAACCTGATAGCTATGTTCACACATCATGTTTTTTTCAGCATTTTTTCACTATCCATTACTTCCAATGGGTGAAAAATGCTGACAAAATTGCTGAAAAATGCTACAAGAAGTGACATGCTCTATTTTCCAAAAACCCAACTAAGGCACAAAATACGCAGCAAGAAAATAAACAATATGTGTGAACAGAGAATTCTGGTTTCTCATAGACTTTGCTGGTACTGCAAAACGCAGCTGAAAATTTGCATAAAAATCTGCAGCAAAAAAAGCTGAAAAACCCAACATGTGTTAACATAGCCTAAGTTGCGAGTTGAGGGTTTTATTGGCACCATTTTAAGATCGATATGACATTTTGATTGTTTATTTTTGCTTTTTTTTTTGCTGTGCTTTTTTTTCTCTTTATGGTGTTTACCAGTTGGGTTAAATCATTTTATATATTGACAAATAGGATTTTTACTGACGTAGCAAAGCAAAACATGTCTTTTTTTTAATTTATTTTTAACGTGGGAGAATAATGAATTTATTTTTAAATGATTTTTCTTACTTTACTTTTTAGTAGTATCTGATCACTTATGCTATATACTGCAATACAGCAGTTTAGCAGTATATAGTGAAAATCACGGTCTCCTATGAACGCCAGACAAAAGCGGCTCGTCTTAGGAACACCGTAATGGACTAGAACCCTGACTGCCAGTTCAATCCATTGGCAACCCATGATTGCGTCATGGGAAGAAAACATGGTCATGCAGAATTGTGCACCCTTCCCCCGGACCGTGTCCATTTATAATATATACTGCAATATATAGTGAAAATCACGGTCTCCTATGAAGCTGCTCTTCTTAGGAGCACCGTAATGGACTAGAACCCTGACTGCCATATCAACCCATGATTGCATTATGGGGAGAAAAAATGGGCATGCGGAATTGTAAACCCCCCCCCCCCTGGACTGTGTCCATTAAATGCCACTATCAGAGATTGACAGCGGCATTTGTGGGGCTAAGAGCAGTGGGCAGAGCTCACACCGCCATGACATGCTGGGAAAAATGCAGGCTCAGCACCTGAGACTGCATAAAAGAACGGGTCCTGACATAAGTTATATTATGTCGGGAAGGGGATTAGGAAAAAACGCAAAGTGCAAGAGGGCCCCAGAAGTGTAAATTCACCAATGACTTACATGTTTCATTTTCTTCAATAAAGTTTGGACACCCTGTGTAAAAGGGCTATCCTTCTGCTGTTGGTGCTTTACAAGTGGATGGAAATTGATCAGGGGTGGTCTTTATACATCACCGTGTAGCCGGTGCCTATTGATTAGCACTATTATGGCTTTACTGCATGAAAACAGTAGTGAGACCTCAAAATATATGAAGCCTGTAGCCAATAAATGCAATGTTACGATGAGCGAGAAGAGACAGAATACTTATGCTCCAGTTTAAGGAATTAGTGAGTACGGAGACACCCCGTGCCTCCCACCTCCCTCCCGTGGCCCCAGTAGAAGGAGTGACAGGTGTTTGGTTTGTAACTACGGGCCGGGTTACCATTCCCATCATAAACAAGTCGTGTCTCTAGGTTCAGCCTCTTCTAAATATAACAGCATGGTGAAGTCTCACCCTTGGTACAGACCCAAAAGAGGCAGGGAAAGTGAGGCTGAAAGTGGAGAAAGCAAGCGAGAAGGTCTACGTCCCTTAGACAATACAAGATGCTAAGAGGAGACATTTATCATGTAGATCGAAGGGGGATAAAGATTTATTCCCTTAAAAAAAGTGATGGGATGTAATATGATCAATCTATTAAGGGATTTTATGCAACTTTCCTAACTTCAAAAAAGCCTTTTCTCTTCACCAGTTCCATACTGCTTCCTTGGCCCTAACAGGGATCCCCAACTAGATGCATTGTTCTGACTGGTTTACTTACAATGGTGTGAAAAAGTGTTTGCCCCCTTCTTGATTTCTTATTCTTTTGCATGTTTGTCACACTCACATGTTTCAGATCACAAAACATATGTAAATATTAGACAAAGATAACACAAAATGCAGTTTTTAAATGAAGGTCTCTATTATTAAGGGAAAAAGAAATCCAAACCCTCCAAAAAATGTAGCAAACTATGCTTTATCATCATACCGCTGAAAAAAGTGGAATAAAACGCGATCAAAAAGATAAATATAAATAAAAATAGTACCGCTGAAAACATCATCTTGTCCCCCAAAAAAACAAGCCGCCATACAGCTCCATCAGCCAAAAAATAAAAAAGTTATAGCTCTCAGAATAAAGAGATGCAAAAATAATATTTTTTTTCTAAAAAAGTTTTTAGTGCGTAAAAGCGTCAAAACATAAAAAAGATATAAATCTGGTATCACTGTAATCATACTGACCGGAATAATAAAATTGTCTTATCAATTTTACCACACACGGAACGGCATAAAAAAATAAGTAAATCCTGAATTGTTGGTTTTTGTTCATTCTGCCTCCACAAAAATCGGAATAGAAAGCGATCAATATATGTCACGTGCCTGAAAATGGCACCAATAAAAACGTCAACTCGTTCTGCAAAAAACAAGCCATCACATGACTGTAAGCCAAAATATGGAAAAATTATAGCTCTCAGAATATGGCAATGCAAAAACTAGTATTTTCAATAAAAAGTGTCTTTTAGTGTGAGACAGCTGCCAAACATAAAAACCCGATATAAATCTGTAATCGCTGTAATCGCACCGACCCGAAGAATAAAGTCGTCTAATCACTTATACCGTACGAGGAATGGCGTAAAAAATAAATAAAGCCAATTCTTCACCTGCTGCTGATTTGTTCATTCTGCCTCCCAAAGATCGCAGTAAGGCCCCGCTCTGCGCTGAGTGCTTGCATCGGGGCTTCCTTGTAAATCTCTGAAATACGTGATTTAGACGGAACTGCCAGCAGAAGATTCCCTGCAATGAGGCAGATGGAGGCACTGCGGACGCCATCTGGCCTGTGATCCGATGCAGTCCATCTTTTTAGGCGTGCGCAAAAGTGCCGTCGGCCACAGTTTAATGCACTTCTGAAAAGGACACCGCTGAACAGATGCCAGACAGAGTCCAGAGTAACTCTGCTGCCTCATTATAGTGAATGGATCCCTCGGGGGATCCATCTGAATCACGTCACTTGGAGATTTAGATGGAAACCCCGTTATCAGTGCTCAGCGTAGAGCGATGGATAAATGTGATCCAAAATATTATGCAAAATGGTCCCTGTGATGATACAACCTGAAATCCTATTCAGCCAGATGATTAGATTTGTTAAGTCAAGAGAAATACACTATTATCTTTGCGTTTCTGTTGCCTTGTAAATGTATTTCAAGAAGGCCATACGATTATTGTATAACCCAGATTGTTGTCTCCTCTTGGGTTTGGAAACAATGATGTTTGCTACTATGCTAATTGCATATTATAAAAAGTCAGCTGAATGTTGATTTAACCCCTTAATAACATCTGACGTACTAATACGCGTCTGTGCCCTGGGACTTAAGAGCCAGACCCGTATTAGTACGTCACCGCGATCGCGCGCGCACACAGGCTGTGCGGGCGCAATCGCCGCCGGGTGTCAGCTGATTGTCACAGCTGACACCCGGTACTATGTGCAGGGAGCGGTCCTGCACCTCTCCCAGCACATTAACCCCTGCGATGCTGCGATCGAAGTCGATCGCAGCCGATCGCAGCATTGCGGGGGCAAGGGGAGGTGATCGCAGATACTCACCTCCTCTTCCGGCTTCCAGCGCTGTCTGCAGAGGCTTCCCGGGTGTTGCCATGACGACCCGATGTCGTCATGACAACATCCGGATCACCAGACAGCAGGAAGATTGTTTGGACATGCGCAGTGCATCTCCAAACAATCTTCTCACTGTGCAGCGCTGATAGCCTGTATGACACAGGGATGATGCTGCATTCCTGTGCCATGCAGGCGATCAGAGAAAAAAAAGTGAAAGTCCCATAGTGGGACAAAGTAATAAAGTATAAAAACTGTCAGTAAGTGAAAAAAAAAGGAAAAAAAAGAAATTGCAAAAATATAAAAAAAAAATAAATAAAATAATCCACCAAAAATAAAAATATAATGTACCCATCAATAAATATTATTATAAAAAAAAACAAAAATAACAATAAAAGTACACATATTTGGTATCGCCACGTCCGGAACAACCTGACCTATAAAACTGTCCCACTAGTTAACCCCTTCAGTGAACACGGTAAAAAAAAAAAAAAAACTAAGCAAAAAGCAATGCTTTATCACCATACCGCCAAATAAAAAATGGAATAACACGCGATCAAAAATACGAATATAAATAAAAATGGTACCGCTGAAAACGTCATCTCGTCCCGCAAAAAACAAGCTGACATATAGCTCCATCAGCCGAAAAATAAAAAAGTTATAGCTCTCAGAATAAAGCTATGCTAAAAAATATTTTTTTCTATAAAATTGCTTTTATTATGTAAAAGTGCAAAACATAGAAAAACAATATAAATGTGGTACCGCTGTAAACGTACTGACCCGAAGAATAAAGCTGCCTTATCACTTTTACCATACGCGGAACAGAATAAAAAAAAAAAAAAACAATTCCTGAATTGTTGGTTTTTGTTTATTCTGCCTCCCAAAAATCGGAATAGAAAGCGATCAAAAAATGTCACGTGCCTGAAAATGGCACCAATAACGTCAACTCATCCCGCAAAAAACAAGCCTTCACATGACTGTCTGCCAAAATCTGGAAAAATTATAGCTCTCAAAATATGGCGATGCAAAAACTAGATTTTACAAAAAATGCGTCTTTTTGTGTGTGACAGCTGTCAGTCATAAAAACCCCATATGATTCTGGTATTGCTGTAATCACACCGACCCGAAGAATAAAGTCGTTTAATCACTTATACCGCACGAGGAACGGCGTCAAAAATAAACTCTTGGGTTAGGATTGGGCTAGGGTTGGGCTGGGTTTGGGGTTAGGGTTGTGCTAGGGTTAGGGTTGTGCTAGGGTTAGGGTTGTGCTACGGTTAGGGTTGTGCTACGGTTAGGGTTGTGCTACGGTTAGGGCTGGGGTTGGGGTTAGGGTTGGGGTTGGGGTTAGTGTTGTGATGGGGTTGGGATTTTTTTCAAAAGTAAGAAAAAAGATGACGATATGGCGACTAGTGTTGAGACAAGTGCTCGCTACTTGAGTTTTCATCGGGTGCTCTGGTATGCATTGAGTATCGTGGGTATTTGAGTGACATGCTCGAGTCTCTGCCCCATATGCTTCGCGGCCAAAAAAACTTTACGGGGATTGCCTGCCATGCACGTGCGATCCCCGCATGTTTTTTTTTGGGTGTCTAATAGCCGTGAAACATGCGGAGCAGGGACTCGAGCATGTCACTCGAGCACAAGCTGTACATGGTGCATACCTGAGTACCCGATGCAAACTCAAGTAGCGAGCACTTGCGCTCAAGACTAATGACAACTTATTCAATATGATGACCTAATGTAAACAAATTCTGTGTCGTACCTCTGGGTTCAAAATGTTCACTATACACCTTAATAAAATCCTTGAGGGGTATAGTTTCCAAAATGTGGTCACTTGTGGGGGAGTTCCACTGTTTAGGCACATCACGGGCTCTCCAAACGCGACATGATGTCCGCTAACAATTTGAGCCGACAATTTGTTAGCGGATACCATGTTGCATTTGGAGAGTCCCTGTGTGCCCAAACATTGGAGATCCCCCACAAGTGACCCCATTTTGGAAACTAGACCCCCCAAGGCACCTATCTAGATGCATAGTGAGCACTTGGAACCCCCAGGTGTTTCACAAATTGATTCATAAATATGAAAAAGTGTTTTTTTTTCACTTTTTCACTTTTACGAATCAATTTGTGAAGCACCTGGGGGTTCCAAGTGCTCACTATGCATCTAGATAGGTGCCTTGGGGTGTCTAGTTTCCAAAATGGGGTCACTTGTGGGGGAGCTCCAAAGTTTGGGCACACAGGGGCTCTCCAAACGCGACATGGTGTCCGCTAGCAAATTGAATGGAAAATCGGCTCAAATTGTTAGCGGACGCCATGTTGCGTTTGGAGAGCTACTGCGTGCACAAACATTGGAGCTCCCCCACAAGTGACCCCATTTTGGAAACTAGACCCCCCAAGGCACCTATCTAGATGCATAGTGAGCACTTGGAACCCCCAGGTGCTTCACAAATTGATTTGTAAAAATGAAAAAGTGAAAAAAAAAACACTTTTTCATATTTATGAATCAATTTGTGAAACACCTGGGGGTTCCAAGTGCTCACTATGCATCTAGATAGGTGCCTTTGGGGGTCTAGTTTCCAAAATGGGGTCACTTGTGGGGGAGCTCCAATGTTTGGGCACACAGGGACTCTCCAAATGCAACATGGTATCTGCTAACAAATTGTCGGCTCAAATTGTTAGCGGACATCATGTTGCGTTTGGAGAGCCCCTGTGTGCCCAAACATTGGAGCTCCCCCACAAGTGACCCCATTTTGGAAACTAGACCCCCCAAGGCACCTATCTAGATGCATAGTGAGCACTTGGAACCCCCAGGTGCTTCACAAATTGATTCATAAATATGAAAAAGTGTTTTTATTTTCACTTTTTCATTTTTACGAATCAATTTGTGAAGCATCTGGGGGTTCCGAGTGCTTACTATGCATCTAGATAGGTGCCTTGGGGGGGTCTAGTTTCCAAACTGGGGTCACTTGTGGGGGAGCTCCAATGTTTGGGCACACAGGGGCTCTCCAAACACAACATGGCGTCCGCTAATTATTCAAGCAAATTTTACAATCAAAAAGTCAAATGGCGCTCCTTCCCTTCCGAGCCCTGCCGTGCGCCCAAACAGTGTTTTTTCCCCACATATTGGGTATCTGCTTGCCCAGGGGAAATTGCACAACAAATTTTGGGGTCCATTTTTTCTTGTTACCTCTGTGAAAATAAAAAAAAATGGGTCTTAAGTAACATTTTTGTGAAAAAAGTTAAATGTTCATTTTTTTCTTCCACATTCAAAAAATTCCTGTGAAGCACCTGAAGGGTTAATAAAGTTCTTGAATGTGGTTTTGAGCACCTTGAGGGGTGCAGTTTTTAGAATGGTGTCAGTTTTGGGTATTTTCTGTCATAAAGACCTCTCAAAGTGACTTCAAATGTGATGTGGTCCCTAAAAAAATGGTTTTGTAAATTTTGTTGGAAAAATGAGAAATCGCTGGTCAACTTTTAACCCTTATAGCTCCCTAACAAAAAAAAATTTTGGTTCCAAAATTGTGCTGATGTGAAGTAGACATGTGGGAAATGTTATTTATTAACTCTTTTGTGTGACATATCTCTCTGATTTAAGGGCATAAAAATTTAAATTTTGAAAATTGCAAAATTTTCAAAATTTTCGCCAAATTTCCGTTTTTTTCACAAATAAACGCAAGTTATATCGAATAAATTTTACCACAATCATGAAGTACAATATGTCACAAAAAAACAATCTCAGAATCAGGGGGATCCGTTGAAGCGTTCCAGAGTAATTACCTCATAAAGTGACAGTGGTCAGAATTGTAAAAATTGGCCTGGTCATTAACGTGCAAATCACCCTCGGGGCTTAAGGGGTTAAAGAGCCCCTACTATACCAGCTATGTAAATTGATTAGCTGAAACAGTGAGATCTGGTGAGCCTGCACTTTTACCTCTAACCCCTACCTGTGACTGATGACATTTATATATAAGTAGAAAAAGGGTTAAAACAGAGAATCAAGGAGAAGCAAGAGAATGCTCAGACTCTGTCACACCATCTGCTTGGTAGCATGGCTTTACCCAAAGAGACACAGGTTTGGATTCTACATGATTCCGGCCTAAGGGTATGGCCCTGACTGGAAAGATACGGATCTGCTCCATTGACCATCAGAGAGCCCATGGATACATTTGGGGAGACCATGCTGGGTCGATGAAGTCACCTGGCCCCATGGATATGTTGTTTGGGGTTGCCAGAAGGGACCCACAGATCACCTGGAACTCATGGAGACATTTGGAGAAGCCAGATTGAGACCCACCGGTCATCTGGCCCCATGGAAATGTGGCGCCCCTGAGGGTTCGGTCGCCACAAAAGTATTGCATCTCACCCAGAGGTGTGGTATCTCACTCTCAGGTAAGGAAGGTGTATGGCTCAGGACCCTAACACTACATCCACTACACCACATTTCCGGGGAACAGGGCGATAATGCTCCTACAGTAGAGCATAAGTGTCCCTGATCCCTGGCTGGAGTGGGGAGGAACCACTTAGAGAGGGGGAACTATGTAGTGGATGGGTGGAGGACGTAGATCCTGGGAGCACAGTGGTAAGAGGTATAATAGGAAGTGACCAACTTGGTTCATAGGGAGAAAAGTCGGTGGAGGAGTTCCAGTCAGACAGACTGAGGAGGAGTCAGGGAGCAGAGGCTCTGTATGAGCTCTGCTCCACAGGCGGGCCTAGTTAGGAGGCCGGAGCCTGGAATGAGAAGAGAGGAGAGGGAGCAGGAAGGCTCCAGGAACCGAAGGGACCCTAGGGGTACGGGCCGTGCAGCAAGCCACCCGTACGCCCGCCGCTACTAGGAGGTAGGGGGGTCAGACCAGAGAAGGGGAACTGGGTCTCCCAACCAGCAGAGACTACAGGGCTCAACTGGGAACCGGAGGCTGCAGCACTTCAAGTACAGCAGGCCGTCCACACCAGCCACTAGGAAAGTAGCCACATAGGGCCAGGGGACGGAACACACGTCGCCCGCCAAGGCCCGAGGACACTGGACAGAGGTGCCGCCAGGTGTGGGATACAAGGAGAGAGGCCAGAGAGGACGCACAGAAGGAGGGTCCTGCTAAGTGCTCCAGAGCTACCTGGGAGTCGACTGAGCCCCTCACTCGGTAAACACAGGACGACACGGGAAGTTATAAACCTGCAGTAATAACTTGGAGTGAAAGAACTGTGAGTAAAGACCCTGAGACTGCATTGTAAAGACTCCGCATTGTCACTACTGATTCCCTGCACTATCACCACCATCATCCACTCACGCTGCCCTGAAGCTACACTCCACCTGTGGGAAGTCACATCACCTAGCTGCACATACCACCAGCTTCAGCGGACTGCCCCGCAGCGGCAGTTACCAATAACTGCAATCCACAGGTGGCGTAGTCGGACATTGATATATTCACACATAGACTACCCCTTTGGTTTGACCGCCCTGGGTCACGGACCCCCAGCAACTACGAGGCCCGGCTCCGGGTATCCCCACGGCCCAGGGGGCGCGTCAGAAACTCTCGGAGAGGCCAGGGTGGGACCCTCGGGTCTCCTGGCCTTGTACCTCAATGGACTGCTAGCTTCCTAAGCTTGCTGCTACCTTCTCTATGTGGGGGCCCACCAGAAGCGGGGGACTACTTGTTGAGGTAGTTGGCCCTTGAAGTCCCAAAGTCACAGCTGTTCTATCCCAGGCGGGCAGAGCGGAAGGGTGAGTGTGTAATGTTGTACCATCTTGGGTATTTACTGGGACTGTTCTGTGTGTTTATTGTCCATTTTGTGGTTCAATAAAGTATTGCCACGCTGTTTTACCCTCACCCTGTGTTGTCTGAGAAGTATTACGCCCACGGAAGACCCCAGATCTTCACATTCCCAATAAAAGCTTCAACTCAATCCACAAATAAACAGCAAATCCCCACATCATCTGTCAACAGAAATATAGGGGGCTTCTACGTTACTGGTAGTACAAAGGCTCCGGAAAAGCGAAATGGCTCCTCGCCCCCAAAAAGAAATCCAGTAAATTCTGTGCTCCCAAATTCAAATGCCCCCCCCTCCCTTCTGAGCCCCAGTGTGTGTCTAAACCGCAGTTAGCGTCTACATGTTTGGCAGGGGTATAATTTCCAAAATGGGGTCACTTGAGGGGGAATTCTGCTCTTCTAGCACTTAAGGGCTCTGCAAGGCCAGCTCCAGGTTTTTGTGGGCCCTGAGTGAAAGAGTCTCAGTGGGCCCCTTTAACACATACCACAATTCATGATGCACAGATACCGCAGAGAAATATATATATAGTACAGTACCGAAGATTTCACTTCTTACATTACATGACCGATATCTATGGTAAATTCTACAATAGCTCAGAAACCGGCAAATCCTCGCAGCGCACAGTGCAGACCGGACAGTATAGAACTCCATACAGTATTATGGGCCCCAAATAATGCTCCATACAGAATACTGGCCCTCATATAACACTCCATACAGGATACTGGCCCCCATATAATGCCCCATGCAGGCTGTGCCCCCCACATAATGCCCTATGCAGGCTGTTTCCCCCCACATAATGCCCCATGTAGGCTGTTTCCCCCCACACACATAATGCCCCATGCAGGCTGTCCCCCCCCCCACATAATGCCCCGGCAGGCTGTCCCCCCCACACACATGATGCCCCATGCAGGCTGTCCCCCCCACATAATTCTCCATGCAGCATGTCACTTCCCCCCATACAATGCCCCATGTGCCCCATGCAGGATGTCACTTCCCCCCCATATAATGCCCCATGCAGGATGTCACTCCCCCCCATATAATGCCCCATGCAGGATGTTACTTCCCCCCATATAATGCTCCATGCAGGATGTCACTTCCCCTCCATATAATTCTCCATGCAGGATGTCACTCCCCCCATATAATTCCCCATGCAGGATGTCACTCCCCCCCATATAATGCCCTACCCAGGTGTCACCCTCCCCCCATATAATGCCCTAGGCAGGATGTCACTCCCCCCATATAATTCCCCATGCAGGATGTCACTTCCCCCCATATAATGCCCTATGCAGGATGTCACTTCCCCCCATATAATGCCCCATGCAGGATGTCACTTCCCCCCATATAATGCCCTATGCAGGATGTCACTTTGCTCCCCCATATAATGCCCCAAGCAGGATGTCACTTCCCCCCATATAATGCCCTATGCAGGATGTCACTTCCCCCCCATATAATGCCCCATGCATGATGTCACTTTCCTCCCCCATATAATGCCCCATGCAGGATGTCACTTCCCCCCTTTATAATGCCCCATGCAGGATGTCACTTCCCCCCATATAATGCCCCATGCAGGATGTCACTTCACCCCATATAATGCTCCATGCAAGATGTCACTTCCCCCCATATAATGCCCCATGCAGGATGTCATTCCCCCATATAATGCCCCATGCAGGATGTCACTTCCCCCCCATATAATGCCCCATGCAGGATGTCACTTCCCCCCCATATAATGCCCTATGCAGGATGTCACTTCGCCCCCATATAATGCCCCATGCAGGATGTCACTTCACCCCCCTATAATGCCCCATGCAGGATGTCACTCCCCCTCATATAATGCCCCATGCAGGATGTCACTTGTTCCCCACCATATAATGCCCCATGCAGGATGTCACCCCCCTTATAATGCCTCATGCAGGATGTCACTTCAACACCATACAATGCCCCATGCAGGATGTCACTTCATCCCCATATAATGCCCCATGCAAGATGTCACTTCCCCCCATATAATGCCCCATGCAGGATGTCACTTCCCCCCCGTATAATGCCCTATGCAGGATGTCACTTCCCCCCCATGTAATGCCCCATCCAGGATGTCACTTCACCCCCCTATTATGCCCCATGCAGGATGTCACTCCCCCTCATATAATGCCCCATGCAGGATGTCACTTGTTCCCCCCCATATAATGGCCCATGCAGGATGTCATCCCCCTTATAATGCCTCATGCCTTCATACATTAAAAAAAATCAAATACTCACCTCACTTCTCTCCTGCTGCCGCTGCTCTGGACTCCAGCGTCGCCGGCGTCGTCCTGCTCTGCACTGTGACGGCTCAGGAGAGGGCACGGTGGAAAGACGTCACCGCGCCCTCTGACCTGAGACGTCACAGTGCAGCAGCCGCGGAAGAGACCGGAGCTGCTGCGGAGGCACGGGGAGAGCTGAGTATTGTGCCGGCTGCCGGGGCCCTGAGCAAGCTGAGGGGGTGGCGGGTGCTGGCATCGCTCTCCTGCATTCACGGGTCCCATAGCGCACAGGGGTGCCTGACGGCAAGTGGGCCCCCCCGCCTGCTCAGGGCCCCAGCCTGGGGCTCTGTATATGGAGTCCGTAAACTATTCTAGGAAAATGTGCGCTCCAGGAGGCAGATAGTGCTCTGTCCCTCCCGAGTCTCACTGTGAGACTAAGCAGTACTATGCAGCCACATATGGGGAATTGACATATTCAGCAGAAATTGTGTGACAAATTTTAGTGCCATTTTTACCCATTTTCCATTTTGAAAATGTAAAATCTGGGGCTAAAACAAAATTTTTGTGGTAAAAATGTAATTATTTTTTCTTCACTGCCCAATGGTATAAAATTCTGTGAGCCACCTGTGGTGTCAATGTGATCACTGCACCCGTAGATGAATTCATTGAGAAGTGTAGTTTGTAAAATGATGTCACTTATGGGGGCTTTCTGTTGTTCTGACTACTCAGGGGCTCTGCCAATGTGACATGGCAGCCGCAAACTAGTCCAGCAAAATCTAAACTCCTTTCTGAGCTTTGCACTGTGCCTCAAAAGTAGTTTTCCCTCACACATGGGGTATTAGCACACTCTGATTTCTGCTGTTTTCCTTGTGAAAATAAAAAATCTGAGGCTAAAACATATTTTTGTGGAAAAAAATAGATTTTTTATTTTCACAGTTCTATGTTATAAACTTCTGTGAAGGATCTGGGGGTGCTCACCACACATCTAGATAAGTTCCTTGAGGGGTCAAGTTTCCTAAATGGTGTCACTTGCGGGGGGTTTCCACTGTTTAGGCACATTAGGGGCTCTCCAAACGCAACGTGGCATCCGCTCTCGATTCCAGACAATTTTGTGTTCAAAATGTCAAACGGTGCTTTTTCCCTTCTGAGCCCTGCCGTGCGCCCAAACAGTGGTTTTCCCCCACATATGGGGTATCAACGTACTCAGGAGAAATTGAAGAACACATATTGGGGTCCATTTTCTCCTGTTACTCTTGTGTTAAAAAAAATGTTAATTTTTTCCTTCCACGTTGCTTCAGTTCCTGTGAAACACCTGAAGGGTTAATAATCTTTTTTAATGTGTTTTTTAGCACCAAGAGTGGTGCAGTTTATAGAATGGTGTCACTTTTGGGTATTTTCTGTCATATAGGCCCCCCAAAGTCACTTCAAATATGATGTGGACCCAAATAAAAATAGTTTTGTAAATTTTGCTGTAAAAATGTGAAAGCACTGGTCAACTTTTAACCCTTATAACTTCCTAACAAAAACAATAATGTTTCAGAAATCGTGCTGATGTAAAGTAGATATATGGGAAATGCTATTTATTAACTATTTTGTATGACATAGTTCTCTTATTTAAGGGCATAAAAATTAAAAATTTAAAAATTGTGAAATTTTTAACATTTTTGCCAAATGATGTGGACCCAAATAAAAATAGTTTTGTAAATTTTGCTGTAAAAATGTGAAAGCGCTGGTCAACTTTTAACCCTTATAACTTCCTAACAAAAACAATAATGTTTCAGAAATCGTGCTGATGTAAAGTAGATATATGGGAAATGCTATTTATTAACTATTTTGTATGACATAGTTCTCTTATTTAAGGGCATAAAAATTTAAAATTTAAAAATTGTGAAATTTTTAACATTTTTGCCAAA
Organism: Phyllobates terribilis; assembly: GCF_046119375.1. Lineage (NCBI taxonomy): Eukaryota > Metazoa > Chordata > Amphibia > Anura > Dendrobatidae > Phyllobates > Phyllobates terribilis. The sequence goes on from NW_027362772.1 coordinate 157,433,795, forward strand.
TTTCCATTTTTTTCACAAATAAACGCAAGGCATATGGAAGAAATTTTTACCACTAACAAGAAGTACAATATGTCACAAAAACAATCTCAGAATCAGGGGGATCCGTTGAAGCGTTCCAGAGTTATTACATCATAAAGTGACAGTGGTCAGGATTGAAAAAAAAATTGTCCTGGGCATTAACCTACAAAATGGCTCGGTTCTTAAGGGGTTAAACGCATCCCATTGTGGAAGTTATTATTATTCCAAGATCTATTGATTAAAATCAACTTTTATTCTTGCGAAAACCCCTTTAAGGCAGTTTTATTAAAAGTTGGCAAGTATGGTAAAACTATCGATCCCGGATGTGGTCGTAGCAGGGTAACACCATGCGCAAGTCAGAAAGAGGATTCAAAATATTCTTTACTTTTGTTTGCATATTAGTCTTGTTTATAGAAAAACCCCTTCAATTATGTAGAGACCACCCTGCCCTGCGACCTTGTGATCCATTTTCTTTAGATTAATTTTGCAGGAATGTCCTCCGGTGGCCGTCACTCACAGTGTGTGCTAACACTGCAGCGGCTTCAGTTACAGCCCTCACAACTGATTGATGTACGGTAATATTCTACATTGTCGCCACGTGATTCACACGTCTATTCTTGTCTTTGCTATACAGTGTGATTTGTAATATGTTGGTGCTTAGATCCTCCCAGCGTGCGGGAATGTGCACATATGAATACCAATGACAATACTTGACATCAGATTATATAATTGTCAGTGACTCTCTAAATAGGTCTGCGGGTTACATAAAAGCAAGGCTAGAGTGTTCATTTAAAGAGTACCAATTATTTTGGGTCTTGTGTGTGTATACATGAGGAATAACACAATTTCTGCTCATTGTATGACTTGTATCCTACATTATTCACCAGTTTTTCTAGTTTTCAGTTGTCTCTGATCTGGTGGGTGGAGAATAGCTGATATGATGTCTCCTATACACAGCACACACAGAGAGGGATTCCTGCTCTCCTCTCTCTTTCTCTACATACAGTGCTCAAAATTACTGTTACTGTGATCAGTTAAGCAAGTTGAAGATGAAATGATCTCTAAGAGGCCTAAAGTTAAAGATAATAATAATAATAGTTTTTATTTTTATAGCGCCAACATATTCCGCAGCACTTTACAAATTTTGGGGGGGACATATACAGACAATACAGAATAAGCATATTTCATATCAAAAGGAGTGAGGGCCCTGCTCGCAAGCTTACAGTCTATGAGGAAATGGGGGAGACACAAAAGGTAAAAAGTACATATATTGTATAATGCAACCTTGATATACTGAATAGTATAAATAATAATACATGGACTGGTGTCCTGCCAGTATGTGTACCGTCCTGACAGAGGCTATTAAGTGCATGGTTGGTATGAACCTGAAGTTGAAGAAGATTTTAATATGGGGGAAAACTGGGACGGACAGAGTGTGTTTAGGCGATACGCCAGTCTAAAGAAATGTGTTTTTAGGGTTCGCTTGAAACTGTGGGTATTGGGAATTAATCGAACTGTCCTGGGTAGTGCATTCCAAAGAATTGGCGCAGCACGCGAGAAATCTTGGAGACGGGAGTGGGAAGTTCGGATTATGGAGGATTTTAGTTTTAAGTCATTTGCAGAACGGAGGGCACGTGTAGGGTGGTAGACTGAGACAAGGGAGGAGATGTAGGGGGGTACTGAAGCATGGCGCGCTTTGTGGGTAAGCGTGATAAGTTTAAAATGAACTGTATATTGGATGGGCAACCAATGCAATGACTGGCACAGGGAAGAGGCATCGGTGTAGCGGTTGGAGAGGAATATGATCCTGGCTGCTGCGTTAAGGACGGATTGGAGAGGGGAGAGTTTAGTAAGAGGGAGACCGATTAGTAGAGCATTGCAATAGTCAAGACGAGAATGAATAAGAGCTACAGTAAGAGTTTTTGCTGAGTCAACGGTGAGAAAAGTCCTGATTCTTGAGATGTTTTTGAGGTGTAGATGACATGAACGAGTGAGTGATTTGATGTGAGGAGTGAAAGAAAGATCTGAATCAAAAATGACCCCAAGACAGCGGGCTTGTTGCTGGGGAGTAATGGTTGAGCCACAAACGGAAATGGCAATATCGGGCACAGGTAGGTTAGTGGAGGGAGGAAAGACGAGTAGTTCAGTTTTTGACAGATTCAGTTTTAGGTAGAGGGAGGACATAATGTTAGACACAGCAGAAAGACAATCACTGGTCTTTTGTAGTAATGCAGGGGTGATGTCTGGAGCAGAGGTGTATAATTGGGTGCCATCAGCATAGAGATGGTACTGAAAACTGAATCTGATTGTTTGTCCAATAGGAGCAGTGTATAAGGAGAAAAGAAGGGTGCCTAGGACTGATCCTTGAGGAACCCCGACAGTAAGGGGAAGTAGGGAGGAGGAGGAGGCGGCAAAAGACACAGAGAAGGAGCGGTCAGAGAGATAAGAGGAGTACCAGGAGAGAACAGTGTCCTTGAGGCTGACAGTGCAGAGCATAGTGAGGAGGAGCTGGTGATCCACAGTGTCGAATGCTGCAGAGAGATCCAGGAGAATCAGCAGGGAGTAGTGACCATTAGATTTAGCTGTTAGTAAATCATTAGAGACTTTAGTGAGGGCAGTTTCAGTAGAATGTAAAGAGCGGAAACCAGATTGTAAAGGGTCAAGAAGAGAGTTGTCTGAGAGATAGCGGATGAGACGGGAATGGACCAGGCGTTCCAGGAGTTTAGAGATAAAGGGAAGATTGGAAACAGGTCTGTAGTTGGCTTGTGCAGTTCTGGTCAAGGGATGTTTTTTTAAGTAATGGTTGTATGCTGGCGTGTTTAAAAGAAGAGGGAAAGATACCAGATGAGAGGGAAAGGTTGAAAATTTTAGTTAGGTGAGTGGTGACAGCTGGAGCAAGGGACTGAAGGAGATGTGAGGGAATAGGGTCACTGGTGCAGGTGGTAGGGCGAGAAGATGCAAGGAGCCTGATCACTTCATCTTCCGTGACTGGTTCGAAGTCAGAAAGTGAGCAAGATACAATGTGGCGGGGGAGAGCATGCATAACATTTGGGGATTGGGAGAAAATTTCCTGTCGGATATGGTCAATTTTTTCTTTGAAATAATTGGCCAGATCGTCAGCGCTGAGGTCGGTGGTCGGGGCCTGTTTTGTTTGATTAAGGAGAGAATGAAACGTGTCAAAGAGTCGTTTAGGATTATTGGAAAGTGAGATGATGAGGTTGTTAAAGTAGGTTTGTTTGGAGAGGTGAAGGGCAGAGTTATATGTTTTCAGAATAAATTTATAATGGAGGAAATCTTCGGGCAGATTTGATTTTCTCCACAGCCGTTCAGCGCACCTGGAGTACCTCTGGAGAAGACGTGTTTGAGGCGTGTGCCAGGGTTGTCGCCGTCTATGTCGAATTTTTCTTTGTGTAGGAGGTGCGGCTTCATCCAGGGCGCATAGCATTATTTTGTTATAATGCTTCAATGCAGAATCGGGACATGAGAGGGAAGAGATTGGGGCCAATGATGATTGCAACCTTTTTATAAATTTCTGGGTGTTAATGGCGCGTAAATTTCTATAAGTGTGGACGGTGGGAGTGTCTTGAGTAGAGTCACAGTTCTTGACAGAGAATGAAAGAAGATTATGGTCAGAGAGTGGAAGGGGAGAGTTAGTAAAGTCATGTACTGAGCAAAGTCGGGAGAAGATCAGGTCCAATGTGTTCCCGTCCTCATGTGTAGGAGAATTAGCAAGCTGTGAAAGGCCGAAGGAGGAGGTTAGTGATAAAAGATGCGTGGCAGATGGGGAAAGAGGATCGCCAATTGGGATGTTAAAATCTCCCATGATTATCATGGGGATGTCGCAGGATAGAAAATTTGGAAGCCAGGCAGCAAAGTGATCCAGGAATTGACGGGGGGGACCTGGAGGGCGATAGACAACCGCCACTCGCAGGGAGAAGGGCCGGTAGAGTCTGACTGTGTGGGCCTCAAAAGATGGGAAGATAAGGGAGGGTACAGGGGGGATAACCTGAAAAGTACATTTTGTTGAAAGAAGCAGACTGTAACGGGTCTGGGAGGCGGAACCTCTGGGCTACTATACAAGGGAGCGGTCCTTGTAAGGGAGCGGGTGGCGACCAGGCAGGCAGTCACAGCAGGTGACCGGGACAGTCTCTGGGTGTACGGGCAGGAGGTCACGGCAAGTGATCAGGGCAGTCTCTGGAAGAACGGGCTGGAGGTCACGGCAAGTGACCGGGGCAGTCTCTGGAAGAACGGGCTGGAGGTCACGGCAAGTGACCGGGGCAGTCTCTAGGTAAGGGGTAGGTACGACCTGTGATGGCTGAACCTCCAGGTAGGCTAGCAAGGCAGATGGAGGATGTGTGCTCCCAGGTGAGCAAGCGAGAGTCTCTGGAATAGCAGGTGGTCACAGCACGTGACGGCGGAGCCTCCAGGTAGGCAAGCAGGCAGGTAGCGGAGAAGCGCTCCCAGGTGAGCGGGCAAGAGTCTGGAATAGCTGGTGGTCACAGCACGTGACAGCGGAGCCTCCGGGCAGGCAAGCAGGCAGGTAGCGGAGAAGCGCTCCCAGGTGAGCGGGCAAGCTGGTCCATAGACAGACTGACCGGAGTTGTAAGGCAGACCGTCGGACCTCAGGCAAGCAGGCAGGTAGCTGATGTGCGCTCCCAGGTGAGCGGGCAAGTTGGTCCTTAGACAGACTGACCGGAGTTGTAAGGCAGACCGTCGGACCTCAGGCAGGCAGGCAGGTAACAGGAAATCAGGCAGGATTAGGACAGCAAGCTGGCAGGAATCTGGCAGGTAACTGGCAGGTAACTGGCAACGGGACCTGAGGGCTGAAGCAGAGTAGAACGGTGCAACAACATTGCTCGGGCACCACCATTTTGGAGGAGGTGCCTTATATATGGTAAAGTCCTCCGGCCATTGGCCGGGGACTCCTTAGGACGGCGCGCGCGGCCCCTTTAAGAGGGAGGGAGGGCGCGCGCGCGCGCCCTAAGCACAGTGGCCGGGAAGGAGCGCGCGCTGCCAGCAGAGCGGGAGAGGGACGCCGGGCACGGAGCAGAGCGGTGAGGGGAACAGCGTCCCTGCCTAGCAGAGGGCAGGGACGCCGGCACTACAGTACCCCCCCCCTTTAGGCCCCCCCTTTTTTAGGCCAGATAGAAATTTAGCTAGGATGAGAGGGGCATGGATGTTCTCCCGGGGCTCCCACGTTCTCTCCTCAGGACCAAACCCCTTCCAATCTACCAGAAAAAAGGTCTTTCCTCTTACCCTTTTGGTGGCAAGAATGTTCTCTACCTCAAACTCGTCCTCAGCAGAAACCGGAGCAGGAGGCGTACCTGTAGACTTGGAAAAAGAGTTAAGCACCACGGGTTTGAGGAGAGATACATGGAAGGAGTTAGGGATCCGTAAGTTGGCCGGGAGTTTCAATTTATAGGCCACCGGGTTGATCTGACTGATGACCTCCAGAGGACCGAGGAACCGAGGCCCTAACTTGTAAGAAGGTATCTTGAGTCGAACATATTTAGATGAGAGCCAGACTTTCTCCTGGACGAAATTGTGGAGGATCCAGACGTTTTTTGTCAGCGTGTCTTTTCATACGCTCGGATGACAGAAGGAGTGCGGACCGGGTACTCTCCCATATGGAGGAAAATTTGCTAACGAGAGATTCCGCAGCCGGGTTGTCCACAGAGGTGGAGACAGGAAAAGGAATCCGAGGATGCTGACCAAAGACTACAAAAAACGGGGATTTGGAGGAGGATTCGCTCTCGGGATTATTATAAGAGAACTCGGCCCATGGTAGGAGATCCACCCAGTCAGAATGGTGGGCATTAACGAAGTGCCGGAGGTAACTGGTCAGGTTCTGATTGATCCGCTCCACTTGACCATTGGACTGTGGGTGGAAAGCGGAAGAGAAGTCCAGGGTGACGTCTAGTAGTTTACAAGTGGCTCTCCAGAAACGTGAGGTGAACTGTACCCCACGATCCGACACGATGTGGAGGGGCAGGCCATGAAGACGGAAGATGTGGCGGATAAAGTCTTTAGCCAGCTCGGGTGCAGACGGAAGGCCTGGCAGGGGAATAAAGTGAGCCATCTTGGAAAAGCGGTCAGCGACCACCCAAATGACCGTACAACCGGCAGAGACGGGGAGATCAGTTATAAAGTCCATTGCTATATGCTGCCAGGGGGCAGCAGGTACAGGAAGCGGAAGGAGGCGTCCGGCTGGCAGATGTCTCGGGACTTTGTTGCGGGCGCAGGACACACAGGCAGAAACAAAGTCTATTATGTCCTTGTGCAGGGTAGGCCACCAATAGTGCCGGGCAATAAGCTGGAGGGTCTTTTTCTGACCGGCGTGGCCAGCTAGTTTAGACGAATGGCCCCAGTGTAGGATCTTCTCCCGATCAGGTACTGAAACAAACGTCTTACCGGGACGGAGACGATTTAGACTCACGGGAGCCACCTGCATTACTCTGGCGGGATCGATGATATGTTTAGGTTCTTCCTCGAGATCGGACACCAGAAAGGATCGGGACAAGGCGTCTGCTTTGACGTTTTTGTCAGCCGGGCGAAAATGAAGAACAAAATCAAAGCGAGCAAAAAACAAGGACCACCGGGCTTGGCGCGGGTTAAGTCTCTGGGCATGCTGGAGGTAAGCCAAGTTCTTGTGGTCAGTGTAAATTATTACCGGATGAAGAGCCCCCTCGAGTAGGTAACGCCACTCCTCCAACGCCAGCTTGATGGCCAATAACTCTCGGTCTCCTATGGAATAGTTGCGCTCAGAAGAGGAGAAGAGTTTGGAGAAGAAGCCACAAGTTACCATTCTCCCGGAAGATGATTTTTGAGTAAGTACCGCTCCGGCTCCAGAGGAGGAGGCGTCAACTTCCAGGAAGAACTGCTTGTTGCCGTCCGGGCGATGCAGCACCGGGGCGGAAGAGAAGGCCTGTTTTAGGGAAAGAAAGGCCTCCTCTGCTTCGGGCGGCCACTCTTTGGGATTAGTACCCTTACGGGTGAGCGCGGAAATTGGGACAGTCCGGGAAGAGAAGTGCGGGATGAAGAGGCGGTAATAGTTGGCGAAGCCCAGGAACCGTTGAATAGCCTTCAACCCCTCTGATCGGGGCCATTTCTCGATGCAGACAGTTTCTCAGGATCCATTTGTAGGCCGGTCTGAGAGATAATGTAGCCCAGAAACGGAAGCGAGGTCTGCTCAAAGAGGCACTTTTCATATTTAGCGTAGAGATGGTTCTGCCTGAGCCTGAGCAGGACCTGACGAACATCCCTCCGGTGAGTCTGGAGATCCGGAGAGAAGACCAAGATGTCGTCCAGGTACACCACTACGCAGGAGTAGAGAAGGTCCCGGAAGATGTCATTGACCAACTCTTGAAAGACGGCAGGAGCGTTACAGAGGCCAAAGGGCATTACCAGATATTCATAGTGGCCGTCCCGGGTGTTGAATGCCGTCTTCCATTCATCCCCCTGACGGATACGAACCAGGTTGTACGCCCCACGGAGGTCCAGTTTGGTGAAGATTCTAGCCCCCCTCAGACGATCAAATAACTCCGGAATGAGCGGAAGGGGGTACTTATTCTTCACCGTGATCTGGTTAAGGCCTCTATAGTCTATACAGGGACGGAGAGAGCCGTCCTTCTTTTTGACGAAAAAGAAGCCTGCTCCCGCCGGGGAGGTAGATTTCCGGATGAATCCCTTGGCCAGATTCTCCTCGATATATTCGGACATCGACCGGGTCTCAGCAGCGGATAATGGATAAATACGCCCACGGGGAGGAGAAGTACCAGGTAACAGGTCGATAGGGCAGTCGTATGGTCTATGAGGGGGTAGTGTCTCTGCCTCCTTTTTATTAAAGACATCAGCATAAGACCAATAAGGAATTGGAAGTCCAGGTAGATTAGCTGGGGTAGGAGAAGGACGGACGGGATGAACGGGAACTAGACAGGTCTTATGGCAGCCCTGTCCCCAGCGAAGGACTTCTCCGGTCTGCCAGTCAAGAACGGGTGCATGTTTCTGGAGCCAAGGTAGGCCTAGCAAGAGGGCGTGAGAGAGTCCAGGCAGAACATGGAAGGAGATACTTTCAGAATGCAGCATTCCCACCTGCAGAGTAATGGATTCGGTGATGAGTTGGATGGGGCGTGGTAAGAGCCCCCCATCCACGGCAGCAACAGACAAGGGTACAGCCAGAGGTTTGGTGGGGATGCGGTATTTCTCTACCAGGGACTGTGAAATAAGATTCCCGGCTGCTCCAGAGTCCAGTTGGGCTAGTTCGAAATAACGGTTCTCCCCGTAGACGATTGAAACTGACAACAGCAGGGATGGAGAGGATTTATTCTTGTCTAGGTGGACCTCTCTGAACGAACCTAGACACAGGCGTTTCCCGACCTCTCCGGACAGGCACGGATCCGGTGCTCCTTACTGCCACAGTAGAAGCAGGTCCCCTCGGCACGGCGTAAGTCCTGACGGGTCTTGACCATCTTGGTCTGGTCGACCTGCATAGGCTCAGGAGGGTGTACCTGGTTAGAGACAGAAGGAGTGACGGGTTTCTGAAAAGTAGGAGCTAGACGTGGTAACCTCCTCTCACGGGTGACCTCTCTGGCACGCTCCTGGAACCGTAGGTCAATCCGGGTGGCAAGAGTTATTAAGTCATCGAGAGTGGTAGGAATGTCCCGACCGGCAAGTTCATCTTTAATACGGCCGGACAGACCCTCCCAGAAGACGGAAACCAGAGCGTCGTTATCCCAGGCCAGCTCCGAGGCAAGGGTACGGAACCGTATGGCATATTGGCCCACGGTGAGACTTTCCTGACGGAGGCGTAGCAACGATGATGCGGATGAGGTCTTCCGTCCGGGTTCGTCGAAGACTTTCCGGAAAGCCGTGAGAAAAGCAGGCAAGTTGGACACCAGGGGGTCTCCTCTCTCCCATAGAGGATTTAGCCAGGCCAGGGCCTCCCCGGTGAGATGGGACATGATGAATGCAATTTTGGCTCGGTCGGAGTTAAACTGGTGGGACAATAGTTCAAAGTGCAGGGTGCACTGATTTATGAAGCCCCGAGCCTGGGCTGAGTCGCCTCCGAAGCGAGGAGGTGCAGAAAGCCGAGGTCCGGGGTAGGATATCATGGTGTTAGTGGACAGCGGAGCTGCCGGATTGCGAGACATGGCACTGGCGGAGGTTGTTGGTGGAACAGTCAGAGTGTCCAGGCGAGTATTGACATTCCGCAGGTGACCCAGGATGGACTCCTGTTGGGACCTTTGACGGGACAGTTCATGACACAGGTCCGAGAGCGAGGGAGCTTGGGTGCCACCGGGTTCCATGGCCCGAGCAAACTGTAACGGGTCTGGGAGGCGGAACCTCTGGGCTACTATACAAGGGAGCGGTCCTTGTAAGGGAGCGGGTGGCGACCAGGCAGGCAGTCACAGCAGGTGACCGGGACAGTCTCTGGGTGTACGGGCAGGAGGTCACGGCAAGTGATCAGGGCAGTCTCTGGAAGAACGGGCTGGAGGTCACGGCAAGTGACCGGGGCAGTCTCTGGAAGAACGGGCTGGAGGTCACGGCAAGTGACCGGGGCAGTCTCTAGGTAAGGGGTAGGTACGACCTGTGATGGCTGAACCTCCAGGTAGGCTAGCAAGGCAGATGGAGGATGTGTGCTCCCAGGTGAGCAAGCGAGAGTCTCTGGAATAGCAGGTGGTCACAGCACGTGACGGCGGAGCCTCCAGGTAGGCAAGCAGGCAGGTAGCGGAGAAGCGCTCCCAGGTGAGCGGGCAAGAGTCTGGAATAGCTGGTGGTCACAGCACGTGACAGCGGAGCCTCCGGGCAGGCAAGCAGGCAGGTAGCGGAGAAGCGCTCCCAGGTGAGCGGGCAAGCTGGTCCATAGACAGACTGACCGGAGTTGTAAGGCAGACCGTCGGACCTCAGGCAAGCAGGCAGGTAGCTGATGTGCGCTCCCAGGTGAGCGGGCAAGTTGGTCCTTAGACAGACTGACCGGAGTTGTAAGGCAGACCGTCGGACCTCAGGCAGGCAGGCAGGTAACAGGAAATCAGGCAGGATTAGGACAGCAAGCTGGCAGGAATCTGGCAGGTAACTGGCAGGTAACTGGCAACGGGACCTGAGGGCTGAAGCAGAGTAGAACGGTGCAACAACATTGCTCGGGCACCTCCATTTTGGAGGAGGTGCCTTATATATGGTAAAGTCCTCCGGCCATTGGCCGGGGACTCCTTAGGACGGCGCGCGCGGCCCCTTTAAGAGGGAGGGCGCGCGCGCGCGCCCTAAGCACAGTGGCCGGGAAGGAGCGCGCGCTGCCAGCAGAGCGGGAGAGGGACGCCGGGCACGGAGCAGAGCGGTGAGGGGAACAGCGTCCCTGCCTAGCAGAGGGCAGGGACGCCGGCACTACACAGACCAACACCTCCACCTGATCTGTTGTCAGGTCGCGGGGTATGAGAGAAATGTAGGCCACCATAGGAGAGAGCTGCAGCGGCGGTGGTGTCCGACTGCTGGATCCAGGTTTCAGTGAGAGCCAGAAGGTTGAGGGAATTAGAGAGGAAAAAGTCATGGATGTAAGAGAGTTTATTACAAGCTGAGCGCGCATTCCAAAGGGCACAGTTGAATGAGACAGAAGATATGCAGGGAATATTAATGAGATTAGCAGGGTTTCTGAATGTAACAGGGAAAGAGTTAGTGTTATTATTACTGGAGGGTCCTGGGTTGGGAGAAATATCACCTGAGACTAATAGAAGGAAGATACAGAGAGTGAGCAGTTGATTGAGTGATTTTTGAGAGCGTTTCCTGTGTTGTATGGTGGGAATGAATGGATCTGCGTGGTATAACATTGTGAAGAGAGCATGACAACTGTACATAGGAGAAGAGAGGAGTGAGGGATCAATATGGATGAAGAGTGCAGAATTTGTGGGAGAACGGTGAATGTGGATGATTGTAGCAGCCAGAATATAAATGGCACAAATACAAATGGTGAATACTGTTTGCCAAAAACATGACCTGGAAGCAAGTTTGTTTGTTTGTCTTGCATGTCTTACCTGTCTCCTGCCCTATCCAACTGCCATTTTCTAACTGCCAGGGCACTTTGATACATTATGGCACTTCGATAAAGTATGCATAAATGCCCCCGCATAAATGCTGCCCCTTGACTATGTCTCAATATATAGGGACGTATCTGCTTAGATCTACACAGATTTAACTCGTTAGCAATCAATCACTAGCTTAAAAGACAACAGGAGACCATAAAGTGCAGGGGAAAAAAAAAACAGACTGGCAAACTCAACATGGATCATAAACTCTTAAAGTAAGTGTGATGACCTTAAAGTATCATGGATTAAAAAACGTAGAGGAGTGAAAAATATATACCAGTGATTGATAGACTGCAGAGCATTGCATGGAGATACAAGGCAGCTTTCAGGATAGATCACACAAGGAGTGAAAAATATATACCTGTAAGAAGAGAAGAAAGATGAATATTAGCAATGCCATTTTCTAACTGCCAGGGCACTTTGATAAATTATGGCACTTCGATAAAGTATGCATAAATGCCCCCGCATAAATGCTGCCCCTTGACTATGTCTCAATATATAGGGACGTATCTGCTTAGATCTACACAGATTTAACTCGTTAGCAATCAATCACTAGCTTAAAAGACAACAGGAGACCATAAAGTGCAGGGGAAAAAAAAAACAGACTGGCAAACTCAACATGGATCATAAACTCTTAAAGTAAGTGTGATGACCTTAAAGTATCATGGATTAAAAAACGTAGAGGAGTGAAAAATATATACCAGTGATTGATAGGCTGCAGAGCATTGCATGGAGATACAAGGCAGCTTTCAGGATAGATCACACAAGGATTGAAAAATATATACCTGTAAGAAGAGAAGAAAGATAAATATTAGCAATGCCATTTTCTAACTGCCAGGGCACTTTGATAAATTATGGCACTTCGATAAAGTATGCATAAATGCCCCCGCATAAATGCTGCCCCTTAACTATGTCTCAATATATAGGGACGTATCTGCTTAGATCTACACAGATTTAACTCGTTAGCAATCAATCACTAGCTTAAAAGACAACAGGAGACCATAAAGTGCAGGGGGAAAAAAAAAACAGACTGGCAAACTCAACATGGATCATAAACTCTTAAAGTAAGTGTGATGACCTTAAAGTATCATGGATTAAAAAATGTAGAGGAGTGAAAAATATATACCAGTGATTGATAGGCTGCAGAGCATTGCATGGAGATACAAGGTAGCTTTCAGGATAGATCACACAAGGATTGAAAAATATATACCTGTAAGAAGAGAAGAAAGATAAATATTAGCAATGCCATTTTCTAACTGCCAGGGCACTTTGATAAATTATGGCACTTCGATAAAGTATGCATAAATGCCCCCGCATAAATGCTGCCCCTTAACTATGTCTCAATATATAGGGACGTATCTGCTTAGATCTACACAGATTTAACTCGTTAGCAATCAATCACTAGCTTAAAAGACAACAGGAGACCATAAAGTGCAGGGGGAAAAAAAAAACAGACTGGCAAACTCAACATGGATCATAAACTCTTAAAGTAAGTGTGATGACCTTAAAGTATCATGGATTAAAAAATGTAGAGGAGTGAAAAATATATACCAGTGATTGATAGGCTGCAGAGCATTGCATGGAGATACAAGGCAGCTTTCAGGATAGATCACACAAGGAGTGAAAAATATATACCTGTAAGAAGAGAAGAAAGATGAATATTAGCAATGCCATTTTCTAACTGCCAGGGCACTTTGATAAATTATGGCACTTCGATAAAGTATGCATAAATGCCCCCGCATAAATGCTGCCCCTTGACTATGTCTCAATATATAGGGACGTATCTGCTTAGATCTACACAGATTTAACTCGTTAGCAATCAATCACTAGCTTAAAAGACAACAGGAGACCATAAAGTGCAGGGGAAAAAAAAACAGACTGGCAAACTCAACATGGATCATAAACTCTTAAAGTAAGTGTGATGACCTTAAAGTATCATGGATTAAAAAATGAAGAGGCGTGAAAAATATATACCAGTGATTGATAGGCTGCAGAGCATTGCATGGAGATACAAGGCAGCTTTCAGGATAGATCACACAAGGAGTGAAAAATATATACCTGTAAGAAGAGAAGAAAGATGAATATTAGCAATGCCATTTTCTAACTGCCAGGGCACTTTGATAAATTATGGCACTTCGATAAAGTATGCATAAATGCCCCCGCATAAATGCTGCCCCTTGACTATGTCTCAATATATAGGGACGTATCTGCTTAGATCTACACAGATTTAACTCGTTAGCAATCAATCACTAACTTAAAAGACAACAGGAGACCATAAAGTGCAGGGGAAAAAAAAAAACAGACTGGCAAACTCAACATGCATCATAAACTCTTAAAGTAAGTGTGATGACCTTAAAGTATCATGGATTAAAAAATGTAGAGGCGTGAAAAATATATACCAGTGATTGATAGGCTGCAGAGCATTGCATGGAGATACAAGGCAGCTTTCAGGATAGATCACACAAGGAGTGAAAAATATATACCTGTAAGAAGAGAAGAAAGATGAATATTAGCAATGCCATTTTCTAACTGCCAGGGCACTTTGATAAATTATGGTACTTCGATAAAGTATGCATAAATGCCCCCGCATAAATGCTGCCCCTTGACTATGTCTCAATATATAGGGACGTATCTGCTTACATCTACAAAGATTTTACTCGTTAGCAATCAATCACTACCTTAAAAGACAACAGGAGACCATAAAGTGCAGGGGGAAAAAAAAAAAAAAAACAGACTGGCAAACTCAACATGGATCATAAACTCTTAAAGTAAGTGTGATGACCTTAAAGTATCATGGATTAAAAAACGTAGAGGAGTGAAAAATATATACCACTGATTGATAGGCTGCAGAGCATTGCATGGAGATACAAGGCAGCTTTCAGGATAGATCACACAAGGAGTGAAAAATATATACCTGTAAGAAGAGAAGAAAGATGAATATTAGCAATGCCATTTTCTAACTGCCAGGGCACTTTGATAAATTATGGCACTTCGATAAAGTATGCATAAATGCCCCCGCATAAAGATGACATTTCCTTCGTATTTTAGGCAAAAATAATAATAATATATTTTCATCTTTTACATTATAAAAATTTCAAAAAGGAAAAAGGGCAGATGCAAAAGTTTGGGCACCCTACATGGTTAGTACTTAGTAGCGCCCCCTTTTGAAAGTATCACAGCTTGTAAATGATTTTTGTAGCTGGACAAGAGACTTTCAATTCTTGTTTGAGGGATTTTCATCCATTCTTCCTTGGAGAATTCTTCCAGTTCTGTGAGATTCCCAGGTCGTCTTGCATGCGCTGCTATTTTGAGGTCTAGCCACAGATTTTCAATGATGTTCAGATCAGGGGACTGTGAGGGCCATTGTAAAACCTCCAGCTTGCGCCTTTTGAGGTAGTCTATTGTGACGCTATGTCTAGTAAGCAATGAAGGAGATGTGGGGAAAGCTGGATCAGCAGGCATTCAAGGGAGTTGAACTTCCACTAGTCTGATATTGATGTCTTATCCTAAGGTTATGTCCTTAATTTTGTAGATCTAAAACAACCTTTTAACTGAACTACAATCTTCTGTGCAGCAATATATCCTGGAACATTTTTTTTTTTTTTACATCAGATCAGTAAAGCATACACTTCTCAGACCTGAGGAAACTGTGTGCTGACACTGAACCAATTAAGGTAGTTTTTTCAGCTCAGTAGTCTGCAGAATATAAGGTGAGCAACGCAATGTTTTGCAAATTAGCTATCTACATGAGATGTGTGTCCATAGTACCAACATTTATAGGGTCAGCTAAGTCCTGCCCCCAAACTCTGCCACTGCCCTGCCCCCAAGGAACCCACCTAAAGTTTCCATAAACTCCCTCCCTTTTGAACCAGGAGTCGCAGGAAGTCCAGAATAGTTGGCAACCAAGTTGTCATGGGTGTTTTAGGTGTAATAGACAGTCGCTCTGGATCTGGCTGTAGAAGGGCACTGCGCTTTGCATTGCAGACGCCTTCTTAATCCTTCTTCCTTTAGGACCCAGCGGCGACCTCCCTCCTGCTGCTGATTGACACACCCTTGCCTGGGAGTTAAAAACACTCAGTTTGCTTCAGGGAATCGCCGGTGATATTTCTATGTACCCTTGTGCAGGCTTGAAGCACTAGCAGTCAGCTAGCTTCTTCTCTGGTGCCCTTGTAGGACAGTTGGCGTTACTCCTCTGGTGTCTGCTCAAGCTAAGTTTATCCACTTTGTTTGTCTACCTTGTTGTCTTTAGTTTATAGTGGGGCCTGACCAGTGCTCATCCCTCCCTCTCCCTATCTAGGGCCAAGCTCTAGGGTCATCCAGGGCTTAGGTTCCTGCTCGGCAATAGGCGTGGAACCTATATAGGGATGGTAGAGTATGCAGGGTGATATTAGATCTTCCTAGGTGTCTCAATTCCCCCTTTCCCTAGTGTTTGGGCTTCCTCTCTCTCTTCCCTTCGTGTTGCACTTAGTCTTTCCCATACCTTGCGTGACACAAGTACAGTATGTCATAAGAAAATGTTGCTCCTCCCAAACTATCTTTATTTAGATGACAGCACTTAAAATATTGGACCCCTTGGATTTCCAGGTTTAAGAAACTCAGGGTTAAAGATTTTTTTCCTTGAAGCAACTTCCTTCTATAACGTGTATGCATTCAAACCTCCATCCTGCTCTAATAAAGACGTGACATAATGAAGGTCTTCCTAATCCACACCCAGGTGGCCACACCGCCAGCACTTCTAACAAGTCGGCCCCTACAGATCTCACTACTTCAATTTAGATCCATAGCAGTAACTTGGTCAAAAAAACATCTATACTTACTGACACAGTGTATATTAATCTGAAGGGTGACATGTATGCACATCTCAGCCTTTACTGCTGCTGACGGGGGTAGAGATGAAATTGTGATGTAATGCATATAGTCGTTATTAATAGCATTAAGTGTATATACTAAGCCTTTCTGCTTTGTGTTACAGATCCATATCCTAAATGTATTACCAGAACTTTTTGCTCTTTAATGGGACGGAGAAAAATGTTTACGTAAGACCTAAATAAATTCCGTGACAACAAATGAAATCCTTAAATCCTCTTAAAGGGGACTTTTCACTGGATATTTTAAAATTTACACTTTGTAGATCGCCTAATTGCTGATGATCCACTGATTCTCAGACAGTTTTTCTTTTTCTTCTGTGCCCTTCAATTCCAAAGTTATGCCCCCCGGTAATAATAATGCAAATTTTGGCTTCAGCCAATTTGGCATATACCACAGAACTTCTCTGTGGGCGTTTGCTTTTTTTTCCATTGATGCTGGCCAATTCAATCAAAGCACGGCCACGCTTACTGGTCATGTCTGTTATTGTGAAGGAGACTTTTCTAATAGCGCAGGGATTGTTAACCCTCTGTGAGACTCGGATGAACAAGTAAAAAAAATGTTGCTCAAGGGCATCATAAACATTGTGTTAAGCCAAAATGTCATACCTAGCTACGTAGTTATGTCAGAAGCTGGCATAAATACGCTGATACATCTTTCCCAGTGAGCTCCAAGTTCCATCGCTGCCTTCAGCCACCTGTTACGCACCTTTGTCAACTCTATGCTCCCTCTCCCTTTGTTGTGCTGCACGTCGGGTTTCACTACTTGCCCGGAATATCTCACTGACACAGATCATTCACTCAGTGTTGTGTTTAGTTGTCTTGCAGTTTGCCACCACCCAGTTCTGTCAGCTACCATCACCTCTGCAAACTCCTGTGGTTTCTTCAATCCATCTATGACTCTAAGCATTACTACCTGTTATATAGAGACTGTTTACATTAAGCTGCAATCATCTCTGCAAACTCCTGTGGTTTATACAATCTGCATCTACATTCCAGTTCAGATCTTCTTTTGAACCCTTTATCAGTTTTCCTAAGTTTGTCTAATACTCCTGGCTTTGTGGTTTCTGGTGTATCCTGCCCCGGTTGCTGCCCAGCATAGCCCGTTGTCCACTACCTTGCCGTTGTGCCTCCTCCTTCAGTCTGGGTGTTCACGCTTACCTGCTGTTTAGTGGATCTATGTTACCAGGTGAGCCCTATTGCCACCACTAAAGGGAACTTTGTGTCTATAGATCTATACAGCTACTATAGAACTCAATAAGAGGTGTAAAAGTCTGTATGTAGTGCCTGCTGCAGTAATGTTCTATGACTGTCTAGAAGCAGGAGAAGCAGTTCATTGCCAGCCAGGGATATAATTGAGCAGCGGAAAAACATGCAGTAACTCAGCCACAAAGTGGAGACCACATAATGTTACAGAGCTGAGGAACAGAGGACAGAGAAGTCACCACCGCTCTGCTGACCCCATAACTGCAGAGTCCAAACCTTCTCTGGTATTAGCATCAGCACAAAGACTGCGCTTCATGGCTGAGCAGCTGCATGCAGCCATACATCACCAAGCACAATGCCGAGCGTCGGATGGAGTGATGTAAAGTCGCCACCACTGGACTCTGGAGGAGACGTGTTCTGTGCAGTGACAGATCACACTTCTCTATCTGCGTCTGATGGAGGAGTCTGGGTTTGGTGATTCCAGGAGGACGTTACCCCCTGACTGCATTGTTCCTGCTGTACAGATGGTGGAGGAGGATAATGCTCAGGGCTGTTATCATGGGGCGGCCTCAGCCCATTAGTTCCAGTGAAGAGAAATCTTAATACTTCAGCATAAGACATTGTGGACAATTATAGCTTCCAGCTTTGTGGGACGTTTGCTGAAGGCCCTTTTCTGTTCCAATTACTGTTCCCAGTGCACAAGGTCCATACTGACATGGAGGGGGAGTTTGATGGAAGAACATGACAGCTGCACAGAGCCCGGACCTCAACCCCATCCAACAATTAGGATGGAAATTGTGAACCCGGCCTCTTCCCAACATCAGGGTTTAACATCACAAATGCTCTTCTAGATGAATGGGCAAAATTTCCCACAGACGCCTCCAAAATCTTGTGGAATTTTTTTGCCCATAGGCCAAGTTTGATGCTTTTCAAGGCATGAACAGAAAACAATTCCAGATTTCACCACAAGATGGCAGCACCCAATCACTTACAGAATGGCAATATTTACTCCTTGTTCCTCGCACACTGATAGGAAACCACAAGAACCACTGAGTGCTCCAGAACATTACCGCCATCCCTGATGGGTCATAGTGGATGTATTTACGATATATGGACATTTTAGGGAATCTTTCCAAATTCCAGGGCTGCATTGTAAGCCAGAATTTAATGCTAATTACATTCCTCTAGTGCAGAAACCTTTTCTAAAACGTACGTGTACCAGATGTTGTAGTTTGTTCTTCTACACAAGTAATGACTCGGGGTCCCTGGGGCCTGGCCGCACTACGCTGGAATGATGAGAGTCGTGTTGTGGATGGGTGAATATCAGTGAGGCGAGAGATAGATCGCTGATGTCTGGCAGACGTCTGTGTTGGGGGTCGCAATCATCCCGAGACAATGAGGAGGGGAGATCCGCGGCAGGTAAACATTTCTATTTCTCTAACCTGTCAGAGATCATCGATTGAATGTTTTCCCAAACCATGTCCAACAACTATAGAAAATGACACAGACATGGACGGCCAACACCAACGGCACAGACATGGACTGCCGACGCCAACCGCACAGACATGGACCGCCGACGCCAACCGCACAGACGTGGACCGCCGACGCCAACCGCACAGACGTGGACCGCCGACACCAACGGCACAGAGGTGGACCGCCGACACCAACCACACAGAGGTGGACCACCGACACCAACCACAGAGATGTGCACCGCCGACACCAACCACACAGATGTGCACCGCCGACACCAACCACACAGACTTGGACGGCCGACACCAACCACACAGACTTGGACGGCCAACACCAACGGCAAAGATGTGCACCGCCGACACCAACCACACAGACTTGGACAGCCGACACCAACCACACAGATGTTCACCGCCTACGCCAACCGCACAGATGTGGACCGCCGACGCCAATGGCACAGACGTGGACTGCCGACACCAACAGCACAGACGTTGACCGCCGACACCAATGGCACAGACGTGGACCGCCAACACCAATGGCACAGACGTGAACCCCCGACACCAGCGGCACAGACATGGACGGCCGACACCAACCACACAGACTTGGATGGCCGACACCAACGGCACAGAGGAGGACTGCTGACACCAACCACACAGACATGGACTGCCGACACCAACGGCACAGAGGTGGACCGCCGACACCAACCACACAGACATGGACCGCCGACGCCAACCACACAGAGGTGGACCGCCGACACCAACCACACAGATGTGCACTGCCGACACCAACCACACAGACTTGGGCCGCCGACACCAACGGCACAGAGGTGCACCACCAACACCAACCACACAGACATGGACTGCTGACACCAACGGCACAGAGGTGGACCGCCGACACCAACTACACAGACATGGACCGCCGATGCCAACCCCACAGAGGTGGACCGCCGACACCAACTACACAGATGTGCACCGCCGACACCAACCACAGATGTGCACCGCCGACACCATCCATTCAGACTTGGACAGATGACACCAACCACACAGTGGACAGCCGACACCAACCACACAGAATTGGATGGCAGACACCAACCACACAGAGGTGGACCGCCGACACCAACCACAGAGATGTGCACCGCCGACACCAGCCACACAGACTTGGACGGCCGACACCAACCACACAGATGTGCACCGCCGACACCAACCACACAGATGTGCACCACCGACACCAAGCACACAGATGTCCACCGCCGACACCAACCACACAGATGTCCACCGCCGACACCAACCACACAGACATGGACCGCCGACACAAAGTTTTGGTTTTCGCAGTGTCCTTCCTTGGTGTTTTTCGATCTTTCTCTGGTTACTGAAGGACAGTTATAAACATTTCATACTCTTTACACTTGTAATGACTAATATTTCAAGTTTATGTACAGAGTCAATATTGATCCTTAATTTTCCTGGCCGTGTTCTTAGGCAAAATGATGAGTGAGCCTTCTCCATGGATGAAAACCCCCCACACATGAATGGTCTGAGGAGGCTTTACTGTTGGCAGACACAGGACTCATGGTAGCACTCACCTTTTCGTCTGTGGACAATTATTCTCCCAGATCTCCCAAACAGTCTGAAGATTGCTTCATCTGAGAAAATAACTTTCTGGGAAGTACAGCGTTTGGACTACAGAGGACTAGAGTACAGTTATTATTTTTTGAGATGGACTACTGAGGTGGCTCCTGGACCTGGGTGCATCAAAACTTTTTTGCTTCACTCTAGATGTTAAAGTTGGCAGAGTGAATAGAGCGTAAGTGTGCACTACTGATATTCCGTCAGGAACTAAGGATCGGGCATTTGGAACTTCCTTTTCTTTCCAAAAAGTTATGCTGCCTCCAGTGACTCTCCTTTTCTTATCCAGGACACATGCACGCTCCTCTGAACAGAGTACGAATATGAGAAGGTCAGGAGGCCAAACAGCTACTGAATCTCCTTTAAAGGGAACCTGTCATGTTGAAAATAATAACTTACCTGTGGCAGGAGCTTATAAAGAAGGAGCAGCTGATCAGATTTATATGCATTTTTGGGGAAAAGAATCAATTGCATATGCATGAGTCAAGTGGGCGGTCCTGCACTGTGATTGACAGTCTTTCCTGTATGACTGTGCATGCAGATATAACTGTCAATCACTAGTAGGACCGCCCACTGGACTCATATGCTACAAATGAATAAAATACAAGTTATACTAAATCTTTTTCATCAAACTCATATATCACTCTGCTCAGCTTCTCCTCCATACCGTGATCGAACTTCATGTGCAATGTGACAAGTTCCCTTTAATCACATTTATCATAAGCACTGTCCACCAGCAGGGGTCAGTATTGCACCTAAGCGTCACTCTCTACCCGTTGAGTTATGTAATATTCTGTTTATGTACATCTTTTTTTTTTCCCAAGCATACTTATTAATTTAGGATTTATTTTTCACACTGTCTTATCTTTCACCTCTTTTATATTCATTCTTTATTTAATGGATTATTTACTCTAGCGTGACTAACAGCTACAATGCACTGTGAACAGTAATCAAATCATAGGAAGTCAAAGTGACCCAAATTCTGGTCATTAAAGAACTTGAACCCGCTGGAGGAATGTTTCCATTATGCCTTTATTTCCTAATTGTTGCATGCTATTTTAGCCAATTAACAGCTAATTAAGAAAGTGATAGAGTAAAAGAATGCAGGATCATTAAAAATAATGCTATTTTAATTGAATATAATGATTGACAAGAGCCAGGGGTCTGAGCTATGATTAGGGACGCTGGATTGGAAAAGTTAGGTCTCGCGCACATGGCCGTATTTTGGATACATGATGTATGGTACAGTTATATGGCGTCCATGGAAATCTATGGACCTACGGGGGCTAGGTTAGGGGGTTCCAGTTGGAGCATCTTCTGGCTGTCCCTCTGACTATAGGTAACTTTTAGGACTTTCTATGCTGCGGAAATGACTGTGTGCACCCATAAAGTTAATATTGGATTTTGGGAGATTCAGCTCTGAAGCCCAATAAATTGTGAATGCAGCTATAGAGTACAATACACATTGCAACTGAGGATCGGTACAATAAAAGTAGAATAATATATTTTCAAAGTGCCTCAACTTTTTGGTGGTTGTCCATTTCTGAAACTTTAAAAAACAAACACTCAACTCGAAAATAATTAAAGGGGTTGTCCTGAGAAACCAAGTTATCACAACAATCCACAGGATACTTGATGACTTGTTCATAGGTGGGTGTCCCACTGCTGGGTGTTATGCCTCTGTAGAAACTCACTAGCGATTAATAGGTTATACACTAAAAAACATTCCGGTTCCTGAACAGATTAGATATCCTGACACAGCAGTCCCTAGTGGTGCCTGTGGGTACAGAGATAGCCCTAACTACAGACTAGGAGATGGCAACTTGTACCTAACCAGCCTAAACGATTGTTGAGTTGCTTCACGTTCCTCCTAAAGAACCGGAGGGCAGAGCAGAGTGTGAATTACCTACAAGAGGAGAAGTGTGCTAAACAAAGAAAAGATCCCAGAATGAGTAAAGTAAATAACGAAATACCAGACAAAGAATAAAGCAAGTACTGTTAAATATTCTGCCTAGTTCTTAAAGATAAACAGAAGATAGGTGCAAAGTATAGCAAAGAAACAGCAAAGCCAAAATCCTTAGCTGAAAGCTCACACACTGGCTCCAAACATCAATAGAACGTCAGAACATCTAAATGAATCTATCACCAATAGGAAATGCCCACTGGGGGACAGAATATAAAGCTGCACCCAAAAGGTGATAGGTGGACAAATGAAAACACCTGTATTAAGTTAGACAGACTGCAGCCAGAAAGCCAAACCCAAACACCTAGAGAAAAGGTGTGTCTCCTGTGGCTCATTAGAAAGAGAAGCCGACCACAAAACACAAGCTCAACGGATCGAATCCAGGAACATGACACTGGGACCTGCACTGATCAGCAGAAAGGGAATTTTTTTATCCACAATGGAAAAGTTTTGTCCTTCCAACCATCATTCAATTCACTTTCTATGGGGCTGTCGAAAAAAGCCAAGTGCAGCGCTCGGCAGCCCCATAGGGAATGAATGGAGTAGAGGTCACACAGGCGGACAGCTGCTCCATTCTAAGTTCTCCGGTCTATTCCTGTAGATAGGTGAAAGATGGTTGTTTTCACTGAACAACCCCTTTAAAATGTACTCACTGTATGATCAACCTCTTCTCCTTTTTCAAAACTGTATGGCTTCCCTACTGGTCTCCCTACTTATTTTTCCAGATGGACACATATCTACTGTGGCCAATCCTTGGCCAGCCGGTGATTGGCTGCAGAGGTCACATTTCTGTTTGGTTGGAACTGAACACATGAATACTGGTCGGGAACCAAGCGGGGGATTGGTAAGGCAAGCATACTTTGTCTAATTTTTGAGCATGGTGGATAAATTTTGAAAAAAAAAATTCAGGGTTGGACTTCCCCTTTAATTTTGGATCCAAACGGTAGAATGGTATTATACATACATGAGTATTAGTAATAAATGGGGAATATTGTGACATGAGAAGAGGGAATGTTATCTATAATATAATCGTACAAGCGTCCCTCTGTCTGAAGCCTCTATAGACTGCGCATAAGGATTACCATGCATACCAGGATTGAGGGATGAGGGCCACACATACCAGGATTGGGGGATGAGGGGGCCACACATACCAGGATTGGGGGATGAGGGATACCAAACATACCAGGATTGGGGGGTGAGGGGACCATGCATACCAGGATTGAGGGGTGAGGGGTACCATGCATACCAGGATTAAGGGGCGAGGGGTACCATGCATACCAGGATTGAGGTGGCGAGGAGACCATGCATACCAGGATTGGGGGGTGAGGGAACCATGCATACCAGGATTGGGGGTGAGGGGACCCTGCATACCAGGATTGGGGGGTGAAGGGACCATGCATACCAGGATTGAGGTTGAGGGGACCATGCATACCAGGATTGGGGTGAGGGGACCATGCATACCAGGATTTGGGATGAGGGGTGCCATGCATACCAGGATTGGGGGTGAGTGGACCATGCATACCAGGATTGGGGGATGAGGGGTACCATGCATACCAGGATTGGGGGATGAGGGGTACCATGCATACTAGGATTGGGGATGAGGGGTGCCATGCATACCAGGATTGGGGGTGAGGGGACCATGCATACCAGGATTGGGGGGTGAGGGGACCATGCATACCAGGATTGGGGGGTGAGGGGTGCCATGCATACCAGCATTGGGGATGAGGAGTACCATGCATACCAGGATATGGATGAGGGGGCCATACATACCAGGATTGGGGATGAGGGAGCCATGCATACCAGGATGAGGGGTTGGGTGCCATGCATATCAGGATTGGGGGATGAGGAGGCCATACATACCAGGATTGGGGGATGAGGGGTGCCATACATACCAGAATTGGGATGAGGGGTGCCATGTATACCATGATGTGGGATGGGGTGCCATGCATACCAGGATGAGGGGTACCATACATACCAGAATAGGGATGTGGGGTACCATGCATACCAGGATGAGGGATGGGGTGCCATGCATACCAGGATGAGGGGTACCATGCATACCAGAATAGGGATGAGGGGTACCATGCATACCAGGATAGGAATGCGGGGTAGCATGCATACCAGGATGAGGGATGGAGTGCCATGCATACCAGGATTGAGGGATGAGGAGGCCATACATACCCAAATTGGGATGAGGGGTGCCATGTATACCAAATTTGGAATGAGGGGTGCCATGCATACCAGGATTGGGGATGAGGTATGCCATGCATACCAGGATTGGGGATGAGGGGTGCCATGCATACCAGAATTGGGGATGAGGAGTGCCATGCATACCAGTATTGGGGATGAAGGGTGCCATGCATACCAGGATTGGGGATGAGGGCTGCCATGCATACCAGGATTGAGGATGAGGGGTGCCATGCATACCAGGATTGGGGATGAGGGGTGCCATGCATACCAGAATTGGGGATGAGGGGTGCCATGCATACCAGGATTGGGGATGAGGGGGTGCCATGCATACCAGGATTTGGGATGAGGGGTGCCATGCATACCAGGATTCGGATGAGGGGCCATGCATACCAGGATAGGGATGAGGGGTACCATGCATACCAAGATGAGGGATGGGATGCCATGCATACCAGGATAGGGATGAGGGGTACCATGCAAACCAGGATGAGGGGTACCATACATACATACCAGGATAGGGATGAGGGATGGGGTACCATGCAAACCGGGATTGGGTATGAGGGAGCCATGCATACCAGGATGAGGGGCGCAATGCATACCAGGATTGGGATGAGGGGTGGCATGTGACGCGCCCCCTGAGCTGTGGTGTACTCGGTGCCGGGCCGGTCGTTGCTAGGGGAGATGTCACAGTGGCGGTGACCTGGTCCATGACCCAGGGCGGTCAATCAAAAGGGGAATATTATTTACAGGGGATTTATAGTTCTTATATACAGTTCGTGACGCCACCTGTGGTATGCGGCTATATGGAGCCGCCGCTGCGGAGCAGGTCTTCTGGAGCTGGTGTAAATGCAGCAGAGTTGGTTTAGCTCTCCACAGGTAGAGCTTAGCTCCAGGGCAGTGTAGATTTTGCTGTTATGGAAGTAGCACTCGTGGTGCAGTGTAGTGCAGGGGGTGATGGCGCAGCAGTAATAATTGACAGAGGCAGTGGGGTGCAGTCTTCCGGATTTACTCACAGTTCTCACTTTGCTCCTGGTTACAACTGCAGATCATAACTTCCCACGTTGTGCTGTGTTCACCGGGCAGGGCTCAGCCAACCCTCAGGTACCTCCGGAGTACATAACAGGACCGCTTTCTGTGTGTTCCTTCTGGCCGCCTCCCTGCACCTCACACCTAGCGTCCCAATCTAGTGACCGCGGACCTTGTCGGGCGACGTCTTCTCTGTCCCCTGGGTCCTCTATGGCCACCTTCTTGGTGAGACAGATGTGGCTTGTGGCTGCAGTACCTGAAATACTGAAACCTCCGGTTTCCTAGTTGAGGCTTAAAGAACTCCGCTAGTTTAGGGACCGGTCCCCTCTGTGCGACCTGACCCCTCCACCTCCTGGCAGATTCGGGCGTACGGGTGGCCTCCAGCACTACACGTACCCCCTGGGGTCCCTTCCACGTTCCTGGAGCATTTCTCCTGCTCCTCTCTCTCTTCAGTCTTGGGCCTCTCTGGCTAGGCCCTCCTCCTGAGCAGAGCTCCTACAGAGCTCCTGCTCCTCTCACTGTCCTCCCCTGGCTGAACTCGACCCTTCTAGATGGTTCCATCCCATTTTATATCACTTCTTTCAATGCTCCCCTGATCTTCTTCCTCCATCCACACCCACTACATGGTTCCCCCTACTTTGGTTCCCCCCACTCCAACCAGGGACAGGGCTCAGCAGGAAGCGACGCATCTTGCCCCTCCTGCTGGTCTGGAGTAGTGTAGTGTTGGACGCAGGTGTTAGGGTCCCGGGCAGCACTCCCTCCTTACCTGAGAGTGAGATACCACACCTCTGGGTGAGATGCAGTACCTCTGTGGCGACTGAACCCACAGGGGCGCTACACATGCATACCAGGATTGGGGATGAGGGGTGCCATGCACACAGGATTGGGGATGAGGGGTGCCATGCATACCAGGATTGAGGGTGAGGGGTGCCATGCATACCAGGATAGGGATGAGGCGTGCCATGCATACCAGGATAGGGATGAGGGCAGCACATAACAGGATGGAGGAACAGGATTAGGGAGCCCAAATACCAGGATGGGGGCAACACAAATGCCAGGATAGGGGCTGCACATACCAGCATGGGAGACCATATGCCAATAAAAATGCTCGCCACCCGGGCGTAGAACGGGCTCAATAGCTAGTATAAATATGATCCATGTACGTTACATCTGTAGTGATAAATGTATCCACATTCTACTTTCTGTCTGGTTTGTTCTTCATTACGGTTGTTTCCTTCCAGTCCCCTGAAGTTACTCTGTTCAATGTACTGTAAAATTACTATAATAAAAATTATTAAAACAGATGAGAAAATTTTGGTTGGATCCCAAGTTTCCTTAATGGAAAAATCCAGTTGTTTAATAAGAATGGATGATTTGGACGTAATGGGATTACAGTCTTCTAGGATTCCCTTAGTAAAGGGATGGACCATTTTGGAAGTTAACGAGCGCCAACCTTAATCAGAACATTAATACAATTGCCATACAGCAACATGTTATTGGCAGCACATTCCCTGTGCAGCTGATAACGATTATTTTTTACGCCGGCACAAACGATTCAATCACCCAATGAATGAGCGTATGTCTGGCAACCAACACATGTAATATAACTGTGCAATGAAAGTTTATTAAAATCCCAATTGTCATCCTAATCCCAACCCTCAAGGTCTATACGTACAGTACAGTTCCTTTGCCAGAATCCACAAAGCATAGACGCTGTCAGTCAAGCAGGAGGAGGAGGTGGCGCTGAGCGGAGAATAGAGCTGGAGTGACAGAGGCTTCAGAGCTGCCTGTCTTCTCCCCCAGCACCCCGTCTTTTCTTTTAATTAGCTGGCCTGGCCCAACGTCATCTTTGTAACATGATGCACATGGGACGTTATGCCAGGCCAGCTAAGCAAAAGAAGAGCCGGGATGCCGGGAGGTAAGAACCGGTTCTCAGGGCTCCGGTCCAGCAGCCACAGATTACTGACATAGCCTGGAAATTTATCTGCACCAACTCTAGTAGTTTTAATAGTATCTGTCACCTAAAAAACATATATTTTTATGAATCTCTTTCAATGGAACTGCTCGGATATCCATTTGTGATAATGCGCTTTGATTTGTTGTAAAAATGATGGAGGAAGAAGGCAGAACAGGAAGTCAGTAACGTGACACTTTAGCCAATAGCAGCAGAGCAGGAAGTGATGTCAGAGAAAGGGCATCATTTTTGCACCTGCTCCTGTGTGACCCAGTAATATTAGGGCAATTTGTTATTTCCTGGCATGTCAGGGACCTACATTGTGCAGAGCAACTTGGAAAATTTAATTTTAGGGACCAGAGTAAAGATTTAGGCTAATACATAATCGCATTGTCTCTCTGCCACAATAGCAGGTAATGATAGGGAATGGAGTAGTGCAGAAATCCAGCAGTGTCAGGGTCCGATCTTAGCCACTTGCAGGTTGCAGACTATATTCTCTAATTCAAATTTTTGGGGTTGCAGGACCATATGTTGTATTCCTAGTCATTACTGAGAGAACATGCAGCTGTGACTGAGGTAGTGCCATGTAAAGTTGCCCATTAGGCACAGGAGTAGTCTGTATCTTCATTAGATGTTGTCAGCTCTAAATAATTTTGTTGTGACAGTTTGCAAACTAAATATAAATGTTTTGGGTTCATCTGGAGAAGTGGACTCTCTAAGCCATAAGTCAGGGTGAGCAACACAGAATGAAGGCTATGACACAGGGGGCAGAACTCAGATCAGCAAGGTCCAGAAAGGCAGGGTATGCGGGACGGCAGGTAGACAAAGGGAGCATGAAAACACGAGGAGGACACAGAGCTAGCAGGGTAGATACAAAGAGGAAATTAAGAGGGATAGTCATTATAGGACTTGCAGCAATTAAATGGTTAATGGCAGAGTTGCATGCTATCAGCAGACCGATGATCAATGGCAGGTGCATATGCACTCAGCAAACAACTGGTGCAGCGAAGATCAGGCAAACTGGATACTTGGTTTGAGAAAATATTACACACTATTGCAGCCGCGTTGTAGTGTGAACATCGCCAGCGATAACAGAGAAGAGTTTATTATGCTTACAAGAAGACATTATTTAAAACAGATCTGAGCCAGGACGTAAATGTAATTGATAAACAACCAGGAGTTCACTGACGAATTGATTAGCCAACTGAGTGAAGTGGATGGAGTGGCAAAAGTCTTGAAGTACATGTGGTAACTGAATGCAATGCTGCTGAACACTCATACAGAGCTGTCTGAGTTGGCCTTAAAAAGCCTTGGATGGTGATGTCAAATCAGATTGCTGGGTTACTTGAAAAACCACAGCCAAGATAGTGTTACGCCTTCTAAGCACCACTCTACTCACCGCGTGTTTCGCTCTACTCCACCCAGTACCTGACCATCTCTCTGAGCTGCCTTGTGCTTCTCTTCCTGCTCTGTTGTTTGTGAGTCATACGGGGGCTGCTGAACTCTGCAGGAATTTGTATCTGCTTCCCCGGCCTATCACCTGCCAGCAGATGATATATTAGGTGACTTCACCCTCCATTCCTCCCTGAACTTAGGTTCCTAGTAGCTCAGTCTCTAGCTTCCTGTATTGGCATCTTCCTGTTTTGTCTCACTTGTTATCAACCCGGATAGCCTTCTCATTTATCCTGATCTCTCCGCTCCTGACCGTGGTTATGAATTCTAAACCTGTGCAGCCTACTCCGAACTCAGACAATCTGACTATGCTTTTGTCTCGCCCTCCTGTACCTCGTACCCGAGTCTCTGACCCTCCGGTCAGCTGCTATAGGCCTGGGGACTATCCTGGATAAGTACCTGGTGACTACCTGCGGCCCAACCTATCCTCACTATCAGAGGCTCTAGTGAATACCCAATAGACACTTAGTCACACCCCTCCAGGCTAAGCCTGACCCGTGGCGCAGTAGGACAACACCCATCAGCATTACAGAGAGACGGCTATGGGAGATGGGAGCAAGGACTGGCGCTGGAGCTGGGACAGGTGAGTAACAGTAACCTTCTCCAGGGAACAGCATGTGCACACATAGCGTCAGTGCGAGTGCACACTCATCCACTGGGCAAGTGTGAGCTGTCAATTAAGCTATGGGAAAGTGAGGAGAAGGCTAATTGGGGGGGGGGGGTGCATTGAGCCCTTGGCAGTGCCAAGGGGGCACCGAGGACCCCTTATTTGCATATTTAATAAAACAGTTTTCATATAAAACTAAAGTAGTGAAATCTATATAGGTGGGATTATTATAAGGGCTAAGTCCCCTTTATGACTGTATAAGTGGTTTAATTTGAGTTTTGTGGGTGATAGACTCCCCTCCCACTAAAATCTAAAACAAAAACTATACATATCTCATGTCACTGTAATCATACTGATCTAAACAATCATATTGCCAGGTCATTTTTACCTTACAGTAAACGCCATAAAAAAAGCTGAAAAATACAATGTCAAAATTGCGTAGTTTCCTTCCACCATTTTACCGCACTTGGAATTTTTTTTCTTTTCGCTTTTCAGTACAGTGGAATTTAAAACTACAATTCGACCATTAAAAAAATAATCTATTATATGGCTACAGTGCTGGCCAAAAGTATTGGCACCCCTGCAATTCTGTCAGATAATACTCAGTTTCTTCCTGAAAATGATTGCAATCACAAATTCTTTGGTATTATTCTCTTCATTTAATTTGCTTGCAAGGAAAAAACACAAAAGAGAACGAAGCAAAAATCAAATCATTGATCATTTCACACAAAACTCCAAAAATGGGCCAGACAAAAGTATTGGCACCCTCAGCCTAATACTTGGTTGCACAACCTTTAGACAAAATAACTGCGAACAACCGCTTCCGGTAGCCATCAATGAGTTTCTTACAATGCTCTGCTGGAATTGTAGACCATTCTTCTTTGGCAAACTGCTCCAAGTCCCTGATATTTGAAGGGTGCCTTCTCCAACTGCCATTTTGAGATCTCTCCACAGGTGTTCTATGGGATTCAGGTCTGGACTCATTGCTGGCCACCTTAGAAGTCTCCAGTGCTTATTCTCAAACCATTTTATAGTGCTTTTGGAAGTGTGTTTTGGGTCATTGTCCTGCTGGAAGACCCATGACCTCTGAGGGAGACCCAGCTTTCTCACACTGGGCCCTACATTATGCTGCAAAATTTGTTGGTAAACAAAAGTGGCCAACCATTGTATTATAATAATGGACCCTAGTGACATGACATAGTGTCAGGCACTGGATCCATGATGCCTACTTGCAATAACTAGAAAAAAAGGAGAACCTTGGAGTATTTACGGCAAAAATGGACATAATTTTATTTAAATATGAAAAGTTCAAGACAGAGTAAAATACACATAAATTCACATTAAGCAGGGAAGGAAAATGACGTGTGCCAAACCTCGGGGACATCCAAGGGACAGTAATATATAGTATACTAATAGTTGCCGCCCAAAATTTAGGCGGATATATGCAGGTGAGCGTCAATAATATGATCACAAATTACAGTTTTGCATAAGGAAAAATGAGATACTAGAACCTAAAAGCGTCGGTCAAATACGGGAAAATGTCCCACCATATATAAGGGGTGATTAAAGTGCATGCCAGTGCGTATTCATATAATCAGTCTTCAAGGGGGAACCCAATTAAGACCCGCAGCTAAACAGAAAGGAGAAGTACCCCATTACTGATGCTAAAACAGTGTGAACAACAATCTCCACATTGATGTAACTCACCAAAGTGTAGAAGAAAAATCAAGATAGTCCCAAGGAGTCTCTGGACAGTGTGCCAAGGATAGTACCGCGCCTCCTCCCCTGCCTAATGTGAATTTATGTGTATTTTACTCTGTCTTGAACTTTTCATATTTAAATAAAATTATGTCCATTTTTGCCGTAAATACTCCAAGGTTCTCCTTTTTTTCTAAAATTTGTTGGTAGTCTTCAGACTTCATAATGCCATGCACACGGTCAAGCAGTCCAGTGCCAGAGGCAGCAAAAAGCAACCCCAAAATATCAGGGAACCTCCGCCATGTTTGACTGTAGGGACCGTGTTCTTTTCTTTGAATGCCTCTTTTTTTTTCCTGTACACTCTATGTTGATGCTTTTTCCCAAAAAGCTCTACTTTTGTCTCATCTGACCAGAGAACATTCTTCCAAAACGTTTTAGGCTTTCTCAGGTAAGTTTTGGCAAACTCCAGCCTGGCTTTTTTATGTCTCGGGGTAAGAAGTGGGGTCTTCCTGGGTATCCTACCATGCAGTCCCTTTTCATTCAGACGCCGACGGATAGTACAGGTTGACACTGTTGTACCCTCGGACTGCAGGGCAGCTTGAACTTGTTTGGATGTTAGTCGAGGTTCTTTATCCACCATCCGCACAATCTTACGTTGAAATCTCTCGTCAATTTTTCTTTTCCGTCCACATCTAGGGAGGTTAGCCACAGTGCCATGGGCTTTAAACTTCTTGATGACACTGCACACGGAAGACACAGGAACATTCAGGTCTTTGGAGATGGACTTGTAGCCTTGAGATTGCTCATGCTTCCTCACAATTTGGTTTCTCAAGTCCTCAGACAGTTCTTTGGTCTTCTTTCTTTTCTCCATGCTCAATGTGGTACACACAAGGACACAGGACAGACGTTGAGTCAACTTTAATCCATGTTAACTGGCTGCAAGTGTGATTTAGTTATTGCCAACACCTGTTAGGAGCCACAGGTAAGTTACAGGTGCTGTTAATTACACGAATTAGAGAAGCATCACATGATTTTTCAAACAGTGCCAATACTTTTGTCCACCCCCTTTTTTAGGTTTGGTGTGGAATTATATCCAATTTGGCTTTAGGACAATTCTTTTTGTGTGTTTTTCATTGAAGACAAATTAAATGAAGATAATAATACCAAAGAATTTGTGATTGCAATCATTTTCAGGAAGAATCTGACAGAATTGCAGGGGTGCCAATACTTTTGGCCAGCACTGTATGTCAATGGAAAAAGATGAAAGCGCAAAAAGTCCCCTGGTCATGAAGGGGTTAAATTCAACGGATAATATCTCATCTTAGTAGCAATATATTGGAAAAAATTAGTGTTTTTTCTATACATTTAAAATGTTATTTTATATGGCCATGGCAAAAAAAAAAATTTATTGCCTACATACTGAAGTCTTATAGCTTATATGTTCCGGAATTTACTTATTATACTCCCCCCCCCCTTCTTATACTAATAATAAATATGTATTAAGCATCATTACTATTTGGGTGGTTAATGCCCTTTGTCACCTTCCACCACTTCAGCTGTTCTTGTCTTTTTCTCCACGTTCAGTCCATCATAAGTGAGCAGAACTCCCCAAAAGTCAAGTCCTGTGCATTCTCTCATCAGGGTTTCTCCCCAAACACTCGTAATTTACACGGTTATTATCTTCCTTAGCGCTTCTGATTTCAGTTCTGATCTCCCTTTATTTAAGGGATTTACTAGTCATTTCCTGGTTATTTGTGCAATGCACTGTACTAATTGATTTGTTAAAGTACTGATCATTTTATACACTGTAAAAACCAGAGAGAACACGCACCGGCATGTGGAAGCGAATATGATCCTACAAGAATGGTAAAAGTGCCAGAAATAATAGGATTTACCCGTAATAATATATTAGAAAATGTAATTAAAAAAAATAATCTCATAATATCAGAATGACACATTTATTAGCCCATGCTGCAACGCTTTGGTAGAGCCATTTTTCTTGAGAAAGGCTTTACCATTCTTGTGCCGAAAATGATGAGCTATTGGACTGCAAAGGGCCCTATATTGTTCTTGCACAGGGTCCCTATTCTGTATGGGTCCCCCAATGGCAGCACTTATGAATGCATTTTTATGGGAGTTGCAAAAAACTGAAGTTTTTGGAACTCCCATATAAATAAATGGAGGGAGTTCTGCATACACGGCCACCTCTTCATTCTGGACATTATGTAATTGGTGCAAAGATAGAAATTGAGGAAATGTAACATTTATGGAAATTCTTGACAACCCTTTTAGAAATTTCACTTTTTTCCATCCCATCTTATATTCTCTTTTTTTCATTTCGGTGGCATGGTTTGATGAGAAACGGCACAGTGCCAAAATTGCAATCTCATGTGGCAAAATTGTGCAAAAATTTTACATAACTTATAAGACCAAAGTTAGCCAACTAATTGGAGTAAACAGACTTTGGAGAAACTTAAGTCTGTCTAGTCTATATTTGCATGTAGAAAGTTATGGCCCCCATACACATTAGACTACAGTTGGCCGATATTGGCTGGATCAGATGTATATGGGAGCCTCCTGAATCTTTCTCGAGAGATGAGAAGGATTCACCATGCTGGATTTCCAATGGCCAAATCTTTTCTTCTCCCTGTAGATATTCCATAGGGAACCTAATGCTCAACGGATCGTTCTTGCTGTCGGCTACATGATGGGTCATCCAACAGGAATCAAACCTGTATGGGGAATTTTAGACAGTACATCGGCCCCTGTGTGCTACTTTTCTCCTTTCTTAAAGACCTCTATAGGGGTTTTATTGGTTAAAAAAAAAACTCGAGTATTAACGTGTCTTTCGCCTTTTGGATGTGGGTTTTCTTTTTTGCCATTTTTGACTTTACAAATCATTTGATTCTAATTCTGGTACTTCATGGATAATACATGTTCTAATGTAATTACCTGTAAACGAGAAGCTCCATCAAGGATGTTGGCTTCTTACTCACCAATTTCATGGACCTGTTTATTTCAGGAGGCTTTTTATGTTTGCACCTGCCTGAGATTCGGAGCAGTTTAGAGAGATTATCCTATTACGTAACCTTGCTTTTCTTGACGTCACACCGATAACAGATCACATTCATCCAATATTCCCAAGGTCTGTAATGTATTAGAAAGGTGGCTTAATTGAAAGAGTACCTAGCTATCATCCTTCACTGGGTTTTCTTCCATTGTTAGGAAAATCCCAACATGCGTGGAATCTCTTAGTACATCAAGTCCTTGACAAGTGTCCTTGTTAAACACTTGGATAATGCTGACGTGATGCTCAGCCTTCAAGTTCAGCTGAAAATATATCAGGGCTAACTTGTAGCTTATGAGACCCAATGCAAAATCTCCAACAGGGCCTCCAACTATCACAGCTCTTCATTAGTATTGGTCTTCTCATATGAATCAAAGGGATCTTGAAGACCCCCGGGCTAAAGGGCCCGGGTGCAACTGCAACCTCTGCCATTATGACCCTGCTTAGGCGCATAGCAGAGGCTTCTGCATAGGGCCAGTATGGTTGTACACCATGCGGTTTTGCACTATGAAGCGTGCCACCATATGTTACCCCTATTCAATAGAATATATCCATAATACGGTATCTTTGTAACAATGTTTTTTTTAGACATAAATGCGAATATTCATGAGTTCATAAACATTTTTGTGGTTAAGCATGGGATTATTGACTATTGGGTGTTACGTTTTGTGTTGTAAACCATAATATGGCCTAAAACTGTTATGGGCTCACCTGGTCAAGTGGATTCTCTGATGAGCGCCATGAATCAGAGGTGATGATGCAGCAAAGCGCGTCTTGGTAGATGACACATGGATGACTGCAGACCAGGACACCAGAAAATGCAGGATAACATGCAAACAAGCAGCGCAAGTAGCAAAGATGAAGCAAAACTAGGTGTATGGATATACACACAAACAGCAACAGTAAATAAACTGGTATCTACTGGTAGGGAAATAGTCAATCACAGAGTTCAGTCTGGTATCTTCCAGTAGGGTAATGATTTAACACAAGAGTAAACGAGAAGTAAATGCAGTCTGGTATCTTCCAGCAGGGCAATGGTTAATAGCAGCAATGTAAAGATAATTAAATTCAGTTTGGTATCTTTCAGCAATGCAATGGTTAGTATCAATGATGTAACAGAGAATTAAATGCAATCTGATATCTTCTAGCAAGACAATGATTAATCACATGGGCCAGAGGCAACCGTGCATCACAGCGGGTCATGAAGGAAGACATGTGGAACAGCAAGGAATAGGACAGAAGGGTATGCTGGATGGCAGATAAACAAGTGTAGAAAGTAGCACAGATGAAGTTGAGACAGGTGTATGGATATACACGTGAGCAGTATAGGAAACTAGTGTCCTCCGGCAGGGTAGCAGCTAATCACAGGAATACAGCCTGATATTTTCCAACAGGGCAATGGTTAATAGCAGCAATGTAATGCAGAAGCAAACCCAGTCTGGTATCTTTCAACAAGTCAATGATTAATCGCAGAAACACAATGAAATATAGGCAAAATGGAGATTCACTTGAAGAAATGTGTTACCTTGAGTGCAGATGCCAAGTGTGAAACAGTTATGAGATGTTGGTAACTTGCTGACAGGTTGATGTGGACAACACTTAAGCAAACTGGACTGAGCTTGGAAACATTTTTGACTGTAGCATGGAAGTCAAGAAAAACTGAGATGTCAGACTTCTATGGCTGGCATTCTGGGCGCATCTGGCAATTACTAGGCCCTGTGATATCATAACATGGCAACGCAAATTTTTTTGCTCAACTCTACATATGTGGTTAGATCCAGAAGAATGGAAGTCTTCCATTTCAAAGACTTATTCATATTCCAAGTGTGAGAATGGAATAGCCTGGGTATTCTTTCAAATGATTTAGTCCATTTAATAAATGGACCTCATCTTACTTAGAATTGTCTGTTTCCTATTAATTTGAGTCTTTGGGGTGAAATTTCTCTTTGAGGAGAGTGCCAAACTGCTGTAAGGAAACCTATAGGGCCATTGTCACGGGTGTATCAAGTGTGCCAGACAGTTGCTCTGGATCTGGCTGTAGAAGGTCACTGAGCTTGGCATTGCAGACACCTTCTTGATCATCTCATCTCTGTAGTGTAGTGATATCCTTCTTCCTTTAGGACCCAGCAGCGACCTCCACCTTCTGCTGATAATTGACACACCCTTGCTTGGTAGTTAAAAACTCTCAGTGTCTCCAGAGAGTCGGCGGTGACAATTCCATGTTCCTCTGTCCATACCTGGAGTACTAGTAGTTGGCTAGTTTCTTCTTGGACTTCCCTTGGAGGACAGTTGGCGTTATCTCTCTGGTGTCTTCTCCCACTAAGTGTATCCCCTTTGTTTGTTTACCTTGTTGTCTTTAGTTACAGTGGAGCCTGGATAGTGTTCACCCCGTCTCCTCTCTACCTAGGGCCAAGGTCTAGGGACATTCAGGGAATAGGTTTCTTGCTCGGAGATAGGTGCTAACCTATATAGGGACGACAGGGTAGTCAGGGTGATATTAGATCTGCCTATGGATCTCCACTTCCCCTTTTCCTAGTTGTTGGGCTCGCTTCCCCCACTTCCCATCATTGTACACTTGTTCCTTCCCTCACCTTGGGTGACAGCCATGCAATGCTCCTCTTGGAATTTAAATATGTAAAAAGCCTCTTCAAAGAGGACGAGGATGGGAACTATAGTGCCAACTATTGGATGTTACAATCTCAAAAGTTGATATTGGCTGTTTCATTTGATACACTACATGCATAAAAAGTACAGGTTCAGCCCAGCCCCACACCATAGAGTTGCACTGTACACTTAAGACGAGACATCTGCTTTTTGCTCTAGAATGATCTAAACATTTTACAGACCCCCAAGATGATGTTTTCCTTAAATGGAAGCTATCATCAGAAAATAACATTTTATTTAAATCGTTTTTTTGTTTCATGTATTTTTTAAAATTAATTTGGTCATTTTTCTATTTATATCACGAAGCAAAGTTGGAAGTGCCGTGATTGCTGAAAGATCCATAATAATGTAGATCATTGAAGACAAATGGCCTTGTCCGCTCATCCGTAGCTAAGTGCTTGTGATACGACCTCATTTTTCTCCGGAGTGCACTTCGTTCTTTGATGCAATGGTACACTTACAATTCTCTTCAGTTGTAACATCTAGATATGGATTTATTTCAAGAGGCGTTTTTTTTCTTAACGACAGTAATATCTCCACCACTATATATGATCTGGAGAAAAAGGTTTTACACCTGGCTGAGAAAGTAGCTTCCATGGACCAGGAGAGTTTCACCAAGATGAAGATGGAGACTAGTGTTGAGCCACCCCCGTAGTGTTCGGGTTCGGTTCGGTTCGTCGAACACCGGGATGTTCGAGGAACTGTTCGTCGAACTGTTCGTCGAACACCTTAGAACACCGTCGAACACCGTTAAAACCAATGGCAGGCAAACAAAAACACATAGAAACACATAGAAAACACCTGCAAAGGTGTCCAAAAGCTGACAAACTGCTCAGAAGACACTCTCTTTAAAAAAGCCGGCCGGCAAATTCAGCAGCGGCATACACTGGTACCCGACAATTTAGACAAGAAGGAATAGAGCATCACACATAGATTAGATAGATAGAAACATGTCAGTCACACATATAAGAAGCACAGTGACAGTGTTGGTTACTGCACTTGTCATTTAGTGTAAAGGATTTATTAAAAAAAATATTAGTGTTTTCATGCACCGTCTCTTTAAAAAAGCCGGCCGGCAATTCAGCATCTGTACCCGACAATTTAGAACAGAAAGAATAGAGCTTCACACATAGATTAGATAGATAGAAACATGTCAGTCACATATATAATAAGTACAGTGTCAGTGTTGCTTACTGTACTTGTCATTTAGTGTAAAGGATTTATTTAAAAAAATAATAGTGTTTTCATGCACTGTCTCTTTAAAAAAGCCGGCCGGCAATTCAGCAGCGGTACCCGACAATTTAGAACAGAAAGATAGAGCATCACACATAGATTAGATAGATAGAAACATGTCAGTCACATTTATAATAAGTACAGTGACAGTGTTGGTTACTGTACTTGTCATTTAGTGTTAAAATAAAGGATTTATTAAAATAAAAATTGGCGTGGGATCCCCCATAATTTTAGGCTCTAGCGGAGGTTAAGCAGACGGCTGGGGCAGATGTTTGAAGCCTCGGAAGGGGGTAATACCCACGGAGCTTCCCAGGCTACTAATATCAGCCCCCAGCTGAATACATAGCCTTTACTAGCTATTAAAATGGGGGACCCCCCCCAAAAAAATGACGTGGGGTCCCCCCTAATTTAATAGCTAGCAAAGGCTAGGCAGACAGCTGGGGGCTGATATTAATAGCCCAGGAAGGGAGCCATGAATATTGGCCCCCTCCCAGGCTAGAAACACCAGCCGTCAGCCGCCCCAGAAATGGCGCATTCATAGGATGCGCCAATTCTGGCACTTAGCCTCGCTCTTCCACGCTGCCCTGGTGCGGTGGCAGGGGGTAATAGGGTTGGGGTTGATGTCAGCTTATAATGCCAGCTGACATCAAGCCCAGGTTAGTAATGGAGAGGCGTCTATAAGACACCCCCATTACTAACCCCATAGTCAAAGTTAAAAAAAACACAAACACCCAGAATAAAGTCCTTTAATTGAAATAAAGACACAATCCTTTATTGTTCTAAATTAAACCATACTTACCGTCACGCCCATTCCAGCTGAAGCCAACGATCTCCTGCAATAAAAGAAAAATAATAAAGCAACCTCATCCTTACCTTTCCATGGTTCCCACGACAGCTTCAGCTCTGCTACATCGAGATGACAGGCTGGACCGCAGCAGAACGCTGCCATCCAGCCTGTCATCCCGCAGACACTGAGAAGCGCAGGCTTGCTTGCGCTGCTCAGCGTCTCTCTGTGACGACATCCAGATGAGCCGAGTTCATGTCCAATGAACTCGGCTCACCTCATGCACGTCACTGACAGCGTGGGAAAATTCTCACGCTGAAGCGCTGAGTGCAGGAGAATTTTCCCACGCTGTCAGTGACGTGCAGGAGGTGAGCTGAGTTCATTGGACATGAGCTCACCTCATGCACATCACTGACAGCGTGGGAGAATTCTCCTGCACTCAGCACTTCAGCGTGAGAATTTTCCCACGCTGTCAGTGACGTGCATGAGGTGAGCTGAGTTCATTGGACATGACCTCAGCTCATCTGGATGCCGTCACAGCGAGACAGTGAGGAGCGCAAGCATGCCTGCGCTTCTCAGTGTCTGCGGGATGACAGACTGGATGGCAGCGTTCTGCTGCGGTCCAGCCAGTCATCTCGATGTAGCAGAGCTGAAGCTGTCGTGGGAACCATGGAAAGGTAAGGATGAGGTTGGTTTATTATTTTTCTTTTATTGCAGGAGATCGTTGGCTTCAGCTGGAATGGGTGTGATGGTAAGTATGGTTTAATTTAGAACAATAAAGAATTGTGTCTTTATTTCAATTAAAGGACTTTATTCTGGGTGTTGTGTTTTTTTTAAATACTTTACTAGAAATTCATGGCGGTCATGTCTAATACTGGCGTGACCCCATGAATTTTGGGCTTGGGGCCAGCTGATAATACCAAGCTGGCCCTAACCCCTTTATTACCCAGTGAGCCACCGCACCAGGGCCCTGGATGAGTTGGGTACAGCGCCAGAAGATGGCGCTTCTATGAACGCGCCATTTTCCGGGGTGGCTGCGGACTGCAATTTGCAGCGGGGGGGGGGGGGGCAGAAAGCTTGGGCCTCCCTGCGCTGCGGATTCCAGCCCCCAGCTGCCTAGTTGTACCTGGCTGGACACAAAAATAGGGCGAAGCCCCACGTATTTTTTTTTTAATTATTTCATGAAATTCATGAAATAATTAAGAAAAAAAGGCCTTCCCTATATTGTTGTGTCCGGCCAGGTACAAATAGGCAGCTGGTGGTTGGGGGCAGCCCGTTCCTGCCTGCTGTACCTGGCTGGACACAAATATAGTGCGAAGCCCCACTTCAATTTTTTTTAATTATTTCATGAAATTCATGAAATAATTAAGAAAAAAAGGGCTTCCCTATATTGTTGTGTCCGGCCAGGTACAAATAGGCAGCTGGTAGTTGGGGGCAGCCCGTTCCTGCCTGCTGTACCTGGCTGGACACAAATATAGTGCGAAGCCCCACTTCAATTTTTTTAAATTATTTCAGGAAATTCATGAAATAATAAAAAAAAAATTGACGTGGGGCTTCGCCCTATATTTGTGTCCAGTCAGGTGCAGCAGGCAGGAACGGGCTGCCCCCAACCACCAGCTGCCTATTTGTACCTGGCCGGACACAACAATATAGGGAAGCCCTTTTTTTCTTAATTATTTCATGAAATAATTTAAAGAAAATTGACGTGGGGCTTCGCCCTGTTTTTGTGTCCAGCCAGGTACAACTAGGCAGCTGGGGGCTGGAATCCGCAGCGCAGGGAGGCCCAAGCTTTCTGGGCCACCCCCGCTGCAAATTGCAGTCCGCAGCCACCCCGGAAAATGGCGCGTTCATAGAAGCGCCATCTTCTGGCGCTGTACCCAACTCATCCAGGGCCCTGGTGCGGTGGCTCACTGGGTAATAAAGGGGTTAGGGCCAGCTTGGCATTATCAGCTGGCCCTAAGCCCGAAATTCATGGGGTCACGCCAATATTAGACATGACCACCATGAATTTCTACTAAAGTATTTAAAAAAAACACAACACCCAGAAAAAAGTCCTTTAATTGAAATAAACACACAATTCTTTATTGTTCTAAATTAAACCATACTTACCATCACGCCCATTCCAGCTGAAGCCAACGATCTCCTGAAATAAAAGAAAAATAATAAAGCAACATCATCCTTACCTTTCCATGGTTCCCATGACAGCTTCAGCTCTGCTACATCGAGATGACAGGCTGGACCGCAGCAGAACGCTGCCATCCAGCCTGTCATCCCGCAGACACTGAGAAGCGCAGGCTTGCTTGCGCTCCACAGTGTCTCTCTGTGAGGGCATCCAGATGAGCCGAGGTCATGTCCAATGAACTCGGCTCACCTCATGCACGTCACTGACAGCGTGGGAAAATTCTCCTGCACTCAGCGCTTCAGCGTGGGAGAATTCTCACACTGAAGCGCTGAGTGCAGGAGAATTCTCCCACGCTGTCAGTGACGTGCAGGAGGTGAGCTGAGTTCATTGGACATGAGCTCACCTTATGCACGTCACTGACAGCGTGGGAAAATTCTCCTGCACTCAGCGCTTCAGCGTGGGAGAATTCTCACGCTGAAGCGCTGAGTGCAGGAGAATTCTCCCACGCTGTCAGTGACGTGCAGGAGGTGAGCTGAGTTCATTGGACATGAGCTCACCTTATGCACGTCACTGACAGCGTGGGAGAATTCTCCTGCACTCACCGCTTCAGCGTGAGAATTTTCCCACGCTGTCAGTGACGTGCATGAGGTGAGCCGAGTTCATTGGACATGAACTCGGCTCATCTGGATGTCGTCACAGAGAGACGCTGAGCAGCGCAAGCAAGCCTGCGCTTCTCAGTGTCTGCGGGATGACAGGCTGGATGGCAGCGTTCTGCTGCGGTCCAGCCTGTCATCTCGATGTAGCAGAGCTGAAGCTGTCGTGGG
The DNA here is from genome assembly GCF_046119375.1 of Phyllobates terribilis. Classification (NCBI taxonomy): domain Eukaryota; kingdom Metazoa; phylum Chordata; class Amphibia; order Anura; family Dendrobatidae; genus Phyllobates; species Phyllobates terribilis. The sequence continues at coordinate 157,475,626 of NW_027362772.1, forward strand.
AACCATGGAAAGGTAAGGATGAGGTTGCTTTATTATTTTTCTTTTATTGCAGGAGATCGTTGGCTTCAGCTGGAATGGGCGTGACGGTAAGTATGGTTTAATTTAGAACAATAAAGGATTGTGTCTTTATTTCAATTAAAGGACTTTATTCTGGGTGTTTGTGTTTTTTTTAACTTTGACTATGGGGTTAGTAATGGGGGTGTCTTATAGACGCCTCTCCATTACTAACCTGGGCTTGATGTCAGCTGGCATTATAAGCTGACATCAACCCCAACCCTATTACCCCCTGCCACCGCACCAGGGCAGCGTGGAAGAGCGAGGCTAAGTGCCAGAATTGGCGCATCCTATGAATGCGCCATTTCTGGGGCGGCTGACGGCTGGTGTTTCTAGCCTGGGAGGGGGCCAATATTCATGGCTCCCTTCCTGGGCTATTAATATCAGCCCCCAGCTGTCTGCCTAGCCTTTGCTAGCTATTAAATTAGGGGGGACCCCACGTCATTTTTTTGGGGGGGTCCCCCATTTTAATAGCTAGTAAAGGCTATGTATTCAGCTGGGGGCTGATATTAGTAGCCTGGGAAGCTCCGTGGGTATTACCCCCTTCCCAGGCTTCAAACATCTGCCCCAGCCGTCTGCTTAACCTCCGCTAGAGCCTAAAATTAAGGGGAACCCCACGCCAATTTTTTTAATAATAAATCCTTTATTTTAATACTAAATGACAAGTACAGTAACCAACACTGTCACTGTACTTCGTATATATGTGACTGACATGTTTCTATCTATCTAATCTATGTGTGAAGCTCTATTCTGTCTGTTCTAAATTGTCGGGTACAGATGCTGAATTGCCGGCCGGCTTTTTTAAAGAGACAGTGCATGAAAACACTATTATTTTTTTTGATAAATCCTTTACGCTAAATGACAAGTACAGTAAGCAGCACTTTCACTGTACTTCGTATATATGTGGCTGACATGTTTATATCTATCTAATCTATGTGTGAAGCTCTATTCTTTCGGTTCTAAATTGTCGGGTACCGGTGTATGCCGCTGCTGAATTGCCGGCTTTTCATGTTTCACTGTTGGCACTGTTCCCATCGATTTGGGCAATCACTGTAATGCCACAACCACCATGGCTGTGGCATTACAGTGAGTGGCAGACAATCCCTGCATGATTGGTGCTCTAAATAGCGCCAGACATGCAGGACACGCTTTTGGTGCACGAACAGTTATCGAACATAACCTCGAACAGCCGAATTTTTTGCAAATCGTTCGGGTTCGTCGAACAACTCGAACACCGCCCAAAACAGCTCGAATTTGAGATTGGCGAACAGTTCTAGTCGAACACCGCTCATCTCTAGATGGAGACTCTAAGAAGAATACAGCATGGGTTTGGAGTAATATTAGGTCTGAGAGGTTGCTGAAAAAAATCAATACCAAGGTCAAATTTAGACGTCCATATATCATGGCCCTCGATGGACGAACTGCCTGTTTATGTCCTGAGACGTACTTGACAGCAGGTCAATCCTTACTTGGACCATGATGTATAGATGTCTGAATTCGGCTGTACTCTCATAGATAAGGAGTAAAAAATTGCTGGATAACGTTCATGTATCCGACAGTGTTCACATCTACACCAAAGTATACTGGACCCACAATCCACGCACCCATAGCCATGCCCCAAACGCTGAATTTTGGAACCGCACTTCGTCACCCAGGATGTATTTCTACTCATCCAAATGGCCGTCTATGATCTTATCCAGTAGCCAAATGCAATAGGTCACAAACTTTTGTTAATTTTTGCACCAATGGGCTCCGGGTGATATAATTTCAGAACATGTCGCCATGCTGTTTCTCCACTAGGTTCATTTTCACGCCAATTTCCTTACACTTCTCATCATTCTTGAAAGTCTGGAATGTGGTTGTCTATTTTTTATTTTTTTCCATCGGCCACGGATCTTGAGTTACTCCACTTTTGCACCAAGCCGTGGATACTGCTTGTTTCTGGAACCTGAAGTTTGGTAAATTACCCAGCAGAACAGTCGTGTTTTTCTGAGAAGGAGTCGGCGTGTACATTGACTTCCACATCGGAAATGCACAACACCACTGCATCTTCTCTGAGGAGGACATATCCGGTCTTCCATTACACGGACAACTTGGCACTATGTAATACCAAATTTCCCCTGTAGTACCCCTGCAGAGAAATTGTCGCTTCCCCAAAAACAAAATATTATCGAGGTCTTTTAGACTTTTTGGTAACCATAATAAAGCTGTAGTAACCACAATCTCTAGCACAACGCCACATAGATAATGATCGAGTCAGGACATGGTAATGTATGCTGATTTTATATTCGGGTGAATAAATGTGTCAGGAATCCATTCTCCAGGCATTACACGTTCCAGTGGAAAATATTTACACGAAGGTTAAGCCGCTTGGGTTTTCTGGAAACAATTTACCGTTACATTTTCCTCCTCAACTTTAATTTTGGGGGCATCCAGATGAAGTTGGGTGAATGGACAATTAAGCTCACATTCAAGAATGGATGAGATATAAGAGGAAATGATTCAGGGGGAAAAGCCTTCTGTAATGCCGGACAAGAAACAGATCGAAACCCTGGAGATGAAAACTAATCACTAACATGTTTTCCGTGCATTAATGGTAGATTTGCAATAAATAAGGATAAATGCATATTTAATGGAAATCATAAAAAAATGTCCCAGTGTATGGACCCATTGTCTGGCCCTTCAAACATATTGTCCGGGACATCGCGATCACGGGGTTTGTTATCATGAAAGATGAAGACCCCGTCGCTTCCATCTTGTACTCTTCTCCACCATAGGAGATTTACACTATATACTGAAATACTATGGTATTACAGTATACAGTGGTATGTAAAAGTTTGGGCACCCTTGGTCAAACTTACTGTTATTGTGGTCAGTTAAGCAAGTTGAAGATGAAATTATCTAAAAGGCCTAAAGTTAAAGATGACACATTTCATTTTTTAAGGCAAAAAAAAATTTTTTCAATTTTTTACATTTTAAAAATTACAAAAAGGAAAATGGGCCGATGCAAAAGTTTGGGCACCATGTGTGGTTAGTACCTAGTAGCGCTCCCTTTTGAAAGTATCACAGCTTGTAAACGCTTTTTGTAGCCAGACAAGAGGCTTTCAATTCTTGTTTGAGGGATTTTCATCCATTTTTCTTTGGAAAATTCTTCCAGGTCTGTGAGATTCCTGGGTCGTCTTGCATGCGCTGCTATTTTGAGGTCTAGCCACAGATTTTCAATGATGTTCAGATCAGGGGATTGTGAGGGCCATTGTAAAACCTTCAGCTTGCGCCTTTTGAGGTTATCTATTGTCCATTTGTAGAAGCCATCCTTTTTACAGATGGTGTTATGTTTGGATCAAGAATTTGTTGAAATTTCATTGAATCCATTCTCACCTCTACCCGTAAAATGTTCCACGCGCCATTGGCTGCAACACAATCCCAAAGCATGATTGATCCCCCTCTATGCTTAATGGTTGCCGAGATGTTCTTTTCCTGAAATTATGTGCCCTCTTTTCTCCACACATACCTTTGATCATTGTGGTCAAAGAGTTCTATTTTAACCTCTTCGGTCCACAGGACTTGTTTCCAAAATTCATCAGACTTGTTTAGATGTTCTTTTGCATACTTCTGACACTGAATTTTATGGTGAGGACGCCAGAGAGGTTTTCTTCTAACGACTCTTCCATGAAGGCCATATTTGTGCAGGTGTCTCTGAACAGTAGAACAATGTACCACAACTCTAGAGTCTGCTAAATCTTTCTGAAGGTCTTTTGCAGTCAAGCAGGGGTTCTGAATTGCCTCTCTAGCAATCTTCTCTTGCTCTCACTAAAATTTTGCTTGGTTTTCCAGACCTTATCTTGACCTCCACTGTTTCGATTAACTGCCATTTCTTAATTACATTTCGAACGGAGGAAAGGGCAACTTGAAAACACTTTTCTATCTTCTTATAGCCTTCTCCAGCTTTGTGGGCCTCCACCATTTTCATTCTCAGAGTGCTAGGCGGCTGCTTAGAAGAAATCATTGCTTCTGTTTTTTGGCACAAGTTAGAGGAGGCTGGGTTTTTATAAAGCTAGCAAATTTGCATCCCCTGGCCTTTCCTAACGATAATAGTGAACAAGCCATAAGCCTAACAGGCTAATTAAGGTCTGAAACCTTGGTCAAAGTTATCTGAGCACACAAATCTCCAAGGGTACCCAAACTTTTGCATCGGCCCATTTTCCTTTTTATAATTTTTAAAATGTAAAAGATGAAAATATATATATATTTTTGCCTAAAATATAAAGGAAATTTGTCATCTTTAACTTTACGCCTTTTAGAGATCATTTCATCTTCAGCTTACTTTTTGTTTGTTTCAAGGTGTTTATACCTCTTCAACACTACCCTTGTTGTTGGTCCTGATGAAGAGGTATTAACACCTCGAAATGCGTTGACAAATAAAAAACGCATCTGAACCATTTCTGTCTCTCATCGTACTTTGGACCATTGGTAGCGCAGTTTTATATCAATTTCTCCTTCAAGTTTGCATTATAACAAAGTAAGAGGGGGAGAAATAAAAAAAAAACCGAAAGCACAAAAACGGAAAATCGCCCTGTCAGGAAGGGGTTAATATAAACAATTGCACTTGTTCCTTTGTGTAAGTGCTATATGTAAACTGCTCCATTCAATATCAGATATATTTCCTCATATATTTCCACGATTTTATTAATCAAGAGGAAATTTGATTTACAGTAAAATTCTGATCCAAACAAAAAAACAAACAAAACAAAAAACAGTAAAAGTTGAAAGACTATATTTAAAAACAAACAAAAGAAAAACAAACAGATTAAGGATAAAAAGGTTAACGTGGCCGGGACTTAACCTGATGAATGTGATGCCCCAGATTTTCACAGGTAGACTAATGAAATCCTTTCTGTGTACTTTGGCTGGGAGAGCTGCCCTTTTAGTCGTATTCATCTCTCTTTATTCCTGTCCTTTTTCTGTGTTACTGTCAATGAGAGGAGACTTCTTATCGAGATCATCATAGCTCTCATCACAGCTACTTAAGGGTAAACTAAATCCTGGCGCTGGAGATACAAATTGTCATCAGCGGAGCGGCCATTAACATTAATGAGCAAATTCTCAGGTAACAGAGACGGCATCTTATCTGCTGCTCTCTACAAACCTCCAGACCAAGATTGAAATCAAATATCGTGGCCAAGAATGCGATCAGACATCATTCAGCGCTCACTGATATCACTAGCAGACAATTTGATGTTAGATCTTTTGGCTACCAGGATTGGGAAAAGTGAAACTTTGCTTTGAATGGAGAGTATAAATTTTGATAAAATAAATCTAAAAAAAGCAAAAAACAAGGACTTAAAGAGATTATTTCCATCTTCACAAATGAGTATTGTCGGATAGTGCTTGTCAATACAATCAATTTGGCAATTTGCTCCTTGTTAAAATTTTCAGCCGTTCTTGAGATATTAACATTTTTCTTTTGTTTACATCAGGTTGCCTTGGAAACCGACCACTGATGTTAGACCTCAGAAAATGCACAAACACTTTTCTAATGAGATTATAAGCACTGTTTTTGAAGCTAGAACACACTGTTACCTACTAATCCTGGCCAGCTTCAGTGCAGTGGTTACAAACTAGACAGCAATGGTGGTCGGTTTCCTAGGCAACAAGCTGTAAACAAAATAAAAGTGTTAATATCTTAAGAACGGCTGCAAATTTTAACAAGGAGTAAATAACAAAATTGCTTGTTTTTACATGCACTATCCGACAATATTAATTTGTGAAGATGGAAATAATCCCTTTAAGTCCATGTTTTTTGCTTTTTTTAGACTTAGTTTATCAAAATTTATACTCTCCATTGAAAGCAAAGTTTCACTTTTCCCAATCCTGGTAGCCAAAAGATCTAACATCAGATTGTCTGCTAGTCAGATCAGTGAGCGCTGGATACAGCAATATATGAAGATGAAAAATAACCCTTTAAAGGGGATATCACTTAAAATCATATTGTATAACAGAGAACGGTGTGGATCTTTGAATGTTGATCTCTACTGATTCCATAATAGAAGGAGCCATATTAATCTGTACAAACCCCCCAACTAGAGATGAGAGGATCCTTTATTCCAAAGTTCGGTTCGGATACCAGAACTCTACCCAGACTTGAACCAGAACCCGAACCCAATAGAAGTCAATGATAAGCTGAACTTTGGTACTATAAAATGGTCATAGTAAGGGCGGCTAGGGGTCTCTCTCTCTCTCTCCAGTACGAACCCCGAACTTTACAGTTCAGGTTCGCTCATCTCTACTCCCAACCTCTTTGTTATAGGTGTGTTTTCTTGAAGAGAACCTGTTACCAGGTTTTACACCTATATAACTATTCCCACCACATTGTACAGTCTTGATACATTCTTATATCATCGGTGGTGGTCTCAGGACCCAGACCCCCACCGATATTCTTGCAATTAAAAGAAGAACAACATATAAAAATAATAACAAATGTTTAGTTACTTTTTAAGCACCTTTAAGAACTTTTTTTTTATTTTGGACTGTACACCCTTTTAGCCTAATTTATCAATATATGGACAGTATCTACAAAAACATATCTGGAAATGATGACTTGTCTTGGACAGTCACCTATATACCAGAGTATCAATAATGTCAGGGATAAATAAGTAATTAAAGGGGAATTTTCAAGTTTAAAAGTTATCCCTTATCCATGGAATATGAAATAACTTCATATTTCTTTCCAAACCCAAAGGAAAAGTAAGAGTGAGGACAATTCAGAGATTGTGATGAGAATTTTTACTTCCGGAGAGTCCTGGAAGACACAGCGAGCTCTGCCGTACTGTGATGACTCCTGCAGCTTTAAAAGATTATCTCATTAATAAGTGGGAATCTAAATATGTGTCTAAGACCGTGTTCTAGGGAAGACGTGGAATAGATTAAGCAGGATCCGATGTGTGAAACTCTGATGTTAATGTTTACAAGCCAAATACTAACATGAGGACATCATTTTCTACTTGTCTACTTGGGTGTCTTCCATGAGATTCTCTTGAAAAATTAGAAATTGGCAAAAATAACTGTTCATCAAAGGGGTCGACTTCATGGTTCATGTCTGAGCAAAGTCCACATCACGATACCTCCCGAGAGTCCCTACTTTGGTGGGACACTCCCTTTGTTTTGACATGTCAGATGTTTGATAACCTGAGAAGGACCTGAAGCAGCAGAATAATAGAAAAGATAATTTTTGCTCCTCTTTTTACTTCTGAAATTGATTTATATAAGTATTGTATCGTGTAAAAATGGCCACACACATAAAACTTTTCTTGCTCGAGGCCAATTTGCCATAGTGTTACACGCACACCGCTAAGTTCAGATAGGGCGAGACGGGTTTCATGAATTCTTTGGAATCCTGGGGGAACCGTTACTCAGGGCGACCATAGGCTGCAGCTTCTCTCAGGCACACGATAGATTCAATTGCTGAGCAGACACATCTGACAAGAGTCTTTTTCAACAGTTTAACAGTGGAATTTAATCTGAAGCACGGCCAGTGCAATTCAGGGATATAAGAGCAACACTCTTCATTACAGTACAGTAGTTTCTTCACAAGGCACAGTATTACAGTCTCTTCAGTAGCATAATTCAGCATAGATTAGATCTCTTAGCAGCACACGTCTATGCATACATAACCACAGGCTTTTCCTTCATAAGGACACAATAGTGCACAGCATTCTTTATCCTGCATGGAGATGGAGGGGGGGAGAGTTTGATGAGGGAGATGATCCCTGTGATACAATTCCTTCCAGTCCTTATCTTCCTGCCCGATAATACTCTGCACGGTTAGTTCAGGGGGTTTATCTAACCTGTGTTTAGTTACTCTCCTGATCCGAGTTCCGTTGCCTTCTCTCAGATCCAGATAACACACTGTAGTGTCGGCGTCTCTGCCTCCTGCCCGGCAGAGATGCCGATCCCCTCACCGCCGTGATCCCGGTCTGGCGTCCTTCGGTTCCCTCGCTGCACCTGCCTGGGTGCGCAGATCCCCGGGCACTGTACTTAGAGCAAGCGCGCGCTCCCTCTTAAAGGGGCCACGCGCGCCATCCTAAAGAGTCACCGGCCAATGTCCGGAGGACTGCCCCTATATAAGGCACCTCCTCCAAAATAGAGGTGCCTGTGCAAAGTTGTAGATTTGTGTTCTTACACTTCTCCAGCCCTCAAGTCCCAGTGCTGCCCGCCAGCCTGTCCATCAGCCATGCCCCCCAGCCTGTCCATCAGCTGTGCCCGCCAGCCTGTCCATCAGCCGTGCCTGCCAGCCTGTCCATCAGCCGTGCCCGCCAGCCTGTCCATCAGCCGTGCCCGCCAGCCTTTCTACCAGCCAAGCCTGCCTGCCTACTTGGATCACTTGTCTGTCTACCTGCCGTGACTGTCGGTTTCAGCCATCAGTCCTGTGGGAGTCACCTGCTCTCACACGAGGTCGGTCCCAGAGTGGCACCTGGTCCACCTTCCTGGTCCCTCCTTGGTTCACAGAGTCGGTTAAGACGCTGTGTAGCCAGGGTCGATCCGGGTAGGCACTTAGTTACGCCCCTCTGGTCCCTCCTTGTATCACAGCACAGAGATTCCTCTACCCAGACCTGTAACAGTTTGCACAGGAGATGGAATCCGGTGGCTCCCAGGCTCCTTCGCTCTCAGACCTGTACAAAGAGGTCTCCCGCCAGAGATCTCAACAGAACACTATCCTGTCCTATCTGTGGACTGTCAACTCCTGCTTGGATGCGCTGTCCACCCCGACTGTGTTCGCCTCTAACCAAGCGGCATCCGCTTCGGCAGCATCTCAACCCAGTAGCCTTGTGACACCTGGCTTAGGACCCCGGCTATCTGCTCCACCACGTATTGGCGGTGATCCTGCTCTATGTCGGGGCTTCCTCAACCAGTGCACACTGCACTTCGAGCTATTGGCCCATCAATTCGCTTCTGACCTGGCTAAAGTGGCATTTATCATGTCTCATCTCACAGGAGAGGCATTGGCGTGGCTCAACCCCCTATAGAATAGAGGGGATCCCCTGGTGTCAAATCTTCAGGCTTTCCTTGGGCCTTCCGCAGGGTTTTTGATAAACCAGGCCGCACATCCTCGACTGCCTCCTCTCGTCTTCGTCTTCCTGCCAGGGACAAGCGTAAGTGAAGCGTTTTTCACATGCATTTCCGCATGCGGGCTGTCAAGCGCTTTCGAATCGATTTTAGCATCACTTGGAAAGTGCTTGACAACTTGGTCACACTATATAAATCCATGCAACCGGCATGGATTTATATAGTGTGACCAAGTCATAGTAAAAGAATGGTAAAAAATAAACATTATACTCACCTTCCGATGGCCCCCGGTCTCCTCCGGTGTGTCCGGTGTGTTGGGCGGCTCACGGTGGTCTTTAAAGACCTTCCATGATGTCATTTAGTCATGTGACAGGTCACGCGACCGCCGACGTCAGCTAGGACTCATCACTATGGAGACCGGGGGCCATCAGAAGGTGAGTATAATGTATTTTTTTATTTTAAATACTTTTTTTTTTTTACAGGTACTATGGTACCCGGGTCTGGAGGAGAGTCTCCTCTTCTCCAGACCCAGGTACCATCCGCACATTGAATCGCTTAATATCCGCATGTGCACATGTAGTCATGTGAATATTAAGCGATTCAATGCAAGTCAATGGCGGCGAAAACGCCGTGATTACGCAAAATAATTGGTAGTGCTGCGGATTTTTACGTAATGATAATCCGCAGCGGAAATTTCCGCAGCATGAGCACAGCACATGCGGATTATCATTGGGGAACATAGCAGACCTTCTACCAAGCGTTTTTTAAGCGTTTCTGCAGTGGAATTGCCGCTGCGAAAACGCTTAAAGAACGCATAGTGAGCACACAGCCTAAGATGGGCAAGTCTCGCCAGGAGGTCCGCCGCGCTGAGGGCAGATGTTTCTACTGTGGCAGTTCGGAACACCTAATCCGCTCATCCAGAGAGACGGGGAAACTCCAGTGCCTAGGATCGCTTGGAGAGGTCGTCCTGGGCAAAAATTCTTCCTCTCCATCCCTGACTCTGTTGGTATCGATAACCTGCGAGAAGATACACTTATTTGAGACTGCCTATCTGGACTCCGGTGCCGCTGGGAATCTCATCCAACAGGCCTTTGCGGAACGGTTTCAGATCCCTACCCAACGTCTTTCGGATCCGTTAGCAGTTTCTTCCATGGATGGGAAGCTTCTTTCAGAGTCCATCTTGTTCGTCACCGAGCCTGTAGTTCTTCAGGTGGGAATGCTACACTCGGAGAAAATCTCCTTCTACGTGCTGTCTGGCCTCTCTCATCCTTTGCTGCTGGGACTGCCTTGGCTACAGAGACACAAGTCAGTCTTGAATTGGAGCTCGTGTGAGGTGCTCCGCTGGGGACAGGAGTGTCATAAGACCTGCTTGGTTCCTATCTGTCCTGCTCGACCTCCGTCCACTCCAGTTAACCTACCTGGCTTGCCGACACCTTATTGGTCATATGCGAATGTCTTCGACAAGAAGGAGGCCGGGACACTACCTCCTCATAGGCCGTATGACTGTCCCATCGACCTCATCCCTGGTGCTTCACCTCCTCGTGGTTGAATCTACCCTCTGTCATTGGCTGAGACCCGTGCCATGTCTGAGTACATTGAAGAGAATCTTGCTAGGGGATTTATCCAGAAATTCACCACACGGGCTGGAGCAGGATTCTTCTTTGATAAGAAGAAGGACGGCTCTCTTCGCCCTTGTATCGACTATAGGGGTCTAAATCAGATTACGATCAAGAATAAGTATCCTCTGCCTCTCAATTCGGAGTTGTTTGACTGCCTAAAAGGCGCAAAGATCTTCACTAAACTCGATCTTCGTGGCGCATACAATCTGATCCAGATTTGCCAAGGAGACGAGTGGAAGACGGCATTCAACACTCGAGATGACAACTACGAGTACCACATGATGCCCTTTGGACTCTGCAACACGCTAGCTGTCTTCCAGGAGCTGGTAAACGACATCTTCTGAGATCTCCTATACTCATGCATGGTAGTTTACCTGGACGATATCCTGGTGTTCTCCCCTGATTTGCCTTCTCATCGGAGAGACGTTTGACAGGTATTGCAGAGGCTCAGGAAGAATCATCTGTATGCCAAGTTTGAGAAATTCATCTTTGAACAGACTTCTCTTCCATTTCTGGGATACATAATCTCGGAGACTAGGCTTAGGATGGATCCCGAAAAAGTGTCTGTTGTCCTAAAATGGCCTCGGCCTGAGGGGCTCAAGGCTATTCAGCGGTTTCTGGGATTTGTGAATTATTACCGCCTCTTCATTCCTCATTTCTCTTCCTGGACTGCTCCCATCTCTGCCCGGACCCGCAAAGAGGCTAATCCCAAGGAATGGACTCCCGAGGCGGAAAGTGCCTTTGTGTCCTTGAAGCAACCTTTCTCTTCTGCTCCGGTGCTACATCGTCCTGACTGTAACAAACAGTTTTTCCTCAGGGGCCGGAGCAGTACTCACTCAGAAATCCTCGTCTGGGTGAATGGTGACCTGTGGCTTCTTTTCTAAACTCTTCTCCCCTTCCGAGCGCAATTACTCAATTGGAGATCGGGAGCTGCTTGCCATCAAATTAGCACTAGAGGAGTGGCAGTTCTTACTAGAAGGGGCTCTGCATTCAGTGGTCATCTACACAGACCATAAGAATCTTGCCTACTTGCAGTCTGCTCAAAGACTAAATCCTCATCAGGCCAGATGGTCTCTATTCTTCGCTCGCTTCAACTTCACTCTTCATTATCGCCCGGCAGACAAGAATATTAAGGCTGACGCGTTCTCCCGCTCACTCCTGTCTACCGATCAAAAGGAGGAGCCTCTAGACATCATTGTCCCCTCCAGAATAATGACTGTTGCCCCATTGGACCTGTCTCATCTTCCTCCTGGTAAGACCTTTGTGGCGGCTCCGGATAGGAGGAGGGTCTTACTCTGGGGTCATTCGTCCAAACTGGCTGGACATGCCGGTCAAAGGAAGATGCTTCTGTTAATTTCCCGACATTATTGGTGTCCGACTCTGCGCAAGGATGTTGCGGATTTTGTCTCTGCTTGCTCTTCCTGTGCCCATAATAAGACATCTAGGCAACTTCCGACTGGTTGACTTCTTCATCTACCCGTGCCTTCCACTCCCTGGCAACACATCACTATGGATTTCATCACGGATCTTCCTGTATCAGTCTGCTGTACTGTCATATAGGTGGTTGCTGACCGCTTCTCCAAAATGGCTCATTTCATTTTCGTGCCAGGTCTTCCCTCTGCGCCTGTGCTGGCTAAAGACTTCATCCGTCACATCTTTCGTCTCTACGGCCTACCTCTTCATATTGTCTCAGATAGAGGAGTTCAGTTTACTTCACGCTTTTGGAGAGCCACGTGCAAGCTGCTGGATGTCTCCCTGGATTTCTCTTCAGCCTATCATCCTCAGTCCAATAGCCAGGTGGAAAGTATCAATCAGATCCTAACTAGTTTCCTTCGGCACTTTGTCAACGCTCATCATAGCGATTGGGTAGAACTTCTGCCTTGGGCCGAGTTTTCTTACAAAACCATGTGAGTGAGTCCTCAACCAAGTCTCCGTACGGTCAGCATCCCAATATTCCGTTTCCTGTTTCTACTTCTGTGGACAATCCATCTGCGGAGTCTCTCATTAGAGACTTTTCTGTGATTCGGGAAGACACTAAACCTGCGCTGCTACAGGCCTATGAAGAAGCATGCTGATAAGAGACATCTGGATCCGCCTCTATTTCGTCTGGGAGACAAGTTCTGGCTTTCCTGCAAATATGTCCGTCTCAACATACCATCATACAAGTTGGGCCCGTGGTTCATCGGTCCTTTCGAGATTCTGAACCAAATAAATCCAGTGACATACAAGCTGAAACTCCATACCTCCTTACGGATCCCCAATTCCTTTCATGTGTCTCTCCTGAAGCCTGTTGTCCTTAATCCTTTCTCTGACGATCTAGGTACCACTCCAGCTCCAGTCTCCGCTGAGGACGTCTTTGAGGTACAGAACATTTTGGCCATCAAGAGGGTAAGAGGAAAGACTTTCTTTCTTGTGGATTGGAAAGGGTTTGGTCCTGAGGAGAGGTCTTGGGAGCCCAGGGAGAACATTCATGCTCCTCGTCTTCTAGAAAAATTCCTTGCGGGCTTATAGAAGAGGGGGCGTAAAAGGGGGGGGACTGTAGCATCGGCGTCTCTGCCTCCTGCCCAGCAGAGACGTTGATGCCCTCACCGCCACGGTCCCGGTCCGGCGTCCTCCAGCTCCCCCGCCGCATCTGCATGGGGTGCACGCACCGGCACAGATCCCTGGGCACTGTACTTGGGGCGCGCGCGCTCCCTCCCTCTTAAAGGGGCCACGCACGCTGTCCTAAAGAGTCCCCAGCCAATGGCTGGAGGACTGCCCCTATATAAGGCACCTCCTCCAAAATGGAGGTGTTGTGCAAAGTTGTAGATTTGTGTTCTTACATTTCTCCAGCCCTCAGGTCACAGTGCTGCCCGCCAGCCTGTCCATCAGCCGCGCCCGCCAGCCTATCAGCCGTATCACAGCACAGAGGTTCCACCACCCGGACCCGTAACACACACTAACTTTCTCTTTGGCTTCAGCCAGACTACAATAACAACTTCCCCACAGTACCTCTAGGACTCTGCTAAAACACTCCCTGTCTCCTGTGACTGTGTTAACCCCTCCAGTTGCTGGATGCTTCTGAAGCACAACACTTCCTGTCTCCTGTGCTTGTGTTATTTGTAATAGTTGCTGGATGCTTCTGAAGCACAACACTTCCTGTCTCCTGTGCTTGTGTTATTTGTAATAGTTGCTGGATGCTTCTGAAGCACAACACTTCCTGTCTCCTGTGCTTGTGTTATTTGTAATAGTTGCTGGATGCTTTTGAAGCAACAGCACTATTTCTTCATGTCACAATAGTGAACCACTTACAATAAAATTTAAAGGGTAATTTCCATCTTCACTGATGGATATTATCAGATATTTCTTGTAAAAAACAGCACTTTTGCAATTTACTAGTTAGTAAAATTTGCAATCGTTCTTGAGATATTAACACTTTTTTCTTTTGTTTACAGCTTGTGGCTTGGAGACCGACCACAGCAGCTGTCTATCCTATAAGCTCTGCGCTGAAGCTGGTCAGGATTAGAAAGTAACAGTGCATTCCAGCTTCAAAACTGTGCTTACAAGCTCAATAGAAAAGAGTGTGTAAGCACTGTGCATGTTCTGAGGTCTAGCAGTGGTGGTCGTTCTCCAAGGCAACGAGCTGTAAACAAAAATGTTAATATCTCAAGAACGGCTGAAAATTTTAAAAAGCAGTAAATTGCAAAACTGCTTCTATTTACAAGCCCTATCCAACCATGTCCATTTATGAAGATAGTGACAAAAAATGTGTAATTGGGGGAGAAAGGTTGAACTTGAAGGATCTTCGTTTTTTTTCAACCTATGTAGCTATGTAAGATGGAAATCATCCTTTAAAGGAATATATGCCATACATATCTGACAGGTCAAGTCCTGGAAGAGGAACCTGTATGGGGAGAATGGACGTCCCCTTCTAACCCAATAAGTACTTCATAAAAAGGATCAGGAATGTTGAGTTTCAATATGCCCAATCGTTTTCTTCTCAGGGGGAATAATCCGCTATCAGAGGTGTCTGGCAGCAGTTTATTCCTCTCTCCCTATAAAGAACAAATGGATGCTCGACCAAAACCCAGCATGCATGTGTATGGAAGGGTCAGGGGAATAGCTGAGATCTGAATGAGTATTCGCCCAAAAACATTTGCAAACTTGGAATTTGGGGCTTTTTTAATACAACCAAAGTATTATAGCATCCGTTTTATAAAACGCATGATACACTATATACAGTGGGGAAAATAAGTATTTGATACACTGCCGTTTTTGCAAGTTTTCCCACCTACAAAGAATGAACAGGTCTGTAATTTTTATCGTAGGTACACTTCACCTGTGAGAGACAGAATCTAAAAATAAAAAAACAGAAAATCACATTGTATGATTTTTACATAATTAAATTGAATTTTATTGCATGAAATAAGTATTTGATCACCTACCAACCAGCAAGAATTCTGGTTCTCACGGACCTGTTAGTTTTTCTTTAAGAAGCCCTCTTACTCTGCACTCATTACCTGTAGTAATTGTACCTGTTTTAACTTGTTACCTGTATAAAAGACACCTGTCCACACACTCAATCAATCACACTCCAATCTCTCCACCACGGCCCAGACAAAAGAACTGTCTAAGGACACCAGGGACAAAATTGTAGACCTGCACAGGGCTGGGATGGGTTACAGGACAATAGGCAAACAGCTTGGTGAGAAGGCAACAACTGTTGGCACAATTATTAGAAAATGGAAGAAACACAAGATGACTATCAATCTTCCTTGGTCTGGGGCTCCATGCAAGATCTCGCCTCGTGGGGTAAGGATGATTCTGAGAAAGGTCAGGAATCAGCCCAGAACTACATGGGTGGACCTGGTCAATGATCTGAAGAGAGCTGAGACCACAGTCTCAAACAATACCATTATTAACACACTACGCCGTCATGAATTTAAATCCTACAGGGTATGCAAGGTCCCCCAGCTCATGCCAGCACATGCCCAGGCCCATTTGAAGTTCGCCAATGACGATCTGGATGATCCAGAGGAGGCATGGGAGAAGGTCATGTGGTCAGATGAGACCAAAATAGAACTTTTTGGTATCAACTCCACTCGCTATGTTTGGAGGAAGAGGAAGGATGAGTACAACCCCAAGAACACCGTCCCAACCGTGAAGCATGGTAGGGGAAACATCATTCTTTGGGGGTGGCAAAATGGTCAGTGTATGAAATACTTATTTTCCCCACTATAGAAGTGTACATATTTATAAATACATACAGTATCTATATAGATACATATGCAATATATATTACAGAATTAACAGAAAACAGATGTGCACGGTTCTCATTATTTCTATTGATGCTGTATTATAAACATCTGCAGATCTGGACTGGACATGCTAATATCTTCTTCCGTCTTTGACAGCAGAGACACACATCAAAACGGAGCTCCACCTATTAATTTGGCAATAATTTTAGGTGCCACTGGCAGAACATGAGTCCGGTTGTTCTAATTGTTCTAGTATAGGTACAGCCTATTCCAAGTGATAGAAAACATGCGGCGACTTAATGAATACCGCCATCATTTGCTCTATTAAATGAGGTCATGGTACGAATAACGCTCAGTAAAATCAGGATAATTGAATACATAACAAATGCTTTCCTTCCCATATGGGTCAGTGGTCCGCGTGTCTGTGAAACGCTGCTCGTGCCGGAGATTGGTTCAGTTCACTTGTAAGTGCAATAAATAGGCTCTGCGCAAGTCTGAGAAGTTGGAGAAAACTTTTTTGTGGAGGAAGGCTTTAGTCAATTTGAATTTTCCAATATTAAATGGGTTGTCTACTACAACCCCTTCTGAATCTCTATGTTTCCCCTCAGTAGAATAATAACACCTATACCCACCTCCGATGCCTGCGCCATTCCATTGGTGTCATCACTGGCTCTCCCAGGGCTCCCGTGACATTGTTATGTCACGTGAGCCCCGCGGCACATCAGCCATGGCTTCACTCGCCTACGGACGTAATTGACATTCGGAGGAGGTGAGAAAGCAGCAGCTATCACTTTCACCGGATGTCTTGATTTGTCCAAAGGAGAGGTAAGTGATTGGCAGCAGGGATCGCATGACATAATGTCACAGGAGCCCTGGGAGAGCCAGTGATGACACTGCTGGAACGGCGCCGGCATCGGTGTTATTATTTTACAGGGAGGAAAAGGAGATTCAGAAGGGGTTGTATGAGTAGTGGACAACCCCTTTAATTTAGTTTAACCCCTTGGAGTCCACACAAACAAAAAAAGGAATTTTTTTATGCTAAGATATGTTTATTGTGGAATGTTGCATTGTGCTGTACATTTGTTTTGATGCCCCTGCCCAGCACATTGGTTAAGAGCAGGCAAGCAGCTGCAAGCAGCGTTGTCACCATCTCCTGTCTATGACACCAAAACTTACAGTCTGCTGCAACCATACAGCACTCCACTATAACCATACAGCGCTCCACTATAACCATACAGTGCTCCACTATCCCCAGCAGTCCCACACACAATGAATGCAGCGGAGGTCGAGCATGTGTGCCTTTGTTTTATTCAAGACAAAACTGTAGACTCCGATTCCAAGGATCCAGAGCCCTGATCATGGTCGACCCAGCGTTCGGACCCCCAGCGATCAGTAAGTTATTCCCCTACTTAAAAGTTTTCAGAATAACCCTTTAATGCAAGGGTTAAAATGTTGTTATTTATACTGCACGGTCAAGGTCACAAAAAAAAGGGGGGCAAACATTTTTTTTTCATCTTACCCTCTTTAAAAATAATAAGTACCCCAGAATTGTGCCGTCCTAACATATAAATACTTCAATGTACATTTAAAGGGAATCTAAAATTCAAAGTAAACCCCCGGAATTCATTAAAGGGCTCTTAAAGGGGTATTCCATCTCCAAGATCCTATCCCAATATGCAGTAGGTGCAATAATAATACAACCCCTGGCAAAAATTATGGAATCACCGGACTCGGAGGATGTTCATTCAGTTGTTTAATATTGTTGAAAAAAAGCAGATCACAGACATGGCACAAAACTAAAGTCATTTCAAATGGCAACTTTAGGGCTTTAAGAAACACTAAAAGAAATCAAGATAAAAAATGTGGTAGTCAGTAAGGGTAATTTTTTTCAGACCAAGCAGAGGGAAAAAATTATGGAATCACTCAATTCTGAGGAAAAAATTATGGAATCATGAAAAATAAACACACAAAAGAACACTCCAATACATCACTAGTATTTTGTCGCACCACCTCTGGCTTTAATAACAGCTTGCAGTTTCTGAGGCATGAACTTAATGAGTGACAAACAGTACTCTTCATCAATCTGGCTCCAACTTTCTCTGATTGCTGTTGCCAGATCAGCTTTGCAGGTTCGAGCCTTGTCATGGACCATTTTCTTCAACTTCCACCAAAGATTTTCAATTGGATTGAGATCGGGACTATTTGCAGGCCATGACATTGACCTTATGTGTCTTCTTTCTAGGAATGTTTTCACAGTTTTTGCTCTATGGCAGGATGCATTATCATCTTGAAAAATGATGTCATTGATGTCAAATGATGCCAAACATCCTTTCAATTGATGGGATAAGAAAACTGTCCAAAATATCAATGTACACTTGGGCATTTATTGAAGATGTAATGACAGCCATCTCCCCAGTGCCTTTACCTGACATGCAGCCCCATATCATCAATGACTGTGGAAATTTGCATTTTCTCTTCATGCAGTCATCTTTATAAATCTCATTGGAACGGCACCAAACAAAAGTTCCAGCATCATCACCTTGCCCAATGCAGATTCGCGATTCATCACTGAATATGACTTTCATCCAGTCATCCACAGTCCACGACTGCTTTTCCTTAGCCCATTGCAACCTTGTTTTTTTTCTGTTTAGGTGTTAATGATGGCTTATGTTTAACTTTTCTGTATGTAAATCCCATTTCCTTTAGGCGGTTTCTTACAGTTCGGTCACAGACATTGACTCCAGTTTCCCCCCATTCGTTTCTCATTTGTTTTGTTGTGCATTTCTTGTTTTGGAGATATATTGCTTTAAATTTCCGGTCTTGACGCTTTGATGTCTTCCTTGGTCTACCAGTATGTTTGCCTTTAACAACCTTCCCATGTTGTTTGTATTTGGTCCAGATTTTAGACACAGCTGACTGTGAACAACCAACATCTTTTGCAACATTGCGTGATGATTTACCTTCTTTTAAGAGTTTGATAATCCTCTCCTTTGTTTCAATTGACATCTCTCGTGTTGGAGCCATGATTCATGTCAGTCCACTTGGTGCAACAGCTCTCAAGGTGTGATCACTCCTTTTTAGATGCAGACTAACGAGCAGATCTAATTTGATGCAGGTGTTAGTTTTGGAAATGAAAATTTACAGGGTGATTCCATATTTTTTCCCTCAGAATTGAGTGATTCCATAATTTTTTCCCTCTGCTTGGTCAGAAAAAAATTACCCTTACTGAGTACCACATTTTTAATCTTGATTTCTTTTAGTGTTTCTTAAAGCCCTAAAGTTGTCATTTGAAATTTCTTTAGTTTTGTGCCATGTCTGTGATCTGCTTTTTTTCAACAACATTAAACAACTGAATGAACATCCTCCGAGCCCGGTGATTCCATATTTTTTTGCCAGGGATTGTAATAATATTGGAAAATACCTCCAATTAGAAATGTAGTATAGTTCTTCTGATTCGCTATGTCACTTACCACATGTGCAGGGCATTGCAGTATCTTAGGTATCCATTGTTATGACCACTCATATAGTGAATTAGTTGTGAGTGATCATAACCATGGATACCTAAGCTACTGCAATGCCCTGTACATGGGGTAAGTGACATAGCGAATCAGAAGAACTATCCAACATTTCTAATTAGAGGTAATTGCTAATATTATTATTACTATTACTCCTACTACATACTGGGATAGGATCTTGGAGATGGCAGTAATCCTTAAATTAATTTGGCACCTCTTCTGAGTGGCATGCGACTCTGTATGCCGCGCCAGAAACGCTACTCCAGTCAGAGACCTGAGAAGCATTTCTGGCGGAAAAAAACACTGCCATTTTTCAGGAATGGGAAAGGTCGGGCATCGTCCCACCCTGCTCCACCTTCACCCCAGCTCAGCCATTTCTGTGGAGCTGATCCGAAGTGGGTTTTTTTTGGTGTTGCACATAAAATTTGCGATTTTTCGAAGCTTTTAGCCCACTTTCGTGGCGTAAAAGGACTATAACAGGCACATGTTCCTCGTGTGAAAAAAAAACACTGATAAGAATACACACGTGAAAAATGCACATTTGTGTGAGCCAAGAGAAGCGCCATAGCAACCATGTATCACCATTGAGAGGGGAATATATATATTTTTTTCAAAGTATAATAAATGCAACCTCATTAGGTTTTCCTACAATTAAAATAACAACTGTATTGATTTTTCATCAAAAATACTGCAGCCCAATGAGCAGCATCTAAACGCAACAAAGGACTACAACTCCCGGTACGCACCGCGATTTTCAATACGTCACATCCTCACCTATCAGCGCAGAGGACTGATCGTCCAATCAGAGTCCGCGGAAGGAAGAGCCCGCTTGATTTGAACTGTATTGTGTCGGAAGTGTGGTGGATGGGGGCGTGGCCTGCGCTGCTGCTGGGAGACACCATTGCTGATAGAGCGGAGGATTGATGGAGAGTGGAGACGGTGTTACCCGCTGTATTTATACCAGGTGAACGGTCACATGGGCAGGTGGTCACATGACGCTGTGGTCACTGCAGTGGAGCAGTGCTGTAGCCCCCCCGGCACTGCGGTGACTCCTACCTCCAGGACTATGGCGCCTGAGCTAGGCGGTGCCGGCAGATTCCCGCGGCAGCTCTGCTCCCTGTACACGTCTGTGGTCACGTCAGATACCACACAGGCTTCTATTGACTTCTATGGAACTCCGCCTTTAAGTGCTCAATACTGGAATATGGCCATTGCTTTCTATGGAGGAGGGTGTGTGTCTGCCCTGACTGGCTGGAAACCTCCCATAGGGGTCAATAGTGCCCGGCAAACATTATCCAAACTGATATTGTACATTATATAGTAGAAAATCAATGTAAAAATAAGAGGGGACCTATCATCTCTGTTATGGCACCTGATCTGGGACTATCTGCAATTAAGAACGCCCCCTACCCCCAAAACCAGACCCCCCACCCCTGTACAGTAGAATCACTTTGCATAAACTCTAAAATTTAGCAATTAGCCCCAAGTCCAGGGCTACCTAGCGACTTTGGGGGTGCAAGATGAATGGTGATGTGGCCGCCAATCATCGCTCCATGAGGACCAGCGGCCTACTTTAGGGTTTTATTTCGTTTTACAGCCATGTTGCCTTTCTAAAATGAAATCCCATCAATGTTTTTGTCGTGTGGTTCATTCAAAAGTATATGGGCACCTTAAAGGGGTTGTGTCAAAATGAATGTTCAGTAGCGCACCACTCCCTTACCTTCTGGCGCGGTTGCCACGGGCTGAGAGTGGGGGGGCGGGGGTTGACGCCGTCTCCCCGGCTTAGGGTAGGGCGCATCTCTGTAGTATGGGAGAATTGTGGCCCGAGACTGGTTAGATCCAGCAATGCGGCCAATCTTTAAAGCATAGGGATAAATTGCAAAAAGTTGCTTGTTTGTAATTTCACCCTTTTTAAAGGGAACCTGTCTAGTCCCCAACCTGAAAGAGACGCAGTGTGCACATAGCCTTAATGTGACGTCATCAGTGTGTACAAGGTCTTCACCCAGGGACCTGGATGTAAGCTAGGGGGCCATAACCAAAGACCCTTTCTATCATCCCCCTCAGGACCGTCTGACTCCAGCTGCCATATAACTTTAATATGGCCACCGAAGAGGGGAACGTCTCCGTGGTGGTCCGTGTCCGTCCCCCAAACTCCAGAGAACAAGAAGGAAACCAGAATTCAGTAGTGCAAGTCGTGGATCACAACATCCTGATATTTGACCCCGAGGAGCCCGACACATCCGGCGTCTTCTCCAACCTCCGAGGTCATGAAGGAACGAGGCGTAAAGGAAAGGACCTGAAGTTCATATTCGACCGGGTCTTTGATGAAAGGAGCCTCCAGAGAGACGTGTTTGAACACACGACCAAGCAGATCCTCGACGGAGTCCTGAACGGCTACAACTGTTCTGGTAAGAGATCAAGTTATTTTACCCTTTATCCTAACCCAATCTTTGTTTGCTAATCGTGTGTACATCATGGAGCCGCCTCGTCCCTGTTATTAGGGCCGTTTACTGGGTATTGAATTCATGTGAGCAGTAATCCCCAACAATGGATTTATTTTGAGCCGCCGGCCGTGTAACCATCACGTCTGCTTGTTCTCAGCTACGCTTCATTAACGCCATAGTCAATAATCCCGGCCGTCTGTTATTCATTGCGTCTCGTCCGGTGGTACGCGGCAGCGGCGTCTGCTGCTTTGTAACCGCCGGTAGACAAAGTGGTCGGAGACTGATTGTTAGTCTGTCAGGAGAGGTGTTTACAGAGTCACGGTCGTCAGCGTCGGGTTATTGGATCCCGTCTTTGTGCGACTGCATGGAATGTTCCCCATGTAGTCACCGGTATTGTATTTAATCCCCGTAAAAAGGTTTAATTCAGGCAGGAATTCTCTACAAAGGTGAGTGCTGATCCTAAACATCAGATCGGTCAAGGTTGGCCACCCGGCACCACCACCGGTCAGATGTAGACGGCATTATGTGTAGGGGTTCGATATAATAAAGCTCCAACTTGCCCAATTCTCCTTTTTCCTGACGTACGCCGGACATCTGTAGCCAATGTTTAGTAGTATTGATCGGTGGACGGGACTGGTCCTAAGACCCCACCGATGGCTGAAAGGAAGGAGGGCAAGAAGAGCTGAAAGTTTATAGCTCAGCTCGTCCGCTAAGGATGCGCCGAAAACTTCTGTGTGGTCAATGGGGGTCCTGAAGCCCCACAATCTAAAGTTATTGAAAATCTCAAAAGTTAAGTCATATTTCTTTTCAATAAGGGGAGACCTGCTACTGGGAACTTATATGGTCAAGCTTACTTAAAGGGTTTTTCCCATCTTTATAGATGGATCTTGTTGGATAGAGCTCGTAGAAACAAGCACTTTTGCAATTTACTGCTTATTAAAATTTGCAGCCGTTCTTGAGATATTAACATTTTTCTTTTTTTTATACCTCGTTACCTAGGAGACCGACCACCGCTGCTGTCTAATTTCTAAGCACTGCGATGAAGCTGGCCGGGATTAGGAGATAAAAGCGGTCCTAGCCAGCTTCAAAGCAGCGCTTACAAGCTTAATAATAAAAGACTGTGTATGTTTTGATGTCTAGCAGCGGTGGTCGGTGTCCAAGGTAACGAGATGTAAACAAAAGAAAACTTTTAATATCTCAAGAACGGCTGAAAATTTTAAAAAGCAGTAAATTGCAATATTGCTTGTATTTACAAGCTTTATCAGGCAATACCCATTTCTGAATATGGAAAAAAAAACCTTTACGGAAGACCCATTATTTTTTTTTTTCGTCCATAATAAGAGTTTTTTAAAAGAAAAAAACATACCCAATGACACTTTACCTTTTGCATGTGAACAATTTATTGCATTTCCGTCTTTGATTTTATTTTTCTAGTTTTTGCTTATGGGGCCACTGGAGCGGGGAAGACTCACACGATGCTGGGAAGTGAAGCCGACCCTGGAGTCATGTATCTCACCATGATCGAACTCTATCAGCGGATAGAAGCCGTCAAGGAGGAGAAGTCGTGTGAGGTTCTCATCTCCTACCTGGAGGTAAGACCTGACTTCTACCAGAAGTCATAACATTTCTATTTTCTTCTGGGACGGTTGTAGTTGTAGTTTTGACATTTAGTTTTACCATATAATGTGCTGTAAAAAAATTCCAGTGGGGTGAAATGCAAAAAAAAAAACCCCCAAAATGTCCTCTTCTCTATGAAAAGGCAATTTGCATATTAAAATTTCTCAGAAGAGCATGCATGGCCTATAAGTCTCCTTACACTGGCATGCCAGGCTTGGTTTGTCACACTCCTCAAGAAGAGATGTTACCCCATAGACCTCAGATATGTCACTGTCTACAAGAAGAGACTTTACCCCCTTAGACCCCAGTCAGAGGCCTCAAATACATCCAAATCAGATCTCAAATTCTTTGCACTGAGGAGGGGCAAACGCCAAGAAACACGTCTGGTTTGTTTTTTTATCCTAAGTCATTTGGCAACGCTTGTTTATATGGTCGATATTGACTTTTAGGATTGCTTCTTCCAGTTGGTGGCATTATATTGCCTCTGAAGAGGCAATTTGCATATTTAAATTTCCCAGAGGAGCATTGCATGGCCTTTAAGTCTCCTTACATTGGCATGTCACTCTCCATAAGGCAAGATGTTACCTCTTAGAACTTTGGGAAAAAAATTGCCGTGTGGCTCAATTTTTCTGAAACCTGTAGTTTTATTTTAAGTGCTGTATTTACGGCACGTGGTCTTGGGCTTTAACCCCGTACTATTTGCAAAGTTACAGCACAGGGTTAAAGCTTCTGCTCCTGCAATCTAGCAGGAGCAGGTCCTGTCGCTGGCCGTCATATACCGCCAGGGATCCTAATGATAAGACAGAAGCTTTTTATTATTGTGTCTGTAGAGCTATAGAGCGCTCAATGATGCTTCTGTAGGATCTGCTGATCGCTGGGTGCTTGCACAACTTAACCGAGCTGCTAGATCCTAGAAGATCCAAATCGGCTCTTCTGGTGGTGGGTGACATAGCACGAGATGGTTTGGATGCATGTATGGCAAATGTTGGGAAAGAGGTTGAAGAAATTGCCCGAGTAGTTTATTCTTTCGCTTTGGTTTTTCAGGTCTACAATGAGCAGATCCAGGACCTCCTAGAACCCAAAGGGTTTTTGGCAATCAGAGAAGATTCTCAGAAAGGGGTTGTAGTTCAGGGCCTCTCCTTTCATCAGGTAAGTGATTCCGCGTCCATCTCCAAAGCCCAAGCCTGGTGTGATCATGTCGTTCATTAATAGCAGTGCTGGCAGTGGGCTTGTGCGCTGGTTTATACAATGGGGCCACTTTTTTTGGAAGTAAACATATTCATTAAAGGGGTTCTACGGTGATAACTTGTCCTTTTTATCCCCATTAGAATGGAGGGCAGTGCCCACACTCGACCTCCGCTCCATTCATTCCCTATGGGGCCGCCCTGTAGAGAATGAATGGAGGGCAGTGCCCACACTCGACCTCCGCTCCATTCATTCCCTGTGGGGCCGTAGCAGTATATATTACGGACAATCACAGGTTAAAAAACTTGAACCATTTTGTGCAGATTTTCTGGGAAATCTGCAGCAGAAAAGGCTCGTGTTCACATATCCAATAAAGATGTATTTTGGAAACTTGCACCTCCTGTGCCACAAATGGGAGTGTGATTTGTACAAATTGTTTAGATGTATCCACAATATTCCTTGTGATGCACACACTTAGTTTTCCTTCCACTGTACTCTATGGTGTCTTTTTTTTATTGGAATTTTTTTTCTGGTCTTTTGGGCGTTTGTGTTTTATTTGTAAACCATCTATAAAAGCTTATATCCTTGCTGGCCATTATCCACCGCAGTGCATCAATGTGTTATACTTCTCTTATCAGCCTGGTGGGATTGGTTCTGGGCAGATAGACATCTAGACAAAACTTGGAGATACAAAATCTTTGTGAAAACTTCTTTTGTCATTCCTGGTGACCATAAACCCTTTATCTAATATCCCCCACAGGGACCTGCCATCCATCCTTTTGCCTTACCCTCTATTGCTATAAACCCTTTATCTAATATTCCTCATGGGGGCTTGCGATCCATCCTTTTGCCTTACCCCCTATAAACTCTTTATCTAATACCCCCCACACACAGGGACCTGCTATCCACCCTTTTGTGTTACCCTTTATCTAATATCTCCCACAGGGATCTGAAATCCATCCTTTTGCCTTAGGCTATGTGCCCACGATGCAGAAATGCTCTGGATTTTTCCTGAGCGTTTCTGCATCTCCCTGGCAGAAAAAACTCATGCGGATTGCACATGCGGATTGCACATGCGGATTGTACATGCGTTTTCCTGCCAGGGACAAGCGGAAGTGAAGCGTTCACTTGCATTTCCGCATGCGGGTTGACAAGCACTTTCCAAGCGATTTTTAGCATCACTCAGGGTGGATTTGATTTAAATCGAACGGATTTAAATCATGATTTAAATCACGATTTAAATCAGTAGTCAGTAAGGCTTGATTTAAATCAGTGATTTAAATCAAAGTTTCTACCTAAACTAGTTCTTGCTACTTTACTTTAACATGCAAGTAGATGAAGATTTTTAGAATCACTTTTTATATTACTTTTTTCTCCTCAGTTTAATGGGTTAATCATTCATATTTGGACACCACTGTTCTGTTGTACTTAGAAAGGAGAAAAATAATCCTGACCTTAATAACAATTTAAATAGATTTATTCAACTGAAACAATAACAACATTACAGCATAAGCTATTTGCTTAAACAAACATCCATGTTTGTTAACTAATTTGGCTAAACAAAATATATATTTTAAGAAACTTAGACTGTCAGCTCAGCCGACACATGAAAAACTTAAATACTACTGTCCCTGCTGTCCTCTGTAGCTCACTCGTCGTCATCTTCATCATCATCTTCTTCTTTGTTCCTATTCATAATCTGGAAAAGAAAAACAAGCTTTCCTGCTTTATTGGGTCCCAACCGATTTCTCAATTTAGAATGAATGAGTCCAAAGGAAGAGAATATTCTTTCAACGCCTGCAGAAGAAGCTACTGCTGTTAAAAGTGAAATCATTACTTGAACAGTCTCTAAATCCAAGTGCTTAAGTGACTTCCACCAGTTTACTGGTGTGACCTTCCTTAAAATATCTTCAACAAACATATATTTCTTGAATGGTTCCCACTTAGCTCTGAAGTTTATTATAGTTGGCATTAAAGATGGATGATTGCTGGATACCCATGTCATAGCTAACTCCTCTTCCTCAGCACTTAGGTTTTGACCCTGATATTGGATATTGACAATAGTTGCCAAAAAATGAGCTGGAGTCAGTGCTTGTCCCATTCGTTTGTTTACTGCTGGTAATTTAATTCTGTCCATGTGTAGTTCTGTTTTTAAGTGTTCACTCAGTTCCTTCCAAATTTCAACAGCATCCGCAATAAAGCAGCTATTTTTCTGTATTTTGTTTAAAGCTTGAGAGATGGGTTTCAGGAAGCTCAGCATATGTTCAACATTTCTCTTAAGCCCAATGTTGAGGATTTTGGACGTGACAGTGCCATCTATTTTATCTCGATTTTCTTCACAAAGTGTCATCAGAATAGGCCAGTTTTTGATATACTGCTCAAAACAGTCCACCACAGAGTTCCATCTAACATCTTGTGGGAGCGTTAGCTTGGTTCCACCCATCCTTTTCAGAGCTGCTGCAGCAAAATGATTATTACGGAAGTAGTTAGCAATTTCAACAACATTAGCCTTTATTTCTGGAACACTTAAGTCTTTGGCTAAGAGGTGCAGCAAATGAGCACTGCAACCATATGTTATTAGCAGCTTTGTATTCCCTCCCTGCTCTTCTAAATTTCTTCTCATCTTGGATACGTTTGCAGCATTGTCAGTGACCAAACTGCGTACTAGACATTTGAATTTTTGTTCACATGTTGTTATAGCTTTTACTGCCACTTCTTGTAAGTATTCTGCTGTGTGTGCATTTCCTGACGTATCAGTTGTTTGTGCAAGGAAGACTTTACCTTCTTCTGTTGTTATACAAGCACATACAATAGGATCATTGTGGACATTACTCCACTCATCAATACTTAGGTTAACAATTTTACCCTCCAGAGCTGTTGCACATTGCTCCATTTCTCTGTCATACACTTGATCCAGCAGTTTCCCTGCAACATCAGCTCTGCTGGGTGGACTGTATCCTGGTCTCAGTGACTGAACCATATTAATGAAATGTGGGTTCTCAGTCAGACGGAAAGAAGAGTTCATTGCATAAATAAACTGGGCAATTTTTTCATCAATCAACTCTTTTTCTAATCTGCTAGTTCTTATCACAAATCTATCTATGGTGGTTCCAGGAGGTAAAGGTTTTTTCTTCCTTTTGGGTGATGGTGATATGTGGCTGTGGGTGTCTGATGATGATGCTGCTGCTAATGAAGCACTATCCTGGATGGATAACTCTGAAACTGTAGAACAGGATGATGGTGATCTTGGAGGTGGATAGTTTCCAGAATCCATGAATTCCCCTAAACAAAAAAAGTCAATGCTGTTATTTTATTGGTTATACAATTTCTGCTTATTGTACACAACACATCACTTCCCCTGCCCCAAAAGGAATATTTGTTTTTCTTCATAACTGTACCAAATGACAGTAACATGCAGTAATAATAAGAAATATAATTTTTCTCACACATGACAGTTCAGTCTTTAGAAATAGGATTCAATAAAAATGTTTACCAACAGATCCTGCCTGTTCAGAAGTGTTTCTTTGGTCATCTTCATCACCGCACTTCTCATGATGTTGCCTCATTCGCGCCACCAGGCCTTGCATCTCTTTGTTGCATCGTTTGCATTTTGCACGCATGCCTGCCTTACCGATAGGCGAAGGAGCTTCATTAAAATATTCATAAACTGGGTCTCTTTTACGGCCTGCTACCATTATAAGGAAAGAATGTAATAAACCTCAGATTGTACACACAAACAGATCCAGACTTGTCTGTCTGTGGCTATGCTGCAGTATTGTGCTCAAAGTTTCACTTTCATTTTCTTGTCTGTTTGCCCTTCCTCCTCACACTTAGATTCACATTCTTCTTGTGTTGTGCAGATCTATTCCACTCCAAACAATCAGAAACATATTGTCTAACTTCTTGGACTTGGCACTGAAGGGGTTGATTCTGTATTCATAGGTTTGTAGAACAATAGGATTAAGGTCTTTTTCTCAACTCTGTTCATGTTGTAACATTTTTGCCGTGAAGAAGAGGCTGGGATCTCTGCGGAGTCAAATTCAGTTTTGAGAACTGCGTAAGTAAAGCGAGTGTCTGTGATAATATAGGAGAGAAACTGCCCACTAATCCTTCAGAAACCTCTGGAAGAGCATGGCATTGTGAATGTTTCACATATACAGCCTTTATTCTACTGAGTTAAACAACTCAGCTTTATCTCATGATGGAAGAACCTTTGGATGGTAAAATATTTTCCTCAAAAAGCAGTTTATTGAAAAAAATCCGATTTAAATCAAAAAAATCCGATTTAAATCAAAAAAATCCGATTTTTTTTTGATTTTTTAAAAAAAAACATTGATTTTTATCCACCCTGGCATCACTTGGAAAGTGCTTGTCAACTTGGTCCCACTATATAAATCCATGCAACGGGCATGGATTTATATAGAGTGACCGTAAAAGAATGGTAAAAATTAAATCTATACTTACCTTCTGATGGCCCCCGCTGTCTTGCTTCGCTCCGTGCTGGCTTGCCGGCAGCTCGCGGTACACTACACTGAAGGACCTGCCATCACATGACTATGACGCCAGCGCAGGTCCTTCAGTCCACCGCCATCCGCCGGCAAGTGAAGACAAGCACACCGCGGGCCATCAGAAGGTAAGTATCATATTTTATTTTTTATTTTATTCTTTTTTTTTTTTTTTTTTTTTTTTTACAGGTACTATGGTACCCGGGTCTGGAGGAGAGTCTCCTGTCCTCCAAACCCGGGTACCATCCGCACATTGGAACGCTTGGATTCCACATGTACAGATCCAGTGATGCAGAATCCATGCGTTCCAATGAAAGTCAATGGCGGCGAAAACGCTGAGCTTCCGCAAAATAATTGGTAGTGCTGGTTTTTTTTCCGCAATGATAACCCGCTGCGGAAATTTCCGCAGCATGTGCACATGCGGATTATCATTGGGGAACATGGCAGGCCTTCTACCATGCGTTTTTTAAGCGTTTCTGAAGCGTTTTTGCCGCTGCGGTAACGCGTAAAAAACGCATTGTGGGCACACAGCCTTTCTCTCTATCATTATAAACCCTTTTTCTGATATCCCCCACGGGGAACTGCGATTCATCCTCTTGCCTTACCCTCTATCGGTATAAATCCTTTATCTACAACCCCTGGCAAAAATTATGGAATCACCGGGCTCAGAGTATGTTCATTCAGTTGTTAAATGTTGTTGAAAAAAAAAAGCAGATCACAGACATGGCACAAAACTAAAGTAATTTAAAATGGCAACTTTAGGGCTTTAAAAAACACTAAAGGATAATGCATCCTGCCATAGAGCAAAAACTGTGAAAACATTCCTTGAAAGAAGACACATAAGGTCAATGTCATGGCCTGCAAATAGTCCGGATCTCAATCCAATTGAAAATCTTTGGTGAAAGTTGAAGAAAATGGTCCATGACAAGGCTTCAACCTGCAAAGCTGATCTGGCAACAGCAATCAGAGAAAGTTGGAGCCAGATTGATGAAGAGTACTGTTTGTCACTCATTATGTCCATGCCTCAGAAACTGCAAGCTGTTATTAAAGCCAGAGGTGGTGCAACAAAATACTAGTGATGTATTGGAGTGTTCTTTTGTGTGTTTGTTTTTCATGATTCCATAATTTTGTCCCTCTGCTTGGTCTGAAAAAAATTACCCTTACTGAGTACCACATTTTTTATCTTGATTTCTTTTAGTGTTTCTTAAAGCCCTAAAGTTGCCATTTGAAATGACTTTAGTTTTGTGCCATGTCTGTGATCTGCTTTTTTTCAACAACATTAACAACTGAATGAACATCCTCTGAGCCCGGTGATTCCATAATTTTTGCCAGGGGTTGTAATATCCCCCACAGGACCTGCAATCCATCCTTTTGCCTTACCCTCTATCGCTATAAACCCTTTATCTAATATCCCACACAGGGAACTGCGATCCGTCCTTTTGCCTTACCCTCTTTCACTAAAAGCCCTTTATCTAATATCCCGCACAGGGACCTTTTGCCTTACCCTTTATTGCTCTGTATGTTGGAGGAGACATGTGGCACATCTTGGATTCCAGCTAATAGATTATGTAATTAGACATATTTCCAAAAATCAACAGATTTTCTAATAGTTTTGTTTTCTTGATATGCAAAGCCCAAATCTGCAAAGCAGCTACTGCAAATGTTGGCTAACGGAAACCTGAATCGTACGCAGCATCCGACAGACGCTAATGCAACGTCATCCCGCTCACACGCTGTTTTCCAGGTAAGTTTTTTTTACTTTTAAATTCACTAACTTTTATTTTTTTTTGTCCCCATCCCTTCCACTTCACTCGTTGTATTCCTTCTTAGTAGCCCAATTTCATGAGTCATTTTGACGAAAATTAGGCTTAATGCCCTTTTGCGTTACGGGCAGTTCAAGGGGTTTTCCGGTGAAAATAAGTTAGGTGATAGCTTATCGATCAGTGGGGGTCCAATCGATCGGCTGAACGGACACTTTTATCCTGAAAGTAGCGGCAGAGCTCATGCTTGACCGCTGCTCCATTCATTCTCTATGGGGTTCACAAGCGTTGCATTCAGCTTTTTCCAGCAGCCTCATCAAGCGGCGATGGGGTGTCCAACCTACTGCTTCATTTTCTAACAGGAATAAAAATTGAAAAATTTTTCCTCCTGCCTATTGGTGCGGGTCCAATAAGAGTCAGACCACCACCGATTAGAAAGCTATCGACTATCATATGGAAAAGTGATGACTTGTTTTCTCTGGACAACCCCTTTAAAGAGTTGGAAACTAAGCAGTGTAAAGTCAATCTATCCAGTACTTATCCCCGCCCTATAAGGCTTGATTGATATCCCTGAGGAAAGGGCTTATAATGACATTCCCTGTTCTCAGGGTTGTCAATCCAGCCTGAAAATGCATGTACTTTATAGCCCACCCACCAGCGACAAGGTGACGTCATCGGATGGACCCTAAAGGCTGGCATGCACATTAGATGGCTGTCGGACGATCGTTCGGCAAGCAGCCATCTTGGCTATCTCTTCCGTACACTGGAGCACTTGTTCGGCCAAACCCTTCTGTGTTCTTTATTAGAGAGCTGTCTAGCATAGGTTGATCTACGGGAGAACAAAGTGATCGGCAATTCAAAATCCGATATTTCTGATCGATCGAGGCTACGTTCACACGTGACCGCAGTGTGGTTTTTTTTTTCTATGAACTACAGGATAACATTATCATTCCAGACAGCTATCAGATCCTTTGCCACTCAGTATAAGCCCCCCATGTAATGTAGCTAAGGATACAATTTATGCTCTATGTATGATAGCAGTGATATAGTAGGATGAGTTCATACGATGATTAGCTGCAGAGATGTATACTATTTGTCTATATTATCTTTGCATGCTGTGTGCAGATTTCCCTAGTATCTTAAGTCACAGCTTCAGCCTGTCTTCCCCTGCCTCCTGCTTGTAAGAAGTGACAGGACAGGGAGAAACCTTTCACAAGCAGGAGGCAGGGGGAGTTGGTCAGACGCTGTTTCTCATGATATTGATGACCTATGCTAATAATGAATAGGCACTGATCACTGATGGACGGAGCTGTGGTGTTCCACATAGTGCACTAGTTACATATCTGTCCACTAGCTTCAGCTGGTAATAGCTGATCAGTCGGGGTGGCCCCCACCACCAATCTGATACTGATGACCTATGAACATTAGATCATCAGTATCGTCGTAGAGGGAAAACCCCCTTCTGATGTGTTTTTGCAGTTATTGTCACAATGCTCAATAGATTAAAAAGTTTCAACCATCTTTTCAAACTTGCATGATGCCTGACCTGTGACCACCCCCCCCCCTCATCTTGTCTGTTCTCTTCTAGATTTATGTCAAGCAGAAAGACCGTACAGCCAGCATCAACCAGGACATTCGCGTGGCCAAAATGAGCCTAATTGATTTAGCCGGGTCTGAACGAGCCTCGACCACCAACGCTAAAGGCGAGCGGCAGAGAGAGGGCGCCAACATCAATCGTTCCCTCTTGGCGCTTATAAATGTCATTAATGCGCTGGCTGATGCCAAGGTACCCGCCGTCCTTTCATCTCGCATGCCTTTGGTGCTTGGCGCTGATTTTTTTCATATGATCGCGTTGCTTGATTAGTATCTTGTTGTGTTCAGAGAGTCATGAAAAAGCCTTCAGCGTCTGCTGTGTATTAATTTAATCTGCAGTTCCTGGGCACAAAGCAAACAAGAGTAATCTTTTCCTTGCGTAGACCGATGGGACACTTGGCGCAGATTCGCTCTGTTTATGTTGAGATGTTCCACGACTAGAGGGACAGCATCACATCTGTAACACATGGTTCTTGTTTGTCACTTTTTATTTCCTTCAGGACTGTAGAACTCCCAAGAACTGTGTTTTGGAGATTTCCCATATTGTCTGTGATTCTATAAATACGACTCGTTTCTTCTTCCTCCAATATATTCTATTTCCGATTTTTAAAGGGGTTGTGCCACCAATATTGTTGAGCAAATCTATCATTGGTCTAGTGCTGAGACTCCCTCCAATCATGAGATCGAGGGTCACGTCTTCCCCTTTGGAATGGAATAGTAGTGACAAGTACTAGTTTATTTTCTATGAGAACGGTGGTCCATCCATGAAAATGAATAGAGTGGTGGTCACCCATACGAATTCACTTGGATTTTGGGACCCATCAGCTGGCCCCCCACAATCATACATTTATCATTAGAGTTGGTACAAATCCATTGGCCACTGTCGTGAGATCCGACTCTTACCTGTCGACATTTGTCGCTCTTCTGTTGACTGGCCGATTAATCAAAAGAAGAACCGCGGATGCTTCAGGGCTCCCATCAAGTGTCATTGTTGATGGACTGGGTTGTCCTCTGGATGAGTATTCTATGTCTTTCATGGGTTAACCCCATTTAAAGACCTTTTCCCACCACCGTAGATAATTACATATTTAGATGTTCTGATTTCAGCCCATTAACACATCTTTATCGCTCGCCAATTGACTACTCCCAAGTCGTTCTGTAATCGTTAAAAGGTTGAACTCTCACTGATCTTGGGGATCTATTGTAGAATGATGAAAATACCTCTTTAACTACTTTCGGACCACCCATAGACTATAAAAATATCCAGGTAGTCCACTTTGTACTGTGCAGTGACATCCTAAAACGTTACTTCATAGTATATCAGCTGCAGAAGATTGGGGAACCGGCTGCCAGACACAGCCAGACTCCCCATAGAGAGGACAGAGAGGGTTTATTACTATCTCTGCCTTCCCAATTGCTGTATACAAAAGGATGAAGAAGCCCTGTGTATGCAGTACAGGAAGCACTCACAGTGCTTCTTTTTCCGAACCCAGAGATCACGTGATGGCTGGGTGTATGGAGAGAGCAGTAGATGCTGGGTGCTAGTAGACTTGATCAGCTCTGCTATTCAGGAAGGAGGTTAAGTTTCTTCCTCTGTAACTGGGGCTAATATACACAGAAGGAAATAAATATTTGATCCCTTGCTGTTTTTGTAAGTTTGCCCACTGACAAAGACATGAACAGTCTATAACTTTAAGGGAAGGTTAATTTTAACATTGAGAGATAGAATATCAAAAAAAAAAAAAAAACAAGAAAATCACATTGTATAAATTAAATAAATTTATTTGCATTTTGCAGTGAGAAATAAGTATTTGATCCCTCTGGCAAACAACACTTAATGCTTGGTGGCAAAACCCTTTCTTTTCTTATAACTGTGTGTTGTACTGTTCCTCTGTTATACTTCTTAGAAGTTTATGAATAAATTGACAACTGGGTGTTATCCTTCCCATACCTCGGGGGCGTGTCCCTACACAGCGTAACTGTTCAGCAGTGATTGGGCAGTGTCAGGTTATGTAGGGACACACCCCCAGCTGGTGTCTTTCTTCTCTTTTTCCATCTTTAGCGACTTGTCATTGTCTAATACACATTTTCTTCTGTTGTAGAATAAGAAGACTCACATCCCCTACAGGGACAGTAAACTCACCCGGCTCCTGAAAGACTCCATTGGAGGTAACTGTAGGACAGTCATGATTGCCGCAATCAGCCCTTCGTGTCTAAGTTATGATGACACCTATAACACGCTAAAGTATGCCAATCGGGCCAAAGAAATAAAGTTATCGGTGAGTTCAGAAGAGAAGAAAACCTGTCACTAGGTGAAAAGTGACCATTTTTATTCATCCCCAATGCTCCCTTGAGTACCCGTTTATTTATAGGAGTCCAGAGATGTCTTTTTTATTTAATCATTTTTTAATAGTCTTTACTAAGTGGGTGTGGCTCAGGTTCCTCATGGGCGTGTCTTTAGGCTGCTCTGCATAATTACCCTGTTAGCCACGGGCATTATTATTAATAATTATATATATTATTAAGCCCATATCTCTGAAACCATATGGGGGATTTTTAAAAAAAACAAAAAGTGGAAAACTCAGGGGAGCAACTGGAATAAAGTAAGAAGAAAAACTTGTCACATTTAGCTTCTTTAAAGGTGCCCTGAATCTAGACATTAAAGGGCTTGCATTCTAGTGAATCACCCCACGTGCATCATAAAATAAAATGTTGCTTTCCAAATTGGCACCCATCCTCCGATGTCAGCGCTGTGACCCGGGCAGTCAGTTGACATTATGTCCTTTGACCGCTGCAGTTAATCATTGTGCACTGTTCTGCTGCAACCTTTCTATATTCCATCAGTGTCTAATAGTGGTCAGCCCCTTTAATATTCTGCTAATCAGTTCCATCTACAGTTGGTGGCTGACTGATGCCACATCCCTCTCAGTCAAGCGGCGTGACTTACAATATTTTGCAGGGGGAGGCTCCTGCCGCAGAAGGGGACGGGTGGGGAGGCTCCTGCCGCAGAAGGGGACGGGTGGGGAGGCTCCTGCCGCAGAAGGGGACGGGTGGGGAGGCTCCTGCCGCAGAAGGGGACGGGTGGGGAGGCTCCTGCCGCAGAAGGGGACGGGTGGGGAGGCTCCTGCCGCAGAAGGGGACGGGTGGGGAGGCTCCTGCCGCAGAAGGGGACGGGTGGGGAGGCTCCTGCCGCAGAAGGGGACGGGTGGGGAGGCTCCTGCCGCAGAAGGGGACGGGTGGGGAGGCTTATTTTACAGCCACATAATGACAGGGAGGAAGAGGAGGTTTTGAGACACTACCTATTTCTCAGTTTTGCTTGTAATATTAAATATAAAAGCATTAGAGAAAAGGAGGAAATTAAGTGCTGATATTTTGAATTTTTGGATATAAAAAGGTAATAAAATCCCAGAAGACCCTCTTTTTCTTTTCATTTACTGTTATTTTTGTTTTGTGTCGTATATAGCTGAAGAGCAATGTGATCAATTTGGACTGTCATATCAGCAAATATGCCGCCGTGTGCGAGGAACTGAAAGCGGAGGTGGGATGCCTGAATACAGCCCTGGTGGTGCAGGTAACAGGGCGGCGGTCAGTCCTGACATTTTGCCTCTTCTATGAATAGGTGGCTGAACTGAAGGCCAAGCTGAGGTCCTATGAAATGAAGGAATCCAACCAGGACACTACTGAAGTGTCGTCTCTGTGCCACAGCCCTGTGCTGAGGAAGTCCCCTAGGTAATCTTATTACATACAGGCCTGAGAGTAATACTAGGCAAATTACTTTGCAAATTATAATATAATACGTAGTGTCTGTAGTAAAAAAAAATGGAGCAAATAAGGTTCATGAATGTCATTTTCTGCAACATTTTTTATTTCTCTATAGCATATGAAATAAGATAAATAGCTTGGTCTTAATTAAAGGTATTGTCCAGGCTTGGGGTTCGAGTATGCAGTCCCTCTATGCGACTGCAAACTTGTGAATCTTCACAGAGCCGGCAGTCATCTGACCGCAAGTGTTCAATTTGCGTACTTTTGGCCACATTCCGACTAGACTTGTCCGACAGCACACTTCTAGTTGGCACTTGACCGCATGTATGCAAATCGCGGATTTGTGGTCACGCACCCGCCTAAGGCCGGCACCAGAGAATCCTGATGGGGAGCGCTGTGAGGTTTCACAAGTCTGCAGTCACTGCCATCTTTGTGCTACCCCTTCCGTCACTGCCATCTTTGTGCTCCCCGCCCCCTGTCGCTCCCATCTTTGTGCTCCTTTGAGGACTTACCATTAGTCTGGGCTTCATAGAAGATGGCCATTTCTTCTATATACTGCAATACTGTGTTATGTGGAACAAACAATCTCAAGTTGAAGCCCCCCAGAGTAACGAAAAAAAAATAAAAGTGAAATAAAAAAAATGTTTTTAGAAATATAAAAAAATCTCTAAGTTTTGCTAGTTCAAAAATAAAGGGAAAAAAAGCATTCAGTATTGCTATCTAAGAAAACATAATTTTAATTAATTTGTACGATTAATACCATAGTATTACCATAGTACCATATGGTACTGTCATTTTCCGGTGTCTACTCTTCAATCAAAAAATGCAATAGAAATTAATCTAAATCGGCTATGTTCCTCAAAATAGTATCAATAAAAACATGAGCTAGCCACGCAAAAAAAAAAAAAAAAAAAGCCATTTTTTGTTTTTGCAAACATCGCGATTATTTTTTAATCGATAAAAAAATGGAAAAAAGAAACTATACAAGTTTGGTATCACCATAATCCTACTGACACGAAGACGTCATTTTTACTGCAGAACACCGTAAAAGCAATACCTAAATAACCAATGGCGGAACGCTGGAATTTTTCACCCTTTCACTGCTATTGGAATTTTTTTTTCCATTTCTCCGATAAAGTGAAGAGGTATGGCTGTATAGGTTTTAACTTCACAATAAAAATGACACCTGTCTTGTAGTAATCCGATGTACCAGCGCTGAGAAATCAAGCTTTGAAGCAAAATTAGCCGGGAAGTGCATTGGGGCGTGTCAAAGCACTCCCCGGCTAATTTTATATGTAGCTTCAAAGCTTGATTTCTCAGCGCTGGTACATCGGATTACTACAAGACAGGTGTCATTTTTTATTGCTGAGCTAAGACCTATACAGCCATACCTGTCATAAAATGGTCCTGGCAAGTTAGATGGTGGTAAAATTGTGGGATGTTTACAGTGTAACTTAATTGTTTCTTTCTAAGAAACAAAGTTGTTGATGACCATTGCAAAACAATCTTCTCCTTCACACTTGCAGTCAGTAATCCGATGCGTCCCATACATCACTCGGACCCTTTCCTATATGTCCTCCTGTCCGCAGTACTTACATTCTCATTTATCTTGTCTGCTGCTCACATGTTTGTACTCCTCTCTCCCATCCACTGTTATTCTTTACGACAGGAACGTTCCTCCACCCAGGGGATCTGGGATTATTTAGCCGAAAATGTATTACATATGCATCAGCTGCAGGGCGTCGGAAACATTTCTCCTTTAAGTTCTCATCTCTCCCTTTTTTATTTCTGGCCATTAACATCAAATCTGGAACAAGTAAAACAACAAAATAAAAGCGAAAAAATGTATAAAATGAAAATCCCGGGTAAGCAGGGGGCGCTGGGGAATTATGCTTTGTTCTTTTAGAAAAAAAAAATCATTTAGATTGGTTTTTCTTTTTTAGTTTTTTAATATTTCATGGAAAGTAGATTCCCAGCTGGGAAATACGACATTTCGCTGCTTGTGGTCGAGGGTAACGTTTTTGAAGCTGCTTTCATAACCACGGCGATGGGGTTATTGAAAAATGACCTAATATTGTAAGTTCAACCTATTACTACTTCCCGCAGCGGCCATATTTCTCTTTAGACGCTCCCCATTTCTACCGTAGTGATTGGCAGAGCAGCGTCTGGTCTAGGTTAACTTACTGTGCTCTGTGTATATACAGTGCCTTTCAAAAAGTATTCCTACCCCATGAACTTTTTCACGTTACACCCACAAACGTAAATGTATTTTACTTTCGATTTTATGTGATACCAACACAAAGTATCAAGTATTTGTGACATGTAAAGGAAATGATACATAGATATTTTAAAAATAGAAATCTGAAAATTGTGTTGTGCATTTGTATTCAGCCCCCCCCCACCCCCCTCCGGAGTCAAACCTACAGTCTCAAGTCTTTTGCGATCTCTAAGAGGTTTTCTTCCAGGATTGTTATGTATTTAGCTCCGTCCTTCTTCCCATTAACTTTGACCAGCTTCTCTGTCCCTGCTGAATAAAAACATCCCCACAGCATGATGCTGCCGCCACCATGTTTGATGGTGGGTATGGTGTTTTCAGGGTGATGTGCAGTGTTCGTTTTCTGCCACACATAGCGTTTTGCATTTAGCCCAAAAAGCTCTACTTTGCTGTCATTTGACCAGAGCACCTTCTTCCACAAGCTCGCTGTGTCCACTACATGGCTTTTTGCAAAGTGGAAACGGGACTTCCTATGGCTTACTTTCATAAATTGCTTTCTTCTTGCAAATCTTCCATAAAGGCCAGATTTGTGGCATATACGACTAATAGTTGTCATGTGGACAGATTCTCCCACCTGAACCGTGGATCTCTGCAGCTCCTCCAGAGTGACCATGAGCCTCTTGGCTGCTTCTCTAATTAGTGCTCCTCTTGCTTGCGATGTCCGTTTAGGTGGACGGCCATATCTTCGTATGTTTGCGGTTGTGCCATACTCCTTCCATTACTGGATGATGGATTGAACAGTGCTCTGTCAGATATTCAGAGCTTGGGCTGTTTTTTATAACCTAACCCTGCTTTACTCTTCTCTGCAACTTTATCTCTGACCTGTCTGGTGTGCTCCTTGGTTTTCATGAGGCTATTTGATGCCTAATGTTCTTAAACAAACCTCTGAGGACATAACAGAACAGAACGGCTGTAGGTATACTAAGAATAAATCACACACAAGTGGACTTAATTTACTAATTATGTGACTTCTAGAGGCAATTGGTCGCTCAGGATTTTATTTATAGGTATCAGACTTCAGGGGGCTGAATACAAATGCATGTCACAATTTTCAGATTTATATTTTTAAGATGTTTAGCAAACCATGTATCATTTCCTTTACACTTCACAAATACTTGCTACTTTGTGTAAAAATCCAAATAAAATACATTTAAGTTTGTGGGTGTAACCTGAAAAAAATGTGGGGTATGAATACTTTTTTCACTACACTGTATAATTTGTGCTCTCCATCGCACTTGTCGCCTTCTGATGCACAGCTATAGGTTTTGGTACATGATGCACATAGCTCCGGATGTTTTTACTTTTGGCATCTGACATTTTTATCAGGTGCACTTCTGCTGCCTCTTCCCCCACATACGTTTTTTTCTTGTAATATATCTATTCACTAGTTAAAAACATCTGTGGAAGGGAGTAAAGCGACCGTCCATCCCCAGACACAGGATTTCCTTATACATTACTTTACCTGGTGCCCTCTTTTTGATCTTTGCTGCAGGCAGCCATTCCCAAGTTTTGCGGTTTCTTTCCCTGCTCCCATAATTTTAAGCGTAGTGGAAAAACCGCTTCTTAGTCGTCATACGCTCCCTTCCTTCCATCTGTAGATGAGCAAGACCCAAATACACATAAAATAAAAGTTGGCTGACTTTCTGATGTTTTTGGGGCTTAAGTTCCGACTTTCCTTCTACGGTAGAGGGAAGCGTCGGGCAGTTGGAATTTCAGCCACCAATACTTTTCAGGTCAGGTACACCGCGGTCAGCCTTCTCCTCTTACACCGCTGAAAACTCATGAGCACTTGGTCAAGCCAACACCCCTGGAATGCCACCGGAGGTAAATACACTGCTCAAAAAAATAAAGGGAACACTCAAATAACACATCCTAGATCTGAATGAATGAAATATTCTTGTTGAATACTTTGTTCTGTATAAAGTTGAATGTGCTGACAACAAAATCACACAAAAATCATCAATGGAAATCAAATTTATTAACCAATGGAGGCCTGGATTTGGAGTCACCCCCAAAATTAAAGTGGAAAAACACTACAGGCTGATCCAACTTTGATGTAATGTCCTTAAAACAAGTCAAAATGAGGCTCAGTATTGTGTGTGGCCTCCACGTGCCTGTATGACCTCCCTACAATGCCTGGGCATGCTCCTGATGAGGTTGCGGATGGTCTCCTGTGGGATCTCCTCCCAGACCTGGACTAAAGCATCCGCCAACTCCTGGACAATCTGTGGTGCAACGTGACGTTGGTGAATGGAGCGAGACATGATGTCCCAGATGTGCTTAATCGGATTCAGGTCTGGGGAACGGGCGGGCTTCAATGCCTTCATCTTGCAGGAACAGCTGACACACTCCAGCCACATGAGGTCTGGCATTGTCCTGCATTAGGAGGAACCCAGGGCCAACTGCACCAGTATATGGTCTCACAAGCGGTCTGGGGATCTCATCTCGGTACCTAATGGCAGTCAGGCTACCTCTGGTGAGCACATGGAGGGCTGTGCGGCCCTCCAAAGAAATGCCACCCCACACCATTACTGACTCACTGCCAAACCGGTCATGCTGAAGGATGTTGCAAGCAGCAGATCGCTCTCCACAGTGTCTCCAGACTCTGTCACGTCTGTCACATGTGCTCAGTGTGAACCTGCTTTGATCTGTGAAGAGCACAGGGCGCCATTGGCGACTTTGCCAATCCTGGTGTTCTGGGGCTAATGCCAAGCGTCCTGCACGGTGTTGGGCTGTGAGCACAACTCCCATCTGTGGACGCCGGGCCCTCATACCACCCTCATGGAGTCAGTTTGTAACCGTTTGTGCAGACACATGCACATTTGTGGCCTGCTGGAGGTCATTTTGCTGGGCTCTGCAGTGCTCCTCCTGTTCCTCCTTGCACAAAGGCGGAGGTAGCGGTCCTGCTGCTGGGTTGTTGCCCTCCTACGGCCCCCTCCACGTCTCCTGGTGTACTGGCCTGTCTCCTGGTAGCGCCTCCAGCCTCTGGACACTACGCTGTCAGACACCGCAAACCTTCTTGCCACAGCTCGCATTGATATGCCATTCTGGATGAGGTGCACTACCTGAGCAACTTCTGTGGGTTGTAGAGTCCTTCTCATGCTACCACGAGTGTGAAGGCACAACCAACATTCAAAAGTGACCAAAACATCAGCCAGAAAGCATTGGTACTGAGATGTGGTCTGTGGTCCCCACCTGCAGAAGCACTCCTTTATTGAGGGTGTCTTGATAATTGCCAATAATTTCCATCTATTGTCTATTCCATTTGCACAACAGCATGTGAAATTGATTGTCAATCAGTGTTGCTTCCTAAGTGGACAGTTTGATTTCACAGAAGTTTGATATCCTTGGAGTTATATTCTGTTGTTTAAGTGTTCCTTTATTTTTTTGAGCAGTGTATTTTATAAGGGGGAAACAAGGGGTTTTCCAAATAGTGGACAACCCCTTTAACTCTGTCATGGAACATGTCAGGGACCTTGGAGCGGACCCAAAAACAGAGCCTGCTCCAGAGAGGACAGATGCTGGCTATATTATAGCCCCATGATTTTTGCTATATACAGCAGTATTGCTGTTTATAGTAGAAGTGATAAGACAATCTCAGGTTTAAGTCCTCTAAGGGGACTAATAATAAAGTAAAAAGTAAAGAAAAAAGGTTTCTAATGTGAAGAAAGAAAAAAAAAAAAGATCTAAAAATTCAAATCACCCCCCCTATATTTCCCAGTTATAACAAAGAAAAGTAAAAAAAAATTCTATGTATTTAGTGTCTACATGTCCAGAAAAGTCTGATCTATGAAAATATGACATTGGGTAAATTAATCTGAAAACTGTAAAGGAGGAAAAAAAAATGGGAATGACAAAATTGTGGGTTTTTTGTTGCCACAGCTCCACTTCACTGGGAGTATTTTTCCCATTTTCCACTAAAACCGTATGATAAAATGAATGATGTCATTCAAAAGTAAAACTAGTCCCACAAAGGAAGGAAAATAAGCATGCCCCTCACATGGCTTTGGAAGTTACAGCTCTTGGAAGAAGGGGCAGGAAAATGAAAAATTGCTCTGTCCTTAAGGAGTTAAACCAAGCCTATTTTGTTAAACTTGCTTTATTTAATAGATTTAATTAGATGCCTGGGTTTATTTCTGTTCTGCTGTCTGACTCGTGTCCTATTTTATGTAGAATTATTATTTTTTTCAGCATGTGCACTTTTTTCTGTTATTTTTGGATGATTATTTTACCAATTTAAAAATTCTATTTTCTTTTTATTGGGTTACAGTTTGGAAGAGCCTTTAGATACATCCAGTCCAGAGCAAGGCTGGAAGAAGCGGCTGCAATCCCTGAGCGATCTGTCCTCAGAGCACTTACATTACAAGCGGCATTACAAGAAGAAGAAAGAAAATCGGGTAAATGAGTATAAAATATCTAAATATTACAGGGGCTGTTCACGTTCGGATGAGCCCTCATTAAATGGGACTTTCTGGTTTAGGAAAAGCCCTTTTCCCCTTCTGTAGTTTTTATTTAAAAAAAAAAAAAAAGTACTTTACTCACTCTCCCCAGGTCCAACGCTGAGTCTCCACTGCTGCTTTCTGTGTCTGCAGCTCTGATGTCATATCCACAAGGTCAATCAGTGAGTTCAACGGCTCAGAGAGGCTCGTCCTGTAAACTAATGAGCTGACTCGTGTGACGTCAGTCCTGCAATCAATTACATATAATGGGAGCAGCAGCGGAGACCCATCACTGGACCCCGGGAGGGTGAGTAAAGAACAACTTTAACACAAACTGCAGCCAGGGAACAGGTATTTTCCAAGACCAGAAAACTAATTTTAAAGGGGTTGTCTACTAGTCAGATGATGGCAGTGCTTATTTTAGAAAATTTATATTTTAGAGCAAATTTTGCAAAATAAAAACACCACCCATAGTAGGTTAAAACTG
Organism: Phyllobates terribilis; assembly: GCF_046119375.1. NCBI lineage: Eukaryota > Metazoa > Chordata > Amphibia > Anura > Dendrobatidae > Phyllobates > Phyllobates terribilis. The sequence goes on from NW_027362772.1 coordinate 157,519,181, forward strand.
TGGACAACGATGTTTTTTTGCACCTTGCTATCCCTCTCTCCAAAGTCTTGTTTAGCCATATTCCTGGTCCAGATTCATCTGTTATTTATGGCTTGGGACTGGACAGGAAGTAGAGGTACAATATGGCTGACGCGTGAGAAGACTTGGCGGCTGTGTTTCCCCCTGGTAGTGTGTTATTCGCATATCTCTGCTTTAGCCAGTGCTTTCAGACATGTCGGAATTTCTCCTGAATGTGTAGATGCATTTATGGAGGGTGTGGGAGTCGCGGGCCGGCTCAGCACTGAAATCCTGCCCTGATTTATAGGGCACTGCAATCCCTTCTGTTCTCTCCGTGTGCCAGTCCACTTATCACCCGTCTAAAGCTCGGCAGCCGCTCCAGACAGGAGGTAATGCTTTTCATATGATGGGATGTATTACAAATCACTACAGACAGGGTCGACACTCGGAAGATCTACTGCCGAAAGAAATGCAGCTTGTGTTGGACTGGATTCTTCTTGGCTTCTAACGGGGCTTAAATATTTCAGTAAGACGGGATAAAGAATTTGTGCTTATTCTTTAATAATAATAAAAAAAAAAAAAAAATGGGTATTACCTATATTATATATTTTTGTGCAATGGGGGTCACTATGGTGGATAGATGGCACGGCCTCCTTCATGTATCTCATGGCTATATACCCCTAAAAGCGCAGCGGACACTTGGCTAAATGCAACTTGCTTCTTCTGCTCCTCTCAGCAATTTAGTGCAAACACAAGTTTTTGGGTCGTGACTGCTGCAACCAGTCAATGCTCGCAGCGGTTAGATGCCGCACTATTAGCATCACTGCTAAGCGTTGATGCTAGCAGTCAGTGGCGTAACTTGAAGCTTGCAGGCTACAATGCAAAATCTCCAACATGGCTCTCAACTATCATTTTAATAGTATGTCTTCTCAAAAGGGACCTTTTGGGCTCCCCTAGACTCCGCATCTAGTATGGCATGTGACTTCTGAAGCCATTGATTGGCTGCAGTGGTCACGTTTTTGTTTCGGGAGGAGCACTGGAGCATATGCCCAGGATCGGAGAGGGAAAGGAGAGGTGAATAGTGTGTTTTCTTTGTTTTTCTTTTTGCTTGTTATTTTTCCTCCTGACTTCATCATGGGCATGCAGGATCTGATTGGCTGAGCGTGCATTTTTATTTTCAATAGGGGAAAGGGAAATAAGCTGCTGCCTGGATACCGCTTATCTCCTGTTGGAAAAAGGAGATGCAAAAATGCTGAACCTTTTTGTCCCTCAATGGCAGAAGTTGGGAGGACAATCATTCTGCCCTCGTGTGTGTGTGTGTGTATATATATATATATATATATATATATATATATATATATATATATATATATATATATATATATATATATATATATATATATATATATATATATATATATATATATATATATATATATATATATATATACATATACACATACACATACACATACACATACACATACACACACACATACACATACACATACACATACACACACACACATAACTATTTGATACACTGCTGATTTTGCAAGCTTTCCCACCTACAAAGAATGGAGAGGTCTGTATTTTTTATCATAGGTACACTTCACCTGTGAGAGCCAGAATCTTAAAAGAAAAAACAGAAAATCACATTTGTATGATTTTTACATAATTAATTTGCATTTTATTTCATGAAATAAGTATTTGATACAATAGAAAAACAGAACTTAATATTTGGTACAGAAACCTTTGTTTGCAATTCCAGAGGTCAGACGCTTTCTGTAGTTCTTGACCAGGTTTGCACACACTGCAGCAGGGATTTTGGCCCCCTCCTCCATACAGATCTTCTCCAGATCTTTCAGGTGTGGGTGCTGTCCCTGGGCAATATTGAGTTTCAGTTCCCTCCAAAGATTTTCTATTGTGTTCAGGTTTGGAGACTGGCTAGGCCACTCCAGGACCTTGAAATGCTTCTTATGGAGCCACTCCTTATTTGCCCTGGCTGTGTGTTTCGAGTCATTGTCATGCTGGAAGACCCAGCCATGACCCATCTTACTGAGGGAAGGCAGTTGTTGACCAAGATCTCGCGATACGTGACCCCATCCTTCAATATGGTGCAGTCGTCCTGTCCCCTTTGCAGAAAAGCACCCCCAAAGTATGATGTTTCCCCCATCATGCTTCACGGTTGGGACGGTGTTCTTGGGCTTGAACTCATCCTTCTTCCTTCAAAAACAACGAGTGGAGTTGATATATTTCTATTTTGGTCTCATCTGACCACATGACCTTCTCCCATGCCTCCTCTGGATCATCCAGATGGTCATTGGCGAACTTCAATCGAGCCTGGGCATGTGCTGGCGTGAGCAGGGGGACCTTGCATGCCCTGCAGGATTTTAATCCATGACGGCATAGTGTGTTACTAAGGGTATTGTTTGAGACTGTGGTCCCAGCTCTCTTCAGGTCATTGACCAGATCCTTCCGTGTAGTTCTTGGCTGATTCCTGACCTTTCTCAGAATCATCCTTACCCCACGAGGCGAGATCTTGCATGGAGCCCCAGACCGAGAAAGATTGACAGTCATCTTGTGTTTCTTCCATTTTCTAATAATTGTACCAACAGTTGTTGCTTTCTCACCAAGCTGTTTGCCTATTGTCCTGTAGCTCATCCCAGCCTTGTGCAGGTCTACAATTTTGTCCCTGGTGTCCTTGGACAGCTGTTTGGTCTGGGCCATGGTGGAGCGGTTGGATTGTAATTGATTGAATGTGTGGACAGGTGTCTTTTATACAGGTAACGAGTTCAAACAGGTACAGTTACTACAGGTAATGAGTGCAGAGTAAGAGGGCTTATTAAAGAAAAACTAACAGGTCTGTGAGAGCCAGAATTCTTGCTGGTTGGTCGGTGATCAAATACTTATTTCATGCAATAAAATGCAATTTAATTATGTGAAAATCATACAATGTGATTTTCTGTTTTTTATTTTTAGATTGTCTCTCACAGGTGAAGTGTACCTACGATAAAAATTACAGACCTCCCCATCCTTTGTAGGTGGGAAAAACTTGCAAAATCAGCAGAGAATCAAATACTTAATTCCCCACTGTAAGAAGTGGTCACGTGTAGGCGTCAGCCCCAGCAGATGTCTGCATGACCGTCATACATCACGCTGTGGATGCAAAAGCGATTGGAGAGAGAAATTCCTGATGAAGGTGTCCTTGCTGTAGAAGTAATTCATCAGGCCGTAGCTTCAGAGATAATGTCCTGGCCATTTGTATACGTTCTCCTGATCTCTTTAGCATCTGTCAGTTGTTTTTGGCTTTCCGAGGAAGTCGGGTTCCAGCGGCCTCCTCTTTATACCATGTGGGTTGAACAAGGTCACTTTCTTAGGTTACTCCTGCCTGGATCCTCTTTTTTAACTCCTTCAGCAGAAGAATATTCTCATGTGACCTCCATCAATGCTCCTGTCAGCACTCCCGATAATACAACAACCCTAGGGGTGGTGGAAGTAGTCACCCCCCCCCCCCTTTTCCATAGACTGGTTTGTCCACCTTCAAGGACACTTTTTTTTTTTTTCAATAGATTAAAATCCTTTTTGTAATTGGATTCCATTAAAAATGTTGCACCGGTTGCTTTTTTTCAACCTCTAGGTTGCACTTTCTATTGTTTGCAGAATGGGTTAACTGAGAAACCTTCAGTGAGCTCTATGACCCTCTAATGGGAGAGTTTGTAACTTTTGTTTTATTTTTCTGAGCTCCTCACAGCTGATTTATGACTACAGATCACATAAAAGTTAAATGTACAGGGAAAAAAAGAAACCGTGCAAGATTTTTAAGGAAACCCAATTGCAAAAAATACATGCATTTACGTAAAATTCATGGGGCACACGAAATGGATAGGCTCAGTTAATATTTATCTAGGCAGGAGGCTGGCAATACACATTGGAAATGGTTGACAAATGTAGGAGGAAATAGGGAAGGTTTTCCATTTGAGGAGGCTAGGAAAGCTGGGTGGTAGCAACCTCATAAAAACCAAGGAACCCACCAGACAGGTCAGGGATAAAGTTGTGGGAAAGAGTAAAGCAGGGTTAGGTTATAAAAAAAAAAAAAAATAAAAATAACCCAAGCTCTAAACAAATTGCTGAGCATATATGGGAATCTATAGTGGCAGCAATATTGTCATCAGCAGTCCTGTGTATGGACCCAGACAATAAGTTTGTGCCAGATGTCATCCATCCTGTGCTTAAAAAATACCTAATTTCGAATCCATAGAATGTCAGGTGTGCTGTGGATTTAATCAAAAAAATCCTCTGCAAATTCACTTGCAACTAGTGCAATTTTTTTATATTATTATTATTATTATTATTATTATTACATTTTTTTTATTTTTTGCATCGAATGTCTGCCTTCAATTTAAAGGGGTTATCCATTTTCGGATTTTGCAGTTAGATTTTAAATAATAAACTGCTTTAGTCTCCCTACCTGGGTCCAGCACTGAGTATTGCACCCTGTGTCAACAGCACTGCAGCCAATCAGCTTGTGCCGCTGAGCTTAAAAGTTGACTGAAGCAGTGTCGAAGTGATGACGATAACAGATACCGGGATATCACTGGACCTGGGGAGGGTGAGTAAGGCACACTTTATTTTTTTTTATTTTTTTTTAAAGGAAACCAGAAAATCCCATTAATTCCAGGCAATGCGCAGATATCACAAGGAATATCTCTGATTTATAACCTTAGGTGAACTGGCACATGCTTCTTTTTGCAACCGCCCCACCAGAGCTGCTCTTACAGGACGTACGGACCCTGGTAGTCCCTATGGGACCACTAGCCTTGGGAGGAGAAGTGCATCTACTTACCTGGCTAATTTGCCCCCTTGTCGCCATGCTGATGGCTAAATTGCCCTCATTATCGTCTTGTCCCACTACCTTTTCGAAGTATCGCGCGTCTAACAGTAGACGTAGGCCCCTGCATTGGGCGACGCCGGCTATTGCATAACCAAAATATTCATAAATTATATTATTAAAACCCTTTTCTGTCAATTCTTCCTAAATGAGAGAGAATGCAATTAATGCGCCATAAAATGTATAATTGGCCGCTGTTCTGACGGATTTGCGGTGGGCGCTGGGATGCAGCTGGGACTAATAATTGGGTACATGATGCCGCGTACCAGTGACCAGCATCATTACCAATGTGTTTCCTATTACTCCGCTTCTCCGAAGACATTCATCATCCCTGCAATGTGCTCCTATATACACTCTTACCAATTTTCTTATACATCACTCATTCATATTACTCTATAAGTATGTGAACCCTACCTAACGCAACGAGATCCACACTGTAATTAAATCCCCACCTCATGGGAAGTTATTGGGGGCCATCATCTGCCTTGTGTTAATATAAAGCCCCCCTCCCTTGGTCATTTATGGTCCGTACACATGTTCCCTATGTACAACCTAATTGCCCATCTTCTAGTCTGAATTATAGGCTCTGTGCACTTTTACAAGCATACATAGCTTTGCAGATACCCTGCTGTTTTTTTGTAGACCTGGTCTATAGGGTTATATGGTAATTTAAAGGGGGCTGGACACACTTTTTTTAGTACTTAAATTTATGCATTTAGGTCTAAAAATCATTTTTACAATTGGATTTCATTAAAAATTTTGCTCCGTTTGCCTTCTATAGCCTCTGTATTGCTCTATATTTTGCTGGCTGTAGATTGAGTTAACTGAGAATTTGTCAGTCAGCTCGCCCCTATGGCCTAGCATGGAGTTTGTAACTTTTATCTGTCTTTTTCTGAGCCCCTGTCAGCTGGTTTATGACCACAGACCACATCAAAGTTGACTATGCAGGGAAACAAAGAGCCTGTAAAAGCCAAACGGTGCAGAATTTTTAATGAAATCCAACTGCAAAAATGATTTTTAGCCCCAAATACATGCATTTAAGTGGAAAATAAAAAATTGTCAACAGATGTGGACAATCCTTTTAAGCTCGGTCAGGTAGAGTCTGGCTATTGAAAGAGTAATATGGGTGCTACAATTTATCGTTGGAAAAATCTGACTATAGATGACAATAGTAATAGGATACGGCACAGTGCGTCAGTGGGCATATTGGGGCATGAACCCATAACCAAGGCATGAATTGCATGTTTTTTTTGCATGTGTATCCTGCCATTTCTGCACTGATTACTTCCCATCTGTCAGTTATGTGACCGTTGCAGACAATCACTGGCCTCTGTGGTTATGTGCCATACATGCAAAATGTCACCACCCTTGATTGTCTGTAGTGGTCAGGTGACTGATAGATGGGACATTATCACCCTAAAGACCCCCAAGGTGTCTGGAGAAAATCTACAGTAAGCATTTGCTATTTTTATTTTACAACATTCCCTTACCTGGGGCAGATTTTCTAAAATTCTGGAAAATCCCTTTTAATAGTCCTTATTTTGTCTTCTTTTTTTTAGGATTCTGGGTCTGAGAGCTTTGAAAGTGGAATTGGAGAGACCAATGTAAGTCTCCTGGCTCCCCACCATCAGAACACAGAAAAGTAAGTGGCTTAGTAAAGTCATCATGTTCTTTTGATGCCGTAATAATAATTTCTATAGTCAGTCACTCGCGGTAAAATCTTGGAATTGGTAGCCACTAGTTTTTATTTTGTTAGCCATGGCGTAATTTCTGAAGTGAACTGGTTGGTGCGTTCCTGTAAACTCCGGTTCAGATCTATGATCCAGAACTTTTGCCGGTGTTCACTTTACATTGGAAAAAGTTATGAATTTACATAAAATAGATCTGCCCTTACTGCTGTAATGTGACTTTTTATAGTCTTATTCCTATATTGGTAAGTAGTGGCTAAGAGATGCCATCACTGTCGAAAGTGGTCAGCCTTTTCCTCTTATTTTATTCCTGCTCCTCCCCTGAGTATTATTTTATTTCATTTTTTTAAATCGTCCATACGGTTCCCGAGATATCTGCATTTTTAGCAAGTGGGCGGTGTTCACAGGATCCTCAGGGGTGTGTCTTTTGGCTGCCACGCCCCCAAAGAACATAAATATGCTCACCAAATTAAAAAGGCCCATATCTCTGGAACCGTATGGCGGATTTTTACATTTTTTTTTTAAATTTATACATATTTACCGGTGGCCAGAAGCAGCACTGTGAAAGTGACGCATCTATATTCTCAATGATCGGGGTGGGTTTGACCTCTAGGACCCCACTGATCCTAAGTGATGGCATATCCATTACTTCCTGAGACTGATAAAACCCCCTTTATTAATCATATAATGGAGACTAATGCCATTTTCTAAATCTTTGTGTTTTATTTCCTCACTTTTCCTCTGCTTGCTGTCAGCGAGTAGAAACATTCATGTTTACATCCCGACGTTGGAAAAGAGCTACAATCAGCACTTGCCCTGTGTTCACATTTTGCATTTGTTTACAAAAAAAACTTTTTCCAACATTGAGCATATTGTACAGCCAATTAACGCAATGTACTTTTGTTTATTTTTTTGTTGTGCAGTATAAAAAGAATGTTTATCGCAAAGTGTGAACGCGACTTTAACGTTCTTGTTTGTTCCCAGACTGGTCACTGCCCTCCTGAATGTTGCGCGCAGACAGCATGCCATCCTGAAACATGCCAACCTGCAGACCCCGGAAATGGATGTGGAGCTTCAAGCACTGGAGCTGTTAATCGCGGGGGATCGAGGGGTCACTCATACGACAAAAAAAGCGGATCTGGATGAAGAAGACGGCAGTAAAAGCCTCAAGGAAGGCGATTGCCAGATGCCACCAATGAAGGGTGAGTTGGGTGTGGGAATATGGAGGAGCGGATTTTGGGGCATGAAATAAATGCATAAGCTCCGGGAAAGTGACCTCTGATTCTGCGCTGCAACCACTTAGTCCGCCTGCTGTGCGGGGGAACTACAGCACGATCCCATTCAGAAGACTGGAGGTTTGCGCAGCCATGTGCCCAGGGGCTGTGCTGTGCAAAGAAATGGTACTGGCTTCAAGGCTCTACACAGCAGGTGGCTGGGGTTGGCGGTGCACAGGGCTCTGCACAGCGGGTGGCTGGGGTTGGCGGTGCACAGGGCTCTGCACAGCGGGTGGCTGGGGTTGGCGGTGCACAGGGCTCTGCACAGCGGGTGGCTGGGGTTGGCGGTGCACAGGGCTCTGCACAGCGGGTGGCTGGGGTTGGCGGTGCACAGGGCTCTGCACAGCGGGTGGCGGTGCACAGGGCTCTGCACAGCGGGTGGCTGGGGTTGGCGGTGCACAGGGCTCTGCACAGCGGGTGGCTGGGGTTGGCGGTGCACAGGGCTCTGCACAGCGGGTGGCTGGGGTTGGCGGTGCACAGGGCTCTGCACAGCGGGTGGCTGGGGTTGGCGGTGCACAGGGCTCTGCACAGCTGGTGGCCAGAGATGGCGGTGCACAGGGCTCTGCACAGCAAGTGACCAGGGATGGCGGTGCACAGGGCTCTGCATGGTGGGATGACCAGAGATGGCGGTGCACAGGGCTCTGCACAGCGGGTGGCTGGGGATGGCGGTGCTCAGGGCTCTGCACAGCGGGTGGCCGGGGATGGCGGTGCACAGGGCTCTGCACAGCGGGTGGCTGGGGTTGGCGGTGCACAGGGCTCTGCACAGCGGGTGGCTGGGGTTGGCGGTGCACAGGGCTCTGCACAGCGGGTGGCTGGGGTTGGCGGTGCACAGGGCTCTGCACAGCGGGTGGCTGGGGTTGGCGGTGCACAGGGCTCTGCACAGCGGGTGGCTGGGGTTGGCGGTGCACAGGGCTCTGCACAGCGGGTGGCTGGGGTTGGCGGTGCACAGGGCTCTGCACAGCGGGTGGCTGGGGTTGGCGGTGCACAGGGCTCTGCACAGCGGGTGGCTGGGGTTGGCGGTGCACAGGGCTCTGCACAGCGGGTGGCTGGGGTTGGCGGTGCACAGGGCTCTGCACAGCGGGTGGCTGGGGTTGGCGGTGCACAGGGCTCTGCACAGCGGGTGGCTGGGGTTGGCGGCGCACAGGGCTCTGCACAGCGGGTGGCTGGGGTTGGCGGCGCACAGGGCTCTGCACAGCGGGTGGCTGGGGTTGGCGGCGCACAGGGCTCTGCACAGCTGGTGGCCGGAGATGGCGGTGCACAGGGCTCTGCACAGTGGGTGGTTGGGGATGGCGGTGCACAGGGCTCTGCACAGCAAGTGACCAGGGATGGCGGTGCACAGGGCTCTGCATGGTGGGATGGCTAGGGATGGCGGTGCACAGGGCTCTGCACAGCGGGTGGCCAGAGATGTCGGTGCACAGGGCTCTGCACAGTGGGTGGTTGGGGATGGCGGTGCACAGGGCTCTGCACAGCGGGTGGCTGGGGTTGGCGGTGCACAGGGCTCTGCACAGCTGGTGGCCAGAGATGGCGGTGCACAGGGCTCTGCACAGTGGGTGGCTGGGGTTGGCGGTGCACAGGGCTCTGCACAGCGGGTGGCTGGGGTTGGCGGTGCACAGGGCTCTGCACAGCTGGTGGCCAGAGATGGCGGTGCACAGGGCTCTACACAGTGGGTGGTTGGGGATGGCGGTGCACAGGGCTCTGCACAGCAAGTGACCAGGGATGGCGGTGCACAGGGCTCTGCATGGTGGGATGACCAGAGATGGCGGTGCTCAGGGCTCTGCACAGCGGGTGGCCGGGGATGGCGGTGCACAGGGCTCTGCACAGCGGGTGGCTGGGGTTGGCGGTGCACAGGGCTCTGCACAGCGGGTGGCTGGGGTTGGCGGTGCACAGGGCTCTGCACAGCGGGTGGCTGGGGTTGGCGGTGCACAGGGCTCTGCACAGCGGGTGGCTGGGGTTGGCGGTGCACAGGGCTCTGCACAGCGGGTGGCTGGGGTTGGCGGTGCACAGGGCTCTGCATGGTGGGATGACCAGAGATGGTGGTGCTCAGGGCTCTGCACAGCGGGTGGCCGGGGATGGCGGTGCACTGGGCTCTGCACAGCGGGTGGCCGGGGATGGCGGTGCACTGGGCTCTGCACAGCGGGTGGCTAGGGATGGCGGTGCACAGGGCTCTGCACAGCGGGTGGCCGGGGATGGCGGTGCACAGGGCTCTGCACAGCGGGTGGCCTGGCATGGCGGTGCACAGGGCTCTGCACAGCGGGTGGCCTGGCATGGTGGTGCACAGGGCTCTGCACAGCGGGTGGCCGGGGATGGTGGTGCACAGGGCTCTGCACAGCGGGTGGCTGGGGATGGTGGTGCACAGGGCTCTGCACAGCGGGTGGCTGGGGATGGTGGTGCACAGGGCTCTGCACAGCGGGTGGCCGGGGATGGTGGTGCACAGGGCTCTGCACAGCGGGTGGCCGGGGATGGTGGTGCACAGGGTTCTGCACAGCGGGTGGCCTGGCATGGTGGTGCACAGGGCTCTGCACAGTGGGTGGCCTGGCATGGTGGTGCACAGGGCTCTGCACAGCGGGTGGCCTGGCATGGTGGTGCACAGGGCTCTGCACAGCGGGTGGCCTGGCATGGCGGTGCACAGGGCTCTGCACAGCGGGTGGCCTGGCATGGTGGTGCACAGGGCTCTGCACAGTGGGTGGCTGGGGATGGCGGTACACAGGGCTCTGCACAGCATATGGCCGGGGATGGCGGTGCATAGGGCTCTACACAGCGGGTGGCCTGGCATGGTGGTGCACAGGGCTCTGCACAGCGGGTGGCTGGGGATGGCGGTACACAGGGCTCTGCACAGCGGGTGGCCGGGGATGGCGGTGCACAGGGCTCTACGTCAGTGCTGTGGCCCCTTTTATTCTCTGCATCGGTGGAGACTGAGTATGACCACACTAGTGGCCGGAGGGAAAGTAAAGCTGACCTGCTGGGATAGCTGGGAGCGATGCACGTTGTGATCCGTACACTGATCCGTCAGATGATGGATATATACGGGAGATTTACCGCAGCTATTCCCGCGGCAGCTGTAGATTACGGCTCTGCGTGCGCTGATTCTTGTAGTTGTTCCCTTTTTTCGCAGTGGACGCTTTTGATGACACTTTTATTTTATGATTTGCTTTTCATCTATAATGCTCCATTTTCAATAATGGCTGGAAAGCCGTAAAACAGTCCCTTCCCGATGGAGCAGATCCAAACCCTCCGGCCCGTACAGGTTCAGGTCTAGATGAGCCGAGACGTGGCGGTTATGTGGAATTTATTGCCGCAGATTAAAACAACCTGGACCCGAGGGAATCTGATCAGAAAATGGAGATTATTTCTATTGTTTATATACTTATTCTGCTGTGTTATCTTAAAGGAGTTGTGCAAAATGACAAACATTTTTATTTTAGGCAAAAAAAAAGACATAATCCCCTACCAGCGATCCAGTGGCTCTGGAAGCGATGTGTCTCCATTCAGACCATTGAAACATGTGATCACCTGCAGCGGTCGGGTGACTAGAAGAGCGCATGATTGGATGTTTCTCTGATGACTTGCATTTCTAGTGACCTAACCGCTGCAGGCAATCACAGGCTTCCCAACGGAGCAGGCGTCACTGTGGAGCGGCCTGTGAAGGATCCGCAGGGGCTGGTGGGTGCATATGTCATTGTTTCATGGGGAATACATGGTTGTTACATGTCAGGAGTGGAGATCGATCCCCCGTTAAACAGACTTTTAATATATACTTTGTTTTTTGTTGTATTTTAGATATTTTTCCAGATATTAAGGTTGAGGAGCCAGTTGTCCAAGAACCTGCTACCAGGAAAAGGCAGCCAACAAAACGCAGCCGCCAGGCGCTTCTTCCAGACACCAGCCCCACGCTCCGCAGCCCTGTGGTGCCAATAAAAAGGAGAAGACAAGATGCCTACACCCCATCTAAACCCAGCCTAGTCCTCCCCAGCACCCCGGAGGTTCAGGTCAAAAGACTAAGGAAGGTCTCCATCCCCAGCCGACCGAACCTCAGATCTAGCGCCAGTGTGCTCCCCAATAAAGCCCCTGAGCCCCTTGCCGCCAGTCAGTCTAAGCTGTCCTTCTGCACTCCTGCTCCAAAGCAGCTCTCTCAATCCACCGCAAGCGTGCCCCCCCAGCCACTCGCAAAGGGCCGGGTACCGCTGGGTACATCTTCCCTCCAGAACAGCACCAGGGTGACCGCGGCAGCTCTTAACGTCAGGGACATGAACACCACATTCGACTTGTCTGAAGACGCCTGGATGACGTCCGAGAGGGGAAAACCCGTCACTTCTGCACCCTCTGAATTCCCCGGCTGGGAAAATGTTGGACTATCACAGATTGATTACACATTCGTAAAAAGGTTGGTAATTGACTGCAGAACCTTTTACATTTCTGACCAATCAGCTGGAGACCCTTGTGAGAAGACAGAAGTGGTTTATTACCATTTCTGTCTTCTATTTTGCTGGCTTCAGTGAGCACCATGCAATGAACTGAAGAATCAGCAGTGCCAATGCTTCTGTAGGACCCAGCAATCATATGATCGCCGGGTCCTAGATCACCTCTGATAGTGAAGCCTGACACAGCCGGGGGCTGTTTGCTCCTATGAACGCCCCAGTCACACAGTGGGGAAAAAAATTAAGAAGAAAAACAAAATGTTCTATAGAGATCTCTTGGGTGTCATGTTTTATAAAATAAACAATCTTCTTCAGGAGCATATAGCTACTGGCCCCCGTCTCCCTGCTTTGCTGGGGGTCAGTGCCTGGCTCCCCTGCTTTGCTGGGGGGCGGCGCCTGGCTCTCCCCTGCTTTGCGTGGGGGCGGGGGGGGGGGCAGCGCACTACTGATGATTAACAGTTCAGATCAGCGGTATGGTCATGCTGATGGCCCGAACTGTGGCTATCTCCAATGCTTGTACTTTCTGGCTTCTTGCCTAGCAGACTGTCCACTGCTGATATACTGCAGAGGTGGCCAGAACTAGCAGCACATGAGAAAATGTAAAAATCCCTCCACTTTTGGGAACAGAAAGGACGGTGATAACAAAAGTCTCCTTTACTTACAGCTCGGAGATTCCTGTGTTTAGCACAAAGGGCCCCACTTCTGCTTCATGTGCTTCAAGTAAGAAGTTGTACTCTCAGAGAAGAAGGCGATCTATGAGGTGAGTGCTCAGTGAGTAAGTGACCCATTACATGGGTTTGCCGGTAATGTATTTGGGTGTTTGGAGACAGTATTTTTTTTCCCCGTGACTGATCCTGTGTAACCAGCAACATAGTCCTAATAGACCAGTAATGATCCAGACCACAAATACTCTCCTATGTTAGTAACTTGCGTCGACCACTTCATGGACCTCACTAATGTCTGTTCTCCTCCAGCACCTCTTCCGCCCGTGTGGGCAGCGGGACGATCAGCCAAAGCCGTATCGCCAGGTTGCAGCTGAGCACAACAAAGCCTATACAACGGCCGCCAACCATTGCGGGTCAGTGGGTTTGTTTCCTGATTTAAAGCCTTAAAACTCACCGTATTGTTTCGGACTACGATCCTCGCAGCGGATCTGGTGGTTGCTCTGGAGCATGGTGCCTCGCAGACTTGCTCCACTCTGAGCACCGTGATAAGTGCTTACAGATATATATTACTAATTGTGACTTCTCCTTACAGAGAAAATATCCTGCAGCCCCAGGAGGCAATGTACCAAGAAGACAGGAAAAGGGACTGTGGCCTTTGGCCGGTCATTAGGAGGCGCTCCAATGACTCGATTAATGCAGCTGACAGCAACCAGGACATGAAGAGTTTGTGCTGTCCGAATACTCCCAAGACCCCCCATACCTCAACCACTCATCTCTGCCTCCTCCTCGCTTTTATTCTACAAGACTCTCTTGCACTTAAACGTGTTTTACCGCAGCGCTGCCTCTCGTTAAATCCCCCGCCTCCAAATGTTTATGGTAAAAGTCGTCCGTCGCCATACTTTTTAGATTTTGCTCATTTGTCGTCTGATGGCTGCCATGTTTACACACTGGAAGGGATCGGGAACGAGCGTGTAGTGATTAAACATTATGATGTATCGGCCACTGATCATTACCATCTCCTCTGCGGGGAAGCAGCACTGGTGATCGATTCCCGTCCCTTAGTCATGGGATACATCCGTAGGGGAATGTGTTTTATTTGTAGGGTCATAGATCAGTGCTGTGCATATGATAATGTCTATCGGAAACGCTGCCCCAAAAATCATTCATATGAGCACAGGGTCCCCAATCATGGAAGTTTCTTTCTGAGCTCTTCCAAGTATAAACAGTTGCAAAAGAGGAAATGTAATATTTTGTAGGTTTTTAAGCGCTAATTAAAAGGTTTGTTCACTACTCGCACAACCCCTTTTAAGAAAATGCTATTTTATCTGCTGCAGCTCTGCTAGTCTTCTCCTTGATGTGCTCCTGATATGTTATCCTCCATATTCACGAGCGCCTGCTATTTCTCACCACTGATTCAACGACTTTCTGTCTATGTGCAGTGCAGGAAGCTGACAATCAGAGTTATTCAGAACTAATCACTGAGAAAACTAGCAGATCTGCAGCAGATAAAACAGTGATTTTTATCAAAACTACAGCAAAAAGCTCAGTAAGTGATACATCCCCACAATCAGGATCAGATTAGGACATACTCCAATCAGATTGCCTTACTAATGAATTAAATTTTTATCATGATGGGTAGTGACATTCTTCTATCCCATAGGAGCTTTCTCACTATCGACCTCCATAGTATTATCCGTTCACATAATACATGATTTATATTTAATGTTATTTTTAGGAAGCTTAAAATTGGAACAAATGTGATATTTTCTACATTTTTTTTATTTTTTTTTTTTTTAGACCAACATTAACTTTTTTAATTCTCAAAGCTGTTAATCCTCCTCACTAAAGTATAATGCTGTGATAACTATCTGGTTGCCTGCAGCCACCACTAGAGGGAGCTCACAGTATGTCTTATAATGGAGTTCAATGTATACCGTTGTATACAGTGAGCTCCCCCTGGTGGCGGCTGCAGGCAGCCACACTTGTATCATTATACTGCTGTGCAAAAAGTTGTTGTAGTTGGATGCAGCACTTTGACAGCTAAAAAGATATATATTGAGAAATTGGCAGAGTGACTATGATATTCCACATTTAGAAATCTGATTAATTTTTTTTTTTTTTTTAATAAATACTCTTAAATTTGAGTCTCATAAGCTGTCCTAACCGGATCCCTTCAATGGCCCGACACAAAAAAAATTAAAGGTTTACACGTGTAACCACTCCGCCGGACGTCCTCGGTCTGCAGTGTTTGCTTTTCCATGTGTCATGGAGAGATGTCTGTGTATATTATTTTGTGGGCATTGCAGTCTCCTGCTTGGCTTGCTCTAAATCCATGTTGTTATCCATCCTGTGATTTTTGTAAAACTTTCATTTTTCCTGTGTTCTGTCGGACCTGTAAATATTTAATTGTAGATCCCTCATGGCTACGTTTTTTTTTACAAATGTCTCTTTCCATGTATATCCGATTGCTTTGTTTTGTGCATATGTTTCGTGTAATTGCTCGGATAAATCTTATGCATATTTTACAATATTTACTGTGTTTTTTGTCTATATTTATTTATTTAACGGCCTTTGGCTCAATCTTGAGCCATGGTGACTTGATGGATGAACAATCTGTAGGAAGATCGATCTTGTGTAAGCCTAGATAGGTCCACCAGGGTCTTCTCCATTATCTTGATTGTATCAAGCCATTGGGTTGCTGGTCTTCCACTTCACCTTGTTTCTTCCATTCTTCTCACCATGATGTCCTTCTCCAGTGATTGATTGCTTTCTTCATATGATGTGTCCAAAGTAGTCAAGTCGTAGCTTGGTGATCCTTGCTTCCAGTGACATGTCTGACTTGATTTGTTCCAAAATTGCTTTATATGTTCTCACCATCCATGGTATTGATAACATCCTTCTCCAGCACCACATTTCAAAGGCGTAGATTCTTCTTCTGTCTTGTCTCTTTATCGTAAAGGTTTCATGTCCATATGCTACCACAGAGAAGACCAAACTATGTACGAGTCATGTCTTTGTTACCAGTGAAACATTCCTCGATTTGAAGACCTTGTTCAGTGACTTCATTGTTGATTTGCCATAGTTATTCTCCTATTGACTTCCAGTGTGGTTGCTGCATCTTGACTGATCATTGATCCAAGTAGGTTGAAGTTCTTTACAAGTTCCAGCTCATCGTCATCCATCTCCAATGATTCCCGTCCTACCTGACACTAGTCAATATCTTTGTGTTGAGTAGCAGTCCCATGTTCGAGCTTTCCATCTTGACACTCCGTAATAACTCCTTCATTCCTTCTATGCTTGTTGCTATCAATGTTGTATCGTCTGCGTATTTAAGATCGTTGATGATTCGTCCAGCAATTTTGATTTCTTCTTTCTTTTTTGGAAAGTCCAGCCTTCCTGAAAATAGCTTCTGCATATAAACTGAAGAGAAATGGTGACAGGACGCAGCCTTGTCTGACGTCTCACTCTACTTTGAACCATGCCATGTCACCGTGTTCCATTCGGACTGTTGCTTCTTGGTCGATGTAAAGGTTCCTAATGAGGATGATCAGATGGTTCGGCACACCCACATCCTTTATGGTATTCCAAAGTTTCTGGTTATCAACACAGTCAAAGGCTTTTCTTAAATTATTTTCTATGCCAAACAATAACTACTCAGGCCCAAAGACTGCGATTCTAGAGACATGTCCTGTCATGATACCCGTCCATCACAATGTCATCATGGAGAATCACCAAATAACTGATGTTCCCACATCCTACACACACAACTTTCACTATTTATACCAGTTGGGGATGTAGAGAGCCATGTGATCCAGTGCCACTTTGTAACAGGGCCCCCAACAACCATGTGCCTACTGTACCGATACCACAGCCAAGTGTGACAGCTACATCTTCAGAGCCACCTAAGGTGTAAGTAATACATGTATGATTGGTGGAACATCCGATCACAGGGACGAAGCTCTATGTCAGTAGTGTATATGTTACAGCAACCCCTAACTCCAGCTTAGAAGTTTCTGGGAATCTGTTCACGGGCATTGAGAACAGAACAAATCCACGGGCTTGAGATTTCCAACAATCTCCAGGAATTGCTGGAATGTTCATTTCTTTTATACCCTTCATAACTATAGGTGTTCTGTACATACATTTTAGGCTGTTCATCCATAATAACAGAATTCATAGCTGTATAATAAGTAAGACCCTCCTTCTATCTACCCAACTTGGTCACACCCCTGATTATTTCTTGGTTGTATGAATTTCCACAAACTGGCCCATTGGCTCAGATGATGTGGCGAAGTTGCCTATTGCAGTTAGAGAGGGTCTGTGTTTAATTTACGTTACAGTAGTTAAGAAAATGAAAGATTGGTTAAGACGTTGTTCAAAACTATCCAGTTGTTGCTTTTTATTTTATTTCCGCTGTTCCCTACATTATTCTGTGAGGTATTGTTTTAAATCCACAATACCGTTCCAGCGATATGGGCCTCTTTTATTCAGTGCTAATTTCTATGATATTTACAAAAGGATGTTGCTCACGGAGTATTTACGCCCCTGAGAATGTGAACCACACCCCCAAAGATCTGTGAGACACGCCCCTGAGGATCCCGCGAACCATGTCACGAGGCTCTGTAAGACATGCCCCTGATGATCTGTGAGCCACACCCATGAGGATCTGTGAGACACGCCCCTGATGATGTGAGCCACGCCCCTTTTAAAGACCAATACAAATTTTTACTGAATAAAAAGGCCCATATCTCTGGAACCGTATGATGGATTTTAGAGGGGAAAAAAACTGAATACTAAGGGGAGCCATGGGAATAAAATGATAGCAAAAACTGACCACTTTTGAACTGGTGACCGGTTTTCTTTAAGGGGGTGAAGTTTTTTTGTTTGTTTTTTTTTAAATCTCAAAATTAGCATTCGTCCTTATATTTTCCCTGCAATTATTATTTTGCATGATAAATATGGCTTTGGTACATGAGGCCCCCCTGGCGTACAGAGGAAACATAATTTTTATCATATTTTGTCATGCTATCGCAATTTGTCTGTGTTTTGTATTATTATACTAATTATAGGGGATGCTGATATTAATCGGAAGAGAATGGAAATCCTTTAGATGTTATGGGAGAACATGTAACTTATTTCCCTTCATTTAAGGGTAATGTTCTGCCTGGAAAATGTGATTTTCTGACTGCAGATATCAGCGGGCTGCGGTGGAGTGGATTAGACCCATATGTGCTTTAGTTCTGCAGCCTCCAGTGGTGCGATGATGGCCACGATCATAAAAATGATGCCATCTGGGCCGCCGAGACTACCAAAGTTCTACCTTGTGAACTTCCACCCATTCATAACCCAAGTGTGATTTCTGCTTTATCAAAGCCATGCTGAAAGGGCCTGGCATGTGTGGGGCTGTTAAACGACGGCGCGTGTTGCTGTACTTTTTCCGTAAATCTAGCCCCTTCCTCCCTTACACGAAACAGATGTGAATGATTTTTTTTTTCTTTTTTGCTATAAAATGTTTTAAAACAAAATCAAATTGTTTGGAGGTTTTTCAGGTCTTGTTTGTACGGTGTCTTTGTTCCTGGCGCTCGCTTATTACCTTTATTCATAAGTCGGAATCTAGCACATGTAGCGTTACCCAAATTATACGGACCTTATTTAAGACTTTTCCTGAATAAAGATGATCACTAATTTCTTTACTCGATTTTTTTTTTTTTGTTTTTATAGGTTTCCTTCAAGGCTAAGATTTGAAGAATAAAACAGAAAAAGTCTAAATTTTTAAAAAAAAAAAAAAGGCGTATTTTTCACAAATCTTTAGTGCAGACCGTATTGATCATATGTCACACCTTAAAGAGAATAAAGAAAAATGTGAGTTCAGCATCAAAGTCCTCTTCCAAAAATAATTTTATTATAAAACATTAAAAGCCACAATTTTCGTTCACTTCTAACAGGTGAGCTTGATTTTCCCTGCCTAAATACCTTAAAGGGGTGGTCCTAAATACAACTTAAATTTCATCCTAAATGCCTATGTATTTAATGCCATAATCTAATCTATTTTCTAATATACTTTAATTAATAATTCCCTATCCTTCTCTAACTACACTACCTGCTTTTCTATTTCTTTCCTTTTTTTAACAAATTCCTTTTTTTATGACGCTTAGTTTGGGTTACTCAAACTAAGCTTCATCAGAGGCTGCGGTCACTGCCCCAACCCGTGCCCCATCCCTGGTCATCAGTGATGCTCATTTCGAGGGGTTGGCTAGTCACAGCTCTATTACTGTGCGATGTGCACAAAGACAGTGCGCTCTGTCTTGCTGGCTCAAATAATTAGCAACAAGCTGGAAACAGAGCGCACTGTCAGTGCACATTGTAAAAGATATCTGACAGATTTAGCCAGTATCAATATAAAAATATTATTATATTCCATTATTCACATCTGCCCACCTAGGACCCCAGATATATATGAATCATCATAAAGCAATAGGATAATCAGGAAGAGCCACAAGGCTCAAAAAATGATGATCCAAAGAAAAATATTTTTATCAAAAAAATAGAAATTTTATTATTATGCAGATACAAATAAGTAATTTAGTGGATAAACATATACAGAAACTACAAAGTGTATTAAAATGACGCGCATAGTGGAAGCAATCTCTCCATAGTCCTATAGAAAATCATTAGGACTCCTGAGGATAACTGGTATATATTATATAATATAATGAGATGTGACACCACCAGGTGTCATAACAGTAATAAGTACATAATTGATACATAATTATACATCATGCACATCTATGAGGAGTAATATACCTGTAAACAGAAGAGTCACCCATCAGTCACTGAAACCTGCGCGCCAGCCCCGACGTGCGTTTCGGCAAACGAGCTTTTGTCATGGGGTATACATCATAGAAAAATGTGTCCAGTATAAAAAGGGACCGCCAACCAATAAGATTGCCCGGTTAACAACAAGCCTCCATGCGTCTGCAGCTGAGGATACAATTATGGCGCTAAGAAAAACCTACACAGGGATGCTATGCGCTGACAGGAAGTGACATCTGGTGCCCATGGTAACCAGAATGCCTGCCAGCAGAGATGTAAATGCTAGTAGCGCCAACCGCATTACCAAGGGATGCTGTGCGCCAGCCGGAAGTGACACGTGCGTACCCATGGTAACCGGGACGCACACCAGCGGCGGCATCAACCTGAATGACAGTTAAGTCACACAGGATGGAGATGCTGCAAGCGGGCGGGCGCACCGGGACCATGGGACACACGTGCGAAGAGGCAAGGCTGCAACCACATGGGTGGGGTAACTTAGAAACAATAAGATATTATAGATATTCTAAACATGGAGGGGTTTTTTTACACTCAGTATCACCATCATCAAATACCCATCTTAGATCATCCCTCATGTTTGTTACTCTATCTCTAATCATATTCATGGGCAATCTGGACATACGACTACAAAGAATAATATGAGTGATATATGCAGCGGCGCAAGCAACAAATAATATATATAAAAGTATCCGTACATCATATTATACCCTCTACATAAAACATATCACAAAGGTAATAACTAATGTAGACATATGTATATCTATAAAAAGGAAATTGATATATGATCAATAAGAATAAGGGAACATGTACTGGGGATAACAGCAGCATCAGAACAGACGGATGTATTTTCTTTAAAAACTATCCCACGCCATTTTAAATCACACCTAATGATTTTCTATAGGACTATGGAGAGATTGCTTCCACTATGCGCGTCATTTTAATACACTTTGTAGTTTCTTTGTATGTCTATCCACTAAATTACTTATTTGTATCTGCATAATAATAAAATTTATATTTTTTTGGTAAAAATATTTTTCTTTGGATCATCATTTTTTGAGCCTGGTGGCTCTTCCTGATTATCCAGTGCGCATTGTAAGAAAAATAACCAGCCTGCACGTGACGTTACTTGCGGGGTCAGCACTGATGACTGCACGCCAGGTATATACGTCTTGCAACACTCACTAACGGTATATCATACAGGTGATAATTATAATCATTTTCACATGTAGGTTGAAATAGTTATTAACTGAAAGCGAAACAGTTGTGGAGAAGGCTGGGTGAGGAAGAGTGAAATTTTGCTACAATGGTGAGCTTGTGAAAGACAGTTTCATATCATCATAGGTCATACATCGTGACAAGATTGAACACAGCAAAAAACTTCAAGGTAGTTATACTGCATCAGCAAGGTCTCTCCCAGGCAAAAATTTAAAAGAATGGGGTTTTAAGGTTTTCTGTTCAAGCTCTTTTGAAGAAACACCAAGAAATGGGCAACATTAAGGACCGCAGATACAGTTAGTCGGCCATGGAAACTTAGTGCTGCAGATGAAAAACACGTCATGTTACTTCCTTTCAAAATCAGAAGATGTCCAGCAGTGCCATCAATTTAGACCCGACAGTAACCAGTGGGACTCAGCTATAATCATCTACCGTTTGAAGAAATCTGTCCAAAGTGGTCTTCATGAAAGGATTGCTGCCAAAAAGCCAGAACAACATGGAAACAGAGCCAAGTGACTCATCTATGCACAAAAACATAGGAACTGGGATGATAGAAAAATTGCAGTGCTCTGACTGATGAACCAAATTGTGAAATATTTGGCTGTAACAAAAGAAAGTTTTATCATGAAAGGTCTGGAAAGCGGCACAATAATGAGGGTCTGCAGAAACAGTGAAGCAGAGTAGAGGGTCCTTGCAGGTTTGTAGCTGCATTTCAAGCAAATGGAGTTGGGGATTTGTTCAAGGTTCAAGATTAATGTGTCGTCCAAACTGAGAAAGATAGACACTTACCCCTCAGTCAATACTATCAGGGAGACGTATGTTGTCCTGGTGCAGAAAAAAATTTGAGCCAATGTCATTAGGAACAATCTTCAGCGTAAAGAACATCAAGGATTCCTGGAAGTGATGGTCCGGCCCCCACAGATCCCTGATCTCACATCATCCAGTCTGGCTGCAATTACATGAAAGATTTGCACAAGTAACATCCACTGAAGATTTGTGGTTAGTTCTCCAAGATGTTTGGAACAACCTCCTGCTAAGTTCCTTCAAAAACAGTGTGCGAGTACCGAAAAAAATGGATGCTGTTTTGAAGGCAAATGGTGGTCACAAAATATATTGATGGGATTTAGATTTTCTTTTGTTCATTCACTTTGCATTTTGTTAATTGATAGTTTATTTATCACTTCTATGTTTGAAAGCTACTTACTTTGCAGCATTTTTTCCACACCTGGCTAAAACTTTGGCATAATATACACTCGATGCTTTAGCAGACGCTGAGGAAGCTAAATGCTTTTGTATTTTTTAAGTAGAACAGTAGCCTCAAAACACTTCTGATGTGTCATGGTGATACTGATAATAAGTGGGGGTCCGAGGATTGAGATCTCTGCCAATTGCACATTTATGTACTTGAAAATGTCACAAAAGGACCAACATTTGCTTAAACAGTCTTTGTGTAAAATGTCAGGATTACACCAAAAGTTGCAAATTGTGTTTTTTTTCAAAGACTGAATTTTGACATTTCCTGCCATCGCCTGATCTCATTCTTGAGCACCAAGGTGTAGACATCCTACATGTTGGAGTTCCTGAATACTGGGTGTGATTTTCTCAAAAGGTGAGGAGTAATTGAATTAAATTACTGCCCTGCAGACCTCACACTCTCTTAAGCTCGAATTTGCTTCTACTTGCTAAGCAATGTGTTATAAACCCCTCCAGCAGCAAGGGGATTACCTGCAAAGTGTTATTTACAGAGTGCTACATAGCTGTCAGTAGATTTTTTATTCCCCCCCCCCACCACCCCATATTTGTGCAAACGATTGCTTAGGAATGTCTACATAGATTTTCCATCTTCCCCTGAAGAGTCACGGAGTGCCGTAATTACTATTAATACTAATACGTATGCGATGGGGAATTAGGGAGGCACTTGTGTCATTGTCTTCATCATCACTTGGTCGTTCTCTCTCCCCGATGGGTTGGAGATGCGAAAAACAACAAAGCACCATCCTACAAATTTTTGGGAATTTTAGAAAATCATCTGAATTCTAGTCATCAGTGTATTGTCTCTAAATTCATGGACATCACTGCACCAAAGTCCTCTGTCCAGTTTCTTGGTCGTTCTCTCTCCCCGATGGGTTGGAGATACGAAAAAGAACAAAGCACCATCCTACAAATTTTTGGGAATTTTACAAAATCGGCTGAATTCTAGTCATCAGTGTATTGTCTCTAAATTCATGGACATCACTGCATCAAAGTCCCCTGTCCAGTTTCTTGGTTGTTCTCTCTCCCCGATAGGTTGGAGATACGAAAAAGAACAAAGCACCATCCTACACATTCTTGAGAATTTTACAAAATCGGCTGGATTCTAGTCATCAGTGTATTGTCTCTAAATTCATGGACATCACTGCACCAAAGTCCCCTGTCCAGTTTCTTGGTTGTTCTCTCTCTTCGATGGGTTGGAGATACGAAAACGAACAAAGCACCATTCTCATTCTACACATTCTTGAGAATTTTACAAAATTGGCTGAATTCTGAGGACCTGTCACCAAATCAAAAGATGCCAAGCCTTACTCTTATTTTATTTCCGCTTCTACCCCTGAGTATTCCACTGTTTGTTTTTTTTAAATCCGCCCTACGCTTCCGGAGATATGAATCTTTTTATTTAGTACTGATTTATGGTATTATCAGCCTTAAAACATGCCCCCTAAGACACGCCCCCGAGGATCCTGTGAATCACACCCCCTAGGAAAGACCATAAAAATTAGTACTAAACAAAAAGGCCCATATCTCTGGTACCGTATGGTGGACTTACAAAAAAAAAAACTTCTATACTCAGGGGAGCAAGAGGACTAAAATAAGAGCAACAACTGACCACTTTTGACCTGATGGACAATCATTTTAAGCTCTTTAACAACTAGGTGGTTTCAAGTAAGGTCGCTTAGGGTTAGGTAAGACTTTATCCTTTTAGGTTAGTTAGACCCCTGTCTTATGAGGTCTTTTACGTTCTGCTGAATCATTAAGGGAAAATTAGTGTTTTTTTTTTCATATTACTCCCATCCATCTGGGATCAGAATAGTCATAGCCTACACGATCAATATCAGATCTAGGTGAGGTTGAGGCTTGAGTCTTGGCAGACCCACCAATCCACTGTTTAAGGGAACTACTGCATGCTGCGGTCTGTTCTTCTTAATATCGCTCTATCTAGTTGCATGTTGTCTTTTTAGCCATGGCAGTGCAAGATATTGAACCATTGTTGCACTGACGCGAAGGGGACAGCGCTGCAATACCCTGCACCGCCACTAGGTAGACAGCATGCGGGAAGATGGTTAAAACTAAGCATTGAAGAATGTGCAGCACTCACATGATAATTTCCCATCAATATTCAGTTTTTTACCCCAGGAACATAACACGGGAACTGTACTGGGCCTTGTGCCAGTCTGGAATGCTAATAATCAAAGTAAGAATGAGGGAGGAATGAATGTAGCTGGGAGCGATCTGACAATCATCCAGATCCAGTAATGAGGTATCTTCCCAACCGAAAATGCAAAAAATGTAGATGTTTTTCAGCACACGTTCATGTTATCCACAAAGCCCCACTTAGGCTCTGTGCAGACTACATCTGAGTCATTCATTGGAGGCCTACTACCGGACCGGTACAGGTGTATAGTGGCATGCGTCACCCATTTATCCTAAACCATATGGTATACGATATTTTGGGGGGATAGTCCTCATGGTCTACTATGCTTTTCCATAAAGATATAAAAAAGTTATGACAACAGAGTCCAAAGATAAAATATTTTTGGCCACCACTGGGTTATTGAACCCCTATGGAAAAAATTTCCCAATACGCTTGGAACTTATTTGTAAGCCAAACATACATCTTGAATGAAGCGTACAAAGACCCAGGAAACCATTCCATGCACAAAAACTTTAACCCCAGAGCCTAATATTTCACTACCCACAGCAGCCATAAAGGTGGTCCATGTCCTAGGATTCATATAAGTTTTACATAAAGTCACATACACGTCTTATCTGGGCTTTTCAAGGATAGAACACAGATCTATGATTTTCAATGGCGCTGTTCGCATATCCTTGTTTTCTTTGTTGACCGCACGTCTGCAAAAAATTGCGGAGACCTGTCCGATTTTGATCAAAATCGTCCATACAAGTCTATGGGTCCATGATAATTGCACACTGCACTCGGATAGCATCTATCCTGCATGTTTTTTAACATTGAAATGGGTAATAGAAGTTTTCCACAAATTTTTATTTTTTTATGTGTACAAGAAAATTCACACAGTGACCAAACACTGATGAAAATTGGACTTTTTTTTTGGCGTATGAGAAAAATCATGGATGTATGAACATTTCATTTTCCATAGAGGATTTTGCAGGTTAAAAGAAGTAACAAGTTTGTCAGGATTTCCAACACACAGGCGCGATGACACTGGGGAGATCACACAATATCTCACCGTGCCGTCACGCTGTCCGTATTTCGTCTGTAGTCGCGAGCACGTGATCCAGACTACTCTCTACGTAGGTATCGGTAAGCGATCAGTGAGCGCATGGCATAGCACCCTGGGTTCCAAAGCCTGGAATCCATGTTTAACGCCCTTCGTACGGTCACTGTCAGCTTCACAATAGCCCAATTATTATTATTTTCTGCCACCACTGGCCGAGTTTAAATATAATACAGGCCTGGCCGGACGCCCGCATTTTGGTAGCGTATATGGCTTCGGGGACGGGAACGATTACAGAACAAAAGAAACAGAACTATTAAATTTTATATTTAATCCAAAAGGGAGGCAGTGTTTAGGAAAAATATATACAAGGATGTTACAAAGGAGACATTAAAATACATAAGCAGTTACATAAAATAAACAGAGTAAAAAAGAAGATAACTTACTTACACTATATGATCGCGGACACGATTCAATATAGGTTGAGGAGGGGCTCTCCAGTCGGATTATGCTGTTATTGAACAGGACCGTTGCTTATAATTCTTATTCCATCCCGGCAATGAGTGCTTCTGTACTGTCCATGAGTTCTCTTATACCTAAGGTGAGATCTGGCCACACGCCCCTGGTGGTGACATCATGTGGGCCGGTCTCTAGGCTGTACATTTTTATTAAAAGTGCTAACTTCTGCGATAACTCATCGCTCGTTGATCGCAGAAGCTTGCAAACTATGTCATTTTTTCCCTTATGATTTTATCTTTATTTAGAGACCACACATCGCATAGCAGCAGTCTGCTATTCTGGTGTTTTTGCGCTACAGCTCCCTGATTTTGCCTACAGCCCTGGAAAACGACCTATTCATTCCTGGGCTGATTTGGTCACTAAACATATGGGTCCCATTACTGTCGGACGTATGGAACTCATAATATTTCAGATTTCATATCGGAGTCAGTTTGTCTGCAAATTTCCCTTTGAGGCTCGG
The DNA here is from genome assembly GCF_046119375.1 of Phyllobates terribilis. Lineage (NCBI taxonomy): Eukaryota > Metazoa > Chordata > Amphibia > Anura > Dendrobatidae > Phyllobates > Phyllobates terribilis. Next base: position 157,545,587 of record NW_027362772.1, read on the forward strand.
AAAGCAGCCTCACGGTTACACGCAAATTAGTGCAAGCCAGCGTTTTAATTACCTCCTGTGTCTTTCAGAGACAAGATGCTTGCTTTATAACAAAGTTATAACACTCCTTGCCTGGCATCGTTAGCATAAGCTATTTCTCAGGTGTGTGCTAATTGGGGCTTTTGTGCTGAGGAAAATGAGACAGCTCGGTGCTGACAAGTGGTGATAATTTGCAGTAAGACACTGTATAATTGTCATCTCTGGACAAACACTACAGCAGAGGGCATGGGAGAAGGGGCTAATATTCTGTTAATATGTCCCTGACATTAATATTTCCCTGACAAGTTCATTATTTTGGCAGCTTAATTCGGAAAATGCCCACTCTTTAAAGTTGAAAGTTTTGCTGACAAAAACGATGGAAAAACCGCCAGAGAAACTTCTACAAGAAAAAGACTGCTGGCTTTTTCCTGAAGTACAGTGGGTACGGAAAGTATTCAGACCCCTCTAAATTTTTCACTCTTTGTTTCATTACAGCCATTTGGTAAATTCTAAAAAGTTCATTTTTTTCTCATTAAAGTACACTCTGCACCCCATCTTGACTGAAAAAAACAGAAATGTAGAATTTTTTGCAAATTTATTAAAAAAGAAAAACGGAAATATCACGTGGGCATAAGTATTCAGACCCTTTGCTCAGACACTTATATTTATTTCACAAGCTGTCCATTTCCTTGTGATCCTCCTTGAGATGGTTCTACTCCTTCATTGGAGTCCAGCCGTGTTTAATTAAACTGATAGGACTTGATTTGGAAAGGCACACACCGTCTATGTAAGACCTCACAGCTCACAGCGCATGTCAGACCAAATGAGAATCATGAGCTCAAAGGAACAGCCCAAGGAGCTCAGAGACAGAATTGTGGCAAGACACAGATCTGGGCAAGGTTACAAAAGAATTTCTGCATTACTCACATTTCCTAAGAGCACAGTGGCCTCCATAATCCTTAAATGAGTAAATGATTAAAAGGGAACCATAAGAATAGAATTGGATCAAAAAATCAGTCGTCTCTCCATGATGAAATTCCTCCACAACCCAAAATATTGGCTCCAATATGACCAATATGTTGGTTCTTCCTTCATCCTTACCAGCCAAGTGACTCCTCTTGCACTTGAGGTGTCACGCAAGGTGTGGGAAAGACTAACTGCAACACGAAGGGAAGAGGGGGAGGAAGCTCAAACACTAGGGAAAGGGGGAGTGGAGACCCATAGGCAGATGTAATATCACCCTGCCTATCCTACTATCCCTATATAGGTTCCACACCTATTGCGGAGCAGGACTCTAAACCCTTGATGACCCTAGAGCTTGGCCCTAGATAGAGAGGGGGAGGGGTGAGCACTGGTCAGGCCCCACTACAAACTAAAGACAACAAGGTGGACAAACAAAGGGGATAAATTTAGCTTGAGCAGACACCAGAGGAGTAACGCCAACTGTCCTCCAAGGGCACCTGAGAAGACGCTAGCCAACTGCTAGTGCTCCAAGCCTGTACATAGAAGTATTTCTGGCAATTCCCTGGAGCAAACTGAGTGTTTTTAACTCCCAGGCAAGGGTGTGTCAATCAGCAGCAGGAGGCAGGTCGCCGCTGGGTCCTAAAGGCAGAACGATTAAGAAGGAGTCTGTAATGCCAAGCACAATGAGCTTCTACAGCCAGATCCAGAGCCACTGTCTATTATACCTGACACACCCATGACACGAGGACCCAACGTGTCAATGCTTTATATGGACAGCCCATTAATTAAAAAAAAAATAAGGTGTAATGCTTCATTTGACCTGCGGGGTTGCTGCAGGAGAACTGATCAGGTTTCAAGTTTACAATTCGTCAGTAGGACACTCTTATTGTCTGCAGATTCCAAAAAAAAAGAAAGCTTGAAAGGAGTGGAGAAACTTTGTGATCTTATTCCGGGGATTAAGTATTTTGTATTCCCTGCACTATGGTATTACTAATGCATGAGTATCAGGGATGCCTGCACTGTAATTGAGCTTCTGATTCACTGTGCAGTGATGTACTTCCTGTCTTGTCACAATGACCGGCATTAGTCCTGGGGCAGAATTCTTTCCTCCACCTAGAACATTTTTTTTTGCTTACTGAATGTATAGCACATAAATTACTACACCAGGAAGGCTCAGGATCCCCATGCAAGTGTGATATCTACTGTATCTTTCCTTCTCATACCATTTACAAACTTCTTTTTTGAGACCTTATAGCCTATGGCTCCAATTCAACATTTTGCATTATTTTAGGTCACTTCCTTTTTTTTTGTCTTGTAGTATGTGTTGAGGGGTTTTTTTGGCACCACATTCTTCAAAATGGCGCAAGACGTTCATGAATTTTGCCCAAAATGAAAAATGCTCTTTATTTTTTGGACATTAACATTTTTTGCAACTTTTTGTAAACATGTTTTTTTTTTTTGCAAAATGATCTACTGAAATATTGCAAAATTTGCAGAAAATTTTCAGATACCCAAAATCACTCCCAGGTGAGAAGTGTTATGATCAGCAAGTACTAAGGAAAGATAGGGGAAAGCTGTCCCTACAGTAAGACTAAGCTGAATTCCTACGATGTAGCGGGCTGACTGTTCCTAGCGAACAGACCCGCCTTAGTCCTCGGCTAGTCTGAACAAAGACCTATAGCATAAGGGGAGGGGTCCCTAAAAAAACTAAGGACTGGGACAAAAATGGGACACCTCCTAAACAGAGAAGTTGTTGCAGAACACAAAAAGACAAACTGACAAAAAGGTACTAAAGGTCCCAGAAGGACTAAGCGAACTGACAGAGAAAGGCACCAAAGCACCTGGCTAGAGAAACAGTCAAACACTGAAGTCCAGCACAGCCAGGAGGGCGGAGCTGGAATATAAAGGCAGATGGTCACGTGACCGCAAAACACAAGATGGAAAAAACAAACAGGAGGGTTCTAACAGTAACCCCTCTTTTATGAGGATCCTCCGTATTCTCCAGGCCCAGGCCTATCCGGAAACCTCCTGTGGAAAGCTTTAACGAGCCTAGGAGCAGAGACATCATCCGTCCTTACCCAGGAGTTGTCTTCGGGACCGAAACCCTTCCAGGAGACAAGATACTGTAATCTCCCTCTACGACATCTAGAATTCAAGATACGAGAAATTTCATATTCGCCGTCTTCCACCACAGGAGGAACTGTGACAGTGGCATCCCTATCAGATACATCAGCCTTTTTCAACAAGGAAACATGAAACACAGGATTAATCTTCCAGGAAGTAGGGACATCCAACCTAACAGCAGACCGGTTAACAACCTGAAGCACTTTAAATGGACCCACAAACTTAGGACCCAGTTTTTTAGAGGGAATCCTCAACCGCAGGTTCTTTGAGGACAACCAAACCATGTCACCCACAGTATACAAAACCTCCTTACTGTAGCGTCGGCGTCCCTGCCTCCTGCTAGGCAGGGACGCTGTTCCCCTCACCTCTCTGCTGAAGACGAGTTTGAGGTAGAGAACATTCTGGCCACCAAAAGGGTAAGAGGAAAGACCTTTTCTCTAGTGGATTGGAAGGGGTTTGGTCCTGAGGAGAGAACATGGGAGCCCCGGGAGAACATCCATGCCCCTCTCATCCTTGCTAAATTTCTGTCTGGCCTAAAAAAGGGGGGGCCTAAAGGGGGGGTACTGTAGCGTCGGAGTCCCTGCCTCCTGCTAGGCGGCCTAAAAAAGGGGGGGCCTAAAGGGGGGGTACTGTAGCGTCGGAGTCCCTGCCTCCTGCTAGGCAGGGACGCTGTTCCCATCACCTCTCTGCTCCGTGCCCGGCGGCTTCCTCCCGCTCTGCCTGCAGCGCCCGCTCTCCCCCGGTCACTGTGCTTAGGGCCCGCGCGCTCCCCCTCTCTTACAGGGGCCGCGCGCGTCGCCCTAAGGAGTCCCCGGCCAATGGCCGGAGGATCCCTCCATATATAAGGCACCTCCTCCAAAATGGAGGGGCCCAAGCAATGTTGTTGCACTGTTCACTACTCTGCTTCAGCCCTCAGGTCCCGTTGCCAGTTACCTGCCAGTCTCATGCCAGTTTGCTGCCTGATTCCTGCCTGTCATCCGCTTTCCTGCTTGCTAGCCTGAGGTCCGACGGTCTGCCTTCCGACACCTGTCAGTCTGTCTATGGACCAGCTTGCCCGCTCACCTGGGAGCGCTCACCTGCTACCTGCCTGATAGCCTACCTGGAGGCTCCGCCGTCACGTGCTGTGACCACCTGCCAGTCCAGAGACTCTTGCCCGCTCACCTGGGAGCGCTCACCTGCTACCTGCCTGATAGCCTACCTGGAGGCTCCGCCGTCACGTGCTGTGACCACCTGCCAGTCCAGAGACTCTTGCCCGCTCACCTGGGAGCGCTCATCTGCTACCTGCCTGTTAGCCTACCTAGAGGCTCCGCCGTCACGTGCTGTGACCACCTGCCAGTCCAGAGACTCTTGCCCGCTCACCTGGGAGCGCTCATCTGCTACCTGCCTGTTAGCCTACCTGGAGGCTCCGCCGTCACATGCTGTGACCACCTGCTTATCCTGAGACTCTCGCCTGCTCACCTGGGAGTACTCATCTGCCATCTGCCTGCTAGCCTACCTGGAGGCTCTGCCGTCACAGGTCGTACCTGCCCGTTTACCCAGAGACTGCCCCGGTTACTTGCCGTGACCTCCTGCCCGTTTACCCAGAGACTGCCCTGGTCACTTGCCGTGACCTCCTGCCCGTTTACCCAGAGACTGTCTCGGTCACTTGCTGTGACCTCCTGCCCGTTTACCCAGAGACTGTCCCGGTAACTTGCCGTGACCTCCTGCCCGTTTGCCCAGAGACTGTCCCGGTCACCTGCTGTGACCGCCTGCCTGTCTTCCCTGGTCGCCACCCGCTTCCTTACAAGGACTGCCCCCTTGTGTAAGTTGCTCAGAGGTTCCGCCTCCCAGACCTGTTACAGTTTGCTCGGGCCATGGAACACGGTGGCACCCAAGCTCCCTCGCTCTCGGACCTTTGTCATGAACTGTCCCGACAGAGGTCCCAACAGGAGTCCATCCTGGGTCACCTGCGGAATGTCAATACTCGCCTGGACACTTTGACTGCCCCACCAGCAACCACCAATACCATAGTATCCTGCTCTGGAATCCGGCTTTCTGCACCTCCTCGCTTCGGAGGCGACTCCGCTGAAGCTCGGGGCTTCATTAACCAGTGCACCCTGCACTTTGAACACCAGTCCCACCAGTTTAATTCCGACCGGGCCAAAGTAGCCTTCATCATGTCCCATCTCACGGGAGAGGCACTGGCTTGGCTAAATCCTCTATGGGAGAGAGGAGACCCTCTGGTGTCCGACCTGCCAGCCTTTCTCACGGCTTTCCGGAAAGTCTTCGACGAACCCGGACGGAAGACCTCATCCGCCTCATCTCTGCTACGCCTCCGTCAAGGGAGTCTCACCGTGGGCCAATATGCCATACGGTTCCGTACTCTTGCTTCGGAGCTGGCCTGGGATAACGACGCTCTGGTGTCCGTCTTCTGGGAGGGTCTGTCCGGCCGTATTAAAGATGAACTCGCCGGTCGGGACATTCCTACCACTTTCGACGACTTGATTACACTTGCCACCCGGATTGACATCCGGTTCCAGGAGCACGCTAGGGAGGTCACCCATGAGAGGAGGATTCCACGTCTAGTCCCTACCTTCCAGAGACCCGTCACTCCCCCTGTTACTCCCCAGGCACACTCACCTGAGCCTATGCAGGTCGACCAGACCAAGATGGTCAAGACCCGTCAAGACTTACGTCGTGCCGAGGGGAGCTGTTTCTACTGTGGCAGTAAGGAGCACCGGATCCGTTCCTGCCCTGAGAGGTCGGGAAACGCCTGTGTCTAGGATCGCTCAGAGAGGTCGCCCTAGACAAAAGTAAACCCTCTCCATCCCTGATGCTGTCTGTTTCTATCCTCTGCGGAGAGAACCGCTATTTTGAACTGGCTCAACTTGACTCTGGAGCTGCTGGAAATCTCATCTCTCAATCCCTGGTAGAGAAATATCACATTCCCACCAAACCTCTGGCCGTACCTATATCTGTCGCCGCCGTGGATGGGGGCCTCTTACCACATCCCATCCAACTCATCACCGAATCTCTGACTCTACAGGTGGGAATGCTGCATTCCGAGAGCATCTCCTTTCATGTTCTGCCTGGACTCTCTCACGCACTATTGCTTGGCCTGCCTTGGCTCCAGAGACATGCACCCGTGCTTGACTGGCAGACCGGAGAGGTCCTTCGCTGGGGACAGGACTGCCATAAGACTTGTCTAGTTCCCGTTCATCCTGCCCGTCCTACTCCTACCCCAGCCAATCTGCCCGGTCTTCCGGTTCCCTATTGGTCTTATGCGGATGTCTTCGATAAAAAAGAGGCAGAGACTTTACCTCCTCATAGACCATACGACTGCCCAATCGACCTGATGCCCGGCTCTACTCCTCCCCGTGGGCGAATCTACCCTTTGTCCGCTGCTGAAACCCGGTCCATGTCTGAATATATTGAGGAGAACCTGGCCCGGGGATTTATCCGGAAATCTACCTCCCCGGCGGGAGCAGGCTTCTTCTTTGTCAAAAAGAAGGACGGCTCACTCCGTCCATGTATAGACTGTAGAGGCCTAAACCAGATTACTGTGAAGAATAAATACCCCCTTCCGCTTATTCCTGAATTATTTGACCATCTGAGGGGGGCTAGAATCTTCACCAAACTGGATCTCCGTGGGGCATATAACCTGGTCCGTATCCGTCAGGGGGATGAGTGGAAGACGGCATTCAATACCCGGGACGGCCACTATGAGTACCTTGTGATGCCCTTCGGTCTCTGTAACGCTCCTGCCGTCTTTCAAGAGTTGGTCAATGACATCTTCCGTGATCTTCTCTACTCCTGCGTGGTGGTTTACATGGACGATATCTTGGTCTTCTCTCCGGATCTTCCTACTCACCGGAGGGACGTTCGTCAGGTCCTGCTCAGGCTCAGGCAGAACCACCTCTACGCTAAATATGAGAAGTGCATCTTTGAGCAGACCTCTCTTCCATTTCTGGGCTACATAATCTCTCAGACTGGTCTACAAATGGATCCTGAGAAACTGTCTGCCATCCAGAAGTGGCCCCGACCAGAGGGGTTGAAGGCTATTCAGCGGTTCCTGGGCTTCGCCAACTATTACCGCCTGTTCATACCGCACTTCTCTTCCCGGACTGCCCCTATCTCTGCTCTCACCCGTAAAGGTACGAACCCCAGAGAATGGCCGCCCGAAGCAGAGGAGGCATTTCTTTCCTTAAAACAGGCCTTCCTCTCCGCCTCGGTGCTGCATCGTCCGGACGGCAACAAACAATTCTTCCTAGAAGTTGACGCATCCTCCTCCGGAGCTGGGGCGGTACTTACCCAAAAATCTTCTTCCGGAAGAAAGGTAACCTGCGGCTTTTTCTCCAAACTTTTCTCCTCTTCTGAGCGCAATTATTCTATAGGAGACCGAGAATTGTTGGCCATTAAGATGGCACTGGAGGAGTGGCGTTACCTGCTCGAGGGGGCTCTCCACCCGGTAATAATTTACACTGACCACAAGAACCTGGCATATCTCCAGAGCGCCCAGAGACTTAACCCGCGCCAAGCCCGGTGGTCTTTGTTTTTTGCCCGCTTTGATTTCATTCTTCATTTTCGTCCGGCTGACAAAAACATCAAAGCTGACGCCCTGTCCCGATCCTTTCTGGTGTCTGATCTTGAGGAGGAGCCTAAACACTTCATCGATCCCGCCAGAGTAATGCAGGTAGCCCCCGTGGGCCTAAATCGTCTCCCTCCCGGTAAAACGTTCGTAACGGAGTCCGATCGGGAGAGGATTCTACACTGGGGTCACTCGTCTAAGCTAGCTGGGCACGCCGGTCAGAAAAAGACCCTCCAGCTTATTACCCGGCACTACTGGTGGCCTACCCTGCACAAGGATGTAATTGACTTTGTTTCTGCCTGTGTGTCCTGCGCCCGCAACAAAGTTCCGAGACACCTGCCTGCCGGCCACCTTCTTCCTCTGCCTGTGCCTGCTGCCCCGTGGCAACATATAGCTATGGACTTCATAACAGATCTCCCCGTCTCTGCCGGTTGTACGGTCATTTGGGTGGTCGCTGACCGCTTTTCCAAAATGGCTCATTTTATTCCCCTGCCAGGCCTCCCGTCTGCTCCCAGCTAGCTAAGGACTTTATCCGCCACATCTTCCGTCTCCATGGTCTGCCTCTCCACATCGTGTCGGATCGTGGGGTTCAGTTCACCTCACGCTTCTGGAGAGCCACATGTAAACTGCTCGACGTCACCCTGGACTTCTCCTCCGCTTACCACCCACAGTCCAATGGTCAAGTGGAGCGGATCAATCAGAATTTGACCAGTTACCTCCGGCACTTCGTTAATGCCCACCATTCAGACTGGGTGGATCTCCTACCATGGGCCGAATTCTCTTACAACAATCACGAGAGCGAATCTTCTTCTAAATCCCCGTTTTTTGTAGTCTTCGGTCAGCATCCTCGGATCCCTTTTCCTGTCTCCACCTCTGTGGACAACCCGGCCGCGGAATCTCTCGTTAGCAAATTTTCCTCCATTTGGGAGAGCACCCGATCCGCACTCCTTCAGTCATCCGAGCGGATGAAGAGACACGCCGACAAAAAACGCCTGGATTCCCCACAATTTCGTCCCGGAGATAAAGTCTGGCTCTCATCCAAATATGTCCGGCTCAAGATTCCTTCCTATAAGTTAGGGCCTCGGTTCATCGGCCCACTGGAGGTTATCAAACAGATCAACCCGGTGGCCTATAAATTGAAACTCCCGGCCAACTTACGGATCCCTAACTCCTTCCATGTATCTCTTCTCAAACCCGTGGTACTTAACTCCTTTTCCAAGTCTACAGGTACGCCTCCTGCTCCGGTTTCTGCTGAAGACAAGTTTGAGGTAGAGAACATTCTGGCCACCAAAAGGGTAAGAGGAAAGACCTTTTCTCTAGTGGATTGGAAGGGGTTTGGTCCTGAGGAGAGAACATGGGAGCCCCGGGAGAACATCCATGCCCCTCTCATCCTTGCTAAATTTCTGTCTGGCCTAAAAAGGGGGGGCCTAAAGGGGGGGGGTACTGTAGCGTCGGAGTCCCTGCCTCCTGCTAGGCAGGGACGCTGTTCCCCTCACCTCTCTGCTCCGTGCCCGGCGGCTTCCTCCCGCTCTGCCTGCAGCGCCCGCTCTCCCCCGGTCACTGTGCTTAGGGCGCGCGCGCGCGCGCTCCCCCTCTCTTACAGGGGCCGTGCGCGTCGCCCTAAGGAGTCCCCGGCCAATGGCCGGAGGATCCCTCCATATATAAGGCACCTCCTCCAAAATGGAGGGGCCCGAGCAATGTTGTTGCACTGTTCACTACTCTGCTTCAGCCCTCAGGTCCCGTTGCCAGTTACCTGCCAGTTACCTGCCAGTTACCTGCCAGTCTCCTGCCAGTTTGCTGCCTGATTCCTGCCTGTCATCCGCTTTCCTGCTTGCTAGCCTGAGGTCCGACGGTCTGCCTTCCGACACCTGTCAGTCTGTCTATGGACCAGCTTGCCCGCTCACCTGGGAGCGCTCACCTGCTACCTGCCTGATAGCCTACCTGGAGGCTCCGCCGTCACGTGCTGTGACCACCTGCCAGTCCAGAGACTCTTGCCTGCTCACCTGGGAGCGCTCACCTGCTACCTGCCTGATAGCCTACCTGGAGGCTCCGCCGTCACGTGCTGTGACCACCTGCCAGTCCAGAGACTCTTGCCCGCTCACCTGGGAGCGCTCATCTGCTACCTGCCTGTTAGCCTACCTAGAGGCTCCGCCGTCACGTGCTGTGACCACCTGCCAGTCCAGAGACTCTTGCCCGCTCACCTGGGAGCGCTCATCTGCTACCTGCCTGTTAGCCTACCTGGAGGCTCCGCCGTCACATGCTGTGACCACCTGCTTATCCTGAGACTCTCGCCTGCTCACCTGGGAGCACTCATCTGCCATCTGCCTGCTAGCCTACCTGGAGGCTCTGCCGTCACAGGTCCTACCTGCCCGTTTACCCAGAGACTGCCCCGGTCACTTGCCGTGACCTCCTGCCCGTTTACCCAGAGACTGCCCCGGTCACTTGCCGTGACCTCCTGCCCGTTTACCCAGAGACTGCCCCGGTCACTTGCCGTGACCTCCTGCCCGTTTACCCAGAGACTGTCTCGGTCACTTGCTGTGACCTCCTGCCCGTTTACCCAGAGACTGTCCCGGTCACTTGCCGTGACCTCCTGCCCGTTTGCCCAGAGACTGTCCCTGGTCGCCACCCGCTTCCTTACAAGGACTGCCCCCTTGTATAAGTTGCTCAGAGGTTCCGCCTCCCAGACCCGTTACACTTACGTTTCCTGTCAAAATACTTCTTGGATTCCTTGTTAGCCTCTTGAAGGTTGCAACGTGCAGTACAGACCAAAAGTTTGGACACACCTTCTCATTTAAAGATTTTTCTGTATTTTCATGACTTTGAAAATTGTACATTCACACTGAAGGCATCAAAACTATGAATTAACACATGTGGAATTATATACTTAACAAAAAAGTGTGAAACAACTGAAAATATGTCTTATATTCTTGGTTCTTCAAAGTAGCCACCTTTTGCTTTGATGACTGCTTTGCACACTCTTGGCATTCTCTAGATGAGCTTCAAGAGGTAAACAGCGGAAATGGTTTTCACTTCACAGGTGTGCCCTGTCAGGTTTAATAAGTGGGATTTCTTGCCTTATAAATGGGGTTGGAACCATCAGTTGTGTTGTGCAGAAGTCAGGTGGATACACAGCTGATAGTCCTACTGAATAGACTGTTAGAATTTGTATTATGGCAAGAAAAAAGCAGCTAAGTAAAGAAAAACGAGTGGCCATCATTACTTTAAGAAATGAAGGTCAGTCAGTCCGAAAAATTGGGCAAACTTTGAAAGTGTCCCCAAGTGCAGTTGCAAAAACCATCAAGCGCTACAAAGAAACTGGCTCACATGAGGACTGCCCCAGGAAAGGAAGACCAAGAGTCACCTCTGCTTCTGAGGATAAGTTTATCCGAGTCACCAGCCTCAGAAATCGCAGGTTAACAGCAGCTCAGATTAGAGACCAGGTCAATGCCACACAGAGTTCTAGCAGCAGACACATCTCTTCAACAACTGTTAAGAGGAGACTTTGTGCAGCAGGCCTTCATGGTAAAATAGCTGCTAGGAAACCACTGCTAAGGACAGGCAACAAGCAGAAGAGACTTGTTTGGGCTAAAGAACACAAGGAATGGACATTAGACCAGTGGAAATCTGTGCTTTGGTCTGATGAGTCCAAATTTGAGATCTTTGGTTCCAACCACCATGTCTTTGTGCGACGCAGAAAAGGTGAACGGATGGACTCTACATGCCTGGTTCCCACCGTGAAGCATGGAGGAGGAGGTGTGATGGTGTGGGGGTGCTTTTCTGGTAACACTGTTGGGGATTTATTCAAAATTGAAGGCAAACTGAACCAGCATGGCTACCACAGCATCTTGCAGCGGCATGCTATTCCATCCGGTTTGCGTTTAGTTGGACCATCATTTATTTTTCAACAGGACAATGACCCCAAACACACCTCCAGGCTGTGTAAGGGCTATTTGACCAAGAAGGAGAGTGATGGGGTGCTACGCCAGATGACCTGGCCTCCACAGTCACCAGACCTGAACCCAATTGAGATGGTTTGGGGTGAGCTGGACCGCAGAGTGAAGGCAAAAGGGCCAACAAGTGCTAAGCATCTCTGGGAACACCTTCAAGATTGTTGGAAGACCATTTCCGGTGACTACCTCTTGAAACTCATCAAGAGAATGCCAAGAGTGTGCAAAGCAGTCATCATAGCAAAAGGTGGCTACTTTGAAGAACCTAGAATATAAGACATATTTTCAGTTGTTTCACACTTTTTTGTTAAGTATATAATTCCACATGTGTTAATTCATAGTTGTGATGCCTTTAGTGTGAATGTACAATTTTCATAGTCATGAAAATACAGAAAAAAATTTAAATGAGAAGGTGTGTTCAAACTTTTGGTCTGTACTGTTCATTAGTCCAAACTCTCTCCAAATCACCAGAAAAATTCTCCTCCTCCGGCACCGCCGACCCCAATTTGGAGAACGAACCAAAAGACGGATGTCTCCCAGTACAACAAAAAAAAGGAGAACACCCAGCAGAGGAGTATGTATGATTGTTAAGAGCAAATTCTGCGAGAGGCAGAAACTCAGACCACACCTCTTGATTGTCCGCCACAAAACAACGCAAAAACTGTTCAACATCCTGGTTCTTTCTTTCAGTCTGTCCATTAGACTCAGGATGATAACCAGGCGAAAATGACAAATGGACTCCCAACCTGTCACAAAAAGCACACCAAAAGCGAGCCACAAACTGAAGTCCCCTATCAGAAACGTGGGAACGTCATGGAGCTTGACAATCTCCTTAACAAACGCCTTAGCGAGTGTCTTGGCGCAAGGCAACTTAATGAATGGAACCAAATGACACATCTTACTAAAACGGTCCACGACCACCCAGATGACAGTAAAATCCTCGGACACAGTAATAAAATCCATTGTGAGATGCGTCCAAGGCGCACTAGGAACCTCCAGAGGGCAAAGCAACCCCGCAGCAGGAGTATGTGAAGCCTTTGACCTAGCACACACAGTACATTGACGCACCCACTTGATGACTTCTTTCTGCCATCCAGGCCACTAAAAACTGCGACTCATAAGTCTCTTATTCTCCGAAATTCCTGGATGACCTGCCAACCGAGACTCCTGACACTCCACAAACAAATCCCTCCTAAAGGTTCTAGGCACGAACAACCTCCCATGGGGAGTGTTAGATGGAGCATCATCTTGAGCTTTCAGAATCCCATTCTCCAAAACGGAGTCCAATGCAGCCACCACAACTCCTTTCTGTAAAATGCTCTTGTAGCGACCCGAGGACTTGGTCGCTACAGAGGTATTGCACCTCATCCAGAGGTGTGATATCCCACTCCCGGGTAAGGATGGAGTATGGATCAAGGCTCAGTAGGCTGCATACAGCACACACACCCCATTTCCGAGGGACAGCTCAACGGCGCTCCCACTAGACAGAAGTGCAGGCACGACAGCATCTGTCCCTGGCTGGAGTGGGGAGGGGGGTGGAATACCCAGTGATGTAGGAGCAGATAGGGGTTGGGTTTCTGGGCATAGGTAGGAGCCCATTGATTGCAAGTCACCTGGGCTCATACACAGAGAGGGAGGTATATAAGGTGGGCACCATCTTAGATCAGTGTTCAGTCTGAGAGAGGAAGTGACAGAGCAGGGCCTCTGTGGAGCTCTGCTCCGGAGGCGGGCCTAGCCTGTGAGGCCCAGCCAGCACTGAAGGGAGAAAGAAGAAGAAGTTCAGTCTGTGAGAAGAAGTGGAGAAGGCAGGGAGCAGGGCTGCTGCATGGGCTCTGCTCCCTGGGCAGGCCTAGCACAGAGGCCGGGGCCAGAGAGAGAGAGAGGAGAAGGAACAGTGGAAAGGAAAAGGGAACAAGACCAGAACAGAAGTAACAAGTGAAACAGAAAGGCTCAGGAACGAGAAGGAAGAGAGAACCCTAAGGACCAAGGAGATTGCGGGTGACGGGTTGGCAGAACAGGGTACCGGATCCCAAATTGGTGGAAGCAAATCATCTCCAGCCAAGAACCGGAGGTCGTGACCAGCCCTTGGTGCGACCCCTCGCTACACCTTGCTAGGAAGGCATACCATAGAGGGCCAGGGACGTGGGCACGTAGCCCTCCCAAGAGAAGGCCCGCGGGAGCTGGACATAAGCTTGGTCACTGGTGGGGCACGAGCCAGAGAAAGGACGGAAAGGAGCTTTGAGACATACTCCAGAAAGACCTGGGAGTTGACCGAGTCCCCTGCCTGGTGGACGCAGCACGGCTTGGGTGGTCACTGCTTCGCGAGAGTGACCCAGAGAATACAAACTGTGAGTAAAGGACATTGGATTGCAACACGTTTTCTGTAACTTCTTGCTCCTCCGGCACTATTGGTACTGGGACTATCTCCACCATCACTCCCATCATCCACACTAACTGCCCTGAGGCTATACTCCTCCCATGGGGAGTCATCCCATTCTAAGCTGCACATGACGCGCCCCCTGGGCCAGTGCTGTTTGGGGATTACCCGGAACCGGATCAGATGGGGGTTGTAGTCTCCGAGTGGCGGCGAACCGGTCCGTGCCCAGGGTGTCAAACTCAGTGTGTGGCAGTCTTTACAGATGTTATTGGTGTTCTTTAGTGTCGACTACGCCACCCGTTGATTTGCGGTCAAAAGGCCGCCGCTGCAGAAGGGTCCGCTGAGGCTGGTGGTATGTGTGCAGCTGTGGTAGTATAACCTCCAACGGGAGGGGTATAGCCTCAGGGGGTCAGATGTAGAGGATGGTGGTTGTGAAGGTGCAGGAGAGCTAAGCAAGAAGACTCAGAGTCGGGCTGTGCAGTTCAGGGGTTTTTACTTACGGGTGTTCTTATGGTCACTCTGGCCTGAAGCGACCACCCGAGCCGTGCTGCGTCCACCAGGTCCTGGACTCGGCCAACCCCCAAGCAATTCTGGAGCGTGGTCCTGAGCTCCTGTCTGACTTTCCCTCTCTTCTGGCCGTTCTCACCAGGGATCCACTTATGTCCGGCTCCCTCGGGTCTCTTGGTGGGTACACCTCTTCTGGGCTCCCTGACCCTATGCTTGGTCTGCCTTTCTAGTGGATTTGGTGAGGGTCGTGGCAGATCCTGCCCACGACCTCCGGTTCCTGGCTAAGGTGTGCTTTTCTCTCTGCCAGCTTGGGATCCGGTACCCTGGGTGCCAACCCTTCACCCTGCTGTTTGTATTCTGGGGTCTTGGGGTTCCTTCTTCTTCTCTCTGGGTCCTTCTGACTCCTCTCTCTCTCTCAGACTTGGCCTTGGAGCTGGGCCCAGCCGTAACCACAACTCCCTGTCAGCCCTTCTGACTGAGCTTCTCTGCTCTGCTCCTCTGACTCTACAAAGGCTGACTCACTCTACAAAAGACCCTGTCCTAAGATGGTGCCCACCTTATATACTCCCTCTATGTGTGAGCTCAGGTGACCAGCACCCAATGAGCTCCTAGCCTTACCCAGACTGCTCCCCCTATCTGCCCCTACACTACTGGGATGTTCCACCCCCCTCCCACTCCAGCCAGGGACAGACACTATCGTACCTGCACATATATTGGTGGGAGTACCGTCGATCTGTCCCCCGGAAATGGGATGTATGTAGTGTATGCAGCTATCTGAGCTCAGTTCCACACTCCATCCTTACCCGGGAGTGGAATACCACACCTCTGGCTTGAGGTGTAATACCCCTGTAGCAGCCGAATCCTCAGGGTGCTGCATTCCCCCCTGGTAAATCACAGCACGTCCTCGGGCTGTAAGAGAATAAACATCCACAAACATACATTTTTTTTTTCATAAAACATAAACATATAAAACATCATATATTATCAGCATAAACTTTTCATATAAAGCTTTTCATAAATAACACTCTTGTTCCTCCGGCCACGGTGCAACTTGTGACCGGGTAAAGTGCGACAGTCTCTTGTAGTAAAAACAACAGTTTCCTATAAAACCGGTAGGGGGCGCCTTAGAAAGCGCAACTATATACAAGGGAAGGTGTGGCCGCTCTCAGTCCTCGACCAGTGGGGAAAAGGGATGGCTGCTCACAGTCCTCAGCCTGTGGGGAGATGGGACACACTGGAACAGTTCACACTTGTCCCAACGGGGACCTTATTTTAAGTTAGCAGCATGGCATATACCCTGACGGGTAACTATGTACAGTCTCTTTACCGTACTTTAATGACGGCGTACTCCTGCTCCTTCTTCAGACCCGTCCGGGTCCTCTTGCTCCTCTTCACACCGTAGCTCTTCCTCCGTCAGCCGGTGTACATGGAGGGCGTAGGGTCCTTTGGCACACTTGTGCCGGGTGAACGTGACCTCGTCCCCTACATATAGGTCACGACCTCTGTGTCCCTCCGGCAGATGGGACTCCACGTCTCTGCGGGTGACAAAGATGTCGCCGGGGGTGTGATGATCCCTGATGAAACCCCAACCGTGCTGCAGTTGGAATTTAATTACAGTCCCGGTGGCACGGGGACTGTGGGCTGCACGGGGGTTCCTCCTGGTCCGGCTCTTCTGCTCTGCACTCTGTTCCTGCAGCCGCTGCTCTCGGACCCGCCTCTCTCTTCGCTCCCGGTCAAAGACCTCTAACTGCTGCCGGCAGCCCTCCGCACGCTCAGCTGCGGCTGCCCGAGTCTCTTGGGTGAATCCCATGAGGTCTCCTCCGGTGGGGTCCCACGCAAACTGCGCTTCCTCCAACGAGAGTGGGGTGATCTTAACGGGCTTCGGAACCGGAATCAGGGGCTCATCTAGGGGTCTTTCTTTCCGGAGTCGGGGATGGTGGAACTCCGGCGGCCACACAAAGGGCTGCCCATCCGGGCACGTGTGCTGGGCAAACAAGTCTTCACCCAGGTGCGGCACGGTGGACGTTGAGGGCGCGGTGGTGGTAGCGGCGCCCGGGTTCACTAGGCCTTGCGACCAGGCTTGGGGCACCCTGAAGGTAAAAGGCACCGTGAAGACGGCGGCGCCCGGGGTAACTTGGCCCAGCGACCAGGCCGGTGACTCAGCAGAGGTAGAGGGCGCTGTTGGTACTGCGGCGCCCGGGGGTACTAGACCTTGCGACCAGGCCGGTGGTGTTTCCTGCTTTGCCGCGCTCAGGGTTGAGGCGCGTGACGTCACAGGGGTCGCGGCCGCGGCTTCTGCTTGAGGCCTTGTGTGGAGCGGTGACGATGCAGCGACGGGCACGGCAGGGGGAATTTCGGGCTCTGCGACGGGGAGCTGGGGCAGGCACGCGGTTTCTCGGCTCGGGGTAGTGACGTCCCCTTTACCTGCCTCCATCTGTCCAGCTCCCTTCTCGGCGCCGTCTCCGGCCTTCACTCCTCCTGCACCATCCTCAGAGGCGGTCTGTCTCCTCATCTCGGGTGGCGTGCTTCGCTGGCGGGTTCTTGCCTGCAGGGCCATCTCTCGGCTCCACTCCGTCAGCGTCTCTCGCTGCACCTGGGCCATCCTCCGTGCGAGGCGCTCCAGCTCGGTCTGCGCGCACTCCCGGTCTCGGGGGAGCTGTGCCAGGATCTCCACTAAGCCTAGTGGGGTTGTTGCTTGCAGCAGGCTCCTGACCACAGGGTCGGTGCTGCCTGACTCTCCTTCCATCTCCGGGTGCGACTTCTCCGGAGTCCTCTCCAGACTTCTTGTCTCCGGGTGCGCTCTCTCCAGACTCCTCCAGGCTGCACCCATCTTCTCTCTTTTGTTCTGTCTCCGCCCACATTGAAGGTGGTCCCGGGGCAACTTTGTGATGGTCAGTTCCAGGGGCAGTTCTCTCACGCTGATGGACATCTCTAGCATCACAGTCTCTGTTGGTGGGGGCGGTTTCCGCTTTTGGCGCCATTCCTTGACCTGGCCCACGATGGGAGGTGACCTCTTGCCACCCTCTGGCACGCCCATAATGGCGTCCGCTCTTCCAAGGCGGGAAATCTTCTGGAAATGGCGGGAATCGTCTCCCAGTGGCGGGAAACTCCGTGGATGGCGGGAAAAAGCTGCAGATGGCGGGCAACCGGCGGGAAACGATCCGTGATGGCGTCCCATGGCGGGGACCCTCTGGAACCGGCGGGAGACTTCTTCTTAAGGTAAATTTGAACTTCTCTTCAGGCACGCAGTACCCGGTGGTTGTGGGCACGAAATCCTGCCGACTACGCCAAAGTTGACGCACCCCCTGGGCCAGTGCTGTTTGGGGATTACCCGGAACCGGATCAGATGGGGGTTGTAGTCTCCGAGTGGCGGCGACCCGGTCCGTGCCCAGGGTGTCAAACTCAGTGTGTGGCAGTCTTTACAGATGTTATTGGTGTTCTTTAGTGTCGACTACGCCACCCGTTGATTTGCGGTCAAAAGGCCGCCGCTGCAGAAGGGTCCGCTGAGGCTGGTGGTATGTGTGCAGCTGTGGTAGTATAACCCCCAACGGGAGGGGTATAGCCTCAGGGGGTCAGATGTAGAGGATGGTGGTTGTGAAGGTGCAGGAGAGCTAAGCAAGAAGACTCAGAGTCGGGCTGTGCAGTTCAGGGGTTTTTACTTACGGGTGTTCTTATGGTCACTCTGGCCTGAAGCGACCACCCGAGCCGTGCTGCGTCCACCAGGTCCTGGACTCGGCCAACCCCCAAGCAATTCTGGAGCGTGGTCCTGAGCTCCTGTCTGACTTTCCCTCTCTTCTGGCCGTTCTCACCAGGGATCCACTTATGTCCGGCTCCCTCGGGTCTCTTGGTGGGTACACCTCTTTTGGGCTCCCTGACCCTATGCTTGGTCTGCCTTTCTAGTGGATTTGGTGAGGGTCGTGGCAGATCCTGCCCACGACCTCCGGTTCCTGGCTAAGGTGTGCTTTTCTCTCTGCCAGCTTGGGATCCGGTACCCTGGGTGCCAACCCTTCACCCTGCTGTTTGTATTCTGGGGTCTTGGGGTTCCTTCTTCTTCTCTCTGGGTCCTTCTGACTCCTCTCTCTCTCTCAGACTTGGCCTTGGAGCTGGGCCCAGCCGTAACCACAACTCCCTGTCAGCCCTTCTGACTGAGCTTCTCTGCTCTGCTCCTCTGACTCTACAAAGGCTGACTCACTCTACAAAAGACCCTGTCCTAAGATGGTGCCCACCTTATATACTCCCTCTATGTGTGAGCTCAGGTGACCAGCACCCAATGAGCTCCTAGCCTTACCCAGACTGCTCCCCCTATCTGCCCCTACACTACTGGGATGTTCCACCCCCCTCCCACTCCAGCCAGGGACAGACACTATCGTACCTGCACATATATTGGTGGGAGTACCGTCGATCTGTCCCCCGGAAATGGGATGTATGTAGTGTATGCAGCTATCTGAGCTCAGTTCCACACTCCATCCTTACCCGGGAGTGGAATACCACACCTCTGGCTTGAGGTGTAATACCCCTGTAGCATCCGAATCCTCAGGGTGCTACACACACATAATACCAGCCTCAGCGGTCTGCCCTGCAGCGGCGGTCCCCACTGACCGCAATCCACGGGTGGCGTAGTCGGACAATTATCACAATACTAAAACTGCCACTGAATTGACCACCCTGGGCACGGACCGGGTCACCGCCATGGAGACTACAACCCCCAGCGATCCGGCTCCAGGTATCCCCCGCACAACACAGGCCCAGGGGGCGCGTCAACTTTGGCGTAGTCGGCAGGATTCAAACCAACCCCTCACCAACGGGTATTGCGTGCCTGAAAAAGACTTTTGTACTTACCTGTGGTGAAGTTTCCCGCCGTCTGGAGTCGTTTCCCGCCATCGGACGCCATCTTGGGTCGTTTCCCGCCATCTTCTGCCGTCTTCCCACCATCTGCAGCCGCTTCCCGCTATCGGACGCCATCTTCGGGACGCCGCGCGGGAAGAAGAGGGGTGTGGACGCCGAAAGCGCGCGAGATCCGAAGCTCCGCCCCACGCACTGACGCTGCGCAAGGTCCTGGAAGGGAGAGGGAGCGACGCTGACATCACAGGAGCGCGACGCAAGGTCCTCAACCCCGACGATCGACTGCGGAGCCGCGGCCTACAGAGGAAGATCATCGCAAGGTAGGCCACGGTCCACCGGGGGGGGGGAAGACATCGGGAACGGAGAGCAAGATGGTGGACCGGCAGCAGACTAAGCTGCCCAGCATCGGCAGTGCCCCAGTCGTCGCAGGCCCCGACCAGCGCCAGGAGAAGACGCGTGACGCAGGAGCGGTCGCGGGAGCAGGTAAGAGGAGTCTCCCTGTCCCGGACGCTGCCAGCATCAGCCTGCTCCCGGGCCCCCTGGTGGAGCCGCCGATCCCGGGCGCTGCAGACACCGACCTGCTCCAGACCCCGCAACAAGTCCTGCAGCCGAGCCCTCCAGCCCTGGGCACCGCCACCACCAGCCCGCGCCCAGGCCCAAAGTCGCACCCTCTGACCCCGGGCGTCATCAACAGCGGCCTTCTCCAGACCCCGCCACAAGGCCTACTGCACAAGGGTGCCAAGGGACAGTACGCCCTCCACGTTCACCGGCTCACGGAGGAGAAGCTGCAGAACCACCAGTACGAGGAAAGCCAAGAGGACCCGGACGGGTCTGAAGACTACCCTCAGGAGGGAGCGCAAGGAGGACATAGCTATTAAAAGAAAGTAGCGTGAGTAAAGAACTGTACATAGTTACCCGTTAGGGTACAAGGACTGTTTTTCTTTTGAACTGTTCCCGTTAATAAGTGTGATCCCCGTTGGGACAGCTAAAAGACTGTTACCCGTTTCCAAGTTACCCCCCTTCCTTACCTGGCTGAGGACTGAGAGCAGCCATCCCCTTCCCTACCTGGCCGAGGACTGAGAGCGGCCGTCCCTGTATATAGTTGCACTTTTGGGGCGCCCCCTACTGGTTATATAATGAAACTGCACCTCTACCTCAAGCACCTTTGAGAACAGTGAATACCTGGTTGCCAGTTGCACAGCGGCCAGAAGTCAAGAATGTGTTTTTGAAGAATGTTTTACTTGCAAAAGTTTTATAATGTGTTTTATGGTAAAACAGTTCTGGAAGTAATAACCAAAAGTGTTTCATCAAAGTGTTTCCCATGAAGGGAATTGTACAAGTGTGTCTGTTTCCTGATGTAAGCAGTTATTGAAAAAGTTTTTGCATACCCTGTGAATTGTTTTTGCTCTGTTCCAGCCTGAGGACGTGCTGTGCTTTACCAGGGGGGAATGTAGCGCCCCGAGGACTTGGTCGCTACAGAGGTATTGCACCTCATCCAGAGGTGTGATATCCCACTCCCGGGTAAGGATGGAGTATGGATCAAGGCTCAGTAAGCTGCATACAGCACACACACCCCTTTTCCGAGGGACAGCTCAACGGTGCTCCCATTAGACAGAAGTGCAGGCACGACAGCATCTGTCCCTGGCTGGAGTGGGGAGGGGTGTGGAATACACAGTGATGTAGGAGCAGATAGGGGTTGGGTTTCTGGGCATAGGTAGGAGCCCATTGGTTGCAAGTCACCTGGGCTCATACACAGAGAGGGAGGTATATAAGGTGGGCACCATCTTATATCAGTGTTCAGTCTGAGAGAGGAAGTGACAGAGCAGGGCCTCTGTGGAGCTCTGCTCCGGAGGCGGGCCTAGCCTGTGAGGCCCAGCCAGCACTGAAGGGAGAAAGAAGAAGAAGTTCAGTCTGTGAGGAGAAGTGGAGAAGGCAGGGAGCAGGGCTGCTGCATGGGCTCTGCTCCCTGGGAAGGCCTAGCACAGAGGCCGGGGCCAGAGAGAGAGAGAGGAGAAGGAACAGTGGAAAGGAAAAGGGAACAAGACCAGAACAGAAGTAACAAGTGAAACAGAAAGGCTCAGGAACGAGAAGGAAGAGAGAACCCTAAGGACCAAGGAGATTGCGGGTGACGGGTTGGCAGAACAGGGTACCGGATCCCAAATTGGTGGAAGCAAATCATCTTCAGCCAAGAACCGGAGGTCGTGACCAGCCCTTGGTGCGACCCCTCGCTACACCTTGCTAGGAAGGCATACCATAGAGGGCCAGGGACGTGGGCACGTAGCCCTCCCAAGAGAAGGCCCGCGGGAGCTGGACATAAGCTTGGTCACTGGTGGGGCACGAGCCAGAGAAAGGACGGAAAGGAGCTTTGAGACATACTCCAGAAAGACCTGGGAGTTGACCGAGTCCCCTGCCTGGTGGACGCAGCACGGCTTGGGTGGTCACTGCTTCGCGAGAGTGACCCAGAGAATACAAACTGTGAGTAAAGGACATTGGATTGCAACACGTTGTCTGTGACTTCTTGCTCCTCCGGCACTATTGGTATTGGGACTATCTCCACCATCACTCCCATCATCCACACTAACTGCCCTGAGGCTATACTCCTCCCGTGGGGAGTCATCCCATTCTAAGCTGCACACATAATATCAGTCTCAGCGGTCTGCCCTGCAGCGGCGGTCCCCACTGACCGCAATCCACGGGTGGCGTAGTCGGACAATTATCACAATACTAAAACTGCCACTGAATTGACCACCCTGGGCACGGACCGGGTCACCGCCACGGAGACTACAACCCCCAGCGATCCGGCTCCGGGTATCCCCCGCACAACACAGGCCCAGGGGGCGCGTCACTCTCCTCCTCGGCACCGACTGTAGGAGAGAAGCTGCGAGATAAAGCATCGGCTTTAACATTCTTAGTACCAGGGATAATGGTAACAGAAAAATGAAACCGAGATAAAAAAAAGTGCCCACCTAGCTTGACGGGCATTCAAGCGCTTGGCAGCATCCAGATAGATCAAATTCTTATGATCTGTGAAAACCTGAATAGGAAATCTAGCGCCTTCCAAAAAATGACGCCAATGTTCAAACGCGAGTTTAATAGCCAGCAACTCCCGATTTCCAACCTCATAATTCAGTTTGGTTTCTGAAATTTTTTTCGAAAAGAAGGCACAAGGATGTACTCCATCCTTCTTCTCCTGAGACAAAACTGGTCTGACCCCCACCGATGAAGCATCGACCGCGACCAAAAAAGGCTTGGTCTCATCAGGCTGCATAAGGATAGGGGCAGAACTGAACCTCTCTTTGAGATACTCAAATGCTTAAATGGCCTCAGTAGTCCACTGGGCCGTATTCGCACCTTTCCTGGTGAGATCGGTCAGAGGCTTAACAATTACAGAAAAATTCTTAATGAATTTCCTGTAATAATTGGCAAAGCCCAAAAATCTCTGTATAGATTTCAAGCCAATAGGCCTAGGCCATTCCTGCACAGCCTGAACCTTCACAGGGTCCATCTCAAAGCCCTCGCTGGAGACAATGTAGCCCAAAAAACTAATTTTCTGCACAGCGAACTCACATTTCTCCAGCTTAGCAAAGAGTGAATTATCATTCGATAACTGCAAAACTTCACGTACACTCTGCCAATGGGACTCTAAATCTGGTGAATAAATCAAAATGTCATCCAAATACACAACCACATTCTTACCAATCAAAGGTCTCAGGATGTCATTAATAAGGTTCTGAAAAAATGCAGGTGCATTGGTAAGACCAAAAGGCATCACCAGATTCTCAAAATGACCTACCGGAGTGTTAAAAGCAGTTTTCCATTCATCACCCTCCTTTACTCGTAACAAATTGTATGCCCCCCGGAGATCAATTTTAGAGAACCACTTGGCCCCCACCAACTGGTTAAACAAGTCCGGAATTAACGGCTATGGGTAGGAATTGCGTACGGTAATCTTATTAATTTCAAGAAAATCCAGACATGGACGTAAACCGCTGTCCTTTTTTTTAACAAAGAAAAATCCAACTGCCACAGGTGACTTAGAAGGTCTAATGTGACCAGCAGCCAGGCTAGTCTCTATGTACTCCTCCAAAGCATTTCTTTCAGGGATAGTCAGATTAAACAAGCGACTCTTGGGAAGAGTCGCTCCAGGAACAAACTCAATGGCGCAATCATAATCTCTATGAGGATGTAAAACTTGCGACTCCTCCTCTGAAAAAACCCTCCAAAAATCTTGAATAGGTACAGGTAATTCCCCTTTTCCACAGCCGCAATGCGACCATTACATTTATCATAGCACTTTGGACTCCAAGACTTAATCACATTAGTAGACCAGTCCAACAAAGGATTGTGAGTTTTAACCAAGGCAATCCTAGAACGACAGGAGAGGGTAAATTATCTAATACAACCAAGTCCAAAATTTCTTGGTGAACTCCATTGATAGTGAGGGGAAATACAGCAACCTTGTGAGTAATACATTTCAAGGGAGTGTTATCAATTGCAATCACAGAAATAGGTGATGACAAAGGTTTAGATTTCAATTTAAGGTTTTCCAAAAACCTTTTATCAATCACATTAAGTGTTGAACCACAATCCACAAATACCTGAAATTCAATCAAATCTCCCTGCAGAGTAGTACTCCCAGAAAGAAACACTCCTGCAGAGTATAAACAAGCTATACGGGCGTAACTGACCTTTTTTTTTCCTTTACTTAAACGAAGCTCACAATACCTAATCAAATGGTCAGCTTTACCACAATAAAGACACAATCCCTCGGCGAACCTCCGGTCTCTTTCCTGAGAGCGGAGTGACATCGCCCCAACCTCCATCGGTTCTCCGCCATCAGAGCAGATTTTCTGGGGACTAGGACCTGACATTACAGGAGTCTTTACCTCATTCACCCTGGACCTCAGTCTCCTGTCCACACGAACAGCTAATTGCATGGCATTGTGCAGAGTCTCAGGTGCGATTAGCAGATCCTTAACCCTTTCACTCAGACCAGCAAGAAATAAACATTTCAGAGCTGGATCATTCCATTTGACTTCTGAAGCCCATCTCCTGAAGTGTGTGCAATAATTTTCAACATCACCTGACCCCTGATTCAAACGCCTGAGTTCTGCCTCAGCAGATGAGATTCTATCAGGATCGTCATATAATAGCCCCATAGCAGAAAAAAATTCTTCTACAGACCTTAAACACGGATCATTAGGTTGGAGAGAAAAGGCCCACCCCTGTGGTTCATTGCGCAAAAGTGACATAATAAAACCAATGCGCTGTGATTCATTCCCAGAGGACCTTGGTCTCAAACGAAAATATAACACACAAGCATTTTTAAAGAAAAACAAATCTTGATGTTTACCATAAAAAGCATCAGGCAGTCCTACCTTGGGTTCCACAAAATGTGCTCCAGAACAGCTACTCACGTGTTGCTGAAGCTCGGCCACCTCCAGAGACAATCCCTGCAAGCGTTGAGCCAAATCCTGGACGGAAACCATACTGATCCCCGAATTTCTTTCCTTTTAGTTTTTTGGGCTGGACTTACTGTTATGATCTGCAACAAGTACTAAGGAAAGATAGGGGAAAGCTGTCCCTACAGTAAGACTAAGCTGAATCCCTATGATGTAGCGGGCTGACTGTTCCTAGCGAACAGACCCGCCTTAGTCCTCGGCTAGTCTGAACGAAGACCTATAGCATAAGGGGAGGGGTCCCTAAAAGAACTAAGGACTGGAACAAAAATGAGACACCTCCTAAACAGAGAAGTTGTTGCAGAACACAAAAAGACAAACAGACAAAAAAGTACTAGAGGTTCCAGAAGGACCAAGCAAACTGACAGAGAAAGGCACAGAAGCACCTGGCTAGAGAAACAGTCAAACACTGAAGTCCAGCACAGCCAAAAGGGCGGAGCTGGAATATAAAGGCAGATGGTCACGTGACCGCAAAACACAAGATGGAAAAAACAAACAGGAGGGTTCTAACAAGAACTACAGTATATTTGCGAAAAAAAATGATCTACTTCAACATTTTAAAAAGTCTTTATTGTTTAATCAGCCAAAAAAAAAACATTTGGAAATCTCAAACACCACCCACAATGATGATGGACATGAAAAAAAACAAAACAAGCGGATACATAAAATAGTCTTTAGAAAAGGAACAAATTTAAAGAGAACAAAAGTGCACTTGAAAAACAGACAAAAAAAACACCAAAAGTTATACATAAAAAATTGCAAATGCAATAATGAATAGAGAACTGGGTGTGATAAATATCGCCCCCTACAGCTGGGATGAGGGGGTCCTGTGTAATGGTGGGATTGATTATGTTGCATGCAAATCTACAACCTCTAGTATCCAGTTGGAAACCTTGAATATAAAGGTGCCCATACACCTTAGATAACTGTACATGGTCAGACGACTATTATTTCTCCCGACTCCCTCATTGATACATGTACACTCGGAATAGCCGCGTGTGCATGTGTTCTTAATGGAAACCGGTGGTATGTAAGGCGCATCTGGTTATTTTAACATGCCTATTCGTCACCTGTCTGCAGTGAGGAGCCCACTATACAGCAAAATCAGCAGTTTCAGCCTATTTTTCTATAATGTGTATGGGGCCTTAAGGTTAAAGGGATTTGTCAGCAGGTTTTTGCTATGTAATCTAAGAGCAGGATGATATAAGGGCAGAGACCCTGATATCGGGGCTGTGTCACTTGCTCAGCAGCTTTCTGTAGTTTTGATACAATTAGTGTTTTATCAGCAGGAGATTATCACTGCAGGACTAGTTGTCAAGTTCCAAGCAGTCCAGCTAATCTGTGTAACCACACCCCCAACACTGATTGGCAGCTTGCTGACAGTGCACAAAGGAAGCTACCAATCAGAAGTGTGGGCGGGGTTATACACAGCTCAGCATTCCGACCACTGCTACATCTACAGCAGAGAAAACAGGGATTCTATCAAAACGGTAGCAAGCAGCCCAGTAAGTGACACATCACCGGAATCAGGGTCTCTGCCCCTACACCACTCTGCTCTCAGATTACATAACAAAATCATGCTGACAGATTCCCTTTAATATAACATTAATAAATAGTAACAACCCTAAATGCCTAACAACAATCAAGTAAACAGGTTATTTCAATCCCTTTCCCAATGCCATTCTCTGGATCCCTCTTTAGCCAACAACTTTTTTCGCTGCGTATGTTTTTTGTATTTTTTTAGCTTTTGGGATGTTTATTGAGATGTTATATAATCTGAATTGAAGTCTGACGCAAATTTCATCAGATTTGACAGGAAGAATAGATCTGTATGGCGAACTTCTCATTCTGTCCAAGCGACAGACACCATGATGGACCCCAATAAATATGGTCCGTCCATCCCGCAACAGTCATATCTATAATACGACAGATCCTCATGACGTGGAAGAAAAACTGTGATTTTTCTTACGAAGAAAATTTTTTTTTTTTCCTTATAGAAATTTCTACATGTGGTGGGAAGGACCATACCTTTTCTATGCCAAGATGT
Source organism: Phyllobates terribilis (assembly GCF_046119375.1). NCBI lineage: Eukaryota > Metazoa > Chordata > Amphibia > Anura > Dendrobatidae > Phyllobates > Phyllobates terribilis. The sequence goes on from NW_027362772.1 coordinate 157,572,438, forward strand.
TTTATGTTTGTAGATGATAGTGAATAAAACACTACAACGTAGCATTTAAGACTCATTTCTAGTAAAAAACGAAGTGCACATAAAAATCCTCATCAAAATCTGAGATTACACCCACGTTGGGTTATGTTCATGCAGAATTTTTCTGCATGAATTGTCAACATCGAAGCAGTTTTAGTTGAAAAATTGACCCTAAAAAAACTCTTGCGTGAAGATACCTTTGGGTTGCAAATTTTGATGGATATAAAGTCTGCAGCCAAAAATGGTCAAAAAGAGCTCAAGAAATTGCCTAAAGTACTTACTTACTGCTTGGGAGTGCCGGGTGTCGGACCCTGGCCGATCAGACATTGATGACTTGTCCTAAGGATAGGCCATCAATGTAAAAATAGTGGACCACCTCTTTAACGGATGTCTGAATGAACCCTAAGACAATTTTTGAAAATGAGTTTCCTAAACCAGATAACTTGAGTAGGGAAAATTTTTAATTGGAAAAATGATGATGGATCCATATAGAATAATAATGTAATAAATAATTCATACGACTGTGAGAAACTCAGCTCCGCGTCCACCTTTTAGTATTAGGTTTGAATATCAGCGGTCTGACTTTGTCTCAAGGTTGTAGACCTCTTTCGCCTTGTTCATTGATGAATAGCTACTAGGTATGCAAATAATTAATATGAGGATGTTTGAGGCCAGAGACCTGCAGAGACAAGCTGACAGGTTAATAGGTTCCCCTGTATGTAATATTTGTTTTCTTCATTTCCTCAGTAGTTAAGAAGCTCCTAAGTCGTAATTGCGCTTGGTCTGATGAGCCTTGAGTGGCACGGCTGTGAAGGACTTGCTGAGGATCGTTGACCCTTAGACCTCATTTGGCTGTAGGGTCCTGCTACTCATAGCTCAGTTCTCGAGCCTCCTCCCGTCAGACACTGGTAAATGAGCAGGGCAGGGAATTCATTATTTAAAAAGCTGCTGTTTTATGCATAGCCATCAGTGCTCAGGTATGGTGTCTCTGGTTTCCTTGTATGACTTGCCAGAAAAGGAGAAGTTTCATACCTGCCTTGGCCCGGAATGCCAAGCCGCTCTATAATTAATAGCATGTTTCGTTTTCGCTTCTAATAAAATCTGCTTTTCCTGGTCTACATGATGTCGGATGTGGTGTTTAGTCACATTACTAAAACCTTCTCTGTAGTGTCTCTGCTTGACGTGGATCTAGACGTTGGAGTTTAGGGTCTAAGTTTCAATACTGATGCAAGATGCAAACCATCTACTGACCATGCAGTCCATCATACAAGAATCGATGAAGAAGGTGGTGGTTGGTGATTTTGTCCTCTACTCTTATCCACTGATAAGTCATGGAATACGGGTCACATATTAATGAGTTTTCGTTAGAGGATGTTACGGCAAAATACACTACTGTTCTGTAGGGCTGGAGTCACACCTGCACTTTTTTGGACAGTTTTTGGAGTAAAAGCCAGAGGTGGGTATAAAAGGAATGAAAATGAAAGGAGGACTTAGGGTATGTCTTTTTCGCCATCTGGAACCCTCGTGGAAAAGTGATCGAAAATGCCACAAGTATGAACTTATGCGTAGCAATATCAAAACGACTTGTTGTGCCCATGTTCCATCTTTTATCGCTTCCCTTAAGAAGGCTTTGAAAACCATAAAGTGGCTAAAAGAAGCCACTACTATATTATATATAGAATTTATCAAAAAAAAAGTCACCTCCGCAAAGACTTCAGAAAAGATGTTTCAGGGGAAACACCACCTGCATTTTCCTGAAGCATCTTCAGCTGATACACCGGTGTCGTGCACAAACCCTTATACTTCTCTTTCCTGCTGGATCCACTTGTGGCTTTGGTTTAACTACGTCAAAAACTGTGTGAAGTGTGAACTTTGATCTTATCATAGGTGGCATCAAAATTGGAGATATACCTGTTCTACTTGAAGCTAAATGCCTGCTGAGCACATGCTTTATGGTCCAGAGAAACCCACCCGATGAAGACTGTCAGAATGGGCAAAAAAGAGGGTTGGTGAGTTAGCCATCAGAGAGGTTGAGAAGATACTCCTAAATAGTTTGGTTTGAGCTCATAAGCATCTCATAGCAAAAGAAGTACTGAGCCAGGTACCCGTTCAACAAAAATAGACCTAAGTGACTAGAAATGTGTGTATATGGTGGAGGGAAGCACAGGCAAAGACCGAATAGGTGGTGAGGAGTCACCTCGCTATTGAGAGAGAGACAAGCAGAAGGAAGCCACCAGCCTAACCAGTTCCCTATGTGAGACGTGACATGTGACATGTTCTGCTGTTGAAACGTCCAAGTACTGAACATTCCTGCATTTACGCAAAATAGTTTTGATCGTGAACTGTCATCTGGCGACTCTATTCCAACATACTTCATCTTTTCCAACATTTGACCAGAGAGAACAAAGAGAGCCTGAGCGTGTAAAAATGTGCATTTATTTAGAAAATGTCCACTGCAAATCCCCTCTCCATAATTATGCGAAGCGTATTTGTTTACAAAGTTATGGTTGACGGTTCCTCTTTAAAGAACAATGTCACAACACTCAATGGTTTCAGTTCACAGTTTGGGGTGTAGATACTTGATGGTTGCAATACATGTGGCACTACTACGCTTTGCGGTTGCAGTTCAGATTTGGTGGCATGGAATGCTTAAATATTCTAGAACACAGTTTGAACAGAGACGGGTTAACTGAGAAAAGGCCAATATTAATGTCACACAGGGTCCTGGATAGGGTTGTTCTCACATCACTCTCTAGAAACTTCCCAGAGTAAAGCCAACTACACACAAAAGATTGCTGTTGGCTAGCAATGACCTCTACCTTCTGCTGCTAATTAACACATCCTTGCTGGATGTTTAAATACCTTCAGTCTCTCCAGAGAGTCGCCGGTGATAGCTCTATTTTCCTCTGTCCAGGCTTGAAGTACTAGTAGTCGGCTAGTGTCTTCTTGGAGTTCCCTTGGAGGATAGTTGGAGTGATCGTCCACTCAAGCTAAGTGTATTCCCTTGTTTGTTTACCTGTTCGTCTTTAGTTGCAGTGGGGGCTGACTAGTGCTCACCCCGTCCCCTCCCTATCCAGGGCCTATCACTAGGGGCAGTCAGGGATTAGGTTTCCTGCTCCTCGATAGGTGCGGAACCTATTTAAGCACGTTAGGGGAGTCAGGGTGTTGTCAGATCTGCCTAGGGGTCTCCACTCCCCCTTTCCCTAGTGTTTGGGCTTCCTCCCCCTCTTCCCATTATTGTGCACTTAGTCCTTCCCTCACCTTGAGTGACATTATCTAAGTGAAACTAAAGGATTGGCAGTCCAAAATCAGACATGCCGGATCCTTCTCTCACCCAAGAGTCGTAAGGACCCCATACACAATAGACAGTCAGACGATCCTGATGATATTGGCAAGTTCGTACAACATTAGTCTAATGTTTATGGAGCCTTTACAGTGTCAACTCAAGTCAACTTCCTTATCTCAACTTTTGACAAGCGTGGAGTGACCACCTGGTCTTAATACTAAAAACTATTTCTTAACCAACCCCTCATGCTACTCTCCAATTCATTCCACTACGTAACAAAACTGATCTTTTCAGGCCATCTCACAGCCCCCAGGTCAGCCAATCTCCAGCTACATACTGGTCACCATTCCCTCCCTTGCTGAGTTTGCACACTGTTCCCACAAAGCTCAATGTTCACCTCTTTTCACAATCCAAAGCACATTGGCTGCCTCATGGGCTGATTTCTCTCTCACACTCAGCCAACTTCAGAAGAACCCTGCACAAAGCTTTACAAGGTGTCTCTTAGTAGTTCAGACCACTACCCTGAAATGGAAACTCACCATCTGCTTCAGAGATTTGCCTATACTTTCTGATATTCTCTTGATGATAGTTCTACCATATGAGTTCCATGAAGGCACACCAAGCGACCAACTGAAGCTTCTCCACAGTCTCTTTGTCACTCACCCCCACCATTCATCGCCTCTCTTGCCAACCGGTCCTGGCCTCCAACCTTCCCACACAAGCTAGTAAACAAATGATGGACCAGCTGAGCCTTATCTACCATAGAGGCCAATTACAGGTCTTCTAGACTGACTGTTCACTCTCTCCCCTTTGGCGTAAAACTCACTTCCTTTTATTAGTTCCTCTCCGTCTCTACATATCAGCATTGTAGAGCAGTAGTCCAGCATAAAAACGCACATCCACTTCAGAACATTGCCCTTTCTATGGCTCACCATGCCAGAAAGCAATGGTAAGGTACAGTCTGTCCTCAAAAGCTTCAGCTTTCCCATCCTTAGATCTATATCAGCTAAAGAAGGTATGAATCTGTACTATTATGATCTTGAAATTCTTTTCTACGTCTTCTCCTTCAACAGTTCCATCAAGACTGGAGCTCCTACTAAAGCCCCCTATTCACGTTAGACCAATGTGACCCACACCCGCTAATATCGACACGTTCGGCCAACACTCTTATGTCTAGGGGGGCACCGGCCAACTGATTTTTGAGGGGGATGTCGATCAGGCATGTCTAATTTTGGACTGCCAATCGCTTTGTTCTCATGAAGATAAGTCACCAGCAGAGTTGTCTAACAGTGGTTCCTTAATGGAGAATACAGGAGCGCTTGGCCAAACGAGTGCTCCTGTCCATTGGAAAGACAGCCGAGATGGCTGTTGGCTGAACGCATCGTTTAGCCGACAGCCATGTATTGTGTATAAGTGCCTTAAGACTTCAACACTGAGAAATGCTCAAGCTACAGTCGTGGCCATGCATTTTTTTCACCTGGATTACAGTCCCTGTCCTTGCTACTCTAGCCCGATATCTAAATAATCAAGTCTTGTTGTTGTCTACCTTTGACACTCAGCACCTGCGGAGATTGAACCAGTTGCCCCTGGCCCTTAGTTATCTTCCTCAAGTAGACCCATTGTCCTGAGAACAGTCCATAATGTCATGATGTCGATGCTATCAAAAATTTTATCTAGTCAATGAGGAATATGTCGACTTGTTGTCCATGCCACATGGTGCGACATAGATAATTTAAAACGTATCTGTCACCAATCATATATATAATGTCCAATTAAAGATATGCTATTAGTAGCATTTTCGGAGAGATTGCTTACTGCTGAACATTCGGCCAGCAGCTATTTCGTGTGTATGGACAGCTTAAAAAGTAATCGTTATTTTCATTTCTATTTCATAAATCGTTGGTGCTTTTAAAATTCTATGGAGAGGGAGGAGCTAGAGACAGACACAAGTTCTTCTGAAATGGCAGCTACAGTCCTCCATAGAACTTTATAAGCACCAACTGTCACCTTCTATCTCGGTAATAGAAATATCTGTATTTACCAAAGACAAATTTTTCCCGTGAATTGATAATTTTGAGAATGAATGATCAGTCCAGGAGGAGACAGAAGAGGATTTCTCCAATAGGATATATTACAAAGTTTCTTGTCTACTATTGATCTATAGTGGAAACAATGGTTACTCTTTAAGAGCTAGTGAATATTTAAGATATTATAGTAATCAGGGAGGCAGGGATTTTTATGACCTTCCGCTTTAAGAACAATAAATTCAACCTGTCTCCAATCTGAAATGGATAATAACGGGACAAAGGACTACTTCATCTGAGATATCGAAGTTCTTTAAATAAAATTTCAACAATTAGTTCCAGACCTTGTCCACATTTCTCCTATTCGTGACCCTGTGAGAGCACTTAGCTCAGCCGTTTCATGCACCCCCTTTTCTGGCCCCTAACTCCCTAATAAATAAATTGAACGACTGTGGAATGCATATATACTTGTACTGGGTGTCTGGACATGTAATGAATCAGTAACCCTATGGCTGCCCAGAAACACCGGTATTTGGCATGTTTAGCCAGAAGGTAAAGGATTTCTGCTTCTCTGGACTGGTCCAACATTTTTCTTACTAGAGAATATAGCTGAAAAATTTCAATTGCAAATAGTCTTGGTCAAAATATTTTATTTGTATATACAGCTCTTATGCAGAACTACAGTATGTGTCTCCATGGTTACAGACTACAAACAAACCCTGCATAGTCAGATCTTGCAATTATATTCTTTTCCGTCTATTCCGATAGCACTTTCAGATGGGAATTTTTTTAATAAGTCTGCAACAAGGGCCTTCTCGTACTGCACCATTTCATTAGGCCTGTCCTTCGTGGGAATAAGTGCCAGAATGTTCTCCTTCTAGCGTGGGTCTAGAAGTGTCACCAACCAGTAATGACTGTCACCCAAAATTTGGACAACGCGAGGGTCACGGGAAAGGCAGCGTAACGTAAACTCAGCCATGTGTTCCAGACTGCTAACAGGCAAGACTTCCATGTCCTCACCAAGAGGACAACTGACCATGCTCTCCTCCTCATCCTCCTCCTCCTCCCTGTCCTCAGGCCATCCACGTTGAATAGACGGTATGACATTTGTGCAGGTAGTACCGTCTATAGCGCAGGAAACTAGCTCCTGCTCTTCCTCCTCCTCTTCCTCATTGTCACCCAATCCACATTGGGATGAGATGAGGCTGGGCTGTGTGGAATCACCCTGTATGGTTCCTTCCTCCATCTCATCGTGCTCCACCTGCAATGCATCCTCTTTAATTGTGAGCAGAGCGTTTCAGAAGACAGAGAAGTGGGATGGTGACGCTTATTATGGCATCATCGCCGTTCACCATCTTGTTGGAGTCCTCAAAGTTTTGGAGGATGGTACATATGTCTGACATCCATGTCCACTCCTGAGGTCTTATCTGTGGAGTCTGAACTGAATACCTACGGCCTTGTTGATGCTGGTAGTCAACAACTGCCCTCTTCTGCTCATAAATCCTTCCCAACATCTGCAATGTGGAGTTCCAATGCGCGGGGGCATCGCACACCAGTCGGTGAGCTGGAAGCTGCAAACGCTGCTGAAGCACAGCAAGGGCGGCGGAAGCTGTAGCTGACTTTCTAAAATGGGCACACAGGCGGCGTACTTTGACAAGCAGATCCGACAGATCCGGGTAGGATTTGAGAAACTGCTGAACCACGAGGTTAAGCACATGGGCCAGGCATTGTACGCATGTGAGCTCGCCTCAGAGCTGCCACCAGGTTTCGGCCATTGTCACACACGACCATGCCTGGCTGTAGGTTCAGCAGTGTCAGCCACAGATCTGCCTGCTCTTTCAGAGCTGTCCACAACTCTTCAGTGTTGTGTGGTTTGTCACCTAAGCATATTAGGTTCAGCACAGCCTGTTGCCGCTTGGCCGAGGCAGTGCTTTCAGGTTGTAACTGATGCGGTCATTTCGGAGATGGAGGCTGAAGAGGAGGAAGAGGTGCAGGGGCTGTAGAATGTGGGGGCAACCCTGATTGACCCAGGGCCCGCAATCCTTGGCATCGGGAGGACATGTTCTGTCCCAATGTCCGACTGGGTCCCGGTTTCCACTATATTAACCCAGTGTGCCGTCAGCGAGATGTATCGTCCCTGCCCACAAGCACTTGTCCATATGTCCGTGGTTAGGTGGACTTTCTCAGTAACTGCGTTGTTGAAGGCACGGTTAATGTTGTGGGACACGTGCTTGTGTAATGCGGGGACGGCACACCGAGAGAAATAGTGGTGGCTGGGGACCGAGTACCGAGAGACGGCCGCCACCATCAGGTTGCAGAAAGCTTCTGTCTCCACGAGCTTAAAAGGCAACATTTCGAGCGCAAGCATTCGAGAAATGTGTGACTTTAGTAGTGTGGCCTGTGGAGCGTTGGCTGTGTATTTGCGCTTGCGCTCCAAGGACTGGGGTAGGGACAAATGAACGCTATGCTGGGGCAAGGACATGGACGTGCTTGCTGATGGTGCTACTTGAGAGTGTGCAACGACAGGTGCAGGGCGGGAGGCATCTTGGCATGCGCCATGGACAGGGGATTGGCGTGCACTCACAACAGCAGAACAAGTAGTGGTGTCACTCGCAGACACTGTTGCTGGACCCTGGGGTTTGGCCCACTTAGTCGGGTGCTTTGCTGCCATGTGCCTGATCATGTTGGTGGTGGTTAGGCTGCTAGTTTTGCTACCCCTGCTGATGCTGGCCTGGCAGGTGGTGCAAATGGCATTTTTGGGGTTATCTGCAGTCTTTATAAAATAACAAGACATCCTCCTGACTTTATGGCAATTGTGTCTCATCATCATCATCATCCACCTCTTGCGACAGTAATTGCACTTTCCCACCGTCGCCTTCGTGTGACCGTGGCTGCTCCAATATTTGGGCACAGCTACACGCGTTCTCCTTTTGACTCGCCTGAAGCTGGTCGGGCGAGAAGCCCGAATCTACAAATGGAAAAGTGAACAGCTCTTTTGAGTGTCCAAGTGTGGGATCAGTTGTCTCCGGGCACTTGGCATGATGGGAGGAAGGAGGATCAGGGTGAGGAATATGCGGTCCAGACTCACGGCTATTGAGACTTGACCATGTGGAAGACAGGGTAGTGGTGGTGGCAAACTGACTGGAAACATTATCTGCTATCCAACCAACAACCTTTTGACACTGCTCTGGGTTCAATAGTGGTGTCTCCTAGTAATTGGGACAGGAAGGTCGAGCGACAAGATGTGGGTGTTTGTTGTGGCACAATTTCAGCATGCCTACGGCCACGTCCTTGGCCTCTGCATGCACCATCACATCCACTTCCCCATCCCTTGCCACGCACCTTGCCCATTTTAAATGGATGATAATATTTTCCACGTTCACGAGAAATGGCTGATTTTGGAATGCAGTTATATGCGATACCTCTGACAGAGAACCATGATTTTAAATAGCAGGCCTGTAAATTACTAATATTATTCTACACAGAGACCTAGTGTGAATAGCTTGACCGACACACTGCAACGAAATGAAAAGGGAAGAAATGGCTGATTTTGCAATTCTCTTATAGGTGATATGTCTGACAGAGAACCACAGTTTCAAATAGCAGGCCCGTAATTTACTAATACTATTCTTCACAGACACCTAGTGTGAATAGCTTGACAGACACACTGCAACAGAATGGAAATGGAAGAAATGTCTGATTTTGGAACAGTCTTATAGGTGATATGTCTGACAGAGAACCACAGTTTTAAATAGCAGGTCTGTAAATTACTAATACTATTCTTCACAGACACTTAGTGTGAATAGCTTGACCGACAATGCAACAGAATGGAAATGGAAGAAATGGCTGATTTTGGAACACTCTTATAGGTGATATGTCTGACAGAAAACCACAGTTATAAAAAGCAGGCCTGTAATTTACTAATACTATTCTTCACAGACACCTAGTGTGAATAGCTTGACCGACACACTGCAACAGAATGGAAATGGAAGAAATGTCTGATTTTGGAACAGTTTTATAGGTGATATGTCTAACAGAGAACCATGGTTTTAAATAGCAGACCTGTAATTTACTAATACTATTCTTCACAGAGACCTAGTGTGGATAGCTTGACCGACACACTGCAACAGAATGGAAAAGGAGGCCAATATTTTCCACGTTTAGTTCAAATTTCTGGATTTTTATAGCTGCAATATGGAACAGATCTGGCTGTATTCTGGAGTGCTAACAAGCAAATGGAGCAGAAAAATGGTGTACTCTGGATTGCTTTTTAAGCAAATAACCAGGATTAAGATAAAAAAAAAATTGTCCTGGCCCCTGATATCTGGGGCTATGTCTACAAATATCTGTAACTATTACAGCAGCAGCAGACAGGACGTTCAATGGACCCTCTTGCACTATATGCACTGCAGTCTGCCACATACACTGCCTGCCTGCCCAACTCCTGCTATCACCACTGAATATATGCAGCTGGATTAGTCCTCAGAAGGACTGTTAGTTCAGTTGGATATATATACTAGCTATTGAACCCATTCTACCCCCGGGTGGCGAGCATTTTCATTGGTATATGATCCCCCATCCTGTTATGTGCTGCCCCCATCCTGTTATGTGCTGTCCCCATCCTGCGCCCCCATCCTGTTATGTGCTGTTCCCATCCTGGTATTTGTGTTGCCCCCATCCTTGTATTTGTGCTGCCCCCATCCTGGTATTTGTGGCCCCTATCCTGGTATTTGTGCTACCCAATCCTGTTCCCCCATCCTGTTATGTGCTGCCCCCATCCTATCCTGGTATGAATGGCACCCCTCATCCCTATCCTGGTATGCATGGTACCCCTCATCCCTATCCTGTTATGCACGGTACCCCTCATCCCTATCCTGGTATGTATGGCATCCCTCATCCCCAATCCTGGTATGTATGGCACCCCTCATCCCCAATGTTGGTATGCATGGCACCCTTTATCCCAATCCTGGTATGCATGGCACCCCATCCCTCATCCTGGTATGTATGGCCCCCTCATCCCCAATCCTGGTATGTATGGCCTCCTCAGCCTTATTCTGGTATGCATGGGCCCCTCACCCCCATCATGATATGCATGGCACTCCTCATCCTCCAATCCTGGTATGCATGGCACCCCATCCCTCATTCTGGTATGTATGGTACCCCCCATCCCTATCCTGGTATGCATGGTACCCCATTCCTCATCCCTATCCTGGTATGTATGGTACCCCTCATCCTGGTATGGATGGTACCCCTCATCCCTATCCTAGTATGCATGGTACCCCCTCATCCCTATCTTGGTATGTATGGTACCCCTCATCCTGGTATGCATGGTACCGTCATCCCTATCTTGGTATGTATGGTACCCCTTCATCCCTATCTTGGTATGCATGGTACCCCCTCATCCCTATCCTGGTATGCATGGTACCCCCTCATCCCTATCCTGGTATGCATGGTACCCCCTCATCCCCAATCCTGATATGTATGGTACTCCTCATCCCCAATCCCTGGTATGCATGGCACCCCTCATCCCCAATCCTGTTATGCTTGGCACCCCTCATCCCTCATCCTGGTATGCATGGCCCCCTCATCCTGGTATGCATGGTCCCCTCATCCCAAATCCTGGTATGCATGGCACCCCTCATCCCAAATCTGGTATGCATAGCACCCCTCATATCAATCCTGGTATGCATGGCTCCCTCATCCCCAATCCTGGCATGTATGGCCCCCTCAGCCTTATGCTGGTATGCATGGTACCCCTCATCTCCATCTTGGTATGCATGGCACCCCTCATCCCCCAATCCTGGTATGCATGGCACCCCATCCCTCATCCTGGTATGTATGGTACCCCTCATACCCAACCATGGAATCCATGGCACCCCTCATCCCCAATCCTGGTATGTATGGCACCCCTCATCCCCAATCCTGGTATGCATGGCACCCCTCATCCCAATCCTGGTATGTATGATGCCCCTCATCCCCAATCCTGGTATGTATGGTTCCCCTCATCCCCAATTCTGGTATGCATGGCACCCCTCATCCCCAATCCTGGTATGCATGGCACCCCTCATCCCCAATCCTGGTATGTATGGTACCCCTCATCCCTATCCTGGTATGCATGGCACCCCTCATCCCTATCCTGGTATGCATGGCACCCATCATCCCAATCCTGGTATGCATGGCACCCCTCATCCCCAGTCCTAGTATGCATGGCACCCCATCCCTCATCCTGGTATGTATGGTACCCCTCATCCCCAATCCTGGTATGCATGGCATCCCTCATCCCCAAACCTGGTATGTATGGTACCCCTCATCCCTATTCTGGTATGCATGGTACCCCCTCATCCCTATCCTGGTATGATTGGACCCTCATCCGTATCCTGGTATGCATGGTACCCCCTCATCCCTATCCTGGTATGCATGGTACACCATCCCTCATCCTGGTATGCATGGTACCCCCTCATCCCTATCCTGGTATGTATGGTACCCCGCATCCCTATCCTGGTATGCATGATACCCTTCATGCCCAATCCTGGTATGCATGGTACCCCATCCCTCACGCTAGTATGCATGGTACCCCCTCATCCCTATCCTGGTATGCAGGGTACCCCATCCCTCATCCTGGTATGCATGGTACGCCCTCATCCCTATCCTGCTATGCATGGTATCCTTCATCCCCAATCCTGGTATGTATGGCCCCCCTCATCCCTATCCTGGTATGCATGGTACCCCATCCCTCATCCTGGTATGCATGGTACCCCCTCATCCCTAGCCTGGTATGCATGGCACCCCTCATCCCTATCACGCTGCACACACACAAAAAATAAACACTTATACTCACATTTCTTCTCTGTGCTCCAGCGCTGCGTCCCATTCTGCCGGAGGCTGGGGGAGGAGTGTGGTTCCAGAGTACGCATGTGCCCATACCGCGCTGTCCGGCGCCATTTTGCTGAAGACATACTGCAAATGTGTCTTCAGTAAAATGGCACCGGATAGCATGCTATGTACATGCGCCAATTCCGACGCCGCACTCCTGCCCCAGTTTCCGGCCAGGACAGAGGTGCTGCGGCAACGCTCCTCCCGGTCAGGTAAGTATGTAAGTATGGCGCCGAAGATCGCGGTATGCGTTCAGTGCCTACGCACACCGCGATCTCTGGTGCCATACACTCCTTACCTGTAACGGCTCCATGCGTTCTTCTGTCTGGAGCCAGACTGTGCAGGTGCGTTGCACTTGCGCAATCTATAAAGGCTTCGGACAGAGGGACGCATCTACGATTATATTATAGAAGTTATAGAATACCTATACTAACTATAAACAAGCAAATCTCTCCCTAGCTCAGGAGCACCTCTCCCTACTCTGCCTGATTCCAGAGTGACTGTGACGAGCATAGCGGGGCCAGGTCTGATATAGGCCTGATGACGCTGTGCGGACAGCCAATCACTGTAATGCCCACAACCAACATGGCTGTGGCATTACAATGAGTGGCAGGCAATCTCTGCAAGTTCATTGGCTCTCCAAAGAGTGCCAAACATGCAGGGAGGGAACTCGAGTTCCCGCCCAAGCAACCCGGAAATACTCGACGAGCGCCGAGCTGGTCGAGCACCGTGATGCTCGGGCGAGTATCGGGCAGTGGCGAACATGTTCGCTCATCACTACTTAAGACCTATCAACAATAAAAATGTATGATTAGTGGCCAGTCCCCTCCAATCCCAAAAAGTGATCATACATGTACATTACTGTAATTTTCTATAGAATTGGTGGACTTAGCCCAAAACTGTACTTTACTATCTCAGTCAGTAGCATAGACAATGAATGGAGCAGCTGTTTGATACATCCATGACCAATGCTTCTATCAAACCAGGGACATGGTACCCTTGGTCCTTTGATCATGGGGGTCCGTTGATTCGGATACTCAATGATTATACATTTAGCACTCAACTTGCAGAAAGTCTTCAAAGCCATCTTCAGCTTTAGAGTAGATCAGTGCTTGGCTGAGTTCTTCCACCCCTTCGTATTGTTGATTATCGGGGATTTCAGCACCCGGACGCCCACCAATCCAAACTTCTAACAAATCTTAGTACATGTCAAAGTTTTTCTAATACAGCAGTTACACTTTACATCCAAAAAATAATATTTTTACTAGTTAGCAGCACTTGTTGGTTCTGCACCGGTCTATCGACACTATGAACCTTCAGCCTGACCTCAGAGTTTAACCCACATATATCATCCTCAACTTTACAATGACTTACAGAGTTATTAACTGAAACCAGACAAGGATTTCACTTACACTATACTAATTCTCTCCATGCCGTAATTTATAGAGTAATAAACTGAAAAAAGAACCGATCAAAAGGTCAAGGTAATAGTAATTATAACGCAATCCCTCTACTGCACAGGATAGCGGATTTATGGGTCATACCATTTTCGATCTTCATCCTGCTGCCCACATGGTTGTATCCACAGTCACTTAGTGATTTTTTATTCTTTGGTTTGAGATGTGGTGCCTTGAATTTTTGAATTCTTATAGACTGGCTCAGGCAGTGGGTCTCCACCTGAATATTCAGGTAGTTGCCATCCTTGCTTCCAGTGGAGACTGCCTTTCTGAACTTCAAGGACCTAGTGACAAACCCAGCTCTGCTACATCACTAGACTCTGCTATTCCATTGGTCTGGTCTGTCTTGGACCTTGTGACAAACTCAATTTTGCTACATTACTGGGATTCTGCTGAATCACTGCCAGCTAGTCACTCGACTCTCTGACAAACCCAGCTGAGTCTACTCAGCTTTACCGCTGTGATACTTCGGCCTGGACTCTGTGACTAACTAAGCACTGCCACTGAGATAACCATACTATACCACAGTGCCACAACATCGCCGAGCCCACCCTACTTCCTACTTAACTCTGCTACTCCTCTTATCATTACTTCAACTCTGCTCCATCAGATTCCATGACTACTGTTTGCTTCTTCTGTTCCATTTCCATGTCTTCCGTTATACCATCAGGATCTCTCTCCTGCAGCAATTTCACCAGTACGTGCTGTTTCACAACTGCTCTTTTGGATTAAGGGCTTCAAGGATCCACCTCTCCAAGACACTTTTTATAATCATTATTCTTCTCCAGAGTTTGAATTCGATGATCCTTCACCCTATTCACATCTTGGCCATTTTGCCCCATTAATGACCAGGCACAGTTCTGCTTTTTTTAGTGCATGAAGATTTGAAAATGAAAATAGTTTTTCAAGTTCAGTTTTTTAAATAATGTTTGCATTCTTTTTTGTGATATTTACTTTTTTTTTTTTTTGTAAAATCAGTATTAGTACCCTTAAAATACATATTTAAATTGAGTTCCTTCTTTAACAGTTATTTTGTAGATAAGGGAGCTATAAATATGGGTCCTCAGGAGCAGGGCTATAAGTGTAGTTTATGCTAGTTGTTTTTTGTCTTTTTTGGGGGGGTTAATCATTATTACGATGTTACATACCAGTCTACTTTTGCGTCAGCCCCTGTTCCCTTCTCCTTCAGCCTACTTTCTCTGCTTTGATCCATACCAGGTTTCACAGGTTGCCTAGTGAACTCCAGTGACGTAATCACCGAATGCTTTTTAAGGCTGACTCTATCATCAACGTGTATCTGAGTATTGAGTAAGTTAGTATTCAATTACCCTGTGCTTTGGATGTAGCCTCATCAATTCTCCCAGCTGTTTATCTTTTCTGCAAACCCCTATGGTTTCCACATCCGACATCTTCTTTCTGGCTCAGACCTGCTGATTAACCCTTCGTCTGCTGCAAGCATAATGAACTCCTCTCTGGACTTGTTCAAACCACAAACGCTGCTTCATTCGAGTGTGTCTTCTCTATAGACATGTTTGCCTTCTAATCTCTTTTGGCAGAGGCTACACATTGTTTGCTTATTAACCCTTTGTCTGCTGTAAGCATAGCAAACTTTCCTCTGGACTTGTTCATATCACATTACGCTGTAGCAATTTCTGCACTTACTATACTTCTTCAGTTCCTGTGTTTGTCTACACCCCTGACTCTGTGACTTCTGGTGTGTCACTTGTCTGCCTGCCGTCCAGATAACACTGTTGCCTTGGTCCTCATTTTTCCACGTGCCATGAAGTCCTTCCCGCTGTGCCATCACCTTTTGTCCGTGTGTTCACTCTGCCCTGCGGCTTAGTGAATCCACCTTACTTGGTAAGCCCTAATATACGATCATTCGTTCCCATACTGTTTGCATTATTCTCAGCAGCACATCTTTTTAATAAGGTAAAATGTGCTGCCAACCGACAATAACTTTTAAGGCTACATAAAAGAGTTGTCGATAAGCCAACAAAGGATCATTTACTCATTTCATGGCAGATTTATGGCATGTTTATTTAGGCCATGAATGTTCTTACTGATGGTCATTGGCCTAAAAAGCTTAGGGATTAAAAAAAGATGTCTAACTTCTGACCTCCACAGTAGGTTCCAGATTGACCTTGGATATATATGGAATTCTTCCAGGTTTCTACAGATCCAAGAAACATTCAACAGCCAATCAGATATCATATAAGTTATAGAAGGAAGAAAAATGTTTGGCTGTCATGATTTATTTCGTCCATGGGATTGTCATTGGTACTATACAGGTTAAGTATATAACCTTGAACACTTGGCACTATGTTGACGGCCCCACTCCACACTGGCGCAGATTCATTAAAGATAGCTCCATTACCTAATGAGTTGGTCTTGGTTTGTTGCACACAAGATCTATTCTTTAACAAGCCAACTTCTACATCAGGTCACATGAGGTCTCGTAGGGCTTACCTTTCTAGGTCAATGGAAAATCATCATTATTATTAATTTATTTTTCAAATTGCCCTTGGCCGTGCTATTTCGCTGTCACCTTAGCCCTATGTCGTTGTAACCCAATAGATGCAGGTATACGTCAATGAAAGTAGGTAATATGTTAAATTATACCTGGGCCGACAGATATTTAACACCGGTGAAGATAAATGAACCCGACCTCCATCTGTCTGATCCCACCTCACCTTGGTGAAAGGTGTTGCGGGGCCATCTATTCAAAGTCAGTGCACCCAAATAAGGGCACCTAGTAAGACACAGGGATCAACTGCAAACCCAAAACTATGTGTTAGGATCATAAAGGTAAACTTTCGGTATATTATCACACATGTCCATATTTTAGGCTAACAGCTGTGCTTTATCCGAAGGTAAAACATCTTGACAAATACTTGTCCTTGGATCTTAACACTATGGTATTAAAAAAGAAATCACTTATAGGTTTGGTCCTATTCAATTTTAAAGCTAAAAAATTACTGGGAGTTCCTAGGCTCCCTCAGGTTGTGTCTTTATAGTCTGGTTTTAATCTAGTATAATTTTATTGAAATTTCATTATGTAATTTTTAGAATGTTCAAGCTAGAGAACAAAGCTCGGCACTATCAAACAATTCATTGGACCCCCAATTGGGGTTATCACTGAAAATGCATCATGTTCACTGCACGGTGGTTATCTGATGCTTGCAAACAGCTAATTCAGTGTGCATATAAGGGAAAAAGCCGGCGGCACTCACCAACAGTTAAAATCCATTTTTTTTATTTCCAAATCACTTGAAAACTAACAGTAGAAAGTAGGATACATAAGCATGCATGTAGTGTGCATGTTCCCCTAGTGAAGTTTGCAATAAAAAAATATTGCAAACTTCACTAAGGGAGCATGCACAATACAAATAAAATAGATGGATTTCAACTGTTGGTGAGTGCCGCTGGCTTTTTCTTCTATATACACACCACAATAATCAAAGCTCCACATTTCTGATGCAAAGCTCCAAAAACCTAGAATTAGGGGGAGAAATTCCAGTTGCCTATGGCCACCACTAGGAGCGACTGACAACATGATGTTTAACTGCATCTGCACAGTGGATTTGGATCTCTGTGATGTAAAAGTTGAGCTATAAAAGTATATTAAGAAATCACTCTAGAGAGGTGACGCCCTTCCTTTTGCTTACTCCAGATTTGGTTGGTATTTTTTAATCCAAGGTCTAAGTACAATAAAAAATTATATTGTGGTACCATGTTAGCCAGAAAAATTGATGTAAATACTTTTATGCCAAAATATGACAAAAGTATTCTTGGAGTGATACCTTTATTGGCTAACCAGAACAAAATATATATATTTGCAAGCTTTCAATGCACAGAGGCTCCTTCTTCAGGCAGGATTACAAATGAATTAATAAGATAAGAGCACAACATTTAAGAGATATTACAACAAGACATTTTTGTTCATAAGGTGTAAGGGTGATGCCTCTTGACAATATGACTCCATTTAACACCTGGATTTATGACACACTATATGGTACAATTCACACCTCAACCAGACGGTCTCCAGATAACTAAGAGAACATTCCCACTGCCTCTCCATTTGCTACCAAATATCTAATTTGATTTCCTTTGTCTTATCTTTAAGAGGCATCACCCTTTCCACCTCATGAACAAATGTCTTGTTGCAATATCTCTTAAATGTTGTGCTCTTACCTTATTACTTCATTTGTAAACCTGTCCGAAGAAGGAGCCTCTGTGCTCTGAAAGCTTGCAAATATATATTTTGTTCTGGTTAGCCAATAAAGGTATCACTCCGAGAATACTTTTGTCACCTTTGGGCATAAAAGTATTTGCATCAATCCAAGGTCTAAAAATTTCAAACTAAGTTATAGTTTATTTTAATTGATTCTCAGCTTCTTCCAAAAATGTTCAGATCTTTCAAAAGCTTTGTTCCTGATTCTCATAATGAAGAGAATACAGGTGCATCTCACAAAATTAGAATATCATCAAAAAGTTAATTTATTTCAGTTCTTCAATACAAAAAGTGAAACTCATATACTATATAGAGTCACTACAAACAGAGTGATCTATTTCAAGTGTTTATTTCTGTTAATGTTGATGATTATGGCTTACAGCCAATGAAAACACAAAAGTCATTATCTCAGTAAATTAGAATACTTTATAACAACAAATTGAAAAATGTTTTTAAAATGTGAAATGTTGGCCTACTGAAATGTATGTTCAGTAAATGCCCTCAATACTTGGTCGGGGCTCTTTTTGCATCAATTACTGCATCAATGCGGCGTGGCAAGGAGGCGATCAGCCTGTGGCACTGCTGAGGTGTTATGGAAGCCCAGGTAGCTTTGATAGCAGCCTTCAGCTCGTCTGCATTGTTGGGTCTGGTGTCTCTCATCTTCCTCTTGACAATACCCCATAGATTCTCTATAATAGATTCTCTATGGGGTTAAGGTCAGGCGAGTTTGCTGCCAATCAAGCACAGTGATACTGTTGTGTGTAAACCAGGTATTGGTACTTTTGGCCGTGTGGACTGGAGCCAAGTCCTGCTGGAGAATGACATTTCCATCTCCAAAAAGCTTGTCGGCAGAGGGAAGCATGAAGTTCTCTAAAATGTCCTGGTAGATGGTGGCGCTGACTTTGGTCTTGATAAAACACAGTGGACCTACACCAGCAGATGACATGGCTCCCCAAACCATCACTGATTGCGGAAACTTCTCACTAGACTTCAAGCAGCTTGGATTGTGGCCTCTCCACTCTTCCTCCAGACTCTGGGACCTTGTGGAGTGTGTCAATGATTGCCTTCTGGACATCTGTCAAGTCAGCAGTCTTCCCCATGATTGTGGAGCCTACTGAAACAGACTAAGGGACTTTTTTAAACACTTAGAAACTCTTTGCAGGTGTTTTTTGTTAATTTTTTTTAATTTACTGAGATAATGACTTTTGTGTCTTCATTGGCTGTAAGCCATAATCATCAACATTAACAGAAAAAAACACTGGAAATAGATCACTCTGTGTGTAATGACTCTATATAATATGACTTTCACTCTTTGTATTGAAGAACTGAAATAAATTAACTTTTTGATGATATTTTATTTTTTTCTATATACACTGCTCAAAAAAATAAAAGGAACACTTAAACAACAGAATATAACTCCAAGTAAATCAAACTTCAGGGAAATCAAACTGTCCACTTAGGAAGCAACACTGATTGACAATCAATTTCACATGCTGTTGTGCAAATGGAATAGACAATAGATGGAAATTATTGGCAATTATCAAGACACCCTCAATAAAGGAGTGGTTCTGCAGGTGGGGACCACAGACCACATCTCAGTACCAATGCTTTCTGGCTGATGTTTTGGTCACTTTTGAATGTTGGTTGTGCTTTCACACTTGTGGTAGCATGAGACGGACTCTACAACCCACAGAAGTTGCTCAGGTAGTGCAGCTCATCCAGGATGGCACATCACATCAATGCGAGCTGTGGCAAGAAGGTTTGCTGTGTCTGTCAGCGTAGTGTCCAGAGGCTGGAGGCGCTACCAGGAGACAGGCCAGTACACCAGGAGACATGGCGGGGGCCGTAGGAGGGAAATAGCCCAGCAGCAGGAGCGCTACCTCCGCCTTTGTGCAAGGAGAAACAGGAGGAGCACTGCCAGAGCCCTGCAAAATGACCTCCAGCAGGCCACAAATGTGCATGTGTCTGCACAAACGGTTAAAAACCGACTCCATGAGAGTGGTATGAGGGCCCAACGTCCACAGATGGGGGTTGTGCTCACAGCCCAACACCGTGCAGGATGCTTGGCATTTGCCACAGAACACCAGGATTGGCAAAGTCGCCACTGGTGCCCTGTGCTCTTCACAGATGAAAGCAGGTTCACACTGAGCACATGTGACAGACGTGACAGAGTCTGGAGATGCCGTGGAGAGCGATCTGCTGCCTGCAACATCCTTCAGCAAAAACGGTTTAGCAGTGGGTCAGTAATGGTGTGGGGTGGCATTTCTTTGGAGGGTCGCACAGCCCTCCATGTACTCGCCAGAGGTAGACTGACTGCCATTAGGTACCGAGATGAGATCCTCAGACCCCTTGTGAGACCATATGCTGGTGCGGTTGGCCCTGGGTTCCTCCTAATGCAGGACATTGCCAGGCCTCATATGGCTGGAGTGTGTCAGCAGTTCCTGCAAGATGAAGGCATTGAAGCTATGGACTGGCCCGCCCGTTCCCCAGACCTGAATCCGATTGAGCGCATCTGGGACATCATGTCTCGCTCCATCCACCAACGTCACGTTGCACCACAGACTGTCCAGGAGTTGGCGGATGCTTTAGTCCAGGTCTGGGAGGAGATCCCACAGGAGACCATCCACAACCTCATCAGGAGCATGCCCAGGCATTGTAGGGAGGTCATACAGGCACGTGGAGACCACACACACAATACTGAGCCTCATTTTGACTTGTTTTAAGGACATTAGATCAAAGTTGGATCAGCCTGTAGTGTGTTTTTCCACTTTAATTTTGGGGGTGACTCCAAATCCAGGCCTCCATTTGTTAATAAATTTGATTTCCATTGATTTTTTTGTGATTTTGTTGTCAGCACATTCAACTTTGTACAGAACAAAGTATTCAATGAGACTATTTCATTCATTCAGATCTAGGATGTGTTATTTGAGTGTTCCCTTTATCTTTTTGAGCAGTGTATATACACACACACAATACTATGTTCTAGTTTTACGTAGTGCAATAGTTTTAAGCAGGTGCGGCAAAAATGCTGCAAAAAATAGAAGTGTAAATAGTTTATTGTGATCAATTAACAAAATCCTAAGTAAATAGACAAAAGAGAACTCTAAATCAAATCAATACTTGGTGTGACCGCCCTTTGCATTCAAAACAGCATCAGTTCTAGGTAAATTTGCACAAAGTTAATGATTTTGTAGGATTATAGTCAGTTGTATGAGTAACCAATTAAGACAAACTTGTGATAATGATCGTCAATTTCATACGTAGGCTGAAACACAGGCATTAACTGAAACAGAAACAGCTGTGTAAAAGGCTTAAATCTGGGTGAGGAACCACCAAACTTTGCTATGTGACAATGTGGAAGAAAGTTTCATATCACAGGTCAAACACCATGGCAAGACAGAAGGTAGTTATACTGCATCAGCAAGGTCTCTCCCAGGCAACTATTTCAAAGCTGACTGGGGTTTCTAAATGAGTTTTTCAAACTCTTTTGAAGAACCATTAAGAAATGGGCAATGTTGAGCACTATAGACATAATGGTCGTTCAGGGAAACTTAGCAGAAAAAAGAAGCATCATGTTTTTTCCATTCGAATTTGGAAACTGTCCAGCAGTGCCATCAGCTCATAACGGTCAGCAGCCAGTGGGATACAGCTACACCCATCTACTGTTCACATGTACTGTTCATGGAAGAACTGTGGACAAAAAGCCATATCTTCAACATGGAATCAAGGCCAAATGACTCAACTATACACTATAAAACATAGGAACTGTAGTATGGCTCAGTGGGTAGCACTGTTGCTTTGCAATTCTGGGGACTGGGGTTCAAATCCCACCAAAGACAACATCTGCAAGGAGTTTGTATGTTCTCCCTGTGTTTGCATGGATTTTCTCCGGATTCTGTGGTTTCCTCCCTCACTCCAAAGATATACTGGTAGGGAATTTAGATTGTGAGCCCCAATGGGGAGAGTGATGATGAAGTATGTAAAGTGCTGTGGAATATGATAATGCTATATAAGTAATTAAAATAAAAAAAAACGGGCTGCAGA
Source organism: Phyllobates terribilis (assembly GCF_046119375.1). Taxonomy (NCBI): domain Eukaryota; kingdom Metazoa; phylum Chordata; class Amphibia; order Anura; family Dendrobatidae; genus Phyllobates; species Phyllobates terribilis. Next base: position 157,594,374 of record NW_027362772.1, read on the forward strand.
AAAATGGCATCAGGTGCTCTGGACTGATGAGTCAAAATTTGAAATATCTGGCTGTAACAGAAGGCAGTTTGTTTGCGGAAAGGCTGGAGAGCGGCACAATAATGAGGGTCTGCAGGAACAGTAAAGCATGGTGGAGTGTCCTTGAAAGCTAGGGGCTGCATTTCAGCAAATAGACTTTGGTCAGGATTAATGATGTCATTAACACTAAGAAATACAGGCAGATAGTTATCCATCGTGCAATACCATCAGTGAGGCACCTGACTGGCTCCAAATTTATTCTGTAGCAGGATGATGACCCCAATCATACAGCCAATGTCATTAATTAACATTTTCAGTGTAAAGAAGAATGAGGAGTCCTGGACGTGATGATCCGGCCCGACAGAGCCCTGTTAACAACTTCATCTAGTCTGGGATTATGCAAAGAGACAGGAGGATATGCACAAGTGACATCTACAGAAGATCTGTGGTTAGTTCTCCAAGATGTTTGGAACAACTCGATACTAAATTCTTTCAAAAACTGTGTACACAGGTATCTAGAAGACTTAAAGGCAATGTTTTTGGTAACAGAAGAGAGAAGATGGTTCTTATTAGTTAATCATAGAACTTATATATTGTTGAATCAAACCTAAACCAATGTAAGATCACTGAAAGACAGACTGTCGGCACTCCCACCGATCAGCTGATTATAGGGAGAGTGCTGCAGTACCATTCGTGGACATTGCACAATATACGGGGCAGTGCCAGTTCTGGTTCACCAAGGTCCCTCCTATCAGCTAGTCTGAATTGCGTTCTATAATAACCTAAGATCTGTGCACTCAAAAGTCCTTCTAACACTTTCCATGCACTTTGTACATTTGCATTCATTTTAGTAGCATTGATTTGTGGTTGTAGGTAAATATTTTTCGACTTCACTTCCCTAGAAATAAAGGCAATATTTTGTACTACATGAATATTTCCGTAATATATAAAGTAAACATAGAGTAAAACTTATTTGGGGAAAAAAAAAGTTAATGACATTTTTGTCGGCTAGTATGTAATTTGCACAAAAAAAATTAATGAATTGTGAAACAGTAAAAAACGATGGTAAAAACAATTAGCAGTAAATCACTTAACAGCTGCTTATCATGTCATTCACAGGCTACTTATTAATGGCATAATTTATTCATGAAGTGCCAACATGTTTTCCAGAGCTCGCTGAGTAGGGTGTGAGTGCAGATTGTGCTGTATTCTAATATGCCGTATACCTATTTTGTGAGTAATAGTAATTTGGTGACATGTTATCAGTAAATTAGCAGTCCAGATCACCTTTTCATATGTCATAGATGCATGTGAGAAGATAACGTTGGTGAAGTCTGTGATCTTGTACCACCACTTACGTCCAGAATGAAAGGATCTATAAAGAGATCAGCTAGTGCAGTTGACTCGCCCCCTGGGCCGTGGGGTACCCGGAACCGGGCCTTCTAGTGTACGGTGCTGATGGGGGAAGTAGTGGCAACCCGATCCCGTGGCTCAGGGTGGTCAGACCAAATGGTGGCAGTCTATTTATCAGTGTTTTGAATGTCCGACTACGCCACCCGTGGATTGCGGTCAGGGATAACCGCCGCTGCAAGGCAGACCGCTGAGGCTGGTGTTAGAGTGCAGCACAGGGGTAGGATAACTCCCCACGGGAAGAGTGTAGCCTCAGGGCAATGTAGGTGGATGCTGGGGGTGATGGTGCAGGCGCAGCAGAAATCACACAGAGTCCAATGATGCAGTCCTGGGTTTTTACTCACTGTTGTTATCCGAGTCACTTCTGTCAGCAATGACTGCCCAAGCCGTTCTGCGTCCACCAGGTGAGGGGCTCGGTCAACCCCCAGGCACTTCAGGAGTATGGCACAGGACCCCCTTCTGTCCTTTCTCTGGCCTCTCGTGCCCCACCAGTGACCAAACTTCTGTTCAGCTACCGCGGACCTTTGCGGGCAAACGTTTCTCCTCCGCTTCCCGCTATCCTATATGGTGCCTTCCTAGCAGGTTTGGCGGGGGGTCGCACCAATATATGATCACGACCTCCGGTTCTTGGCTGAGGGATGATTTACCTCCACCAACTTGGAAATCCGGTACCCTTCTATAGCCTGACCCTTCACCCGATATAACGCGGGTTTGCAACGGTTGCTGTCCGTTCTGCTCTCTCTTAGGGTCCCTTCTGCCTTCTTGTTTCTGGAGCCTTTCTACTCCTCTGTCTCTCCTCTTTCCTTCATTCTCCTTCTCCTCTTCTCCTCTCTGGCCCCGGCCTCTTCTCTAGGCCTGCCTTCTGAGCAGAGCTCCTACAGAGCCTCTGCTCCCTGTCACCTCTCTACTGTACTGAACACTGAACTAAGATGGCTCCCACCTTTTATCTGCTTCTCTGTGTCTGAGCTCAGGTGACCAGCACCCAATGAGCTCCTTCCTATTCTCCAGAAACCGTCCCCTTCTGCTTCTACATCACTGGGTTCTCTCCCCCCTCCCCACTCCAGCCAGTGACATGGTCAGTTGTGCCTGCATTCAAATGGGAGCACCGTCGAGCTGTCCCCCGGAAATGGGGTGAGTGTGTGTATGCAGCTACTGAGCCCTGATCCATACTCCTGGGAGTGAAATATCACACCTCTGGTTGAGGTGCAATACCCCTGTAGCAACCGAACCCTCGGGGCGCTACACAGTCTGTGTATTCAATAAGCATCGCATTCAGTTACCACATGTACTTTTAGACCACGGCCCCACTATCAGTATTTGGTCAGTATTCGGTCAGTATTTTTTCTCAGGAGTGGGAGCCAAAACCAGGTGAGGAACAATCAGAGAAAAGGTATAATAGAAACAAGTGCACCAATTCTGCATTTATCACCCACTCCTGGTTTTGGCTTCCACTGCTGAGAAAAAATACTGACCAAATACTGATAGTGGGGTCATGGCCTTAGAGTTTGCCTCACCATCCACTTTACTCAGCTGGCTATTCATCTTTTCCATGAACTCCTGCTGGGTTAATCACTATCTGCATTTACTTCCTGGCTTGGACCTGTGGTTAATCATTTGTCTGCTGTAAGCATAACAAACACTCCTCTGTGATCCTGTTCCTGTTCATACTACAACACTGCTACAACAGTATGTAATCTCTGCAAGCAAATATCCAGTTTTCCTGTCCATCACTACTGCCTTGCAGTTAACCATCTATCTGCTGATTGCATTTGTTTCTGCCATTGATCACCTGTCTGCTGATAGCATACAACTCTGTCATTAACCATTTGTCTTCTGCAAAGTCCTGGCTATTGATTATTCATGTTCAGTTCCTGAGTAAATCCACGCTCTTGGCTCTGTGTCTTTTGATTTTCCTGTTCCGCTTGTCTGCTTACCGTCCCAGATACATGCCCCACTTTCCTGGCCCTCACTGATCCACATGCTGTCCAACAAGTTCTGCTCTGCTGTGCCTGCGCCTTTAGTCCATGTTGCTCACCATGAACTATGGCTTAGAGAATCCACCTCACCCTGTGAGCCCTTAACAGTATAGCAAGGGAGCTACTGTTGCAGATTTCAGCTTTCAGGAAAATTATTCAGCACTCAATCATTGTGGGAGAATGAACTGCTTTACTTAAGACATACAGCAACCATTATCTGTATCATTACAACCTAGAGGATTACAGGACAGAATTGCCACAAGTCAAAGAGGTCGTACAGTCTAGAAATGAACTACACACAATCAACAAACTGTAGCAGCGCCACTCACATTTTTTTTTCATAATAGTCCTCCTAGCATAAGCCTGTAGCTGTTGTATATTCCAATAGATACAAGCTAGAATTCTGCAGATATCTATTATATATCAGAAAATCATTTACTGTACATCATGTTCTTGTTTTTCCCTCTTACAAATTTTAAAAACCAGAAGTTGTCAGAAACATTATTGTTGGCAATTCGTGGACCACTATATAGTCCTACCCAAGGGCATTTCTGATTATATAATGTACACAATTCTTTCAATTTTTCTTGCACCGCTGTCGGCATCTATTAGTTTCAGGGTAAGAGATCAACCAGGTACCTCAATGATCATTGGCATCAACTATTCCCAACTTAATAAATGTAAAAAGAGGAAAACTGGAAACATGTCTGGTCAGTGAGATATCTGCCCATCATGCCAACCCTTGGGTCAAAAAAATCCTCTATAGAAGCATTAAAGATATCATATTGGAAAAAAAAACATGAACAGGGTGAATCACAGTGTGTACACATTGTATAGCATTATGAATTCCAAGGAAACACTAACTTTATGAGGGTGTCAGATTAGCTGTGTCAATGCAGAATGCCCCCAGGGTCTGTTTTAATAGGTGAAGGGTGGAGGCAGAAAGCAGCAATGCCAAGAGATTGTATGGCAGGACTGCATTTCTCATGTGAGCGCTAAAAGTGTGAAAGATGCTATGTATACAATGCATTGAAGGCCTTAGTATACATATATATATAACTTGGGTTGGTCTTCCAAAATTATTACTTAAAGGGGTGGTCCGAAATTGACATTGATTTTAGTCCTAAATGTCTAACTATTTAATGTATTAATCAAATCTCTTTTCTTATATACTTTTTTTATTAAAGTCCCTACAGTTCCCTCTTTACTCTAACTGGTTTATTTTTCTTGCATACTTCTGTTTTGATGTTTCGTTTGAGACTTCCCAGTGCATGCTGGGATACTCAAACAGGACTTCATCAGGGGGCAGAGGCTGTGGTGTCCCATCCTGAAATGAAGGGTCATCAGTGACATCCATCTTAGGGGCTGGGCTAATGCCTGCTCTACTGAGCATGCTTCGGTAGTCAATTCCGACGTAAGCTCAGATCGAGATCCCTTGTCACTGTGCAATATTATTTTCACTGCACAGTGACAGTGCACTCCCTCACCTTTTCTGATGAGAAGAGCACACTGTCACTGCACATTGTAAGGAGTGAAGCTGCAAGCAGTGAGAGCAGGGACAAACGCTGCGCCCAAAACACATGTCAGTTTCGGGGTGGGGTTTATCTCTGCTTGCCGCGTTCTCTCCTTACAATGTGTACTTGGTTGTAACTTCTCATTAGAGCTGGCGAGGGAGCGCACTGTCACTGTGCAATGAGAAGAATACTGCACACTGACAAAGGAGCTAATTCTGAGCATATGCTCGAATTTACAACCGGCGCATTCTTAGTAGAACAGGGACTAGCCCAGCCCATGAAATGGATGTCACTGATGATGCTTCATTTCAGGATGGGGAAAAAGGCTGTGCCATTGTCTGCAGCCTCTGCCCCTTGATGATATCCCTTTTGAGTATCCCAGCATGCACTAAGGATTCTCAAATGAAACGTCATGAAAACAGAAGTAGGTAAAAAAAAATAAAGGGAGCGAGACTGGGGTCACATCACCTATTGTGACTGGAGGATCTTGCTTATAGCTGGGTATAGAAGTGTTACCTGTCACTGTAATCCTGCCTCAGATGATAAGGAGCCTGCTGAAAACTCTTTTTAAACAATAGGTCATTTTCTAAGGACTCTCCCTTTAAGGTACAATACTAAAAAAGGACTAAGGACAAAAGGTGTGCCATTTTTTGGGTAATCCCCCACAACCCCTTTAAGTAAGGACCACAATTATAGTTTGTCTTGCCTTGTTCTTTTAGGACTTTTGTTTTTGTTGGTAAAATAATTTGAATGCAAAAAAATGATGTATTTTTTTTATATTCAGAAATTATTAAAACTTATTATTTGTGTTCTCATGTGGGTTTGGAGAGTGATGACAGGATTTGCAATAAATGCTTAAAAAATGGGAGGCAAACTGCTTTGATTACTCTCATGTACTAGAATCTACACTTGGATTTGGCAGTCAAAAGTAGAGAGTTTCCAAGACTATAAGTGTCTTTGGGTGCATGCCAGGGATAAAAAGGATACCTCTATGACAGCACAGATTCTTGAGTGAGGAATGTAACCCTGTATAACAAGACAATACCTAGCAAGGTGTCCTGTCCAACAAGCCTTTGTAATAGCGGCTATATTGGTTTACCAGGTACAGATATAACCAGGCTCGGACTGGTCCACAGGAGAACAGGAGAATCCTCCGGTGGGCCTCCTTGCAGGACTGCGCTCTTCACTCCACCTATATGAGAAGTAGTTGGCGCAATTCATTTGTTTCACTATGTACAGAAAAGGGCATCATCTCAACCTTCATTTAACAAGCTACCCAGTTTATTAGGATATAGAAACATAGGCAAATATGTGAATGAGGGTAATGTGATATTTGCATTTAGCTGAACAGTGAGCCACCAAAGTCAATGTTACTGGTGGGCCCTCGGCCTCCCAGTCCAGCACTCTAATTTAGAGAGTAGCCAAACTTCCATTTTTTTATAATTTTGTCCAACATGGAAAGTTATAAAACTTTGTAAAAAAAAATGAATGCAATTGACTTCCAACCCATTGCTTTTACCCAGCCTATTTCCATGCCTTTAACTGCATTGATATCAAAACATACTTTTGTGGAGAACAGATGATGGCAGCAATGAGTCAGCACCTATCTCCTCCTCTGCAGCGCTGTCTGGATTCCTGTTGTCCTTCTACAGTTTAACCACTAGTGGCTGCGATTGTTCACCTTAATAATTGTGCTGCAATCCCACTCCTTACCACTGGAGGCTGCTGTTGTGTTCTGCAATTGCCCTTTAGTAAAATGGCAGATTCTGAACCTGTGTAATCCATATTGTTTCTTGTTTGGGCCTACTTAAAGCCACATGGATCAGTCACTCATTGCTTGAGTCTAGCTGTTAGCCTAGTTCCAGTCTCCAGCTCCTGAACATTCTTACCCAAACTGTTCTCACCTATCTACAGATTGTTTCCTACAACTCCTTTGTTATATCCAAGAACATCTACTACCGCTTGCTATTCCTGCTCGTGCTCTTTCGGCCACTGGTTTCTAGCAGTGCTACGCCAGTATCATAACAGGATACTCAACCCTTCATCATGGATACTGCCAAGAGAAATTTGGAGGTTTGTTAAAATAAGATAAACTGTTTGCTTACCAATGTCTATGCAGATATGCAAACGCTAAAAACAAAATACACGGCATTTGAAACTCAGACATCTCATAACGTTCACATTTTTGGACAAGCTACGTTTTGGACTTTAAGGGCTTGAGGAAGTTCAAGACGAAATGCTGCTGGGTTAATGATGGCAGTTATTTTATAGGGGCTAATAAACGTAGGTCCCAGCTTCCAAGAAGGAACTTTGAATCTTATATTCCTGGTAGACAACCACACAAAGTCATTCACATTCAGGTCTGGACCTGGCAAGCGTTTTCTGTCAGCCATACATTTATACCAGTCTCACATGATCTTTAAATTACTCAGCACACCCTGCCACACCGAGGAGAGCGACGAAGCAAAGCGTTTCTTGTCAGGAACTCCTGAAGCTCCTCCCCCACTACAGGTACCAAACTGTGGGTTATAACCGTATGCACCGAAGAACGGCGACCTGCCAGTGGATTCTTGACGATGATTATTAATGTCAAATTCGGCCAGCGGTAGGTAGAATGCCCAATCCTCCTGATTTTCAGAAATGAAACACCTGAGGTAGGTCTCCAAATTCTGATTGACACGCTCGGTCTGTCCATTCGACTGAGGTTGGAAGGCAGAGGAAAAGGACAGCTGCACCCCCAGTCAAGAACGGAATGCCTTCCAGAACTTGGAAACAAACTGGATCCCCCGATCTGACACCACATCGGAGGGAACCCCGTGAAGCTTCACAATCTCATTTATGAACACCTGAGCAAGTGTCTTAGCATTGGGAAGTGCTGGTAAAGTGACGAAGTGAACCATTTTACTGAACCTATCTACTACTACCAAACCACCGTTTTGCCTGCAGTAACCGGTAGGTCAGTAATAAAATCCATGGACAAGTGTGTCCATGGCCTGCTAGGAATAGGTAGTGGAAGAAGAGTACCAGACGGACGGGTATGCGAAACTTAAGTACGCGCGCAAATACTACAAGCAGCTACATGTTCAATTACATCACAATGCAACCCCGGCCACCAAAAACGACGAGAGAGGAGGTCCGCGGTTGCCTTACCACCTGGATACCCAGCAAGCACAGAGTTATGATGTTCCTTGATTACTTTACGGCGCAGATCAGGTGGTACAAATAACTTTTTAGAAGGGCAGGAGACAGGGGCATCACCCTGAGCCTCCAGCACTTCACCCTCCAGTTCAGGAAAAAGATCCAAAATAACTACCCCTTTCTGTAATATCGGGGCAGGGTTCTCACGGTCACCACCACCAGGGAAGCTCCGGGACAAAGCATCAGCCTTTACGTTTTTGACCCCTGGACGAAAAGTGACAACAAAATTGAACCTAATAAAAAACAGGGACCATCTGGCTTGCCTAGGGTTGAGACGTTTAGCTGACTGGAGATATGACAGGTTCTTATGGTCAGTAATAACAGTAATAGGATGGACTGCCCCCTCCAACCAGTGTCGCCATTCCTCGAATGCCAATTTGGGAGAGGTACAAAAGGTGGGCACCATCTTAGTTCAGAGAGAAGTCGGTTCAGTGGAGTCAGAGAGAGGATGTGACAGAGCAGGACTCTGTGGATCTCTGCTCCAGACGCGGGTCTAGCCTGTGAGACCCAGTCAGCACTGAAAGGAGGGAGAGAGAGTAGGGGAGAAGAGATGAAGAGCGGAGGAGGCTCCAGGAACACTGAGGAAAGAAGGGACCCCAGGGGTGTGGACCGGCTGGTAGCCACCATACGCCCGCATCTACCTGAGTAGTAGGGTCAGGTCAAGGGAGAGACCGGTCCCCGAAACTAGTGGAGGCGGGGAACTATCCTCAACTAGAAACCGGAGGCTGTGACATTTCATATGGTGCAGCCCCTCGCTACACCCGCTAGGAAGGCACCACATAGGGTCAGGGAAACTGGCGCTGAAGTTTACCCACAGAAGGCCCGAGGCAGCCGGACAGAAGCGTGGTCACTGGTGGGGTATGACAGGCCAGAGGAAGGATACGCAAAGGGTGTCCTGTGAAGCGCTCAAAAATCATCTGAGAGTTGGCCGAGCCCTATCACCTGGTGAACATGGTGCGACGCGGGAAGTTACAGCCGGCCGGAGTAATGTGGAATAACGAACTGTGAGTAAAGACGCTGGACTGCATTACAGAGACTCTGAGTTATTATTCCCACGCACCATCACCCCCATCATCCACCTACACTGCCCTGGGGCTACACTCTTCCCGTGGGGAGTTATACCATCCCTGTGCTGCTCACCAACATCAGCCCCAGCGGTCTGCCCTGCAGCGGCGGTTATCTCTGACGGCAATCCACGGGTGCCGTAGTCGGACATTTGAAAATAATGAAAACCATATCAATAGACTGCCACTGGTTTGACCACCCTGAGCCACGGGACCGGGTCATCGCCACGGTGACTACAACCCCCAGCATCCCACCAAAGGCCCGGTTCCGGGTTCCCCACGCGGCCCAGGGGGCGAGTCAATAGCAAGGGATGATTTCACAATGAACTGACCCCACCCTCAGTTTTACATTATGTACAGTCTGAGTAAATGGTTTCTGTGCAAGTGGCGCTGAGTCAATGGCAAAGATGGAAATAGGTTTAGCTAAAGCACAGAAAGCAAGACCATGAGTTTTCACAAACTCAGCTTCAACCATGCTGACCTCAGCTCCACTGTCAACAAACACAGAATTTTTTTCGGCTTTGCTCTCTAGCACCACCTCTGCTGTCAGGACAAAGTGGGAACTGCAGTTTGGCCACAAATGCACCCCTTGTTTATCCAACTCCAGACTACCGAGAGTTAAACAAGTCTCCTTTTGTTTAGAAATTGAAGGACAGGTCCCAACAAAGTGTCCCTTTTTCCCACAAAAAAAAGATACGCCTTTTTTCTTGTGAATCTCTTGGCAGAGGTATACAACCCCGACAAGAAGGCCCCGGAGAAGAAGGTTGCACCCGTCTATCCTGAAAGCGCCTATCCAGATGTATGGCCAAGGACATGGCAGCCTCCAAGGACCGAGGGGTATCATATACTGCCAAGCCATCTTTCAACCTTTCAGTAAGCTCCTCACAAAATTGACTTCTAAGGGCTGAGTCATTCCATTTGGAATCCGTTGCCCATCTACAGAATTCCGAACTGTACGTTTCCACTGACCGATTCCCCTGCTGAAGGCGACGTAGCCTAGACTCAGCCAAGGCGACTTGGTCTGGGTCATCATAGATGAGGGCAAGAGCTCAAAAAAAAACCTCCACAGATTGGAGACAAACCGAATCCTGCGGTAACGAAAACGCCCATGACTGAGGATCCCCCTGCAGTAGAGAGATCACAATACCAACCCGTTGCTCCTGATTACCGGAGGAGTAGGGACGAAGTTTGAAGTACAATTTGCAGGCCTCCTTAAACACAAAAAACTTGTCCCTACCTCCTGAAAACCTGTCCGGGAAGGTAACCTTGGGTTCAGACTGGACAGGTCTATCAGCTGAGTACCCTACATTGGCGGCCTGTAACCGCTGATACACTGCAGGGCGACTGTCTGTCATCTCTGACACACCCGTGACAGGTGGAGACAGTGATAAATTTTGTGGATTCATCAACCAGTGCAGATTGTACTTTGGTGCACACCCTGCTCACTTCCTTACTGACAGATCAAAAGTATTGTGTATCATTATGCTACGGACACATAAAGCATTGGCTTGGGCCAGCCCCCTTATTGAAACTCATGATGGTCTGGAGGCTTTCCTTGCAGCCATGAGCCAGTTGTTTGAACAGCTTCAGATACACTGATGGCTCTATGTCAGGGTAAACGCTCTGTTGCGGAGTACGCCACAGAATTCATCACTGCCATCATCTGTACTCCAAATGAGTACATTCTGATATCAATTCAGCTAAATGCAGACTAGGGAAAAATAGGGGTCTGGAAGCCATTTATATGGATTTTTTACATGAATAAAGACAAATTCCTGTTATGGGTATGTCAGGAGTAATAGACAGTCGCTCTGGATCTGGCTATAGAAGGTCACTATGCTTGGCATTACAGACGCCTTCTTAATACTTCTTCCTTTTGGACCCAGCGGCGACCTCCCTCCTGCTGCTGATTGACACACCTTTGCCTGGGGGTTTAAATGCACTCAGTTTGCTCCAGGGAATCGTCGGTGATACTTCTTTCTACCTTTGTGCAGGCTGGCTTGGAGCACTAGTAGTCGGCTAGATTCTTCTCTGGTGCCCTTGGAGGATAGTTGGCATTTCTCCTCTGGTGTCTGCTCAAGCTAAGTTTATCCCCTTTGTCTATCTTGTTGTCTTTAGTTTGTAGTGGGGCCTGACCAGTGCTCACCCCTCCCCCTCCCTATCTAGGGCCAAGCTCTAAGGACATCCAGGGCTTAGGGTCCTGCTCAGCAATAGGTGTGGAACCTATATAGGTACGGCAGGGTAGGCAGGGTGATATTAGGAGTCTCCAATCTCCCATTCCCTAGTGCTTGGGCTTCCTCCCCCTCTTCCCTTCGTGTTGCACTTAGTCTTTCCAACACCTTGCGTGACAATTCCCTAATAAAGTGATTTGCAAAGTTTCATAACTTTCCATGGTGGACAAATTATAAAAAAAAATAAAAGTTTACTCTTTAAGTAGAATTTTAAAAACTTGAGGACAATTTCGAGACTTTCTAAGAAAAAATTATCTTTAACTGACTATTTGCTCTTGCCTTCAGCGAAACAAGGGCACTCGCATGTAGCTTCACGTATTGCATGCTATTCATGTAACACCCCAATAAAAGGCTAGATTAGCTGAGTTTACCGGGAACTGTGTCTCCGCATCCTGTATGTTTGGATTCTTAGGCCTCATTTTAAGCTACTGAGGTTGTTATGACTGACTGCTGTTTGAAAGGTGGATTTCTTGTCTACGTAGATTACGATTAAGTGGGAATGTTAGAATCGCGGCGGTGACATCATATTTGTTTGTCAAGTTATAGACGGAGCGAAATTGTTACAGCTCAAGTATAATTAGAAAGGATTTGTAAATCTGTTAGAAAAAACACATCTACATATGTTATGCGCTAGTAATTCTTACCACAGAAGCTAGTAACACGTAAATCCACAATCAGATTATTATTACCAAATCCTTGTTACTGGAAATAAAGTAAAGAATGTAATTATATCAAAGGAAAAAAAAAACTATTTCTCAATAGTGGAGGCAGATCTGCCAAAACAAGGTCTTCAAAAATCAGACTATCTAGATGTTTGACATTTTCGTCTTTAAAACCACATTATTATGTAAAATTTGATACTGTGCCGACATCCACCTGAAAAGGACACAAGTAGGTTGAGCCCTGTCAGCTGCTCTTAGCCAATCAGCTTTACTGTAACCACTCACAGTCATGCTGATTGGCTGAAAGAGTTACAATACTCCTCCCTCGTATCCTTTTCAGTTGGATGCCAGGAACAGTATACAGTCTTTAATGCTCATAAATATACAGTGTAATTAGCCAAAATGGATTATTTAAACTGTAGTCAGATAATTTAATCTGTCATGTTGATTTTTTATTGTTATTTTTTTGCCCAATCATCTGATTTACTGGCTGAAGGTGTTCATTACTGACTGCTTGACAGCATTTGATGTTTTTTTTTCAGCTTTTAGCATTCTCTTGTGAAAGAATCAAGTAATCTAATTATTGAAACAGCAACAATTTTGCTGACCTTTACTGATCATCGTAAGCACTAGACAGGCACCAGACAGGTTTCACACTATATTTACCATAAACCGGATGGATGGACACTGTCCCCATTCCCTAAAGCTATCCTCCTTAGTTTATAATTACGTAACATAAGCAGTTACCATGGAAATCTTTTAAGGTTATTTTTACAAATAAATCACTTGTTCAAGTCATAATCGCCCTAAGGGCCAAAATAAGTAATGTCAAGAACTTTGGACTCAACTTGTTACTATAACTTTTATCATTATCATATTTTTCTTTATCTTCTTAGATCTTGAGTACATTTTTATGGTATTTACAATGATACATTTAATTTTTTTTAGTACATCTGTAGACGGGTATAAAAAGAGGTTGTTAGTTTACAAAACCAATTTTCAAATACTTCTTTAGGGGATTCTTAGTTAAAAGAGTGCAGATCTCTCTCTCTCTGGAGGTGTCACGCAAGGTGTGGGAAAGACTAAGTGCAACGCAAAAGGAAGGGAGAAGGGAGCCAAGACACTAGGGAACATGGGGTGGAGACCTCCTAGGCTGATCTAATATCACCCTGTCTCCACTAACGTCCCTGTATTGGTTCCTCACCAATCAGCGCACAGGAACCTAAACCCTGTATTTCCCTAGAGCTTGGCCCTGGATAGAGGAGGGGGATGATAACTAGTCGATCCCCACTGACAACTAAAGACAACAACGTAAACAGACACGGGGGAAAGTAACTTAGCTTGAGTTGACTTCAGAGAGACTACTCCAACGTTCTCCTAGCACCAGAGAGGAAGTAAACAGACTGCAATAGCTCCAAGACTTCACAAGTGAACATGTGAATATCACCGGCACCTCCCTGTAGCAAACAGAAAGTATTTAAACCCCCAGGCCTGGGTGTCAATTAGCAGGGGGGAGGTGGTCGCTGGGTCCTAGAGTGAGACAGCTAAGAAGGTGTCTGTAATGCCAGATGAAGAGATCTTCTGCAACCAACTACAGGGCGACTGTCTGTCACATCAGACACACCCGTGACAGGAGGACCTGGAAGGTTCACGATTGAGGTATCTCTGCCAAAAAGTTGACCTTAAGAGGACCACCTTTTCAAAGTCCTCGAAAGGTATTGAGAGGTGAAAGATGGCCAGTTTATGCTCTTATCTTATTTGTACGGCTCCCATGAGTATTCTGTTGATGTTGTTTTTGGGGGGGCAAGGGGGTATGATTGTTGTTACCTGTCTTTCTTAGAAAATGGGATAAATAATTTATTGGAGGGGTTTGGATTGTGTGTAGATCTGTTGCATATTTAATGGAAATGTTATAGTGATGGGACGTTTGTGACCAATCCAGTACAAAATCTTTTATCCGATTGATGGGAGCTGATGCCCCAGTCAGAGCCGCTTCCATTTTCCAAATGGCTCTCACTATCATTAAAATTACATAGTCCGGCTTCAAATGAAGCCAGAAAAATGCTCTGACGTTAGCTAGCTGTAGGTTAATGGGGTTTCGGCTGCACGGAAATGGGGGTAATTTTACCATACATATGTGTTTTAGAGCCAAGTGATCCAGATCACCATTGGAAGCCGAAATACCCATCACTAAAATGTAAGAATATAATACAATTCTAGGGTGACATTATCTACAAATTTTCCCAAATGAATGGTTATTCTGACTTTCACCATACCCTAAGATTACATCTTTAAGGTTATAGAGTAATTTCACCTACTGGAAAACCTGTTGAAGTGAAAGGAAACCAAAATATTAGTCCTTACTCTAATAAATATATTTAGGGAACCTAAGAAGTTCCTTTCAAATTTATTAATGAAAGCTCTGGTCCTTTAGGAAAAGGGAAACTGAAAAGGCTCTCCACTATCTCACTATTTTAACAGCTGTGTGAGACTTATTGCGTATGAGCTGAAAGTTATCACTGTTTGGGTGGAAAGTGGGAGTGTGCAGCATGGGAATTATTGAATTATTGACACCGTACATACAGTACAGACCAAAAGCTTGGACACACCTTCTCATTTAAAGATTTTTCTGTATTTTCATGACTATGAAAATTGTACATTCACACTGAAGGCATCAAAACTATGAATTAACACATGTGGAATTATATACTTAACAAAAAAGTGTGAAACAACTGAAAATATGTCTTATATTCTAGGTTCTTCAAAGTAGCCACCTTTTGCTTTGATGACTGCTTTGCACACTCTTGGCATTCTCTTGATGAGCTTCAAGAGGTAGTCACCAGAAATGGTTTTCACTTCACAGGTGTGCCCTGTCAGGTTTAATAAGTGGGATTTCTTGCCTTATAAATGGGGTTGGGACCATCAGTTGTGTTGTGCAGAAGTCCGGTGGATACACAGCTGATAGTCCTACTGAATAGACTGTTAGAATTTGTATTATGGAAAGAAAAAAGCAGCTGAGTAAAGAAAAACGAGTGGCCATCATTACTTTAAGAAATGAAGGTCAGTCAGTGCGAAAAATTGGGAAAACTTTGAAAGTGTCCCCAAGTGCAGTTGCAAAAACCATCAAGCGCTACAAAGAAACTGGCTCACATGAGGACCGCCCCAGGAAAGGAAGACCAAGAGTCACCTCTGCTTCTGAGGATAAGTTTATCCGAGTCACCAGCCTCAAAAATTGCAGGTCAACAGCAGCTCAGATTAGAGACCAGGTCAATGCCACACAGAGTTCTAGCAGCAGACACATCTCTTCAACAACTGTTAAGAGGAGACTTTGTGCAGCAGGCCTTCATGGTAAAATAGCTGCTAGGAAACCACTGCTAAGGACAGGCAACAAGCAGAAGAGACCCGTTTGGGCTAAAGAACACAAGGAATGGACATTAGACCAGTGTAAATCTGTGCTTTGCTCTGATGAGTCCAAATTTGAGATCTTTGGTTCCAACCACCGTGTCTTTGTGCGACGCACAAAAGGTGAACGGATGGACTCTACATGCCTGGTTCCCACCGTGAAGCATGGAGGAGGAGGTGTGATGGTGTGGGAGTGCTTTGCTGGTGACACTGTTGGGGATTTATTCAAAATTTAAGGCATACTGAACCAGCATGGCTACCACAGCATCTTGCAGCGGCATGCTATTCCATCCGGTTTGCGTTTAGTTGGACCATCATTTATTTTTCAACAGGACAATGACCCCAAACACACCTCCAGGCTGTGTAAGGGCTATTTAACCAAGAAGGGGAGTGATGGGGTGGTACGCCAGATGACCTGGCCTCCACAGTCACCAGACCTGAACCCAATCGAGATGGCTTGGGGTGAGCTGGACCGCAGAGTGAAGGCAAAAGGGCCAACAAGTGCTAAGCATCTCTGGGAACACCTTCAAGATTGTTGGAAGACCATTTCCGGTGACTACCTCTTGAAGCTCATCAAGAGAATGCCAAGAGTGTGCAAAGCAGTCATCAAAGCAAAAGGTGGCTACTTTGAAGAACCTAGAATATAAGACATATTTTCAGTTGTTTCACATTTTTTGTTAAGTATATAGTTCCACATGTGTTAATTCATAGTTTTGATGCCTTCAGTGTGAATGTACAATTTTCATAGTCATGAAAATACAGAAAAATCTTTAAATGAGAAGGTGTGTCCAAACTTTTGGTCTGTACTGTAACTCAATCCTTACCCACTGGATATCAAACCAGTGCCTAGATGTTACGGATCCGGGTGGTGGAACCTCTGTGCTGTGATATAAGGAGGAACCAGAGGGGCGTAACTAAGTGCCTACCAGGACTGACTCTGGCCACACGGCGGCTTAGTCGACTCCGTGAACCAAGGAGGGACCGGGAAGGTGAACCAGGTACCATTCTGGGACTGACCTT
This sequence comes from Phyllobates terribilis, assembly GCF_046119375.1. Lineage (NCBI taxonomy): Eukaryota > Metazoa > Chordata > Amphibia > Anura > Dendrobatidae > Phyllobates > Phyllobates terribilis. The sequence continues at coordinate 157,610,869 of NW_027362772.1, forward strand.
GTGTGAGAGCAGGCGACTCCCACAGGACTGATGGCCGAAGCCGACAGGCACAGCTGATGAGCACGGCTGGTAGACAGGCAGGTGAGGATGCGGGTAGGCAAGCAGATGGGCACAGCAGATAGACAGGTAGGCGGGCATGGCAGATAGACAGACAGGCGGGCACGGCAGATAGACAGGCAGACGGGCACGGCTGATAGACAGGCTTGGGGCACGGCTGATAGACAGGCAGGCGGGCATGGCTGATAAACAGGCTGGTGGGCACGGCTGATAGGCTGGCGGGCAGGGCTGATAGACAGGCAGGTTGGCACGGCTGAAAGACAGGCTGGCGGGCACTGGAACCTAAGGGCTGGAGAGAGTGTTAGCACACAAACAACAACTTTGCGCAGGCACCTCCATTATGGAGGAGGTGCCTTAAGTAGGGGCAGTCCTCCGGCCATTGGCCGGGGACTTTTAGGATGGCGTGCGCGTCCCCTTTAAGAGGAAGGGAGCGCGCGTCCTAAGTACAGAGACCAGGGATCTACGTGCGGTGCGCGCACCCTGGACAGATGCTGCGATGAGGCCAAGGGGAGAAGCGGGGAACGCCGGACCGGAGCCGCGGTGGTGAGTAGATCGGCATCTCTGTCGGGCAGGAGGCAGGGACGCCAACGCTACACTAGACTTATCTGAAGTCCCTATATATCCCAATATGGATAGAAACACAACATATTTCAAGGATAATGTATCAAGCAAGATGGAAGCCATGCACTAGAGTCTCATCTCTTGTCAAAGGCTTTCACCCTAGAACTAAAGAGCATGATTTCCCTACTCTTCTCTTTCCTTTTTTTAATATTCTTGATTTTAAAGGAGTTGTACCCGACATTACCTGTTGGATGGGTATGATCCTCTTTTTTTTTCAAGGCAGCCAAGTGTTTGTAATCCTGTACAACCCCTTGGAGTTCCAGACAACCAGCAATCTGGTCAAGTTTTCCAAATAATGACTGTTAGTAGAAATTAACAATTGATGAAAGCTCCTTCTATTCTACTTTTCTTTTCTTTAGTGATTTTATTCTTAGGCCAAGGTAAGTGAATAAGCGAAGATTAGAAGGATTTCAGGATTTTCTTTCTTTAAAGAGCAAAAACAACTGTAGCCGATTTCTTACCTTTTATGCAGAAAAGGAAAATAAAGCTGTAAGGGGTCACGGGGGAGACACTTGTTATCGTGGTAAAGTTTATCGTACTTGAAAGGCTTTACTCTCCCTCCGAAGGCCTGAGATGTTTCCATTCCTTCGATGCTTTAAATATTTTGTTTATTTTTGGACTTAAGTATGATTCATAAAGAAGGGAATTCGCTAAAGTAACATCGCTTCCAAATATTTGAAATCTCTTTCAGCGTCCAACCCGTGCTCCTTCCCGTTTCATAACACTCTCTAGTCATTCACAAAAAGGCATATTCTGTAAAGTGCCTCTAGAGTAGATCTTATAAGACTTTTTGTAACAAATTTAGTTTACATTTGGCTACTTTACGCTATTGGAGACAAACTAAATAATTCATTTTATTTTCATATTGTTGCTTTAGGTTTGTAAGTCTAACCCCATGGACAACATATTGTCTTCTGCAAACTCAAACCTATATGTGCAACACCTAGGTCACTGGAAACGCCATCTAGGCCACCAGGGATGACTATTGAACCATTAGATAGCCACCTAGGATATCTACTAAACTACTCGATCACCAGGGATAACCAAGTGCTGAAAAGTGTCTACTCCTAGTCACTATATTTCAGTGACCTAAGTGGAGTAGCTACCACATGACTATATTACTAGGGATGCTTACTAAACCTGAGTATCAACAGAGGCGCTATTAGGTACATATCGCAGGGTTACCAAGAACAATTACTTAAAGGGGTTGTCCGACTTATAAAATCTTTTCTTTTAAGGCAGGAAATATTATAAAATAATAAAAGAAGGTATATTCATTGGCTTTAACTCCATTCATCCACTTTGGTTGTCTAAACCGGGCTAGGAAGTAATGATGTCCAATTCTTCGGTCAACTGACAGGTAAGAACTATGGTTGCAGCAGTCAGGCGACTGGAACAGTATGTCATCCAATGCCAAATTACTGAACCACCAAGGATGCTTATGAAACACTGGACCACCTGGTGTCACATTAAACCGTTGGGTTTCCAGAAAAGATGTTGTAGCTCATAGTCACTAGCTCTAACTTCATCTCTCCACTTTGGTTGTCTAAGCCGGGCTAAGGAGTAATGATGTCCAATTCTTCAGTCAACTGAAGCAAGATGTTGAAGCACACGGTCATTATATTGAAGTCTATAAAGGACCCCATACACATAAGGTAGTAGTTAGCTGGACAACTGTTTCGCCACAGCTATCCCTCCTGACTCCCCCATACCCAGGTACGCTCAGCCGAATATTCGAGTGTTCTTTATGATAGACCTGCTTCCAGAAACTTTTGGTAATGACTTATCTCCCAGCCAAACAAAAGGATCGGCCATCATCTGTCAGAGGAGGTTCAGGAGGGCTCCATACACATTAAATTGTTGGATTATTCTTCTGGTATTAGAGGGCTTAGCTGATTCTAGTATAATGTATCACTCAGGACTGGATACCATGCCACAAAATACTTGGAATACTCTACTATTAAGTAACAAAGAACTGAGCATTATTCCAAATGCTAGACTTAGCTTCTCTAGGTCTTAAATATTGAGGACATCAGAGGCTGAAATTCCCATCATCTAATGCAAATAATCACTAAATAGTTAACACTGTACACTAAATGTATTCTAAATATTTATATCATGAATTTTTGCAATCCCAGCTCATAGATCCTCCTCCATGCTATCATACAATTTAAAGGGAGTTTAAATAAAGCCTGATCACGACACAATTAAAAGTTCTGCTAATTCTTAGGCTGAAGACTTCAGGTGGATACATCATACCTACACAGATACATTGTACCAAACAATCAGGACATGACAGGTTTGAGTTGCTTTTAGATCACAGATAATTGCCTAGACTTGATACAATTTAACCAAACTCTTGCCCATAAACAGGTCTTTGCCGGTATTTAGTCTTGAATATAGATGAAAGCAATTATCAGCAAACCAGAGTCAGCTTTAAAATGAAGAGTTGTCAATCTGCAGACAGCTGTATCAAGTTTCTGGTTGGTTTCATGAGAGGACTTTGATGAAGCTCTTGGATTCTACTGTTTCAATTTGCGGAGACCTGGCCAAGGGAGTCTTACAAGCCAAGCAAAGCTACCTGGTAAAAAGGCATGGAAAGTAGCTTTGCTCCAGAAGGAAGAAAATTATCTTTTTAGCGCCATCTTAGTTTTTTAGGAGCCTCATGACTTCCTGCATGGAGATGGGTGGGATGCCGGGTACTCTCTTGGATGAGTGACACTTCAGTTGTGTGTTCTCTAATGCTGCAAATAGAGGAAGCCTTTCCTCTACAGCGTTGGAGAAGCATATGAGCACTATATCTGGATCAGGAGCTAAAAGTGCTTTCCAATGATCCAACTAGCTTTAGTCAGTGCTTACAAGCTCCCTTGGAAAGAGCTTGTAAGCACTACTCATGTTCGAACATCGATGATAGATTGCGATAGCTAGACAACAAGCCGGAAAAATGGAGGGCACTGAAACTATTTTTAATAACAATTAAATTGCAAAGTTGCTTGTTTTTGCCACACTTTGTAATTTTTCCAATTTACTCCCAAAAGGAATAGGTGGATCCTCTGCGCTGCTGATATACAGTACAGACCAAAAGTTTGGACACACCTTCTCATTTAAAGATTTTTCTGTATTTTCATGACTATGAAAATTGTACATTCACACTGAAGGCATCAAAACTATGAATTAACACATGTGGAATTATATACTTAACAAAAAAGTGTGAAACAACTGAAAATATGTCTAATATTCTAGGTTCTTCAAAGTAGCCACCTTTTGCTTTGATGACTGCTTTGCACACTCTTGGCATTCTCTTGATGAGCTTCAAGAGGTAGTCACCGGAAATGGTTTTCACTTCACAGGTGTACCCTGTCAGGTTTTCTTGCCTTATAAATGGGATAGGGGCCATCAGTTGTGTTGTGCAGAAGTCTGGTGGATACACAGCTGATAGTCCTACTCAATAGACTGTTAGCTGCTTTTTTCTTGCCATAATACAAATTCTAAGTAAAGAAAAACGAGTGGCCATCATTACTTTAAGAAATGAAGGTCAGTCAGTCCGAAAAATTGGGCAAACTTTGAAAGTGTCCCCAAGTGCAGTTGCAAAAACCATCAAGCGCTACAAAGAAACTGGCTCACATGAGGACCACCCCAGGAAAGGAAGACCAAGAGTCACCTCTGCTTCTGAGGATAAGTTTATCCGAGTCACCAGCCTCAGAAATCGCAGGTTAACAGCATCTCAGATTAGAGACCAGGTCAATGCCACACAGAGTTCTAGCAGCAGACACATCTCTACAACAACTGTTAAGAGGAGACTTTGTGCAGCAGGCCTTCATGGTAAAATAGCTGCTAGGAAACCACTGCTAAGGACAGGCAACAAGCAGAAGAGACTTGTTTGGACTAAAGAACACAAGGAATGGACATTAGATCAGTGGAAATCCGTGCTTTGGTCTGATGAGTCCAAATTTGAGATCTTTGGTTCCAACCACTGTGTCTTTCTGTAACGCAGAAAAGGTGAACGGATGGACTCTACATGCCTGGTTTCCATCGTGAAGCATGGAGGAGGAGGTGTGATGGTGTGGGGGTGCTTTGCTGGTGACACTGTTGGGAATTTATTCAAAATTGAAGGCATACTGAACCAGCATGGCTACCACAGCATCTTGCTGCGGCATGCTATTCCATCCGGTTTGCGTTTAGTTGGACCATCATTTATTTTTCAACAGGACAATGACCCCAAACACACCTCCAGGCTGTGTGAGGGCTATTTGACCAAGAAGGAGAGTGATGGGGTGCTACGCCAGATGACCTGGCCTCCACAGTCACCAGACCTGAACCCAATCGAGATGGTTTGGGGTGAGCTGGACCGCAGAGTGAAGGCAAAAGGGCCAACAAGTGCTAAGCATATCTGGGAACTCCTTCAAGATTGTTGGAAGACCATTTCCGGTGACTACCTCTTGAAGCTCATCAAGAGAATGCCAAGAGTGTGCAAAGCAGTCATCAAAGAAAAAGGTGGCTACTTTGAAGAACCTAGAATATAAGACATATTTTCAGTTGTTTCACACTTTTTTGTTAAGTATATAATTCCACATGTGTTAATTCATAATTTTGATGCCTTCAGTGTGAATGTACAATTTTGATAGTCATGAAAATACAGAAAAATCTTTAAATGAGAAGGTGTGTCCAAACTTTTGGTCTGTACTGTAAATCCAAAAGGAAGATGTCAGGAGACAGGATGGGTAGTGATGCGGTTTATTATCAACGCGTTTCGACTTCTTCATTAGGAAATAACCTTGAATTTCTATCAGCAGTGCAGAGAATCCACTTATTCCTTTTGGGCATTTTACTGTTTTTCAACCCGATGGACTGCACCAGATGACAATATTGTTGTATATTGCACAACCGAACAAGGTGAGCACCTCCTTCACCCTACTATTTTTTTTCATCATCAGATGAGACCCTATTGCACCTTCTTGTTTCACAGTCTCTACAATATATTTTTCCCATGTAAGCACATGAGAATAACCCTTTAAAGAGTGATACATTGACACACAAGGTAGGTACCTCCAATAGACAGCACTAGACAGTTTTCCTTCTGACGGAAAATTAACAAGAGCGTTTTCATTCACTAATGACAAACAAAGTTCTTAAAAAAAGGGTCAAGGCACTGAATTATTCATTTATGTAACACTAATGCTAGTGCCCCTGCATGGTTACCCTTCCCCTTCCATGCAGGGACGCTGACATACTCACCGCCACGGCTGTGCGGTCACCTCCCCATCTCTTGCCACGTCTCCCTACTATCTGTGCATGCTGCAAAGACTTCTCAGCTGCGCGCCTAGTGCGCACGAGCAACCCTACTCTTAAAGGGGCAGCACGCTTAGTTTGAAAATGGCCCCAGCCAATAGCTGGGAAGCATCTTGTATAAAAGGCACCCTCCCTAATAGGGAGATGCCTGAGCAACCCCTATAGTTTCCTGAGTAATGTGTGTGCGCAACTGTATGTTACAAGGTCCCTCGTCCTAATATCCCGTGTAGTGAGCGTTAAAATGAACCCCTGGTCCTTGTGAGGCCAGGGCCTGAACCGGAAACTGCACCTGGTGGTCTCTGACCCCGAAACCGCACCTGGCGGTCCCTGTAGTCTGAAGCCGCAATGGCGGTATCTGAACCCTGAGAAGCCGGAATGGTGGTACCCGTACCCTGAGAAGCTGCACCAGTGGTATCTGAACCCTGAGAAGCCGCACCGGCGGGACGTGAACCCTGTAACCGCTCCGTCAGGAGTTGAACCTGCACTTGTGTCACACCTGGCAAAGCTTGCTCGACTATCTGAATCCAACTCTGTCTGTGACTCCGTGTCAGTATCCGTACTGTCAGAGCCTGGGTAGTCTGAACAGAGTCCAAATCCTGTCTGTCAGTGACTCCAAGTCCTTAACCGTATCGGCAAACCTGACCCCTGAGGTCAGCAGCCGCAGTACCGGGGAGCGCCTAGGAGTGCTACCTGACGGCTACCTGCAGCTCAAGCCTGATTCCACCTTAAGGAGCTCCAGTGAAAGCCAGGTAGCCTCTTAGCCATGCCCCTCCTAGGAGAACCCGGCCCCATGGCACAGTGGGTCCACGAACCACGTGCGCCAGCTGCAGGCATGACAATTTAAGATTGAGTTCCCCTTTAATAATGTCCCTGGCATAAACACTATCAATCCACTCATATTTCAAGGGCATCAAAATGTGTTTACATCTTTGAAGTATGTCTGGTCCATTAGATTGTGTAGGCTCCACGTTAGTCTAAACCGGTGTGCGCGATGTGTAAACACCATGTAGTACAAGCCCGTCAAGCACTGCGAAAAATGCATACATATTTCACGTGCGTCACCACACGGCTCCCACACTGCATTAGAAGAGCGAGGGAGCAAATGACTGAAGAGGATAGTCCTACAAATGTATAAAATACCAGCAACACTGCTATGTGTTCTAATACAATATGGAGCTGCTGTAACTCACAAACAAGTGAAAGATCAGGGGTGAAAATATCAGGCATGTAAAAGCAATCATCTATTGGTGTTTTGCTCTACATGACATTTCCTGAGTTATTTAATAACCCCGAAGGCAGGTATCAAATTTACAACCAAAAAAAAAGAAAGAAATATTTTAATCTGCTTTGCTGGATTTACAAAAGAGTTTTAGAATTTTTGAGAGTAGTGATTCTTTAATTATGCAAATATTATAGAACATGGGACCGGAATCCAGATGTAACTGTAGTGATTATATTTTATAAATACATGACTTTAACACTTAACAGAAAGTCGCAAATAAATAAGGAAACTGAATTTTACATTAAAATGTGTAAGTGTCTAAAACAACGTTGGAAAACTATTATGTTTTGGGCTACATTCTACATTACCTTGGAATTTGTAGATTTTTTTTTTTTATTATTAATAGTACAACTTTTTTGGCACCGAAACTGGCACACAGAAGTTAACGAGAACTGGTCACAAGGTCATTTTTAATTTTTTATTTTGGATTGTTTTTTATGGTCTTTAACAAGGAAGTGGTGCTCACAAGATCCTCGGGGGGCATGTCTTAGATTACTCTATTTTATTTCCCTGTGAGATAAGACTCCTTGTTAAAGACCATTAATAGTACAACTTTTTGGACTCAAAACTACCATATAGATGATAAAAGGGACTGGTCACCAGGTCATTTTTTATTTTTTAATTAGGACTCTTTTTTTATGGTCTTTAACAAGAAAGTGGTGTTCACAGAATCCTCGGGGGCGTATCTTGTAGATTCAAACCCCATTGACAAGAGGAGTGGCAATGCCTAGTTGTCAATTTATTCATTACATTTATAGGAGTAATAACAGAGGGACAGCACAACACAGAGCATGGAAATATGCTAAAGGGTTTTCCTTTCATGAGGAATGCAAGTATTTAGTAAAACAGACATGTAAAGGGTTGAGAAAGTGTTATGACTCACTTGGTCAGGTAGATTCTCAAAGCCCAAGGTCCAAATAACTGGTTATTGTGCAGCACGGATAGATGATGTTGTTACAGCAAGATGAACAGGCAGGAGCAATGGAGGCTGTAATTGAAAGAGAGCAACAGGAGGAAGCTGCAGACTCAGCGAAGGAAGATTGATGAATCAAAAACAGCACAGCAAAGAAGATTTCGCAATGTGGAAAAACAGAGTAGATCTTAAGACTTACTATATCCATGTAGCAGAGCCATCAATAAAGCAGAGTTGAGTAGATGAGAAGAGTCACTGTAGTAATGTAGCAGAACCCATTGATATAGCAAAGTTGAATAAATGAGAAGAGTCACTGTAGTAATGTAGAAGAGCCCACTGATATAGCAGAGTTGAGTACATTAGAAGAGTCAATTTAGTAATTTAGCAGAGCCCTCCGATATAGCAGAGTTGAATAGATTAGAAAAGTCACTTTAGTAATGTAGCAGGGCCCATCAATATAGCAGAGATGAGTAGATGATAAAAGTCACTGTACTAATGTAGCAGAACCCATTGATATAGCAAAGTAGAATAGATGAGAAAAGCTACTGAAGTAAAGTAGCAGAGCCCATCAATATAGCAGAGTTGAGATTAGAAGAGTCACTGTAGTAAAGTAGCAGAGCTCAGTAATGTAGCAGAGGTGTGTAGATGAGAAGAGTCACTGTAGTAATGTAGCAGAGCCCATCAATATAGCAAAGTTGAATAGATGAGAAGAATCACTGTAATAATGTAGCAGAGCCCATCAATATAGCAAAGTTGAATAGATGAGAAGAATCACAGTAATAATGTAGCAGAGCCGACCAATATAGCAGAGTTGAGGTTAGAAGAGTCACTGTAGTAAAATAGCAGAGCCCAGTAATGTAGCAGAGTTAAGTAGATGAGAAGAGTCACTTTAGTAATGTAGCAGAGTGCATCAATATAGCAAAGCTGAATAGATGAGAAAAATTACTGTAGTAATGTGGCAGAGCCCATCAATATAGCAGAGTTGAGGTTAGAAGAGTCACTGTAGTAAAATAGCAGAGCCCAGTAATGTAGGAGAGTTGAGTAGATGAGAAGAGTCACTGTAGTAATATAGCAGAGCCCATCAATATAGCAAGCGTTGAGTAGATAAGAAGAGTCACTTTAGTAATGTAGCAGATCCCATCAATATAGCAGAGTTGAGTAAATGAGGAGAGTCACTGTATTAATGTAGCAGAGCCCATTGATATAGCTGAGTTGAGTAGAGGGGAAGAGTCACTGTAGTAATGTAGCAGGGCCCATCAATATAGCAGAGTTGAGTAGAAGAGAAGAGTCACTGTTTTAATGTAGCAGAACCCATTGATATAGCCGAGTTGAGTAGATTAGAAGAGTAAGGCTGTGTGCCCACGTAGCATTTTTCAAGCGTATATGCTGCGGAATTTCCGCAGCGTAAACGCTTGAAAAACGCATGTATATCCGCACCCCATGATCCCCAATGGGATTCCGCAAGTTCTATGCACATGTTGCGGATTTTTCCGCAGCGTTTATGCCGCGTTCAAAAATCCGCAGCATGTCATTTAATTTTGCGTTTCCGCAAGCGGAATTGCCTTAGTCCAATGCATAAAAAACGCAAGGCAATTCCGCATGTGGAAAACGCGTGATAAACGCGCGATAAACGCGTGCGGAATTCCGCATGCGTTTTTCCGGGAGAGGACTTGCATTTATGCAGCAGAAATTTTCTGCTTCATAAATGCAACGTGGGCACATAGCCTCACTGTAGTAATGTAGGAGTGCTCACCGATATAGCTGAGTTGAGTAGATGAGAAGAGTCACTTTAGTAATGTAGCAGAGCCCATCAATATAGCAGAGTTGAGTAAATGAAGAGAGTCACTGTATTAATGTAGCAGAGCCCATTGATATAGCCGAGTTGAGTAGAGGGGAAGAGTCACTGTAGTAATGCAGCAGAGCTCACCGATATAGCTGAGTTGAGTAGATGAGAAGAGTCGCTTTAGTAATGTAGCAGGGCCCATCAATATAGCTGAGTTGAGTAGATTAGAAGAGTCACTGTAGTAATGTAGCAGAACCCATTGATATAGCCGAGTTGAGTAGATTAGAAGAGTCACTGTAGTAATGTAGCAGAGCTCACCGATATAGCTGAATTGAGTACATGAGAAGAGTCGCTTTAGTAATGTAGCAGAGCCCATCAATATAGCCGAGTTGAGTAAATGAAGAGAGTCACTGTATTAATGTAGCAGAGCCCATCAATATAGCCGAGTTGAGTAGATTAGAAGAGTCACTTTAGTAATGTAGCATAGCTCACCGATATAGCTGAGTTGAGTAGATGAGAAGAGTCACTTTAATAATGTAGCAGAGTGCATCAATATAGCAAAGCTGAATAGATGAGAAAAATTACTGTAGTAATGTGGCAGAGCCCATCAATATAGCTGAGTTGAGTAGATTAGAAGAGTCACTGTAGTAATGTAGCAGAGCTCACCGATATAGCTGAGTTGAGTAGATGAGAAGAGTCACTTTAGTAATGTAGCAGAGCCCATCAATATAGCAGAGTTGAGTAAATGAAGAGAGTCACTGTATTAATGTAGCAGAGCCCATTGATATAGCCGAGTTGAGTAGAGGGGAAGAGTCACTGTAGTAATGCAGCAGAGCTCACCGATATAGCTGAGTTGAGTAGATGAGAAGAGTCGCTTTAGTAATGTAGCAGGGCCCATCAATATAGCTGAGTTGAGTAGATTAGAAGAGTCACTGTAGTAATGTAGCAGAACCCATTGATATAGCCGAGTTGAGTAGATTAGAAGAGTCACTGTAGTAATGTAGCAGAGCTCACCGATATAGCTGAATTGAGTAGATGAGAAGAGTCGCTTTAGTAATGTAGCAGAGCCCATCAATATAGCCGAGTTGAGTAAATGAAGAGAGTCACTGTATTAATGTAGCAGAGCCCATCAATATAGCCGAGTTGAGTAGATTAGAAGAGTCACTTTAGTAATGTAGCATAGCTCACCGATATAGCTGAGTTGAGTAGATGAGAAGAGTCACTTTAATAATGTAGCAGAGTGCATCAATATAGCAAAGCTGAATAGATGAGAAAAATTACTGTAGTAATGTGGCAGAGCCCATCAATATAGCTGTGTTGAGTAGATGAGAAGAGTCACTTTAGTAATGTAGCAGGGCCCATCGATATAGCAGAGTTAAGTACATTAGAATAGTCGTTGTAATGGCAGCCTTAAGTGGTTGTCCCAAGCAGCTCCAAATAGATTAAATGAAAATAATATTGGAATATTATATTCGCTAGCTGAAATTATATTTATAGGTATTTTTTATTTTAGGAAAAGACGATTTGGTGAAGTGCCAAGTTTTTTTGTCCCTTACATATAGTAACTTTTGATCTATCAATTTCCCAAAAAATGTTCTTATCTTTGAATGATACTTCTACAACACATATCTTCAATTTATATTTTAGTTTTACACATTGATGATAGGTTGAATGTTTACACCAAAGGCAGATATTAGTACTATATATCCTGGGTGTGGTATGTTCAAGCTTCCAGATTAAATGTGGTCTTAACATACTTTATAAACGTTAGCGGATTCACACGCATGGAGCCTCGGGAAAGAACATAACAAGAAAACACTTTGAAAAGTTTCAATCATTTTAAGGGGGGTTTTGTGAAGGAACCAATTTAAAAAGCTTCCTAACAATTTAACACCTATCTTTCAATGCACAATTTTAGGGTCATGTGATAAGTTTCCAAAAAAAATAGTCACTCATTGTTTCAAGGTTCCATTATGTAAATATTTACATGTTATATGTAGCTGCTAAGAAGCTGTAAAACATTCGGTTAGGTTCCTCTCATCAGTCAATTTCCAATGCGTAAATGTGGGTTAAACTGGTCGCTCTAAGCTAAGATAGTTAAAAATACAAAAGCCCTGGGTACATGCATGCAACGTCTTTTCTGGAAAAACTGCACAAAAAATCACTCAAAAGATTGAACACATGAATTTCTAGGTCAAAACTATTTTCTGCTCATATGTTCATCCTTTTTAATTCTTCAGGTTTCCAAACACGCAGAAGTGTGAAGATCATTCTTCTAGAGTCTTCTGCTTGGAAGAAGCCACAAATTAAAGAAGTATATGGGGGGTCCAAAAAGACAGACAAAGGACAATTAGTCTCTTTTGTACAGTTTTAAAAACACTGCAAAAAAAGCCAGAATTTCCTGAAGGGGGTCCTGCTTAAAAAACTTAGCTGATTCACGCGAGTTTAAAGGAGATTGTGTTCACATACCATAAAACGATGTTCACATGGAATTTTTTATTTTTTTAAACGTTCTAAAACCATGAGTTTTTCAAGTTGAAACTGCACCAGCAAACACTTCTTTTTTTGTGGAGTTTTTGGAGGAATTTTTCTTTTCCTGAAGTTAAGTTCCCACAAACTCATAAGTTTTTGGTGAGTTTTAGACGCTGCGCAAAAAAAAAATGCTACGTCTTACAGTAAAGTGGATGGGATTTATAGAAATCTCATGGCCACTTTGTTTTTTTTTTGCTTTGTGAACTGACCTGGGGTACGTTTTTGAACATAATTTCTCTTGCGGGTACGCTGAGTTTTATGTGCTGATTTTCTCCGTAGAATTGCATGAAATGCAGAAGATCCGCAGGTAAAAAATATACTTGCAATTTTATTGCATTTCTGCTCCTGACTTGTCCCAACTCTCTGATTTATCATCAAGCTAAACTAAATGTAAAATTCACCTTATGCTTGTGTGTGCTGTCTGCTCTTGTACAATACCCTGTCTGGCCGACTTAATCTCAGTATAGCTGCCTGTGTGGTATTACATCATTAGCTGGTTTCTAACAGAGCACAATTCTCCTGCACTTCTCCACAACGGATCTTCTAATAACTAGGCATTGCGGAGCTGACCTGTGTTTGTTGCCTGCCTTTCACAGATCAGTGATGTGAAACTGCAAGTATTGTTCTGTTGATGCATATGGCAGAGGATTATCTTCTGCCATATGCATCAACACAGCAACATTTGGAGTTTCACGTCACCTGCCATATGCATCAACAGAGCAACATTTGGAGTTTCACATCACGGATCACTCAGCAGCAGGCAACAAACACAGCTCAACTCCTCTCTGTGCCTCTATATACAGATTCAGCCCCATCCTGCAGTTTATCTCTCCTCTCAACCCCCTCTATACAGCCAATCCTGCAGTACATCGCTCTTCTTAAGTACCAGCTCACAGTCAATTTTTGCTTCCTGGTGAGAGCGTTGCACTTCCCATGACGTCATCCCTTGCAGGAGTAGCTCCATTCCAAGACATGGACCAGAGCAGAGCTATGCTGGCAGGAAGCACTACATATGATTGACCAGGAGCAACTGGAATTACAGCAATCGGTTCCAAAGGAAACTGGAGGCTATATAGAGCATGGAGGGGCATCCTTTGGGGATTGATATGTGCAAAACGGGGCACATTTAAAACTGAATTATATTGGCAGAAATTAATAAATATATGAGTAGATTATTAGAAGATCATATTGTGATTTTGGAAAATACCCTTTAAATATCTGTTAGATAAGTGTCAAAAATCAATAATAATTTTCACCAAGTATAAGCGTTGTGAAATGATCTGATTAAAGTTGCAGGATTCAGGCCAGAGGGCCAACACCTTAATGCATTTTTTTTCATGTTGCAAGTTTAAGAAAATCTTTAGATGATATTTCAATCCTTTAATTTTGTTTACATTAACATGTAGTTGAGAAAGGAAGAAGGGTGTAAAGCATCTCCAGGTTTAATCATCTATTAGAAAGAAATACTAATCCTGCTAAATCCCCATCAATTCCCTAATGAAGCCGCGGCAGTGAAGTGGGTGACGAGAAAGGAGGGGAAAGTGTTGACAAAACTGGGAGCATTATTCACCTACTGTATATTCTCCTACTATAATTCCACCCAAAAAATTATGCAAAATGTCAGTACATCTCCAGCATTCTGAAGATTTACCTAGCGAACAATGACGTATCCTCCTACATAGGTTATTCTACTTAAAAGGAATACATCAGCATTATTTTGCAATGTAATCTGACAGCAGCATGATGTAGGAGCTGAGACCCTGATTCCAGCGATGTATCATTTAGTTTACTGGGTACAGCAGTTGTGATGGAATCACAGTTTTCTCTGCTGCAGATCTAGCAGAGCTCGGAATGCTGAGCTCTGCATAACCCTCCCTACACCACTGATTGGCTGTTTCTTGTGTACACTGTACACAGAATCACTGCTGGGGGCGGGGTTGGACCAGGAAGCAGGAGACACCTAGTCCTGTAGTGATAATCTCCTCCTGATAAAACACTGATTTTATTGAAACAGAAAAACACAACCTGGTAAGTGAGACATCACTGGAATCAGGGTCTCAGCCTCTACATTGTGCTGATCTCAGATTACATAACAAAAACTGTTGACAGATTCCCTTTAACAATTTTTTTTTTATCAAAATGATGGATTTTTATGTAAATTGGGGGAGCTACGAATCCGAACACGTCCCTCAGTTAAAGAGGTTGTCCAACCCTATGTTATTTTCAAAAGGGGCACATGTGGCCCTACAGACCCTAAATGATCCTCAGTTCTGCGGCTAGGGTCCCCACCCACCGGTCTCCTCACTTCCTCTTCACATGACTGCTGCAGCCATTTAGAAGCCCAACCCATGACTGCTGTGGTCACTGATTGACTGCAGTTATCACATTCTGTTCAAGCAGGGAGAGAGCGCAAGGAGGCTGTCTCTTCTGGCTTGGATGGCACATAACCGCTGCAGCCAATCCGGCAGGGGATGTTATATGACTGCTGCAGCCACAACAGTGACTAGTGCATCACCACTGTGGCTTTTAATTGGCTGCAGAAGTTATACAACATCCCCCACCGGAAAAGAGAAGACCAGCAAGGGAGGTGGGCCATTTTACTGAGGAAAAGCAAGGAGGTCAGTAGTATTAAATAAAAGTGAACAATCCCTTTAAGAGTGGCACTTTTTTAAGAGAAAAAAGCAGAGCCCTTTTTCTAATCCAGAAAACCCTCTTAACATGTTTCCCCTGATCATTGCTTTGCTTGTAATACGAACCCTGCTCGTATGTCTTCTTAGCCCAGGACCCCACCTTTCTGAGTCAGCACGGAGAGTGCATCTACTGGCTGAAATACTAGTGTTCTCAATTCAAAACTCCAATTTATCAGCAGTTGGTGAAGGGTCCCCAGAGGTAATCTGATCACTAAGACCCCAGCATTCAACTGCAATCTGGGAATTCACTAAGTGTTTGGTTATACTGCAGTGCCTCTACAGGCCAGAAGAAGAATTGCACCATTCTCATTAAAATATATTGTCTTTGTAGCATATAAATGAATGAAGAGAGGCCTTTATAGCTAGTTTTCACTCTAAGAGAAAGGGGACCTTTAAATCAGGGAACTCCTTTAAGGCCTGTGAAGAGATTCCTTTAAATGAAACTTGTCACCTTGGAAAATGCTATTTAAATGCAGATATATGGTTAATTTGCAGGTAAATAGGGTTACAATGCTGCCAGGGCCGCCTTACTGAAAGTACGGCTACCTGGCTGCTCCTAGGAGCAGCCAGCTTTCAGTCATGGGGACTTTGACTGACAGCCGGCTCTCCAGCGCAACTGTGCAGAGCGAGCTGTCAATCAAAGAGCTGGGGTGAATAGAGTTTTCCGAGATGAAAGATTCCCTTTAAGACTTGGGTGTGTGAGTGGACAACAAACTCAACTTTAATGCCCAGTGCCAGGCAGCTGCTGCAAAGACCAATAAAATAACGGGATGCGTTAAAAAGAAAACTAGAGCAGGCACAGAGAAGAGCGACCAAGGTTATTAAGGGAATGGATGACCTGCAGAACCAAGACAGGTTATCAAACTCGGAATTAAACAGTTTGGAAAAACTAAGGCTTAGGGGTGATCTTATTACAATGGACAAAAATATGAAAATACAGTACAGAGATATTTCTAAAGGTCTTCTTACTACTAGACCTGTAATGGGGACAAGGAGGCATCCTCTACATCTAGAGGAAAGAAGGTTCAATCATAATCACAGATGGAGATTCTTTACTGTAAGAACAGTGAGATTATAGATTCTTTACTGTAAGAACAGTGAGATTATAGATTGTTTACTGTAAGAACAATGAGATTATGGATTCTTTACTGTAAGAACAGTGAGATTATGGATTCTTTACTGTAAAAACAGTGAGATTATAGATTCTTTACTGTAAGAACAGTGAGATTATAGATTGTTTACTGTAAGAACAATGAGATTATGGATTCTTTACTGTAAGAACAGTGAGATTATAGATTCTTTACTGTAAGAGCAGTGAGATTATGGATTCTTTACTGTAAGAGCAGTGAGATTATAGATTCTTTACTGTAAGAACAGTGAGATTATAGATTCTTTACTGTAAGAGCAGTGAGATTATGGATTCTTTACTGTAAGAGCAGTGAGATTATGGATTCTTTACTGTAAGAGCAGTAAGACTATGGATTCTTTACTGTAAGAGCAGTGAGATTATAGATTCTTTACTGTAAGATCAGTGAGATTATGGATTCCTTACTGTAACAGCAGTGAGATTATGGATTCTTTACTGTAAGAGCAGTGAGATTATGGATTCCTTACTGTAACAGCAGTGAGATTATGGATTCTTTACTGTAAAAGCAGTGAGATTATTGAACTCTTTGTCACATGATGTTGTAATGATTGCTTCACTTCAAAAAATTCAAGAGGGGCCTGGGAACATTTTTTGAAAAATATAATATTACAAGTTATGGGCACTAGATTTTGTGATAAGAACGGTAAAGAGATCTGTATAATAATCTTTTTACACCTAGGACTGGAATGGTGATAACGAGACATTCTCTGTTTCTCAAGTAAAGATGGTTTCTCCATCATTACAGAGGGCAATTCTTTAATGTAAGAGCAGTAAGATTATGGATGCTTTACTGTAAGAGCAGTGAGACTATGGATTCCTTACTGTAAAAGCAGTAAGATTATGGATTCTTTACTGTAAGAGCAGTGAGACTATGGATTATTTACTGTAAGAGCAGTGAGACTATGGATTCCTTACTGTAAGAGCAGTTAGATTGTGGATTCTTTACTGTAAGAGCAGTAAGATTATGGATTCTTTACTGTAAGAGCAGTGAGCCTTTGGATTCCTTACTGTAATAGCAGTGAGACTATGGATTCTTTACTGTAAGAGCGGTGAGGTTATGGATTCTTTACTGTAAGAGCAGTGAGATTATGGATTCTTTACTGTAAGAGCAGTAAAACTATGAATTCTTTACTGTAATATCAGTGAGACTATGGATTCTTTACTATAAGAGCAGTAAGACTATGGATTTTTTTACTGTAAAAGCAGTGTGAATATTGATTCTTTACTGTAATAGCAGTGAGACTATGGATTCTTTACTGTAAGAGCAGTAAGACTATGGATTCTTTACTGTAAAAGCAGTGAGACTATGGATTCTTTACTGTAAGAGTAGTGAGACTATGATTTTTTACTGTAAGAACAGTAAGACTATGGATTATTTTCTGTAAGAGCAGTGAGATTATGGATTCTTTACTGTAAGAGCAGTGAGATTATGGATTCTTTACTGTAAGAGCAGTGAGACTATGGATTCTTTACTGTAAGAGCAGTAAGACTATGGATTCTTTACTGTAAGAGCAGTAAGACTATGAATTCTTTACTGTAATAGCAGTGAGACTATGGATTCTTTACTGTAAGAGCAGTAAGACTATGGATTCTTTACTGTAAGAGCAGTGAGATTATAGATTCTTTACTGTAAGAGCAGTGAGACTATGGAACTCTGCCACATGATGTTGTAATGGCTCATTTATTAAAAAAATTAAAAAAAGTTCAAGGGGTTCTATATTATTACAGGTTCTGGGTACTAAATTCTGGGACATTGATCCAGGGAATTAGTCTGATTGCTGTATGTGGAGTCGGGAAGGAATTTTTCCCCTAATCTGGGGCAATTTGCATCTGTCTCATGAGGTTTTTGCCTTCCTGAGGTTATAGGTTGAACTCAATGGACTTAAGTCTACCATTAACCTAAAAAACCTGTGGCAGAGATTTTCCAGACAACCGCCATCTCTCAATAATTGCACACAGTTAAGCACAGTTTTCCATCTTCTTCTTGCTCCCAGTACATCATGTACATACGGTCACCTGCACGATCTAGCAGTAGTAAATTTGTATAATAAATAATAATAATTATAATAATAATAATATGGTTATAGAAGAAACAGAACAAGGGCACACTTAAATTCAGTGCCATCAGCAAAAATCTATTTCTGCAGACGATAGCCCTGGAATGCAATGGAGAAGCAAGGGATTTAGAGCTCCATATATGAGGAATAATTAAATTATCCCTCCAATCTAAAATAAAAAATAAGTATACCTAGTAAAGGGATGTCCCCTGGCTGTAGTTTGTTCTAGAAAAAAACAACTGTGCTTTATTCACTCTCCCCAGGTCCAGTGCTGAGTCCCCGATGCTGTTCTCAGTGTCTCTTATTATCTGTATTGCTGACGTCAGGTAGGAGGTGGCTCGTTGGGCTCCCATCCATTGAGCCTTAGATGTGGGCACTGGACTGGGGTCCGGCAACTCGATTTGCTCATCTATAATTGGTGGTTTAGTGGCTGGTACATCATGTAGCCAAACGGCAGGAAAACACAGTGCCCATGTCCATCCTGTGCAGTGAGGACGGTGTAAACACTCATCTTTTCAAGGTCATGCAATGACCTGCATAATATATTGAAGAGTGGTATAAAGTATATCCATTGGAGCCCTCTATCCAGGCTTGGACTGGCCCACAGGTGAAAAGGTAAATGCCCCGGTGGGCCGCTCTGGAGGAGTAAATCCCCCACTCCATTATATGAGTTCAGTTATTGGCACAAAAGTCCTGATTCACTATGTACAAACCAAGTCAGCATCTCATCATTCATCCATTACACTGCTTTTATTGAAGCAGAGGTAAATTTGTGAACGAGGGTAATGTAATATCTGCATGAAGCTGAACAGTGGCCCCCAGGGCCAATGTTACTGGTGGTCCCTTGACACGCCAGTCTAACACTGCCTTCATCCCACCAGTATGCAGATACATAGCAGCGCACATATACTATTGAAAGAATCATGTGCTATTTCACTATTTATTACCCTCTGATTTATGGACGTAATTTGCCTCTTGACCAAGGGAGCAATAATCTGGGGAATAACACTGACACATAGAACAAATGAGCAGCGACAGATCCCGGCCACACGTTCACTACTTTATTGTATCATCTAAATGGCTTGAAAAATTCTGTTTGCAAAAAAAAGAAAAACTTTTATTTATTTTTCCATGCCCTCTGAGCTCTACTTTTTAATGCCATCATTTTTGGGTACATATGTAGTTTTGATCACTTTATATTGCATTATTTGGGAAGTTGCGGTGACCAAAAAAAGACAATTCTCGCATTTTTCTTTTTTTTATGAGGTCTACCATATAGGATAAATAATTTTATATTTTTAAAATCAGACTTTTATGGACACAGAGATAATAATTCTGCTTATTTTTTATTAATGGGGAAAAGAAGGGTGATTTGAATTATTTTTTTTTTTATATTTTTTTTTACATATTTTTTTTCACTGCATTTTTATGGGGACTTAAAAATGCAGTGAAAAATATATGTAAAAAAAATAAATTAAATAAATAAAAGTCTTTTGCCCATTAATATATATTTTTTTTTTTTCACTGCATTTTTAAGTCACTATAGGGGACTTGAACCTGTGATTATTGGATTGCTTTTACTATATACTACAATACTTCAGTATTGTAATATATAGTGAAATTATCAGTCTCTTATAAAGCTCAGCCTGTGGCTGGGCTTCACAGGAGCACCAAGATAATGGTGTACGGTGCTTCAGTAGGGTCATTGCAATCCATTGGTCCCCCACCTGGGTGCCCCACCTGGATGCTCCACCTGAATGCCCCACCTGGATGCTCTACCTGGGTGCCACACCTGGATATCCCCCCCTCCATCTTCTCCTTCTGTCAGTCCGTGAAAATCGGACTGCACTCAGATGCCATTCAAGTGTAGTTCGATGTTTTCATTTACTTGTATGGCTGAGTGTGATCCAAATATCGGATAAACTCGGGCATGCTGTGATTCAGACAAAGTCTGTCGGAGGAGAAAATTTGACGCCTCATAGAATAACATTGGTCCGAATGTTTTGTTGGATTGCACATGGACCAATAATACAACCATGTGCATGAGCCCTTAAAGTGGTTAAACAGCAGTGATAGGAGCCTGCTCCAGTCGCTGCTATTAGAGGTAGGTGCCGGCTTTGTATCTGTAATGTATGAGCATCATCTGGCGGGAAGGGGTATAATTCAATGCAGAATGCAGTAAGCTCCTAAACTCCCCACAGTGACCACTGCAGGCATCCAGAATATTATCTATTAATATCAATATAGGGAATTTGTAAAATTGTATTAGAAAATAAAAGCAGAATTCTGACCCTTATAAACAAATACCAAGAAATGTATTTAGTAGTGATGAGTTCGTTTAACCCCTTCGCCGAGCACGCTCGGGTGCTTTCCAAGTATCTTCGGCGTGCTCGTATATTAAGTTCGAGCCCCTGCGTCTGCATGATTTATGGCTGTTAGTCAGCCTCAACACATGCAAAGATTGCCTGTTTGTTAGGGAATCCTCACATGTGTTGAGGCTGACTAACAGCCATAAATCATGCAGACGCAGGGGCTCGAACTTAATATACGAGCACGCTGAAGAAACTCGGAAAGCACCCGAGTGTGCTCGGCGAGGGGGTTAAACGAGCACGCGCGCTCATCACTAGTATTTAGCACTGGGTCGAAATGCAACATGGTGATAAAAATAAAGAATCATGTGCCTGACTTTTCTCCAGTTCTGTCCTGTTTATGGCTAAACCATTGGTTTTAATTGTCCTTCAGTCTGGCACGCTGTTTATTAGGAATTATTTGACATAGAAATGTACATCTGGATGACTTAGAACATTGCTTTTAAGGACACAGTCTCAGTCCAAAACCTTAGCGCTCGACTCTCAGCCTCCTTTATTGATACGCATGTTTCTCTTCAGCACTAAAGTCTATTTAAGACGACATGAATCAAGAAGCTGAACAATCTACATTGTATCCTAATAAGGAGACTCGTTCTCACATGTTGCATCATCTCCAGAAAGTAGAATCAAAATGTCTCAAAGAGCCTAATCTAGTAATTACCTAACAGGCGGCTTTACCGCTGCACAAAGCTGATTTTCTTTGCTTCTTTTTCTCTTTGATTTATGTATTGATTAGTACTGTCCATTCCTATGTATAGCTAGATCACTACTAGTAGCGGATAACTAAGGTCAGCTGCCCATGACATCACCCTTACCAGTAACCCATAAATAGGAAAATCTAGGCTATCATCTCTCCCCTGCTGTCTACCCTACTTGCTCCTTCTCTGACACTCGAATTCCCATGACATCATAGTGACATCACAGGTTTTCTTGGCAACCTGTCAATTTAAGTTGAAAAAACTTTTCGTATTTTTTCTCCAACCATGTTTTTTTTTTATTATCCATTAATCATTATCTGAATCACAGGTACAGATAGAACACAGATACAGGAACAATGCACCAACAGTACAATCATGGACACATAGACTAATTCATTCTTTATTAATTCATTCCTTACTATGCTATAAACAGTACCGTGCAAAAGTTTTAGCAGGTGTGGAAAAAATGCTGAAAAAGTAAGAATGCTTTAAAAACAAAAGTGTTAATAGTTAATTTTTATCAAGATGCAAAGCAAATTGACAAAAGAGAAATATATATTTGGTGTGACCACCCTTTTCCTTCAAAACAACATCAATTCTTCTAGGCACACTTGCAATAAAAAAAAAACAAATTCACATCACCACTCTTTGTTCTCCCCATTAATAAAAACATTAAAAAAATAAGCAGAGTGTGTTGGAAGGGAAGTTGTTCCAAACACCTTGGAGGACTAACCACAGATCTTCCGTGGATGTCGCTTGTGCAAATCCTTCTGTCTCTTCATGTAATCCGAGACAGAATCAATATTGCTGAGATCAGGGCTCTGTGGGGGCGGCATCATCACTTCCAGGACTTTTTGTTCTTCTTTATGCTGAAGATTGTTCTTAATGGCATTGGTTGTATGTGGTCCTTGTCACACTATAGAATACATTTGGAGCCAAACAGACACCTCCCTGATAAAAATGCATGATGGATAAAACATCTGCCTGTATTTCTCAGCATTGAAGGCACCAAAAAATGGGCAACATTGAGGAAGTAGATGCAGTGATGGACCAAGGAAACTTAGTGCATGAGATGACAGACACATCATGCTTACTTTCCTTCTAAATTGGAAGATGTCCAGCAGTGCCATCAACTCAGAGCTGGCAGCAACCAGTAGGAACCAAATATACCCATCAACTATTCGGAGAAGTCTAGTCAGAAATGGTCTTCAATAAAAAATTTCGGCCAAAAGTCATACCTTTGACATGGAAATGACGCACCCCTGGGCCTTCGTCGCGCGGCATCGCGCGCACAGGAGCTTACCCGGAGCCGGATCTGTTGAGGGTTGTAGTCTCGTGGCGGTGACCCGGTCCGTGCCCAGGGAGTCAAACTGAGCGGCGATGTATTAGCGGTAGATGTTGGACGACTACGCCACCCGTTGAATGCAGCGAAGGAGCTGCCGCTGCAGGGCAGACCGCTGAGGCCGGTGGTAGGATTGTGCAGCGTGATAGTATCACCCCCAACGGGAGGGGTATGGCCTCAGGGCAGCCGACGTGGATGATGGGGTAGCAGGAATCACTCAGAGACGATGCGGTGTAATTCAGGGTCTTTACTGGTGATAAAGATAGACCCTCCCGGAGTACTGGCTAGCGATCGGGGCCTGGTCAGTCCTTGAGCAGATGGGATCTCCCCTGGCCAGGCGGAGTTGTAGGCCTCCCAAACTGACTGTACTCTTCTGGCTACCTTGCTAGAGGCGGGTATAAGTAGCCCATGTCCCTGAGTGTACCGTGTGGTGCTCACCCGTATGGCCGGTGACTCGGGGCCTTCTAGTGGCGTCCGCTCCACGACGGCGGTGCTGGTCCCACGCGTGTGACCGTGCCTTCGGGTTTCTTGGCCAGAGGACCTGAAATCCCCTGCCGGGCGGTTTCTGCTGCTGGGTAAAGATTAGTCCCCACAGCCTCGGACTCCGGGTCCGGTGATAGCTTCTCAGTCAGGGCGAGCTCTGCAGCTGCCAGCCCCTGACTCCTTATAGCACTGCTCCCACAGAGCTCCTGATGTTCTTTTCCTATATCTGCTTCTCTTCTCTGTCTCTACTTCTTCTCTACTCACTAACCCTGCCTCAGCCCTAGGTTTATATAGGGGAAGTTCTTCCCCTCCCAGGACTGGGCAGGAGGTGTGGCATGCACAGGATCCCTGACCAAGAGACCTCCCACCTGCTCTCAGACATAACATTGCTGTTACTGTGGAAACCAGACCCCTGGGGTGCCACATTCCCCCCTAGTGAAATTTAGTACTCCGGGACTAAACATATTTTTAGAAAAACATAACAAGGTATAAACAATAATAATACAATAAGAAAAACACATAAAGATGGTTACGGCGTGTCCGCAACCGGGTGCAGTCTTTGAAGAAAACAAAGGTGTCCATTTCACCAAAACAGGGAGACGTAACCAGGTAGGGGTCTGTCCTGCCCCGAGTCCTTAACAGTCTTTTAGTCCATTCCTGGGTTACGCTCCAACCAATTGTACAAGGATTCCCGGTAAATCCACCAAGGACTCCTAAAAATAACTAGAAACACATAATTATTTACAAGTAACAGACAGGTGACCACAAATAAAACAATTTAAACACTTCAAATCCTCCAACGTGCGGGTAACTGGCCTCTAGTGGCCCTAGTGGACCTACGGAGTTGACTGTCTGGCCCTGAACTACAGGGTGTAGGAGCTGTCAAGGGTAAACTGGGCAGCTGTCTACGGGCTCTTTGGCTCACTAGGGGTACGGCAGGCTCACTATGAGCAGAGGGTTGATCCTCCTATTCTGCTTGTGTGGAGTCTGCTGCCTCCTGGACCGGCTGCTCTTCCAGCTCTACCTGTTGCTCCGTAGGCACTTGGGATGCTGGTTGGAGGAACGTGAGGACGGGTACCACAACTGCACCATTGACTTGAGTCCAGGATCGAGGGAAGTCTCCGAGCACAGTACTAACCATATCTTCCCTTTCCTCTACGGGTCGAGGGTCTTCTTGCTCTCCTTCTGGGTTCCGTAGCTGTTCGGGACACTTCTTCAGGTGATCCCGGGATACAATGGCTGTGGTTTCCCCTCCGTCTTTACTGATGGTACAAACCTTTGGGTTGTTGTGGCTTGAGGGCAGTACGGTGTACGGGTCCTTCTCCCACTGGTCGTCCAACTTGTGGAGCTGTCTCTTCCTCTTCAAGACCTGCTCTCCGGGTACCAGGGGAACAGCGGGAGCATACTGGTTGTAATTTTTCTCTTGTCTTTCCCTAGCGAGACAGAGACTTCGCTCCACGCTCTCCTGTACTTTCCGGTACTGCTGCTGCCTCTCTGTGTCCCAGTCTGCTTCCGGTAAAGTGTCCTCGGGTGTCAGGACTCCCATCTCCAGGTCAACAGGTAGCTTACCAGGCCTTGCCCTCATTAGGTAAGCCGGGGTACAGTTGGTGGAACCTACAGGGATGTAGTTATATAGGTCCACCAGGTCGGGCAGCTTCTCAGGCCACAGACTGCGTTCTTCCAGGGGCAACGTTTTCAGAAGATCCATTACCACCTGGTTCATTTTCTCACAAAGTCCATTAGTTTGCGGATGATAGGGTGTCGTCCTTATCTTCCGGCAGCCATACAGATTGCAGAATTCCTGGAAGACCTCCGCTTCAAAGGCAGGTCCCTGGTCCGTCAGCACTTGGTCCGGGTACCCGTGTGGACGGCAGAAGTGCTGCTGGAAGGCTCTAGCTGCTGTTTGAGCTGTTAAGTCCTTAACGGGGACGACAACCAAGAACCGGGAGTAATGATCCACAATGGTTAACGCGTAGACGTAGCCACTTCTGCTTGGGGTCAGTTTTACATGATCCAAGGCTACCAGTTCCAACGGCTGCTTGGTGACAATGGACTGAAGGGGGGTCTTCTGGCTGGCACGGTCCTTCCTTCTTAGGTTGCACGGGCCACAGTCTCTGCACCACCTCTCGATGGTTCCCCTCATGCCTACCCAGTGGAACCGCCCGCGCAGCAGGAACTCCAGCTTCTTCCATCCGAAGTGTCCAGCCCCGTCGTGGTATGCCTCCATCACCATGGCTGCGTCTCTTCGTGGCACCACTACTTGCCAGATTAGTTCATGTGTCCGGGAGTTAACCATTCTGCGGCACAACTTCCCCTTGTAAAGGAACAGTCGACTCTTCTCAGCCCACAGTTGTTTGGCTTCCTCCGGAGCGTCTGGGTCAAGGCGGGCATCTGGCTGAGTGAGCATCTCCTTCACCAGTCGGACGGCAGGGTCACTGTCTTGCGTTTCCTCCCAGTTGTAGTGAGGCAAGGGGTTAAACGTAGCGGCTTGCTTACTCCTTACCCGATGGGAATACTGGATAGTCCCATGACGGTGGAACGCGGGGAGTTCGACTTCTTCCAATCCCTCTGAATCTTCTCCTACGTCCGGTAGGTTTGGCATCCTGGACAGGGCGTCCGCGTTGGTATTGGAGCGTCCTGCCCGGTATTTGATTGTGAACTCGTAGTTGGACAGACGGGCCATCCATCTCTGCTCTAGGGCACCGAGTCTTGCCGTGTCCAGGTGTGTCAACGGGTTGTTATCCGTGTACACGGTGAACCGGGAAGAAGCGAGGTAGTGCTTAAAGCGTTCGGTGACTGCCCACACCACTGCCAGGAACTCTAGCTTAAATGAGCTGTAATTCTCAGGGTTTCTTTCGGTGGGTCGCAGTTTTCGACTGGCGTAAGCGATTACTCGTTCTTTCCCCTGCTGGATCTGGGACAGTACGGCTCCTAGCCCGATGTTACTTGCGTCGGTGTAGAGGATAAAGGGCTGGCTGTAATCAGGGTACGCCAGGATTTCATCCCCCGTGAGGGCCATCTTCAGCTGGCGGAAGGACTCTTCTTCTAACTTCTCCCATTTGAAGGGCGGCTTCTGGTTCTTGGCCTTCCGGGACTGGCCTATCAGGAGGTCCTGCATAGGAGCTGCCTTTTTGGTGAAACCGGGGATGAATCTGCGGTAATAGCCTACCAACCCGAGGAACTGCCGCACTTCCTTTACACTGGAGGGACTTGGCCATTCCTTAATTGCGGTGATCTTATCAGGGTCGGGAGCCACTCCGTCAGCGCTCACCACGTGTCCCAGGTACTGCACCTTTGGTTTTAGGAGGTGACACTTGGAGGGTTTTACCTTTAGGCCGTAGTTTGCCAGAGCTTCGAACACTTCCGCCAGGTGTTTCAGGTGGTCCTCATAAGTCTTGGAATATACGATGACATCGTCCAGGTACAACAGGACCGTCTCGAAGTTTCTGTGGCCCAGACAGCACTCCATTAATCGTTGAAAGGTTCCTGGTGCGTTACAGAGTCCGAACGGCATGCAGGTAAACTCGCTAAGTCCCATCGGGGTGGTGAATGCGGTCTTCTCCCGGTCCGCCTCTGCTACAGGAACCTGCCAGTACCCGCTAATGAGATCCAAGGTAGAGAAGAAGTTAGCAGATCTTAAAGCAGCCAAAGACTCCTCTGTCCTTGGTAAGGGGTACGCATCCTTGTGTGTGATACGGTTGATTTTCCGGTAATCTACACACATCCTCATGGTGTTGTCTTTCTTTTTGACTAAGACTAGTGGAGCTGCCCAGGGGCTACAGCTATCCCTGATCACCCCAGCCTCCTTCATGTCCCTAAGCATCCCCTTGGTGTGTTGGTAGTGTGCAGGGGGTACGGGTCGATACCTCTCTTTTATGGGAAGATGGTCTCCCGTGGGGATGTGGTGTTCTACCCCCTTGACTCGCCCGAAGTCTAACGGGTGTTTACTAAACACTCTCTCATACTCTTGAACCACCCGATAGACTCCCTGTCTCTGGTGTGAGGGAGTGGAGTCAGTACCCAAATGTAGTTGCTGACACCAGTCCTCCATTGTTTCCTTAGAACCGTTACTTTCCTCCGGGGAAGATGGAGGCAAGGGTTCTACGGACTGTATGGAATTTTGATTGATGGTATACAATTTGGCTAGCGTGGCATACCGGGGCAGGTACACTTCCCTCTTCCCGATATTTATTATGCGAACGGGCACCCTCCCATGGCGTACATTGACCACCCCCCGTGCTGTCAAAATGGTGGGCCTACTGTCTGAGTAAACTGGTTCTACCATTGCCTGGTAATCTCTACCTCTCAGACCAATAGCTGCCCGGCACCAAATCATCATTTCACTTTTTGGGGGCATGGCAATAGGAAAAGGGTCACACATTCTTACGCTACCAATCTCACCACCGGAGAGTTCTATCTGTTGCCGTCGCATCAGTGCCCGGATCTCTTTCTGGAGCACTCGCTGCTGGCCGGAGCTGGCGTTCTTGGCAACCTGCTGTAAAAGGAAAATCACCTCTGCAAGACAATTTTCAATTACATTAGTTCCTAGAGTTATCTTTGGGTGACTCTCGCGCTTGTCAATGTCTACAATGATCAGTCCCTGTGCCGCCAATTCGACTCTACCTATTTTAATGGTCACCTCTTTAAATCCAATCTGTGGCACGGGCTGACCATTGCTGGCGATGATACTCAAGTCGTCGTCAGGGTAGCGGGTGATATCCGAGTCATTCCAGTACTGCTTGAAGAGCACGTACGGGATAGTGGTAACCTGTGACCCGGTGTCCAGTAGGGCACTCATGGGGATGCCATCCAGTACCACGGGCAAAACTGGACGTCCTCCCACATATTTGTTGCGCCAGTTCGATGGGCCTGATGATCTTTTTCCTGGGGTTTGGCCCTCTACCCCAGGTTGTGCCAGTTTAAAGGACAGTACCTTGCCATATGTCCGGGTTGATTGCAGCGGCGGCAGATGGGTTGTCCGTCCTCATTGTATCGGTCGCTGGGTCTTCCTCTGGCCGGTGGGGTCCTCCTTGGTCGACGCCACGGGATGTCCTCCGGTCCGGATGCCAGCTGGATCTTCCCTGGAGTGGAAACCTGTAAAGACTGCACAGTTCGGGTTAGCGCGGCAACGCTTTTAGCTAGCTCTTGGACCTGATGGTGCAGGTCTGGAGCCGGGTCATTGTTCAAAGCCTGCGCATCAGCTCCCACAGGCCCTGCCGACAAGGGTGCCGCCTCCTGGTGGTAAGTGGTAGTGGGGCGTCTGTGGGTCACAACGCCACCTGGTGCCGGTTCTCGGAGCACCCGGATGGCTCTGTCCTTGAACTGTGCAAATCCCAGATGAGGGTCCTGTAAGGCCATTGCCCGCAACTGGGTTCGGTGGGCATTGCAATATAAACCCTCTATAAATTGTTCAGTCAACAGCCTGTCCTCGTCTCCCACGCCGTCAGGGTCGGTCTGCTTAATGGCTCTCAGGGCCTCTTGTAGGTTCAGGGCATAGTCCCTTATACTCTCATGTGCCCGCTGTTTGCACCCGTAGAATCTAAGCTTGATCTCGGCTGAGGTGCGGGTATCAAAGGTGTCCCTCAGCCGGGTTAGTATCCCTGCAACAGTCCTTCCCCCAGGTGGCCAGGACTTTACCTCCCTTTGGGCTGCCCCGGTTAATTGGGCCACCAGGATGCTCACTTTTTGCTCTTCTGTGAGGGGATACACCTGGAAGAGGCTATCCAGCTTTTCTCTAAAGTCATGCAGGGTATGTGACTCCCCTGAGTACTGGGGTAGCCAGGCCGCTCCCGGGATATAGGGCATGGTGAAAGGCATGACTGCAGCAGCGGTGGCGCTGGGGGGGTTGAGGCAGTGAAGCTCTCCTCCGTATCCGACATCTTCCTCCCCCCTAGTGGACCGTGGCCTACCTTGCGATGATCCTCTTCCGTAGGCCGCGGCTCCGCAGTGGATCGTCAGGGTTGAGGACCTTCCGTCGCGCTCCTGTGACGTCGGCGTCTGCTGGGCTCCTTCCAGGACCTTACGCAACGTCCGGACGTGAGGCGGGGCTTCAGTTCTCGCGCGCTTTCGGAGTCCACGCCCCTCTTCTTCCCACGCGGCGTCTTCAAGATGGCGTCCAACGGCGGGAAAACTCCACGGATGGCGGGAAGAAGGCAGAAGATGGCGCCGGATGGCGGGAAAACTTTGCGGATGGCGGGAAGAAGACAGAAGATGGTGCCGGATGGCGGGAATCTTCACCACTGGTAAGTTTGAACAGTCTTTTTCAGGCACGCAGTACCCGGTGGTTGCGGGCACGAGATCCTGCCGACTACGCCAAAAGTTGACGCACCCCTGGGCCTTCGTCGCGCGGCATCGCGCGCACGGGAGCTTACCCGGAGCCGGATCTGTTGAGGGTTGTAGTCTCGTGGCGGTGACCCAGTCCGTGCCCAGGGAGTCAAACTGAGCGGCGATGTATTAGCGGTAGATGTTGGACGACCACGCCACCCGTTGAATGCAGCGAAGGAGCTGCCGCTGCAGGGCAGACCGCTGAGGCCGGTGGTAGGATTGTGCAGCGTGATAGTATCACCCCCAACGGGAGGGGTATGGCCTCAGGGCAGCCG
Source organism: Phyllobates terribilis (assembly GCF_046119375.1). NCBI lineage: Eukaryota > Metazoa > Chordata > Amphibia > Anura > Dendrobatidae > Phyllobates > Phyllobates terribilis. The sequence goes on from NW_027362772.1 coordinate 157,640,731, forward strand.
ACGTGGATGATGGGGTAGCAGGAATCACTCAGAGACGATGCGGTGTAATTCAGGGTCTTTACTGGTGATAAAGATAGACCCTCCCGGAGTACTGGCTAGCGATCGGGGCCTGGTCAGTCCTTGAGCAGATGGGATCTCCCCTGGCCAGGCGGAGTTGTAGGCCTCCCAAACTGACTGTACTCTTCTGGCTACCTTGCTAGAGGCGGGTATAAGTAGCCCACGTCCCTGAGTGTACCGTGTGGTGCTCACCCGTATGGCCGGTAACTCGGGGCCTTCTAGTGGCGTCCGCTCCATGACGGAGGTGCTGGTCCCACGCGTGTGACCGTGCCTTCGGGTTTCTTGGCCAGAGGACCTGAAATCCCCTGCCGGGCGGTTTCTGCTGCTGGGTAAAGATTAGTCCCCACAGCCTCGGACTCCGGGTCCGGTGATAGCTTCTCAGTCAGGGCGAGCTCTGCAGCTGCCAGCCCCTGACTCCTTATAGCACTGCTCCCACAGAGCTCCTGATGTTCTTTTCCTATATCTGCTTCTCTTCTCTGTCTCTACTTCTTCTCTACTCACTAACCCTGCCTCAGCCCTAGGTTTATATAGGGGAAGTTCTTCCCCTCCCAGGACTGGGCAGGAGGTGTGGCATGCACAGGATCCCTGATCAAGAGACCTCCCACCTGCTCTCAGACATAACATTGCTGTTACTGTGGAAACCAGACCCCTGGGGTGCCACAGAAACAAGGCCAAGTGACTCAACTATGCACAAAAACTATAGAAAATAGGAACTGGGGTGCAGAAAAATGGTGGTAGGTGCTCTTGACTGATAAGTCAAAATGTGAAATATTTGTCTGTGACAGAACGCAATTTGTTATCTAAATGGCTGGAAAGTGGCAAAATAATGAGTATCTGCAGAAACAGGGAAGATGGTGGAGGGACCTCGAAAGTTTAGGGCTGCATTTCAGCAAATGGAGTTGGATATTTGGTCAAGATTAATGGTGTCCTCAATGCTAAGAAATACAGGCAGATACTTATCCATCATGTAATACCATCATGGAGGCGTCTGATTGGCTCCAAATTTATTCTACAGCCGGACAATGACCCCAAACATCCAGCCAATGTCATGAAGATCTATCTTCAGAATATAGAAGAATGATGAGTCCTGGAAGTGTTAATATATTGCCTCCACAGAGCCCTGATCTTATCATCATTGATTTTGTCAGGGATTACATGAATAGGTAGAAGAATTTGCATTACCGTACATCCATAGAAGATCTGTGGTTAGTTCTCCATGATGTTTAAAGGAACTCCCTGCTGAGTTCCTTTAAAAACTGTGCGCAAGTCCCGAGAAGAAATTATGCATTGATGCTGTTTTGACGCGCGGTCACACCAAATATTTAGATTCATTTTGATTTCTCTGTTGTTTATTTACTTTGCATTTTCTTAATTGATAAAAATAAGCTATTAACATTTCTATTTTTTAAACACATTTTTACACTATTTTTTGACAGATATATGGCATACATGTCACAAAGTGAGAAAGGCTCTGAATACATGTCTACAACATGATGAATGCCACTTACTGTTACAGATTAGGTGAATAAAAATCCGATATTACTGCACACCTGGAAGCATCGTCCTTGGTGTGTAGTTAATTAGATTAGCTACGTGCACCAAGATTTTCAGCCTTGGGAAACCACAGAAATGTAATATCCTCCTGAATTATAGATATAGTCATGTTTAATGTGTCCAGAATGGTAAAAAATATGCTCAGAAATACGGCAATCATCATACCACAAGGAGGTTCCTATGTGAAAACATGACTCTCCATGGTTTTCCTGATTCTCTCAATGTTCAGTGAAATACAACAGCCCCTGTTGCCCTGGGGTTGTCCAGATGTGTGATGAAAGTCTGCAGTCACGCTATGTGACTGCAGATTTCTGAATTCTCACAGTGCGCACACTGCATGCTGTCAGGTTTCTCCCGTGCCGGTGGCAGGAACGGACAGTTATGTAACCGCAAGTACTTCCGGCCACATTCCAGCTAGACGTGTCCGGCCCCGCTCAATTCACTTGTGTTGAGTGAGGCCATGCATCTCTAGTTGACACATGACTGCATGTATGTAAATCGCAGGTTGCATGACCTCCTGTTCTCACCGCCGGCACCAAAGAATCCTGACAGCGTGCAATACATTCACTGTGAAAATTCAGAAGTCTGCAGTCACATAGAATGACGGCAGACTCATCACAAACTTGGACAACCCCTTTAATGCTTCTAACATTAATACAAATGTAGTAACCCTTAACTTGTCAGACAGTACAATACTTTATTAACATGACCATGTATCACATAATTTTACAAGTTATGGATTACATGGTTGCAAAACCAATAACAGCACAAAACTTCATCACCAGAACCCAGAACCACCAGCAGTACAAAAATCCATCACCAGAACCACCATCAGTACAGAAATACATCACCTGAAATGCAATCAGTACATTAAAACATCACCACAACCATCATCAGTATATGAATATATCACCAGAATCACCATCAGTACATGAATACATCACCAAGCTTAATACAGCAATCACTTGTTATGTCAGGTAAGCCCAATATACAACTGTATCACATGAATCTAAAACTCCCAGTACACTCCCTGACAGAAGTTATGTTGCTTATCCATGTTATGTAAATAAAAGCTTATAACCTGACGTTAAATTCATCCATTAGTTTTATAAATTACTCTTTTGAAAGCTGAAACCCTCCCAAATTTGGCATAGGTTAAGAAAATAAATTGGCATCAATGCTGAAATATTGATCATTTAATGAACACAGAATGGTCAGATTTTGGCAAGACAAAAGTTTTGTCGCCTGGTCATATAATGCACCCAATCCTAGCTTACATCCTCACCAGTGCTCAGTAATTGATCGGTTAATTAGTGGGTGTGTATAAAAAGAAACCCTGCACCCCAGACCTTCACTTGAAATGCAACGTGAGCTCTGACAACATGCCAAAAAATCCACCCTGCGACCAAAGCTTTGATTATTAGGAGGCTGAAGACCAGATCCACTGCAGAGGTGGCTGGCAACTTTAATGTGTCTCAGCGTCACGTACAAAGAATTTAAAAAAGATTAGAAGAGACTGGAGATGTGTTTGACAAGCCCAGGTCTGGCAGACCCCGCAAGACAACTGCTCAGGAGGAATGTTTGTTGGTTAGAAAATCCCAAGCAAGCCCCTCTTCCACTGTAGCAGAGCTCCAACAGGCTTGGTCACCTCAAGTCCCTGTGTCAACTAGAACAATTTGTAGGATTCTGTCTCGAAATGGCCTCCATGGTCGAATCATTGGCCAGAAGCCAGCACTAAACAAAAGGCAAATAAAAAAAGTGCGGCATTTGCAAAGTCCGACAGCATGCTAAACAGATGGACGCTGGAAAAGTGGCAGAAGGTGGATTTCTCTGATGAATCTTCAGTAGAATTACACCACAGCCGCCGCAAATACTGCAGGAGACCTACTGGAGCCCGTATGGATCCAAAATACACCCAGAAAACAGTTAAATTTTGTGGTGGAAAGATCATGGTCTGGGGTTACATTCAGTATGGGGTGTGCGAAACATTTGCAAGGTGGAAGGCAATATCAATAGCCTAAAATATCAAGAAGTATTAGCTACCTCTTACATTCAAAATAATAAAAGGGGTCAAATTCTGCAGCAGGATGGTGCTCCATCTCATACATCCATCTCTACAACAAAGTCCCTCCAGGCAAAAAAGATCAAGGGGCCCAAGGACTGGCCAACCCTGTCACCAGACATGAACATCATTCAGCATGTTTGGGGTAGGATGAAAGAGGAAGCTTGGAAGACAAAACCAAAGAATCTAGATGAACTCTGGGAGGCATGTAAGACTGCATTCTCTGCTATTCCTGATGACTTCATTAATAAATTGTATGAATCATTGTTGAACCGCATGGATGCAATCCTTCAAACTCATGGAAGTCACACAAAATATTAAATATGACTCTAATAGCATCGCAACTTCATTCACCAATGTTATGCAACATATATTTGTATTTTAAGATAATTATTTGTTTGAATATCACATTACTTTCTGTGGGCGACAAAACTTTTGTCTTGCCAAAATCTGACCATTCTGTGTTCATTAAATTATCAATATTTCAGCATTGATGCCAATTTATTTTCTTAACCTAAACCAAATTTAGGAGGGTTTCAGCTTTCAATAGAGTAATTTATAAAACCAATGGATGAATTTAACGTCAAGTTATAAGCATAACATGGATAAGCGACATAACTTCTGTCAGGGAGTGTATGTCCTTAACAAAGGTAAGGTGATACTGGGAGTTGTTGTTATGAGTCATCATCAAATCACACAGGAACCACAGTACTGATGAAAGTTATGTAATAGTGGGGAAGGACGTAGCCTTCCCTTGGCACTGAAGTAGTTAAAGGAAGTGTCCCTGTAGTTAGACCTCTCTGAACTGTTGGTAGGCCAAGCTAAGGCGTTAGCTTCAGTGGTCCAGTCAGTAGAGTAGAGGGGGAACTTAGTGCCCTGATCAAGCCTTGAGAGCTATAGAGCTTGTTCCTGGCATAATTCCTTGTGGGCTGCAGTACTTGTAATCAGCCACAAGATGTCACTGTCCTGGGTGCAGATGTCAGGATGAGTCTGCTAGCAGTGTTACAGACAGTGATGGGGTTAATGCTGTGTGATGACAGTCCACAGAGGGTGGGCACTTTAGGAAAATCCCTGCTTAGTTTCCAGAAGCAGGAAGTGATGAGCAGTAAGAGATAGGACAGTGAACTGTACGGGCAGCCTGACTATATGGTGGCTGCTAGGGTAGACGGGAGCTCCATACCCTCAGACAGTGGGATCACCAGTGTAAAAGTCTCCCTACGCAAGAGTCCTGTTAGCCGGCTGGAGAAACTCAACGGAGCTATTGAGGACCCAGGGCACTTCTAGTCTGCAGGAAGCAGAGGAAGATAAATAGGACTCCAGGCTAAGACGTGGGGGAGATATTGGATCCGGAACACTGCTGGTATTGCAGAAGAGTCTCTTGGGCTAGAGATTAGAGTCACAGAGATGCTTCACTTAAAGAGGGAATCAGGGCTGAAGATGTTGCCAGTGCCTGTGAGAGAGATAATAACCTGTCGGGCCTTATCCAGTATATCTGCCTGTAAATACTGTACATATTCCTCTTCCCCAAGTAAAGTCCAAGTTATGGTTAAGAACCTCGTGTCCTCTGAATTTATTGCTGCCCCGGTCCCAGAAGAGAAATGCCTGGAGACTGCCGCGATCGGATGGTTTGAAGTAAGTGGAGAGCACCACATGCACAGCCACACGAATTGGGAGGGAGGACACGAATTGTCTGTAGGGTGCCAGAGTGAGAGGGGGCTACAGCTCGCCCACGACTACCTCGCTGGGGCACCTTACAGTTAGTCAGCATTACAAATAAACATTTACATCCAGGAACCTTATAGGTGGCATCTTGTCAGACGTCATGATGACTTTTCACATCCACAGCTCATCTCTGCCGACTTCCATATTCTCCAGTCTTCTGCAGCACATCTCGACCCGGTGACCTTAAAAGTAGCAGCGTGATTATAATGCTTCTGAATAAAAATATCTGCCCTAGACTATGCCCCTGAATTACTCCTCACTGTGTTCCCTGCACAAATATGAAGCCACACTGTCTCTCTTATGGTACATGCCCTCTTCACTGCCCTCTCCTTTCCATAGTGGGCCCCCTCTTCGCACTGCCCTCTCAAACTTTGTTCTCCATATAGTGCCCAGTCTTTATACTGTGCCCCTCATCACTCTTCCCTCCTCTGCATACTGTCCCCTCCTTGTTGTGCCCCCACACTGTCTCCCCATGCTGCCCCCTCTCTGTACTGCCCCCACACAATCCAGTCTCTATTGTGTGTCTCTTCACACTTTTCTTTCCGCCATAATGTCTCCTCATGCTATTCCCCGCAATAGTCTCTTCAAACATTTCCCCTCTCTCCTCATACTGTCTCCTCACATATTCCCCCCTTTGTTCACCATACTGTCTCCTCATACATCCCCATACAGTTTGTGCACCCATTCCCTCCCACTCTCATACTGTTTCTTCACATATTCCACAGTCTCCATACTTTCTCCTCACAGATCCCCCTGCTCCTCAAACTGCCATACTGTCTCCTCACAGGTCCTTCTCACTCCCCATACTGACATAGTGTCTCCTCACAGGTCCCCCTCACTCTCCATACTGACATACTGTTTCTTCACAGGTCTCTCTTGCTCCCCAAACTGCCATGCTGTCTCCTCACAGGCCCCCTCACTAAGCATACTGTATCTGCTCCAATCCCCCCACCCTGCTCCTCATACTGTGCCTACACCAATCCCCCACCCATAAAACTGTGTCCACTCCAATCCTGCCCCCCACTCCTCATTCTGTGTCCACATCAATCCCCCTGCTTCTCATACTGTGTCAGCAGCACTAATCCCCCACTCATCATACTGTGTCTGCAGCACTAATCCTCCTTGCTCCTCATACTGTGTCCACACCAATCTCCCTCCACTCCCCATACTGTGTCCGCAACACCAATCTTCCCCTCTCCTCATACTGTATCCACAGCACCAATCTTCCTCGCTCGTCATACTGTGTCCATAGCACCAATCCCCCCTATTCCTCATACTCGCAGCACCAATCGTCCCCGCTCCTTACACTGTGTCCGCAGCACAAATCTCCCCCACTCCTCATATTGTGTCCATAGCACCAATCCCCCTATTCCTCATACTGTATTCGCAGCACCAATCGTCCCCGCTCCTTACACTGTGTCCGCAGCACAAATCTCCCCCACTCCTCGTATTGTGTCTTCAGCACCAATCTTCCCCTCTCCTCATACTGTGTCCACAGCACAAATCTTCCCCGCTCCTCATAATATCTACACACCAATCCCCCCACTCCTCATACTGATCCCGCAGCACCAATCCCCTATCACATGCTGTTTCTGCATCACCAATCTTCCCAGCTCCTCATACTGTGTCTGCAGCACCAATCTTCCCTGCTCCTTATACTGTATCAGCAGCACCAATCCCTCCCACTCTTCATATTGTGAACGCAGTACCAATTTTCCCCGCTCCTCATACTGTGTCCACAGCACCAATCCCCCTACCACTCATCATACTGTGTCCACACCAATCCCTCCATTCCTTATAATGTGTCCGCAGGTCCAATCTTCCCTGCTTCTCATACTATGTTCTCAGCACCAATCTCCCCCCGCTGCTCCTCATATTGTATCCTCACCAATCCCCCCCAATCCTCATCCTGTGTCCACAGCACCAATCTTCTCCGCTTCTCATCCTGTGTCTGTGACTCGCCCCCTGGGCCGTGGGGTACCCGGAAACGGGCCTTCTGGTGTACGGTGCTGATGGGGGTAGTAGTGGCAACCCGGTCCCGTGGCTCAGGGTGGTCAGACCAATGTTGTGGCAGTCTATTTATAGATTTGTGAATATCCGACTACGCCACCCGTGGATTGCGGTTAGGGATAACCGCCACTGCGAGGCAGACCGCTGAGGCTGGTGTTGGTGTGCAGCACAGGGGTAGGATAACTCCCCACGGGAAGAGTGTAGCCTCAGGGCAGTGTAGGTGGATGCTGGGGGTAATAGTGCAGGCCGCAATAGTAAGAGTTCAGAGTCCGCTTCAAACAGTCCAGGGTCTTTAATGTAGGAATTATTAATGACCCAACAGTAGTACCGGTTAGGAATGGGCCTGGGTGTCTGAGAGCATTCGGGCGAGCCCCACTGGTCAGGGTGAGTGTGTAGGCCTACCGTTCTGTCTATGCTCTTTCTGACTATCCCCCTCTTCGTGGTGTAATAGCCCACGTCCCTGAGCTGGCCGTGTACTTCTCGCCTGTATGGCTTGCGACTCGGGCCTTGGGTACCTTTTGCTTTCTCCTCGCTGTACTGGTCCCTCTGTGTGGCGGAGCCTCCAGGCTTCTTAGGCCAAGGGACCTGAAATCCCTCGCGGGTTGGTTCTCTGCTGCTGGGCTTATAACCCTGACAGCCTCGGACCTCAATGTCCGGTTAGAATGGTTCTCTGCCAGGACCGGCTCTCGTCGCCTCTGTCCCTGGCTTGCAGTTTCTCCTCTGCCTCACGGACTCCTCAGCTGCAGCTGACCTGTCCCTCTTCTCTGAGAACCCTTCTGGTCACTTCAGAAGTGGGTTCTGGACTCTCTAACCCTGCCCCAGTTCCAGCTTTTATAGGGCAGCCAGCTCCGCCTACTGGCCTGGGACAGGAGGTGCTGCATGCTAATGGTCCCTGACCAGGGAACCTCCCTCCTGCTCAAAGACACAGATTATTGTTTGTGGCATCCAGGCCTGGGGTGACACATTCCGCCCTAGTAAAATTTAGTACTCCGGACTAAACACATTTTTTTTTTTTTAGGAAACACAAACACAGAGTATAAACGATAACATAACATATATACAAGTACATTTTGTCCTTAAGGTCACGGCGCTTCCGCGACCGGGTGTCCATATCACCCAATAAGGTATAGTTTTGAACGGTGCGGGGACCTGTCTCCATAAACCCCAAGTTCCTGGCCTTGGGCGTGGCGACAAGGCTGAGCTACCTACTTTGGGCCACAAGGGGGCCACGCCGGACAGGTTTTTCTTCTGTGGCCATCTTCGCAAGAGGGCACCAAGTGCAACTATCTACAAGACAGTTCCGGCCATTCAGTGTCCATGGCCTGTCAGTCCATTGAACTAGGAAAAACTGGAAAAACATTATTAATAACCAGGTAACAAACATAAAACATTTGCAATATACAGCATTTAGATCTTCCAGCGAGCTGGTATTTGACCCCTAGTGCTCCGGGTCGACCTGCGTAACCCACTGTCTGGTGGTGGTCTAACCTGGCTTTCCCCACTAGCATTTAGGGTACAGCTACTAGCTGGGTTTGCAGGCAGGGCAGGCAGCTGTCTGCGGGTCCTTTAGTTTACCGCAGGCATGGCAGGCTCACTGTCAGCAGAAGGTTGACTCTCCTGGGCTGCTGGCATGGGTTCTTCTGCCTCCGGGGCTGCTTGTTCCTCTTGTTCTTCCTGCTCTCCTGTAGGTTCCTGCTGGGTTGGTTGAAGGAAGTGTAGGACCGGTACCACTATTGCGTCGTTTATCCGAGTCCAGGACCGGGGAAACTCCCCGAGGACGGTGCTGACCGTTTCTTCCTTGTCCACTGCAGGCTCAAGGTCATCTTGATCTTCACTTGGACTCTGCAGTTGCTCGGGGCACCATTTTAGGTGGTCTCTGGAGATAGTGCTAGTGGTTTCTCCTCCATCCTTGGTAATTACACATACCTTCGGGTTGCTGTGGTCGGACTGCAGTACTGTGTACAGGTCGCCCTCCCACTGGTCATCTAGCTTGTGAAGCCTTCTCTTCCGCTTCAGGACCTGCTCACCAGGTTCCAGGGGACCAGCAGGGGCGTGTTGGTTGAAGAGCCTCTCTTGCTTTTCTCTCTCTTGAGCCAGACTCCTCTCCACACTCTCCTGTACCTTCTTGTACTGTAGCCGCCGTTCCGTATCCCAGTCCGCGTCTGAGGAGGTGTCCTCGGGTGTCAGGATTCCCCTCTCCAGGTCTACCGGCAGCTTACCTGGTCTTGCTCGCATCAGGTAAGCCGGGGTGCAATTTGTAGCATTCACCGGGATATGGTTGTATAAGTCTATCAGGTCTGGCAGCTTCTCTGGCCACAGGCTGCGTTCTTCCAGGGGCAACGTCTTGAGGAGCTCAATGACGATATTATTAATTTTCTCACACAGCCCGTTGGTTTGCGGGTGGTAAGGCGTTGTCCGAATCTTCTTACAGCCGTAGAGGTTGCAGAACTCCTGGAAGATTTCCGCCTCGAACGCTGAACCTTGATCTGTCAAGACCTGTTCCGGATACCCATGTGGACGGCAGAAGTGTTGTTGGAAGGCTCTGGCCGCTGTTTGGGCTGTTAAGTCTTTAACGGGGACCACCACCAGGAACCGGGAATAGTGGTCCACTATTGTCAGGGCATAGACGTAGCCCGACCGGCTTGGAGCCAATTTCACATGGTCCAGAGCTACCAGCTCAAGAGGCTGCCTGGTGACGATGGGCCTCAAGGGTGTCTTCTGGCTGGTACAGTCCTTCCTTCTGAGGTTACATGGGCCGCAGTCCCTGCATCACTTCTCTATGGCCCCTCTCATACCGATCCAGAAGAACCGCTCTCTCAGTAGGAACTCCAGTTTCGTCCACCCGAAGTGTCCCGCTCTGTCATGGTAGGCCTCCAGGACCATTGCTGCATCTCGTCTTGGGACCACTACCTGCCAGGCCAGCTCGTGCGTCCGGTGGTTGACAAGCCTTCTGCACAGCTTACCTTCGTAGAGGAATAGCCTGCTTTTCTCCTTTCATAACTGCTTGGCTTCCTCTGGAGCGTCCAGGCCAGGGCTAGCATCTGCCTGGGTTAACAGGTCTTTCACCAGGCGAATTGCAGGGTCACTATCTTGCGTTTCAGCCCAGCCGTGGTGGGGTAAGGGTTTGAACATGACGGTGGTTAGGTCTTTGTCTCTTACCCGGTGAGAATACTGAGTGGCCCCATACCGGTGGAACGCAGGGAGCTCTACTTCCTCCAGCTCTTCTGAGTCTTCTTCTCCTTCGGGTAGGTGGGGCATTCTTGATAGGGCGTCTGCATTGGCGTTGGTTCTGCCTGCCCGATATTTGATTGTGAAGTCATAATTTGATAGCCGGGCCATCCACCGCTGTTCCAGGGCACCAAGCCTTGCATTGTCCAGGTGTGTCAACGGGTTGTTGTCCGTGTACACAGTGAACTTTGCGGAGGCCAGGTAATGTTTAAACCGTTCTGTGACGGCCCACACCACTGCCAAGAATTCTAGCTTGAAGGAGCTGTAATTCTCCGCGTTTCTTTCAGTGAGCCTCAGCTTCTGGCTGGCGTACGCGATCACCCTTTCTCTGCCATGTTGGTACTGTGACAGTACTGCTCCCAGCCCCACATTACTGGCGTCTGTGTGGAGGATAAAAGGCTGGCCATAATCGGGGTAGGCCAGGACCTCATCCCCCGTGAGGGCCATCTTCAGCTGGCGGAAGGACTCCTCTTCTGGCTTGTCCCACTTGAAGGGTGGCTTGTGACTTCTGAATTTAGACTGACCTATCAGGAGGTCCTGCATTGGAGCTGCCATCTTTGTGAACTCGGGGATGAACCTTCGGTACTAGCCTACCAACCCGAGGAATTGCCTTACTTCTTTGATGTTAGGGGGGCTTGGCCAGCTCTTTATTGCCGTGATTTTGTCAGGGTCGGGGGCTACTCCTTCTGCACTCACCACGTGTCCCAGGTACTGTACCTTCGGCTTTAACAGATGGCACTTGGAGGGTTTCACTTTCATGCCAAAGCCTGCCAGGGCCTCGAACACCTCGACCAGGTGCTTTAGATGGTCCTCGTAAGTCTTCGAATAGACAATAACATCGTCCAGGTAGAGTAGGACTGTTTCAAAATTCCTATGTCCTAGGCAGCATTCCATCAGCCTCTTGAAGGTCCCTGGTGCGTTGCAGAGCCCTAACGGCATACAGTTGAATTCACTGAGTCCCATGGGGGTGGTGAAGGCAGTCTTCTCCTTGTCAGCCTCTGCCACAGGAACCTGCCAGTACCCGCTAGTAAGATCCAAAGTAGAGAAGAAGTTAGCTGATTTTAGTGCGGCTAAAGACTCCTCTATCCTAGGTAACGGGTACGCGTCTTTATGGGTGATACGATTGACCTTTCTATAGTCCACGCACATTCTCATGGTACCGTCTTTCTTTTTTACCAAAGCTAAGGGAGCTGCCCAGGGGCTACAGCTATCTCTAATGACCCCAGCTTCTTTCATTTCTCTCAGCATGCCCTTTGCGTTCTGATAATGTGCAGGGGGTACAGGTCTGTGTCTCTCTTTTATTGGTGGGTGGCTCCCCGTGGGGATGTGGTGTTCCACTCCCTTTACTCGGCCGAAGTCTAGCGGGTGCTTACTAAAGATTCTCTCGTACTCCTAAACCACCCGGTAGACTCCTTGTTTTTGGTGCAGGGGAGTGGAGTCAGCACCCACATGGAGTTTCTGGCACCAGTCCTCCGTGTGTTTCTGGGAGCCATTATCCTCGACCGGGGGAGATGGAGGCAAGGGTTCCACGACCCTGATTGCACTGTGTTCAACAGCAAACAATTTGGCTAATGTAGCGTACCGGGGCAAGTGTACTTCCCTTTCCCCAATGTTTAGAATGCGGACGGGCACCCTCCCATGGCGGACATCAACCACCCCCCGGGCTGTCAAAATGGTGGGCCTTCTGTCTGACTACACGGGTCCTACCATGGCTTGGTAGTCTCTCCCTCTTAACCCGATTGCAGTCCGACATCAGATCATCATTTCGCTTTTGGGAGGCATGGGGATGGGGTACGTCGCTTATCCTTACGCTACCGATCTCACCACCAGACAGTTCTACCTGTTGCCGTCTCATCAGGGCTCTTATCTCTTTCTGGAGGACCCTCTGTTGGCTGGAGCTCGCATTCATCGCCACCTGCTGCAAAATTACATTTACTTCTGAAAGACAATTTTCAATCACGTTAGTACCCAAGGTTATTTTAGGGTGACTTTCTCGACGGTCAATGTCCACAATGATCACTCCCTGTGCCGGCAGTTCAACTTTACCAATCTTAATGGTCATCTCTCTGAACCCCACCTGTGGCACGGGTTGGCCATGGCTGGCGATGATGCTTAAGTCATCGTCTGGATAACGGGTTATATCAGCGTCACTCCAGTACCGCTTGAAAAGAACGTAGGGGATGGTAGTCACTTGAGACCCGGTGTCCAGCAGTGCACTCATGGGGATACCGTCCAGCACTACGGGTAAGACCGGGTGTCCCCCCACGTACTTATCACGCCAATTAGACCGGCCTGGTGACCTTATGCCTGGGGGTTGGCCCTCTGCCCCAGGTCGGACCCGTTTAAAGTACAGTACCTGGCTACGTGTCCCGACTGGCTGCAACGGCGGCAAATTGGCTGTCCATCCTCCGTGTAACGGTCGGTGGGCCTCCCTCTGAATGACGGGATCCTCCTCTGTCGACGCCACGGGACATCCTCCGGACTTGAAGCCAGCTTGATTGGTCCTGACGGGTCCATCTGTAACGACTGTACGGTCCTGGTCAATGCAGCAACATTCTTTGTTAGTTCTTGGACCTGATGGTGCAGGTTTGCAGGCGGGGATGGGTTTAGAGCCTGCGCATCAGCCCCCACAAGGTCTGCGGAGTAGGGCGCCGCCCCCTGGTGGTAAGTGATGGCAGGGCGCCGGGAAGCTACAGCGCCACCTGGTGCGGGTTCTCGGAGCACCTGGATGGCCCTATCTTTGAACTGTGCCAAAGTCAAATCGGGGTTCTGTAGGGCCATGAGGCGCAGCTGGGTTCTGTGGGCGCTGGACAGCAGACCTTCTATGAAGTGGTCAGTCAATAGTTTATCTGTATCCTGCACGCTGCCAGGGTCAGCTTGCTTAATTGCTCCCAAGGCTTCCTGTAAATTTAGGGCATAATCTCTGATGCTATCTTGAGCTCGCTGCTTACATCCATAGAACCGCATTTTGATTTCTGCTGAGGTACGGGTATCAAAGGTGTCCCGTAGACGGGTCAGAACCCCCCTTACAGTCCTTTTCTCCTCAGCTGTCCAAGACTTTACCTCCCGCTGGGCCGCACCAGTTAACTGCCCTATCAGTATGCTTACTTTCAGTTCTTCTGTCAGGGGATAAACTTTGAACAAGCTATACAGCCTTTCTTTAAAGTCGCCCAAGGTATGCGACTCTCCAGCATACTGTGGCAGCCAGGCCGCTCCAGGGATATAGGGCATGGAAAACGGCATCACAGCTGCAGCGGCTACGCTGGTGGTAGAGGGTCCCTCCGCGTCCGACATCTTCCTCCCCCCTAGTTAACCGTGGCCTACCTTCCATTGATCCTCTTCCGTAGGCCGCAGTTCTGCTCGCGATGCTCTGGGCGAGGACCTTGCGTCGCTCGGTGATGACGTTGGCGTCCACTGGATCTCCTCCCAGGACCTTGCGCAGCGTCCGGACGTAGGGCGGGGCTTCAGGTCTCGCGCGGTTTTGGTGTCCACGCCCCTCTTCTTCCCGCGCGGCGTCCCGATGATGGCGCCCGATGGTGGGAAATGGCCCCGAATGGCGGGAAACTTCACTTAGGCAAGTATAATGTCTTTTTCAGGCACGCAATACCCGTTTGTGGTGGGTTAGTCACAATCCTGCCGACTACGCCAAAGCTGACTCGTCCCCTGGGCAGTGGGGTACCCGGAACCGAGCCTTCTGTGTACGGTGCTGATGGGGGTAGTAGTGGCAACCCGGTCCCGTGGCTCAGGGTGGTCAGACCAATGTTGTGGCAGTCTATTTATAGATTTGTGAATATCCGACTACACCTCGAGGCAGACCGCTGAGGCTGGTGTTGGTGTGCAGCACAGGGGTAGGATAACTCCCCACGGGAAGAGTGTAGCCTCAGGGCAGTGTAGGTGGATGCTGGGGGTGATAGTGCAGGCCGCAATAGTAAGAGTTCAGAGTCCGCTTCAAACAGTCCAGGGTCTTTATTGTAGGAATTATTAATGACCCAACAGTAGTACCGGTTAGGAATGGGCCTGGGTGTCTGAGAGCATTCGGGTGAGCCCCACTGGCCAGGGTGAGTGTGTATAAAGCAAAAACTATCGCACACCTGGTAGAAGTGGTGCCCGGGTAAGGTGCCAAACCAAGTATAGATTAAAGATAAAACCCGGCACTCAGAAGCTTAATTGTCGCTTTTTTTAATAGTAAAGTGGATGAATACAAAAGTACAAACGTTTCGGTCAATTGGGACCTTCATCAGTGTACTAAAAAAACAAAAAAATATGCAAATATTTACAAAATTACAATGGTCAAGTACAAATATATGTTGCACATATAGGTAAATATTGAAGTATGGGAGGGGACGAAAGGGAATAGGATAATGAGGGAAGGTGATGTATTTTGAACAAAGATAGGAAAAAAGGGGGGCATACCAGTATTCAGAGGAAAGCCAGAATTGGGCTGTGTCCACACAATGGCTGTAAAGAGAGTAGATAGCTATTAAGGGACATGAATAGATGCAATGAGCAAAAAAGAAGTCAAAGTGGAACAGGATGTCAGGCACAAACCTTGTATATATGGCAGGCAGGTATAATATGTTGAGGAACGCGGTATCCACCGCTTGTTCTATGGTGGTAGAGTATTGAGCAGGTGATTTGAGCGCTCTTTTATGAGCGTGGGGTGGGCCTCTGTGAGTTCTAAGGTTATCATTGGTGGTAGTGGAGCGCTGTGTAAGAGATGTATGGCCTGTAGGACCTGTGATGACCCGGTAAGGTCCTATTGGTTAGCGGCGGTCACGTGGGCGGAAGTGACGCGACACGTGCGTTCCATTCGTCCAGGAAGTGCGTTCCACCAGGAGTAATGTATAGGACCTGACATAGCAGGGATCCTATTGGAGGGCGGCGGTCACATGGGCGGAAGTGACGCGTCACTTGCGTTTCAGGGCCCAAAGGATGCGTTCCACAGGGTATTTATATAGCAATAGTGGAGAAGAGGAATGTAGCTGGTACAGGAGAATCCAGGGTGGGAGCCACAGGAGGGAGCAGGGAAGGAGCAAGGGTCTTAGGGAAGGTTCTAAAATAAAGAGAAAAAGACTATTAATATTGTGCTTATACTCCAGAAAAACGATAATAATATCAAAGCATATATACAAAATATGACAATAATCTCATGAATACATGAAATAGGTACACAAAGAATTATAGCAATATTTTCAGACAATAGTATACTTTGGGATAAGAGAACCATAAGTCCCAATAGGAACAACCTATAACATTGTGTACAAATGACCGAAAAAAGTAGTCACAGGGACAGAGGTAAATTGAGAGTACATACAGATAATTAAGTGAATGCGAGAAGATCATATTTCCGATTGAGTCCCTTGGGTGTGAGTGACTGTAGTTCATGTATCCAGTAGGCTTCACGATGCTTGAGTCTACGGATGCGATCGCCACCTCGGCGTAATGGGGGTACATGATCAATGACTTGGAATTTGAGTTGGGAGATGGAATGTCCACATGTTGTGAAATGAAGAGGTAGTGGAAGCAATAGATTCTTACAACGAATAGTGGATTTGTGTTTGGATATTCGCATGGACATTTGATCAAATAGACCACAAAGGACGAGTTACAGGTGTAGTAATCCCTAATGTGATATTGTCTGCCTGAATGTGGATGATAGAAGGTATTTCCCCTGATGACATTATTACATTGATAACACTGTAAACAGGGAAACGTCCCTGTTTTAGGAGTAGAAAGGAATCTCTGTTGTGGAGACCTTTTAGCGGTACCAAAATCTGCCCGGATCAGTTGGTCTCTGAGATTGGGGGCCCTTTTGAAGCAAGGTAGGAAAGGAACTGTAAACTCAGGTACAGTCGGGAAGGCCTGGTGTAATAATTTCCAATGTTGTCGGATCTTTTTGTGAAGAATGAGGACAGCCGGATGGTACGTGTGAACGAATGGAATCCGGTTCGAAGTAGTAGGGCGAGAGTTAACTACTGGGTTCTGAGATTTTGTTAATATGTCAGGGGGATAACCTCTATCCTCAAATTTCCTTTGCATCTCTTTTAGTCGAAGGGTGCGGGTAGTGGGATCACTGACTATCCGTTTTACTCGGTGAAATTGTGATATAGGTACTGATGATATGGTGGGTTTAGGATGTAGACTGTCAAAACGAAGCAAACCATTACGGTCTGTAGGTTTCATGTAAAGGTCAGTGGACAGTATGCCCTCTCGGCTCTTAATGACTCTGGTGTCTAGAAAATTAATAGATTCTGAATTAAATGTAACTGTAAACTTGAGTCCATCCCAGGCTGAATTAATGCTGTTAAAGAAATCCGTGAGAGATTCAATTGGACCGTCCCATATACAGAATATGTCATCTATGTATCTTTTCCATAAGATGGCATGGGTTTGAAATAATGTATTGGGGTAAACGATGTTCTCCTCAAATGTTGCCATGTAGCAATTAGCATAGGGAGGGGCTACATTGGAGCCCATCGCGGTTCCTTGTTTCTGAAGGTAAAAAGAATCTTGGAACATGAAAAAATTTTTTGTCAAGACCAGTGTGAGTAGGTCTATGCTAAGATTGCGAACTTCCGTGGAGATGCCAGACTTCTCCAGTAAGTTCCCAACACACTGGATACCTTTTTTGTGGGGAATGCAAGTGTACAGATTGTTGACATCTAAAGTAACTAGGAGAGACTCTGGATGGATCTGATGGATGGTGTGAATGGTAGTTAGAAATACACCTGTGTCCAATAAAAATGATGGACTTTCTTTAATCAGAGGAGTGAGTATTTTCTCAAGAAAAATGGATAATGGGGCTAAGATGGAATCGGTCCAGGCGACGATGGGTCGTCCTGGTGGGTTTTCTAGACACTTGTGTATTTTAGGTAGTGTGTAAAACACGGGAATTATGGGGAATTTCTTGATTAGATAGTCTCGTGTTTTGAGGTCAATAGTGCCAATTCCTAGATGTCGGTCAATCGTCTCAGTAATGATGGCCATAGTGGTGTTAGAGGGGTCATTTGGTAACTTCTGATAGACTGTCGTGTCGCCTAGTTGGCGTACGATCTCAGTCAGGTAGGTACTTTTGTCCATAACAACTATAGCCCCACCCTTGTCGGCGGGTTTGATTATAATGGATTGGTCTGCTTGTAATGTTCTTAGGGCTTGCTTGTCAAGGTTGGACATATTGTGATGGTAATGTATGAGGCCCTTATCCATATCCGACCTTAATTTTTGAAATGACTGGTCTATAAATTCAATAAATGTTTCGACCGCGTGTTGGGTATGTGGAGGTCGATAGGTGCTTTTTAGTTTGAGTCCCAAACTGGCTGCCGTAATGTGAGGTGTACCGGGACCTGTGGTGGAAGCTGTTGTGGTGTCTGGGATGGATTCCTGTGAGAAGTGAGCCTTAAGTCTGACCGAACGAAAGAATCTCTGCAATTCCATATCGAGTGTAAACGTATTGCACCGATTGGAAGGACAGAAATTTAGACCCTTTTGTAATACAGAAAGTTCGGCGATGCTTAACGAACGAGAAGAGATATTTACCACAAGTGGGGCTACACCTGGGAGCGTGTCACCCGTACGAAGTCCATGTTGCCTCTTGTGGGTCCCTCCTCTCCTGGTCCTCTTTTTCTGAAATTCTTCTTGCGGTTTCCTAAAAAATGAGCAGGCCTGGGACAGGAGGTGCTGCATGCTAATGGTCCCTAACCAGGGAACCTCGCTCCTGCTCTCAGACACAGATTATTGTTTGTGGCATCCAGGCCTGGGGTGACTCATCTGCAGCACCAATCTTCTCCGCACCTCATACTGTATCCGCAGCACCAATTGCTTCCTCTCCTCATACTGTGTCCGCAGCATCAATTTTCCCTGCTCCTCATCCTGTGTCTGCAGCACCAATTTTCCCTGCTCCTCATTCTGTGTCTGCAGCACCAATCCCCCCTACTTCTCAAACTCTGTCCACAGTATCAATTTTCCCTGCTCCTCATACTGTATCTACAGAACTAATCCCTCCCACTCCTCATACTGTGAACGCAATACCAATCTTCCCCACTCCTCATACTGTGTCCACAGCACCAATCCCCCCACCGTTCATCATACTGTGTCCACACCAATCCCCCCACTCCTTATACTGTGTCCGCAGGACCAATACCCCCATCGCATACCATGCTGCACCACCAATCTTCCCTGCTCTTAATCCTGTGTTTGAAGCACCAATCCCCCCACTGCTCCTCATACTGTATCCTCAGCAATCCCCCCAATCCTCATACTGTGTCCGCAGCAATTTTCATTGCTCCTCATACTGATCTCGCATCCCCATCACATGCTGTTTCTGCATCACCAATCTACCCAGCTCCTCATACTGTGTCCGCAGCACCAATCTTCCCTGCTCCTCATACTGTATCCGCAGCACCAATCCCTCCCACTCCTCATACTGTGAACACAGTACCAATCTTCCCTGCTCCTCATCATACTGTGTCCACACCAATCCCCCCACTCCTTATAATGTGTCCGCATCACCAATCTTCCCTGCTTCTCATACTGTATCCGCAGCACCAATACCCCCACTGCTCCTCATACTGTATCCTCACCAATCCCCCCCAATCCTCATCCTCTGTCCGCAGCACAAATCTTCCCCGCCCCTCATCCTGTGTCTGCAGCACCAATCTTCTCTGCTCCTCATTCTCTGTCCGCAGCACCAATCCCCCCTACTTCTCATACTATGTCCACAGTATCAATCTTCCCTGCTCCTCATACTGTGTCTGCAGCACCAATCCCCCACCCTCCTCATACTGTGTACACACCAATCCCCCACTCCTCATACTGTGTCCGCAGCTTCAATTCCCCCATCGCATACTGTGTCTGCATCACCAATCTTCCCAACTCCTCGTGTTGTGTCCGCAGCACCAATCTTCCCCACTCTTCATACTGTGTCCGCAGCACCAATCCCCCACCTCTCCTCATACTGTGTACACACCAATCTCCCCACTCCTCATACTATGTCTGCTGCTTCAGTCCCCCCATCGCATACTGTGTCCGCATCACCAATCTTTCCAACTCCTCATAATGTATCCACAGCACCAATCTTCCCCGCTTCTCATACTGTGTCCACAGCACCAATCCCCCCACCATTCATCATACTGTGTCCACACAAATTCCCCCACTCCTTATACTGTGTCTGCAGCACCAATTTTCTCTGCTCCTCATTCTGTGTCCGCAGCACCAATCCCCCACCGCTCCTCATACTGTGTACACACCAATCCCCCCACTCCTCATACTGTGTCCGCAGTTTCAATTCCCCCATCACATACTGTGTCTGCATCACCATTCTTCCCAACTTCTCGTGCTGTGTCCACAGCACCAATCTTCCCCGCTCCTCATACTGTATCCACAGCACCAATCCCTTCCTCTCCTCATACTGTGTTCGCAGCACCAATTTTCCGTGCTCCTCATTCTGTGCCTCCAGCACCAATCCCCCCTACTTCTCATACTCTGTTCCGCAGTATCAATCTTCCCTGCTCCTCATACTGTATCTGCAGAACTAATCCCTTCCACTCCTCATACTGCGAACGCAACACCAATATTCCCCGCTCCTCCTACTATGTCCGCAGCAACAATCCCCCCACCAGTCCTCATACTGTGTACACACCAATCTCCCCATCCTCATACTATGTCTGCTGCTTCAGTCCCCACATCGCATACTGTGTCCGCATCACCAATCTTTCCAACTCCTCATAATGTATCCGCAGCACCAATCTTCCCTGCTTCTCATACTGTGTCCACAGCACCAATCCCCCCACCATTCATCATACTGTGTCCACACAAATTCCCCCACTCCTTATACTGTGTCTGCAGCACCAATCTTCTCTGCTCCTCATTCTGTGTCCGCAGCACCAATCCCCCACCGCTCCTCATACTGTGTACACACCAATCCCCCCACTCCTCATACTGTGTCCGCAGCTTCAATTCCCCCATCACATACTGTGTCTGCATCACCATTCTTCCCAACTTCTCGTGCTGTGTCCACAGCACCAATCTTCCCCGCTCCTCATACTGTATCCACAGCACCAATCCCTTCCTCTCCTCATACTGTGTTCGCAGCACCAATTTTCCCTGCTCCTCATTCTGTGCCTCCAGCACCAATCCCCCCTACTTCTCATACTCTGTTCCGCAGTATCAATCTTCCCTGCTCCTCATACTGTATCTGCAGAACTAATCCCTCCCACTCCTCATACTGCGAACGCAACACCAATATTCCCCGCTCCTCCTACTATGTCCGCAGCAACAATCCCCCCACCAGTCCTCATACTGTGTACACACCAATCTCCCCACTCCTCATACTGTGTCTGCAGCTTCAGTCCCCCCATCGCATATTGTGTCCGCATCACCAATCTATCCAACTCCTCATAATGTATCCGCAGCACCAATCTTCCCCGCTTCTCATACTGTGTCTGCAGCACCAATCCCCCCACCGTTCATCATACTGTGTCCACACCAATCTCCCCACTCCTTATATTGTGTCCGCAGCACCAATACCCCCCCATCGCATACCATGCTGCACCACCAATCTTCCCTGCTCTTTATTCTGTGTTTGCAGCACCAATCCCCCCACTGCCCCTCATACTTTATCCTCAGCAATCATCCCCAATCCTCATACTGTGTCCGCATCCATCTTCATTGCTCCTCATACTGTGTCCGCAGCATCATTCCTCCCACTCCTCATACTGTGTGCACACCAATCCCACAATCCCACCCTGCTTCTCATACTGTATCCTCACCAATCCCCCCAATTCTTATCCTGTGTCCGCCGCACCAATCTTCATTGCTCCTCATACTGTGTCCGCAGCATCAATCCCCCCACTCCTCATACTGTGTCTGTAGCACCAATTCCCCCACTCCTCATACTGTGTACATACCAACCCAACACTACTCTTCATACAGTGTCCACACCAATCCCATTCCCGCTCCCTATAAAATCTCTTCCCCCCAACAATAAATCTTTAGTCTCTTCAGCTCAAAGGGAGCATTTACCTGACCAACGTTCACTGTGCCTATGCGGTGCTGGATAGTGATGTCAGCAGAGTGATCAGCTGACCTGATCACTCTGCTAACATCGCCCTGACCCGGAAGTGTCGGCGGTCAGGGCATCAATTGTATTCTCGTCTGAAAGAAGCGAGTACACGAGTACAATTGATTACTGGGAGCCAGCACACAGTATCTTCTCTGACCCAGCTGAGCCAGAACGACTGAATCCCACTACAGGGGGAGGCAAAATGTAGCTGCTGGGGAGACACCTCAGACCGCCGAATAGGGCGACTTGACGCCCCTTGCCAGCTGCGCCCGTGGCAAATACCCCGCTCGCCTCCCTGGATACATCCCTGAGTTTCTTCATTGTTTCTCCAAATGTACCCACAACTTCAAAGAGGAAAAAAAACAGCTGAGCTGTGTTATTTTGTGTATGCCAGAGGGCTAGAAGTGTACCTGATTGATGCTGGAAAGCTGGGTGTGCACTTATATACCCAGCTTATAAAAATAATGTATTGATTTAAGTGTATTAATTTATATATTTATCTAATGATGACAGTCATAATTTACAATAAAATTTACAATAAAAACACAGAAACAAACAAAACGATGCCAAGAATCAAATTCAGAGGAGTTTTATTCCGTGGAATGCATTAATAAAAAAATAATTAAAAATTATAAGTATTACACCTTGAATATTATTTTTTACTAACAAAATGACCCTGTGTAATTAAACTCTGGATTTGATTCTTGGTATTTTTTTTGTGTGTGTGTTTTTATTGTTCATTTTATTGTAAATTGACTGTCACCGTTAAATAAATATATAAATTAGTACACTCAAATCAATGTTCACTAGTAGAAAGGAAAGGGAAAAATTCACCATTGCTATCCACAGGCAGCAATCACATTCAGGGAAAGAGCAGCAAATCCAAAGATATCCAAGGCACCATAGAAATCCTTATAAAAGTGACCTACATCTGTTTCGCCTGTGACTACGCTTTCTCAAGGACTCATTGAAACAGCTTATATATGTACGAAACAGCTTAGGTCACTGATGATAGTACCTGCTATCCATTTATAAAGGAAACTGAATGGACATTTGACGAGTGCCATGGATTATAGATTATAGTTGGAAAACTCTATGTTACCTTCAAACAAATGTATAAATTAGTACACTCAAATCAATGAATGAATTATTTTTTACAATGTGAATATACAAGTATACAGTACTTAGTTGATGATGCATATTCTACATCTTACAGGGATATTCTAAACAGATGCATTGTCAGGCCCGGACTGGCACACGGGAGAACAGGTGAACCCTCTGGTGGGCCCTCCACGCCCCTACATGAGTAATATTTGGCTCAATACACTTAATGCAACATGAATAGACAAAGGTAGCAGCTCATCATTCATTTCAAAAGATATTCAATTTATTATTAAATAGAAGCATAGACAAACTTGTATGGTAATATGGCGTGTAGCTGAACAGTGGGACCCTGGAATCAATGTCACTGGTGCGCCTTTAGCACCCCAGTCTGACACTGTGCACTGTCATCAGTAGTAGAAGGACCTGACAAATTGTTTTATCCTCTATAGTAAAGTGGATTACTTAAGAGATAATTGCATTAGACAGTTAGAAGGGGAGATGATTGTGTCCATATGGATGTCAGGGAGAGATTTTGGCACCTTGTAACGTAGGGCTGATGGTTAAGCCATATGCCGCCAGTGACAGTGATGAAGCACCATGTGCTGCAATGACTGCTCCATGTCCAGGAACAGAGGCTTCATGTTGGCTTTGTTTGACCTCTTGCTGCTCATCAACTAGCAACAAAAATAAATTGCCTGGTCCGGGGTAAGATACTGAATTATAGTAATCGGGTCCAGATCTCTAATCCATGGGATTTATTTTCTTGGAAACATTATCCTTGTCTGTCAAGTTGCTGCCATTCTTTTTTAGCTGCTTACTCAGTCTCCTGAAGTTCCCATCTTTCCTTATGCTCTAAAGAGATGAGATTGCCCCTTTAAAGGGATTTTCCAACTCCAATTTAGCTTATTGAACTAAAGCATACTTGTCAAACTCTGGCCCGCAGGATGGTTATATTTGGCCCGCGGCACCAGAACCACCACCCCTATGTGGGCCCATTATTCTGTATGGAGGACTATGTGAGGCCCATTATTCTGTATGGAGGACTATGTGAGGCCCATTATTCTGTATGGAGGACTATGTGGGCCATTATTCTGTATGGAAGACTATGTGGGGCCCATTATACTGTATGGAGGACTATGTGGGGCCCATTATCCTGTATGGAGGATTATGTGGGGCCCATTATACTGTATGGAGGACTATGTGGGGCCCATTATACTGTATGGAGGACTATGTGGGACCCATTATTCTGTATGGAGGACTATGTGAGGCCCATTATTCTGTATGGAGGACTATGTGGGCCATTATTCTGTATGGAAGACTATGTGGGGCCCATTATACTGTATGGAGGACTATGTGGGGCCCATTATCCTGTATGGAGGATTATGTGGGGCCCATTATACTGTATGGAGGACTATGTGGGGCCCATTATACTGTATGGAGGACTATGTGGGGCCCATTATACTGTATGGAAGACTATGTGGGGCCCATTATACTGTATGGAGGACTATGTGGGGCCCATTATACTGTCTGGAGGACTATGTGCGGCCCATTATACTGTCTGGAGGACTATGTGGGGCCCATTATACTGTATGGAGGACTATGTGGGGCCCATTATAATGTATGGAGGACTATGTGGGCTCATTATACTGTATGGATGACTATGTGGGCTCATTATACTGTATGGAGGACTATGTGGGGCCCATTATACTGTCTGGAGGACTATGTGGGGCCCATTATACTGTATGGAGGGCTATGTGGGGCCCATTATACTGTATGGAGGACTATGTGGGGCCCATTATAATGTATGGAGGACTATGTGGGCTCATTATACTGTATTGAGGACTATGTGGGCTCATTATACTGTATGGAGGACTATGTGGGTCCCATTATACTGTCTGGAGGACTATGTGGGGCCCATTATACTGTATGGAGGACTATGTGGGGACATTATTCTGTATGGAGGACTATGTGGGGCCCATAATTCTGTATGGAGGACTATGTGGGGCCCATTATACTGTATGGAAGACTATGTGGGGCCCATTATACTGTATGGAGGACTATGTGGGGCCCATTATACTGTCTGGAGGACTATGTGCGGCCCATTATATTGTCTGGAGGACTATGTGGGGCCCATTATACTGTATGGAGGACTATGTGGGGCCCATTATAATGTATGGAGGACTATGTGGGCTCATTATACTGTATGGAGGACTATGTGGGCTCATTATACTGTATGGAGGACTATGTGGGGCCCATTATACTGTCTGGAGGACTATGCGGGGCCCATTATAGTGTCTGGAGGACTATGTGGGGCCCATTATACTGTATGGAGGACTATGTGGGGCCCATTATTCTGTATGGAGGGCTATGTGGGGCCCATTATAATGTATGGAGGGCTATGTGGGGCCCATTATACTGTATGGAGGACTATGCGGGGCCCATTATAGTGTCTGGAGGACTATGTGGGGCCCATTATACTATATGGAGGACTATGTGGGGCCCATTATACTGTATGGAAGACTATGTGGGGCCCATTATTCTGTATGGAGGACTATGTGGGGCTCATTATTCTGTATGGAGGACTATGTAGGGGCATTATTCTGTATGGAGGACTATGTGGGACCCATTATTCTGTATGGAGGACTATGTGGGCCCATTATTCTGTATGGAGGGCTATGTGGGGCCCATTATATTGTATGGAGGACTATGTGGAGCCCATTATACTGTATGAAGCACTATGTGGGGCCCATTATTCTGTATGGAGGACTATGTTGGGCCCATTATACTGTATGAAGCACTATGTGGGGCCCATTATTCTGTATGGAGGACTATGTGGGCCCATTATTCTGTATGGAGGACTATGTGTGGGCATTATTCTGTATGGAGGACTATGTGGGGCCCATTATACTGTATGGAAGACTATGTGGGGGCATTATTCTGTATGGAGGACTATGTGGGGCCCATTATACAGTATGAAGCACTATGTGGGGGCATTATTCTGTATGGAGGACTATGTGGGGCCCATTATACTGTATGGAGGACTATGCGGGGCCCATTATAGTGTCTGGAGGACTATGTGGGGCCCATTATACTGTATGGAGGACTATGTGGGGCCCATTATACTGTATGGAGCACTATGTGGGGCCCATTATTCTGTATGGAGGACAATGTGGGGCCCATTATTCTGTATGTAGAACTATGTGGGGGCATTATTCTGTATGGAGGACTATGTGGGACCCATTATTCTGCATGGAGGACTATGTGGGCCCATTATTCTGTATGGAGGGCTATGTGGGGCCCATTATACTGTATGGAGGACTATGTGGAGCCCATTATACTGTATGGATGACTATGTGGGGCCCATTATACTGTACGGAGGACTATGTGGAGCCCATTATACTGTATGGAGGACTATGTGGGGCCCATTACACTGTATGGAGGACTATGTTGGGCCCATTATACTGTATGAAGCACTATGTGGGGCCCATTATTCTGTATGGAGGACTATGTGGGCCCATTATTCTGTATGGAGGACTATGTGTGGGCATTATTCTGTATGGAGGACTATGTGGGGCCCATTATACAGAATGGAAGACTATGTGGGGGCATTATTCTGTATGGAGGACTATGTGGGGCCCATTATACTGTATGAAGCACTATGTGGGGGCATTATTCTGTATGGAGGACTATGTGGGGCCCATTATACTGTATGGAGGACTATGTGGGGCCCATTATTTTGTATGGAGAACTATGTGGGCCCATTATTCTGTATGGAGGACTATGTGGGCCCATTATTCTGTATGGAGGACTATGTGGGGGCATTATTCTGTATGGAGGACAATGTGGGGCCCATTATACTGTATGGAGGACTAAGTGGGGACATTATTCTGTATGGAGGACTATGTGAGGCCCATTATACTGTATGGAGGACTATGTGGGGCCCATTATTTTGTATGGAGAACTATGTGGGCCCATTATTCTGTATGGAGGACTATGTGGGCCCATTATTCTGTATGGAGGACTATGAGGGAGCATTTTTCTGTATGGAGGACTATGTGGGGCCCATTATACTGTATGGAGGACTATGTGGGGCCCATTATTTTGTATGGAGAACTATGTGGGCCCATTATTCTGTATGGAGGACTATGTGGGCCCATTATTCTGTATGGAGGACTATGTGGGGGCATTATTCTGTATGGAGGACTATGTGGGGCCCATTATACTGTATGGAGGACTATGTGGGCCCATTATTCTGTATGGAGGGCTATGTGGGGCCCATTATACTGTATGGAGGACTATGTGGGGCTCATTATACTGTATGGAGGACTATGTAGGGCCCATTATACTGTATGGAGGACTATGTGGGGCCCATTATACTGTATGGAGGACTATGTGGGGCCCTTTATTCTGTATGGAGGACTATGTGTGGCCCTTTATTCTGTATGGAGGACTATGTGGGGCCCATTATTCTGTATAGAGGACAATGTTGGGCCCTTATTCTGGATGGAACACTATGTGGGGCCCATTATTCTTTATGGAGCACTATGTGGGGCCCATTATTCTGTATGGAGGACTATGTGGGGCCCATTATTCTGTATAGAGGACTATGTGGGCCCATTATACTGTATGGAGGACTATGTGGGGCTCATTATACTGTATAGAGGACCATGTGGGGCCATTATACTGTGTGGAGGACCATGTGGGGCCCATTATAATGTATGGAGGACTATGGGGACTCATTATACTGTATGGATGACTATGTGGGCTCATTATACTGTATGGAGGACTATGTGGGGCCCATTATACTGTCTGGAGGACTATGTGGGGCCCATTATACTCTATGGAGGGCTATGTGGAGCCCATTATACTGTATGGAGGACTATGTGGGGCCCATTATAATGTATGGAGGACTATGTGGGCTCATTATACTGTATTGAGGACTATGTGGGCTCATTATACTGTATGGAGGACTATGTGGGGCCCATTATACTGTCTGGAGGACTATGTGGGGCCCATTATACTGTATGGAGGACTATGTGGGGACATTATTCTGTATGGAGGACTATGTGGGGCCCATAATTCTGTATGGAGGACTATGTGGGGCCCATTATACTGTATGGAAGACTATGTGGGGCCCATTATACTGTATGGAGGACTATGTGGGGCCCATTATACTGTCTGGAGGACTATGTGCGGCCCATTATATTGTCTGGAGGACTATGTGGGGCCCATTATACTGTATGGAGGACTATGTGGGGCCCATTATAATGTATGGAGGACTATGTGGGCTCATTATACTGTATAGAGGACTATGTGGGCTCATTATACTGTATGGAGGACTATGTGGGGCCCATTATACTGTCTGGAGGACTATGTGGGGCCCATTATACTGTATGGAGGGCTATGTGGGGCCCATTATAATGTATGGAGGACTATGTGGGGCCCATTATACTGTATGGAGGACTATGCGGGGCCCATTATAGTGTCTGGAGGACTATGTGGGGCCCATTATACTGTATGGAGGACTATATGGGGCCCATTATTCTGTATGGAGGGCTATGTGGGGCCCATTATAATGTATGGAGGGCTATGTGGGGCCCATTATACTGTATGGAGGACTATGCGGGGCCCATTATAGTGTCTGGAGGACTATGTGGGGCCCATTATACTATATGGAGGACTATTTGGGGCCCATTATACTGTATGGAAGACTATGTGGGGCCCATTATTCTGTATGGAGGACTATGTGGGGCCCATTATTCTGTATGGAGGACTATGTAGGGGCATTATTCTGTATGGAGGAGTATGTGGGACCCATTATTCTGTATGGAGGACTATGTGGGCCCATTATTCTGTGTGGAGGGCTATGTGGGGCCCAATATATTGTTTGGAGGACTATGTGGAGCCCATTATACTGTATGAAGCACTATGTGGGGCCCATTATTCTGTATGGAGGACTATGTTGGGCCCATTGTACTGTATGAAGCACTATGTGGGGCCCATTATTCTGTATGAAGGACTATGTGGGCCCATTATTCTGTATGGAGGACTATGTGTGGGCATTATTCTGTATGGAGGACTATGTGGGGCCCATTATACTGTATGGAAGACTATGTGGGGGCATTATTCTGTATGAAGGACTATGTGGGGCCCATTATACAGTATGAAGCACTATGTGGGGGCATTATTCTGTATGGAGGACTATGTGGGGCCCATTATACTGTATGGAGGACTGTGCGGGGCCCATTATAGTGTCTGGAGGACTATGTGGGGCCCATTATACTGTATGGAGGACTATGTGGGGCCCATTATACTGTATGGAGCACTATGTGGGGCCCATTATTCTGTATGGAGGACAATGTGGGGCCCATTATTCTGTATGTAGAACTATGTGGGGGCATTATTCTGTATGGAGGACTATGTGGGACCCATTATTCTGCATGGAGGACTATGTGGGCCCATTATTCTGTATGGAGGGCTATGTGGGGCCCATTATACTGTATGGAGGACTATGTGGAGC
Source organism: Phyllobates terribilis (assembly GCF_046119375.1). NCBI lineage: Eukaryota > Metazoa > Chordata > Amphibia > Anura > Dendrobatidae > Phyllobates > Phyllobates terribilis. The sequence continues at coordinate 157,670,047 of NW_027362772.1, forward strand.
CCATTATACTGTATGGATGACTATGTGGGGCCCATTATACTGTACGGAGGACTATGTGGAGCCCATTATACTGTATGGAGGACTATGTGGGGCCCATTATACTGTATGGAGGACTATGTGGGGCCCTTTATTCTGTATGGAGGACTATGTGTGGCCCTTTATTCTGTATGGAGGACTATGTGTGGCCCATTATACTGTATGAAGCACTATGTGGGGCCCATTATTCTGTATGGAGGACTATGTGGGGCCCATTATTCTGTATAGAGGACTATGTGGGCCCATTATACTGTATGGAGGACTATGTGGGGCTCATTATACTGTATAGAGGACCATGTGGGGCCATTATACTGTGTGGAGGACCATGTGGGGCCCATTATAATGTATGGAGGACTATGGGGACGCATTATACTGTATGGATGACTATGTGGGCTCATTATACTGTATGGAGGACTATGTGGGGCCCATTATACTGTCTGGAGGACTATGTGGGGCCCATTATACTGTATGGAGGGCTATGTGGGGCCCATTATACTGTATGGAGGACTATGTGGGGCCCATTATAATGTATGGAGGACTATGTGGGCTCATTATACTGTATTGAGGACTATGTGGGCTCATTATACTGTATGGAGGACTATGTGGGGCCCATTATACTGTCTGGAGGACTATGTGGGGCCCATTATACTGTATGGAGGACTATGTGGGGACATTATTCTGTATGGAGGACTATGTGGGGCCCATAATTCTGTATGGAGGACTATGTGGGGCCCATTATACTGTATGGAAGACTATGTGGGGCCCATTATACTGTATGGAGGACTATGTGGGGCCCATTATACTGTCTGGAGGACTATGTGCGGCCCATTATATTGTCTGGAGGACTATGTGGGGCCCATTATACTGTATGGAGGACTATGTGGGGCCCATTATAATGTATGGAGGACTATGTGGGCTCATTATACTGTATGGAGGACTATGTGGGCTCATTATACTGTATGGAGGACTATGTGGGGCCCATTATACTGTCTGGAGGACTATGTGGGGCCCATTATACTGTATGGAGGGCTATGTGGGGCCCATTATAATGTATGGAGGACTATGTGGGGCCCATTATACTGTATGGAGGACTATGCGGGGCCCATTATAGTGTCTGGAGGACTATGTGGGGCCCATTATACTGTATGGAGGACTATGTGGGGCCCATTATTCTGTATGGAGGGCTATGTGGGGCCCATTATAATGTATGGAGGGCTATGTGGGGCCCATTATACTGTATGGAGGACTATGCGGGGCCCATTATAGTGTCTGGAGGACTATGTGGGGCCCATTATACTATATGGAGGACTATTTGGGGCCCATTATACTGTATGGAAGACTATGTGGGGCCCATTATTCTGTATGGAGGACTATGTGGGGCCCATTATTCTGTATGGAGGACTATGTAGGGGCATTATTCTGTATGGAGGACTATGTGGGACCCATTATTCTGTATGGAGGACTATGTGGGCCCATTATTCTGTGTGGAGGGCTATGTGGGGCCCATTATATTGTTTGGAGGACTATGTGGAGCCCATTATACTGTATGAAGCACTATGTGGGGCCCATTATTCTGTATGGAGGACTATGTTGGGCCCATTGTACTGTATGAAGCACTATGTGGGGCCCATTATTCTGTATGAAGGACTATGTGGGCCCATTATTCTGTATGGAGGACTATGTGTGAGCATTATTCTGTATGGAGGACTATGTGGGGCCCATTATACTGTATGGAAGACTATGTGGGGGCATTATTCTGTATGAAGGACTATGTGGGGCCCATTATACAGTATGAAGCACTATGTGGGGGCATTATTCTGTATGGAGGACTATGTGGGGCCCATTATACTGTATGGAGGACTGTGCGGGGCCCATTATAGTGTCTGGAGGACTATGTGGGGCCCATTATACTGTATGGAGGACTATGTGGGGCCCATTATACTGTAAGGAGCACTATGTGGGGCCCATTATTCTGTATGGAGGACAATGTGGGGCCCATTATTCTGTATGTAGAACTATGTGGGGGCATTATTCTGTATGGAGGACTATGTGGGACCCATTATTCTGCATGGAGGACTATGTGGGCCCATTATTCTGTATGGAGGGCTATGTGGGGCCCATTATACTGTATGGAGGACTATGTGGGGCCCATTATACTGTATGGAGGACTATGTTGGGCCCATTATACTGTATGAAGCACTATGTGGGGCCCATTATTCTGTATGGAGGACTATGTGGGCCCATTATTCTGTATGGAGGACTATGTGTGGGCATTATTCTGTATGGAGGACTATGTGGGGCCCATTATACAGTATGGAAGACTATGTGGGGGCATTATTCTGTATGGAGGACTATGTGGGGCCCATTATACTGTATGAAGCACTATGTGGGGGCATTATTCTGTATGGAGTACTATGTGGGGCCCATTATACTGTATGGAGGACTATGTGGGGCCCATTATTTTGTATGGAGAACTATGTGGGCCCATTATTCTGTATGGAGGACTATGTGGGAGCATTATTCTATATGGAGGACTATGTGGGGGCATTATTCTGTATGGAGGACTATGTGGGGCCCATTATACTGTATGGAGGACTATGTGGGGACATCATTCTGTATGGAGGACTATGTGAGGCCCATTATACTGTATGGAGGACTATGTGGGGCCCATTATTTTGTATGGAGAACTATGTGGGCCCATTATTCTGTATGGAGGACTATGTGGGCCAATTATTCTGTATGGAGGACTATGTGGGAGCATTATTCTGTATGGAGGACTATGTGGGGCCCATTATACTGTATGGAGGACTATGTGGGGCCCATTATTTTGTATGGAGAACTATGTGGGCCCATTATTCTGTATGGAGGACTATGTGGGCCCATTATTCTGTATGGAGGACTATGTGGGGGCATTATTCTGTATGGAGGACTATGTGGGGCCCATTATTCTGTATGGAGGGCTATGTGGGGCCCATTATAATGTATGGAGGGCTATGTGGGGCCCATTATTCTGTATGGAGGACTATTCGGGGCCCATTATAGTGTCTGGAGGACTATGTGGGGCCCATTATTCTGTATGGAGGACTATGTAGGGGCATTATTCTGTATGGAGGACTATGTGGGACCCATTATTCTGTATGGAGGACTATGTGGGCCCATTATTCTGTGTGGAGGGCTATGTGGGGCCCATTATATTGTATGGAGGACTATGTGGAGCCCATTATACTGTATGAAGCACTATGTGGGGCCCATTATTCTGTATGGAGGACTATGTTGGGCCCATTGTACTGTATGAAGCACTATGTGGGGCCCATTATTCTGTATGAAGGACTATGTGGGCCCATTATTCTGTATGGAGGACTATGTGTGGCCATTATTCTGTATGGAGGACTATGTGGGGCCCATTATACTGTATGGAAGACTATGTGGGGGATTATTCTGTATGGAGGACTATGTGGGGCCCATTATACAGTATGAAGCACTATGTGGGGGCATTATTCTGTATGGAGGACTATGTGGGGCCCATTATACTGTATGGAGGACTATGCGGGGCCCATTATAGTGTCTGGAGGACTATGTGGGGCCCATTATACTGTATGGAGGACTATGTGCGGCCCATTATACTGTATGGAGCACTATGTGGGGCCCATTATTCTGTATGGAGGACAATGTGGGGCCCATTATTCTGTATGTAGAACTATGTGGGGGCATTATTCTGTATGGAGGACTATGTGGGACCCATTATTCTGCATGGAGGACTATGTGGGCCCATTATTCTGTATGGAGGGCTATGTGGGGCCCATTATACTGTATGGAGGACTATGTGGAGCCCATTATACTGTACGGAGGACTATGTGGAGCCCATTATACTGTATGGAGGACTATGTGGGGCCCATTATACTGTATGGAGGACTATGTTGGGCCCATTATACTGTATGAAGCACTATGTGGGGCCCATTATTCTGTATGGAGGACTATGTGGGCCCATTATTCTGTATGGAGGACTATGTGTGAGCATTATTCTGTATGGAGGACTATGTGGGGCCCATTATACAGTATGGAACACTATGTGGGGGCATTATTCTGTATGGAGGACTATGTGGGGCCCATTATACTGTATGAAGCACTATGTGGGGGCATTATTCTGTATGGAGTACTATGTGGGGCCCATTATACTGTATGGAGGACTATGTGGGGCCCATTATTTTGTATGGAGAACTATGTGGGCCCATTATTCTGTATGGAGGACTATGTGGGCCCATTATTCTATATGGAGGACTATGTGGGGGCATTATTCTGTATGGAGGACTATGTGGGGCCCATTATACTGTATGGAGGACTATGTGGGGACATTATTCTGTATGGAGGACTATGTGAGGCCCATTATACTGTATGGAGGACTATGTGGGGCCCATTATTTTGTATGAAGAACTATGTGGGCCCATTATTCTGTATGGAGGACTATGTGGGCCAATTATTCTGTATGGAGGACTATGTGGGAGCATTATTCTGTATGGAGGACTATGTGGGGCCCATTATACTGTATGGAGGACTATGTGGGGCCCATTATTTTGTATGGAGAACTATGTGGGCCCATTATTCTGTATGGAGGACTATGTGGGCCCATTATTCTGTATGGAGGACTATGTGGGGGCATTATTCTGTATGGAGGACTATGTGGGGCCCATTATACTGTATGGAGGACTATGTGGGGGCATTATTCTGTATGGAGGACTATGCGGGGCACATTGTTCTGTATGGAGGACTATGTGGGCCCATTATTCTGTATGGAGGGCTATGTGGGGCCCATTATACTGTATGGAGGACTAGGTGGGGCTCATTATACTGTATGGAGGACTGTGTAGGGCCTATTATACTGTATGGAGGACTATGTGGGGCCCATTATACTGTATGGAGGACTATGTGGGGCCCATTATTCTGTATGGAGGACTATGTGTGGCCCTTTATTCTGTATGGAGGACTATGTGGGGCCCATTATTCTGTATGGAGGACTATGTTGGGCCCTTATTCTGGATGGAACACTATGTGGGGCCCATTATTCTGTATGGAGCACTATGTGGGGCCCATTATTCTGTATGGAGGACTATGTGGGGCCCATTATTCTGTATAGAGGACTATGTGGACCCATTATACTGTATGGAGGACTATGTGGGGCTCATTATACTGTATAGAGGACCATGTGGGGCCATTATACTGTGTGGAGGACCATGTGGGGCCATTATACTGTATGGAGGACTATGTGGGGCCCATTATTGTGTGGAGCACTATGTGGGAGTCATTATTCTGTATGGAGGACTATGTGGGGCCCATTATACTGTATGGAGGACTATGCGGGGCCCATTATAGTGTCTGGAGGAATATGTGGGGCCCATTATACTGTATGGAGGACTATGTGGGGCCCATTATACTGTATGGAGCACTATGTGGGGCCCATTATTCTGTATGGAGGACTATGTGGGGCCCATTATTCTGTATGGAGAACTATGTGGGGGCATTATTCTGAATGGAGGACTATGTGGGACCCATTATTCTGTATGGAGGACTATGTGGGCCCATTATTCTGTATGGAGGGCTATGTGGGCCCATTTTTCTGTATGGAGGTCTATGTGGGGCCCATTATACTGTATGGAGGACTATGTGGAGCCCATTATACTGTATGGATGACTATGTGGGGCCCATTATACTGTACGGAGGACTATGTGGAGACCATTATACTGTATGGAGGACTATGTGGGGCCCATTATACTGTATGGAGGACTATGTTGGGCCCATTATACTGTATGAAGCACTATGTGGGGCCCATTATTCTGTATGGAGGACTATGTGGGCCCATTATTCTGTATGGAGGACTATGTGTGGGCATTATTCTGTATGGAGGACTATGTGGGGCCCATTATACAGTATGGAAGACTATGTGGGGGCATTATTCTGTATGGAGGACTATGTGGGGCCCATTATACTGTATGAAGCACTATGTGGGGGCATTATTCTGTATGGAGGACTATGTGGGGCCCATTATACTGTATGGAGGACTATGTGGGGCCCATTATTTTGTATGGAGAACTATGTGGGCCCATTATTCGGTATGGAGGACTATGTGGGCCCATTATTCTGTATGGAGGACTATGTGGGAGCATTATTCTGTATGGAGGACTATGTGGGGCCCATTATACTGTATTGAGGACTATGTGGGGCCCATTATTTTGTATGGAGAACAATGTGGGCCCATTATTCTGTATGGAGGACTATGTGGGCCCATTATTCTGTATGGAGGACTATGTGGGGGCATTATTCTGTATGGAGGACTATGTGGGGCCCATTATACTGTATGGAGGACTATGTGGGGCCCATTATTTTGTATGGAGAACTATGTGGGCCCATTATTCTGTATGGAGGACTATGTGGGCCCATTATTCTGTATGGAGGACTATGTGGGGGCATTATTCTGTATGGAGGACTATGTGGGGCCCATTATACTGTATGGAGGACTATGTGGGGCCCATTATTTTGTATGGAGAACTATGTGGGCCCATTATTCGGTATGGAGGACTATGTGGGCCCATTATTCTGTATGGAGGACCATGTGGGAGCATTATTCTGTATGGAGGACTATGTGGGGCCCATTATACTGTATGGAGGACTATGTGGGGCCCATTATTTTGTATGGAGAACTATGTGGGCCCATTATTCTGTATGGAGGACTATGTGGGCCCATTATTCTGTATGGAGGACTATGTGGGGGCATTATTCTGTATGGAGGACTATGTGGGGCCCATTATACTGTATGGAGGACTATGTGGGACCCATTATTCTGTATGGAGGACTATGTGGGCCCATTATTCTGTATGGAGGGCTATGTGGGCCCATTATTCTGTATGGAGGTCTATGTGGGGCCCATTATACTGTATGGAGGACTATGTGGAGCCCATTATACTGTATGGATGACTATGTGGGGCCCATTATACTGTACGGAGGACTATGTGGAGCCCATTATACTGTATGGAGGACTATGTGGGGCCCATTATACTGTATGGAGGACTATGTTGGGCCCATTATACTGTATGAAGCACTATGTGGGGCCCATTATTCTGTATGGAGGACTATGTGGGCCCATTATTCTGTATGGAGGACTATGTGTGGGCATTATTCTGTATGGAGGACTATGTGGGGCCCATTATACAGTATGGAAGACTATGTGGGGGCATTATTCTGTATGGAGGACTATGTGGGGCCAATTATACTGTATGAAGCACTATGTGGGGGCATTATTCTGTATGGAGGACTATGTGGGGCCCATTATACTGTATGGAGGACTATGTGGGGCCCATTATTTTGTATGGAGAACTATGTGGGCCCATTATTCGGTATGGAGGACTATGTGGGCCCATTATTCTGTATGGAGGACTATGTGGGAGCATTATTCTGTATGGAGGACTATGTGGGGCCCATTATACTGTATGGAGGACTATGTGGGGCCCATTATTTTGTATGGAGAACTATGTGGGCCCATTATTCTGTATGGAGGACTATGTGGGCCCATTATTCTGTATGGAGGACTATGTGGGGGCATTATTCTGTATGGAGGACTATGTGGGGCCCATTATACTGTATGGAGGACTATGTGGGGCCCATTATTTTGTATGGAGAACTATGTGGGCCCATTATTCTGTATGGAGGACTATGTGGGCCCATTATTCTGTATGGAGGACTATGTGGGGGCATTATTCTGTATGGAGGACTATGTGGGGGCATTATTCTGTATGGAGGACTATGTGGGGCCCATTATACTGTATGGAGGACTATGTGGGGCCCATTATTTTGTATGGAGAACTATGTGGGCCCATTATTCGGTATGGAGGACTATGTGGGCCCATTATTCTGTATGGAGGACTATGTGGGAGCATTATTCTGTATGGAGGACTATGTGGGGCCCATTATACTGTATGGAGGACTATGTGGGGCCCATTATTTTGTATGGAGAACTATGTGGGCCCATTATTCGGTATGGAGGACTATGTGGGCCCATTATTCTGTATGGAGGACTATGTGGGAGCATTATTCTGTATGGAGGACTATGTGGGGCCCATTATACTGTATGGAGGACTATGTGGGGCCCATTATTTTGTATGGAGAACTATGTGGGCCCATTATTCTGTATGGAGGACTATGTGGGCCCATTATTCTGTATGGAGGACTATGTGGGGGCATTATTCTGTATGGAGGACTATGTGGGGCCCATTATACTGTATGGAGGACTATGTGGGGCCCATTATTTTGTATGGAGAACTATGTGGGCCCATTATTCTGTATGGAGGACTATGTGGGCCCATTATTCTGTATGGAGGACTATGTGGGGGCATTATTCTGTATGGAGGACTATGTGGGGGCATTATTCTGTATGGAGGACTATGTGGGGCCCATTATACTGTATGGAGGACTATGTGGGGCCCATTATTTTGTATGGAGAACTATGTGGGCCCATTATTCGGTATGGAGGACTATGTGGGCCCATTATTCTGTATGGAGGACTATGTGGGAGCATTATTCTGTATGGAGGACTATGTGGGGCCCATTATACTGTATGGAGGACTATGTGGGGCCCATTATTTTGTATGGAGAACTATGTGGGCCCATTATTCTGTATGGAGGACTATGTGGGCCCATTATTCTGTATGGAGGACTATGTGGGGGCATTATTCTGTATGGAGGACTATGTGGGGCCCATTATACTGTATGGAGGACTATGTGGGGGCATTATTCTGTATGGAGGACTATGCGGGGCACATTGTTCTGTATGGAGGACTATGTGGAGCCCATTATTCTGTATGGAGGACTATGTGGGGCCATTACTCTGTATGGAGGACTATGTGGGGCCATTATTCTGTATGGAGGGCTATGTGGGGCCCATTATACTGTATGGAGGACTATGTGGGGCTCATTATACTGTATGGAGGACTATGTAGGGCCCATTATACTGTATGGAGGACTATGTGGGGCCCATTATACTGTATGGCGGACTATGTGGTGCCCATTATACTGTATGGAGCACTATGTGGGGCCCATTATTCTGTATGGAGGACTATGTGGGGCCCATTATACTGTATGGAGCACTATGTGGGGCCCATTATTCTGTATGGAGGACTATGTGTGGCCCTTTATTCTGTATGGAGGACTATGTGGGGCCCATTATTCTGTATGGAGGACTATGTTGGGCCCTTATTCTGGACGGAACACTATGTGGGGCCCATTATTCTGTATGGAGCACTATGTGGGGCCCATTATTCTGTATGGAGGACTATGTGGGGCCCATTATTCTGTATAGAGGACTATGTGGGCCCATTATACTGTATGGAGGACTATGTGGGGCTCATTATACTGTATAGAGGACCATGTGGGGCCATTATACTGTGTGGAGGACCATGTGGGGCCATTATACTGTATGGAGGACTATGTGGGGCCCATTATTGTGTATGGAGCACTATGTGGGACTCATTATTCTGTATGGATGACTATGTGGGCCTATTAGTCTGTATGGAGGACTATGTGGGGCCCATTATTCTGTAAGGAGGACTATGTGGGGCCCATTAGTCTGTATGGAGGACTTTGTGGTGCCCATTATTCTGTATGGAGGACTATGTTGGGCCCTTATTCTGGATGGAGCACTATGTGGGGCCCATTGTTCTGTATGGAGGACTATGTGGGGCCCATTATTCTGTATGGAGGACTATGTGGAGGCCATAATACTGTATGGCGGACCATATGGGGCCCATTATTCTGTATGGAGGACTATGTGGGGCCCATTATTCTGTGTGGAGGACTATGTGTGGACCACTATTCTGTATGGATGACTATGTGGGGCCCATTATTCTGTATGGAGGACTATGTAGGGCCCATTATTCTGTATGGAGGACTATGTGGGACCCATTATACTGTATAGAGGACTATGTGGGGCTCATTATACTGTATGGAGGACTATGTGGGGCTATTATACTGTATGGAGGACTATGTGGGGCCATTATTCTGTATGGAGGACTATGTGGGCCTATTATTCTGTATGGAGGACTATGTGGAGTCCATAATACTGTATGGCGGACCATATGGGTCCCATTATTCTGTATGGAGGACTTTGTCGGGCCCCTTATTCTCTATGGAGGACTATGTGGGGCCCATTATTCTGTTTGGAGGACTATGTGGGGCCCATTATTCTGTATGGAGGACTATGTGGGGCCCATTATACTGTATGGAGGACTATGTGGGGCCCATTATTCTGTATGGAGGACTATGTCGGCCCATTATTCTGTATGGAGGACTATGTGGGCCGGGGGCGGACACAGACTGTAGTGGGCCCCTGTGCAAGAAATTTTTGGGGGCCCCCCCTGCCCTTCATAAGGCAACAAAGTTATGTAAACATAACCCCCCCTTGTGCAGTTCTCATCCCCCCCGTGTATCTCTCATCCCCCCCATGCATCTCATCCCCCCCGTGCATCTCTCATCCCCCCGTGAATCTCTCACCCTCCCCCGTGCATCTCTCATCCCCCCCATGTGCATCTCTCATCCCCCCCATGTGCATCTCTCATCCCCCCCATGTGCATCTCTCATCCCCCCATGTGCATCTCTCGTCCCCCCCATGTGCCTCTCTCGTCCCCCCCATGTGCATCTCTCATCCCCCCATGTGCATCTCTCATCCCCCCATGTGCATCTCTCATCCCCCCATGTGCATCTCTCATCCCCCCATGTGCATCTCTCATCCCCCCCATGTGCATCTCTCACCCCCCCATGTGCATCCCTCATCCCCCTGTGCATCTCTGATTCCCCCCTGTGCATCTCTGATTCCCCCCTCTGCATCTCTGATTCCCCCCTGTGCATCTCTGATTCCCCCCTGTGCATCTCTGATTCCCCCCACTCCTAGTTAATTAATTGTATTTAAAAAAAATAAAACTTGTTATACTTACCCCCATGCGATCCCTGCAGAATCCTGGCGCTCGTCCACGTCGCTGCCACCAGGTTCTCCTGACGTTCGGCCATGTGACGGCGCCATATACATAGCCATCAGCTTTTGTTTTGGCCAAAAGATTTTTAAAGCCACCACCACGATAAGGTAGACTCTTCTGGCCGGGCCCTACTCTAACCTATTAAATTTTTCTTAAAGTATCCAATACTCTTTTTAGATATATTTTTATTTAGTTTTCTTTAAGGGAATGTGTCATATACATTTTTTTTTTAAATGACCAATAATACCACATACAGGGAATACTGCCACACCATGACCAGACCACATATTACCACAACATAGTGACCAAATAATACCACACAGAAGGGAGAAAAACTGTCACACCATGACCAGACCACATATTACCACCACATTACTAATATTACCACCACATTACTAATATTACCATAAGTGTCATTATACACGGGAGCTCTATACATGGTATGTATAATGTAAGTGTCCAGGTAATCTAGTGATCACCAGTGACATTATACACAGGAGCTCTGTATATAGTGTACAGGTAATACAGTGATCACCAGTGACATTATACACAGGAGCCCGGTACATAGTATATAGTGTAAGTGTACATGTAATACACTGACTCACTGGTGACGTCTCTAGGTGAAGTCCTTCAGCTACGCTTTTCTCCTTCATCCATCACAGACCGCCATCACGTCTTCCAGCCAGGACTCGTCTCTGCATAAAATAACACAGTTATCTAGAGCACATTCCCCAACCATCAATATATCGTTAGTTATTATGCAACCTACCATTCCAAATATAAATTGTAATCCACCACGGTGCCCCCATTAACTGTAAATAGGCACTTAATATATAATTTAATTAGAACCTCTACTCTTTCCGCCAATTTGTTACCAGTTACACTCCTGCATCCGCAACGCCCCCTTCTCTATACTTCCTGCTCTCCACATTCATTATTTACATGCACCCCCTGCCCCAATTCATTATATCATGTCCGTGCTCTCCCCACCGCATCATCATTTACTCTCCCCCACCCCACATTCATTATGTGCAGCTCATTATCCCCCTACTCCCAATTCCCCCATGTGCAGCTCATTTTCTCCCAATTCCCCCATGTGCAGCTCTCATCCCCCCCATGTGCAGCTCTCATCCCCCCCATGTACAGCTCTCACCCCCCCATGTGCAGCTCTCACCACCCCCCCATGTGCACATCTCTCATCCCCCTCCCCCACATGTGCCCCTCTCTCATCCCCCTCCACCACATGTGCACCTCTCTCATCCCCCTCCACCACATGTGCACCTCTCTCATCCCCCTCCACCACATGTGCACCTCTCTCATCCCCCTCCACCACATGTGCACCTCTCTCATCCCCCTCCACCACATGTGCACCTCTCTCATCCCCCTCCCCCACATGTGCACCTCTCTCATCCCCCTCCACCATATGTGCACCTCTCTCATCCCCCTCCACCACATGTGCACCTCTCTCATCCCCCTCCCCCACATGTGCACCTCTCTCATCCCCCTCCACCACATGTGCACCTCTCTCATCCCCCTCCACCACATGTGCACCTCTCTCATCCCCCTCCACCACATGTGCACCTCTCTCACCCCCCTCCACCACATGTGCACCTCTCTCATCCCCCTCCCCCACATGTGCACCTCTCTCATCCCCCTCCCCCACATGTGCACCTCTCTCATTCCCCTCCCCCACATGTGCACCTCTCTCATCCCCCTCCACCACATGTGCACCTCTCTCATCCCCCTCCACCACATGTGCACCTCTCTCATCCCCCTACACCACATATGCATCTCTCATCCCCCCCACTCCTAGTTAATTGTATTTAAAAAAAAATAAAACTTGTTATACTTACCCCCATGCGATCCCTGCAGAATCCTGGCGCTCGTCCACATCGCTGACACCAGGTTCTCCTGACTTCCGGCCATGTGACGGCGCCGTCACATGACCGGAAGTCAGGGGAATCATGAAGGCGCTGCCGCAGGAGCGCAGCGCTGAGATGTCCCGGACTCGGCGCTTAGCATGGGGCCGGGGGCCCCATGAGGAGAGAGACGCACAAGAGGGGGGCCCCCAACGGGGCTCCGAGGGGGCCCCTACCGGCCGGGCCCCATACTGGAGTCAGGGCAGTCATGCCCTGATGGCGGTCCTGCTGGAGGGGCCCCCTCTCCCTCGGGGCCCCCGTTCAATGAACCGGCTGCATGGGCAGTAGTTCCGCCCCTGATGTGGGCCCATTATTCTGTTTGGAGGAATATGTGGGGCCCATTATTCTGTATGGAGGACTATGTGGGGCCCATTATTCTGTATGGAGGGCTATGTGGGGCCCATTATTCTGTATACTGTATACTGGTTGACCATTTTGGCCCTCCGTGTGTTTGAGTTTGACATCCCTGAACTAAAGTGACAACTGGGTGTTATCAGTTGGGGATTTAATCCATGGAGCATTCAGTTATTTACTAAAACAGAGAAATCCGGAGTGGTGAAATGTCCAATTTAAACTCTTAAGATCTGGGGAATTTTTTGCTTTTGAGCTTTTGTTCTTTCCTACCCTTGTTCCAAGAACCCAACTTTTCTATTTTTCCATCGACCTAGCAATATGAGGGCTTGTTTTTTATTGGATGAGTCCATATTGGATGTTTTGAATGGCATCATTCATTTTACCATACAATGTAAAAATGGGAATTTCCAAGTGTGGTGATATTACAAAAAAATAACGCAGTTCTGTCATTGATATTTTTTTTTGTAGTGTTCATTGTAAAAATGACCTTGTAACATGATTTTCTAGGTCAGTGCGATTACAGCGACACCATTTTTTTTAAAAAAAATAATTTTAGTTGTTAAAAAAATTGTTTGTGTTGCGAGTAACTATTTAATTTTTGAAACTTGTGACTTTTTTATTTTCATGTCAATGTAGCTGTGTGAGAGCGCCCAGAACTGATATTTTTATTGATACCATTCAGGATACATATGATGTCTTGATCGCTTTTTGTTGAAAAAAGCCCACATCTTTTCCTACATATGATGACTGATTTAATCAGTCTTTATGTGCCTTGAACAGCCGCGGGCAGTTTAACTGTTAACTAGTTAAATCCCGCGCTGATAGCGGGAATTAACACAAGCCGGACAGAAGCACGTCATTCATCCCACCAATCGGCGCCCCTGTCATGTGATCACGGGTTGTCATGCCCCCGTGCCAGTCAATACGAAATTCCTGTGAACGTCGGCTTGCGACCGACGTTCATAGGAGATCGTGATTTCTGCTACACATAGTAGTAGTATAGCACAGGCAATCGGACAATCACAGCTCCAAGTCCCCTAACGGGACCATTAAATAAAGTAAAAACTAAAAAAAAAGTTTTGAAAAATATTTAAAAAAAACAGAAAAGCCTAAATCATCCCCCTTTTGTAAAAAAATAATACACATATTTGGTATCACTGTGTTCATAAAATATAAAATAAATTAATCCGATCGGTAAACAGCGTAACGATAAAAAAAGAATCAAAGCGCCAGATTTACGTTTTTTCGCCAGCTGCAACATTGCAATAAAACTTTGTATCTACCACAAAATGGAATCAATAAAAACGTCAGCTCAGGGTACAAAAACTAAGCCCTCACCCGGCCCGAGCACAAACAAGTTCGAGATCTTTAGTGTCTCGCATAGACTGGAGTGCCGCTGGCCTATTTTGCTTGGCAGAATGGAAATCAAGAAATTGTCTTTCTCTTAATCCCCACCTATGAGACTTATCCCCACCTTTGAGACACAGGAAAACCCCTTTAAGGAGTTCTGTACGGCTTTAGAACAAAATTGGAGCTTTACTTTAATATTTCCTTACTCTTTTGAGCATGCATGTCACTCATACAAATTCTATGAACGCTGATTTTTCATATTCACCACTATTAGCAACGCCATTGAATCCTGCCTCATCATCATCCGTCTTTAATCAATATGACCTATTTGGGACATGTTATTTTTTTTTGTAAAACAAAGGGATTAAGAAACAATTTACTCTGTATATACTGTATATAGGTCATTTCTATGTCATTTCCCAGAATACCCCACTGTATTGAAAGCCGTAGGCAATTTTGCAGAATACATTTCGATAGAATTGCATTTAAAGGTCAGTAGCAAACCTACATTTATATATTAGAAGCTAATTGTATAGAATATAATGGAAATATCCCGCAATTCACTGATATATTGCGTTTATAGAAATGTTCACTTCCAGTAACAGGGCAGGCGAACTGGAAATCCAAGTTTACTTGTCATTGTCATTCACTGAAAGCAAGCAGAGAACTTAAAAATAAAGAGCATGTTCAAACACAGAACTTTACTAATTTTGTTCTGTAAAATTATGGGCACCATAATGGGAACCAGACAGACCCCATTATAATGGGGTCCTGTAGGTGCTGCCTGTTTCCATCATGTTGTGGATCTGCCCTTAGCATTAATTCCAACTTTCTGCTCCTAGAAAGGAACAAAGAAAGAGGAATGATTCAACATTAGTGTGAATAGAGCCTAAAAGGGGTGCTCCATTTGGAAGACGCTACCACCTATCTACATTCTGTGTGCTACCTTCTAGATACAGTACAGACCAAAAGTTTGGACACACCTTCTCATTTAAAGATTTTTCTGTATTTTCATGACTATGAAAATTGTACATTCACACTGAAGGCATCAAAACTATGAATTAACACATGTGGAATTATATACTTAACAAAAAAGTGTGAAACAACTGAAAATATGTCTTATATTCTAGGTTCTTCAAAGTAGCCACCTTTTGCTTTGATGACTGCTTTGCACACTCTTGGCATTCTCTTGATGAGCTTCAAGAGGTAGTCACCGGAAATGGTTTTCACTTCACAGGTTTGCCCTGTTAGGTTTAATAAGTAGGATTTCTTGCCTTATAAATGGGGTTGGGACCATCAGTTGTTTTGTGCAGAAATCTGGTGGATACACAGCTGATAGTCCTACTGAATAGACTGTTAGAATTTGTATTATGGCAAGAAAAAAGCAGCTAAGTAAAGAAAAACGAGTGGCCATCATTACTTTAAGAAATGAAGGTCAGTCAGTGCGAAAAATTGGGAAAACTTTGAAAATGTCCCCAAGTGCAGTTGCAAAAACCATCAAGCACTACAAAGAAGCTGGCTCACATGAGGACCGCCCCAGGAAAGGAAGACCAAGAGTCACCTCTGCTTCTGAGGATAAGTTTATCCGAGTCACCAGCCTCAGAAATCGCAGGTTAACAGCAGCTCAGATTAGAGACCAGGTCAATGCCACACAGAGTTCTAGCAGCAGACACATCTCTTCAACAACTGTTAAGAGGAGACTTTGTGCAGCAGGCCTTCATGGTAAAATAGCTGCTAGTAAGCCACTGCTAAGGACAGGCAACAAGCAGAAGAGACTTGTTTGGGCTAAAGAACACAAGAAATTGACTTTAGTCCAGTGGAAATCTGTGCTTTGGTCTGATGAGTCCAAATTTGAGATCTTTGGTTCCAACCACCGTGTCTTTGTGCGACGCAGAAAAGGTGAACGGATGGACTCTACATGCCTGGTTCCCACCGTGAAGCAGGGAGGAGGAGGTGTGATGGTGTTGGGGTGCTTTGCTGGTGACACTCTTGGGGATTTATTCAAAATTGAAGGCATACTGAACCAGCATGGCTACCACGGCATGCTATTCCATCCGGTTTGCGTTTAGTTGGACCATCATTTATTTTTCAACAGGACAATGACCCCAAACACACCTCCAGGCTGTGTAAGGGCTATTTGACCAAGTAGGAGAGTAATGGGGTGCTACGCCAGATGACCTGGCCTCCACAGTCACCAGACCTGAACCCAATCGAGATGGTTTGGGGTGAGCTGGACCGCAGAGTGAAGGCAAAAGGGCCATCAAGTGCTAAGCATCTCTGGGAACTCCTTCAAGATTGTTGGAAGACCATTTCCGGTGACTACTTCTTGAAGCTCATCAAGAGAATGCCAAGAGTGTACAAAGCGGTCATCAAAGCAAAAGGTGGCTACTTTGAAGAACCTAGAATATAAGACATATTTTCAGTTGTTTCAAACTTTTTTGTTAAGTATATAATTCCACATGTGTTAATTAGTGTTGAGCGAACATGTGCCAATGAACATGCAGGGATTGCCAGCCAGTCACTGTAATGCCGCAGCCATGTTGGTTGTGGGCATTACAATGATTGGCTGGCCGCACAGCGTCACCTCGAGTATTTAAAACCGGGCTCTGGATCAGACAGTGTAGGGACAGCGCTGCTGATTTAGGGAGAGATATAAACTGCGAAATAGTTAGTGTAGGGTCTGTAAAGGCTGCCAGATCAAACAAACAGTCCTTCTCAGGACTAATATCCATCCCAGATATCAGGCAGGCAGGCTGTATAGGAGACGCAATGGTTATACCAGCAAACACTGCATTACAGTCCTGTGTGGTGCTCCTGTTGCTGAAATTGCTGGACTTAGCTCCAGGTCTCAGGGGACAGGAAAAATCCTTTTTTTTTTTCATCTAAATCCTCTTTTTTTTTTCCTCCTTCACACTGTACAAATACCAGTCTTATTAACCTTTTGGTGTCCCCCCCCAAAAAAAAAAAGCGTGTCTCTGATTTTTCAGACACAAATATATCTGTTGAAAATAGTCAGGTGTAGGCTAGAGAAACAGAAGTGTTGTTTTGCACTTCCACGGTTCAAACCTCTGTATTATCCACTTTTGGGCCACTTGTATCTAAAAAAAAAAACAGTTTGAGTGTGTCGCGCACTGTTCAGCCGCAATTATATCTATTTAAAAAAGTCTGGTATACCCCAGTAAACAATAACTGTGGTTTTGCCATCCCACGGTAAAAAATCTCTATTATTCAGGTTTTGGTATTTTTTACGTAAAGAAAAACAGTAGTGTCTCCTGACTGTTGTGACACAAAAATATATCTGTTGAAAATAGTCTGCTGTAGGCCCGACAAATCCCAGTGTGGTTTTGCAGTTCCACGGGTCAAATCTCTGTACTATCCAGTTTTGGGCCTTTGGTATCTAAAAAAACACAGTTTGAGTGTGTCGCTCACTGTTCAGCCGCAATTATATCTATTTAAAAAAGTCTGGTATACCCCAGTAAACAATAACTGTGGTTTTGCCATCCCATGGTAAAAAATCTCTATTATTCAGGTTTTGGTATATTTTCCGTAAAGAAAAACAGTAGTGTCTCCTGACTGTTGTGACACAAAAATATATCTGTTGAAAATAGTCTGGTGTAGGCCCGACAAATCCCAGTGTGGTTTTGCAGTTCCACGGGTCAAATCTCTGTACTATCCAGTTTTGGGCCTTTGGTATCTAAAAAAACACAGTTTGAGTGTGTCGCTCACTCTTCAGCCGCAATTATATCTATTTAAAAAAGTCTGTTATACCCCAGTAAACAATAACTGTGGTTTTGCCATCCCACGGTAAAAAATCTCTATTATTCAGGTTTTGGTATTTTTTACGTAAAAAAAACAGTAATAGTTTCTCCCTGATTGTTCAGGTTGTTTAAAAGAGTCGGGTGTAGGCCAGAGAAATAGAACTGTGGTTTTCCTCTTCCACGGTTCTAATCTACTTTTTATTACCCTTTTTCCATTGATAGTGCAAGTGTAAGCTATTTTACTTACTTTACAATGGGCAAGGCACGTGGCAAGGGACGTGGAAGTGGACATTCTGGTGATGGTTCGTGCAGAGGACGGGGCCGTGGCCAAGGTGAAAATGTGCCACAACCAACAGCCACATCTTCTCGCTCCCACTTCTTGACCGAATTACTAGGGAAGCACAGAACAACACCAGTATTGAGAACTGATCAGTGTGAACAGGTTATTAATTGGATAGCAGATAATACTTCCAGTTACCTGGGCACCACCACCTCCGGTCTGTCTTCCACACGGTCAACTCTTAGTAGCCGTGAGTCTCGACCGCATACTCCTCCTCACCCTGATGCTCCTTCCTCCCACCATGCCGAGTGTCGTCAGACAGCAATTGATCCCACACTTGGACACTCTGAAGAGCTGTTCACTGGTCCATTTCCATATTTGTGCCCCTCGCCTGATACGCTTGAAGTGGTGGAAGAGGAGATCTCATGTAACGATGCCCAAATATTTGAACAGCCATGGCCACAGGAAGTCAACGCTGGCAATTTGTCACAAGAGGTGGACGATGACGAGACACAATTGCCAGGAAGTGAGGAGGAGCATCGTGGTGCGCAAGTGGAAGAGGAGGAGGTGGTGGATGATCTAGTAACTGACCCAACGTGGCAGGAGGACATGCAGAGTGAGGCCAGCAGCACACAGGGGGAGGGAGGCAGAGTACCCCAACAGGCAGGAAGAAGCAGTGTGGTGGCCTCAGACAGAAGGCGGGCAACCGTTCCCCGTAACACCAACACGAGGGACGTTGCCAGTACAAGCGGTAGGTCTTCCAGAGTCTGGAATTTTTTTAAAGACTCTGCTGATAACCCCAAAAAGGCCATATGTTCCACCTGCCATGCCAGCATCAGCAGGGGTGACAAAACTACCAGCCTGACCACCACCAGCATGATCAGGCACATGGCAGCAAAGCACCCGACTTTGTGGGGCGAAACCCAGGGTCCACGACCAGTCTCAGCGGGTGTCACCACTGCTTCTTCCACTGTTGTGTGTGCAATAGAACCCCCTGTTGTGTGTGCAAGGCAATCCCCTGTCCATACTGCATGTAAAGATGCCCCCTCCTCTCAGTCTTCACTTGTTATGGCAGTTTCTCAAGAAACAGCATCAATGTCCACGTCCACGTCCCACCGCAGCGTTCAATTGTCCATATCCCAGACCTTTGAACGAAAGCGGAAATTTGCAGCTAACGCCCCACAGGCCACAGTCCTAAATTCGCACATTTCACGACTGCTTGCGTTGGAAATGCTGCCTTTTAGGCTGGTGGAGACGGAATCCTTCCGCAATCATATGGCGGTGGCCGTCCCTCGGTACTCGGTCCCCAGCCGACACTATTTTGCCCTGTGTGCCATCCCCGCACTACACAAGCACGTGTCCCAAAGCATCTGCCGTGCCCTCAACAACGCAGTTACTGGGAGAGTCCACCTGACAACGGGCACGTGGACAAGTGCTTGTGGCCAGGGACGGTACATCTCTCTGACGGCACACTGGGTAAACATAGTGGAAGCCGGGACCCAGTCGGACCTTGGGACGGAACACGTCCTCCCCACACCGAGGATTGCGGGCCCTATGTCAGTCATAGTTGCCCCCACAGTGTATAGCTCCTGCGCATCATCCTCCTCCTCCTCCTCCTCATGTTCAGCCTCCATCTCAGTTATCACCACATCAGTTACAAGCTGGAAGCACTGCAGTACTGCCTCCGCCAAGCGGCAACAGGCTGTGCTGAAACTCATAAGCTTAGGTGATAAACCTCACACTGCTTGTGAGTTGTGGACAGCTGTGAAAGAGCAGGCAGATCTGTGGCTGAGACCGCTGAACCTACATCAGGGCATGATCGTGTGTGACAATGGCCGTAACCTGGTGGCGGCTCTGAGGCGAGGTGAGATCACACACGTACCATGCCTGGCTCATGTGCTTAACCTCGTGGTTCAGCGGTTTCTTAAATCGTACCCCGAGTTGCCAGATCTGCTCGTGAAAGTACGCCGCCTGTCAGCTCATTTTCGTAAGTCGGCTACAGCTTCCGCCGCCCTTGCTGTGTTGCAGCAGCGTTTGCTGCTCCCGGCACACCGACTGGTGTGTGATGTCCCCACACGTTGGAACTCTACCCTCCACATGTTGCAAAGGATTTGTGAGCAGAAGAGAGCAGTTGTGGAGTACCAGATGCAACAAGGCCGTCGATATTCAGGTCAGACTCCACACATAAGACCTCAGGAGTGGACCTGGATGTCTGACATATGTACCATCCTAACAAACTTTGAGGAGGCCATCAAGATGGTGAGTGGCGATGACGCCATCATTAGTGTCAGCATCCCACTTGTCTGTCTTTTGCAATGCTCTCTGCAGAGAATTAAAGAGGAGGCATTGAAGCCAGAGTATGATGAGATTGATCAAGAAGCCGTAGTGGGCGATTACACACAGCCCAGCCTCATCTCATCCCAACGTGCATTGGGGGACAATGAGGGAGAGGAGGAGGAGGAGGAGGAAGAACAGGAGCTGCTATCATGCGCTGTAGATGGTAGTACCTGTACAAGTGTCATACCGTCGGTTCAGCGTGGGTGGCCTGAGGACAGGGGGGAGGAGGAGGAGAGCATGGTCAGTCGTCATCTTGGTGAGGACACGGAAATCTTGTCCGTTACCAGTCTGGCATGCATGGCTGACTTTATGTTACGCTGCCTTAACCATGACCCTCGCGTTGTCAAAATGTTGGGTGACAGTCATTACTGGTTGGTGACACTTTTAGACCCCCGCTACAAGGAGAACTTTCACTCTCTTATTCCTGAGGTGGAGAGGTCTACAAAAATCGGGCAGTACCAGAAGGCCCTTGCTGCAGAACTCTTAAAAAAATTCCCATCTGAACACGCTAGCGGCAGAGGTCACAGTTCGTTGCCCATCCAAGGCGTACAGGTGAGAGAGATGCAACTCCAATCCAGCAGAGGCAGGGGAACACTGTCAACGTTCTGGGACAGATTTCTGACACCCGCCCAGCTTACAGGACCTGAGGCGCGGGGTACTCTCACAAGGAGTGGAAAGTTTCAAAAGATGGTGAGGGAGTACCTTGCCGACCGTACCAGCGTCCTCCGTGATTCCTCTGTGCCTTTTAATTATTGGGTATCCAAGCTGGACACTTGGAATGAACTCGCTCTGTACGCCTTGGAGGTCCTGGCCTGCCCTGCCGCTAGCGTGTTATCGGAGCGTGTTTTTAGTGCCGCTGGGGGAATTATAACTGATAAGCGCACTCACCTGTCAACTGACAATGCTGACAAGCTGACCGTTATCAAAATGAACAAGGGCTGGATTGGGCCAGACTTCTCATCACCACCAAATGACAGCAGAGTAACATAAAGTCAAATCCACTGTGTTATTTCGGGAGGTGTATTCACATGCACCGCTTCACACCCACACATGGGTATACGCTTCCTCATTTCGGCTGTTTTATGTTCTTCTTATGCTCAGCCTCCACCACCACTATACCACCAGGGTGCCAGCATTGCAAGTTCCTCCGTCCTTATTTTTGTCAGCTTTTGCTTGGAAGGCATAAGCAAATCCTATGGGAGACCCACTCCCCAATAATGGGACTTATGTTTGTAATACGCTGTACTGCATGGCTCTTGTAAGGGGCATTGCAAGTTGCTCCGTCCTAATTTTTGGAAGCTTTTGCTTGTAAGGCATAAGCAAATACTATGGGAGACCCACTCCCCAATAATGGGACTTATGTTTGTAATATGCTGTACTGCATGGTTCTTGTAAGGGGCATTGCAAGTTGCTGCATCCTAATTTTTGGAAGCTTTTCCTTGGAAGGCATAAGCAAATCCTATGGGAGACCCACTCCCCAATAATGGGACTTATGTTTGTAATATGCTGTACGGCATGGCTCTTGTAAGGGGCATTGCAAGTTGCTCCATCCTAATTTTCGGAAGCTTTTGCTTGGAAGGCATAAGCAAATACTATGGGAGACCCACTCTCCAATAATGGGACTTATGTTTGTAATATGCTGTACTGCATGGTTCTTGTAAGGGGCATTGCAAGTTGCTCCGTCCTAATTTTTGGAAGCTTTTGCTTGGAAGGCATAAGCAAATACTATGGGAGACCCACTCCCCAATAATGGGACTTATGTTTGTAATATGCTGTACGGCATGGCTCTTGTAAGGGGCATTGCAAGTTGCTCCATCCTAATTTTCGGAAGCTTTTGCTTGGAAGGCATAATCAAATACTATGGGAGACCCACTCCCCAATAATGGGACTTATGTTTGTAATATGCTGTACTGCATGGCTCTTGTAAGGGGCATTGCAAGTTGCTCCGTCCTAATTTTTGGAAGCTTTTGCTTGGAAGGCATAAGCAAATCCTATGGGACACCCACTCCCCAATAATGGGACTTATGTTTGTAATATGCTGTACTGCATGGTTCTTGTAAGGGGCATTGCAAGTTGCTCCGTCCTAATTTTTGGAAGCTTTTGCTTGGAAGGCATAAGCAAATACTATGGGAGACCCACTCCCCAATAATGGGACTTATGTTTGTAATACGCTGTACTGCATGGCTCTTGTAAGGGGCATTGCAAGTTGCTCGTCCTAATTTTTGGAAGCTTTTGCTTGGAAGGCATAAGCAAATCCTATGGGAGACCCACTCCCCAATAATGGGACTTATGTTTGTAATATGCTGTACTGCATGGCTCTTGTAAGGGGCATTGCAAGTTGCTCCGTCCTAATTTTTGGAAGCTTTTGCTTGGAAGGCATAAGCAAACCCTATGGTAGACCCACTCCCCAATAATGGGACTTATGTTTGTAATATGCTGTACTGCATGGCTCTTGTAAGGGGCATTGCAGTTCCTCATAATTTTTGGAAAGCCTTCCATTCACTGCTTAGGCCAACAGTGCACAGGAGACCCAGTTGCTATAAATGGAAAAAAAGGTTTAGTTAAGGCCGTCTGACCTCCATGTCATTTCCAAGGGGCATTGGAGTGCCTCAAAATTTTTGGTAGGCATTGCACTCGCTTTATGCCCTATAACTGTGTAGTCGAACCGCTCCTTTTGTTACAGAAACATATCCTACAAGACTTATCTGGTTGACTGGCCTGATATTGATGTGAATGGTCCCTGTTCCTCCTGCTCTTTCTCCTTTGCCACTACCTCATCCATCATTTATCACCTGAAGCTTTGTTTTAACGGGAGTCATAGAACTTGGATAGTAGCAGGAAAACATCCAGCAATCCTCGGAGGAGGTAGGATATGCGCCAAAACGCTGACCACCTCAGGCCTAGCCGCTACTACATACATGCACTTGCATTCCAACAAAACAAAGCAGATGCTAACTTCTATCATCCTCATCATGCTCCTCACCTTGGCACTCTCAACTCCCCTGATGGAGAAGCCAGGGCCCACCGGAGGAGTCTGGTTCTCTGGTGGGCTCGGCCAATGCTGCCCTAAAGCAGGCCAGGCTAAGAAAAGTGTGGGAAAGGTTACTGGGACAAATAGGGGTGGCTGGGGACCGAGTATGGACACCCGGCCGCCCCCTGGAGGCTGGGGAGCAAGCGGGGACATCCGGCCACCGGGCGGCTGGGGACTGAGTATGTATACCAGGCCGCCGACGCAGCCATGGTGTGGTGGCCAGATTCCGCCTCCACAAGCCTAAAACGCCCAATTTAAAGTGCAAGCAAGCAAGCAGTATGGTATTGCAGCCTGGGGGTGGGTGGGTGGCAGGCTGCATACTTGCGCTTGCATTGCAAGGAATGGGAGAGGTACAATTGAACACTGCCCTGGGACAAGGACTTGAACGGGGATAGTTGCAAGTCTGCAACGACAGGTGCAGGGTGGGAGGCATCTTCGCATGTACCATGAACAGGGGTTTGGCATGCACACACCACAGCGGAATAGGCTCTCCTTCCCACTAAATGCACTGGGGAGGACACAGGTAATGTTTTGGTATACACGCTTAATCTTATGTATAAGACACACCAGGACAAATAGGGGCGGCTGGGGACTGAGTATGGATACCTCGCTGCCGAAGCAGCCATGAGGTAGTGGCCAGCTTCGGCCTCCTCCAAACTAAAAGGCCCCATTTCAAGTGCAAGCTAGCAGTATGGCATTGCAGTCTGGGGGTGGGTGGGTGGCAGGCTGCACACTTACACTTGCATTAAAAGAAAACAAAGCAGATGCTAACTTCTGTCATCATCATCATGCTCCTCACCTTGGCACTCTCAACTCCCCTGATGGAGAAGCCAGGGCCCACCGGAGGAGTCTGGTTCTCTGGTGGGCTCGTCCAATGCTGCCCTAAAGCAGGCTGGGCTAAGACAAGTGTGTGGGGGGATGTTCCAAGGAGAAATAGGGGCGGCTGGGGACCGTTTATGGACACCCGGCTGCCCCCAGGCGGCTGGGAACCGTGTGTGGACACCCGGCCGCGGGGCGACTGGGGACCGAGCATGGACACCCGGCCGCCGGGCGGCTGGGGACTGAGTATGGATTCCAGGCTGCCAACGCAGCCATGACGTGGTGGCCAGATTCCGCCTCCACATGCCTAAAAGGCCCAATTTCAAGTGCAAGCAAGCAGTATAGTATTGCAGCCTGGGGGTGGGTGGGTGGCAGGCTGCATACTTGCGCTTGTATTGCAAGGAATGGGGGAGGTACAATTGAACACTGCCCTGGGACTAGAACTTGCACGGGGATAGTTGCAAGTCTGCATCTTCTGATGCGGCAAGGATCACTTATGATGGGCACACTTTTAGACAGTGACCTGGGTGTCAGAGATGCTTCCAGGGGTCTTCCCCATGCTGTTCCCATCTCTTTTCAGCACTTTATGCATGTGTCACACAGCACATGGCCAGATAAGGTTGTAAAATGTTAAAATGACATTTCCCGGTGAATGCATTTGTCACAGTTGAAAGCAATACAAAAGTGCAAAAACGCATAAAAAATGCTACTTGTGAACATAGCCCAAGGTGTGGAGGAGTATTTTTGTTTTTGGTTATTTATTTTACCTTATACACAAGTCTTTACCCTGGAAAAGAAATTCCTTAACATATTTCACAGGAAAAAAGTTTCAGTTTCGTTTTTGAACGTTTTATTGTGAGCCCGTAAAAGTGGCTTAATACCTCTGACCACGTTGTTGACAGCAGTGACCTGGGGGTCAGAAATGCTTCCTGGGGCGATCCCCATGCTGTCCCCATGTAATTTGAGCACTGTCACTCTCGTTTTGGGCACTTGTTAGGCTTTTAAAAGACTGCTGGGGGTGCCACCGCAAAAATGCTCGGGTCTCCCATAGACTAACATTGGGCTCGTTGCTCGGGTCGAGCACCCGAGTATCACGGCGAGCTCGGCCCGAGCTTCGAGCACCCGAGCATTTTAGTGCTCGATCAACACCAGTGTTAATTCATAGTTTTGATGCTTTCAGTGTGAATGTACAATTTTCATAGTCATAAAAATACAGAAAAATCTTTAAATGAGAAGGTGTGTCCAAACTTTTGGTCTGTACTGTAGGTGGTAGTCACACTACTGAAACTCCCAAGGATTGCCAGAATGGAGCACTTTTATCCCCATTGGAATGGAGTAGCATTGCTCCATTTATTCTTTATGGGACTGCTGGAGAAAGCAGAGTACAGCATTTAGCAGTCTCATAAAAAATGAATGGAGCAGCGGCTACTCCATTCTAATGGGGAAAAAAGTGCCCCATTCTGGCAATCCGTGAAAGTTTCAGTGGCCAAATCACCACCCATCTAGAAGGTACTACATATACAGTAGATAGGTCATAACGCTTTCCAACTGGAGTACCCCTTTAAGGCTGCATTCACACTAGGGTTTGGCAATGGTGTTTCTTTGTTCCTTTCAAGGAACAGAAAATTGGAATTGATGCCAAGGTCAGATATGTTATATGATTGATACAAGTAGCACTTAATAGACTCCATTATAATGGGGTCTGTTTAGTTCCCATTATGGTACCCATTATGGTGCCTATCACTTTACAGGGAAAAAAATTAGTAAAGTTCTTATGGGGATCTCTCATGGGAAGCCACATCAAATGTAGATGATCCACCCAGTTTTAACTAATTTTGGGTATATAGTATTAGTATTAGTAATTGAAAGTAAATGTGTAAAGTATATAGGAAATAAATATCCCCATCCTTGGTACATAGTAGCATGGTGAAGGTGGTTCTGGAAAAACATGCGCACCCAGTTACAAGTGGTGCCTCCAAGCTAATCAGCTTTGGCCAGATACGGGACTAACATAGTGAATTTATCTCATAGACCTTACAGCATGAGGTTCATCTCAAACATGATCTTATATCAATGATAAGGAATATCAGAAAGATCAATTATTATCAAACAGAATGATTTTTGAGATGATTTGTTAAGAATTAACATATATATATTTATATATAGTTAAGTCTATCTAAGCTACAGTAAATACTATATGTTTATAGGCTACAATACACATAACTTTATTAGTTATATGAATAATCATTTTGGCAATACTTGACAACAGGCAGCACAATACGAAGATACTGCGTACATTGTAAGGCATTACTGAAGTGCAAATGTAAGGCAGATCCACCCAGGTATTTTGCCCAGTGGCCTGGGTGTTATTATCAGGGTGAAATTGTCTAGAAAAGGGGAGTGGAAAGACACGTCATCACTAGTAAAGAATGAAAAAATGAGAATTTGAGTATGACTAAAGTATATCTCGCCTCCTGCTGGGAATTTCAACTCACATGTGGCAGAAGGGAAGCTGCAGGGATCAAGTTATATATAAATAAGAAACAGGACCAGCACTGGGCAGGAGGAGCTCACGGGGACTGATCATAGAAGTGATATATGGGAGCAAGAAAGGTGCTCAGAGGACTTGCTCAAGGAGCTAAAGAAACTTCTCAAGGGGGTTTGTGCAATCAACTAAGGAGGGCGCTCAGTGAACTTAGGGATAGTACTTATTAGAAGACTTCTACAAGACTTGGGGAGGGTCCTCGGTGAACTTATTCAAGAGACAGAAGCAGGTATTAAGAGGACTTTTCCTGGAGACTGAAGAAGGTGTTCAGAGGACCTTTTCTGGAGACTGAAGAAGGTGTTCAGAGGACCTTTATCTGGAGACTGAAGAAGGTGTTCAGAGGACTTTATCTGGAGACTGAAGGATTTCAGAGGACTTTATCTTGAGACTGAAGAAGACCAAAGGAACGTGCACAGCGGAGTACAAGGATCTGGAAAGGGGGCATAGAAGACTTCTACAAGGAGTTATGAAAGGTGCATAGTGGAAGTAAGAGAGTTCTCAGTGGACATCTGCAAGGAGCTAGGCATAGTGCACAGTGGACTAGCACAGGGAGCTGGGGAGGTGGTGTAATCCAGCCTGTGCTTGTTACTTTCCAGCCTTATATACTTCAGTGCAAGGAACCTAAGAAACACTCCCCTCCAGCCTGCAAGAATGACTGTTCTCTTCCTGCTTTGGACACAAGTTCTTTCTGAAAGTTTTGACACTAAAGTATCCTGAAAGGGAGCAGGGTGCACACAGGACCAGGGCAGTGGGTGCCCTTTCATCTCCCTTTTTTATTCTGCAGTCTCATATGTTTTTTGTTTTTTTTTGGAGTGGCAGAAGACACAGATAAGAAGTGCTGCAGCTTGTATGTCCCTGATCACATGTGTGCCTGGGAGACTGAAGAACTTACTGCTGGAGGAAGGTAAGCTTGTACTCTGTGTATATATCTTCACTAGGACTTGTCCAGGGTGAATGAAATCTAATGTAATGTGTTTATCAGATGAATTCCTGCCTGCTGAATTCATCTCCATGTGTCTCTGTAGGTCAGTCACTGGCCAGCTATAGTCATGGGTGCAAAATACAGCACATCCCAAAGGATACAATGTATATTTCATTCCCTGGAAAGAATTGTGGCACTGGTTGGATGAACAGTTGTAAACTTTTATGATACACTTTCCAAACTTTACAAATCTTTTAGAACACTTTGCATTTTTAATGATCTAGCACGTTGGCAATTGAATATGATAACTCAGCGTTTCGTGCATTTTTTTAATCATTTTTATGAAATCATTTGCAATGTTACCGTCACCTCCTTGACTTAATCCTTTGCTGACTGATAATTTATCATATTAGAATAATAAAATGTAAAGAAGCGCTTACACATACCTTACGGTATGATAGCAGGTGTACTCTATCGTTCAAGAAATATGGTAAAATATCTGAAAATGAGATTATTTATATGGTAAGGAAACAATTCATTTTAGTGATATCAGAAGAAATTCTGAAACTTGGATGGGATCTTAAAAATAAAAAGTCTTAGAAGTCACGTTGTATTTGGACGTTCAACATTGGTTCTAGTTTTGGAACCTGTTTTATATCAAGGAATAGAATGCGGAGGAATTAAAGAGACTTATTGGTTTTGAGTTGGCTGATGGTGTTTTTCTTTTTCTTTTCCTTGGAAATTCTTGACAAATGCCTCTTGGTGTCAGATCTGATCCGCACTGTTGCCTATATGACTTGATGTTACTGTGTTATGTAAATACAGTTGTAAGAAAGGTTACATGAGGCGATGCAGCACAGGAAGGCAACACGCTGACAATGAATGGCGGCAGGAGTTGCACATGTTGTATCCTGATTTCTATACTATGTACTTATATAATGTCACAGGCGGGTTGCAACATAGGGTCACTGGTGTCGCCCGTCTTGTTCTCAGTTGGACCTTGATTTTGCAAATCCACTGAATGTAACACAATTTAAACACTATTTACTCTCCGCATGAACTCTTACGATTAATGTTTCCAGTGATGGGAGCAGAAACAGTTTGAAATTTCTATAGAAAATGTATCCAAGGGTTCTAGGCTTTGGATAACCCTTTTTAGTTAGAAGGGCCCCCAAAAATAAGATGATAGGGTAACATGCCGCTGAAATATGGCTCACTACGTGTTTACTTCACCTGTATCGGCACCCCTGTCCTTGTAATAAGAAGAATTAATGGGGTTGTCCAAGCCGATAATGGCAATAGGTCATCAATATTGGATCGGTGAGGGTGTCGGTGCCCTACTGGACCAGCATGGCTCTGTATACTGTGTAGTGGCCATACCTGGGTACTGCTGCTCAGCTTCTACTGAAGTGAATAGAAGCTGAGCAACAGTACTCAAGAACGGCCATTAAAGGGGTTGTCCATGACTTTAACATTGATGGCCTATCCTTAGGATAGAATCATAGAATCATAGAATGGTAGAGTTGGAAGGGACCTCCTGGGTCATCTGGTCCAACCCCCTGCTCAAAGCAGGATTCACTAGATCATCTCAGACAGATGTCTGTCCAGCCTCTGTTTGAAGACGTCCATTGAAGGGGAACTCACCACTAGTGTTGAGCCACCCCCGTAGTGTTCGGGTTCGGTTCGGTTCGTCGAACACCGGGATGTTCGAGGAACTGTTCGTCGAACTGTTCGTCGAACACCTTAGAACACCGTCGAACACCGTTAAAACCAATGGCAGGCAAACAAAAACACATAGAAACACATAGAAAACACCTGCAAAGGTGTCCAAAAGCTGACAAACTGCTCAGAAGACACTCTCTTTAAAAAAGCCGGCCGGCAAATTCAGCAGCGGCATACACCGGTACCCGACAATTTAGACAAGAAGGAATAGAGCATCACACATAGATTAGATAGATAGAAACATGTCAGTCACACATATAAGAAGCACAGTGACAGTGTTGGTTACTGCACTTGTCATTTAGTGTAAAGGATTTATTTAAAAAAATATTAGTGTTTTCATGCACCGTCTCTTTAAAAAAGCCGGCCGGCAATTCAGCATCTGTACCCGACAATTTAGAACAGAAAGAATAGAGCTTCACACATAGATTAGATAGATAGAAACATGTCAGTCACATATATATGAAGTACAGTGATAGTGTTGCTTACTGTACTTGTCATTTAGTGTAAAGGATTTATTTAAAAAAATAATAGTGTTTTCATGCACTGTCTCTTTAAAAAAGCCGGCCGGCAATTCAGCAGCGGTACCCGACAATTTAGAACAGAAAGATAGAGCATCACACATAGATTAGATAGATAGAAACATGTCAGTCACATATATATGAAGTACAGTGATAGTGTTGGTTACTGTACTTGTCATTTAGTATTAAAATAAAGGATTTATTATTAAAAAAATTGGCGTGGGGTTCCCCTTAATTTTAGGCTCTAGCGGAGGTTAAGCAGATAGCTGGGGCAGATGTTTGAAGCCTGGGAAGGGGGTAATACCCACGGAGCTTCCCAGGCTACTAATATCAGCCCCCAGCTGAATACATAGCCTTTACTAGCTATTAAAATGGGGGACCCCCCAAAAAAAATGACGTGGGGTCCCCCCTAATTTAATAGCTAGCAAAGGCTAGGCAGACAGCTGGGGGCTGATATTAATAGCCCAGGAAGGGAGCCATGAATATTGGCCCCCTCCCAGGCTAGAAACACCAGCCGTCAGCCGCCCCAGAAATGGCGCATTCATAGGATGCGCCAATTCTGGCACTTAGCCTCGCTCTTCCACGCTGCCCTGGTGCGGTGGCAGGGGGTAATAGGGTTGGGGTTGATGTCAGCTTATAATGCCAGCTGACATCAAGCCCAGGTTAGTAATGGGGAGGCGTCTATAAGACACCCCCATTACTAACCCCATAGTCAAAGTTAAAAAAAACACAAACACCCAGAATAAAGTCCTTTAATTGAAATAAAGACACAATCCTTTATTGTTCTAAATTAAACCATACTTACCGTCACGCCCATTCCAGCTGAAGCCAACGATCTCCTGCAATAAAAGAAAAATAATAAAGCAACCTCATCCTTACCTTTCCATGGTTCCCACGACAGCTTCAGCTCTGCTACATCGAGATGACAGGCTGGACCGCAGCAGAACGCTGCCATCCAGCCTCTCATCCCGCAGACACTGAGAAGCGCAGGCTTGCTTGCGCTGCTCAGCGTCTCTCTGTGACGACATCCAGATGAGCCGAGTTCATGTCCAATGAACTCGGCTCACCTCATGCACGTCACTGACAGCGTGGGAAAATTCTCACGCTGAAGCGGTGAGTGCAGGAGAATTCTCCCACGCTGTCAGTGACGTGCATAAGGTGAGCTCATGTCCAATGAACTCAGCTCACCTCCTGCACGTCACTGACAGCGTGGGAGAATTCTCCTGCACTCAGCGCTTCAGCGTGAGAATTTTCCCACGCTGTCAGTGACGTGCATGAGGTGAGCCGAGTTCATTGGACATGACCTCGGCTCATCTGGATGCCGTCACAGCGAGACAGTGAGGAGCGCAAGCATGCCTGCGCTTCTCAGTGTCTGCGGGATGACAGACTGGATGGCAGCGTTCTGCTGCGGTCCAGCCAGTCATCTCGATGTAGCAGAGCTGAAGCTGTCGTGGGAACCATGGAAAGGTAAGGATGAGGTTGGTTTATTATTTTTCTTTTATTGCAGGAGATCGTTGGCTTCAGCTGGAATGGGTGTGATGGTAAGTATGGTTTAATTTAGAACAATAAAGAATTGTGTCTTTATTTCAATTAAAGGACTTTATTCTGGGTGTTGTGTTTTTTTTAAATACTTTACTAGAAATTCATGGCGGTCATGTCTAATACTGGCGTGACCCCATGAATTTTGGGCTTGGGGCCAGCTGATAATACCAAGCTGGCCCTAACCCCTTTATTACCCAGTGAGCCACCGCACCAGGGCCCTGGATGAGTTGGGTACAGCGCCAGAAGATGGCGCTTCTATGAACGCGCCATTTTCCGGGGTGGCTGCGGACTGCAATTTGTAGCGGGGGGGGGGCCCAGAAAGCTTGGGCCTCCCTGCGCTGCAGATTCCAGCCCCCAGCTACCTAGTTGTACCTGGCTGGACACAAAAATAGGGCGAAGCCCCACGTACTTTTTTTTTAATTATTTCATGAAATTCATGAAATAATTAAGAAAAAAAGGCCTTCCCTATATTGTTGTGTCCGGCCAGGTACAAATAGGCAGCTGGTGGTTGGGGGCAGCCCGTTCCTGCCTGCTGTACCTGGCTGGACACAAATATAGTGCGAAGCCCCACTTCAATTTTTTTTAATTATTTCATGAAATTCATGAAATAATTAAGAAAAAAAGGGCTTCCCTATATTGTTGTGTCCGGCCAGGTACAAATAGGCAGCTGGTGGTTGGGGGCAGCCCGTTCCTGCCTGCTGTACCTGGCTGGACACAAATATAGTGCGAAGCCCCACTTCAATTTTTTTAAATTATTTCAGGAAATTCATGAAATAATTTAAAAAAAATTGACGTGGGGCTTCGCACTATATTTGTGTCCAGCCAGGTACAGCAGGCAGGAACGGGCTGCCCCCAACCACCAGCTGCCTATTTGTACCTGGCCGGACACAACAATATAGGGAAGCCCTTTTTTTCTTAATTATTTCATGAAATAATTTAAAGAAAATTGACGTGGGGCTTCGCACTATATTTGTGTCCAGCCAGGTACAGCAGGCAGGAACGGGCTGCCCCCAACCACCAGCTGCCTATTTGTACCTGGCCGGACACAACAATATAGGGAAGCCCTTTTTTTCTTAATTATTTCATGAAATAATTTAAAGAAAATTGACGTGGGGCTTCGCCCTGTTTTTGTGTCCAGCCAGGTACAACTAGGCAGCTGGGGGCTGGAATCCGCAGCGCAGGGAGGCCCAAGCTTTCTGGGCCACCCCCGCTGCAAATTGCAGTCCGCAGCCACCCCGGAAAATGGCGCGTTCATAGAAGCGCCATCTTCTGGCGCTGTACCCAACTCATCCAGGGCCCTGATGCGGTGGCTCACTGGGTAATAAAGGGGTTAGGGCCAGCTTGGCATTATCAGCTGGCCCTAAGCCCGAAATTCATGGGGTCACGCCAATATTAGACATGACCACCATGAATTTCTAGTAAAGTATTTAAAAAAAACACAACACCCAGAAAAAAGTCCTTTAATTGAAATAAACACACAATTCTTTATTGTTCTAAATTAAACCATACTTACCATCACGCCCATTCCAGCTGAAGCCAACGATCTCCTGCAATAAAAGAAAAATAATAAAGCAACCTCATCCTTACCTTTCCATGGTTCCCACGACAGCTTCAGCTCTGCTACATCGAGATGACAGGCTGGACCGCAGCAGAACGCTGCCATCCAGCCTGTCATCCCGCAGACACTGAGAAGCGCAGGCTTGCTTGCGCTCCACAGTGTCTCTCTGTGAGGGCATCCAGATGAGCCGAGTTATTGTCCAATGAACTCGGCTCACCTCATGCACGTCACTGACAACGTGGGAAAATTCTCCTGCACTCAGCGCTTCAGCGTGGGAGAATTCTCACACTGAAGCGCTGAGTGCCGGAGAATTCTCCCACGCTGTCAGTGACGTGCAGGAGGTGAGCTGAGTTCATTGGACATGAGCTCACCTTATGCACGTCACTGACAGCGTGGGAGAATTCTCCTGCACTCACCGCTTCAGCGTGAGAATTTTCCCACGCTGTCAGTGACGTGCATGAGGTGAGCCGAGTTCATTGGACATGAACTCGGCTCATCTGGATGTCGTCACAGAGAGACGCTGAGCAGCGCAAGCAAGCCTGCGCTTCTCAGTGTCTGCGGGATGAGAGGCTGGATGGCAGCGTTCTGCTGCGGTCCAGCCTGTCATCTCGATGTAGCAGAGCTGAAGCTGTCGTGGGAACCATGGAAAGGTAAGGATGAGGTTGCTTTATTATTTTTCTTTTATTGCAGGAGATCGTTGGCTTCAGCTGGAATGGGCGTGACGGTAAGTATGGTTTAATTTAGAACAATAAAGGATTGTGTCTTTATTTCAATTAAAGGACTTTATTCTGGGTGTTTGTGTTTTTTTTAACTTTGACTATGGGGTTAGTAATGGGGGTGTCTTATAGACGCCTCTCCATTACTAACCTGGGCTTGATGTCAGCTGGCATTATAAGCTGACATCAACCCCAACCCTATTACCCCCTGCCACCGCACCAGGGCAGCGTGGAAGAGCGAGGCTAAGTGCCAGAATTGGCGCATCCTATGAATGCGCCATTTCTGGGGCGGCTGACGGCTGGTGTTTCTAGCCTGGGAGGGGGCCAATATTCATGGCTCCCTTCCTGGGCTATTAATATCAGCCCCCAGCTGTCTGCCTAGCCTTTGCTAGCTATTAAATTAGGGGGGACCCCACGTCATTTTTTTTGGGGGTCCCCCATTTTAATAGCTAGTAAAGGCTATGTATTCAGCTGGGGGCTGATATTAGTAGCCTGGGAAGCTCCGTGGGTATTACCCCCTTCCCAGGCTTCAAACATCTGCCCCAGCCGTCTGCTTAACCTCCGCTAGAGCCTAAAATTAAGGGGAACCCCACGCCAATTTTTTTAATAATAAATCCTTTATTTTAATACTAAATGACAAGTACAGTAACCAACACTATCACTGTACTTCATATATATGTGACTGACATGTTTCTATCTATCTAATCTATGTGTGATACTCTATCTTTCTGTTCTAAATTGTCGGGTACCGCTGCTGAATTGCCGGCCGGCTTTTTTAAAGAGACGGTGCATGAAAACACTATTATTTTTTTTGATAAATCCTTTACGCTAAATGACAAGTACAGTAAGCAGCACTGTCACTGTACTTCATATATATGTGACTGACATGTTTCTATCTATCTAATCTATGTGTGATTCTCTATTCTTTCTATTCTAAATTGTCGGGTACCGCTGCTGAATTGCCGGCCGGCTTTTTTAAAGAGACGGTGCACGAAAACACTATTATTTTTTTTGATAAATCCTTTACGCTAAATGACAAGTACAGTAAGCAGCACTTTCACTGTACTTCGTATATATGTGGCTGACATGTTTATATCTATCTAATCTATGTGTGAAGCTCTATTCTTTCGGTTCTAAATTGTCGGGTACAGGTGTATGCCGCTGCTGAATTGCCGGCTTTTCATGTTTCACTGTTGGCACTGTTCCCATCGATTTGGGCAATCACTGTAATGCCACAACCACCATGGCTGTGGCATTACAGTGAGTGGCAGACAATCCCTGCATGATTGGTGCTCTAAATAGCACCAGACATGCAGGACACGCTTTTGGTGCACGAACAGTTATCGAACATAACCTCGAACAGCCGAATTTTTTGCAAATCGTTCGGGTTCGTCGAACAACTCGAACACCGCCCAAAACAGCTCGAATTTGAGATTGGCGAACAGTTCTAGTCGAACACCGCTCATCTCTACTCACCACCTCTCGTGGCAGCCTGTTCCACTCATTAATCACCCTAACTGTCAAAAAGTTTTTTCTAATATCTAATCTGTGTCTCCTCCCATTTAGTTTCATCCCATTGCTTCTAGTCTTTCCTTGTGCAAATGAGAATAAAGATGATCCTTCTACAATGTGACAGCCCTTGACATATTTGTAGACAGCTATTAAGTCTCCTCTCAGTCTTCTTTTTTGCAAGCTAAACATTCCCAAATCCTGCAACCGTTCCTCATAGGACATGGTTTGCAGACCAGTCACCATTCTGGTCGCTCTTCTCTGAACTTGCTCCAGTTTGTCTATGTCTTTTTTAAAATGTGGTGCCCAAAACTGTACACAGTATTCCAGATGAGGTCTGACCAAAGAGGAGTAAAGACCGATAATGACTTCACGTGATCTAGACTGTATGCTTCTGTTAATACATCCCAGAATTGTATTTGCCTTTTTTGCTGCTGCATCACACTGTTGACTCATGTTCAGTCTATGATCTATTAGTATACCTAAGTCTTTTTCACATGTACTGTTGCTTAGCTCTATTCCTCCCTTTCTGTATATGCTTTTTTCATTTTTATTGCCCAGATGTAGTACTTTGCATTTTTCCCTTTTAAAAACCATTCTGTTGGTTGCTGCCCACTGCTCCAGTTTATTTAGGTCTTTTTGAATCCTCTCTCTCTCTTCTCTAGTATTAGCTATCCCTCCTAGCTTTGTGTCATCAGCAAATTTAATCAGTTTACCCTCAATTCCTTCATCTAAATCATTGATAAAGATGTTGAACAATACAGGTCCCAGGACGGAGCCCTGTGGTACCCCACTTGAGACATTCATCCAGCTGGATGTGAAGCCATTTACAATCACCCTTTGAGTCCGATCACTAAGCCAGTTATGAATCCACCTAACAGTTGCCTGGTCCATTGCATACTTGGTCATTTTTTCAATAAGGATGGTGTGAGATACTTTGTCAAATGCTTTGCTGAAGTCAAGATATACTATATCTACAGCATTTCCCTGATCCACCCAGTCAGTGATTCTGTCATAGAAGGAAATTAAGTTAGTCTGACATGACTTGTTAGTTACAAACCCATGCTGACTCTGGTTAATCACTTCATTCTTATCCATGTACTTACATACATGTTGTTTAATAATTTGTTCAAAGATCTTTCCTGGTATAGAAGTCAGACTCACCGGCCTATAGTTCCCTGGGTCCACCTTCTTCCCCTTTTTGAAGATAGGAACAACATTTGCTCTTCTCCAGTCTTCTGGGACTTCTCCTGTTCTCCAAGAATTTTCAAAGATTATGGAGAGTGGTTCTAAAATTTCTTCTACGATCTCCTTCAGTACTCTGGGGTGTAATTCATCTGGACCTGGTGACTTGAACTCATTTATGTTAGCTAAATATTCCCTCACAATCTTTCTGTTTACAGATAACTTGGATTCCTCTATTCCTTTAAAAGGACAGTGAAGATCAGTTGATGTTACATTTTCTTTCTGAGAGAAAACAGATGCAAAATAGGAATTAAAAAGTTCGGCCTTCTCAACATCCTCTCTTACCATTTCTCCATTTTCATCCTGTAAAAATCCTATAGCATCTTTGACTTTTCTTTTACTTTTGACATACCCCCAAAATCCTTTTTTATTGCTTTTGACATCTCTTGCAAGCCTTAATTCATTGTCAGCTTTAGCTAACCTGATACGTGCCCTGCAGGATCTGCAGACTGCATTATAATCTTCTTTAGATATGCCTCCCTCTTTCCATTTAATAAACATTTCTTTCTTTCTTTTTAACATGTGTTAAAGTTCTGTGTTCATCCATCCTGGTTTCCTTAAATGCTTCCCATTCTTCCTACTTTTCGGGATTGTTAACGATTGTGCTTTGAGAATCTCATTTTTAAAAATTTCCCATCCTTCCTGGACATTTTTGTCGATAGGTCATCAATCTTTGGTCTGTTGGGATGAGACACCCGAAACCTCCACCGATCAGTTGTTCCTGGTATTGGTAGTGACCGGAACTTGCTGCAGAGCACAGCTCTGCTGACTGTATAGTGGCCGGAGCCGGTACCGCATATCTACCCTCTATTCATATCAATAGGGGGCGGATGTGTACCCGGCCGCGGCCACTATTTCGCCGATGGAGCTGTGCATCTCCATAACAGCATCGTCACCGGAAACAGTTGTTTTACACCCCCACCGATGAGACATTTATGACCTATCCTAAGGATAGACCATCAATGTTAACCCCTCTAGACAATGTAATGAGTCATTTTGTTCTATACATTGTTTACATCCGGCCACCACCAGAACTGATAACAGCTGGTGGGTGAGGGTGCTGGGTGTGGAAACCCCACGGATCTGATTTTTGTGACCTATCCTAAGGATAGATCATCAATATCACAATCATGAACAACCCTGTTAACTTTCTGCGTTCTCCACACTGTGAGGTATACAGGTATGTAACTAATTTCTGGTTAAAGAGGGACACCACTTTTTCCTTGATTTTCTAAATCAGACAACCCCTTTAAATCGTTTGTTTTAGCTCTCCTGACATATCTGCTTTACTTAATATTCCCAGTTGTCAATATTTATTCAGATATTTCAAGGAGGAGTATTAGAGGAACAGCACAATGCGGAATTCTAAAATGCAATGTTTCAGAATTGTGATTACATGTGGAATACAAGTATTCACTAAAATGGACATGACAGCCTTGGAGTCAGGTACCTTTTAATACTTCCCAAAAAGAGATAACACCAAAGACAAAATCAATAATTAAAATGTAAGACATAATTTTATTAGATTAGTCACATGATTAAATAAAAAAAAATACATTTAACCCTTTAAGAATTCTCTAATCATCATCTTAAAGGGGTGGTCCGAGATACAAATTAATATTCATCCTAAATGCCATAATCTAATCTATTTTCTAATATACGTTAATTAAAAAATTCCCTATCTTTCCCTAATTACACTAATTGCTTTTCTTTTCTTGCAACTTCCCTTTTGATGACGCTTCATGTGAGAATCCCAGTGAATGCAATGATACTCAAATGAAGGGGCAGAGACTGTGGTCAATGCTGCAGCCTTTGCCCTCTCACTGAAATGAAGCATCATCGGTGACCTTCATTTCAGGGGCTGGGCTAGTCCCTGCTCTGTCACTGTGCAATGTGCACAATGACAGTGCACTCTCTTGCTGGCTCAGATCAGTATTAACAAGTCAGCAACAGAGCGCACTGTCAGTGCACATTGTAAGCATACACAGTGTGCAGTGAACAGCGCCTCCCCTGCAAGTGACGTCACTTGCAAGGGCGGCACAAGTCTATGCAAGCCGAGTGTTCATCTTATCACACACACTGACAGTGAGCTCTATTTCTGATTCTTTGCTACTAATCTGAGTCGGCGAGAGAGTGCCCTGTCATTGTGCACATCGCAGTTAGATAGTGTAGTGAGGGAAGGAAAGGGAATTTTTAATTAAAGTATATTAACAAATAGATTAGATTATAGCGTTAAATAGGCTTTTAGAATGAAAATTATTTTGGATTTTGGACCACTCCTTTCATAGTGGAAAGTAAACGTCAATGATTCTTCGCTGACAAATTCCTGCAGGGTATGATTCATATGATAACATTATATTCCATTCTTGGAATCTGTGGAAATCCCAATGATCATACACCTACTATTCACAGACATCTACAGATAACAGATATGTACAAAGTAGATACTTAATATTTGGTCCCAAGAAAATAGTTTGCAGGGCTCTAGTGCAGCTGACATTGAGCACCAAGGTGGCAGCTGGATCAGGGTCCTTGGAATCGATTTGGTCACCTCTACTAATACTCATAGTTTTATCTTTCATTCCCTTTTTATAGAAGTCATTTGTAGTTGGTATATAATAAGACCAAGCCATTGCAGGCAGCTATTGACTGTGCACAGATACAATGTGATGCTATACATTAGCATACCAGATGGACATGGAGTTCGCCATTCATGGATTAAATTACAAAGTTGGGTGTTCTATGAATAACGAGTAGTGTAATGTCACCCGAAAATTGCTTTCAGCTTTGTCCCTTTGCTTTTTATTTCATTCATAAAACCATCTCGACAATCAGACAAGAAGGACGTGTGATTAGTCTGCAGCGAACCCTTTCTTTCTACTTTCCGTGCCAGCTGTTTTGCATTTCGCATAGTTCTGAGCGATCCTGCAACTTATTAGGTTGGCTGGTGTGCAGAGGCTCTGACCTGTAACCACATGATGAAGCACAAACCAGATGAAATTCAAAGGGTTTTGTACCCTTATAGACCAATGGTCAATTGAAAAGTAAAGGTTGTACGACCCTGTTCATACTTGAGCTAAAACATATTCTATGGAAAAAAGGAATGAATCAAAGCTCTTGAGCACCAATGCAAATCAGTAACATTGCCCAAGTGGGTAGGGTTCCTACTGTTCTTTTCAATGCCTCCCATTCCATACGCTAGCGGATCCAATCCAAAAACGCTTTAAAAAATGCTATTCGATTCAATGCTGTTCACAAGACAAGTTTTATGAGATTCATATTCCGACTAGGATTTAAAAACCTAGCCACAAAAATAAAGAAGTGACATGTCACTTCTTTGAGACAAGATTCCCAGTGGGATTCCCTCCACTGTCAAGTCACCAGGCGGCAAAACACAGTAAAGGGGAAAAAAAGCTTCGAAAGCACTTTAGGAAATTATTTAGTTAAAAAAAAGCATCTCAAAAATAAAAAAGGAAGTCGATCTGAAATACTTGTCTGATCTTTTCCCCCCTCCTAAAACCTGTTTGTGAACGGCTACCCGTTTCGGCACTGGTTTATTGCCGAAATGCATAACTCTATGTGCCCCATTCACTATTAAATTTGATCCTTTTTTGTCCAGTTTTTGTTATTTTTAGCCTGGTTTTGACTTGCACGAAATTTTCCTTTTAGCTTTCGCCTTTTTTAAGTCTATTTTTTTGTGCCTTTCGCCTGGTTTTTATTAGCGCCTTTATCTTCTTTGAATTTGCGCCTTTTTAAAGTCTATTTTATTTGTGTTGTTTTTTATGTTTGCCATTGTGGATCGAGTTTGAAGTTTCCAAAAAATTTCGGCTGATTCGTGATTCATCAAATTGTTTCGTAAAGGCACTTTACTCTTTCCCTGGAGTGATCTTGTTTTCTGCCTCAAATTTTTGAGCAAATTTTGCGACCTTTAAGTGTACTGTGAAAATTTTTGCTCTAAAAAAAAGACACAAAAAGTCAAAAATAAAGGCATCTGTGCGCAAAATTCATGAACCACGTGCGCTGTTTTGAAGAATTCTGCGCAGACTAAAATTCAAGGAAGAAAATTGTCTTAAAAAGAGGACAGAAGGCAATAATGGTTGAAATGCACTAGTTGGGTCCTTCGGTCCCACGTAAAAGCACACATTATGATAATGAGAAACGAGTTCTATATTACAAAGTGGTTTCTCTGAAAAGACTATAATAAGGGCAACATGGCCATGCCTCCCCCCCTCTTGGAGCTTCTGGCCACAGGCAATAGCCCAGATTGCCCTCATTACAATTTACCCCTGGCTGCAACAGTTGTACAAAAGTTACAGTGCAGTGGGCCCACCGGAGGATCCTCTGGTCCTCCCGTTGGCCAGTCCGACGCAGTTTCTCAGTTTCTATTTTGGCTCTCGTCTTTCAGTAATACATTTTTTCCAGATGATCTTGGATTTGCGTTGTTTATTCAGTCTGTAAAAAAAACGTTACGTGGGACATATTTTTACTTTGGGGATAAGATGCTGCTTAACTTTTATATAAAAGTTGCCTTTTTTTTCAGAATAGGTTTATAAGGCTTCATTTAGAAGACAAGACAAGAGGGAATTTGCTATGTATCTCCTTTATAACCAGCCATCTGTTTTTGTTTTTTTTCCCCCCTGTTTCCTTAGGTCACTTATACATTTGTCTGGCACTTGGGGTTTTAAGGGCTCATTACTAGTGGAATGACAAAGGCTTTTATAGCTGGGAGCCTGCCAGGAGCTGCTTTTTAGAGTTATATATATAAAAAATGTACGTGGCCTTGATTCCCATAGCAACCAATAAGAGTTTAGCTTTCATTTTCCCTGTGTAGTTTTGAAATGAAAGCTAGACTCTTATTGGTTGCTGTGGTCAAACAGATTGAGACACATGAGGCCTACATGGCAAATCGGAGCCTTTTTGCCTATGGCAACCAAACAGATTCTGACTGTTAGGCTAGGACTATGCGCTGACCTGTGGTCACTGGCAAAACACTGTAAAATGTTTTATTTTTGGGACTTTTATTGAAACTCAAGTGTAGTCCAAGCACAAAATTGAAACAGATAAAGGGGTTGTCCTGATACAAGGAACCCCTCAATTGGCTCCAATATGGCACATGGGGAAGAATTATCGAAAGTGTACATGCCATTTTGTTAAAGTGATTGGCCATGTTGTATATCTTAAAGGGGTTGTCCGACCTTGGGGTATAAGTCTGCAATTACTCTATGTGACTGCAGACTTGTGAATCCTCACAGCACCCACAGTCCATACTGTGAGGATTCTCCAATGCAATCGCAAGGGGCCGACGGGTGAATGACCACAAGTATGTGATCTGCATACATGTGGTCACATGCCGACTAGAAGTGCACGGCCTCGCTCAGTACAAGTGAATTGAGCTACATCTAGTCGTAATGTGGCAGGATGAATCGCGTGAGCTCCTATCACGGCGACGTCAACGCAGAATCCTTACAGCACACAGAATGGCTGTAGATTTGTACCCCTAGGCTAGACAACCCCATTACAATGTACACAAAAAATTACATCTTTTTAGAAAGTCGCAATTGATGAATCAGCTGAAAACATCTGGAAACCCCAAACTTCCCCCACAATGATTAACATAATAAAGAAAAAACAGGGAGAACACATATAAAATAGACTTTAAAAAAGGTGTAAATTCAAAGAAAAAGAAGTAGCAATCGGAAAATAGGCAAAAAACACCAAAAACTAGACAAAAAAGGTGCATATGTAATTGACGCGCCCCTGGGCCTGTGTCGCGCTGCGTTGCGCACGCGGGAGCCTACCCGGAGCCGGATCAGTGGAGGGTTGTAGTCTCGTGGCGGTGACCCGGTCCGTGCCCAGGGAGTCAAACTAGACGGCAGTCTATTAGTAGTAAATAGTTGAGGACTACGCCACCCGTTGAGTGCAGCCAGGGAGCTGCTGCTGCAGGGCAGACCGCTGAGGCCGGTGGTAGGAATGTGCAGCGTGATAGTATAACCCCCAACGGGAGGGGTATGGCCTCAGGGCAGCCGACGTGGATGATGGGGGTAGCAGGAACCACTCAGAGACGGTACGGTGTAGTTCAGGGTCTTTACTGGTAACAACGACAGACCCTCCCGGAGTACTTGCTAGCAAACGGGGCCTGGTCAGTCTTTGAGCAGATGGGATCTCCCCTGGCCAGGCGTAGTTGTAGGCCTCCCAAACTGACTGTACTCTTCTGGCTACCTTGCTAGAAGCTGATGTAAGTAGCCCACGTCCCTGAGTGTACCGTGTGGTGCTCACCCGTATGGCCGGTGACTCGGGGCCTTCTAATGGCTTCCGCTCCACGATGGCGGTGCTGGTCCCACGCGTGTGACCGTGCCTTCGGGCTTCTGGGCCAGAGGACCTGAAATCCCCTGCCTGACGGATTCTGCTGCTGGGTAGGAGTTAGTCCCCACAGCCTCGGACTCCGGGTCCGGTAAAGAATCTTCTTAGTCAGGGCGAACTCTGCAGCTGCCAGCCCCTGACTCCTTGTAACTCTGCTGTTTCCTATGCTGCTTCTTGTCTCCACTCTCCTTGTCTGACTCACCCTGCCTCAGCCCCGGGTTTATACAGGGGAAGTTCTTCCCCTCCCAAGACTGGGCAGGAGGTGTGGCATGCACAGGATCCCTGACCAAAGGACCTCCCACCTGCTCTCAGACATAACATTACATTACTGTGGAAAACCAGACCCCTGGGGTGCCACATTCCCCCCTAGTGAAATTTAGTACTCCGGGACTAAACACATTTAGAAAAACATAACAAGGCAAAAAACATTAATAATACAATAAGAAAACATATAAAGATGGTTACGGCGTGTCCGCAACCGGGTGCAGTCTCTGA
Source organism: Phyllobates terribilis (assembly GCF_046119375.1). Taxonomy (NCBI): domain Eukaryota; kingdom Metazoa; phylum Chordata; class Amphibia; order Anura; family Dendrobatidae; genus Phyllobates; species Phyllobates terribilis. Next base: position 157,714,075 of record NW_027362772.1, read on the forward strand.
AAGAAGCAAGGTGTCCATTTCACCAACACAGGGAGACGTAACCAGGTAGGGGTCTGTCCTACCCCGAGTCCTTAACAGTCTCTAGTCCATCCTGGGTTACGCTCCAACTATGTACAAGGATTCCCGGTAAATCCACCAAGGTTTCCTAAAAACAACTGGAAACACAAAATTATACACAAGCAACAATACACAGATAAACATAAATAAAACTATTTTTACACTTCAAATTCTCCAGCGTGCGGGTAACTGGCCTCTAGTGGCCCTAGTGGACCTACGGAGCTGACTGTCTGGCCCTGAACTACAGGGTGTAGGAGCTGTCAAGGGTAAACTGGGCAGCTGTCTACCGGCTCTTTGTCTCACTAGGGGTACGGCAGGCTCACTATAAGCAGAGGGTTGATTCTCCTGTTCTACTCGTGTGGAGTCTTCTGCCTCCTGGACCGGCTGTTCTTCCAGCTCTACCCGTTGCTCCGTTGGTTCTTGGGATGATGGTTGGAGGAAGGTGAGTACGGGTACCACAACTGCACCATTGACTTGAGTCCAAGACCGAGGGAAGTCCCCGAGCACGGTACTAACCATATCTTCCCTTTCTCCCACGGGTCGATGGTCTTCTTGTTCCTCTTCAGGGTTCCTCAGTTGTTCGGGACACTTCTTCAGGTGGTCCCGGGACACAATGGCTGTGGTTTCCCCTCCGTCTTTACTGATGGTACAGACCTTCGGGTTCTCGTGGCTTGAGGGCAGTACGATGTACGGGTCCTTCTCCCACTGGTCATCCAACTTGTGGAGCCGTCTTTTCCTCTTCAAGACCTGCTCTCCGGGTACCAGGGGAACAGCGGGAGCATACTGGTTGTAAGTCTTCTCTTGTCTTTCCCTAGCCTGACAGAGACTTCGCTCCACGCTCTCTTGTACTCTCCGGTACTGCTGCTGCCTCTCTGTGTCCCAGTCTGTTTCTGGTGAAGTGTCCTCAGGTGTCAGGACTCCCATTTCCAGGTCAGCAGGTAACTTACCAGGTCTCGCCCTCATTAGGTAAGCCGGGGTACAGTTGGTGGAACCTACCGGGATGTGGTTGTATAGGTCCACCAGATCGGGCAACTTCTCAGGCCACAGACTGCGTTCTTCCAGGGGCAATGTTTTTAGAAGATCCATTACCACCTGGTTCATTTTTTCACAAAGTCCATTAGTTTGCGGATGGTAGGGTGTCGTCCTTATCTTCCGGCAGCCATACAGATTGCAGAATTCCTGGAAGACCTCCGCTTCAAAGGCAGGTCCCTGGTCCGTCAGCACTTGGTCCGGGTACCCGTGTGGACGGCAGAAGTGCTGCTGGAAGGCTCTAGCTGCTGTTTGAGCCGTTAAGTCCTTGACGGGGACGACAACCAAGAACCGGGAGTAATGATCCACGATGGTTAACGCATAGACGTAGCCACTTCTGCTTGGGGTCAGTTTTACATGATCCAAGGCTACCAGTTCCAACGGTTGCCGGGTGACGATGGACTGCAGGGGAGTCTTCTGGCTGGCCCGGTCCTTCCTTCTCAGATTGCACGGGCCACAGTCTCTGCACCACTTCTCGATGGTTCCCCTCATGCCTACCCAGTGGAACCGCTCGCGCAGCAGGAACTCCAGCTTTTTCCACCCGAAGTGTCCAGCTCCGTCGTGGTATGCCTCCATCACCATGGCTGCGTCTCTTCGTGGCACCACTACTTGCCAGAGTAGTTCATGCGTCCGGGAGTTGACCATTCTGCGGCACAACTTCCCCTTGTAAAGGAATAGTCGACTCTTCTCCGCCCATAGTTGTTTGGCTTCCTCCGGAGCGTCTGGTTCAAGGCGAGCCTCCGGCCGAGTCAGCATCTCCTTCACTAGTCGGACGGCAGGGTCTCTGTCTTGCGTTTCCGCCCAGTTGTAGTGGGGTAAGGGGTTCAACGTAGCAGCCTGCTTACCCCTTACCCGGTGGGAATACTGGATAGTCCCATGACGGTGGAACGCAGGGAGTTCAACTTCTTCCAGTCCCTCCGGATCTTCTCCTTCGTCCGGCAGGTTGGGCATCCTGGACAGGGCATCCGCGTTAGTATTGGAGCGTCCTGCCCGGTATTTGATTGTGAACTCGTAGTTGGACAGACGGGCCATCCACCTCTGCTCCAGGGCACCGAGTCTTGCCGTGTCCAGGTGTATCAACGGGTTGTTATCCGTGTATACGGTGAACCGGGAAGAAGCGAGGTAATGCCTAAAGCGCTCGGTGACTGCCCATACCACGGCCAGGAACTCTAACTTAAATGAGCTGTAATTCTCGGGGTTCCTTTCGGTGGGTCGCAGTTTTCGGCTGGCATAGGAGATTACTCGTTCTCTCCCCTGCTGAATCTGGGACAGTACGGCTCCTAGCCCGATGTTACTGGCGTCGGTGTAGAGGATGAAGGGCTGGCTATAGTCCGGGTACGCCAAGATTTCATCCCCCGTGAGGGCCATCTTCAGCTGGCGGAAGGACTCCTCTTCTAGCTCTTCCCATTTGAAGGGCGGCTTCTGGTTCTTGGCCTTCCGGGACTGGCCTATCAGGAGGTCCTGCATAGGCGCTGCCTTTTTGGTGAAACCGGGAATAAACCTTCGGTAGTAGCCTACCAACCCTAGGAACTGCCGCACTTCTTTTACGCTGGAGGGGCTTGGCCATCCCTTAATTGCGGTGATCTTATCGGGGTCGGGAGCCACTCCGTCAGCGCTCACCACGTGTCCCAGGTATTGCACCTTTGGTTTCAGGAGGTGACACTTGGAGGGTTTCACCTTTAGGCCGTAACTCGCCAGAGCTTCGAACACCTCCGCCAGGTGTTTCAGGTGGTCCTCATAAGTTTTGGAGTATACGATGACATCGTCCAGGTACAACAGGACCGTCTCAAAGTTTCTGTGGCCCAGACAGCACTCCATTAATCGTTGGAAGGTTCCTGGGGCGTTGCAGAGTCCGAACGGCATGCAGGTGAACTCGCTAAGTCCCATCGGGGTGGTGAATGCGGTCTTCTCCCGGTCCGCCTCTGCTACAGGAACCTGCCAGTACCCGCTAGTGAGATCCAAGGTAGAGAAGAAGTTAGCAGATCTTAAAGCAGCCAATGACTCCTCTATCCTTGGTAAGGGGTACGCATCCTTATGTGTGATACGGTTGATTTTCCGGTAATCTACACACATCCTCATGGTGTTGTCTTTCTTTTTGACTAAAACTAGTGGGGCTGCCCAGGGGCTACAGCTATCCCGGATTACCCCAGCCTCCTTCATGTCTCGAAGCATCCCCTTGGCGTGTTGGTAGTGTGCAGGGGGTACGGGTCGATACCTCTCTTTTATGGGAGGATGATCTCCCGTGGGGATGCGGTGTTCTACCCCCTTGACCCGCCCAAAGTCTAACGGGTGTTTACTAAACACTCTCTCATACTCTTGAACCACCCGATAGACTCCTTGTTTCTGATGTGAGGGAGTGGAATCAGTACCCAAATGTAGTTGCTGACACCAGTCCTCCATGTCTTTCTTAGAGCCGTTACCTTCCTCCGGGTGAGATGGAGGCAAGGGTTCCACAGATTGTATAGAATTTTGATTAGTGGTATATAATTTGGCTAGCGTGGCATACCGGGGCAGGTACACTTCCCTCTCCCCGATATTTATTATGCGAATGGGCACCCTCCCATGGCGTACATTGACCACCCCCCGTGCTGTCAAAATGGTGGGCCTACTGTCTGAGTAAACTGGTTCCACCATTGCCTGGTAATCTCTTCCTCTCAGACCAATAGCTGCCCGGCACCAAATCATCATTTCACTTTTTGGGGGCATGGCAATAGGAAAAGGGTCACACATTCTTACGCTACCAATCTCACCGCCGGAGAGTTCCACTTGTTGCCGTTGCATCAGTGCCCGGATCTCTTTCTGGAGCACCCGCTGCTCGCCGGAGCTGGCGTTCTTGGCAACCTGCTGTAAAAGGAAAATCACCTCTGCAAGACAATTTTCAATTACGTTAGTTCCCAGAGTTATTTTTGGGTGACTCTCATGTTTATCAATATCTACAATGATCAGTCCCTGTGCGGCCAGTTCGACTCTACCGATTTTGAGGGCCACCTCTTTAAATCCGATCTGTGGCACGGCTGGCCATTGCTGGCGATGATACTCAAGTCGTCGTCAGGGTAGTGGGTAATATCCGAGTCATTCCAGTACTGCTTGAAGAGCACGTACGGGATGGTGGTGACCTGTGACCCGGTATCCAGTAGGGCACTCATGGGAATGCCATCCAGTACCACAGGCAAGACTGGACGTCCTCCCACATATCTGTCGCGCCAGTTCGATGGGCCTGGTGATCTTTTTCCTGGGGGTTGGCCCTCTACCCCAGGTTGTGCCCGTTTAAAGAACAGTACCTTTCCATATGTCCGGATTGATTGCAGCGGCGGCAGATGGGTCGTCCGTCCTCGCTGTATCGGTCACTGGGTCTTCCTCTGGCCGGTGGGGTCCTCCTTGGTCGACGCCACGGGATGTCCTCCGGTCCGGATGCCAGCTGGATCTTCCCTGGGGTGGAAACCTGTAAAGACTGCACAGTTCGGGTTAGCGCAGCAACGCTCTTAGCTAGCTCTTGGACCTGATGGTGTAGGTCTGGAGCCGGGTCATTGTCCAAAGCCTGCGCATCAGCTCCCACAGGCCCTGCTGACAAGGGCGCCGCCTCCTGGTAGTAAGTGGTAGTGGGGCGTCTGTGGGTCACAACGCCACCTGGTGCCGGTTCTCGGAGCACCCGGATGGCTCTGTCCTTGAACTGTGCAAAGTCCAGATGGGGATCCTGTAAGGCCATTGCCCGCAACTGGGTTCGGTGGGCATTGCAATATAAACCCTCTATAAATTGTTCAGTCAACAGCCTGTCCTCGTTTCCCACCCCATCAGGGTCGGTCTGCTTTATGGCCCTCAGGGCCTCTTGTAGGTTTAGTGCATAGTCCCTTATACTCTCATGCGCTCGCTGCTTGCACCCGTAGAATCTAAGCTTAATCTCGGCTGAGGTGCGGGTATCAAAGGTGTCCTTCAGCCGGGTTAGTATCCCTGCGACAGTCTTCCTCCCAGGTGGCCAGGATTTTACTTCCCTTTTGGCTGCCCCGGTTAGTTGGGCCACCAGGATGCTCACTTTTTGCTCTTCTGTGAGGGGGTACACCTGGAAGAGGCTATCCAGCTTTTCTCTAAAGTCATGCAGGGTATGTGACTCCCCTGAGTACTGGGGTAGCCAGGCTGCTCCCGGGATATAGGGCATGGTGAAGGGCATAACTGCAGCAGCGGTAGCGCTGGCGGGGGTTGGGGCAGTGAAGCTCTCCTCCGTATCCGACATCTTCCTCCCCCCTAGTGGACCGTGGCCTACCTTGCGATGATCCTCTTCCGTAGGCCGCGGCTCCGCAGTGGATCGTCAGGGTTGAGGACCTTCCGTCGCGCTCCTGTGACGTCGGCGTCTGCTGGGCTCCTTCCAGGACCTTACGCAACGTCCGGACGTGAGGCGGGGCTTCAGTTCTCGCGCGCTTTCAGAGTCCACGCCCCTCTTCTTCCCGCGCGGCGTCCCCAAGATGGCGTCCAACGGCGAGAAAACTCCACGGATGGCGGGAAGAAGGCCGAAGATGGCGCCGGATGGCGGGAAACTTCACCGATGGCGGGAAGAAGGTAGAAGATGGCGCCGGATGGCGGGAAACCTCCACGGTTAGCGGGAATCTTCACCACTGGTAAGTTTGAACAGTCTTTGCTTTTCAGGCACGCAGTACCCGGTGGTTGCGGGCACGAGATCCTGCCGACTACGCCAAAGTTGACGCGCCCCTGGGCCTGTGTCGCGCTGCGTTGCGCACGCGGGAGCCTACCCGGAGCCGGATCAGTGGAGGGTTGTAGTCTCGTGGCGGTGACCCGGTCCGTGCCCAGGGAGTCAAACTAGACGGCAGTCTATTAGTAGTAAATAGTTGAGGACTACGCCACCCGTTGAGTGCAGCCAGGGAGCTGCTGCTGCAGGGCAGACCGCTGAGGCCGGTGGTAGGAATGTGCAGCGTGATAGTATAACCCCCAACGGGAGGGGTATGGCCTCAGGGCAGCCGACGTGGATGATGGGGGTAGCAGGAACCACTCAGAGACGGTACGGTGTAGTTCAGGGTCTTTACTGGTAACAACGACAGACCCTCCCGGAGTACTTGCTAGCAAACGGGGCCTGGTCAGTCTTTGAGCAGATGGGATCTCCCCTGGCCAGGCGTAGTTGTAGGCCTCCCAAACTGACTGTACTCTTCTGGCTACCTTGCTAGAAGCTGATGTAAGTAGCCCACGTCCCTGAGTGTACCGTGTGGTGCTCACCCGTATGGCCGGTGACTCGGGGCCTTCTAATGGCTTCCGCTCCACGATGGCGGTGCTGGTCCCACGCGTGTGACCGTGCCTTCGGGCTTCTGGGCCAGAGGACCTGAAATCCCCTGCCTGACGGATTCTGCTGCTGGGTAGGAGTTAGTCCCCACAGCCTCGGACTCCGGGTCCGGTAAAGAATCTTCTTAGTCAGGGCGAACTCTGCAGCTGCCAGCCCCTGACTCCTTGTAACTCTGCTGTTTCCTATGCTGCTTCTTGTCTCCACTCTCCTTGTCTGACTCACCCTGCCTCAGCCCCGGGTTTATACAGGGGAAGTTCTTCCCCTCCCAAGACTGGGCAGGAGGTGTGGCATGCACAGGATCCCTGACCAAAGGACCTCCCACCTGCTCTCAGACATAACATTACATTACTGTGGAAAACCAGACCCCTGGGGTGCCACATAATAATCTGGCTTTTAATTTCTATTTCCACCCAGAAAATCCACTCCGCATTGTAGTAGCAATATTTTAGGTGATAGGAAATCTCTTCCACATGTAGTGGGATTTTTACTGCTGATACGGTATTAAAAAAGGGAAATTTTCGGCAGATCTGGAACATTTTTTAGCTGAAATCTGCAGTCAAATTGGCACCACTTGGTGTGGATATTGTCATCGTAGATTTCGTTATGGGATTTTGCTGTGGAAATTCCTTAGTGGATAATTCCCCGTATGGATGGACGTACGATTAAAGTCATGATATGTTTTCCAGCACGTGAGATGTTTTCCATTGCATTCCAGTTTCCATTGTTTAGGTAAAAATTTTGGTCTCCATATTTTGACTTGGGGCTTTACCCATTTCATAACTTATGAACAGTGTCCATAAGAAAAGCGAAGCAACAAAAATGTGAAAAAGCTGAAGATGTGAATGACCTTTTGCTGCCTGAGCCTTGTGTTTATCAGAGAGACGTCACGTCTCATTCCTTTCCATTGGTCTTAGTCTTTCCAAGGATAAACACGGGCTGAGCTGATTTATCGATGCAAAAGGCTTGACGTATCACTAATATAATTTTCTTATACCTTACGTCCTAATTTCCACATGACCTTAAAATAAATTAATTACAGTCTTTTCACATTAGCATTATGGCTTCTGCTTCTAATGGAAGCCATGATTCAGTGCCGGGTATGTTGTACGAGTAATTGAATGGCTGACCAACAGAACCCAATGACTAATAATGGAGGTCTTTAAGAATGTGTCACTTTGATTGCAAAATATCACTATTATTATTATTACCCCCTTCAGCTCGATCCCGAGCCATGGTGACTTGATGGATGAATGCTCTGTAAGAAGATCAATCTTGTGCAAGCCTAGATAGGTCCACCAGGGTCTTCTCCGCCATCATCTTGATAGTGACGCGCCCCTGGGCCTGTGTCGCGCTGCGTTGCGCACGCGGGAGCTTACCCGGAGCCGGATCTCTTGAGGGTTGTAGTCTCGTGGCGGTGATCCGGTCCGTGCCCAGGGAGTCAGACTAAGTGGCGCTGTATCAGCGGTAGATGATGGACGACTACGCCACCCGTTGAATGCAGCTATGGAGCTGCCGCTGCAGGGCAGACCGCTGAGGCCGGTGGAAGGATGGTGCAGCGTGGATGGTATAACCCCCAACGGGAGGGGTATGGCCTCAGGGCAGCCGACGTGGATGATGGAGGTAGCAGGAACCACTCAGAGACGATGCGGTGTAGTTCAGGGTCTTTACTGGTGGCAAAGATAGACCCTCCCGGAGTACTGGCTAGCGGTTGGGGCCTGGTCAGTCCTTGAGCAGATGGGATCTCCCCTGGCCAGGCGGAGTTGTAGGCCTCCCAAACTAACGATACTCTTCTGGCTACCTTGCTAGAAGCGAGTATAAGTAGCCCACGTCCCTGAGTGTACCGTGTGGTGCTCACCCGTATGGCCGGTGACTCGGGGCCTTCTAGTAGCTTCCGCTCCACGACGGCGGTGCTGGTCCCATGCGTGTGACCGTGCCTTCGGGTTTCTTGGCCAGAGGACCTGAAATCCCCTGCCTGACGGATTCTGCTGCTGGGTAGGAGTTAGTCCCCACAGCCTCGGACTCCGGGTCCGGTAAGAAATCTTCTCAGTCAGGGCGAGCTCTGCAGCTGCCAGCCCCTGACTCCTTGTAGCACTGCTCCCACAGAGCTCCTGCTGCCTCTTCCCATGCTGCCTCCCTTCTCCACTTCTGGCATGGCCCAGGAGCTGGGCCCAGCCGGAGCCACAGCTCCCTGTCAGCCCTCCTGGCTGAACTCTCCCTCTGAACTCTCTAACCCTGCCTCAGCCCCAGGTTTATACAGGGGAAGTTCTTCCCCTCCCAGGACTGGGCAGGAGGTGTGGCATGCATAGGATTCCTGACCAAGAGACCTCCCACCTGCTCTCAGACATAACATTGCCATTACTGTGGAAACCAGACCCCTGGGGTGCCACAATAGTATCAAGCCATCGGGTCGCTGGTCTTCTTTTTCACCTTGTTCTTTCTATTCTTCAAACTAACTGGTGCCAATTTTTCCCATCAATGGAGGCATGTAGCATGAACAGAACCCACTTTTCTTAATCCCCAGTTAAGCCATATTATTCAACACTAACTTTAGCTTTGGTGAACTCTATAAAATTGTGTCCATGGAGCGTTTACTGTGGAACATGAAGTTTTGGTGGCTCTGGACTGTGGCAGCGCATAGTGTGCAGTATGGCATCATATTGCGGGGAAATAATCTTTCTGCGGGAGTCAAGGTGCCATATAATGTACCGAGTTGTATTACAGATGTGTGTATCCCCAACTAGTGGCTTGTGTGCCACTTATAGGTTGCGGGCTGCTGTTGTGTGACTTATAGCTGTATGTCCAGGCAAATACCACGCTCAATTGAATTTGTGCCCACATGGGGCATTATTACTTTACAAGGAGCACTTGCTAAATTAATACTTTTTAAGCGGGCACTGGAGGGATATTATTACTTTATAAGTGGCGCTCAGACCATTACCTTACAAAGAGGCACTTGAGGCATTATTACTTTTCAAAGGGGCATCAGGGAAATAATTACTTTAGGAAAAAACAAAGAGAAAAAAACGGCACCATGAACAAGTGTGGTCTGTGTGTGCTGAGCATGGATCTGATCGCCAAACAACAGGAACCGGGTGCTCACCTAAAATTAGTCCATAAAATGAGAAGAAAGAAGGAAAGGTGGCACTCACCAGTCCTTCTTAAAAAATCCAAAGTTTTATTCGAACATCACGTTAAAACAGGAACCGTTGAAGAGCAGACAGCCGCGAAACGGCCGTCGTCCTTTCCATGTTCCACATTGGTTCCTGTTACCTGTTTTAACGTAATGTTCGAATAAAACTTTGGATTTTCTTTAGAAAGGAATGGTGAGTGCCACCTTTCCTTCTTTCTTCACAAGAATTACTTTATAAGAAGACAACGAAGCTACTATTACTTTATAAGGGGCCATTTACTTGATAAGAAGGCATTCGGGTCATTATTATGTATTTTTCAAGGGGGCACTTTTGGTATTATTACTTTATAAGGGGGCACTCTGGGCATTACTACTCTATTAGAGGGCACCGGTGCCATTATTACTTTATAAGAGGGCACCGAGGCTGTTATAAATTTATAAAGGGGGCGTTGGGCCATTATTACCTTTTAACAGGGCATTGGGGCTATTGTTGCTTTATAATCGGGCACAAGTGACATTAATACTTTATAAGACGACATGGGACCATTATTATTTTTATAAGAGGGCACCAAGGCTGTTGTTACTTTTTAAGGGGCATGGGGCCATTATTACTTTATAAGACGGCAGTGGAGCTATTATTACATTATAAGAGGGCATCAGGCCATTATTACTTTCGAAAGGGCCATTGGGGCTATTATTATTTTATAAGAGAGAATTATAACCTTCAAATGGGCACACAGGGAGCTCCTACGATTCCTTCACATGGAATGTGACTTTTGACCATCTCTCTGAATAAAATGTGGCTTTCATGATAAGAAAGGTTGGGGACTCCTGCCTTAGAAGTAGTCATGACCTAGAGGCCTATACTGTGACCAGTTCAAGGTAACCATATGGAATGTCTTTTTGTATAGTCGGTGGTGCCACATGGCCATTTCTGGCCATCAATGTAGTTTTCAGTGCTTTATATTGTGTGAAATGTTGTTTTTGTAATTGTCTCCTTTAAGTGCCTTTGGAGGCAAAGCACAATCTTTGGTACCTTTTTTCGGCGATCCAATTATCATCTTGTTATTCCTGGTGGTAAATCTCCTTAGCCATCTTTTGTGATTGCTTAGGATGTTGTAGTGGTTTAGATGCCAATATTGGCAGTCTAGTGACCAGTTTTTAGTAGCCACCCATGCACACCAAAGCGACTGCCTTAAGCGTATAACTCTAAATGAGTTCGTGAAACTTGACATGTGATATCCATCATCGATGGAATGAAAAAATACATCCGAGCACATGAGAAATACAAATGTTAGCGTGTCTGGGATGTGTTTCTTCCTTTTGTCCATATTGATTCCTTTCCACAAATACATAAGTATTTCCTCACCCCATGAAATGACATAATCAGGGTGGAGGGCACATATGAAATGAATATAAATAGTATGGGCTACATTACAAAAATTGGACTAAAAGTGCTATAAACCAGACCTAATACTAAATGCACATATGGATGTCCTAACTTTCCTTCATATTTTCTATCCATTTTCATATTTGATTAAAATTATCATAAATGGACATTCATCATACAACCCATCATTAAATAGAGTACTGAAATTTTAACCCTAGAAGATTGTAAGAATGAGGAAAATCCAAGCCATAAAACGGTTATTCCCAGCACACGAAAATCTTTTGTGATCAGACACATCAAAAAACTATGTAAAGAGACATTTTGCCCACAAATGTCCATTTTCGTCAAAATCTGAAAAACAGTCAATATGCCTTGACGAAGGCCATTTGTGGGCGAAACATCTTTTTAAACAGATAAAAAAAAAATTTGTGTGATGGGAATAACATGGGTTCCCTGAATTTTCCTTATTTTGGATCATACTGGGGATTGGGTAGAAAGATGCCCCAAGATGAGTTTCAGAAGTGGTGAGAATTTTTTGCCTTAAGTTTTAGAAGATCTTTAGCTTGAAAGAGATAAATTATGATGGCCATAACCAAGACGATTGTAATGATCTGATGTAAGCTTAAAAAATAATATTTGCCCCCATGATCACCATAATCTTCAGTTACAGAAAACTATGGGAGCTTGTTTTATAAGAAGTGCTTCGATTTTTTGGCCATAATTGACTATTCCATGCAAAATTGATCTTTGGAGAGAACCTGACTTGAATAAAATGGTTGATATGGGGATAACAAACAATCACTGATTGACAAATGTAATTGTTCAAAACACCGGTTGGGCACGTTGGACTTTTTGGACCGATGACCAGCACTGGCTGAATCATCACCCGATAAGATCCAAAAGTGGCCGATGTTGTCTTTGATGTGTTTGGGGCCATGGATGAACAATCGTTCGTCGGCCAATTTTCATCTAATGTGCATGGGGAAGCCCTTGAATTTGTAGGTCTTTCACTAGGGTCCATTTAGTGAGGACACCAATTTGGAATGCCGTAACTCAAACTTCCAGCTAATATATGCCACTTTTGTATACGTCTCACCCCCCTACAAGAGATGATCAAGACGTTCCCATCTTTTTACATCTTCAAACAGTGTAAACCAAGCTATTAGATTATATAAAACAAACAGCCCGGGCTTGTCGAGAAAGAACAGAGCTAAAGTCTATATGCACAAGTAACTCTAGAGGTTCTTTATCTATAGATTGTATTACTGAAAGACTTGTGATGAGGTGCTATGTTACCCGATCTGCCTTACAATCATTTTTTTTTCTGTTTTACTTTTTTCTTCTTTTTGTCGGCTTTTCTCTGATTTTTCACAAACGCAGATCTCACAATCTTTGACATCAAAGGACAAAAAGTGCGCAAAGTGCCTTCTCCTTCTGCCTTGCTACATAGTAAACTATTTTACTTCTGTCTTTATTCCCCTCGCGCCCCCCTTGTGTTTGAATAGCAGTAGGAAAGGCGATCTCCCTCCTGTTAAAACGTTATTAAGTTTTCATGTGAAAGATGAAACGTCCTCTATTTTACTCTTTGGTGATAGCAGAATAGGAGAGAGAGAAAGAAAGAGATAGAGGAGGAAAAAAAATCTCTATTCATCCTACACCTTAGTTTGATGTCGGTGAAGCAGCCTACAGGTATAGCGCTCGAAGGGCTTGGGTTCCAAAGCTATACGAGACCTCTGCTGTCCTCCCAAAGCTTCAAGATCATAGGTTGAAGTTACCTAGTCTCCATACGTTGACTCCATTGCAAAATGTTTTGAAGTATTCTCCAACCTAAGAGACTATATTAACAAAGAAAGAGGAGACAACCACCCCACTTGTCACGTTACATCTGGTGGGATGCATCCACAAGGAGAACTTCGAACAAGGGAGACAAGAGAGCCCTCGTAAACTCCAAGATAGTTGAGATTCAAGGTATTGTCATCTCGAGTGAAAGCCCCAGCATTTTGTATGGCGTGTTTGCAGTTGTCAGATGTGTAACGTGTGCTTCTTTTGTGGGTCACTGTGACATTAATATACTGCAAACATTAGGGCCAACATTCATACGGGGTTATAAATGTTAACTTGTCTTGTTCTACGTCCATGATTATTCTAGGTGTGCACCTGTTCTTTTCATGAGGCACAATGGAGACTGTGCATTGAGGCTCAGATCATAGATCTGCTTGTTCCCTTGTTCAAAAAGCCTCATTTACATTTAAATAGTGTGTTAGTGTAGACTATAGAGTGTGGTTTTTAGGTTTATTTTACAATTCATAGTCAGTTATGATGTTTTTGACAGTTTCAGATCTTCTGCAATTCAATTATTTGCCCAAAAAACTAATTTAGGTGCACCCATGCATACTATTCGATTATGCCACTTTTGGGGGATTTCCACCGACTGTCTGACCTGTGTCAATAGAAAGGTACAAAGATATTCACATATTTATTAGTGATGCACCGTTGCTAGAACTTTGGTGATAGTTTCATGGTGTGTATCCAACGAGTCATATGGAACACCTCACACGTTAGTGATAGATCGTGTCTTTCATTGAAAAAAAAAATGTAGGTAAATTTTTTTGGAAGTAAAAGTGATAGGATGTTGATCCAGTCTGTTTGCCGTATGTGGAGTCGGGAAGGAATTTTTCCCTTAAGGTTATGTGTATACAGAGTTTTATGAGGATTATTTGGAGCACAAACTGGCTAGAGTTTTTCGAGCAGAAACTATCTCTTCATATCCTCCTCAAAAATGAAAAACTCCTCAAACATTTTGTGAGGTTCTGCTCAGTTTCCTTTAAAAAAAACTCAACAAAACATTGAAAAACATTTTTTACTTAAAATTACCTCCAGTTTACTTTATTTTCAACCTGAATTTTTTTTTGCAACAAATTGGTCACTGCTGACATCTAAAAAATATGTAAAGAATTGTCATTGCCCTCTTGTATCTTGACTTGTTAAAGGACGAGATTCCCTCCAAAAATATCAGTTATTAATTCGTCCTTCAACATGACTACAATGGTGATCTGTTCTAGGATGGTGATACTCATGAAGTTGCCCAATATTCAGTCTTGACCAAAGTCTATGATGCGCTGTAAATGAATTGTGCCGTAGGTGCAACCTATATCCAAATACCATATTCAAGGATATGGATGGCATATTGGGATTTCCGGCTCAGGATCCTCTTATATTAGAGGTGCCCCTTTTTTGGATGCCTCGACAAACATATGAAAAATCGTCCAATTTTTATTCGTATTGTCATCTGTATTCCATCAGTATATCCGTTTTTTACATCAACATTTTAAAAAATTGACAAGATTCGATACAGCTAATAACTAGAATGTTTTTCTTAAAAAATGGGATTCAATACTGCTGATCTGTATAGGATTTATTTATTTATTTATTTATTTTTTCTTTGCGCACCCGAAGACTTTAATAGACGAGTCTCATCCAAAACACGCTAGTCCATCATAAAAAACTCTTACCTGAACACCCCTATTCAATAACATTGGCCTCGTTTTTTGGGACCAGGAAGAAGCGTCTGCCCGGAGCGAAACGACAGTTGCCTGTACACTTAAGTACTCCACATGCTACCACGCTGTACTTTTATACTTTTGGAATAAAGTCTGCTGAGTTTTTATGCACAGGTGTTTGATGCAATTTAATTCTTTTTTTTTCTGCATGTATCTTTTGACTGTCTACGTAAATTTTATGAGCACAATTCAAATATATAGGAAATTGTTTTTGCCGAGTTCCGATATTAAACCTTCAATATTAAACTTGATCCATGGTGTCTGATTTTAACTCAGACAGCAAACATCTCTAAACCATTGTTAAAAATTGTGTACAATTTTGCAGTAATGTCCCATGCTGAGGCATTTCCCAAATTTAGAATTGACAATGGCCCTTTTTTTTCGGTCTCTGTCCCATTTGTAAACCTTCTGCTGTGTTTTATTCCCCTTCCTCAGATGGTAACATTCAGTTTTTGTGAAATTAAAAGCAGCTGTAAGAAGATGAGAGAAGAACAGCATTAAAGTCTTCCTCAAAGGGGGGATTGCATTTCTGGGACTAGGTGTCCCCATTTTCTCAAGCCTCAGAGATGCCTTCTGAACACAGGCGCCTGATTCACTGGGGAACTTTGCTGCGAGTGCCAAGTTTGTTCAGTCCAAAGCCCTCGTTATCTTCTCCCTGTAACTGATTGCGGCCGGGTTACAGCAATTAATTCATCAGCGTGTCTTTTCATTTAGGAACGCTTGATCCCTGTGCAAATTGAACTGTAAGGAATTTTATCTGAGAAAAAAGTGGCATTACAAAGTTTGTCCGCACAAAGGCATAACAAATACATCCTCATGATTAAAACATGCTAATCCTCTCGCTTACACATAAAAGTGGAGAATCCGCCACGTCGCATTTTTCAGCGTATTTTTCCTCGCTCCTGATATTAAACGCTATCATTTGACATAAAGGACGTAAACCCTAATATGTGACAGATTTCAGATTACAAGGTGATAATACAGTATATACGGAAGTTAAAACCTTAAAGGGGTAGTCCAGGCTGTGGGTAAAAGCAGTCACTATACAAGGCATGGGGTACAAGTCTGCAGGCACAGTGCACGCTGTCAGGATTCTATAGTGCCGGCGCCTGGAGCATGATCACAAGTATGCAGTTTGTATACTTTTGGACACATTCTGACAAGTCGTGTCCGGTCTCACTCAGTTCACTTGTATTGAGCAATGCTGCGCACGTCTAATCGGCATGTGACCACATACTTGTCTGCATTGGAGAATCCTGACAGCGTGCACAGTGCACATTGTGAGGATTCACAAGTCTTCAGTCACATAGAGTGACTGCAGACTTGTACCCAAAGCATGAACAACTTCTTTAAAGAAGTAGATGACAACAAGCCCACGTTAGACAACCTCTAACTATATCCTCTATTAGGGCACATGCTTGTCATGAATATTTCACAGCAAATAGTGTGAACATGTCTCTAGAAAAGGTAGCATTACAAAGTTGTACCAGTCAAATAGATAGTGAACAGGCACCTACTATTGGCACGCTAGAAGTATTCACCTAGTAAAAAGGCCCAGATGCAGTGGGAACCTAGCCTTTGTCTCAATGTACACTATATTGGGAAAAGTCTTGTGCCCCCCTCCACATTAAGAAGGAGAGACCTGTCAATCAGCCGAGCAGGGCGGAAAGTAACTGGAGGGAGATTCTCAGCCAACTCCTCTTCTCGCACATAGCTAACTTTTTTAGGCTATATTTTCTCCCAAAAATATTATATTTTTATATTAAATATATTATATTATATTTTTAGCCTATCCCTTTTTCATGCTGCCTGTGGTGCAAGCAGCATGAAAAGACCTGACCGGTTCCTTCTAGGGTACTGAGATGAAGCGATCAGCCCATCTCCTTGGATTGTATCTTAGAAGTTTACTACCCTCTTCTATGGTTAGGCTTCTTAGTATGTCCGTTTTTGACACAATGACCAAGTGATAACTGTATATTTTAGCTTCTAGAAACTCATCTAAAATGTATTAATGCCCATTGGAATATTTTTGCCACCCTTTAAGGGAATCTCTCACCAGGTTTTTGATGTAGAATCAGAGACCCTGATTCCAATGATGTATCACTTACTGGGCTGCTTGTTGCAGTTTTGATAAAATCCCTATTTTCTCTGCTGCAGATCTGGCAGTTCTCTGAATGCTGAGCTCTATATAACCCCGCCCACACCACTGATTGGCAGCTTTCTGTGCATAGGCAGAAAGCTGCCAATCAGTGGTAGGGGTGGGGTTATACAGAGCTCTTGAATATGGCAGCAGGTTTACTAGTCCTTTAGTGATAATCTCTTGCTGATAAAACTGTGATTTGATCAAAACTACAGCAAGCAGCCCAGTAAGTGACACATCGCTGGAATCGGGGTCTCTGCCCCTCTTGTATGCTGCTATGAGATTAGACAGCAAAAACCTGGTGACAGATTTCCTTTAAAGCTGATATTCACTTGTGGGCTTCAACTTTTGGGCCCTGCCTACATGCTATTAAATGTCTTCATTGCTTGGTTACAACATTGTATAGCACAGTTGTTTCATTATTTTTGGTCACTGAATGCGTCTTTTGTTTAAACACTGTACGGTATTATTTATTTTACATAGTCGTTCTGCGACACTATGCTACGTAGACATTGCACAGTTCATTAGTTTTGCAGAGTAAGATGGCACTATATGACATTATTATTTAGACAGATGTATTCGAGGGTTGTTTGGCCAAGCTATAACACTCCTATGGCATCATGTTTTATGGTTCTCTTAATATGGCAGGGTGAAATCCACAGAAAACCACATCAAAAACTGCTACGAAATTTGCATGTTTTGTGGTGTATTTTGAATCAAATCTCCAGATTTTTTCCATTTCAAATCACTTCTCATGTAGACTTAGGACTTATTCAGAACGCTGATTTTTTTTTTTGCATTTTTCATCATTGTATAGTATCCAATTTTCAATCATTTTTGGTCCGTGCGTCCATTATTACCATCAGTATCACATCCGTTTTTTCTCTCGTATGCAGCAAAAATTTTCATTCTTCTCCTACCAATTACACTGTAAAAACTGTTTTTTTACTGTGTAATCAGTATGAGAAGAATGGAAATTTTTGTAAAAAATTTTTGGGAAAAAAAATGGATATCACGCAGATGCCACCCACTTTTCATCTATGTGCTGTCTGTACAGCACATAGCTGAAAAGTGGGTGGCATCCATGTGCTATCCATTTTTTCCAATTTTTCACTGATCCATTGACCTGCATTGGCAAGCTTGATCCATGACTTGGATTACAACCGGACATGTCTGCATTTTTTTTTTTCGCAGACACTCAACACTCAGTCTGTGAAAAAATGCGACCCATTGGGCATAACGAATTTATGTTCTATCCGTGAAAAATACAGATAGGGCACGTGTGTAAAAAACGGACCCTACGCTGTGCCTAAGTTCCCACGGTGAATATTTTCGCTCCGCAAAAAATGCAGTGTACTAGAGTTTCAGCATAGTATATGGAAGTTATAGAAATCTCATACCCACTTGCGCTTTTTTTTTTACGCAGAGTAAATTGACCTCCGATGCATTTCTGAGATCAATTTTTCCTCCGGTAAATATGCGTTTTATTTTCAGATTTATTTGCGGATTTTTCTTAAATGAGATGAAGAAAATCTGTAGGTTAGTGTATTTTGACAACGGAATCACAATAAAAAAGCATGTAAATGTATCAATAAAGTATCATCAAAGCCAAATACCGGAAAGTTTCTAAAATAAAGTAGTTTTATTTGAAGCATGAGATACCAAAAAATGCGATAAAAACGCAAGAAACCTAATTGGTGCAGAATGGTGGCGACATTTAAAATGCACCAAATACTCATTATGGGAACATATTCTTATGGGGTGGAAACTCGAAAAGCAAAATAATTTTTTTTATCAGGCAACTTTTTTTAATAAGTGCTGGAGCTGTTTTTTTCACCTTAGTTGACGCCCGCGTTATTTTTACTTGGAAAGGTCGAGGTTATGTGCCGGTGGGGCAGGGATCCTGGGATCACATCGCCCTTGTCGTATTATGGTATAGGACGTGAAATGGAGAAGTTAAGCCGTGAGCAGTACATGGTGTAAACAGGACAGGCAGCGCTGCAAGGACAGACATTAGTCCATTCAATTTTCATGTTCCCTTTCCAAAGGATTTTCCATCATGTGTACGAGGAGGGTTTATGTTAGCCATCTGCTGAGGTGAGATCCTTTTTTTTTTCTTTTTTTTCAGCATCCCTGTATATCTGTACCAGCAAGATCCTGTCTCGAAAACCATAATATGTCATGTCTATTTGCTTTGCCTAATGAGGTGTAAAAGTGGAAACACTTTAAGACTCCCTTGGTTGCCTCCCCGCCCTCCACGTTTCTCTTGAAAAAGCTGCAGTCTCCTTCCCAGCAGGGGGCGGCACAGTCCTTGGAGGCATTTATTATGGGTTTTGTAGCTGTGATTTCCCTTATAATTTCCCATGTCTGATTGCTAGCAAAGCAGGGCAGCTGCATTTTCAGAGCTCTGAGGAACACATCTGGTCAGCAGCTGGTGTCTACTACCATGGATGGATAGGGACAGGTTGTTCTTTGATGCTATGCTAAAACTCGATTGACAGAGAAGGAACCTAGAAGGTAACGCTGTTAAGACAAAGTTGTGTTTTCTGAGAACATTATACTATAATTTTTATATCCTTCTTAATCTGCCTGCCACTTAGGAACTCCTTTCATCTTAAAAAGTAATGAGGTCTACTGATGGCCTCTTTCATAAGTAATAAGGAGGTGCACCACCAACCTCCATCCTGTAGGACTAGAGAAAAAACCTGTAAAAAAACTTTTTGACAGTGAGGCTGATCAATGAGTGGAACAAGCTTCCTTGAGAGGTGGTGAGTTCTCCTTCAATGGAAGTCCTACAAGACCTTAGTGTCCCAGCGCTGGCAACGAAATGACATCCTCTGCACCCTGGGTGCAGAGGAGAAGGGGACGAAGTAGCTCAAATTAGGTATTCATTTTGTTTGCGGGGGTAGCTCAATGGTGGCATCATTACTTATGGAAGATGTGTATATAAAACTCGGCACTCAACGATATGCAGAAGAAGTGATGAAAAAAGGAAAACCTAATTTGAGCAACTTCTTCCTCTTCTCCTTTGAACCAATGGTGCAGAGGACGTCATTACGCTGCCTGTGCTATGACACTGAGGTCTTGTAGGCTATTGTCCTACAGGATAAAGAATGGTGGTGCAGGACACTTATGGCTCCCTGCTCCACCACAGAATTATTCAATTGTATTGTCATGAATCACTAATATCGCTCACAGTGGAGACTGTTTGTAGATCTGGGGCATCTGTATTGCCCCCCATATTTGGCGCTAGCAACATGACTGCTTTCTTTTATTTTATTTCTACATTTTGCACGCAAAACTTATTTTGAGCACTGGGCAACTACCCATGTCGCCTTGCCCTATGCTACGTAACTCACCTTTGAGGAGCTCCTTGACACCAACATACCACTAACCCAATGAACAGCTTTAACAGAAAGTCCCAAAGCCACCATGTTAGTCATGACTTGTATGTAGGGGTCCAAAAAAAAGTTGCATACCTTTCCTAAACTCTACACATATTGTTGCCCGTCCTGTAACTCATACTTTCAAACTTTGAAAGTTGGCTTTTCAGGGGGCACCTAAGAATTTTTTTGTCCCCCAATCACAATATTTTTACAAGTCACAACGCCATTCCTCTTGCCTCCTCCACAACCTATGTCCTTCAGGATGTGCTTCTTTCCGAGAAGTTTCAGGAGGATTTGGTGCGCAAAGTGTAAACTTTTTGGGAGACCAGGAAGTTACTCCCCTCTTTTTCAAAGACTCCCAGACATTTTGTGAGAGTCTACTAGGGCATCATTCGTGAGAGTCTAGTAGGGCATCATTCGTGAGAGTCTAGTAGGGCATCATGCGTGAGAGTCTAGTAGGGCATCATTCGTGAGAGTCTAGTAGGGTATCATTCGTGAGAGTCTAGTAGTGCATCATTCATGAGAGTCTAGTAGGGCATCATTCATGAGAGTCTAGTAGGGCATCATTCATGAGAGTCTAGTAGGGCATCATTCATGAGAGTCTACTAGGGCATCATTCGTGAGAGTCTAGTAGGGCATCATTCGTGAGAGTCTAGTAGGGCATCATGCGTGAGAGTCTAGTAGGGCATCATTCGTGAGAGTCTAGTAGGGTATCATTCGTGAGAGTCTAGTAGTGCATCATTCGTGAGAGTCTAGTAGGGCATCATTCATGAGAGTCTAGTAGGGCATCATTCATGAGAGTCTAGTAGGGCATCATTCGTGAGAGTCTAGTAGGGTATCATTCGTGAGAGTCTAGTAGTGCATCATTCATGAGAGTCTAGTAGGGCATCATTCATGAGAGTCTAGTAGGGCATCATTAATGAGAGTCTAGTAGGGCATCATTCATGAGAGTCTAGTAAGGCATCATTCCAATTTTAAGTAATGTTTTATAGTGACAAATTCTCTGCAAAATCATTAAAGGGGTTTTCCACTTTCAAAAAAAATGGTCCCCCAATGATTGGATGACAAACACAGATAGCATGTAACCGCTCCCAATCCAGCGTCGGATCCTGCGGCTGCTCCCGTCTCTGTTTTTTCGCTACAGCAGTGACGTCTCGACTACAGCGGACATCTCTGCTGCAGCCAATCACTGAACTTAGCGGCTCTGCTGATGTAGTTGCTGAGCTCAGCGATTGGTTGAAGTTGTGATTTGCTCTTTAAAAGTGATGTCATCGCTGCAGCCAAAACACAGAGACTGGAGGAGCGTTGGGGAGCTAGCACTGGACATGGGGAGGATGAGTACTATCTGTGTTTCTTTTTTAACAAGTATCCAATTATTTGCAGACCAGTTTTTTTGAAAGTGGAAAAACCGTGGAGCCGTGGAAAACATGTAAATATTTATGTTCCCACCAGAAAAAATAAAAAGCAACAATAGTTAAATCTGTCAGCAGACATTCACCAGCTTGCTGATGGTTTCCTGGTAATATAAGAATGCTTTGCACATGACGCAGAAGTAAAAACAGCTAAAGGGGGAATAATTAAGTTTTGTAATAAATGTTACATGTAGAGTTTAGAAATTACTTAGATAACTCAGGAGCCGGTCTGACATAAGTTCACAGAGGATCAGTGCTTAAGATCAACAATAAGCAAAAGATTAAAGGGGTTTTCCACTTTCAGGAAAGAGGACCCCAAATGCTTTAAAATAACAAATAGAGCTGGTCTTCATACTCCCCGGGTCCAGCAACAGTTCCCCACTGCTGCTTGGGTCTCGATGTTTTGGCTGCCATGTCGACAGCGTGGATTACCGCTGTAGACAATCACTGAGCTCAGCGGCTCGAGCCGAAGTAGACCGTATTTTAGAGTATTTTAAGGCCACTTACCTGTAAGTGGAAATCCCCTATAATTTGCTAGAAAACCCATACTGAAATACCCTTTGAGGGAATTCTTAAAGGGAATCTGACGCGCCCCCTGGGCCGTGGGGTACTCGGTGTCGGGCCGGTCGTTGCTAGAGGAGATGTCACAGTGGCCGGTCCGTGACCCAGGGCGGTCAATCAAAAGGGGAATATTACAGGGGAATTAAGGTTCTTGTATAAAGTTCGTGACACCACCTGTGGTATGCGGCTATATGGAGCCGCCGCTGCGGAGCAGGTCCTCTGGAGCTGATGTAAATGCAGCAGAGTTGGTTCAGCTCTCCACAGGTAGAGCTTAGCTCCACGGAAGTGTAGATGTTGCTGTTATGGAAGTAGCACTCGTGGTACAGTGTAGTGCAGGGGGTGATGGCGCAGCAGTAATAATTGACAGAGGCAGTGGGGTGCAGTCTTACGGATTTACTCACAGTTCTCACTTTGCTCCTGGTTACAACTGCAGATCATAACTTACCACATCGTGCTGCCTTCACCGGGCAGGGGCTCATAAGTACATAACAGGACCCCCTTCTGTGTGTTCCTTATGGCCGTCTCCCTGCACCTCACACCTAGTGTCCCAATCCAGTGACCACGGACCTTGCCGGTCGACGTCTTCTCTGTCCCCTGGGTCCTCTATGGCCACCTTCTTGGTGAGACAGATGTGGCTTGTGGCTGCAGTACCTGAAATACTGCAGTCTCCGGTTTCCTAGTTGAGGCTTAAAGAACTCCGCTAGTTTAGGGACCGGTCCCCCTGTGCGACCTGACCCCTCCACCTCCTGGTAGATTCGGGCGTACGGGTGGCCT
The DNA here is from genome assembly GCF_046119375.1 of Phyllobates terribilis. Lineage (NCBI taxonomy): Eukaryota > Metazoa > Chordata > Amphibia > Anura > Dendrobatidae > Phyllobates > Phyllobates terribilis. Next base: position 157,736,798 of record NW_027362772.1, read on the forward strand.
CCAGCACTACCCGTACCCCTGGGGTCCCTTCCACATTCCTGGAGCCTTTCCTGCTCCTCTCTCTTTTCAGTCTTGGGCCTCTCTGGTTAGGCCCTCCTTCTGAGCAGAGCTCCTACAGAGCTCCTGCTCCCTCTACTTCTCCTATCAGACTGTCTTCCTCTGACTGAACTCTCGCACCCAAGATGGCTTCCCTCTTTATGCTATTCCTAACAAGTGCTCCCCTGATTTACTTCCTCCACCCACACCCACTACATGGTTTCCCCTACTTTCGTTCCCCCGACTCCAGCCAGGGACAGGGCTCAGAAGAGAAGCGACACATCTTGCCCCTCCTTCTGGTCTGGAGTAGTGTAGTGTTGGATGCAGGTGTTAGGGTCTCGGGCAGTTCTCCTTCCTTACCTGAGCGTGAGATACCACACCTCTGTGGCGACTGAACCCGCAGGGGCGACACAAATCCATCAGCAGGTTTTTGCTTTGTAATCTCAGAGCACCATGAGGTTGGGGCAGAGACCCTGATTCCAGTGATGTGTCACTTACTAGGCTGTGTTTTGCTTTTTCAATACAATCAATGTTTTATCAGCAGGAGATTATCACCACAGGACTAGGTGTCTTGTGCCTCCTGGTCCAACCACTCCCCCACCACTGATTGGTAGCTTTTCAGAGAACATAGAAAGCAGCCAATCAGTGAAGTGGGCGGGGTTACACAGGGATCTGTAGCAGAGAAAACAGTGATTCTATCACAACTGCTGCACGCAGTAAACTAAGTAATACATCGCTGGAATTAGGGTCTCTGTCCCTACATCATGCTGCTGTCAGATTACTTAGCAAAATATGCTGCAGATTCCCTTTAATTACCAGAGGTCTCCTGTTCAGGACCTTAAACCACTAATGGAGTAAAGAGTGGCTACAGGAACACCTCTCACTCTGGAGAACCCCCCACACATCTGTGCATTACACGTACGATCAAATGTAATACTGAATTTCCCCTATAGGGGTGCTGCATAGAAATTGAATACTTGCTCACCTGACTGAGCATTTAAATCCAAAGTTGCAGGGACAGCATTTGAGATCAGTATCTGAAAGAAAAAACCCCAGTAAAAATAGCAAAAATTGTTTAATTTAAATTTTTCTCAGAATCAGGAGTATCAAAAATTATACGAGGCAAGTCATAAATTTAATCCAGTGACAGAAAAATGCTACATATCCCTCTAATCAAGCAACAAATGCCTTCCGGGACTTGACGGTCTCCTTTTATGCACCCTCCTTGCTGTCAGACTCCTTTTTTTAAAAAAATGTTTAAAGCTGACATTTTTCTGTATGGTGTAGAGTTGTCGGAATTTAGAATTTTTCATTTATCCCACAGACAGACAAAGGTGTAGAACTGTATAAATATATATATATGGACATTGCTATAGGGCTACAGCTACTGTAGGTGTCATCACTGTGAGTCACGGCTGTCACTGCTGATTGACAGCTGCTTTCTACGCTACCTGCTTTTCAAGCTGGATAAGCCCTACAGATGGAAGATCCTTTTACCCCGAGGTATAGCACACCACCTATGGTGATCCTACATGAATAAGCCACCTTTCATGAAGCCGCATGCAGATATTGGGGCATTGCTCAAGTAGTAACTCCTTAAGGGAATATCCCTGTATTATCCATCTAAATAATAGGTGATAAATGTTAGACTGTTGGAAATCCACGAATGTAAATCTATGGGAATTACAAAAATAATAAGGTGAGATTGCAAATAGCCTACAGTTTTGTGAATACAGTTCCTATGCTGACCAATGTGACTACATTTAAGGGAAATCTGTCAGTAGGATCAACCCTCCTAAGCCGTCTATATGGGTCATATCAAGGTGTCATTTTATTCAGTTTCCTATCTGCAATCTGATGTTTTATTCCGGAGAAATCCGCATTTCGTTTAATGATCTGTTAAGATCTATGGGCAGGACATAGATCTCCCCGAGAATCTGCCTCCTTATTTTAAATGAAAGGTGGAGTTACCAGTGTGAGACATGTAGATCAGGAAAGAAGACTCAGTCATTACATGTCTCACACTGGTAATGACCCTTTTATTTATAATAAACTCTAAAGGCAGATTCTTGGGGAGATCTATGTTCGGCCCATAGATCTTAACAGCTCATTAAGAAAAATGTGGATTTCTCTGGAATAAGACATCGAATTGCAGACGTCAATGCATCATTCATTTCATTCAGCGTTCTATGACCTGCATGCCCATATAGACGGCTTAGGAAGGTTGATCCTACTGACAGATTCTCTTTAAGATCATGGATGCAGTCTTGTTTACAGCCATGTGTGATTGGAAAAGATTATAGGGAAAATTTATGTCATATTGATGTTTTTTTCTTACTTAAAGGCATGTAAAATCATTGTTGTAATTGTGTTACATAAAAAATGTTGCATTATTTCCCTTCTATATATAGCCTCCGCGCTCCAATGTCTATTGCTAGCTACAGAATGAGTTAACTGAGAATCCTTCAGTCAGTTCGTTATTAATTTATCTGTCTTTTTCTGATCTCCTCGCAGCTGATTTATGACCACAGTTGAATGTACAGGTAAACAAAGAGCCTGTAAGAGCCAAAATGTGCAACATTTTTATTGAAAACCCAATTGCAAAAATGTATTTAGCCCCAAATAAATACATTTTAGAAAAAGAAATATTGTTATGTATTGGAGAAATGCAAAAAAAAAATTTTTTTGCAAAAGTCTACATACTCTATATGCAATTTCGCTGCGATTTTCTGAAATCGTTGCATCATCGCCGTCGTGTGAACTTACCTAGAAGCCACGGTCATCACATGCTCGTGATTTTGATGGCATGGAGTCTCTGTTATCGGCGACCCTACTTGATATTAATTAGTACAAGACAACACCGGATAATGTCAGACAAGTGTACTGTAGGGGAGGAAGCCTTGCTCCTTCTCATTCCTATCGGCTGCAGTCACTTGGCTCGGATGGTGGATATGCTGTCACGATTATGGATACGACCTTCACTGATTCATTTCTGATTACGGAGACAAGGAGCGGAAATATGTGCATGTCCTTCTGGAATTTACTCCCCGATCAGACCTTCTTGGGGTAAAAATGGGACTTTTCTCAGATAAGGGCATTTGACTAAAGCTGAAATAACTGCTAGATTGTCCTTACTATCTGTAGGGAACATTTCATACATCCGTTATCCTTTGCCATAAGCGCTGAACACAGGCTTGATTCCATCACTCGCCATCTGCTTGAATTGTCTTCTTTCATACTTCATTTTTCTTCTGCTTTTTGTCTAGATTCCTCTTATTCACCTCTTTGGCTTGTCTACTTCCCACATACCGCTGATGTTCTGCGCCAAAAAATGGTTCCTTATCATACTTTCCATGTGTACATTTGTATCTGGCTGCCATTGCCCTTCTCTTTTCATCAGCAATTTGCATTATTATTAATATTATTATATGTTTTCCGTACAATACTTCTGTGCATTCTTTATAATTCATGATTGCTTTTTTTTGGGTTTCTTTTTTTTGTCTTTGTTTTTATTTTTTGTACCAATTGGTATTGCGTTTTTTTTGCTTGTTTGATTTTGTTCGTTTTTTATAAATTGGTATTACATGATTTTGTTTGCTTGTTTTTTTATCAATTGGTATTACATTATTTTTCTTTGTTTGATTTTTTTAATCAATTGGTATTACATGTGTTTGTTTTTTAGAAATTGGTATTGCATTCTTTTTTTAATTTTTTTATTAATTGGTATTGCATTCTTTTTTTAATTTTTTTATTAATTGGTATTGCATTCTTTTTGTTTGTTTTTTGTTTCTTTTTATCAATTGGTATTACATGTTTTTGTTTGCGTTTTATTGCTATTGCATTCTTTTTGTTTTTATCAATTGGTATTTCATTTTTTTTTTTTATTAATTGGTATTACATGTTTTTGTTTGCTTTTTATTAATTGCTATTACATATTTTTTTTATTTTTTTGCTTTTTTATCAATTGGTATCATATGTGTTTGTTTTTTTTTTTAATCAATTTTTTTATTGATTTTGTATTTTCTATCAATTGGCATTACATGATTTTTTTTTATCAATTGCATTCTTTTTGTTTGTTTATCAATTGGTATTGCATCATTTTGTATAGTTTATTTTATCAGTTGGTATTACGCTGTTTTATCAATTGTTACTGCATTCTTTTTGTCTGTTTTTTTTTTTTTTTTTTGTATCAATTGCTATTGCATTTTATTCTTTTATGTGTTGTGATGCATTTTTTTTTTTCGCAATACCCAACAAGTGCTGCAGATATGTAATACCCTTAATAAATGGGAACATAGGAGTTTCTGGTGTCCATGGAATTTCCTGTAAGCGGTGATACCTGCCCTGCAGTGGAGGATGCAGGTCAGAGCCTGTCCCGGAGTTAAGCTGCACATACCATATTACAACGCCAGGACTCCCACCCTTCTCCTTGATGCCTTAGAGCTATTAAAGGGTCTCGCTAAGATGAACACTATACACTTTAAAAAAGATTTAACACCACAATTGCATTTCAGAACAATGGCGCTGGTGACATCACCGGCAAGGAAGAGGTTATAGGGTTTTATTGGATTTTCCAGTGTATTGAATCAAATTTTAGCGACTTATTCGGTTCAGTCAATCGTTTTGTATTATGTGTTGCAAGATTAAAAGAGCGAGTGCAAAGAATGTCTTTCGCTCTGGAAAACACTGTACGATGAGAAACATGGAACATAACAAGTAACCAGATGGCACCTCCGAAGATATCAAAAAATATGTTCATGTTTTATTAGATCATTAAACCACGTATAAAACAAGACACCTAAAAACAATTGAAACCACACATAAAAGGGCTCGATTCACTATTGCATTTTCGCCTGTACTTTAGTATTTCTGTCTAGTTTTTGGTGTTTTTTTGTCCATTTTTTCATTTAGCCTTATAACGCGCAAATTATAAAGAAAAATAAGGCGCAAAAACTAGAAAAAACAAACAAATGGAACCCCTATAAAATAAACTTTAAATAAGGTGCAAATCATGTTCGCCTATTTTGGGGGGGGGGGGTTAGTTTGTTATTTTGGGCTGAGTTTACATTTCCCACATGCTGTCGGCTGATTCATTCTTTGCAACTTTTCGAAAAGTTGCAAAATTAGTCGCAAATGTACTAGTTCTCTGGAGTGATTTTACATATAGCAATTATTCCTGCATAGTTCTTGCAAAACTTTTTGTTCTAAAAAGTAAAAAAGAGGTTAAAGACAAAAATAAACAGCATTTTTTGCAAAAATCTGTGAACCGCGTGCGCACATTTTGAAGAATTTGGTGCAAAAAAGGGCAACGAATACCTCAAGACAAAAAAAAAATGGTCAATTGGAACCAAAATGTAGAACTCATGTTCCTGACTGTAATAAAGTCAAAAGAACCATCCAAATGGTTTTATGCAAAATATAATGTTATAGTGAAAATATGTCCTATATTCCTAACTTGTCCCCTAATAGTTTGCAAGACTGGATCCCATGGACGTTCCCATCCTGAAATAAATTCAGTGTAACCTTTGTAACTGTGCACATGCACAACAAAGCCATATGGTCATGTTGCACTTTTACTAGGTAAATCTTAGAAGGACAATTATGTAAATACGCGGAGAAGCCAATTAAGCGCATGCACCAAGCAGATAATCATGCGCAAAATAGATAATCATGCGCATGCATAGAGACAACAATTAAGTGCATGGGCACATTCCTTTTAATATAATTAGATGAGTGCAGCTCAAAAAAAGACAGATAAAAGAGTCACAATCTTCCCATTAGAACATCATAGAGAACTCACTGACAGATCCTCAGGTAACTCATTCTGCAGCCAGCAATAGAAGGTCCAACACAGAGGCTACAGAAGGCAAACGGTGCAAATTTTTTTATGAAATCTAATTGCAAAAATGTGTTTTTTAGCCGAAAATACATACATTTAAATGAAAAAAGTGTCCTGAAAGGTGGACAACCCCTTCCGGAAGGATTTCTGTGCAAATTTCAGCTGAGAGATGCAATGGCGTATTAGTAGACATTTTGAGATCTAACGTTGGAGGTTCATTTGTTTCAGAATAAAAGAGTAGACAACCCCTAGTATCGGCATTCTTCTCCAGTGTGACTACATGACTCTGATATTTTAGTGAGCAGATTCGCACTGGACAGATATGATGTAAAGAATATGTTAATTCCTTGCCTGCTATGTTTCGCCAATGCAAGGTTCAACAAATAGGCAACCATCCAGTTCTCTAAGTAGTTGTGACATCTCTATAAAGTTGTGATGTCATCAGGTATTGATGAGCTGCTTCCCTACATCACCACTGAAGTTGGCCAAAAAAACTTCTACACCTTCATTTAAGGTCATCTTCTGCTTTGCACATTGTGGCGTTGCTCCTTTTTTGGGGTGGGGTCTCTTCATTGGAGGACATGTCTGGAATTTATAATAATGTTTTTCACAGCAAAGCTCTTGGAATGTCTAATTACTTCTTATGTGCTTTGGTTCTGTGGCCAGAGATTGAGGCAATGTCTACAATTACATCTTGTGTACAGCTTCACCCCGAGGGGCACATTAAAAACTAAAAGCATGCCCATCATTAAACGTTTGTTTTTTTTTCTCCAAAATTAAGAGAAAATTACATTTTTCTGTTTTTAATACAATTAAGCTGTCTAGTACAAAGGAAGGAATATGTTCCATGTAGCGAATATTGCACAATATGGGCAAAATAACTCCCATCTATTCTATACTGGTGACATTTGTAAGGTTTCTCCTCATAGCCATAGACATGTCCTTGTGTAGAGAGCAGAACCAACGTGTCGATCTGTAGGGCACATCCCGGTAGATGTAAGGAACCTCACATGATCACTGTTGTTTAGACCTGACAGCTCTGAGGTTGGCAGGCCACCTCCATGAAAAAGACCCTCCATGTAAACAATGGTCCACCAGGGTCTTCTCCATTGTTATCTTGATAGTATCAAGCCATCGGGTTGCTGGTCTTCCTCTTCGCCTTTTTCCTTCTATTCTTCTGACCATGATGTCCTTCTCCAGTGGCTTCTCTCTTCGTATGATGTGTCCAAATGAGCAAGTCGTAGCTTGCTTAGTATAGTTTTGGTCTAAACATTGGTTCTAATATTGAATAGTTTTACTGTATAGGAACATAGTATGACTAAAGACAAAAAGAGACAAGCCAGTTGAGTTCAACCTAGTGTTGATCCAGAAAAAGGCCAAAAACCCATGAAGGAACCATCTCCGATCAACGAACCATCTCCTATAGTTGTGTACACTTAAAGTGTCCTTGGCATTTGCCCCATCGGTGCTCAATGTCAATTGGTCCTACTGAACACAAATAATCTACATTTTTATGAGAACTGGTTCACCCAAATGTGGGGAAATGGGGCAGACAGAGTAACCTAAAGGACCATAAGGATGAGGGCCACAATATATGAGTGCTACATGAGCCAACATTTCTTGTACAGATAAACCATGCATGTTGGTGGTTGTATCTATTACTTTTGATTGAATTATTGTAGCTATGATGCATTTTGGGCACCACAAGAGCTTAGATAGTCCCTGCCACATAACAGGTTTCTTACACATTTTTGGGTTTGTTTTTTCTTATTAGATACCTCCGATTCCACAACAAATTTTCTCCCTGGGTTGCAGTAACGGTAAATCCATCTTAAAGAAAATAGTAACGATAACTCATCATTCGGACAAGACGTTGGCTCTCTTAGTAGTCTTTCCCGAATATTGCTTAATAATAATAGCATTGGGTCCATTTATGAACATTTTTGGTAACTTCTCAGGCTACTAGATATTCAGTGGAGACTTCACGTAGAAGTTGTCTTAGTAAGTTAGTGTAAATTACTTGTTTCTGTAAAAGTAATTTGAGCTGACTGATCCAGGGGGAGGTCTACGCTGAAATGATAGCTTGGAGAGCTAATGATAAATAGCCATAATTATAGTACAATTTATCAGTCAGTTTGAGCTCTGAAAACTGGAATAATAAACGAGCCGGGGTTTTGTCGGAATTGATATGCCAAATGTTGAGCAGAACAGAAGCACAAAAAAAAACCCTGTTTGTGTGTGCCGTATTCTCATCGCCCCTAGTATGGTGTGTACGGGAGGTTTGCTGATCTTGATATACGGGAAGTAATAAAATGGCGCCATCTGTTTTTTAAGATGCCTATAAAACAGTATGTACCCAACATGTCTAGAAAACCTCTTCTAGCAAAGCATCTTACACCAAAAATGTTAACCCCAGCATCAGACTAAAACCACACAGTATTATTTATAAGTGTATGATTGTATGGTAGTATTATAAGGGAAGTGTATGGCAGTATTACATTTGTTCTTTAAAGTGGTATTGGAGCAAAAGGGGATTCAATAGGTAAGTATTGTACTGATGATGACTTTACAATGAATACCTTTACAACGGGAACATTATAATGAAACTTTAAAGTGATACCTCATCTCTGAAACAATAGACTAGTAGGGAATTGCATTGTGGAAAAATCCATAAAAAAATTAGTTAAATACCTTGTAAAAATTCCTGTTCTCCCCTGATTCTGCCGCTTTTTTCCGTTTTGCTCTGCGTTGATCCATTGCATAGATATCCGCATTTGTTACTTTTGGAGCACAGTATGTGAAATCTCTGCTTGTAGCGCAACTGGGCGTTTCTTCAGAGTCTTCTCTGAGGGCGTGCGCTTTCACCTGTCCCTCCTAGATGCTGCCGATCACAGCTTGGCAGCATCTGAGACTGCAAGTGTTGTGAATGGCAGTGTTTCGGAGGTCGGTGTAAAGTGCATGCCCCCAGAGAAGACTCTGAGGAAATGACCAGTTGCACTGCAGTCAGAGATTTCACATACTTCCCTCCAAACGCAACAAATGTGAATATCTTTGCAATGGAATGACGCAGCGCAAAACAGAAAAGAGCTGCAGACTCAGGGGAGCTGAGGGATTTTTTACATGGTATTTAACTCCATCTTTTTGAGCAAGTGACAAGTCATCTTTAAAAAGATTGGTTAATCATATTGTTCCTATTGTAGAATTTTTGTAATAGAGTAGAATAGCATATTAAAAAGTGATCACAGTGAGAAAGCGACGACGCCTTACGATCCAGTGTGGTCACATCTGACTGTAACTTGGCAGCTGATCAGATAATGCTGGCAGATAATGCTGCCGTGTTGTATCAGTCACTTACTCCATGTCAAACACCTGCATTCTGTATACGATCACATCCATAACACTGGAATATTTAGCGTCTTGCGCAATATCTGTAAATGTGTAATATAACAATTTGAGGCAATGTGTCTAATTTTTTAAATATAGAGGTTAATAAACCCAGAAAAAAAAAAACAAAGGGGTTGATTCGCCAGTTTATCCCAGTACTTTGGCATAAAATTGCTTGAAATTTGTCAACATTTTTGTGCAACTCATTGGGACTTTTGCCATTTTTTCATAATCTTAACCAACTTTTTGAAAAGTTGCTAGGCTGGGAGGCATAGCCTACAGCACCCAACATATGATAATCTACACTGCAAAAGTGGCGTAAATTTCTGTAGAAATGTATGCCAGTCCTTGACTGATCCACCTTTCTTGCAGTGGCGCCCGACAGCTGAAAGATGCGCCAAATTCATAGAATTTTCCGTATCTTACTCTAGTGTTCTGCTCAAGACTGGTGTACAAGACATCAACGTTGATGAATCAAGGACTAAGGATGTGACTCATCATTTGCATTTTTCTTAAAGGGGTTGTTCCTTTTCAATAAATGTAAATATTTGGCTGTAGGTTAATATAAAAACGCAAACTACTCACCTTCCCAAGGTCCACCGAAGAGACTCGCCACTGCTCTCGACATCTGGCATTGACTGCAGTCCAATCTGCCGGTACCATGTTATAGAGCAGGGGGAGCTGAGCAGTTTGATGTAAAGTTTTGTGAGAAAAGATTCACTATAGCCTGTGTTTTATCCCTTTAAACCACTGCTTTTTCTGGGGTTTTCGGTCCAGTGGGCGGTCCTATCAGTGAAGGACCACCCACTGGACCAAAACCCCCAGAAAGAGCAGAGGTTTCAAATGAGTAAAACAGAGGTTATTCTAAATCTTTTCTCACAAAACTACATATCAATCTACTCAGCTCCCCCTGCTCTGTAACATGGTACCCGAAGATTAGACTGCAATTTTGCAGTTACAGGTTCCCTTTAAAGAATATGGACACCTTTAGGGGTCTTTTTTTTTTTACTTAAATACACTGCTCAAAAAAATAAAGGGAACACTCAAATAACACATCCTAGATTGAATGAATGAAATATTCTCATTGAATACTTAGTTCTATACAAAGTTGAATGTGCTGACAACAAAATCACACAAAAATCATCAATGGAAATCAAATTTATTAACCAATGGAGGCCTGAATTTGGAGTAACCTCCAAAATTAAAGTGGAAAACACACTACAGGCTGATCCAACTTTGATGTAATGTCCTTAAAACAAGTAAAAATGAGGCTCAGTATTGTGTGTGGCCTCCACGTGCCTGTATGACCTCCCTACAACGCCTGGGCATGCTCCTGATGAGCTTGCAGATGGTCTCCTGTGGGATCTCCTCCCAGACCTGGACTAAAGCATCCGCCAACTCTTGGACAATCTGTGGTGCAACGTGACGTTGGTGGATGGAGCGAGACATGATGTCCCAGATGTGCTCAATCGGATTCAGGTGTGGGAAACGGGCGGCCAGTCCATAGCTTCAATGCCTTCATCCTGCAGGAACTGCTGACACACTCCAGCCACATGAGGTCTGGCATTGTCCTGCATTAGGAGGAACCCAGGGCCAACCGCACCAGCATATGGTCTCACAAGGGGTCTGAGGATCTCATCTCAGTACCTAATGGCAGTCAGGCTACCTCTGGCGAGCACATGGAGTGCTGTGCGGCCCTCCAAAGAAATGCCACCCCACACCATTACTGACCTACTGCCAAACTGGTCATGCTGAAGGATGTTGCAGGCAGCAGATCACTCTCCACGTCGTCTCCAGACTCTGTCACGTCTGTCACATGTGCTCAGTGTGAACCTGCTTTCATCTGTGAAGAGCACAGGGCGCCAGTGGCGACTTTGCCAATCCTGGTGTTCTGTGGCAAATGCCAAGCGTCCTGCACGGTGTTGGGCTGTGAGCACAACCCCCATCTGTGGACGTCGGGCCCTCATACCTCCCTCATGGAGTCGGTTTCTAACCGTTTGTGCAGACACATGCACATTTGTGGCCTGCTGGAGGTAATTTTGCAGGGCTCTGGCAGTGCTCCTCCTGCTCCTCCTTGCACAAAGGCGGAGGTAGCGGTCGTGCTGCTGGGTTGTTGTCCTCCTATGGCCTCCTCCACGTCTCCTGGTGTACTGGCCTGTCTCCTGGTAGCACCTCCAGCCTCTGGACACTACGCTGACAGACACAGCAAACCTTCTTGCCACAGCTCGCATTGATATGCCATTCTGGATGAGCTGCACTACCTGAGCAACTTCTGTGGGTTGTAGAGTCCGTCTCATGCTACCACGAGTGTGAAAGCACAACCAACATTCAAAAGTGACCAAAACATCAGCCAGAAAGCATTGGTACTGAGATGTGGTCTGTGGTCCCCACCTGCAGAACCACTCCTTTATTGAGGGTGTCTTGATAATTGCCAATAATTTCCATCTATTTTCTATTCCATTTGCATAACAGCATGTGAAATTGATTGTCAATCAGTGTTGCTTCCTAAGTGGACAGTTTGATTTCACAGAAGTTTGATATCCTTGGAGTTATATTCTGTTGTTTAAGTGTTCCCTTTATTTTTTTGAGCAGTGTATGTTTATTATGGGCTAAAAATATTTTTTTCAATTGAGTTTCATTAACAATCGTGCACCAATTGGCTTTTGTTTGCTCTTTTTTTGCCTAGACTTTTCTCACTGCCAAATTAGTTAAAGGGAATTTATCGTCAGAAACTTAGCTATTGTTTAAATCAGGTTTTTGTGTTATATGTATTCTTAAAAATATTTTGTCAATTTTGTTTTTATATATTTTTTTCATATCACGGATTACTAAACTTGCAATTTTCACACTGGCCAGTGGGGCTATTTTAGACTCATACTTCCTGTCTTCAGTTTTCAGCAGGCTCATTATCATCACAGGCTGGATTACAATGACAGGTAGCACCTCTATACACAACTGATAACACAGGATCCACCAATCACAATAGGCAATGCCACAGCTGACCCTCCCTTTGCCGACACTCATTAGATGCTTCAATATTAAAGATAGGGTCAGAGCCTGTTCATTGTGTTAAATGTATTTGTAGATTTCCTAAAACAACAGCAAGTTGGAGTCTAAAATGCCCCAGCGGCCAGTGTGAAAATTGCAAGATTTTCTATTTTTTTTTTATATTTTTTTTTAACAAAGATTGCAATATAGAAAAAAAATTGCCAAATTTTTAAAAAAAATAAATTTAACATTAAAACCTAACTTAAACAAAAGATCTTTTTCTGACAATAGCTTTCCTTCAACTGAAAATCCGTCAGTAATCCAGAAAGTTTGGCTATGTGTACACAGAGTTTTTCGAGGAGTTTTTAGATCAGAAACTGAGTAGAAACTCTCCAAATCATCCTCAAAATGTCAAAACTCCTCAAAAACATTGATTTTCTGCTTAGTGTCTGCTCAGAAAACTCAACAAAAAGACTCCGTGAACACATAGCCTTAAACTCTTTTTTGTTCTGGGTTTCCTTCCGAGCCTTCTCAGTTGATTTTTGACAACAAAATTCAGCACAGCATTGATGTTGACATATTATTATTATTATTCAGCACAGATAAGCTCAGAGAAAGACAGATAAAACAGTTACAAACTTTCAAATCTCAAAAAGCTCACTGATGAATTCTCAGTTAACTCACTCAGCACCAGCAATAGGCAATGTATCACAGAGGTTATGACAAAATAATGCAAACATTTGAATTAAATTTAATTGTAAAAATATTTTATAGCCCCAAATACATGCATTTAAGTAAAAAAATGCCCTGGAAGGTGTCCATATACTTTAATATTTGTAGTTTAGATACGTCTACAAAGATGCCCTGGGTTTTAATCCAGAATTCTTTAAAAAAAACAGGACCAAAAGTAGATAGTTTTTTATCTAATTTTATTCCCGCTGTTCCCCTGAGTATTCAGTGTCTTTCTTTATTAAAATCCCCCATACCGTTCCAGAGATATGGACCTTTTTATTTAGTGATAGTTTTTATGGTCTTTACCTCAGGGGTGTGACTCACAGGATAATTATGCAAACAGCCTAAAGACACGCCCATTCTCTCTGCACTGCCCCTTTTGTAAAAATTAGCATAATTACTGCTGTAGATATAAAGGAACATATCTCTGAAACCCTATGTCGGATTTAAAAAAGGGAAAAAAAGTAATACTCACGGGATCAGAGAGAATAAAATAAGAGCAAAAACTCACCATTGACAAATCTTCCTTAAAGCTCTTATTAATAGGGATAAGCGGACCCGTGGAAGTTCGGGTTCCACTGAACTTTAGTCCAAAGTTCGGTTTGGGTACTAGAACTGTACCTGAACTTGAACCTGAACCCGAATCCCATAGAAACCAATGGGGACCCAAACTTTGGATCTGGAAAATCTCTCTCTCCCGGACTCCTGAACTGTAAAACGAACTTCCAGGAGAAGAGTGTGTTCGGAGTTCAGCAACAGACACTAGGTGGCCGGTACGTACCTCGAACTTTATAGTTCGGGTTCATTCATCGCTACTTATTAAGACCATATTATGAAAGTGCATTATGGGAGGTATTAAACAAATTATCCCTTGGACAGATAACAGCTGATCTCTGGGGGTCCCATCAACTGGTCCACATGAGATCAGCTTTTCGTTAGCAAAAATGGATTAATCATAGCGGACCTCTTTAATGATTATACACTATTTCTCTGTCTATTTAAGTAATTTAAAGCCCTAACTACGGTGACTAAGGGTAGGGTCAAAAGACTGTTTTCTCCAAATCCAATAAAGACGGTCCGATTACGCTGATCAGACTTTGACTTTGAGTGGCATCAGTTTTTCTTGTACGTAGGAAAGAAAATGTTTCTCCACCTTTTCCAATCTGTCAGTCTGGGAAAATTGGATGTCATCCAAGAGCGGTCCGATTTTATATTTTTTCCATGGACCCTTTTTCACTTGTGTATCTGGTTTGACAGACAGTCATTCTGGATCCGGCTGTAGAAGGTCACTGCGCTTGGCCTTGCAGACACCTTCTCGATCCTTTCATCATCCCTCCCTCACTAGGACCCAGCGGTGATCTTCACCTTCTGCTGCAAATTAACACACCCTTGCTGGATCTTTAAATACCCTCAGTTTCTCCAGAGAATCGCTGTTGATAGAGTAAATTTCTCTGTTCAGGTCTGGAATTCTAGCAGTCGGCTAGACTCTTCTTGGAGTTCCTTTGTGGATTGTAGTCATGATCACTCTGGTGTCTTCTCAAAGCTAAGTGTATCCCCTTGTCTGTTTCTCTTGTTTGTCTTTAGTTGCAGTGGGGCTCACTGGTACTCATCCATACCTTCCTAGGGCCTAGCTCCTGGGACAGCCAGAGCTAAGGAATCCTGCTCGGCGATAGGTGTGGAACCTATTTAGGGATGATAGGGGAGTCAGGCTGTTTTTAGATCTGCCTAGGGGTCTCTGCTCTCCCTTTCCCTAGTTGCTGGGCTTCCCCCCTTTTCCCATCGTCGTACGCTGGGTCCTTCCCATACCTAGCATGACACCCATAGACTTGCATTACCAATTTTGATCCAACACTAGGATTAAAATCTGACATGCCTCTGACTTTTTTACACAGACCACTTGGTCCAAGGAGAAAAATTGGACAGGTAGAATATCATAGGTACGAGTGCTATCCATGAAAGCCCGAGAAAATTGGCCCCAAAAGAGAAAAAAATACAAGGTTACATCTGAATGTCTTGAATCTCCTACTATGATCGTGTACATTCCGAAAATATTTGTTTTAAAAAATATAGACCCATTAATTATCCCTATGAGTCCTAAATTATCTTAGCAGAGAAAAAGGTGCCACTGCAACCACAGCCGCCCTAGAGTTTGAGTGAAAGTCTTGCGTAGATACATACGCATGTAACCTTTCTATCTAGTCCATCTGATGAGGTCTTGACGTCCTCCAGTAGGGAGGTCTAATTGATCTAAACACCTTCTGGCAGTTTAATCATACACGATGGACAGAGAACTTCCTCTCTGTTTGATTAAAACACATTCCACAAGTTCAGGGGGGAAAAACACTTTCTACATTTCCATTTATCTTCCCGGTGATCAAATCCATACACTGCCTGGTAATTCCCCAAATTTTGTAAGATCAGAACCTGCGTCAAATTTTGTTTGTTCCAACTTCATATGTCAACATATGGATTTCACGTGGAATATATTGCATTTCGGTATCGAAATGTATACAACCAGATATAAAAAAACAAACATTCTAAGGTGTCAAAGCCAAGTCAAAGTCTACAAGGCGTCTTTTACGAAAGAGGGAAGATAAAGTTTATCAACAGTATCACAAACAAAATCTACCATATAGGATACATATAATACTACCATGCAGTGCCCATCTAAAAGTACCGTACATAACCTAAACAAGTGTTTCATTATTGGTGCCACAGAATATTTTCTCCTATCCAACCTTTTTTTAACACTTGGGCATTACACTCTGCGTAACACAGGTCTAGATATTCTAGAGGTTGGAAACTTTAACCATCATCATCGTAGTAGTTGTAATTAGTATGGAATGAGCACTAAAGCATGCATCTTTAATCTCTTAAATCATCTTAAAGGGAATGTCATCAAAAATTACCTATTTTTTAAATCAGGTTTTAGTTTTTTTCTAAAAAAAAATGTTGCATTTTTTTTTCCATATCACATTCTTTATTAAAAAATAATAATAATGTAATCTTGCAATTTTCCAATTTTCACACTTGCCACCAGGGCATTTTTAGAATCTAACTTCCTGTCATTTCAGGAAGAATTTTCAGCCTTATCATCAGAGGCAGGATTACAATGACAGGTAACACCTCTACACACAATTGGATCCAACAATCACATTAGGGGATGTCACAGCTGCCCCTCATTTCAAAGTGAAATTTGCACCCACTCTTTAGATGCTTCAGTAGGTTCATCGCCTGTTCATTGTGGCCAATGTACATGTGTATTTCCTGAATCAACAGGAAGTTAGAGTCTAAAAAAGCCCCAGTGGTCAGTGTGAAAATTACAAGATATCTATTTTTTATTCTTAATAAAGATTGGAATATCGGAAAAAAAATTACCAAATATTAAAAAAAAAAAATATTTAACATAAAACCCTGATTAAAAAAAGATTATTTTCTAATGACATATTCTCATAAGTTATTGACGTGAGATGAATTCTTGTGTTTTATGTTCACATTAGACAGATACCTGACTCGTAGGCAAGTGTAAAACAGCCAAATGCTCGTTTGGGAATAGTTTCTCAGTTTTACAAATATTTTCTTAAAATCCGAGCTTTGATACTTTCCCTGAAGTTATCCTTGTTCCCAACCTTGACTCTGTGATATATGGCCTTTCATCGTAAGGTCAAGTTTAACATCCCTTGACCTTTCCCAGACGTTTCTCATTGTGCTCTGGTGGAATAATCAATTCTTCTCAGAGGTAACTCTACTTCCTTCGAATTATCTGGATTATGTTCCTTGTTACTTTTTTGAAGACAGGAACAAAGGTTTGTGATTGGAGAGTTGACATTTTAGAAACTGTTACGTCCTGTAGTTAAATCAATAGGAATTTACCATTTTGTTATAGTGACCCATTGGGAAAAAGTTCATACTACTGCTAGAGTGGAAGTACTCACCCAACTCCAGAGCTATAGACCCCAGAGCATTGCATGGGGGCTAAGTTTCATAGAGGTTTTAAGCTTTCTCCAACATAGCTGCATATTCAGATCCCAATCCTGTCTGCAAAACTGCATACCGGCAGGCATACAGGTGTTTCATAACTTAATGAATTTAATAGCCTACTGCCTGTTGTTAAGTATAATCCATCTCTAGCGAAAGGGATGCTGAGACAGATTACAGAGAGTTGGAGAAGGTATTTGTCTTTCTTCTCCTGCTCTCCTGTCTGTAAAACTGCATACTGCCAGGCATACAGGTGTAACATAACTTAATGAATTTAATAACCCAATACCTGTTGTTACGTGTAATCCATCTCTAGAAAAATGGATTCTGAGACAGATTACAGAGAGTTGGAGCAGGTTTGCATACTGACAGGCATACAGCTGTTACATCATTTAATGAATTTAATAGCCCACTGCCTGTTGTGAAGTATAATTTGTCTCTAGCAGCAGAGATCTTGAGACAGATTACAGAGAGATTGGGCAGGTAAATGTCTCTCTGCTCCTGCTATCCTGTCTGTAAAACTGCATACTGACAGGCATACATGTGTTACATAACTTAATGAATTTAATAGTCCACTGCTGTTGTTAAGTATAATTTGTCTCTAGCAGCAGAGATTTGGAGACAGATTACAGAGAGATGGGGCAGGTATTTGTCTCTCTGCTCCTGCTCCTCTCCTGTCTGTAAAACTGCATACTGACAGGCATACAGCTGTTACATCATTTAATGAATTTAATAGCCCATTGCCTGTTGTTAAGTATAATTTGTCTCTAGCAGCAGAGATCTTGAGACAGATTACAGAGAGATTGGGCAGGTAAATGTCTCTCTGCTCCTGCTATCCTGTCTGTAAAACTGCATACTGACAGGCATACATGTGTTACATAACTTAATGAATTTAATAGTCCACTGCTGTTGTTAAGTATAATTTGTCTCTAGCAGCAGAGATTTGGAGACAGATTACAGAGAGAGGAGGCAAGTGTTTGTCTCTGCTCCTGCTCTCCTATCTGTAAAACTGCATATTGGCAGGCATACAGGTGTAACATAACTTAATGAATTTAATAGTCCACTGCCTGTTGTTAAGTGTTATCCATCTCTAGCGAAAGGGATGCTGAGACAGATTACTGAGATTTGGAGCAGGTATTTGTCTTTCTGCTCCTGCTCTTCTGTCTGTAAAACTGCATACTGACAGGCATACAGGTGTTACATAACTTAATGAATTTAACCCTAGAACGCATACCTGGGGCCTCGCAGGCCCGCCCTGTTAATTGTTTTCTATTTTCTGCAAGATTTCTTTAGTTAGAATTTTGAAACTCTAGGTATTCCTCACGTATATAGTTGTTTGTCATTTCCAGTTGGTCATTTATTTATTATTTGCACACGGGCCTAAAAGGCCCCAGGTATGTGAAAGCGTAGATTTTTATGGTCATGCGTTCTAGGGTTAATAGTCCACTGCCTGTTGTTAAATATAATTTGTCTCTAGCAGCAGAGATTTGGAGCCAGATTACAGAGAGAGGGGGCACGTGTTTTTCTCTGCTCCTGCTCTCCTGTCTGTAAAACTGCATACTGGCAGGCATACAGGTGTAACATAACTTAATGAATTTAATAGTCCACTGCCTGTTGTTAAGTGTAATCCATCTCTAGCGAAAGGTATGCTGAGACAGATTACAGAGAGTTGGAGCAGGTATTTGTCTTTCTGCACCTGCTCTTCTGTCTGTAAAACTGCATACTGACAGGCATACATGTGTTACATAACTTAATGAATTTAATAGACCACTGCCTGTTGATAAGTATAATTTGTCTCTAGCAGCAGAGATTTGGAGCCAGATTACAGAGAGAGAGGGGGCAAGTGTTTTTCTCTGCTCCTGCTCTCCTGTCTGTAAAACTGCATACTGGCAGGCATACAGGTGTGACATAACTTAATGAATTTAATAGTCCACTGCCTGTTAAGTGTAATCCATCTCTAGCGAAAGGGATGCTGAGACAGATTACAAAGAGTGGGAGCAGGCATTTGTCTCTGCTCCTGCTCTTCTGTCTGTAAAACTGCATACTAGAAGGCATACAGGTGTGACATAACTTAATTAATTTAATAGTCCACTGCCTGTTGTTAAGTGTAATCCATCTCTAGCGAAAGGGATGCTGAGACAGATTACAGAGAGTTGGAGCAGGTATTTGTCTCTGCTCCTGCTCTTCTGTCTGTAAAACTGCATACTGGCAGGCATACAAGTGTTACATAACTTAATGAATTTAATAGCCCACTACCTTTTGTTAAGTATGCAGATGGCAGATTACAGAGAGCTCGGTCAGGTATTTGTGTCTCTACTCCTGTTCTCCTGTCTGTAAAACTGCATACAGATATTACATAACTTAATTAACTAACTAAAATGAAGATCTGTTAATATATTATTAATCGGTAATAGAAGTTTTACATCAGCCATAGATTTATGTTGAAAAAAACTCCCACAGATATAAAAAAGCATATAAGACAACCAAAAATGTAAGTTTGTAAGTTTTGCTTTCACATATTAGGTCAGTGATTTGGCAACGCACAGTTCCTCTTACACAATGACCCTTCTTCTGTTATTTGACTTTATCCAGAAGGATTTTTTTCTTTGCCATTTCATCACCTTGTACGGTTTATGACATATTCCCATAATCATTTCTTTGATTTATTCCTTGTTGGGGAGCCCTGTTTTTACTCAGTAAAGTTTCTTTTGTGCAACAGAAATGTGAATCGAAGGTGTTGGGTAGAAATCTGCTCCGGACCCCCTACTTTGTACATCTGACCAGATGAAAAATCTTTGCCTGTCAGATAGGACACATGTGGAGTTGGGTTACCATCACCTTGAGGTGCAGCAGTGTTATATTACAGTAACACATAAAAATGTCTTCCTGTATGATCCCAGCTTAAATAGCCGCTTTGGTAAAACTTGCTTAAAAATACCATAATGTGCATACCACACACAAGAAGAGACAGAGGTTCAAAGGGTGACATAATTTTTCTCAAATACTTTATTTTTTCTCTTTTTTTTGGAAGATTGCACCATTGCATTAGAATTAAGTGGGCACTGTCATTTCAATAAATAAAGGTCATCTGATCAAATCACTCGAAAGTGAAAGCCACTTGGTGTCTCCCTTCTGTCAAGCTTGCAGTGCGTTGTCAAGTGTTATCCATCTCCAGCAGCAGAGTGTCACGGGTGTATCAAGTGTGACAGGCAGTCGTTCTGGATCCGGCTGTAGAAGGTCACTGTGTTTGGCATTGCAGACGCCTTGTTGATTCTTTCATCTCTGTAGTGTAGTAATATCCTGCTCCATTTAGGACCCAGCAGTGACCTCCACCTTCTGCTGCTAATTGACACACCCTTGCTTGGTAGTTAAAAACTCTCAGTGTTTCCAGAGAGTCGCCGGTGCTAGTTCTATGTTCCTCTGTCCATGACTGGGGTACTAGTAGTCAGCTAGTTTCTTCTTGGACTTCCCTTGGAAGACAGTTGGTGTTATATCTCTGGTGTCTTCTCAAGCTAATTGTATCCCCTTTGTTTGTTTACCTTGTTGTCTTTAGTTACAGTGGGGCCTGACTAATGTTCACCCTGTCCCCTGCCTACCTAGGGCCTAGTTCTAGGGGCATTCAGGGATTAGGTTTCCTGCTCGGCGATAGGTGCGGAACCTATATAAGTAGGGATGATAGGGTAGTCATGGTGATATTAGATCTGCCTATGGGTCTCCACTCCCCCTTTCCCTTGTTGTTGGGCTCCCTTCCCACTCTTCCTGTCGTTGTACACTTGTTCCTTCCCTCACCTTGCGTGACACAGAGATGCTGAGATGAGTTATAGGGAGTAGGGGCAGATATTTGTCTCTCTGCTCTTGCTCTTCTGTCTGTTAAAGTGTGTAGAGGCATAACAGAGAGGTGGGCTTCAAGGCAGACAAGTAATTGGATAGATCCAGTCAGACAAGTAATTGGATAGTGGCAGGGGCAATCAATGCTACAAAGTGATGGAAAGGAAGTTCCAGCACATACAGTGCTTGTAGAACTCTGAAAAAGAGAAATTGGATTGAAAGTTTCAGCTCAGGAGAATTGTTACAGGTCCTGGACATATTAGACTTGCATTTACACCAAAAGCAGTTTTAAGTTGTTTTTGGGAAAGCCAGTCGAAGGTGGCCACTATCACTCTTCCTTTTAATCAGCCTTTCCAGATCCTTAATAAATGTAAAGCAGTGGCGCAACTATAGTGGGTGCTTGAGTTACAGTCACACCAGAGCCTAGGCTTGTGGAAAAAGTCCTTAGGGCACATATGAGAAGATCCATACTATTGAAGACCCGTGATAGTAAGTCCCCAAGGGAGATTTTGCATTAAGGTCGAGAAGCTTCAGGTTACGCCAGTGATACAGAGACACATTGGTGAACTTCTTCAAATTCAACTTCAAATTTGTAGGAAAGGATGAGCCATTTAGTATTTGGACAATGCAAACCATAATATAGATCTCAGCTTCTTGGATTCCTCTATAACTGATGATAGACAAAAGCAAAAGACTTGAGATACCTCTCAGCTCTGACTTCTTCATTCCAAGGAACATTGGTGCTACTAAGGGATAACAATTGGGCAAAAAATTAAAATCAATGGATCCTTAATTCCCAACAAAGGCCAAAATGAGATGACTGTACACCAAATAATTAGAATTAGATTTTTGGAGGACAATATTGAAATTGTCAGTATCTAATGACATATATGTGTGTCGGAACAAAACCCGAGTTTTTTTTATTTTATTATTATCCTATTCAGTGTCATATAATAGACTACTTTGGTTAAAGTTTTGCTATACATTTCCACGAGAATCGTTTTGAAATCAATGACATTTAATATTAGGTTCATTCTAGAGGTCACTATCAATCATGGTTCATCCAGCTTTATTGAACTTGTAGTTCTCGCTGCATAATTTTAATATTTATTAAGAAACAAGACAGAAGAAGAATCGACGCCTGCTACTCAACACCAAGTTGACAAAGATATTGACTACTGTCATGTACAACAAGCAAGACACATTTGAGAAGTACGACGATGAACTGGAAGTTGTGAAGGACTTCAACCTGCTTGGATCAATAATCACTCAAGATGCAGCAAAGTCAATAGGAGAATTTCTATGGGCAAATAGGAGAATGACTATGGGCAAATCAGCAATGAAGTCACTGGACAAGGTCTTCAAATCAAGGAACGTTTCACTGGTGACGAAGGCACGGCTCGTACATAGTCTGGTCTTTTCTGTGGTAACATACGGATGAGAAACCTGGACGATAAAGAGACAAGACAGAAGACGGATTGATGCCTTCGAAATGTGGTGCTCTAGAAGGATGTTATCAGTACCATGGATGGCAAGAAGAACAAATAAATCAATTTTGGAACAAATCAAGCCAGACATGTCACTCAAAGCAAGGATCACCAAGCTACGACGTACCTGCTTTGGACTCATCATACAAAGAGAGCAATCACTGGAGAAGGACATTGTGGCGCCCCTGCGGGTTCAGTCGCCACAGAGGTACTGCATCTCACCCAGAGGTGTGGTATCCCACTCTCAGGTAAGGATGGAGTACTGTCCAGGACCCACACACTTGCATCCATTACACTCCACTTCAGAGGGAAGGGCAAGATTGCTCCTAAGGGAGAGCACAGTCCCTGGTCCCTAGCTGGAGGGTGGAACCATGTAGTGGGTGTGGGTGGAGGAAATAGTTTAGGGGAGCACTTCAGTAGGAGTATAAGAAAGCAAGGAACCATCTAGAACCAGCCAGTCCTGCTCAGGAGAGCAGTAGAGGAGGTCCAGGCTCCTGGCTCCAGTGCTTGGAGCAGGAGTTGAGAGGAGTGGGGCCTAGTAAGAGAGGCCCAGGAGAGAGAGAGAGGACGGGAGCAGAAGGAAGGCTCCAGAGACAGAAGGGATCCCAGGGGCATGAGAAGTGTGGATGCCACTCGTGCGCCCGAATCTACCAGGACGTGGAGGGATCAGGCCGCAGAGGGGACCGGCCCCTAACCAGTGGAGAACTACAAGGCTCAGCTAGAAACCGGAGGCTGCTTTACTTGCAAGGTGCAGCTGCCCAACCACCACAATTACATCGCCGAAAAGGTGGCCACAGAGGGTCCAGGGGACTGCAGGTCGCCCGACAAGATCCAAGGCTACCGGCTTTGGACACTGATTGTGAGGCGCAGGGCAGGAGGGTGACAGCCAGCTCAGGAAGACGACCGAGGGAGGAACATAGAACGGGGTCCCGTTTAAGTACTCCTGAAATACCTGAGAGCTGCTGAACCCCTTCCTTGGTGAACACAGGACGACGTGGGCGGTTATTGTCACGGGTGTGTCGCCACGAAGATCGTCACGATTACACAGCCTGACTTCTCGCAGCTGACTTTTTGGTGCTTTGTGTTTTCGGCAGTGAGGGAGTTAATTCTCTCTCTCTCTGTGCTAGACGAGGTCCAGCCTCGCCCAGCTGCAATCAATGCTGCTGTAGTGAGTCTCCTTCAAATGCCTGCTGGTCTGTTTGGGAAGTGTCGGTGAAAGCATTTCATACAGACTTACAGAGCGGATCGTGGTATTTGGAGTTTCTGAGATAAGTGTTTTTGGAGTGTTTTTTCCCTTCCTCGCTTTATCATTTATCTCCTTTCCCGTTGGTGTTCCCTCTGTTGTAGTTGTGTAGTTTTTGTATGCAAGGTGGTTTTGGTTTTTCCCTTGTACTGTCTCGTTTGTCTAAGTACTGTGTGTGGGCATATTATTACTTGTCCTCTTTTGTTGTGATCGGGGTCCTTCTCAGGACTAGATTACTTAGGTGCAGGGATCCTCAGGAGGTAGGGGTTACGCTGGCGGCCTGGACCTCTGTACCTTTAACAGTACCTCCAGGTTGAGGGATTAGTCAGGGCCCCAGCTTAGGGTCAGCTTAGGCCCCCTACTTCCAGTATACAGAGACAGCGTGACATTTTCACCGACCCACTTACTTTTTCTCCAGCTACCATGGATCCAGTAGCCGGTCTAGCTCGGCAGTTGCAGAGTTTGTCCATGGAGCTGGCGGACGTTAGGTCCAAGGTTTTGCATCCTCAGGAGCAAGCCGGACCAGAACCTAAAGTAGCTCTCCCTGACAGGTTCACTGGGGGGCGGGACAAGTTTTTTGTTTTCCGGGAGGCATGCAAATTGTACTTTCGGCTGCGGCCTCGGTCATCGGGGAGTGAAGAACAAAGGGTGGGAATTGTCATCTCGCTCCTACAAGGGGACCCACAATCTTGGGCGTTCTCTCTTCCCCCGGGCTCCCCGGCTCTCCAGTCAGTGGATAGGTTTTTCGCTGCTCTGGGACTCGTATATGATGACCCAGATCGGATCTCCCTTGCTGAGTCTAAGTTACGTAGGATCCAGCAGGGAGATCGTCCGGCAGAGGAATTCTGTTCGGAGTTCCGTAGGTGGGCCACGGACACCCAGTGGAATGACCCGGCTCTTAGGAGCCAGTTTTGTCAAGGTTTATCCGACAAATTACAGGATGTGTTGGCACAGTATGACTCTCCCGCGTCACTGGAAGCCGCTATGGCCCTGGCTATTCGCGTTGACAGACGGCTTCGGGAGAGGTGCGGGATAACTCGACCCCCTGTGATGACTCCACCTCCTACAAGGTCCCCTCATATGGGGGTTCCCCTGGTCAGTCCAGAGGAGCCTATGCAATTAGGAGGGACATCATTTCGGGGGAGGGGACCGGTGGTGCGCCATAAGACAGGAAGGTGTTTCTTCTGCGGGAGAAAGGGACATTTTATTGGGGGGTGTCCATTCCGTCCCTTGCAGAGTGAAGAGTCGTCGGAAAACTGTTGATCCCAGGTTGTGTGGTGGACGGCAATCTGGGAGTAGGTATTTCGTCCCTAGGTTCGTCTCAGTTTCTCGTACCGGCGGAGGTGGTGGTGGGTACGAGAACTGAGAGGATATCTGTTCTTCTGGATAGTGGGGCCGGGGCTAATCTGGTTGATGCTCGGTTTGCCCGGGTTCAAGGTATGCGATTGAGTGAGTTGGCTAAACCCATCCCCATATTCTCTTTCGATGCCAGGCCTCTCGGTCAGGGAAGTTTTTTGCAAGCTGTGCATGACGTAAAACTTCAAGTGGGGGCGATACATAAAGAACTGTTGTCTTGCTACGTGTTGGAGGGTCTTCCCACTCCTATAGTGTTGGGCCTTCCTTGGTTAACTAAGCATAACCCGATTATTAATTGGCAAACCAGAGAGATAAGCCAATGGAGTAAATTCTGTAATAAAAACTGCATGAACACGGTCATCGGTGCGGTTACTCCTTGGGTCTTACCTCCATTTCTGGCGGACTTTGAGGATGTATTCTCGGAGAAAGGGTGTCAGGAACTACCTCCTCATCGCGAGTATGACTGTTCTGTAAAACTGCTCCCTGAGGCCAAGTTACCTAAAGCTAGGTTGTATAACCTTTCTGGTCCTGAGAGGCAGGCCATGAAGGATTATATTTCAGAAAGTCTGGCTAAGGGGCATATTAGACCTTCATCTTCACCGGTGGCTGCGGGGTTCTTTTTTGTTAAGAAGAAAGATGGAGGCCTACGCCCTTGCCTGGATTTCCGTGAACTTAATCGGATTACGGTCCGAGATCCGTATCCACTCCCACTTATTCCCGATCTCTTTAATCAGATCGTGGGCGCCAAATGGTTCTCTAAGTTGGATCTCAGGGGGGCGTACAATCTGATTAGGATGAAGGAGGGGGATGAGTGGAAGACGGCGTTTAACACTCCGGAGGGGCATTATGAGAACCTTGTCATGCCATTCGGTCTGACTAATGCCCCGGCGGTGTTCCAACACTTTGTTAATGACATTTTTCGCCGCCTGGTGGGACAGTTTGTTGTCGTATATCTGGATGATATCTTAATTTACTCGCCGGATCTGGTGTCTCATCAGGAGCACGTTAGGCAGGTGTTACAGATCTTGCGGGATAATAAACTGTATGCCAAATGGGAAAAGTGTGTGTTCGCCGTACAGGAACTCCAGTTTTTAGGCTTCCTGGTTTCAGCGTCCGGTTTTCGTATGGACCCTGGGAAAGTGCGGGCAGTTCTTGAGTGGGATCGGCCAGAGAATCTTAAGGCACTACAACGTTTCCTGGGGTTTGCTAATTATTACCGGAAGTTCATTCGTAATTTCTCGTCCATGGTTAAGCCTCTCACAGACATGACTAAAAAGGGGACGGATTTTTCTAGGTGGTCTGACAAGGCTTGTCAAGCATTCTCCTGCTTAAAAAAATGTTTTGCCTCGGCACCCATACTCATTCAACCTGATGCGTCACAGCCATTCATTGTAGAGGTAGACGCTTCCGAGGTAGGGGTGGGAGCAGTATTGTCACAAGGTTCGTCCCCTGGTAAGTGGCATCCGTGCGCCTTTTTCTCTAAAAAATTGTCGTCCGCTGAGAGGAATTACGATGTCGGCAATAGGGAACTCTTGGCCATTAAGTTAGCTTTTGAGGAGTGGCGCCATTTTTTGGAGGGGGCAGTCCATCCGGTCACCGTCATCACCGATCACAAGAACCTGCTATATCTGGAGTCCGCGAAACGTCTGAATCCCAGACAAGCTAGGTGGTCATTGTTTTTTACCAGGTTTAATTTTGTCGTTACATATCGTCCTGGGTCAAAAAATGTAAAGGCGGATGCCTTATCTCGCAGTTTCCCTGGGGCCGGGAATACGGACGACCCGATTCCTATCCTTCAGGAGGGGGTGGTGGTTTCGGCAGTATGCTCTGAGCTGGAGGAGGAGGTATTGGAGGCTCAGGGGGACGCCCCTGTTGGACCTCCGGGGAGACTGTTTGTTCCAGATCAGTTGCGACAAAAGGTGATCGAGGCACACCATAACTCAGTTTTGGCAGGACACCCGGGGAGTAAAGCAACTGTGGATCTCCTCTCGCGTCGGTTTTGGTGGCCTAACTTACATAAGGAGGTGGTAACTTTTGTCGCGTCCTGTGGGGTTTGTGCGCGCTCTAAGACCTCACATACCCGTCCGTCTGGGGCCCTCTTACCTTTGAAGATCCCGGAGCGTCCTTGGACTCATCTGTCTATGGACTTTATTACGGACCTCCCTCCGTCTTCGGGTAAAACGGTCATACTCGTTGTAGTGGACAGGTTCAGCAAGATGGCACATTTTATCGCTCTTCCGGCTCTCCCTAATGCTAAAACTCTTGCGCAGGTGTTCATTGGGGAGATTGTGAGGCTTCACGGGGTACCCTCCGATGTGGTGTCTGATCGGGGGTCTCAGTTTGTGTCCAAGTTCTGGAAGGCGTTTTGTGCACGGCGGGGGATGCATTTGTCATTCTCATCGGCTTTTCACCCTCAGACCAATGGTCAGACGGAACGTATGAACCAGAGCTTGGAGACATATCTCCGGTGTTTTGTGTCAGAGAACCAGGAAGACTGGGCTTCTTTCTTACCTCTGGCAGAGTTTGCTCTTAATAATAGGCGGAGCGAGTCCACTGGTAAGTCCCCGTTTTTTGGGGCATATGGTTTTCACCCCCAGTTTTGTACTTTCAGTAGGGGGGGCTCTTCGGGGGTTCCTGAGGAGGAACGATTTTCCTCATCACTCGCTTCAGTATGGAGAGGGGTGCTGAAGAATCTGAATACTTTGGGGAACCGATACAAACGTATGGCTGATAGGAGGAGAGTGTCTGGTCCGGACCTAAGTGTGAACGATCGGGTATGGTTGTCTACCAGGAATATTAAACTTAAGGTTCCCTCCTGGAAACTGGGTCCCAGGTTCATCGGGCCGTACAGAATCAGTTCTATTATTAATCCGGTGGCATTCCGTCTTGACCTCCCCCCTACGTTTAAAATTCACAACGTGTTCCACAGATCGTTGCTTAAGAGGTATGTGGCGCCAGTGGTACCGTCACCTTTACCTCCCCCTCCAGTGGTGGTCAATGGTAACTTGGAGTTCTAGGTATCAAGGGTCATCGATTCACGTTTTAATCGCCGGTCCCTTCAGTACCTGGTTCATTGGAAAGGGTATGGTCCTGAGGAGAGGATGTGGATTCCTGCGTCGGATATTAACGCAGACCGATTAGTTCGGGCCTTCCACACGACTCACCCGGATAAACCTGGCCCTGAGGGTCCGGAGGCCCCTCGTAGAAGGGGGGGTACTGTCACGGGTGTGTCGCCACGAAGATCGTCACGATTACACAGCCTGACTTCTCGCAGCTGACTTTTTGGTGCTTTGTGTTTTCGGCAGTGAGGGAGTTAATTCTCTCTCTCTCTGTGCTAGACGAGGTCCAGCCTCGCCCAGCTGCAATCAATGCTGCTGTAGTGAGTCTCCTTCAAATGCCTGCTGGTCTGTTTGGGAAGTGTCGGTGAAAGCATTTCATACAGACTTACAGAGCGGATCGTGGTATTTGGAGTTTCTGAGATAAGTGTTTTTGGAGTGTTTTTTCCCTTCCTCGCTTTATCATTTATCTCCTTTCCCGTTGGTGTTCCCTCTGTTGTAGTTGTGTAGTTTTTGTATGCAAGGTGGTTTTGGTTTTTCCCTTGTACTGTCTCGTTCGTCTAAGTACTGTGTGTGGGCATATTATTACTTGTCCTCTTTTGTTGTGATCGGGGTCCTTCTCAGGACTAGATTACTTAGGTGCAGGGATCCTCAGGAGGTAGGGGTTACGCTGGCGGCCTGGACCTCTGTACCTTTAACAGTACCTCCAGGTTGAGGGATTAGTCAGGGCCCCAGCTTAGGGTCAGCTTAGGCCCCCTACCTCCAGTATACAGAGACAGCGTGACAGTTATAATCCGGAAAGTGTAACCTGAGGAACTTAACAACTATGAGTAAAACCTGAAGACTGCACCCCACTGTGTCCTTGAATTATTGCTGCGCCATCACCAGCCCTGCATTACACAGCACCAACATCTACTTTATTAATCATCACTGCACTGCCCTGGAGCTTAGCTCTGCCTGTGGAGAGCTGAACCAACTCTGCTGCGTCACCATCAGCTCCAAGGGATCGGCACCACAGCTGCGGCTCCATATAGCCGCATACCACAGGTGGCATCACGAACATTTAACTATAAAAACTATAAAATCCCCTTTTATTGACTGCCCTGGATCACGGACCGGGTCACTGCCACTGTGACATCCCCTGCACCGACCGGCCCGGCACCGAGTACCCCACCGCCCAAGGGGCGCGTCAACATCATGGTTGGAAGAATAGACGGAACACTACTAGTAAACCTATTTAGACCAAAGAATTATGGACTCTCCGAGGTGAAGCAGAACGGAGGAAGCAGAACGCGAAACACGCGTCAGGGGTTCCCTTTTTTTGCCCACCACTCAGGTTGTATACTTACCTAATATTTATTTGTTATCTTTTACCCCCGGTCTCTACCATTGATTTATTTCTTGAATATATGCTAAGCTTTGCACTGGATGGAGGACTATTTTTTTTTCAAGATCTCGTAGTATTTATATACACTGTTTTACACCAGGCATAGTTTTTCAGCACATGTATAGTATTGAGTCCAGCACTATTTTTATGGATGTGTAGGATTGTGACGCTCCCCCTGGGCCATGGGGTACTCGGCAGCCGGGCCTCTGGTTGCTGGGGGATATCACGGTAGCTGGCCCGGTCCGTGACCCAGGGCGGTCAGTAAAAAGGGGGTATTTATAAGGGTTTTAAGTGTTCGTGACGCCACCTGTGGAATGCGGCTAAGGGGTGCCGCCACTGCGGAGCAGTTCTCTGGAGCTGGTGTTACGGCAGCAGGGATGGTGTGGCTCTCCACAGGTAGAGCTAGCTCCAGGGCAGCGTGGGGTGTAATGGATGGTGGTGCAGGGGAGAGACGGCAGGATGGTCCCGGAGGAAAGACGGACACTCACACGGGGGTAAGCTTCAGTACCTTTACTGGTGATGTTGCAGGCATGGTCCAGGGTACTCCGGGCGAAGGGCGCACTTCTGGACTCTCCCCAGTGAGCGGGTATAGGGCCTCCTGATCCGTGGCTTTACTCACTAAGCTTCTGGCCTGCCTGGAACTAGGCCTAGCTTGGTTACTGTCTGTCTTTGCACCTGCTGACCTTGTGGTAAGGCCTTCTCTTGGAGATCACTCTCCCTGGAAGCTGGGGCCTCCTTGACTCCTAGCCCTGGTACTGTAGTCAGCGTTTGGTGAACCTGGGACCTGTAGTCCTCCAGGGGTTCCGGTGGTTCCTACTGGGTGTAAAGGGGTCCCTGTAGGCACGGACCCGGTGTCCGGTATATATCTTGGGGTGAGCCTGGTATGCTCCTCTGCCCCCTCGCTACTTCTTCCTTCTCCTCTCGCCTTCGGCCCATCTCAAGGCCCTCACTAGGCCTTCACACGTGCTGTAGGCCTTGGCTCGCCTAAGCACAGCAGCCAGCATGCTGCCTCTTCGCTGCTGAGCGTCAGCACGCTCTCTGCTCAACTCTGAGCTCTGTCCCTCTCTGTGTCTGAGAGACTAACTAACTCCAACTGCGCTGCCTGGCTCCATCTTCCCTTTATATATCCCTAACGGGCTCCCTCTGCTGGTCTGAGGTGGTAGGGTGGAGGTGTGTGAATGTGTGAGGGCCTCTTGTGGAGAAGTCCATCCATGCACCCTTCTGGGTTCTGTGGCACCAATGCACAGCAGGGCGCCACAATTGATTTCCACCTATGGATTTCATAGTGCGATGTACTCAACTGGTTGACAATTCGCTGTGGGTTTTTCCTGTTTGGTTAGAGCCTGCATCCCTTTTTAAGTGTTTTTATAATGTGTTTTGATTTATACCAATAAAATATATACCTTTTTGTATAATCGTGCCTATCTCTCCTAGTTTGCCGATAGCTTGATACTGTCAAGATAACGGCGGAGAAGACCCTGGTGGACCTATCTAGGCTTGCACAAGATATATCTTCCTACAGATCGTTCATCCATCAAGTCGCCATGGCCCGAGATCAAGCCAAAGGGCGTTAAAAAATATATATACATATATATATATATATATATATATTAAAGATTAACCAAACTAATTAATCATCAAGGATAGAGGGTCAGCATAGACCTCTATGAATCATGAAAATACGAGAAGACTCCAAAACATATATATCCTACAAACATATGGAGTCATAAAACCCACACATATAAGTAAAAAGTAATGTTTTTATTAGTTAACATAAAAAATCCAAAAATACATGAAGAGTAAAAATTAAAGAATAAAAAATGAGGTCCACATCGACGACTCAAACAAGAGGGAGGAAAATTCCATGAGAATCTTCTATTAAATCAATGACATTTAATATTAGGTTCATTATAGAGGTCGTAGTTTCTGTAACTCTATCATCCTAATTTAGAGGTCATGAACCTGAGACTTAAATCCCTTCCAGGTACATACTTTTCTCTTGAGTGTGGTGTTGTTATCCCCTGTGGTGGTTTTGCAGACAGTAGAATATACTTATCTTGTTTGCAAGAAACTATTAGTGAGGAAATCTATTTGCTAAGCACCCAGAGCATGTTTCCTTTCACAGACACTAATGGGATAGACAGAAGAGAGGAAATTAGAATATTCACACATTTTTCATTCTGTACTGGGAATCTTGATAGAGCGTTTCTTAGAGAAAAATGTAAAAAATAATCAAAGAACTCTAAAATGTGCCAAAGTGACATAGTTTAAAGAGATAGGCCACTACTTTTTTATTGATGGTCTAGCCCATGGATAGGTCATCAAGATCTGATAGTTGAGGGAGTGATATCCGGCACCCCCAGGGATCAGCTGCCTCCAGCATCAGTCGGAAGTTCTCTGATGAAAAAAGAAAAGAGACGTTCCCTGTGTGATATCGCTACCTTAAGGTGAGGATGGACTGAAAAATGAGTTGCTCACCTGTGCGGGTTGTGTGCGGCGCATCTACGGTAAAAGTGGAATTAGATTCAATATGGGGCTGCTGCTGGAGTCACACCTGAAGGGTGGGTAACAAGGTACATGGAGAGGAGGAGAGGGGTGGTGGATACTGTGCTTCCAAAAGTATTCCAAGCCATGAGGATAAAAAACAGGTTTATTCATGCAACATGTTTTAGAGTACATTTAATTCCTTCCTTCTCCCTCCACTTTACAGGGTTCGGAGGTGATGTATTCACAACATGTCATCAATTATCACTGAGCTATAATTAAAAACAATTAATAATATGTTTATGAAGTAGCGTGACATGCAGAAGTAGTGCTGTTGCTTCAAAAGTATCCAGCAACTGTTACAAATAACACAAGCACAGGAGACAGGAAGTGTTGTGCTTCAGAAGCATCCAGCAACTAGAGGGGTTAACACAGTCACAGGAGACAGGGAGTGTTTTAGAAGAGCCCCAGGGGAATTGTGGGGAACTTGTTATTGTAGTCTGGTTGAAGCCGAAGGGAAAGGTGGTGTGTTATCTGTATCTGACAGAAGACAACTGAACAGGATTCAGATCAGGAGAGAAACTAAACACAGGTCAGATAAACTTCCTGATCTAACAGTGTAGAGTATTATCCAGGAGGACTGGAAGGAATTGTGTCACAGGGATCATCTCCCTCATCAAACCCTCCCCTCCTCCATCTCCATGCAGGATAAAGAATGCTGTGCACTATTGTGTCCTTGTGAAGGAAAAGCCTGTGGTTGTGTATGCATAGAAGTGTGCTGCTAAGAGATCTAATCTATGCTGAATTATGCTACTGAAGAGACTCTAATACTGTGCCTTGTGAAGAAACTACTGTATTGTTACTGGAGCCGGTTGCTCAAGAAACTCAGACTGTACTGTAATGAAGATTGTTGCTGTAATATCCTTGAATTGCACTGGCCGTGCTTCAGATTAAACTCCACAGTTAAACTGTTGAAAAAGACTCTTGTCAGATGTGTCTGGTCAGCAATTGAATCTATCGTGTGCCTGAGAGAAGCTGCAGCCTATGGTCGCCCTGAGTAACGGTCCCCCCAGGATTCTAAAGAATTCATGAAACCCGTCTCGCCCTATCTGAACCTAGCGGCGTGCGTGTAGCAGTAGCCATTAACCTTTTCTATCCTTATGGCTTGGAATACTGTCGGCAGCGCCCGGGATCCACCACCCCTCTCTAAATAGTGCTTATAATGAAGTATTGTTTCAAAGCCCCGATAGGATCAATTGGACAAGTATGAAGCACCAGGTACAATTCTGCTGAAGGTTTCAAGCCCCAAGTTATTGTGGATAGCTGTGAGCATCTCAAGAGCTAAACCTCCAGTAATTGTTGGTGTAGAACCCACAACCGGTGCATTAGAAAATGGAGAATGGCTAAATGTAACGAATTCCACTCGTAATAGCTGTGATTGTAGGTCATTTCTATATATGAATATTTGTTGCATGCAATGCAATTTGACCCACATTTAAGGATATTATAGATTTGGCACCGTTAATACCAACTATGTTATTGGAACGTAAAGTTTAATCTTCACCATGCTTTCCAAAAACATTTCATGGTCATGGTCATGGTCATGCCATGAGTAAGAACTTTTCGTTCGAATCTTGTAGCTTTTTGATCCCTACTTCCCAATACATATTTGTCTGTATATTGAATTTTTAACTAGAATGAAATAAAGATTTTTTGGATTTTAAAGAAAAGCTGGAGCTTTTGATGACCAGATGGCCAACAGGTTCCTTGTGCTTTACCAGATATGGACGGATGGTTGGACATCAAATCATAATTTTGGGTAAGAACTAAACATCTCGTTTTTGGAACCACATTCCAAAAATATATGAAAAATTGGAAGTCCTTTAATTGCTGCAGTCACACCCAATAGTTTATACTAGAAGTTCATAAGGTTTTAGAGTTAGCAACCATGGGGGCTAGAGTATGGCAGAATAAGGAATTCATCACATTTCTCCAGAACTGGGTTTTCTAGTAATACTGTTTCATTTAAACTACTAACATGTCTTAAAGTTGGCTGAGTGACAGGTATATTTAGTAGCCTACCGTTCGCTATTCATGTCTTGCGTTGTAGCTGACAGCGTTGTTCATGACTAATGCACTATATGGCTACGCTATGGGAATTGGATGCATTGTACTCCTGTCTTCGTGTTTATATAAGTAGGATTAGATACAGAAGCTTTTATTATATAAGCTTTATTGCACATAGGTGGTGTGAAAAAAAGAGATGAATTTGTAATATAGAAACTCTACTGAAGAATCTTTTATCATTTTTTTTCCTGGATGGAAAATGGACCGTCAAACTCTAACCCTACGTTTTTCCTTCCATGGGTCTGGTAGGTAAGGAGACAATAAAGTTTTGTTGTTTTTATGCTTAAAACCTCAACTTTGATGTCCAAAAATATGGTAATGTCATAGCGTATAAACATATGTGAATCAAAGAAGTTTATGGTTATCTGATTTTTAGAATCAGTGTACTCTATGCACTCCCACTGAGCACTACTTTGAAGGGGCCATGTTGTCCCCTTCTTTGTTTGGTAGGCAGATCCATACTTTTAGTAGCAGCTGTGTCTGGTATTATACATTTATTATAGCTTCATCTCCTTCAAGTAATTGGTAAACAGGAAAGGGAACGTGGCTCCTTCAAAACACTGATTTTTGAGGGTACTGAGTATAAGATCCTCAATGCTCTAATGTTGAGGGTCTACTCTAAGGGAAAATAAAATAAAAATTACTGTAGGAATTGTTTCATATAGGTCATGTTACAAAAAATAAAATATGTGTATTTGGTATCTTATAACCACCTATTTACAGAGACTATCTAAGAAAATTACATGGATTATTATTTTCTTAAATTTCTAAGGTTCAGGGTGGAAGGTTCTCATGAAGACCAGCCTTGACCATATTTATTGTTTTTACTTATATAGCGCCATCAAATTCTGCAAATATTTACAGACTTCATCATCACTGTCCCCATTTGGGGCTCACAATCTAAATTCCCTATTTGTATGTGACGCGCCCCTGGGCCTGTGTCGCGCTGCGGTGCGCACGCGGGAGCTTACCCGGAGCCGGATCCGTGGAGGGTTGTAATCTCGTGGCGGTGACCCGGTCCGTGCCCAGGGAGTCAAACTAGACGGCAGTCTATTAGTAGTAAATAGTTGATGACTACGCCACCCGTTGAGTGCAGCCAGGAAGCTGCTGCTGCAGGGCAGACCGCTGAGGCCGGTGGTAGGATTGTGCAGCGTGATAGTATAACCCCCAACGGGAGGGGTATGGCCTCAGGGCAGCCGACGTGGATGATGGGGGTAGCAGGAACCACTCAGAGACGGTACGGTGTAGTTCAGGGTCTTTACTGGTAACAACGACAGACCCTCCCGGAGTACTTGCTAGCAAACGGGGCCTGGTCAGTCTTTGAGCAGATGGGATCTCCCCTGGCCAGGCGTAGTTGTAGGCCTCCCAAACTGACTGTACTCTTCTGGCTACCTTGCTAGAAGCTGATGTAAGTAGCCCACGTCCCTGAGTGTACCGTGTGGTGCTCACCCGTATGGCCGGTGACTCGGGGCCTTCTAATGGCTTCCGCTCCACGATGGCGGTGCTGGTCCCACGCGTGTGACCGTGCCTTCAGGCTTCTGGGCCAGAGGACCTGAAATCCTCTGCCCGACGGATTCTGCTGCTGGGTAGGAGTTAGTCCTCACAGCCTCGGACTCCGGGTCCGGTAAAGAATCTTCTTAGTCAGGGCGAGCTCTGTAGCTGCCAGCCCCTGACTCCTTGTAACTCTGCTGTTTCCTATGCTGCTTCTCTTCTCCACTCTCCTTGTCTGACTCACCCTGCCTCAGCCCCGGGTTTATACAGGGGAAGTTCTTCCCCTCCCAAGACTGGGCAGGAGGTGTGGCATGCACAGGATCCCTGACCAAAGGACCTCCCACCTGCTCTCAGACATAATATCTCTATCACTGTGGCAACCAGACCCCTGGGGTGTCACATTCCCCCCTAGTGAAATTTAGTACTCCGGGACTAAACACATTTAGAAAAACATAACAAAGTATAACAATAACAATACTATAAGAAAAACACATAAGATGGTTACGGCGTGTCCGCAACCGGATGCAGTCTTTGAAGAAAAGCAAAGGTGTCCATTTCACCAACACAGGGAGACGTAACCAGGTAGGGGTCTGTCCTACCCCGAGTCCTTAACAGTCTCTAGTCCATCCTGGGTTACGCTCCAACTATATACAAGGATTCCCGGTAAATCCACCAAGGTTTCCTAAAAATAACTAGAAACACAAAATTATACACAAGCAACAAGACACAGAAAAACATAGATAAAACAATTTATACACTTTAAATTCTCCAGCGTGCGGGTAACTGGCCTCTAGTGGCCCGAGTGGACCTACGGAGCTGACTGTCTGGCCCTGAACTACAGGGTGTAGGAGCTGTCAAGGGTAAACTGGGCAGCTGTCTACCGGCTCTTTGTCTCACTAGGGGTACGGCAGGCTCACTATAAGCAGAGGGTTGATTCTCCTGTTCTGCTTGTGTGGAGTCTTCTGCCTCCTGGACCGGCTGTTCTTCCAGCTCTACCCGTTGCTCCGTAGGTTCTTGGGATGATGGTTGGAGGAAGGTGAGTACGGGTACCACAACTGCACCATTGACTTGAGTCCAAGACTGAGGAAAGTCCCCGAGCACGGTACTAACCATATCTTCCCTTTCTTCCACGGGTCGATGGTCTTCTTGTTCCTCTTCAGGGTTCCTCAGTTGTTCGGGACACTTCTTCAGGTGGTCCCGGGATACAATGGCTGTGGTTTCCCCTCCGTCTTTACTGATGGTACAGACCTTCGGGTTCTCGTGGCTTGAGGGCAGTACGGTGTACGGGTCCTTCTCCCACTGGTCGTCCAACTTGTGGAGCCGTCTCTTCCTCTTCAAGACCTGCTCTCCGGGTACCAGGGGAACAGCGGGAGCATACTGGTTGTAAGTTTTCTCTTGTCTTTCCCTAGCCTGACAGAGACTTCGCTCCACGCTCTCCTGTACTCTCCGGTACTGCTGCTGCCTCTCTGTGTCCCAGTCTGTTTCTGGTGAAGTGTCCTCGGGGGTCAGGACTCCCATTTCCAGGTCAACAGGTAACTTACCAGGTCTTGCCCTCATTAGGTAAGCCGGGGTACAGTTGGTGGAACCTACCGGGATGTGGTTGTATAGGTCCACCAGATCGGGCAACTTTTCAGGCCACAGACTGCGTTCTTCCAGGGGCAACGTTTTTAGAAGATCCATTACCACCTGGTTCATTTTTTCACAAAGTCCATTAGTCTGCGGATGGTAGGGTGTCGTCCTTATCTTCCGGCAGCCATACAGATTGCAGAATTCCTGAAAGACCTCCGCTTCAAAGGCAGGTCCCTGGTCCGTCAGCACTTGGTCCGGGTACCCGTGTGGACGGCAGAAGTGCTGCTGGAAGGCTCTAGCTGCTGTTTGAGCCGTTAAGTCCTTGACGGGGACGACAACCAAGAACCGGGAGTAATGATCCACGATGGTTAACGCGTAGACGTAGCCACTTCTGCTTGGGGTCAGTTTTACATGATCCAAGGCTACCAGTTCCAACGGTTGCCGGGTGACGATGGACTGCAGGGGAGTCTTCTGGCTGGCTCGGTCCTTCCTTCTCAGGTTGCACGGGCCACAATCTCTGCACCACTTCTCGATGGTTCCCCTCATGCCTACCCAGTGGAACCGCTCGCGCAGCAGGAACTCCAGCTTTTTCCACCCAAAGTGTCCAGCTCCGTCGTGGTATGCCTCCATCACCATGGCTGCGTCTCTTCGTGGCACCACTACTTGCCAGAGTAATTCATGCGTCCGGGAGTTAACCATTCTGCGGCACAACTTCCCTTTGTAAAGGAACAGTCGACTCTTCTCTGCCCATAGTTGTTTGGCTTCCTCCGGAGCGTCTGGTTCAAGGCGAGCCTCCGGCCGAGTCAGCATCTCCTTCACCAGTCGGACGGCAGGGTCGCTGTCTTGCGTTTCCGCCCAGTTGTAGTGGGGTAAGGGGTTCAACGTAGCAGCCTGCTTACTCCTTACCCGGTGGGAATACTGAATAGTCCCATGACGGTGGAACGCAGGGAGTTCAACTTCTTCCAGTCCCTCCGGATCTTCTCCTCCGTCCGGCAGGTTGGGCATCCTGGACAGGGCGTCCGCGTTGGTATTGGAGCGTCCTGCCCGGTATTTAATTGTGAACTCGTAGTTGGACAGACGGGCCATCCACCTCTGCTCCAGGGCACCGAGTCTTGCCGTGTCCAGGTGTGTCAGCGGGTTGTTATCCGTGTACACGGTGAACCGGGAAGAAGCGAGGTAATGCTTAAAGCGCTCAGTGATTGCCCATACTACGGCCAGGAACTCTAACTTAAATGAGCTGTAATTCTCGGGGTTCCTTTCGGTGGGTCGCAGTTTTCGGCTGGCGTAGGCGATTACTCGTTCCTTCCCCTGCTGGATCTGGGACAGTACGGCTCCTAGCCCGATGTTACTGGCGTCGGTGTAGAGGATAAAGGGCTGGCTATAATCCGGGTACGCCAGGATTTCGTCCCCCGTGAGGGCCATCTTCAGCTGGCGGAAGGACTCTTCTTCCAGCTCTTCCCATTTGAAGGGCGGCTTCTGGTTCTTGGCCTTCCGGGACTGGCCTATCAGGAGGTCCTGCATAGGTGCTGCCTTTTTGGTGAAACCGGGAATAAACCTTCGGTAGTAGCCTACCAACCCGAGGAACTGCCGCACTTCTTTTACGCTGGAGGGGCTTGGCCATCCCTTAATTGCGGTGATCTTATCGGGGTCGGGAGCCACTCCGTCAGCGCTCACCACGTGTCCCAGGTACTGCACCTTTGGTTTCAGGAGGTGACACTTGGAGGGTTTCACCTTTAGGCCGTAACTCGCCAGAGCCTCGAACACTTCCGCCAGGTGTTTCAGGTGGTCCTCATACGTCTTGGAATATACGATGACATCGTCCAGGTACAATAGGACCGTCTCGAAGTTTCTGTGGCCCAGACAACACTCCATTAGGCGTTGGAAGGTTCCTGGTGCGTTACAGAGTCCGAACGGCATGCAGGTGAACTCGCTAAGTCCCATCGGGGTGGTGAATGCGGTCTTCTCCCGGTCCGCCTCTGCTACAGGAACCTGCCAGTACCCGCTAGTGAGATCCAAGGTAGAGAAGAAGTTAGCAGATCTTAAAGCAGCCAATGACTCCTCTATCCTTGGTAAGGGGTACGCATCCTTGTGTGTGATACGGTTGATTTTCCGGTAATCTACACACATCCTCATGGTGTTGTCTTTCTTTTTGACTAAAACTAATGGGGCTGCCCAGGGGCTACAACTATCCCGGATTACCCCAGCCTCCTTCATATCTCTAAGCATCCCCTTGGCGTGTTGGTAATGTGCAGGGGGTACGGGTCGATACCTCTCTTTTATGGGAGGATGATCTCCCGTGGGGATGCGATGTTCTACCCCCTTGACTCGCCCGAAGTCTAACGGGTGTTTACTAAACACTCTCTCATACTCTTGAACCACCCGATAGACTCCTTGTTTCTGATGTGAGGGAGTGGAGTCAGTACCCAAATGTAGTTGCTGACACCAGTCCTCCATGTCTTTCTTAGAGCCGTTACCTTCCTCCGGGTGAGATGGAGGCAAGGGTTCCACAGATTGTATAGAACTTTGATTAGTGGTATATAATTTGGCTAGCGTGGCATACCGGGGCAGGTACACTTCCCTCTCCCCGATATTTATTATGCGAATGGGCACCCTCCCATGGCGTACATTGACCACCCCCCGTGCTGTCAAAATGGTGGGCCTACTGTCTGAGTAAACTGGTTCTACCATTGCCTGGTAATCTCTACCTCTCAGACCAATAGCTGCCCGGCACCAAATCATCATTTCACTTTTTGGGGGCATGGCAATAGGAAAAGGGTCACACATTCTTACGCTACCAATCTCACCGCCGGAGAGTTCCACTTGTTGCCGTTGCATCAGTGCCCGGATCTCTTTCTGGAGCACCCGCTGCTCGCCGGAGCTGGCATTCTTGGCAACCTGCTGTAAAAGGAAAATCACCTCTGCAAGACAATTTTCAATTACATTAGTTCCTAGAGTTATTTTTGGGTGACTCTCATGTTTATCGATATCTACAATGATCAGTCCCTGTGCGGCCAGTTCGACTCTACCAATTTTGATGGTCACCTCTTTAAATCCGATCTGTGGCACGGGCTGACCATTGCTGGCGATGATACTCAAGTCGTCGTCGGGGTAGCGGGTAATATCCGAGTCATTCCAGTACTGCTTGAAGAGCACGTACGGGATGGTGGTGACCTGTGACCCGGTGTCCAGTAGGGCACTCATGGGAATGCCATCCAGTACCACAGGCAAGACTGGACGTCCTCCCACATATCTGTCGCGCCAGTTCGATGGGCCTGGTGATCTTTTTCCTGGGGGTTGGCCCTCTACCCCAGGTTGTGCCCGTTTAAAGAACAGTACCTTGCCATATGTCCGGGTTGATTGCAGCGGCGGCAGATGGGTCGTCCGTCCTCACTGTATCGGTCACTGGGTCTTCCTCTGGCCGGTGGGGTCCTCCTTGGTCGACGCCACGGGATGTCCTCCGGTCCGGATGCCAGCTGGATCTTCCCTGGGGTGGAAACCTGTAAAGACTGCACAGTTCGGGTTAGCGCAGCAACGCTCTTAGCTAGCTCTTGGACCTGATGGTGTAGGTCTGGAGCCGGGTCATTGTCCAAAGCCTGCGCATCAGCTCCCACAGGCCCTGCTGACAAGGGCGCCGCCTCCTGGTAGTAAGTGGTAGTGGGGCGTCTGTGGGTCACAACGCCACCTGGTGCCGGTTCTCGGAGCACCCGGATGGCTCTGTCCTTGAACTGTGCAAAGTCCAGATGGGGATCCTGTAAGGCCATTGCCCGCAACTGGGTTCGGTGGGCATTGCAATATAAACCCTCTATAAATTGTTCAGTCAACAGCCTGTCCTCGTTTCCCACCCCATCAGGGTCGGTCTGCTTTATGGCCCTCAGGGCCTCTTGTAGGTTTAGTGCATAGTCCCTTATACTCTCATGCGCTCGCTGCTTGCACCCGTAGAATCTAAGCTTAATCTCGGCTGAGGTGCGGGTATCAAAGGTGTCCTTCAGCCGGGTTAGTATCCCTGCGACAGTCTTCCTCCCAGGTGGCCAGGATTTTACTTCCCTTTTGGCTGCCCCGGTTAGTTGGGCCACCAGGATGCTCACTTTTTGCTCTTCTGTGAGGGGGTACACCTGGAAGAGGCTATCCAGCTTTTCTCTAAAGTCATGCAGGGTATGTGACTCCCCTGAGTACTGGGGTAGCCAAGCTGCTCCCGGGATATAGGGCATGGTGAAGGGCATAACTGCAGCAGCGGTAGCGCTGGCGGGGGTTGAGGCAGTGAAGCTCTCCTCCGTATCCGACATCTTCCTCCCCCCTAGTGGACCGTGGCCTACCTTGCGATGATCCTCTTCCGTAGGCCGTGGCTCCGCAGTGGATCGTCAGGGTTGAGGACCTTCCGTCGCGCTCCTGTGACGTCGGCGTCTCCTGGGCTCCTTCCAGGACCTTACGCAACGTCCGGACGTGAGGCGGGGCTTCAGTTCTCGCGCGCTTTCGGAGTCCACGCCCCTCTTCTTCCCGCGCGGCGTCCTCAAGATGGCGTCCAATGGCGGGAAAACTCCACGGATGGCGGGAAGAAGGTCGAAGATGGCGCCGGATGGCGGGAAAACTTCGCGGATGGCGGGAAGAAGGTAGAAGATGGCGCCGGATGGCGGGAAACCTTCACCACTGGTAAGTTTGAACAGTCTTTGCTTTTCAGGGACGCAGTACCCGGTGGTTGCGGGCACGAAATCCTGCCGACTACGCCAAAGTTGACGCGCCCCTGGGCCTGTGTCGCGCTGCGGTGCGCACGCGGGAGCTTACCCGGAGCCGGATCCGTGGAGGGTTGTAATCTCGTGGCGGTGACCCGGTCCGTGCCCAGGGAGTCAAACTAGACGGCAGTCTATTAGTAGTAAATAGTTGATGACTACGCCACCCGTTGAGTG
This sequence comes from Phyllobates terribilis, assembly GCF_046119375.1. Taxonomy (NCBI): domain Eukaryota; kingdom Metazoa; phylum Chordata; class Amphibia; order Anura; family Dendrobatidae; genus Phyllobates; species Phyllobates terribilis. The sequence continues at coordinate 157,778,684 of NW_027362772.1, forward strand.
CAGCCAGGAAGCTGCTGCTGCAGGGCAGACCGCTGAGGCCGGTGGTAGGATTGTGCAGCGTGATAGTATAACCCCCAACGGGAGGGGTATGGCCTCAGGGCAGCCGACGTGGATGATGGGGGTAGCAGGAACCACTCAGAGACGGTACGGTGTAGTTCAGGGTCTTTACTGGTAACAACGACAGACCCTCCCGGAGTACTTGCTAGCAAACGGGGCCTGGTCAGTCTTTGAGCAGATGGGATCTCCCCTGGCCAGGCGTAGTTGTAGGCCTCCCAAACTGACTGTACTCTTCTGGCTACCTTGCTAGAAGCTGATGTAAGTAGCCCACGTCCCTGAGTGTACCGTGTGGTGCTCACCCGTATGGCCGGTGACTCGGGGCCTTCTAATGGCTTCCGCTCCACGATGGCGGTGCTGGTCCCACGCGTGTGACCGTGCCTTCAGGCTTCTGGGCCAGAGGACCTGAAATCCCCTGCCCGACGGATTCTGCTGCTGGGTAGGAGTTAGTCCTCACAGCCTCGGACTCCGGGTCCGGTAAAGAATCTTCTTAGTCAGGGCGAGCTCTGTAGCTGCCAGCCCCTGACTCCTTGTAACTCTGCTGTTTCCTATGCTGCTTCTCTTCTCCACTCTCCTTGTCTGACTCACCCTGCCTCAGCCCCGGGTTTATACAGGGGAAGTTCTTCCCCTCCCAAGACTGGGCAGGAGGTGTGGCATGCACAGGATCCCTGACCAAAGGACCTCCCACCTGCTCTCAGACATAATATCTCTATCACTGTGGCAACCAGACCCCTGGGGTGTCACATATGTTTTTGGAGTGTGGAAGGAAAGTGGAGTACCCGGAGGAAATCCACGCAAACATGAGAAGGACATACAAACTCCTTGGAGATGTTGTCCTGGGAGGGATTTGAACTCATGACCAGTGTTCACCACCAAACCACCATGCTGCCCATACGGACATATGGATGTCATAGAAGTTGGCCTCTCATTTGGAACTTCCCAACATGGATTTGATCTGGGCATGTATTACAGAGAGCGGCCTCAATGTCATACTACTTTCCCATTTCTGCCAATACACAAAAAATATGTAGCTAGTAAGGACTTCTCTTGGAAGAATTATCCATTTACCAATATTGCTTGAAGCTGGATTGATAGCCTTCAGTGAATTGCTGTGGTGTTTGCAATGTGACAACCCATTTTGTGGCTTTCAATGCTAAATCAACATTAATCAAACATCTCTTGGATGACCCCAACGGGGTGAATTTTACTTACAACCAATGGGTAGCTTTTTCTACAGCACCATTGTTAATTTGTCAATATCATTACACACAACACCGATGTCCTACCTGAAAGCATCTAATTCACTTTAACACCTCTAAGACACGGAAATGGCAATCTAGATTATCTTTTGGTTGTGGGGCAGGCACCCCAGATACTAAAAGGAAACTGTCAGTGGGATCAACCCAAACCATCTATATGGGCAAGCAGTTTATAGGAAGCTGAATAAAATGATACTTTGATATCTGTGATCCGATATCTTATTCCTGAGAAATCCATGTTTTTCTTAATATGTAAATGAGCTGTTAAGATCTATGGGCCGGACACAGATCTACCTGAGAATCTTCCTTCGGAGCTTATTGTAAATGACAGGGGGTATCGCCAGTGTAAGACATGTAGATCAGGAGAGCATACTGTCAGTCATTATATGTCTAAGGCTGTGTGCCCACTATGCGTTTTTTAAGCGTTTCCACAGCGGCAATTCAGCTGCAGAAACGCTTAAAAAACGCTTGTGCACATGCTGCGGAAATTTCCGCTGCGGATTATCATTGCGGAAAAAAACGCAGCACTACCAGTTATTTTGCGGAATCGCGGCCATTGACTTGCATTGAATCGCATGATACCCGCATCACTACATGTGTATATGCGGATATCATGCGGTTAAATGTGCAGATGGTACCCGGGTCTGGAGACAAAGGAGACTCTCATCAAGTCCCTGGTACCATACTACCTGTAAAAAAAAAGAATGACAGGGGGTATCACCAGTGTAAGACATGTAGATCAGGAGCGCTTCCGCAAGCGCTTGACAACCCGCATGCGGAAATGCAAGTGAAGAACGCTTCACATCCGCTTTTCCCTGGCAGGAAAAACGCATGTACAATCCGCATGTACAATCCGCATATGTTTTTTCTGCCAGGGAGATGCACCTGTTCTGCCGTCACATGCTGTGACCACCTGCCTGCTAGCCAAGAGACTTCTACCTGCTCTGCCGTCACATGCCGTGACCACCTGCCTGCTAGTCAAGAGACTTCTTCCATCACGTACCGTGACCACCCGTCAGCTAACCCCGAGATTGCTGCCTGCCTGTTGTGTCCACCTGCTATACCGGTCAGTCCCAGCTATCTGACCAGTGGGAGCCACCTGCTCTTTTACAAGGTCGTCCCCAGAGTAGCACCTGCACCTCTGGCTCCCTCCTTGTTCCAAGGCACAGAGGTTCCACCACCTGGACCCGTTACAGTTTGCTCGGGCCATGGAACCCGGTGGCACCCAAGCTCCCTCGCTCTCTGACCTGTTCCACGAAGTCTCCCGTCAGATATCCCAACAGGAATCCATCCTGAACCACCTGCGTAATGTCAACTCCCGCCTGGACACACTGACTGCTCCACCAGGACCTGCCTCCAGTCGTATGACTCACGCCCCGGCAGCGCCGCTGCCCATCAATACCATGGTACCCGGTCCGGGTCCCCGGCTCTCTGCACCGCCTCGTTTTGGTGGAGACCCCGCCTTGGCTCGAGGCTTCATTAACCAGTGCACCCTGCACTTTGAACTCTTGGCACATCACTTTACCACCGACTGGGCCAAAGTGGCCTTCATCATGTCCCATCTCACTGGGGAAGCACTGGCTTGGCTAAATCCCCTGTGGGAGAGAGGGGATCCCCTGGTATCCAACTTGTCAGCTTTCCTCACTGCTTTCCGGAAAGTCTTCGATGAACCGGGACGAAAGACCTCGTCAGCCTCCTCTCTGCTACGTCTCCGCCAAGGGAGTCTCACCGTGGGCCAATATGCCATATGGTTCCGTACCCTCGCTTCTGAGCTTGCCTGGGATAATGAGGCCCTGGTGTCCGTCTTCTGGGAGGGCCTCTCCGGTCGGGTTAAAGACGAACTTGCCGGTCGGAACATTCCAACCACCCTGGATGACTTGGTGACACTAGCAACCCGGATTGACATCCGGTTCCAGGAACGTACCAAAGAGACCACCCATGAGAGGAGGTTTCCCCATCTTGCTCCTACTTTCCAGAGACCTGTCTCTTCATCTGTCACTTCCCGGGCGCATTCACCCGAGCCCATGCAGATCAACCAGACCAAGATGGTCAAATCTCGCCAAGAGTCACGCCGAGCCGAGGGGATCTGTTTCTATTGTGGCAGTAAAAAGCACCTGATCCGTTCCTGCCCGGAGAAGCCGGAAAACTCCAGTGTCTAGGTCTGCTTGGACAGGTCGTCCTAGACAAAAGTAAGCCCTCTCCATCTCTAACCTTGTCTGTCTCTATCTCCTGGGGAGAGAATCGCCACTTTGAAATCGCCCACCTGGACTCTGGAGCTGCTGGAAACCTCATCTCCCAGTCTTTGGTAGAGAGATACCGTATTCCCACCAAGCCCCTGGCTGAACCATTGTCAGTCGCCTCCGTGGATGGAAGGCTTCTCCCGGTGACCATCCTGCTCGTCACTGAACCCATAACACTGCAGGTGGGAATGCTGCACTCTGAGGAAGTCTCATTCCATGTGCTGTCCGGACTCTCTCACTCCCTATTGCTTGGTCTACCCTGGCTACAGATACATGAACCCGTATTGAACTGGCGATCCGGTGAAGTACTCCGATGGGGACCAGACTGCCATAAGACCTGCCTGGTTCCGGTCCGCCCAGCTCGCCCTCCGCCTACTCCAGCTAATCTACCCGGTCTCCCGGCTCCATACTGGCCCTATGCGGACGTCTTCGGTAAAAAGGAAGCAGAGACGTTGCCACCCCATAGGCCATATGATTGCCCGATCGACCTGGTACCTGGCGCCACTCCGCACCGTGGGCGTATCTACCCATTGTCTGCGGCCGAATCCTGGGCCATGTTTGAATACATTGAAGAGAATCTGGCTAGGGGATTTATTCAAAAATCTACCTCCCCGGCTGGAGCTGGATTCTTCTTTGTCAAAAAGAAAGACGGCTCGCTACGTCCCTGTATTGACTATAGAGGACTCAATCAAATCACGGTAAAAAACAAATACCCCCTGCCGCTCATCTCCAAGTTGTTTGATCACCTCAAAGGCGCCAGGATCTTCTCCAAGCTGGATCTTCGGGGAGCATATAACCTGGTCCGTATCCGTCAAGGAGATGAGTGGAAGACAGTATTCAATACCCGGGACGGTCACTATGAGTACCGTGTGATACCCTTCGGTCTCTGCAATGCTCCCGCCGTCTTTCAAGAACTGGTCAACGACATCTTCCGCGATCTCCTGTACTCCTGCGTGGTGGTATACCTGGACGATATCTTGGTCTTCTCTCCGGATCTCCCCACACACCGGAGGGATGTTCGTCAGGTCCTGCTTAGGCTCAGGCAGAACCACCTCTATGCCAAGTACGAGAAGTGCCTCTTCGACCAGACCTCCCTTCCATTCTTGGGCTATGTTATCTCCCAGACAGGCTTGCGAATGGATCCCGAAAAGCTCTCTGCTGTCCTGAGGTGGCCCCGTCCGGAGGGGTTGAAGGCAATACAGCGATTCCTGGGCTTCGCCAATTACTATCGTCTCTTCATCCCACACTTCTCGTCCCAGACTACTCCCATATCTGCGCTCACCCGTAAGGGGGCTAATCCCAAGGTATGGTCGCCCGAAGCCGAGGAGGCCTTTCTTTCCTTAAAGAAAGCCTTCGCCTCTGCCCCAGTCCTGCACTGTCCGGACTGTAATAAACAATTCTACCTGGAGATTGATGCCTCCTCCTCCGGAGCCGGAGCGGTACTCACCCAAAAATCTTCTACCAGGAGAATGGTAACCTGCGGCTTCTTCTCCAAAATCTTCTCCTCGTCTGAGCGCAACTACTCCATAGGAGACCGAGAATTGCTAGCCGTCAAATTGGCGCTGGAGGAGTGGCGTTACCTGCTTGAGGGGGCTCTATACCCGGTGATCATCTACACGGATCACAAAAATCTGGCATCTCTCCAAAATGCCCAGAGACTTAATCCGCGTCAGGCCCGGTGGTCTTTGTTTTTTGCCCGCTTCGACTTCATCTTACATTTCCGCCCGGCGGACAAGAATGTCAAAGCTGATGCCTTGTCCCGATCCTTCCTGTCCTCCGATCAAGAGGAGGAGCCTATGCACATCATCGACCCCTCCAAGGTGATGAATGTGGCCCCCTTGGATCTGACTCGTCTTCCACCCGGTAAGACGTTTGTAGCTGTACCAGATCGTGAGAAGGTTCTTCGCTGGGGTCATTCTTCTAAACTAGCTGGCCATGCTGGCCAAAAGAAGACCTTCCTGCTCATTACCCGGCATTACTGGTGGCCTACCCTGCGTAAGGATGTTGTAGACTTCGTCACGGCCTGTTCGTCTTGTGTCCGCAACAAAGTTCCCAGACAACTACCAGCCGGTCATCTTCTGCCCCTTCCCGTACCCGCTGCTCCATGGCAGCACATTGCTATGGACTTTATCACCGACCTTCCTGTTTCTGCCGGGTGTACAGTCATTTGGGTGGTCGCTGACCGCTTTTCTAAAATGGCCCACTTCATTCCCCTGCCTGGTCTCCCATCTGCACCCGAGCTGGCTAAGGACTTTATCCGCCACATTTTCCGTCTCCATGGCCTACCCCTCCACATCGTGTCGGATCGAGGGGTTCAGTTCACCTCATGCTTCTGGAGAGCCACATGTAAGCTGCTGGACGTCACCCTGGATTTCTCCTCCGCTTACCACCCACAGTCCAATGGTCAAGTGGAGCGGATCATTCAGATCCTTACCAGCTACCTCCATCACTTCGTTAATGCCCACCATTCCGATTGGGTGGACCTCCTACCTTGGGCCGAGTTCTCTTATAATAACCATGAGAGCGAATCCTCTTCCAAGTCCCCGTTCTTTATAGTTTGTGGCCAACATCCCCGGATTCCGGTTCCCGTCTCCGCTTCTGTGGACAACCCTGCTGCGGAGTCTCTTGTCAGCGAATTTTCTACCATTTGGGAGAGTACTAGGTCCACTCTTCTTCTGTCTTCCGAGCGGATGAAGAGATATGCTGATAAGAGACGTCTGGATCCGCCTCTATTTCGTCCAGGAGACAAGGTCTGGCTCTCCTCCAAACATGTGCGGCTCAAAGTACCCTCCTACAAGTTGGGCCCTCGATTCATCGGTCCTTTCGAAGTCCTCAGGCAAATTAATCCAGTAGCCTACAAATTAAAACTCCCGGCCATCCTACGCATTCCCAACTCCTTCCACGTATCTCTCCTCAAACCCGTTATCCTTAACACTTTTTCCAACAATCTAGGTACTCCTCCTGCTCCGGTTTCTGCTGAGGACGTCTTTGAGGTAGAGAGTATTCTGGCCACCAAAAGGGTAAGGGGGAGAACTTTTTTTCTGGTGGATTGGAAGGGGTTTGGTCCTGAGGAGAGAACATGGGAACCCAGGGAGAACATCAACGTCCCGCTTCTTCTTGAGAAATTTCTCTCTGGCCTAAAAAAGGGGGGGCCTAAAGGGGGGGGGGTACTGTAGCATCGGCGTCTCTGCCCACTGCTAGGCAGAGACGCCGTCCCTCTCACCCTCCCGCTCCTGGCGCGGCGTCCTCCTGCGCTCCCCTCCTCGCTGCTGCCGGCGCGCGCTCCTTCCCGCGCTCTGTGCTTAGGGCGTGCGCTCCCCCTCTCTTAAAGGGACCGCGCGCGCCGTCGTAAGGAGTCCCCGGCCAATGGCCGGAGGACCTCCCATATATAAAGCACCTTCTCCAAAATGGAGGTGCCCGAGCAAAGTTGTTGCAAAGCATACTCACCTCAGCTTCAGCCCTCAGGTCCCGTTGCCAGCCTGACTACCAGTCCTGTCTGCCAGCTTGCCTTCTCTCCAGCCCGACAGTCTGTCTCCAATCATCCGCCAGTCTGTCTATGGGCGAGTCCACCTGCATACCAGGAAGCACCTGCCAGTTACCTGCCTGCTACCTGCCGTACCTGTTAGCCCGCTCACCTGGGAGCGCACGTCTGCTACTCGCCTGCTTGCCTACCTGGAGGCTCTGCCGTCACATGCCGTGATCTCCTGCCTGCTAGCCAAGAGACTTCTACCTGTTCTGCCGTCACATGCTGTGACCACCTGCCTGCTAGTCAAGAGACTTCTACCTGCTCTGCCGTCACTTGCCGTGACCACCTGCCTGCTAGCCAAGAGACTTCTACCTGCTCTGCCGTCACATGCCGTTACCACCTGCCTGCTAGCCAAGAGACTTCTACCTGCTCTGCCGTCACTTGCCGTGACCACCAGCCTGCTAGTCAAGAGACTTCTTCCGTCACGTACCGTGACCACCCGTCAGCTAACCCAGAGACTGCTGCCTGCCTGTTGTGTCCACCCGCTATACCGGTCAGTCCCAGCTATCTGACCCGTGGGAGCCACCTGCTCTTTTACAAGGTCGTCCCCAGAGTAGCACCTGCCCCTCTGGCTCCCTCCTTGTTCCAAGGCACAGAGGCTCCACCACCCGGACCCGTTACACGTTCATTAAGAGATCCTATGCCTGTTACTATAGGGCGTAAAGAAGAAGAGGAGGTATTCTTATGCGTTTTTGGAAGCGCATGAAAAATGGGACATTCCGATCCTTTAAGAAATTTAACACAGCATACTTGAAACTGCAATATAGAATTTCTATGACTAAGGACTCCTAGCAGTCCAAAACGCGTAAGCGAGACTATGTACATGTTTTTTTATCACACAAGTTTTTACATTTTTGTATCATGTTGTTTGAATAAAGACTACAATATTTTTATCTAAATCTTTTACGGTGCTGGACTTCCACTCTTCTTCTTAGGGCTTGTTCACTCACCCCGTTTTGCGCAAGTTTTTGTTGAAAAAAACAAAGCATTTTACAGTAGCAGCACAGTGAATGAGATATTTGAAATCTCATGCACGTGCTTCTTTATTTTTTTCCCTGCAGATTTGAACCTTTTTTTTTTTCAAATCTGCAGCTTGTCAATTCTTTCAGCGTTTTTCCATCTTTTTTTTTATTCACTTGAGTGGGAAAAAACACGAGTTAAAACGCATAAAAAACACAGGCAAAAATAGCACTTTTTTTTTTTATCTGCAAGCACTCTCTATTTTGCTGCAGAAAAATCTGCTGGAAATACTGAAAGTGTGTACATTAATTTTTTTTCAGTGCTTTTTTGCTGCGATTTACAGTACCAGTACAGTGAATGATATTTCAAAAATTTCATGCACATACAAAAAAAACTAAAAATGCATGTATTTTACACAGCATTTTTCCTGCCAATACTGATTTTTGCTGCAGAAAGAAAACATTGCAAAAATGCCAAGTGCGAACATACCCTTAGTATCCTGCTTATCAGAACAATCTCCTGCAGCAGCAGAACACTCAGAGGAGGAGACAGGTGCTCATCCTTTCACTATCTTTCACATTATCTGTACTCCATAGGAGTATGTTCTGATATCAAGGCAGCAGAAGACAGCCAACTGGCCAGGGAAAATGCAGTGGTTTGGAAGCTACTTACATGCAATTTATTTCACAGGAATGAAGAAAAATCACCTAATAAAGGGATTTGCAAAGTTTAGTAACTTTTTATGCTGGACTAAATGATATAAAAAAAATGAAAGTTCAGTTTACTTACTCTTTAAGCAATTACCAGGTACAAGAACCCATCTAAACTTTGAAATAACCATTTAGGATAAGGAATAAAAAATCTGTTTTGTGCTAATGCCTGACACCCCCTCGTTTAGTCACCAAACCGGTGTCATAATTGTCACGTCTAATAAATGACACTGGAAAACTTTAAAAAATATTAACGTGTCTTGTTGTCTATGTGTTCTCACACTAAACTATGTCAATAGAAATTCTGTGAAGTGGCCTTTCTAGGTATTGCCCATGATATTTCACATTTTATTTGCCTCGAGGACTTGATCGAAATTCCAGCTGTCACCATTAGATGTGAAAGAGGACTTTGTACTACCAACCTGCTTCAAGAGTGCCCTCTAATTTCACGGGGTATTAAAGACAGTGCAGTTAGTGACAAGATGTGACTGGATGCTTTATGGCCCCCTTACACCAGGAGGTATTGTCAACGATTATACAACCTGTCAAGAGCTGTTATTGTATTACCCATCAACTGCAGGGTGTCTGATTCCTCCTGCAAAATATCCCGAAACCAAAATACCATAGACGAGAGTGCGCTTTGTGGATAATTGTTCACTGACATTTCATCAACTCTTTCTAATAGTAATTACCCCTTTTTGAAGTACACTATCATTTGGGAAAAAGGAAACGTTAAACAGTTTGTATTATAGTCTGATTTCCTCATGGGATATAATAGACTTTCCCATTAACTTCGTTTGTCTGTCTGGGTCTCAAACAGGCTATTGGCCCATGTCAAGTAGCCTGGCAAGGGTTCTTGGCACGGAGTACTGGTCCCTGCAAGAATAGATTTTCACTCCTATGTGAAAGAGGATTATTAAGAAGGATCCAGTAATATGATTGCAAGTCAACCATGTACCTGCTAAGAAAAAGTTTAGGTTGCTCTTTTGACAAATCGAAGAGTAATTTTTAATAACTTTTCTAAACGTTGTAAAGTTTTGGTGTTTGGATACCTTTTATAGCTGTACAGACAAACAGAGTTGTGGACTTATTTCTCAAGAAATAACCACTAAGAAAAAGTTTAGGTTGTTCTTTTGACAAGTCAAAGATTAATTTTTAATAACTTTTCTAAAAGTTGTAAAGTTTTAGGGTTTGGATACCTTTATAGCTGTACAGACAGAGTCGTGGACTACTTTCCCAAGAAATAAGTCTGGAAGATGGATTTTTCTAGATTGGGATAGGAGAGGCCAATGGGACATAGTAAAGGATCATCATGTGATAAAATTGGTCTTTCAGTTGACCAACCCATGAGTTTCCAGAGCAAATGGGCTTTCATTGGGATGTCCAAAATTAGAAAAACATAACTGCTTTCTCTCAGGGAAAACTCCATTTCTTTCTATAAGTCGGGTTGTATTGACATGCATGGTGCTGATCTACGATACACACATACCGTGGACACTGGATAGAGATGCCACTATTTTGTAACTGTGGACAACCCCTTTAATTCTTCCTGCACTGATTGGGAATGTCCATATTTCCTTTGGTACCCCAGATTTTTGGGAGAATCTTAAATCTCATTGACATTTTACTATGCTAGACCAACACATTGCCATAGAAGAGGAGCCAAGTAAATATTGTTAAAGTTCTGACCTTATGCTTGTGTGCACTTTCTGTTTCTGTACAGTATACTGCCTGGCTGATTTTTATCTTCTGCCTTCCACATCAGTATAGCTGTAGTGTGATTTTACATCACCATTAACAGCTTCTAGCAGAGCTGAACTCTCCCTCTCTAGCAGAGCTGAACTTTATGTGATATACTAACTAGCAAGTATTTGTGAAGTGCAAAGGAAATGATACATGATTTTCTAATTGCTTAAAAAACCTGAAACTTGTTACGCTCTATTGATGCATATGGCAGAGGATTATCTTTTGGCATATGCATCAACAGAGCAGCATTTGCAGTTTAACATCACTGATCTGTTAGCAACAGGCAACAAATACAGCTCTACATTTCTGTTGTGAAGTATTGCAGGAGAGTTTAGCTCTGCTAGAACCAGCTAGCACTGGTGTAAAATCATACTGCAGCTATACTGATGTAAAATGCGGAAGATAAAATCAGCCAGGCAGTGTTTTGCACAGAGCAGAGAGTGCACATAAACATAAGGTGAATTCTACACTTAGATTAGCTTCATGGTAACTCAGAGAGGTGAGACTAGATAGGAGCACACAGGAGAGGAGGGAGGGGTCTGCAGCACTGAAGAGAAGCAAGAGGTGCTGAGAAAGTTGGAGCAGATAAGAATACAACAAGCCATTCAGCTGTGTGAAGCAAGATGCACAAAAGGGCAGATAGAGATGGAAAAAGACACAAAGGTTCAAGAAAGATACATTGTTGGGCTTAGTCTGTATAAAAAAATAATGCAATTCTGGGAATAACCCTTTAAATAGCTCAACACAACTAATTTAACAAGTGGTTTCTCCAAATCCAATATAAATGCCATTTTTACTGACTACCGCAGTGTCAGAATTCAACCTTTTCATGACAGGCATGTTTAGTACCTAGTAGGGCACCTCTGGCTGTTATGACCTGCTGTAAACTTGACACCAGCTTCTAGCAGTGTTCCTAAGGAATCTTAGCCCATTCCTCTTGCTCAATTGCCTCCATTTCACTAATATTCTTGGCTTTACACGCTGAAATCGCCTTCTTCAAATCCCTGCAAATTTTTCTATGGGTTTCAAGTCAGGTGAAAGCCGCTTCAGAATCTTCCAGGACGTTTGAAATCAAGTTTTGCTGGAATTTTAGATGTGCTTAGGTTAGGGCCATTGTACTGTTGGAAGTGCCAATGATGCCCAATTGCCATCATCCATCCTCCATCCTCACATAATAATTTCTCCTAGGATTTCCTGATACTTGATTGAATCCATCTTGATTTCCATCTGTATGTTTTAAAACAAGTTTCCAACTTTTTGCTTTTTTTTGTTTTGTTGGTTATTTTCTATTTTTATGGCACATTGAGTTTTCTTTACCCAACTTGGCATTTTCCTTGGTCTACCCAAATATGTTCCTTTTCTAACCTTCTCATTTTATTTATACTTACACCACATTTTGCAAACAGTTGATGGCGGACAACCGACATCTTTTGTCACACTCCATGTTGGATTTCCATTATGAAGAAGATTTAAATTCCTTTCTGTTGTATTACTTGACAACTCTCTTCTTGGGGTCACACGAAGTCCAGTAGCCCAGTAAGATCTGTAAGCGTTTCCTTTTTTACTGTAGACTAGAAATCTTAATCTACTTACCGCTTCCTGGTAAATTAATTTAAGGAGCATTTCTTTGAGACAGTCAGAGCCTTAGACCAGCCCCTTCACAGTGTTACGGATCCGGGTTGTGGAACCTCTGTGCTGCGGTTTAAGGAGGGACCAGAGGGGCGTAACTAGGTATCAACTCGGACCGACCAAGGCCGTACGGCGGCTCAATCAACTCCGTGACCAGGGAAGGACCGAGCAGAGGGACCAGGTGCTACTCTGGGGACCGACCTTTTATGAGAGCAGGTGACTCCCATGGGTCAGAAGGCCGAGACTGACCGGTACAGCAGATAAGCATGGCAGGCAGGCTGACGAGAGATCCGGGCAGACGGGCTGGCAGACACGGCAGGAAACTAGCAGGAGCCTCTAGGTAGGCTATCAGGTATACACGGCAGGTGCAGGCAAGAGCCTCTAGGTAGGCTGTCTGGTGGTCACGGCAAGTGACAGGCAGGAGCCTCTAGGTAGGCTGTCAGGTATACCCGGCAGGTGCAGGCAGGAGCCTCTAGGTAGGCTGTCAGGTGGTCACGGCAAGTGACGGGCAGGAGCCTCTAGGTAGGCTGTCAGGTGGTCACGGCGAGTGACGGGCGGGAGCCTCTAGGTAGGCTGTCAGGTATACATGGCAGGTGCAGGCAGGAGCCTCCAGGTAACAGGCAAGTTCTCCAAGTAGGCAGGCTAGCCTAGCCCATAGACAGACTGGCGGGTTTGACCGGAGGCAGACCGTCGGGCTGGAGAGTGTCCTTGGCAGGCGGAGACAGGTAGCAGGTGGAAGCTCCGGATAAGCGGATTGGCCAAGCCCATAGACAGACTAGCGGACTGGGCTGTAAGCAGACTGTCAGGCTGGACTGGTAATCAGGCTGGCAGACTGGACTGATACTCAGACGGACTAGACTGGTAGTCAGACAGGCAGCGGGACCTGTGGGCTGAAGCAGAGTTTAGCATACAGAGCAACAACCTTGCATGGGCACCTCCATATTGGAGGAGGTGCCTTTTATAGGGGAAGTCCTCCGGCCATTGGCCGGGGACTTCTTAGGATGGCGCGCGCGGCCCCTTTAAGAGGGCGGGAGCGCGCGCACGCGCGCCCTAAGCACAGGGCCAGGGAAGCTGCGTGCACCAGCAGCAGCTGCAGGGAGGCCAGAAGACGCCGGGGCAGGACCGCGGCGGTAAGGGGGACGGCGTCTCTGCCGGGCAGGAGGCAGAGACGCCGATGCTACACACACGTATTGTTTGACCTGTAGACCATCATTGAAGCTCCTGGAGACATTTACCTTGCTATGATCAGCTACACCTCATGATACCATGGCATGTTATGCAAATGGATGTGTACTGTTTTACGTCATTTTATTGTAGACACTGCTCCTTTACTATAGTGGTATTGGAAAATTTGTAGTGGTGGGCATGGAATTGGCTGGGTCAGAAGACACATGTGAGGAGACTGAAGCTTTGTGTTGCATCGGCTCCCTTTTTAGGTGGGGCCAGTGGTGTAAGTTGAAGCTCCTGAGTCCTTAAGCAAAATCTCCAACAGAACCCCTAACAATCATGGACCTTTATTAGTATTGGTCTTTTCTTCTGGCCAAGAGGACCTTTTTGGCCCTTCTTATGCTCCACAGCCCGAGTGCAACCCTTTCACTGCCTATAGTTACACCCCTATAGGGAGCCAGTTTTTATAAAGAGGCAGCTTTGCATGCCTTGTGGTCAGATGGCTAGTGATAAACTCAACGGATGTGTTGGACAGTAATAAGAATCTATAGTCCTTAGTGATTATTTTGGGTATGGGAGACACTAAGGTTTATCAGATGGACCACAGAGAGTGATGAGCCAACTGGCTAAGTTCTGAAAACACCTGTTATATTTGTGAACTGCGCCAAGACTGCTCCTAATGCTGTCTGTGGCCACCAAGTTTTGTGCCCTGTTCAATAATTGAGATGTGTAACCACCAAGTTGTGTGTCTCAACGGTGATGTTTAACTGTCAAGTGCTGTCTCTTTATTATGTCTGTGCCTCAGGACTGTGCTATGTTTAGATCTGGTACCAAACTCATTGATTAATGTGCATTTGACTAGCGCAGCAACTCTAGATAAGATGTATAAGGACAACTAATTTTTTCTATTGATTATAATGTTTTTTTTTACAAGCCAATGATTGGGAACAAGAAATGCACCTTAAGACAATCGGAGCAGATTCTTAAAGGGATAGACCACAACTCAACAAGCCTTTAATAGTCCCAAAGTGATGAAATAAAAAAAAAATGGAAATCTTTTCGACCGGCTCTGCTCCTCCGTACTCGGGGAGCGCTAATTTTAGGAGGGAGGTGTGCTATGGCTTAAATATGTAAGCAAGGACCAATGGGAGATTTTCTTATGCTTGTGATATGTGGATCTAAAGAAATAAGACTTTATTTTTTGATGAATTCTGGACCCCACCTTCCTGTGTTGCCCCCCCATTAGGTCATCCTGCATATTTACAAACAGACCTGGTTTTGGCAGGACTTTCTTGAGAACCGAATTGCTAAAGTGGTGGGGCCTGAAAACAGGCCCCAAATTGGGGGCATTCAAAGAAGTTTGCATTGTAAATGTTGGCAAGTATGCCCTGGTCACCAGCTCATAAGTCTTGGTAACATATCAAAAGTTGAATTTAGGTGGGATTTTCCTTACACTGTGTGCAGAATTATTAGACAAGTTGTATTTTCGAGGATTATTTTTATTATTGATCAACAACTATGTTCTTAATCAACCCAAAAGACTCATAAATATCCAAGCTTAATATTTTTGGAAGTTGGAGTGGTTTTTGTTTTAGATTTGGCTATCTTAGGAGGAAATCTGTTTGTGCAGGTAACTATTACTGTGCAGAATTATTAGGCAACTTAATAAAAAACAAATATAATCCCATCTCAATTGTTTATTTTCACCAGGTAAACCAATATCAGTGCACAAAATTTAGAAATAAACATTTCTGACATGCAAAAACAAAAACCAAAAAAATTAGTGATCAATATAGCCACCTTTCTTTATGATGACACTCAGCAGCCTTGCATCCATAGATTCTATCAGTTGCTCGATCTGTTTTCGATCAACATTGCATGCAGCAGCCACCACAGCCTCCCAGACACTGTTCCGAGAGGTGTACTGTTTTACCTCCCTGTAGATCACATTTTATGATGGACCACAGGTTCTCTATGGGGTTCAGAGCAGGTGAACAAGGGGACCATGTCATTATTTTTTCTTATTTTAGACCTTTACTGGCCAGCCATGCTGTGGAGTAGTTGGATGCATGTGATGGAGCATTGTCCTGTATGAAAATCATGTTTTTCTTGAACGATACCGACTTCTTCCTGTACCACTGCTTGAAGAAGTTGTCTTCCAGAAACTGGCAGTAGGTCTGGGAGTTGAGCTTCACTCCATCCTCAACCCGAAAAGGTCGCACAAGTTCATCTTTGATGATACCAGCCCATACCAGTACCCCACTTCCACCTTGCTGGCGTCTGAGTCGGAGTGGAGCTCTCTGCCCTTTACTGATCCAGCCTCTGGCCCATCCATCGGGCCCATCAAGAGTCACTCTCATTTCATCAGTCCATAAAAACCTTTGAAAAATCAGTCTTAAGATATTTCTTGTCCCATTCTTGACATTTTATTTTATGTTTCTTGTTCAAAGATGGTCGTTTTTCAGCCTTCCTTACCTTGGCTATGTCCCTGAGTATCGCACACCTTGTGCTTTTTTGATACTCCAGTAACGTTGCAGCTCTGAAATATGGCAAAACTGGTGGCGAATGGCATCTTGGCAGCTTCACGCTTGATTTTCCTCAATTTATGGCAGTTATTTTGCGCCTTTTTTGGCCAACACGCTTCTTGCGACCCTGTTCGCTATTTGCTATGAAATGCTTGATTGTTCGGTGATCACGCTTCAAAAGTTTGGAAATTTCAAGACTGCTGCATCCCTCTGCAAGACATCTCACAATTTTGGACTTTTCAGAGCCCGTCAAATCTCTCTTCTGACCCATTTTGGCAAAGGAAAGGAAGTTGCCTAATAATTAAGCACACCTTATATAAGGTGTTGATGTCATTAGTCAACACCCCTCCTCATTACAGATATGCACATCACCAGATTTACTTAATTGGTAGTTGGCTCTCAAGCCTATGCAGCTTGGAGTAGGACAACATGTATAAAAAGCATCATGTGATCAAAATACTCATTTTCCTAATAATTCTGCACACAGTGTAAAAGCAGATCTCACAATACAAAGTGTATACATGCTTAAAGGGAATCTCTCACCAGGTTTTTGCTACCCCATCTGAAATTAGCATAATGTAGAGACAGAGTGTCACGGGTGTGTCGCCACGAAGATCGTCACGATTACACAGCCTGACTTCTCGCAGCTGAGTTTTTGGTGCTTTGTGTTTTTCGGCACTGAGGGAGTTAACTCTCTCTCTCTCTGTGCTAGACGAGGTCCAGCCTCGCCCAGCTGCAATCAATGCTGCTGTAGTGGGACTCCTTCAAATGCCTGCCTGTCTGTTGGGGAAGTGTCAGTGAAAGCATTTCATGCAGACTAACAGAGCGGATCATGGTATTTGGAGTGTTTTTTCCCTTCCTCGCTTTATCATTTATCTCCTTTCCCTTTGGTGTTCCCTCTGTTGTAGTTGTGTAGTTTTTGTATGCAAGGTGGTTTTGGTTTTACCCTTGTACTGTCTCGTTTGTCTAAGTACTGAGTGTGGGCATATTATTACCTGTCCCCTTTTGTTGTGATCAGGGGTCCTTCTCAGGACTAGATTACTTAGGTGCAGGGATCCTCAGGAGGTAGGGGTTACGCTGGCAGCCTGGACCTCTGTACCTTTAACAGTACCTCCAGGTAGAGGGATTAGTCAGGGCCCCAGCTTAGGGTCAGCTTAGGCCCCCTACCTCCAGTACACAGAGACAGCGTGACACAGAGACCCTGTTTCCAGAGATGTGTCACTTACTGGGCTGCTTGCTGCAGTTTTGATTGAAAACTGTTTTTGATCTAACAGTTCTCTGAATGCTGAGCTCTGTATAACCCCGCCCACACCACTGATTGGTTGTGTACAGTGTGCGTATGCAGAAAACTGCAAATCATTGATAGGTGTGGAGTTATACAAACTAGTGATAATTTCCTGCTAATAAAACTGTTATTTTTAGGGATGAGCGGACCCATGGAAATTCAGGTTCTGGTACCGACCCGAACTTTATTCCAAAGTTCGGTTCAGGTGCCAGAACTCTACCCAAAATTAGACCAAAACCCGAACCCCATTAAAAACAGTGAGGAACCGAACTTTTGAGCTGGAAAATTCTCTCTCTCCTCCTGGACTTTCCCCAGAACTCTAAACCTTGCAATGGACTTCCGGGAGAAGTCCGTGTTCGGCATTTAGCACTGGACACTAACTGTCCGTTACGAACGCCGAACTTTGAAGTTCAGGTTCGCTCATTTCTACTCATGAGTCCAAGTGTATTCAGTCTCTGTCGACGCAGCCTGACTGCAATCTGCAGCTTGTACTGAGCAGTGTGAGATCTCAGCTACAGCAGCAGAGAGGAGGGACCCTGAGGAGCCTTCAATCAGGCTAAGTGGGAGGAGATTGCGTTGATTGTGCAGCCATTCTGAAATGGTTTTCTAAAGTAATTACAGCATCCCAAGATCTATTTAATAGCATATAGCGTTTCATTGGGAAATCTGGTGACAGATCCGCTTTTAATAGAGAAAATTTTGAAAAAGAAAGAAAATAAATGTCTTGAAAAATGTATTGGCAGCTGTCCAGGGCATTGTCCGTTTTAAGACGCGCACATGGCTGTATATCAGTGTAATGTATGCAGCTTTTCTGCATTGCAGACTCTCATCTCTCTTTGATACAGTGATTGAAGAAAAGCAGAAGATAGATTTGTAGCAAGATCCACATGGTTTCCTTTATTGCAGCCATTAATTACACTATTCACATATTCATTTATTCCATGTTTAGTGATCACTTGGAGCAATCAGAATATTGTGCACTTTTCTGACCTGTATTGGGCCCCAGGGGTTGTGCTAGTTTAACAGCATTTTTTTGCTGGATTTTTTTTTGATAAATCAGTTCAAAATAATTACTGTGAATTTAGTTAGAAAATCTACCCCTGGTCACAACTAGAAGCTCAAAGGCCCCAATAAAAAATTCTCAAAATATCCCCCCGACTATCACGGGTCTTTAAAGAAGGTTTCCAATGATTTTTTTATTCACTACTTGAACATAACACTCAGCAGTTACTCACCCTCCCCTGCTCCAAAACCTGTCCTCCTCTGTTGCTCTGGGCTTTGTTGACTGGCTGCAGCGGTGACGTAACAACTACACAGAAATGTCAGACAGTATACACTATACTAGCCAGCTGTCCCGGGTCACCTCCAAGATTCCTTTAAGAGTTGGCAAACCACCCAAGTGCAAAACATGTTTCGGCTGTATCCAGCCTTCCTCAGGCATTGTATTTTTCATCAAGTGCACAACATGTTTCGGCTGTATGCTGCCTTCTTCAGGCGTTGTGTTTTTAGTAAATTATTTTATTTATGGTACTATTTTCATCTGTTACATTTACTACCAAGGGAGTGAAATTCACCTGGTATCTCCACCCTAATTACACACTGCTGGAACTCCCAAATCGAAGCCCCCTGAACCTATCGGAAAGCAGCACTTCCGGCAGGTTTTGTGTGCATAACCAGCATGGAATAGGGTTTGGAGGAGGTGGTCTGTTATGGGTGTATTGTAAAAGTAGGCATGGTAATGGGAAAAAAATTTCAGCTGCGAGTTTTTGGTGTTGCACTCAGGTACCTCCTGGAAAGTCGATTCTAAAAAGCTTGGAAATATGACATACACTGCTCATTCAAGTAAATGGGACTCTTACAGGTTGGACCCCCCACCGATCATACATTAATAGATGTCTATTACTCGGTTAACCCTTTCTTGGTTACAGTATTTTCCCACGAAAAATAAAGAGCATGTACTCACCTCCAGTGCCGGCACCATTCCAGCGATGTCAGCGTCGGGTTTCCCAGGGCTCTCTCTAGACATTGTTATGTCACGTGAGCCCTGCAGCCAAATCAGCAGCTTTACTCTCACTTTATTCTGAAGAAACTGAAATCCAGAAGAAGTGAGAGCTGTGAGTGCTGCTGCTCTCTGACTTCCTCTGGATGTCAGTTACCAAAGAAAGTGAAAATGAAGGAGCCCATTAGCGTCTGCTAACTGTTATGTCACATGAGCCCTGCAGCCAATGTCACACGAGCCCTGGCACCGACATCTCTGGAATGGCGCCGGCCCTAGAGGCAAGTATAGGTTGTTTTTATTTTATTATGGGGAATATATACCAATAGTGGAGCTCCCTTGAGGGAAGAAGCAGATAAAATAGCACTTTCTGAGAGTAGTGTAATTAAAAATGTTCAAACCAAAAAATAGGGAATTTTTTCATCTGATGAAGTTGTGCACATTAGCGCACAGCTCCAAGAGCACATAAGTAAGATCCAGTAGGTGCAGCCAACCAGGTGTACTGTTGGAAAATCCTTCAAGGGAGTTCCAGCAGTGCGTAATTAGGGTGGAGATACCAGGTAAATGGCACTCCCTTGGTAGCGAATGTAACGGATGAAAATAGTACCAAGAATAGAATCATTTATTGAAAACACAACGCCTGAGGAAGGCTGGATACAGCCGAAACACGTTGTGTTTTTAATAAATTATTCTATTTTGTTACTATTTTCATCCGTTGCATTTGCTACCACAGGAGCTCCATTCCCCGGTATCTCCATCCTAAATGGAGCAATATAGTAATTGACTTTAACTTAAAGATGATTTGGACGTCATTTCCTATAGATAGTTCACAAAGCCAAGAACTTTAGTAGGTGACCTCCCTACACCATTCCAATACTTCTGTGCTTACTTGGAGTGACTCTTGACCAAACTGCCAAAAAATCCAATAGATGTATCCATGACACAAGAATTTTGCCTCAATCTATTTCTGTTTTTTTTCATTAACATATAGAGAGGGAGGAAATTTCACAAAGACCAGCAGGACCACCAGAGCGCTCGTGTTGGAGCAGCGGAAAAATAATCTGGTGCATTCCGAGACCTGTAAAGAAAAAGTACATAACATGCTGCCTGTACCATTATACTGTCATAGTACTCTTTGATGACTGCCAATAGTCTTTATAGTAGTGCATATGCTAGTTAACACTGTAGATTTGCAATGCTGGGGTCCTTGGTTCAAATCCCACCAAGGACAACATCTGCAAAGAGTTTGTATGTTCTCTCCGAGTTTGCATGAGTTTCCTCCAGGTTCTCCGGTTTCCTCCAATACTCCAAATACATACTGATAGGGAATCTAGACTGTGAGCCCCAATGGGGACAGAGATGATGATGTCTGTAAAGCCCTGAAGCATATGATCGCATTAAATAAGCAAAGCATAAAAATATTAAAATTATTTATTTAATGGTCTTCGGCTCGAGTTCGAGCCATGGTGACTTAATGGATGAACGATCTGTAGGAAGATTGATTTTTTGCAAGTCTAGATAGATCCACCAGGGTCTTCTCCACTGTTCTTTTGATTGTAGCAAGCCACCAGGTTTCTGGTCTTCTTCTTCGCCTTGTTCCTTCTATTCTTCTGACCATGATGTCCTTCTCCAGTGATTCCTCTCTTCCTACGATGTGTCCAAAGTAGGCTAGACGTATCTTGGTGATCTTTGCTTGGAGTGACATGTCTGCCTTGATTTGTTCCAAAATTGTTTTGTATGTTCTTCTTGCCATCCATGATATTGACAACATCCTTCTCCAGCACCACATTTTTAAGACGTTGATTCTTCTTCTGTCTTGCTTCTTATTAAATAAATATAGAAATTATGCAGCGAGAACTACAAGTTCAATAAAACTTCAACAGCTGCGTAGGGACAAGTTGTATATGACTAGAGGCACCACGAGGAGCTTGGCCGTAAAAGAGGACTTGGCATGAAGCCACTGATGACTTACAGTAAATCCTCAGCACCAGCTTCAAAAGGTTATAGAAAACGGAATAAAGTATTTAATTTTTTTTTTCTTTTGGTAGTTTTTGTATCTAGCTAAGCAGATTTAAAACATAAATAGCTAATCAATCATTCTCCCGTCATTGGGCATCCGTGGCAAACATCTGCCCTTCCGCTGGTACTAATATTCCAGAACAGATTTAAGAACTATGACAAATATGATTACAGTTTCTGCACGGTGATGTCATCCCGTCCCAGCTCTTAGATCTTTGACATAGACCATTTGTCCAAGCCACTGTATAATGCGGCTCAATGTGAATTAACATGTAAGCCGGTGGAGCGGGTCAGCCTCCGCAACATTGTAGTGCTCCATTACTTGATCAGCAGCGTCCATATCCAGGATCTTCCATAAATTATCTGTTCTTCATTTTTCAATTATGATCACGTGCGGAGGGATTATTGATCCTCGCCGGTAACATCTCTTTGATTATATAAAGAAGAGATGTTGTTCTAACGAGATTATCCAATTAACCGCAGAAAACGTTTGCAGCTGGTTTGACGGATCAGTCGCAGATAACTTTAGACGCTACTCTTCAAGGAGTCTGCGATCCATCTGACCTCAATTTGACCAAGTAAATGTGAAGTATTAAGGATCAAAGGCCTTTACCCTAAGACAAATATTCAGAATGTCTTATTTCCAGCCTCCATGACACAATGGACTTGCATGTAATTCGATTATTGGGTATACATATTTTAAAGCTGTCCAGACTTTTATATTATGAAGGGCAGAAGATGAGGCTTGTATAGGAGTTTCCTAAATTTTGCGGAAAAATAATTACGATTGTTATTATTTGTTACGAAGGCCATTGGTTCTGTCTCTAATATAGATGTAGAGCTTGTTAATGCCACGTTCCCACTTGGTGTTTTTTTTCTCAGATGTCAATGATTTTTCTTATACGTTAAAAAACGGTCTGAGTTTAATCAGTGTTTCTGATCCAATTTTCATCAGAGTTTGGTCATGGTGTCAGGTTTTATCAGTTTTTTTGAAAAAAAAAAAAGGAAAAGGTGGAGGTTTCGCCAGCTTCTTCAAAGAGTCAGTTGAAAAACAGTTGAAAAACAGCACACGAACGGCAAATGAGTGCTGTCTGATTTTTTTTTTCACGGACCCATATATTTGCATTGGCAAATTTGATACATGACTTCTCCGTGCTTTTGTGTGGACCACTCGGTTCGCAAAAATACACATGACATGTGAACAGCCCCATAGACAGGTGTGAGTTCCATGAAAAACGCAGATAGCACGCATACGCGAAAAACTGATATCCGAATGAGACCTGGTTCATGCAAAGTGGATGTGATTTCAAGAAAATTCAAGCCCACCGTGCTGCTAAGAAAATATGTGTTCAGCCATGATTGTCTTTAAATCATAAAAATAACCCCTGTAGCTACAGGTAGTAGCAGATCTCTCTGATACCAACGTGGTCCTGTAATATAAGCCACCGTGGCAACAAGTCCGTTCATGACATTTTTTTTCCCTCTTAAATGTTCCCCCATCACTTGTGAGTGATATATGATATTATTGAGAAGTGGAAGGAACCGCGCAGGTTGGAGACATGTTCATGATGAGCAAATGATGAAACAATGGAAACAAAATTCTGAAAACATCTGGACTTATTCAGTCTGGAGTATAAGCGCCGTGTGCAGAAATCCCCGCAATAACGGCCTCGGCTGCTATCAATGAAGTCATTAATGGTCGTGTGAGGAAATCATCAAGATCCGCCGCTGGCAGCTCTTGTGTAATCATCAACCAATGACGTCCCAGATGTTCTTGATGGGAGACAAGTCTGGAGACGCTGCAGCCATGGGAGCACGTTTAGACCATGCTGGCTGCTATTAGTGCCATCATTGATGGTCGTCTAAGGAAGGTTCTGCCACTGAATACACTTGCAGTAAATTATATCATCGCACACTCAGAGGTTCAAATGCAGTGTTCGTTTATTAATGAGGCATAACATCAAACCAAATAGTTGTAGTTGCGACAGTGATTGGCGACTGAAGACGTTTCGGCCTCATCCAGGCCTTATTCATTAAGTCGCGCTACTAAAAAAGGAAATACAGTGTTAAGGATACAGACATATGAAATTAAAACATGATGTAGGTAGGAATTCCATTGTGAAAGATGTTGATAGATGAAAAAAAGAGGAAATGGGATAGGGAAAGGTAGAGGGGAGGGTGGGGGTGGTGGGGGTGGAAAAGGGGGGAAGATGGAGGGTGGGAGGGAGGGAAGGGTATCAGGAGAGATCGGTAGAAGCGCTGTAGGTCCTTCTCCAACTGGAATGTGTCCCAGTTTGGTGTTGGACAAAAGGATAAACCTTTCTGTAGGACTGCCAGTTCTGTGGGGGAAAGGGTATAACTGGAGATGTTCTTCACCAGGTTCGGTGTCTTACCTGGGAGCGGGTTGTCATCCTTTCGTTTCCATGATCTCCTCGTGGGTCTGGATGTTGGCGTCCTCCTTTCTTGTTTTTCCATAAAAAACTCGACTCTTGTCGACCTGTAGATGAATCGCTTCCTGAGCTGAAGGAGTTGTAGTTGCGTTGGCCTGGTTGATGGCGGTGGGTGGAGGGACCGGAGGAGGCGTTCCATCTGTAGACTTGATTATTGCTATAGTCCTCTTGGTCTCTCTGGAATTTCTGGCGCTTACGTTTCTGTAGAGTTTTCTGGAAGTCCGACAGGATTTTATCAGTCTTGTTTTTCAGTGTGCTCCACTCGGCTGAAGATAAGTTAGCGGTAAGTTGAGTCTCGATGGCGGAGATGGTTTTCTGGCTGTCGTGGATGGCTCTCTGTAAGAAATCTACTGTCAGAATAATAATGTCAAGAGAACATTTATTAAGTATTTTCTTAATTTTTTCACAATATTGTTCGTTATCCGAGAAAAGAGTGGGACGAGGTTACTCCTGAGGCCCCTAGGGATTTTTCCTTGTCTATGATACTTTTTTTTTCCCCTTCCCCCTTGTACACTGGTTACTAACTGGGACGCTCTTTCCACTCCAGCCTCCCATGGTGCACAAATAACAATACAGAGAAACGGCTATACCGCCCCTCCTCTCCTCTCCCTGCCATATCTGGGACACCAGCACTGTACCAAGACACAGATGTGTCATACCACACCAGCAAATGAATCTCTTATAGATTGTGGAACACGTGATACAAGAGGTATAGATCCTTTTATAAAAATCTACTATTTGACCATGTTGTGTGCATTCCCTTAACATGCATTTCTTGCTATTACAGCACCATTAAAAAGATTTATATCTTTACCTCTGTCGGCACATACCTGCATCTAAACCTATATAAGGTAACCCTACTAAATACTGTACGATACTCGGCAACCCCTCTTTTTTGTATATAATGTATATATGTAATAATTGTGATTTTATTAAGTCTTATCTCTGTCACCTGCCTCTATCCCTCTTCCTCTCTCCTGATACCCTTCCCTCCCTCCCACCCTCCATCTTCCCCCCTTTCCCACCCCCACCACCCCCACCCTCCCCTCTACCTTTCCCTATCCCATTTCCTCTTTTTTTCGTCTATCAACATCTTTAACAATGGAACTCCTACCTACATCATGTTTTAATTTCATATGTCTGTATCCTTAACACTGTATTTCCTTTTTTAGTAGCGCGACTTAATGAAAAAGGCCTGGATGAGGCCGAAACGTCTTCAGTCGCCAATCACTGTCGCAACTACAACTATTTGGTTTGATGTTATGCCTCATTAATAAACGAACACTGCATTTGAACCTCTGAGTGTGCGATGATATAATTTACTGTACGTATTGGGCACAACGTGTCCCTTCATCAGCACCTCCCTCTTTCTGACGAGAGTGCACGCTAACTATCTATTCTACTGAATACACTTGAGCAAATCATCAAGGTCCGCCGCTGGCAGCTACTGTGTAATCATCAACCAATGACGTCCCAGATGTTCTTGATGGGAGACAAGTCTGGAGACGCTGCAGCCATGGGAGGACATTTAGACCATGCAGGCTGCTATTAGTGCCATCATTAATGGTCGTCTGAGGAAGGTTCTGCCACTGAATACACTTGGGCAAGTCATCAAGGTCCGCTGCTGGCATCTACTGTGTAATCACAGACCAATGACGTCCCGGATGTGCTCGATAGGAGACAAGTCTGGAGACACTGCAGCCATGGTAGCAGGTTTAGACTAAACAGGATGCTCACAGTATACGAGCAACATGTGGTCTGGAGTTGTTGTGTTGTGTTGAAAAACAGCTGCTGGGACACTTTGGAGAAATGGCTGAACCACTGGTTCAACCGAAACACTGTAACTCTGAGCTGATAATGCACCTGAAATGAAGACTGGAGGAGTCCATCTGCCATATATTATGCCACCCAAGACCATAATCCCAAGAGTAGGACCAGTGTGAGGTTCCTTCATGAAGGTCCCTTCATGGCATTTCCATTTTTTCATCACCAACATGTCTATCCTGTGATTTCCATAATTCCACAACTTCTCTTTCTTGGTCTTGTAATTTCAATTTTGATGAGTTTAGACACATATATTTACTATAAATGTTTACATTTATATTCGCATTTCTTCCACGTTGTTGGTACTGTAGTCCAAAATCCTGATTAAAAAATCTGCACCAATTTTTAGGTCTGCATTTACCCCAAGTGCTGGGGTCATGGTGGCTTCATGGTCTACCCATTTTTTTTATATAAAGTTTGGCTAAGACACTTGTTCAAGCAAGTGCTAAAACTGGAGGAAACTGGCAGGGGGTACCCCCTAAGATACCGTCATCACATGTCCCTATGCTTCTAATTAGAGGGTGTTGGGTAATTGTCTTCATCCGGCTTCTGTCCCGAGATTCCCCCGGATCGTCATCTGTCCTCGAATTATTTAGATCATGTTTCATTCAATCTTTTTGTAGCTTTAAGCCTCTGGTTAAATTACTTCCACGGTATAGAAATCACTTAATTGACTTTAAATCATAGCTGTCATAGGTTTGTTTTTCTTACCTGCAGTATAAACATGTTTCCTTGTCAGGAGCAGTGTACGTCTTGTCTGTTCCACCCAAAGTTTACGTTTCCACCCAGCTGCGAAGTCTGAAATGAGTTGTGAACATAAACCTGTCACCCACATTTTACATAATAAACCCAACCGTTACTCCGGACTGATTGCAGGAAAAGAGCTGTTCTCCGTACCTGTACAATATTGTTTGATGAAACTAAGTTTTGGTAGCAAAATTCAGATTTGGGTCGTTTTCATCTGGACCCAAGTTGCATGTATTAACCTCTTAACAACAACCATCCTTTTATATGTATCGATAGCGTGCGCACTGCTTGTATAGAGCAGGCTCAGGAGTTGAGCCTGCTCCATAAGACTTGGGTTATTTAGTGACAGATCTATAAGTTAAAAGGTTTCCAACATGGCAGCCATCAGTTCTGATGGCTATTGCCCCTTTGCACAACGTGATCCCGGGATTCTGATGGGTTGCCATGGCCCCCTTATTGAAAGCCCCGGCATCTGCTAGGTTAGAACTTCTATCTCCACCTAGAGATCATCAATTTCACATTGTATTGTATAGGCGACCACAAGATTGATGTTCCCTAAGGAAAATAATTACAAATTAAAAAAAAAAATGGTTAAAAAAAATGCAAAAATATTAAATGTTAAAACAATTCCAAATGAACATATTTGGTATTGCCGGGTACATAACTGCCCAAATTAATAAAATATATAAATCTTTGTCCTTGAAGCAGCATGGTGGCTCACTGGTTAGCACTGTTGCTTTGCAGTGCTGGGGTCCTGGGTTCGAATCCCACCAAGGACAACATCTGTAAGGAGTTTGTATGTTTGTGTGGGCTTCCTGCCAAACTCCAAATTTAGGGAATTTAGATTGTGAGCCCCAATGGGGACAGTGATGATGATTTCTATAAAATGCTGTGGAAATTAATGAAATGAATGAGAAATTCTCCGGACTTTACATTACACCATAATTATTCTTTATTCACATGAAAATTGGCAAACTTCTGAATTTTATAGCATATCCACACCACCACCAGAGAAAGAAAGTGTTCTTGCCATGTGAGCTCACCCCCTGGGAAGAGCACTCGCGTCATCTCACCCCCTGGGACGAGCACTTATATGAGCTCAACCACCTTGGAATGAGCACTCGCGTCCCTCCATCCACCCCTGGAATGAGCACTCGCGTCACCTCAACCCCCTGGGACGAGCACTCTTGTCACCTCAACCCCCTGAGATGAGCACTGGCATCACCTCAGTCCCCTGGGACGAGCATTGGCGTCACCTCACTCCCCTGGGACAAGCACTTGTGTCACCTCAACCCTATGGGACGAGCACTGGCGTCACCTCAACCCCCTGGGATGAACACTCGTGTCACCTCAACCCCCTGGGACGAGCACTGGCGTCACCTCAGTCCCCTGGAATGAACACTCGTGTCACCTCAACCCTCTGGGACGAGCACTGGCGTCACCTCACCCCCTGTGATGAGCACTTGTGTCACCTCAACCCTATGGGACGAGCATTCGTGTCACCTCAACACCCTAGGACAAGCACTGGCGTCACCTCAGTCCCCTGGGATGAACACTCATGTCACCTCAACCCCCTGGGACGAGCACTGGCGTCACCTCACCCCCCTGGGACAAGCACTTGTGTCACCTCAATCCTATAGGACGAGCACTCGCGTCACCTAAGTCCCCTGGGATGAGCACTTGAGTCACCTCAACCCTTTGGGACAAGCATTCGCATTACCTCAACTCCCTGGGACGAGCACTCGCATTACCTCAGTCCCCTGGGATGAGCACTCGAGTCACCTCAACCTCTGGGACGAGCACTGGCGTCACCTCAGTCCCCTGGGATGAACACTCATGTCACCTCAACCCCCTGGGACGAGCACTGGCGTCACCTCACCCCCCTGGGACAAGCACTTGTGTCACCTCAATCCTATAGGACGAGCACTCGCGTCACCTAAGTCCCCTGGGATGAGCACTTAAGTCACCTCAACCCTTTGGGACAAGCATTCGCATTACCTCAACTCCCTGGGACGAGCACTCGCATTACCTCAGTCCCCTGGGATGAGCACTCGAGTCACCTCAACCTCTGGGACGAGCACTGGCGTCACCTCAGTCCCCTGGAATGAACACTCGTGTCACCTCAACCCTTTGGGACAAGCATTCGCATTACCTCAACTCCCTGGGACGAGCACTCGCAT
The DNA here is from genome assembly GCF_046119375.1 of Phyllobates terribilis. Lineage (NCBI taxonomy): Eukaryota > Metazoa > Chordata > Amphibia > Anura > Dendrobatidae > Phyllobates > Phyllobates terribilis. The sequence continues at coordinate 157,807,001 of NW_027362772.1, forward strand.
TGCCTCAGTCCCCTGGGATGAGCACTCGAGTCACCTCAACCTCTGGGACGAGCACTCGCGTTACCTCAACCCACTGGGACGAGCACTCGCGTCACCTCACCTCCCTGGGATGAGCACTCATGTCACCTCAACCCCTGGGAGGAGCACTCGCGTGATCTCACCCCCTGGAAAAGCACTCACATGAGCTAACTTCCTGGGAATTTCCTGGGAGGAGCACTCACGTGAGATCCCTCAATCACTAAAAAAATCCAAGATGGCTCACATGACCCAATATACCTTACATGTGGTGCATCGTAAAGATGCATAAAATATAGATAAAACATCCTAAAATCTAGAGCTTTACAGGTGTGAATGCAGCCTCATTCAGATAGGTATTTGCAACTGACTTTTATTCAAAGTGAGCAGGTGGCGGAATAATTTCAGGTCTTTATCAAGGTTTATGATGCTTTTAGATGATGTAAAACCAAATGTCCCTCCTTGTGGTGCCAGGAGGCCAATCATACGAATCTAACCTCCTGAGACCTAAGCACCTGCAAGGTGACTCTTGTCTATGTGAATTAGTTAAACAGCATCTGCCCCTGGATGAGTGAAAAGAATAAAGAAATCTCCTATTGTCTCGCACTTGGCTATGATCTTTCAACAGATTTTGTCCTGAGATTGTAAGGGACTTTTTAATGCAGCAGAGATGAAAGCAAAGTCCTGTTTGCTCAGTCTACTATTAGAGGGATTTGCTGCCCCCCCATAACAATTGAATAAGAGGTGTGTAAACAGAGGTAAGGAGGATCATTCAGGGAACAGACTGCCCCCTTTCTCCAGCTTTCACGTAACAGAGTGGCATGTGTATATACACCATGGCACACCTAAAGTCTTGCAGAGAGAATTGCAAAGACCCCCCCTCCCATATACAATACTGTGCAAATGTTTTAGGTAGGTATAGAAAACAAAAATGCTATAAAGATAGAATAGTTAATAGTTTATTTTTATCAATTAATAAAATAAAATTAAGCAAATGAACAAAAGAGAGATGTAAATCAAACCAATTTTTGGTGACCGCCCTTTGTCTTCAAAACTGCATCAATTCTTCTAGGTACTTATACACAGTTTTTGAAGGAACTCGGCAGCGAGGTTGTTCCAAACATCTTGGAGAGCTAACCACAGATCTTCTGCGGATGTCGCTTGTGCAAATCCTTTGGTCTCGAAACTTCATTTAATCCCAGTTAGACTTCAAGATGTTGAGATCAGGTCTCTGAGAGGTCATATCATGACTTCAAAGACTCCATGTTCTTCTTCATGCTGAAGATTGTTTCTTAATGACATTGGCTATATGTTTAGGGTCCTTGAGACAATGAGATGCCTCCCTGATAGAATTCCATGATGAATAAATACCTGCCTGTATTTCTCGGCATTGAGGACACCAATCTTTAGGACTGAAAGTGCAGTGGTCAGACAAAGTAAATTAGTGCAGCAGATGAAAGACACACCATGGTTAATTTGGTTTGAAATCGGAAGATGTCCAGCAGTGCTATCAACTCACAAGTGGCAGCAACTAGTGGGACCCAGCTACACCCATCAAATGTTTGAAGAAGTCTTGCCAGAAGTGGTCTTCATGAAAGAATTGCAGCCAAAAACCATACCTCTACATAGAAACAAGGACAACCGACAAGACAAAGTGTGAAATATCTGGCTGTAAGAGAAGGCAGTTTGTTCCCAAAGGGCTGGAGAACAGCACAATAATGGGGCTCTGCATGTGCAGTGAAGAACGATGGAGGGTCCTGCAAATTTGGGGCTGCATTTCGGCAAATGGAGTTGGGGATTTGGTCAGGAATAATGGTGTCCTCAATGCTGAGAAATACAGGCAGCTACTTATCCATCATGCAGTCCCATCAGGGAGGTGTCTGATTGACTCCAAATGTATGCTTCAGAAGGTCAACATCCCCAAACATACAGCCAATGTCATTCAGATCTATATTCAGCGTAAAGAAGAACAAGGAGTCCTGGAGGTGATGATCCGGCCCCACACACAGCCCTGACCTCAACATCATCCAATGTGTCTGGAATCACATGAAGAGACAAAAGGATCTGTACAAGTGACATCCACAGAAGATCTGTGGTTAGTTCTACAAGATGTTTGGAACAACCTCTCTACATTCCTTCAAACATTGTGTGCAAGCGTATCTAGAAGAATTGATGCTGTTTTGAAGGCAAAGGGAGGTCAACAAACATTGATGTGATTTAGATTTCTCTTTTGTTCATTCACTTTGCATTTTAACTGATAAAAAAATATTAAACACTTGTTTCATTTAAAGCATTCTTACTTTGCAGTAGTTTTTCCACACCTGTCTAAAACTTTTACACACTACGATACATTAGAATAAAATTTCTGAGGGATCATCTTACCATCTAATGTAAACAAGGCCTCCCGACTCTCCCCGGAGATACGCCACTGCCAGTGGTGTCTGGCAGTCACTTACACTCCCCCCCTTTTATAAAAGTTTTCAGAAATTCATGTGTTTTTTTATGTATGGGGGAGTATGGAAAGATAGCTGTCATCCAAAGGAGCTTTCGGAAGACAGATAATTTAGGTGTATTGGCATCCTGATATACAATGACAATCCACTACTACACACGCAATTGCAAAAGACAATGAATTTACCAGGGCTGGACGACCTTTCTCCAAGGGTCCCATAGAACCCTTATGGGGTGTCATATGGGAATCTACGGTCTTCTAAAGGCCTCAATCGCTAGCTTCTTGGTCCTACAATGAAAGCCTGTGGCTTTCTAGAATAATGTCAAATATTGCAGTGTATTGAACAAGCAATCAATGATCACATATTCAAGTCCCCTATTGGGACTAAATAGAAAGTAACACCTAAAGAAAAATGTTATTAAAAATATAGATTTAATATTTCACCCCAATTGGATTTTTTCCCATTTTTTAGTACATTGTATGATAAAATTAACTACATCTCGTCCCAGAAAAAATACAAAAAACAATTCCTTGACCGAAAAAAAAAGTTATGACTGTTGGAAAAAGAGAAGGTAAAAATAAAAATTGTCAGTTGCAGAAAAGGGTTAATCAGGGCAATTTTTGTTGCCTTATTTTAGATATAGTGGGCTACATTTTACTCTATGTTTAGCTCAACAACCACTCATAGAGAGTTGTATATGCAAAAAATAAAGAAGAAACTACCGGATTAAAAGTGAGAAAGAAGAAATTGAAAGTTAACGAAAGTTCTCGGAAGTAGTTGCCTATAACAACCAATCAGAAAAATGCAAGCACCAACTTGATTCGCTTTTGATGAGCAATTACATCAATTTTCCGTTTCTCAAGTTTTGGGAGATATTCTTTATCTATAGACGTAAGTCAATGCATTTCAACTGGAGGGTTCGTAAAGTCAAAGCCAACGTGGAAGAATCGGAAACCAGATGCATTTTATAGGATCTTATGTGCCCCATTTGTTAGCTTTTAATACAAGTTAAGTGCCATCTGGCCAAATACAGGCGTGAAGCAGCGAGTCATAAATGTGGTAATTTGATAAGTGAATTGTGTGAAAATTTGTGTGTGGTCACCATAAGGGTCATTTTATAGACACTGGGGTGACATATTGCACTTTTGTATTGGTATCTGTGGGGTGCAGTAGTTTGCTAAGGTTCTCACTGGGCTCCTGCTATGGTTTATTAGCTATGGAAACATTCTGTGTAACACCATATGGCCCTTCAGTAATCAGTTTTTTTTCTTGTTTGTGCAACACCTCATCCAAAAGTCACGGCCAGCCAACATTTGTACGGACACTTTGAGAAAACCATAATGAATTTTAAAGAGATTGTACGAAATTTGGAAGTTATCCCTTGTGTATTGGTTTGGTGATAATGTCATGATCGTTTCGACCCACATTGATCATGGAGAACCCTACATGAATGGAGTGGTGGTCAACTCATGAGACCGCCGGAGATAGCCGAGCGCTGTATTCGACTGGTCTTCGGCACTCCCGTTATGAATGAATGGAGCGGAGGTGCGCATGATCAACCAACACTCCAATCACATGAAGAGCCAAAGTTCTTGGGATCGTGGGGGTCCCAGCAGTCAGGAAATTATAGATAGGGGATAGCTTCCAAACCTGGTATAAGCTCTTTAGGTGATATCTCAATAGTTCATTATAATAATATGAACACTTTGTGAAATGTAAAATGTTATGACTTACAATCCCAATTCGAGCTTCTCCAGTTTAAAAAAAAATCACAGAAACAATAAAAAATTTTGCTATGTTTACGGACTGGCCAAAAATGTAAGAAGAATAGATGACTTGTAATACATGGCTATTCTACTCTAGAGGGAAAGCTTCTGATACAGGATGCTACATTTTGCTCGGAGAGATTCCTTATCAGAATATGATCCTCAAATATGTTTTCGTTGGGTCCCATGTTACAGCTTTGGAAAATTATGAGCTTCTGCTGGGTCATAATACACCTATGTGCACGAAGCCTTTTGGGGTCTACGGATGGACCGCTAGGGCAATGGTGGCAAACTTGGTAGGGTTTTTATTCTTACATTTCCATTTCTATAAGAAACCCTTTGTATAATAATACCATAATGGTGAATTATTATAAATTAACATTCCTTAGGGCTCGTGCAGATGACCGTATTTTCAAGCCGAGTGAGATCTGACAAAACTTTGGATGTTATTCTATGGGGCCGTGCACATGTCTGATTTTTTACTCGGATCACGTCTGCCAAGGAAAAAAATCAGAGAGTGATTAGCATAATTGGCCCGATATTCTTGGATGAGAGAAAATACGGTCGTGTGACCTTAGCCTTAAGATAGACCATTAGTGTGTGATCGGTGGAGGTCTGACCCCTGTGATCCCCACGATCAGTAGACTAAAGACGAATGGTATGTTAGTTCTGCAACCTTTTCACGGAAGTTCCTGATATAGTGACACCCATTCACATGTGACACAACTCATTCATCTGACCGGTGCAAGTCTGACATGTCAATAATCAGGAGCGCACAAGTAGGAAGCTGGGGAGCGAGGCACTCCTGAATAAAGAACTCAAGAAAACCCTTGAGGAACGGTATTCATGCTTTAATAAGGTCTAACAAGACACAAAGTGGTATCTGAAAATTCGAAGAAATAGTTTTATAATATTATTTTCTATCAATAAAATGAGAAATCCACCGTAGAATTTGTCATAGAAATCACACAGTTTCCCATGATGACGACCTGGGCTATTACATAAGATTTCATGAGCAGGAAGAATGCAAGGAAGCTGCCATGAAACGGTCAAAATAATTTGTACTTAGAAAATGTTCTCCGACACAAAAAAAAAACAGAATTTGGAAAACTTAAGCCCTGAAAAGATTTTGCACAAGGTCCAGGCTTCCTTGTATCGCTGATGACTGTTCAGTGAGCAGAACGAATGAATGAAGCGATTCGACACGGGCAATTACCTGCCGCTTATAGCTTATCCAAAGCAGAAGAAGGTTGTGTCTGAGAGTCATACACCTCTCGGAAGAGCCATAGTCAATCATTGCGGGAACGAGTACTGATGAGTAGAGATGAGCGAACCCAAACTTAAAAGAATGGGGTTCGTACCGGACAATTAGTGTCCGGTGTTAAACGCCAAACACGGCCTTCTCCCGGTAGTTCGTTGCAATGTTCGGAGTTCCGGGGATAATTCGTGAGAGAGAGATTTTTCCAGATTCAAAATGGGATTCAGGTTCTGGTTCAAGTTTGGTACAGTTCTGAAACCTGAACCGAACTTTGGACTAAAGTTGGGGTCATGTACCAGAACCCGAACTCCCACGGGTCCGCTCATTCCTACTGATGAGGAGTACTATATGCTACAGAACTTAACATATTCATGATATGGTCATAAAGATGGCGGTCCATCAGCTCTAAATAATATGTGAGGGCTCATTCACACATCCAATTTTTACACGTAAAAGGATCCCGATCAGACTTTGATCAAAGCGTCATCCATTTTTCTCGTACGCGAAGAAGTAAAAAAAAAAAGTTTCCCCACCGTCTCTATTCTGACAGTCACTCAGATGACATCCAATTTTTTCACAGATCCAATGACTTGCATGGCCGATTTAGATCCGACCCTCGGATGAAAATCGGACTCGTCTCCGAGGACGTGTGAATGGCCCCATAGACAATTAGGAGTGTTATTTGTGAAAAAGACGGATAGCACTTGTACGTGAAAATCGGATGTGTGAACGAGGACTTAAGAAAAAATCGAATTATCATTCATTGGTGCTTTTTTTAATCCTTTATCTGTGGGTTGTTTGGGGGAATATTAGTGCATAAACTGTCAAGTTGCAAGGACTCGCAAATTTTGTCAGATTTATTTTTTTCAGCACACAGCTTGCACGTGGATGTCGATTTTTTTTTACACGCACTCATAGACTTGCATTGGCGCATTTGATCCATGACTAGGATTAAAATCGGACATGTCTCTATGTTTTGGTGCAGACCACTCACTCAATCCACAAAAAAAAAACACGGGCATGTGAACAGCCCTATAGACTGTAATGGGAACAAGTTCGAGGCGGCCGTATAAATCGGAGTGAGATCAGATGCAATGCACGGACTGGCTAGCGGCTCTCCCGACCCAGGCGTGACAGCTGCATAGAAATACATGAAGCTGTCACACTCGGGTGGGGAGAGCCGCTGGCCAGTCCGAGCACTGTGCTCCAATCTCGCTCCAATTTATACTGCCGTCTGACGGCACTTTTCTATGTGTGAAAAACATAACTAAAAGAACACCACAACAACCATATATTTATAGAACGTATATTGGTAAGAAATTTTACATCTAAGTTCATGTTGCTGCTCAAAGAGGGGACTGATAATACACCAGTCATCATAAACAATATATAGGGGGGTGGCCAAGGCTAGGATGAACGACAAAAAGGGGATGTTATAAATATAAAAATGTTTTATTACACATGCTTCTACAGAAAAAGAGAAAAATGCAAAAATTGAATACACAGATATAAAAACAACAATGGCCATCCATCACGGTGGCACATTACAATGTGAATAATTTGCTCTGCATAAATAACGGGGATGGGTACTGCTGGCTAAATCTAAATGCACTGCATATGCCAATAAATATAAATGGCCCCATTACATACCTCTCAGAGCATTGTATATAGCCAGGCCACCGGCGCTGAGGCCGTTGAGGGGGACCTGTGATGTGTCACTTACTGGGCTGTGTGCTGTAGTTTCAATAAAATCAGTGTTTTATCAGCAGATTATCACTACAGCACTAGATGTCTTGTGCCTCCTAGCCAACTGATCTGTATAACTCCACCCAACACTGATTAGCACACAGAAAGCTGCCAATCAGTGGTGGGGGCGAGGTTATACACAGCTCGGCATTCAGAGAACTGCTAGATCTGCAGCAGAGAAAACTGTGATTTTATCAAAATGAAAGCAAGTAGACCAGCAAGTGATATATCGCTGGAATCAGGATCGGCTCTCAGCACTTACATCAGATTACAAAGCAAAAACCTGCTGACAGATTCCCTTTAAGGATAGTTTCACACAGGGGCAAATTCATCAAACAGTTTTCACCAAAATTCTGGCGTAAAACTGTTTGAAATGTCCCTAATTTTTTGCGCAGCTCAAAGTTGAAAAATTTTGCAACCGCTGGCGTTTTACTCTAATTTTGTTAGCTATGCCAAATTTTTGAAAAATGGGAAAAGCTTAACCAGTAAGAGATGTGGCCAAACACAGCTGAGAAAATCATCAAAATTTAGGCAAAAAAGAACTAGGGTAAAAATTTAACTTTTCTTGTGGTGGTGCACGACGGCTGAAAGTTATATCAAATTCCTTAAGAAGCAGGTACATATTAATGAATATGGCACTTACACCAAATTTACTTTATCAAGACTGGTGTAAAAAATGAAGTGTGCACTGGAGTGAGGGCCAGAATTTGGGATTTACTCCTGTGCACACTTCAAGGCTAGCCTACAGAACACCAGTCCTGAGGGATCGGAGTCACAGTGTTGTTGCTTTTTGTATTTTGCAGCATCTTGATTCCTCTTTTTTTTCATGAAAAATTGCTGTAGCCAGATGTTGACTGGGAGTCAATAAGAAACACAATACAAGTTTTAGGAGTTTTTTATGTTTTTACAATTTTTTCTGCTTTTTTGGGGTCCCTGGTGGTGTTTTTCTGCTTTATTTAACCACCGTATGCTCTCAGTTTGACGTTTGTTAAGCCCACCAAGTGAAGTGGATCCTCAAAACCCAAGGTCAGGGTGGGCACACGGGCGTCAGTGCAGCAGGCAATTGAGGCACGCCTGAAACAGGTAACTGACATTAGGGGGACCACAGACAGATAGGAATACCTAAACAGGTAGCAGAGGTCCCAGAAGATTGGGAACTGGTAGCAGAGGTCCAGGAAAACCAGGAACAGGTGGCAGAGGTGTTGGAAGACTGGGAACAGGTGGTAGAGGTCCTGGAAGACCAGGAAGAGGTGGCAGAGGTCCTGGAAGACCAGGAAGAGGTGACAGAGGTCCTGGAAGACCTGGAACAGGTAACAGGAGCTGGAAGACCATGAGCAGGGAGCAGATGTCCTGGAAGACCGAGAACAGGTAGCAGAGATGCTGGAAGACCGGGAACAGGTAGCAAAGGTGCTGGAAGACCAGGAAATGGTAGCAGATGTCCGGGAAGACCAAGAACACGTAGCAGAGATGCTCGTAGACGAGGAACAGGTGGCAGAGGTCCTGAAAGACCGGGAACAGGTGGCAGAGGTCCTGGAAGACCAGGAACAGGTGGCAGAGGTCCTGGAATACCAGGAACAAGTGGCAGAGGTCCTGGAATACCGGGAACATGTGGCAGAGGTCCTGGAATACTGGGAACATGTGGCAGAGATGCTGGAAGACTGGGAACAGGTAGCAGAGGTGCTGGAAGACCGGAACTTGTAGCAGAGATGCTGGAAGACCATAAACAAGTGGCAGAGGTCCTAGAAGACCAGGAACAGGTAGAAGAGGTCATGGAATACCAGGAACAGGTGGCAGAGGTCCTGGAGTACCGTGAACATTTGGCAGAGGACCTGGAAGACTGGGAACAGGTCGTGGTGCACAGACAAACTAAGAGTCTTAATACCAAGACACTGATGTATTTCTTGGTAGGTCTTCTACAGGCCTAGGTAGATGATCACATGCACGCCAGGTTACTTATAACGCCCAACGTGGAGCACAAGAGAGTTTAGCGGACCCAGGTGAAAAGAGCAGAGCTCGGATCCTGGGCAGGTGTGTAACATAATTTTTTATGCTTTTTCCAAAAGGTTTTTCTATAGTAAAAAAACAACAAAAACACATGAAATAGGTTATTAATATACAGTACAGATCAAAAGTTTGGACACACCTTCTCATTTAAAGTAGCCACATTTTGCTTTGATGACTGCTTTGCACACTCTTGGCATTCTCTTGATGAGCTTCAAGAGATAGTCACCGGAAATGGTTTTCACTTCACAGGTGGGCCCTGTCAGGTTTAATAAGTGGGATTTATTACCTTATAAATGGGGTTGGGACCATCAGTTGTGTTGTGCAGAAGTCAGGTGGATACACAGCTGATAGTCCTACTGAATAGACTGTTAGAATTTGTATTATGGCAAGAAAAAAGCAGCTAAGTAAAGAAAAACGAGTGGCCATCATAACTTTAAGAAATGAAAGTCAGTCAGTGCGAAAAATTGGGCAAACTTTGAATGTGTCTCCAAGTGCAGTTGCAAAAACCATCAAGCGCTACAAAGAAACTGGCTCACATGAGGACCACCCCAGGAAAGGAAGACCAAGAGTCACCTCTGCTTCTCGGGATAAGTTTATCCGAGTCACCAGCCTCAGAAATCGCAGGTTAACAGCAGCTCAGATTAGAGACCAGGTCAATGCCACACAGAGTTCTAGCAGCAGACACATCTCTACAACAACTGTTAAGAGGAGACTTTGTGCAGCAGGCCTTCATGGTAAAATAGCTGCTAGGAAACCACTGCTAAGGACAGGCAACAAGCAGAAGAGACTTGTTTGGGCTAAAGAACACAAGGAATGGACATTAGACCAGTGGAAATCTGTGCTTTGGTCTGATGAGTCCAAATTTGAGATCTTTGGTTCTAACCACCGTCTTTGTGCGACGCAGAAAAGGTGAACGGATGGACTCTACATGCCTGGTTCCCACCGAGAAGCATGGAGGAGGAGGTGTGATGGTGTGGGGGTGCTTTGCTGGTGACACTGTTGGGGATTTATTCAAAATTGAAGGCATACTGAACCAGCATGACTACCACAGCATCTTCCAGCGGCATGCTATTCCATCCGGTTTGCGTTTAGTTGGACCATCATTTATTTTTCAACAGGACAATGACCCCAAACACACCTCCAGGCTGTGTAAGGGCTATTTGACCAAGAGGGAGAGTGATGGGGTGCTACGCCAGATGACCTGGCCTCCACAGTCACCAGACCTGAACCCATTCAAGATGGTTTGGGGTGAGCTGGACCGCAGAGTGAAGGCAAAAGGGCCAACAAGTGCTAAGCATCTCTGGGAACTCCTTCAAGATTGTTGGAAGACCATTTCCGGTGACTACCTCTTGAAGCTCATCAAGAGAATGCCAAGAGTGTGCAAAGCAATCATCAAAGCAAAAGGTGGCTACTTTGAAGAACCTAGAATATAAGACATATTTTCAGTTGTTTCACACTTTTTTGTTAAATATATAATTCCACATGTGTTAATTCATAGTTTTGATGCCTTCAGTGTTTTCAAAGTCATGAAAATACAGAAAAATCTTTAAATGAGAAGGTGTGTCCAAACTTTTGGTCTGTACTGTATATATATAAAAAAAAGAAACTGTGTGAATGAAGCCTAAAGGGGTCATCTCACAGCAGTGTTTTACCGGTTATGAAAAAAGGTATCCACCTCCTCATTGATCTAAGAAGAATTTCCATCCCCTCCATGGTCTCTCCCTATAACCTCGAGAATATCCAGTTGGCTTTGGTCAAGTGATTAATAATGCCTCCCTTCCTTTTCGTTGGTGATCTGATGTTTCCAGGCACAGACAAAGGTAAACTGTTTAAACAATATAAACCTGTTGGATTTCTGCAGAACACATGGTTCACGTTAATGATGTCTTACATTAAACACTAAAAAACAAGAGTGAAGCGCGCCAGCTCTGCAGCCATAACAGAATGTAATTATATCAAGATCCCGGCTTCCTGCTGGACGTGCTCTCCGCAGTCATACCAGGATCGCAGAACCGCCACGAGTTAACCTGTTTTCTGCCAACTCGAGCTTTACAAGGCTTAGGCTGTTTATAAGAGATCAAGGCAGTAATTCGATGTGTTTTTTTTCTTTACCGAGTCCCTCCGGATGATTACTGCTGCACATAAAAACTTGCTGCCGCTATAATCTCTACTCCATTTGCCAAGTGTTGGGGTCTCACAATGGCAACTCTGCAAAATACAGGCCTTGTTTAGATGTATTCCCAGAAGCATGGAGCCGTCGAGCCGTACGCTATCAGTAGGGCTAAATATGGGTTGCTATGGTGCCGTATCCTCACGTATCCTCGTGCCTTGTTTATTAGATACGGCACATTATGGTTATCATTTGGCTTTATAAAGAGACGTATGATGTGTGGGCGAGCATGGCTTCATTGTGGTCACTGATGGAGATGGCCACACAGTCAGATCTGTGACATTAGGCCTGATTATGCGGAGTGATTATTAATATTTAGGCCATATGAACGTTACAGTGGGTTACATGAAGTCTGTACAGGGGCACCCGGCGCTGAATATGAAGTCTGCACAGGGGCACCCGGAGCTGAATATGAAGTCTGCACAGGGGCACCCGGAGCTGAATATGAAGTCTGTACAGGGGCACCCGGAGCTGAATATGAAGTCTGCACAGGGGCACCCGGCGCTGAATATGAAGTCTGCACAGGGGCACCCAGAGCTGAATATGAAGTCTGTACAGGGGCACCCGGCGCTGAATATGAAGTCTGTACAGGGGCACCCGGCGCTGAATATGAAGTCTGCACAGGGGCACCCGGAGCTGAATATGAAGTCTGTACAGGGGCACCCGGCGCTGAATATGAAGTCTGTACAGGGGCACCCGGCGCTGAACATGAAGTCTGTACAGGGGCACCCTGTGCTGAATATGAAGTCTGTCTGTAGCACCCTGAGGGCTCGGTTGCTACAGAGGTATTGCACCTCAACCAGAGGTGCGATATCTCACTCTCAGGTAAGGATGGAGTGTGGATCAGGACCCCGACACCTGCATGCATTACACCACATTTCCGGGGGACAGGGCGACCGATATGCTCCAAGCAGAGCGCGACAGTCCCTGTCCCTGGCTGGAGTGGGGGGAGGGAACACAGAGGAAGGGGGGACCCTGTAGTGCAGGAGCAGGGAGGAAGCAGTTCCTGGGTGCACCTAGAGGGAGGTATAAAAGGTGGGCACCATTTTAGATCAGGGTTCAGTCCAGCTCAGTCTGAGGAGAAGTGACTGGGAGCAGAGGCTCTGCATGAGCTCTGCTCCAGAGGCGGGCCTAGTAACTGAGGCCCAAGCCTGGAGAGGAAGAGAAAGGAAGAGGAGCGGAGAAGGCTCCAGGAACAAGGAACGAAGGGACCCCAGGGGTGTGGACCGGCTGGTAGCCACCATACGCCCGAATCTACCTGCGTGGAGGGGTCAGGCCAAAGGGGGAGACCGGTCCCCGAAACTAGTGGAGGCGGGGAACTACCCTCAGCTAGAAACCGGAGGCTGTGACATTTTATGTGGCACAGCCCCTTGCCATACCCGTTAGGAAGGCACCACATAGGGTCAGGGAAACGGAGGCCAACGTTTGCCCGCCAAGGCCCGAGGCAGCCGGACAGAAGCGTGGTCACTGGTGGGGTATGAACGACCAGAGAAAGGACACACAAAGGGGGTCCTGTGAAGCGCTCCAAAGTTATCTGGGAGTTAGCCGAGCCCCTCACCTGGTGAACACAGTGCGACGTGGGACGTTATGACCAGCTGAAGTAACTTGGATAAAGAACTGTGAGTAAAGATCCTGAACTGCATTACAGGACTCTGAGTCATTATTCCCGCGCACCACCATCCCCCATCATCTGCACTCACTGCCCTGAGGCTACACTCCTCCAGGGGGAGTTGTACTACACTCTGCTGCACCCACAACACAAGTCTCAGCGGTCTGCCCTGCAGCGGCGGTTCATCCTGACCGCAATCCACGGGTGGTGTAGTCGGACATTTTATAAATAATAACAAACACCATAAATAGACTGCCATTTGGTTTGACCACCCTGAGCCACGGGACCGGGTCACCGCCATGGTGACTACAACCCCCAGCATCTACAAAAAGGCCCGGTTCCGGGTTCCTCACGCGGCCCAGGGGGCGCGTCATGTACAGGGGCACCCGGTGCTGAATATGTAGTCTGTACAGGGGCACCCGGCGCTGAATATGAAGTCTGTACAGGGGCACCCGGAGCTGAATATGAAGTCTGTACAGGGGCACCCGGAGCTGAATATGAAGTCTGTACAGGAGCACCCGGCGCTGAATATGAAGTCTGTACAGGAGCACCCGGCGCTGAATATGAAGTCTGTACAGGGGCACCCGGAGCTGAATATGAAGTCTGTACAGGGGCACCCGGCCCTGAATATGAAGTCTGTACAGGGGCACCCAGAGCTGAATATGAAGTCTGTACAGGGGCATCCGGCGCTGAATATGAAGTTCGTACAGGGGCACCTGGTGCTGAATATGAAGTCTGTACAGGGGCTCCCGGCGCTGAATATGAAGTCTGTACAGGGGCACCCGGCGCTGAATATGAAGTCCAGCTGTACACGAAGTCTGTACTGAAGCTTGCAGAGTCCCTGTTGCTCCATATTGTAGCGTTATAAGCACTCAGGGTGCCATCTTCGGGAATATTCACACAGGTTGGAGATGCTTTGGATTTTTCAGAAAGAAAATCCCCTATGTATCACTGTACCAGCATTGCAAAATCTCAGCCACACAATTCGGAAAAAATCCACAGCTGTGAATTTTAAGAGTGAATTTCATTCTTTGCAATGCTTTTAATTTAACACGTTTCTGCAGTGAAATCCAAATTTTCTGCGGATTTCGATCTACAGACCAGGCGTACACTTATGGGGCTTTGTACTTCGCTCTATTTCAGAAATATTCTCAATTGAACATACCACGATATGAAATCAGAAGCCTATAAAACGACAGTAGGCCCCTACACAAGTGCATAGGTGACATTTCGGACCGTTTCAAATTGAAAATTGCACAGGATCTTAATTCATCTGGATTTTCATGGTCCTATTATTTCCCAAATCAGATAGATATGCAGAATATTTGTCCAGAAGGGAACTGATGGTGGGTACCATGTTTGCATTGTCATTCTATGTAGGTAAAACCCTCCGCAAAGTGCCACCATTATAGATGTCCTAAAATAAAAGTTCTGTCTGGTGGCTTTTAATATTTTTGCACTAATTTTTGCATCATATTAACCCACGTTTTGAGCATCAGTGATAACTTTTTCAGCATTTCAGGGGCACCCAATATATCTACAGGCGACAGGATCCTGCTTGCTGTAGGTTAAAATGTAAGGAGTAAGCAAATAGTTAACATTCACAAGAAGAGCCATATGTATGACAAAGTGCCATAGTTAGACGGATTGAGCTATGATGGGTACGACAGCTCACTTACACTAAGTCAACCATGCCAGTAAAAACAGCTGGAGGCCAAGCTACAAGAAGAACCTGTCCCCAGGGGCAGCAACTCCATGTCAGCACGCCAACGAGGCAGCAGCTGGGTGGCATGGTTCTTATCAGTTATATCAGCGCTAGAATAGAGACGGGCGGGTTTCGATCTGTTCTTCAGTCCCTATGTGAGGATTAACCTGAGCCTGGGGTGGAATTACAGAAGTCTATTTGATCTGTGCCGGAGGAGCGTGCTCAGGTTCTTGGCCAGGAACCAAGCTGGTGTGGATGAAAGCAATGTGATCCCTTCCGAGTCTCTGTCTATGTGCAAGTGTATATCGGTTTCTTCGTATCGCAGGAGGGAAGATAATTTGAAACATACGTACTGTTTTCACCAAGTCTTCTAGACTCAAGAGATGTCCAGATCAAAAGCACATCCGAAACGTTCCTACATCTCCACCCGTGCTTCTTTTTTATGTACTATAAATATTTCACTGCCTTCCCGCGAGGCTCCATGGATCGTGCTCCAGCAGGTAAATGTTATGGCTATAGACAGATCCATGCAGGGCTAAAAACCCTTCAGATGAGCGCAGCTTGTTGAAGACCCTTGCCCAGTAGGTTCTGGCCAACTTCATAGCTTTGAAGATGACTCCTCTCAATTTACATATCACAAATACCAGGCAGATGTTGATTAAATCCCTAAAAAGGGACCCTGGAAATAAGAACTTAATCTAAAGGAGATGGGGTGGCCTAAGGGTGTACCTATAGGAGGTGCCCAGGTTCTGGTTGCACTTGGTTCTGAAAATTTCCTCTGCCTAATGAAAACAAACCAGTACAACAAATTGTTGGATAAAACCACATACAGGATGAAGAAGTCTGAAGACTTCGAAACACATTGATAATAAAACCGCATCAAGTCTACTTTGTAATCCTGGATCATTCTTTCAGATCTCCATCAGCAGCACAGACGACCCACCTATTGTTTCTCTTCTGGCTTTTCAAGGGTTTTTTAACCCATGGAACTGCAACAGTTGACAAATTTAAGCTTTATCCTTGTTGTGTGATACACAACTTTATCAGGTGAGCAATTCCCTGCACCTTATTGTCCTTTATCATCGAATAAGACCCTATTGCGCCTTTTGCTCCTCAGTTTTTTCCTATATGCTCAGTCTTGTCTCCAATCTGGTAAAGCATACATGTCAAAATCTGGCCTATGGGCCAAATCTGGCTCGCAGGGTGGTTTTATTTGGCCCGCAACACCAGAACCACCACCCCTATGTGGGGCCATTATTCTGTATGGAGGGCCATGTGGGTCCCATTATCCTGTACGGAGGACTATGTGGGGCCATTATTCTGTATGGAGGACTATGTGGGGCTATTATTTTGTGTGGAGGACTATGTGGGGCCCATTATACTGTATGGAGGACTATGTGGGGTCATTATACTGTAAGGAGGACTATGTGGTGCTCATAATACTGTATGGAGGGCTATGTGGGGCCCATAACACTGTATGGAGGACTATGTGGGGCCCATAACACTGTATGGAGGACTATGTGGGGCCCATAGTACTGTATGAGTGACTATGTGGGGCCCATTATTCTGTATGGAGGACTATGTGGGGCCATTATTCTGTATGAAGGACTATGTGGGGCCCATTATACTGTATGGAAGAGAGGACTATGTGGGGCCCATTTTTCTGTATGGAGGACTATGTGGTGCCATTATACTGTATGGAGGGTCATGTGGGGCCATGATTCTGTATGGAGGACTATGTGGTGCCCATAGTACTGTATGAGGGACTATATGGGGCCATTATTCTGTATGGAGGAGAGGACTATGTGGGGCCCATTATTCTGTATGGAGGACTATGTGGTGCTATTAGACTGTATGGAGGGCCATGTGGGGCCATGATTCTGTATGGAGGACTATGTGATGCTCATAGTACTATACGGAGGTCTATGTTGGGCCCATTATTCTGTATGGAGGACTTTGTCCAAGTTTTTAATTTTGGCCCACTGTGTGTTTGAGTTTGACATCCCTGTGTTAGGGCTTTGTAGATCCCTGTTCTCTGGATCATTTGGGATCCCAGTGGGGAGAACAGTATGTTATCCCATACCTATGGATAAATGATAACTTGAAAATTTTGCACAAACCCTTTACAAACCACACATTGGGATATTAATATAAGTTGATGTGTGGGTTGCGGTGATAATCATATTATACATCTGTCTTTGGTAAAAAAAACAACCCCCAAAAATAATATATTATCTCTATCACATGTGGCTTTTCCTTCCATCATTTCCTTTGACAGTTGTAATGGGTTTCTCAGAAATTTGTTTAACCTAACATGAACAATACATAGCATTTTTTACATTTACACTTGTCATGATCTTTATTGATGACATAAATGTGTAATTTTAGAGAGGCATATTTTGCTACTAACCCCATCATCTAGTTCTGTATAAAAATATCTCCTCCGCTGTTTCCGGCCGTTGTTGACAGGCTGCAGCGTTGACGTCACGACTAGAGCACAAGTGAGTGGTGCAGTCAATATCTGGACTCAGCCTATTTTGCTATTTTTATGTACAAAAATTAGATGGAAAAGGGTAAAACGCCTTTAAATTATGTAGTTACCTACAACAACCACCAAGGAACAACCTCTTGCTGTTCTGGTTGCACTTTTCTGAGCCTAAATAATTTTATCTGTTGACTTACTATTGTTTATCACACATCAGTTTCTTATTAAAGGAAAGTTAGGGAAAGTATAATCTGGCACATGGAAGAGCTGGAGAAGGTAGGTGTTGTGTGGCACATAGATGAGCTGAGGATGGAGTGGGCGAGCACATATATGAGCTGAGGATGGAGTGGGCGAGCACATATATGAGCTGAGGATGGAGTGGGCGAGCACATATATGAGCTGAGGAAGGTGTGGGTGTGCACATAGATGAGATGAGGATGGAGTGGGTGTGCACATAGATGAGCTGAGGATGGAATGGGCGAGCACATATATGAGCTGAGGATGGAGTGGGCGAGCACATATATGAGCTGAGGAAGGTGTGGGTGTGCACATAGATGAGCTGAGGATGGAGTGGGCGAGCACACAGATGAGATGAGGATGGAGTGGGCGAGCACATATATGAGCAGGGGAAGGAATGGGCAAGCACATGTATGAGCTGAGGATGGAGTGGGCGAGCACATAGATGAGCTGAGGATGGAGTGGGCGAGCACATAGATGAGCTGAGGATGGAGTGGGTGTGCATATAGATGAGCGGAGGATGGAGTGGGTGTGCACATAGATGAGCTGAGGATGGAGTGGGCGAGCACATATATGAGCTGAGGATGGAGTGGGCGAGCACATATATGAGCTGAGGATGGAGTGGGCGACCACATATATGAGCTGAGGAAGGTGTGGGTGTGCACATAGATGAGCTGAGGATGGAGTGGGCGAGCACATAGATGAGCAGGGTAAGGAGTGGGCAAGCACACAGATGAGATGAGCATGGAGTGGGCGAGCACATATATGAGCAGGGGAAGGAATGGGCAAGCACATATATGAGCTGAGGATGGAGTGGGTGAGCACATAGATGAGCTGAGGATGGAGTGGGCGAGCACATAGATGAGCTGAGGATGGAGTGGGCAAACACATAGATGAGCTGAGGATGGAGTGGGCGAGCACATAGATGAGCAGGGTAAGGACTGAGCGAGCACACAGATGAGCTGAGGATGGAGTGGGCGAGCACATATATGAGGAGGGGAACGAGTGGGCAAGCACATATATGAGCTGAGGATGGAGTGGGCGAGCACATAGATGAGCTGAGGATGGAGTGGGCGAGCAAATAGATGAGCTGAGGATGGAGTGGGTGTGCACATAGATGAGCTAAGGATGGAGTGGGCGAGCACATAGATGAGCAGGGTAAGGACTGGGCGAGCACACAGATGAGCTGAGGATGAAGTGGGTGAGCACATATATAAGCAGAGGAAGGAATGGGCAAGCACATAGTTGAGCAGGGTAATGCGTGGGCGAGCATATAGATGAGCTGAGGATGGAGTGGGCAAGCACATAGATGAGCTGAGGAAGGTGTGGATGTGTATGACACGCCCCCAGGGCCGTGGGGTACTCGGCAGCCGGGCCTCTGCGTAGGCCGGTAGGGGAGAATCACGGTAGCTGGCCCGGTCCGTGACCCAGGGCGGTCAGTGCAAAAAGGGGAATATTTTTATATAGGGTTTTTGGGATTGTTCGTGACGCCACCTGTGGATTGCGGCCAAAAGGAGCCGCCGCTGCGGAGCAGTCCTCTGGAGCTGGTGTTAGGGCAGCAGGGATGGTATGGCTCTCCACAGGTAGAGCAAGCTCCAGGGCAGTGTAAAAGATGGTGGGTGTGCTGGGCGTTGTGATGCAGGGAGGGAACGATGGCACAGATCAAAGAATGGACGGAGGCAGTGCGGTGCAGTCATCCGAGTTTTTACTCACAGTTCTTATGACAGTTCCACTGGTGCACTGTACAGGTGTTAGCCTCCCACGTCGCGCTGCGTTCACCAGCCAGGGGTTCAGCACTTCCTCAGGTAGATCAGGGGTACCTGGCAGAACCCCGCTTCCACATGTTCCTTTCTAGACCGTCTTCATGCTGGGTCTTTCTCCCTCCTGCCCTGCGCTTCCCACTCTCAATCCCGCTCGGGTACTCTGAAGTCCCTCCTGTCCGTCGGAGTTCACAGACCTGCTTGACCCTCACGGGGATTAGAATGAGGCTTCGGCAACTGACCATATAACCCAGGAGCCAGGTTTTTCCAGCCGGGACTTGAAGTACACGACTGGGCCAGGGGCCGGTCCCCTTCTTGCGGCCTATGATCCCTCTGTCTTCTGACAGGTGCGGGGCATACGGGTGCCTTCCTGCACTCACCGTACCCCTAGGATCCCTTCTTAGAACGGAGCCTACTCCCTGCTCCCCTCCTGGGCCTCTGACACTGGGCCCTACTTGTGGAGCAGAGCTCCTACTCAGACTCTGCCCCCAGACTGTTCACCAGCTACTAGTCTGCCACCCTAAGATGGCTTCCCTATTTTATACTCCTACCAAAGTGCTCCCCCTAACTACTTCCTCCACCCACACCCACTACTGGTTTCCCCTACCTTTGGGTTCCCCCCACTCCAGCCAGGGTCAGGGCTCAACAGAAACATACATTGTGTCTTGCCCTTCCAGCCGGCCTGGAGCAGTGTAGTGTTGGATGCAGGTGTTTGGGGTTCAGGGCAGCACTCCCTCCTTACCTGAGAGAAGGAGATACCACACCTCTGGGTGAGGTGCAGTACCTCTGTGGTGACTGAACCCTCAGGGGCACCACACTCACATAGATGAGCTGAGGAAGGTGTGGGTGTGCACATAGATGAGCAGAGGAAGGAGTGGGTGTGCACATAGATGAGCAGAGGAAGGAATGAGTGTGCACATAGATGAGTAGGGGAAGGAGTGGGCGAACACATAGATGAGCAGAGGAAGGAGTGGGTGCGCACATAGATGAGCAGGGGAAAGAGTGGGCAAGCACATAGATGAGTAGGGCAAAGAGTGGGCAAGCACATAGATGAGCTGAGGATGGAGTGGGCGAGCACATAGATGAGCTGAGGATGGAGTGGGTGAGCACATAGATGAGCAGGGTAAAGAGTGGGCAAGCACATAGATGAGCAGGGTAAGGAGTGGGCGAGCAGATAGATGAGCTGAGGATGGAGTCGGAAAGCACATATATGAGCAGGGGAAGGAGTGGGCGAGCACATAGATGAGCAGGGGAAGGTGTGGGCGAGCACATAGATGAGCAGGGGAAGGTGTGGGCGAGCACATAGATGAGCTGAGGATGGAGTGGGCGAGCACATAGATGAGCTGAGGATGGAGTGGGCGAGCACATAGATGAGCTGAGGAAGGTGTGGGTTTGCACATAGATGAGCTGAGGAAGGTGTGGGTGTGCACATAGATGACCAGAGGAAGGAGTGGGTGTGCATATAGATGAGCAGAGAAAGGAGTGGGTGTGCACATAGATGAGTAGGGGAAGGAGTGGGTGTGCACATAGATGAGCAGAGGAAGGAGTGGGTGTGCACATAGCTGAGCAGAGGAAGGAGTGGGTGTGCACATAGATAAGCTGAGGATGGAGTGGGCGAGCACATAGATGAGCAGAGTAAAGAGTGGGTGAGCACATAGATGAGCAGAGTAAGGAGTGGGCGAGCTGAGGATGGAGTGGGCGAGCACACAGATGAGCCGGGTAAGAAGTGGACGAGCACATAGATGAGCAGGGTAAGGAGTGGGCGAGCACATAGATAAGCTGAGGATAGAGTGGGCGAGCACATAGATGAGCAGAGTAAGGAGTAGGCGAGCACATAAATGAGCAGGGTAAGGAGTGGGCGAGCACATAAATGAGCAGGGGAAGGAGTGGGTGAACACATAGATGAGGAGGGGAAAGAGTGAGCAGGCACATAGTTCATCAGGGGAAGGTGTGTGTAGGCACATAGATGATTAGGGGAAGGAGTGAGCGAGCACATAGATGAGCAGGGGAAGGAGTGAGTGGGCACATAGATAAGCAGGGAAAGAAGTGAGTAGGCACAAAGATGAGCAGGGAAAAGAGTGAGCAGGAACAAAGATGAGCAGGGGAAGGAGTGAGGGGACAAGCACATAGATAAGCAGGGGAAGGAGTGGGAGGGCACATATATGAGCAAAAGAAGGAGTGGGAAGGCACATATATGAGCAAAAGAAGGAGTGGGCAAACACATAGATGAGCAGGAGGGTGAGCACATACATGAGCAGGGGAGGAGTGAGCAGGCAAATAGATGAGCTGGAGTGGGAGTTAAATGAAGAAGGAGCTTACAAAGAATGGAGAGCTTGGAAAAAAATTGTTCTGCACAGGAGAAAATGAGGAAGGAGTGAGTGGCCTGACACAGAAAACTTAGGTAAAAAGTAGTCTGGCATATAGTTGAGCTGAAGAAGCAATTGTCTGGAATATAGATGAGCTAGGGAAGGAGTGAGCAGGGACATTGTTGAGGTAGGGAAGAAGGAGGCAGGCATATAGGAGACCTGTGGAGGTTATGGCGGCCGTATCCTTTAAAGGAACTTGTCAGGAAAATGTTATTAGGCAAATAAATGGCTGTATAGGTCTTAGAACAACATTAAAAATGATTCAATACCCGTCTTGTAGTAATCGGATATGCCATCACCGAGTAATCAAGCTTTGATTCCACATACTAATAATAATAATAATAATTTTTATTTATATAGCGCTGGAAGTGAATTGGAGGCATGGAGGGGAGCCTTCCTCATCCGGCACAAAGTAGAAGTGTATAACATGATTGTCCATGCTATAGGGCCAGGGCAGAAGCTCCAGTGCTGGAGGGGGCACCAAATGTCCTTCTTCC
This sequence comes from Phyllobates terribilis, assembly GCF_046119375.1. Taxonomy (NCBI): domain Eukaryota; kingdom Metazoa; phylum Chordata; class Amphibia; order Anura; family Dendrobatidae; genus Phyllobates; species Phyllobates terribilis. The sequence continues at coordinate 157,829,072 of NW_027362772.1, forward strand.
ATATAAAAAGACACAACTGATATAAATGGCACATGGTCGTTGAGGTGGAGGGTGTCCGAAAATTTTGCATTGGAACTCAAGAGCTTTGAGTTGCATCTCTGCATTATTAGTTTACAAATAATGCGAAGCTCTGAGACACAACATATTTAGCATTGGTTTCCAACCATTGCTGCCATAAGATAGTTGGGATGTATCACTCCATGACTAGGTGCATGGATAAGATCAGAAAAGGTGGGAGCAAATTATTACTATTACTACTTGGCATATGGCCATAAAGGGAGTATTTCAGAAATCCTCCCACTGCTTTACCTTTCTCCATCTGTGTCTCAGGATTAACCGGCTTACTGATATATACCATAGCGCTGCATAGCAGGTCAAGACCCAGCAATTCCAGTCAAGTATGGATTTGACTTAATTGTCGTGTAAATTAACCAACTATGTCAAGAAGAAATCTGAGGAGCAGTTCTCCCCCCCTTCTCTGAAGTTCAGCTCCTGTGAATGTTGACAACGGAACTTGATAAACGTCGGCTTTCATATCCAAAATGCTAGAAAATTGTAACTATTAAAGTTTTACAATTTACTGCTTACGAGAAGAGACGCAGGTGGACAAGTAGACCACAGAACAGAGAAGATTGCAGTGATGTCTTTTGGGGAAATTCCTATAATCTTCTATAGTTATTTTTTTAGGGACATTTTAGTAAATAATCTTAAAAAGGGACAGTCCGTCTAGTTTGCATTTGCGGCACAGTTTAGCTTAATCTACTGATCGCTGTTTTCAACCATTTAGAGCTGACTCTAAAGTGTTTCAATTGTATCCCAAAAAGTCCAGAAGTTCTGCCCACAAGTTCATGATATATATGTAGAAGGCTAGGTTCACTCATCAGATGCAATTTCCCTCATATTCAATGGAAGAAAACATTTTTTTGTCTTCCATTAAAATGGTGGACACCTTAAGAGGAACCAAACTGACCCTTTTATTGTCATTGGAGTCCATCAGATGCCAGACAAATACATTTCCTGCAGAAGTTCCTCTTTTTCTGTTCCTGTAATGGAACTAGCCTAAATAGTTGTAAATATTTTGTAAATATTTAATTTCTTTTTCTGCTCTGATCCATGACTATTGCCATATCTCTCAAACATCCAAGATCCATCAGGACAGTCTCAAATTTGGAGAGTTGTCCTGCTATCCCGGGAGTAGGGTATGTTCCAATGTTAACTATATCTGTGTCTTCAGAACTCAGATATAGTTGAATATAATGGTGGAGTATCCAGATCATTGATCCACCACTCTGTCTGGGTAGAGAGTGAAGGACCTTCCGGTCACTTGACTTAGCAGCAGAAACCAACTAAATAGCAGAAGAGCAAGGATGTGACCGGACACACTGGCAAATGGGATGCTTGTGTCAGGGCTACTTTGGGGAAACTGTGGGGTGCATCATATTCTGTTGGGAGGGACTGTGTAGGGGCATCATAATGTGGGGTGGACTGTGGGGGAATTATACTGTGTGGGGGGCTGTAGGTATGATACTACTTGGTGGGACCTTGGAGGCATCATACCTTGTGTGTATCGGACCACTGAGGGCATCATACTGTGTTGGGGGGATTTGTGGACCTCATTGTGATAGGAGACTAGCCATCATAATGTGTAGGGGGCATCATACTGTGTGTGGGGGAATATACTGTGGGGGCATCATACTATGTGTGGGGGAATATACTGTGGGGGCATCATACTGTGAGTGGGGAATATACCATGGGGGCATCATACTGTGTGGGGGGAACATACTGATTATGAACACTAATAGGCTTTACTATGAGCAATATTTCTGTATGGTCACATATAAAGAACTGGAAGAGGTTAGGGAAGTGGCTTAGTGTAAAAAATAAAATTGCAGTGGCTCACGTAGCACATCACAGTATGCGTCTTTCTTCTCCTACCTTCCCAGTTTGGGAGACGCTGCTGTTGTTGGAGCCAGGCAATGGTTTGTAGACAGTCATATTCCCTAACTGCTTAGTTGAGGCTCTGAAATCTGTTCTGCACTCTATTCTATTCTAGGAGATTAATTTTTCACTACTAACTTTACAATGTAAAGACTATACTACAATTTTTAAAAACTTGAATACATCTCCAAGGTGTCTTGCAGTTTGGAAACTACAATATCCATGCATGGTGCATGAGTAAGGGCTGTGAACGCCAAAGTATGATAAATCAAGCGGTGTACTCTGGGCTACAGTTAAATTATTACTTTAAAATTGGTGGTATCCCCTTTTGCAAATTGTGGACCTGGACTGCGTTAATAAGGGATCACTCTCTGTAGACTTTGCAACTGTGAACATTATGTATGCTGGTGGTCAGGTAGATTCTCTGAATGCACATGGGTTAGAAGCTGATGACTGTTCAGAAGGTGCCAGAACATTCTTACAAAATTAACTGAGGCTGCCCTTTAACTCTTTTCTTCTATGGGTATGTTGTGGTACTGAGTCACCTAGCTTAGACCCGAGCACATGGGTCTCAACTAAAGACTGCAAAATAAGCTGCAAGCTGTTAACGAGACTGTGTTCCCCAAGTGTAAAGGCAATGGTGAAGTATTTTACCTCTTCAGAGACTCTACCCATTAAGTTTGTACCACTTAACGTGACCCTAAATACTAGCTTAGTGCCTCCTAGTAAGAAAAGTCAAAAGTTTTCTTGTTTTGCATGGAAAAGTTTATGCGACATTTTAGCAGACTTTAAATGATTGTGAAATTGGATGAGGATGCTAAAAACCATTTAACCACTCGGTCTTGGTAATGAGCTGTTCAGTCTCCAAGGCTTCTTTGGTGACAGGTGCTAAGATATTTTTGATCTGGAAACAAGTCTTCTAGGGTCAGAATACCTACAAATATGGCCGTCCTTACTTTTCCTTTTGTCTCAACGTATCGGAAGATATGGTTCAAGATATCCACCTTTGAAAGAGAAGGCAATAGTTTGCGATCCTCTGATGGTAGAGGCTTATGCCCAAGAGCTCAGCCTAGATTAATCCAGTAGACCCCACCAATTGCCAGAATGTAGGACTTGAGTCCAGCCCCTTGAAAGTGGAGCAGCAGTCATGCATGTGCGCTACCACCCTATCCAATTTCTACAGAACTGCTGGAGATCACCGAGTACATCTCTGGTAGTCCTATAGAGGCTAAATGGAAAGGCTGCACACAAGCTGCTCCATGCAAGTCCCACTTTTTGGTGATTGGTGGGATTTCAGTGGTAGGAACTTCACTGATATATTAGTTATCACTTGTGGATAAGTTAAGTGATAAGTTGTAGTAACTGGAGTACCTGTCACGTGTGTGTCAGAGGTGACAGACAGTCGCCCTGCAGTTGGTTGCAGGAGATCTCTACGTTTAGCATTACAGACATCTTCTTAGAGGCTGTCTCTAGGACCCAACAGCTACCTCCCTCTGGCTAATTAGCTCCCTGGCCTGAGTGTATACAGTGGTGGCCAAAAGTATTGGCACCCCTGCAATTCTGTCAGATAATACTCAGTTTCTTCCTGAAAATGATTGCAATCACAAATTTTTTGGTATTATTATCTTCATTTAATTTGCTTGCAAGGAAAAAACACAAAAGAGAGTGAAGCAAAAATCAAATCATTGATCATTTCACACAAAACTCCAAAAATGGGCCAGACAAAAGTATTGGCACCCTCAGCCTAATACTTGGTTGCAAAACCTTTAGCCAAAATAACTGCGAACAACCGCTTCCGGTAACCATCACTGAGTTTCTTACAATGCTCTCCTGGAATTGTAGATCATTCTTCTTTGGCAAACTGCTCCAGGTCCCTGATATTTGAAGGGTGCCTTCTCCAAACTGGCATTTTGAGATCTCTCCACAGGTGTTCTATGGGATTCAGGTCTGGACTCATTGCTGGCCACCTTAGAAGTCTCCAGTGCTTTCTCTCAAACCATTTTATAGTGCTTTTGGAAGTGTGTTTTGGGTCATTGTCCTGCTTGAAGACCCATGACCTCTGAGGGAGACCCAGCTTTCTCACACTGGGCCCTACATTATGCTGCAAAATTTGTTGGTAGTCTTCAGACTTCATAATGCCATGCACACGGTCAAGCAGTCCAGTGCCAGAGGCAGCAAAGCAACCCCAAAACATCAGGGAACCTCCACCATGTTTGACTGTAGGGACCATGTCCTTTTCTTTGAATGCCTCTTTTTTTTTCCTGTACACTCTATGTTGATGCTTTTTGCCATACCTACCATACAGTCCCTTTTCATTCAGATGCCGACGGATAGTACGGGTTGACACTGTTGTACCCTCGGACTGCAGGGCAGCTTGAACTTGTTTGGATGTTAGTCGAGGTTCTTTATCCACCATCCGCACAATCTTGCGTTGAAATCTCTCGTCAATTTTTCTTTTCCGTCCACATCTAGGGAGGTTAGCCACAGTGCCATGGGCTTTAAACTTCTTGATGACACTGCGCACGGAAGACACAGGAACATTCAGGTCTTTGGAGATGGACTTGTAGCCTTGAGATTGCTCATGCTTCCTCACAATTTGGTTTCTCAAGTCCTCAGACAGTTCTTTGGTCTTCTTTCTTTTCTCCATGCTCAATGTGGTACACACAAGGACACAGGACAGAGGTTGAGTCAACTTTATTCCATGTTAACTGGCTGCAAGTGTGATTTAGTTATTGCCAACACCTGTTAGGTGCCACAGGTAAGTTACAGGTGCTGTTTATTACACGAATTAGAGAAGCATCACATGATTTTTCAAACAGTGCCAATACTTTTGTCCACCCCCTTTTTTAGGTTTGGTATGGAATTGTATCCAATTTGGCTTTAGGACAATTCTTTTTGTGTTTTTTCATTGAAGACAAATTAAATGAAGATAATACCAAAGAATTTGTGATTGCAATCATTTTCAGGAAGAAACTGAGTATTATCTGACAGAATTGCAGGGGTGCCAATACTTTTGGCCACCACTGTAAATACCTGGTGTGTCTGAGAGGGAGGTGCCGGTGATATTTATTACTACTTGTGAGGCTTAGCAAGAGCAGTACTTGGTCCTCTCTGGAGCTTGAGGCCGTGTGCGCATTTGTTTGGAGTCGTCTAAAGCTAAGCGATTCCCCCGTTTGTCTACCCTTGTTGTCTATAGAGTTTATTGGAGATCGACTAGTGCTCATCTCCTTCCTTCCCTAGCCTTAGCCATACGCCAGGGAAAGTCAGGGCGAGGCACGCGTGCAGCGATTGGTGAAGAGCCAGTATAGGGACGGTAGTTGAGACAGGGTGACATTAGACCAGACTAGGAGGTCTCCACTCCCCCCTTTCCCTAGTGCCTGTACTCCCTTTCCCTCTTCCCTCTGTGTTGAATTACGTCTTTCCCACACCTTGCGTGACAGTACCCCTTTAGCCATTGGGTCTATAGAGCCTTCTGTACAGTTGCTCATCATATAAATTAATCATTTCCTCCTGGTTTTGAGGTTCTTAATGTCCTTTGAGATATACCGTGGCTCCAATTCATACCGTAAAACACAGACATGAACTTTTCTTCTGTTACTTCTTTGCTGCATTCTTCAAATGTTTTTTGAAAGGAAACCTTCAAGGAATTTTATGAAAATGTTTGCGGCATTACTATGGTTGAAATGGTTATACGGGTCCTTGCCTGATCTCAAAATGTAGGAGTATGGCAGTTAGACCGAAAATAGAATCTAAAAATGAAAAATGATAACACAGGACCAGCCAAACCTAGAGAGATATGAGGACCAACTAGGCTTAGGTTGGCTCTTGGCAGTCGTGAGTTAGATAGGGCTCCACCATAATTTTTTTTTTGCCTAAGGGCCATAAACACTCCTATCTTGGTTGCAGGGAATAGTAACATTACGGTACATGCAGCCATTCAAATGAATAGATGCACTTGATCCAGGAGAGAGGCCACCTGTACTGAATAGTTCTCCATCTGTGTAGAAGGAGGTCCCATATCTCACAATAAGGAACTCTCTCACCATTTATGATACCTACGTTGATCAGTTGAGGTAAAAAGTCCACCATTGAGGAGGTGATGACATATCCTAGGAATATGACATCACTTCCTATAGTAGTAAACCTTTTAGGTGGCTAAACTGTCCAATCTCAAGGCCAGTTAGCCATCAATGAAAGTTTGACATATCAGATTTTCATGGAGACTGGCCATGGGTCTCTTAACCCAAGCTCAATAGCCTCATAAACGTTGAGGATTCTGGTGAATTGGGGTCAGGAGACTCGTGTCTGAGCCATACAGCATGGTCCATACTAAAACTGTTAAAGGCAGATGTGTGAAACCAGCCTTATAGAAAGTATTGATTGGATGTTTTGTTAGTTGTGTGATACTGTACTAGTAATAATGGTCTAGGTCTTAGATGTCTAAAAACCAAAATTATACTAAATTGTGTAATTTTACTATGTTTTGGATGACCATACATTTTTCCCATTTTTTCCATTGACTGTATTTGTATTGGATGACTTGTGATATCACTATATAAGTTTAGTAATATATGAGTAGTATTTTATATAATTATATGTATATCAAGACAATTATGTAACTGAATTCTCTGTTCTCTTTACAGTTGTTTGAGGTGGATTAAGTAATGCTCCTCCGCCTTTATGTCATGGTGATCTCATACCTTTGTGCCATCAAAGCTGCCCCCTTCCAAAACCAGACTACAGACTGGGATTATGGTCCTAAGAATTCCTCCAACTCCACGGACCATCTACAGAATTTCTTTAATTTCTCTGAAGGACTCCACGATGGCATCTACCCAGACTTGACAACTACATATCCTGACATGGCTGGCAAAGAGTGGAACCATTATTCCCCAAGAGTGGCACTCACTAGACAGGAACCCTTCGGACCTCCCCTTTTGTTTTTGGCAGATGAGTTGATATCACATTCAGAATCGGCCAACAGGACTTCTCGGGTAAAACGGGCACGGGGGTCAGATGCAATCAGTCCTTCTCGGAGAGGAGAACTTTCGGTGTGTGATTCCAAGAATGGATGGGTGACTAACAAGCACTCGGCTATTGATATGCATGGCAAGACGGTCACTATCCTATCGGAAATTCAGACTCTCACAGGACCACTAAAGCAATATTTTTTTGAGACCAAGTGTGACCCTGAAGGAGGCACTACAAATGGGTGTCGTGGGGTGGACAAAAGACAATGGTTATCAGAATGCAAACAAAAGCAGTCCTACGTAAGAGCGTTGACCATGGATGAAAAGCTTGTGGGTTGGCGATGGATCCGGATTGATACAGCATGTGTTTGCACCCTGTTGAGCAGAAGAGGAAGGACGTAAAATTGTAGAGGACAGAGGGTTCTCCTCTCCGTGGTTCACTGTGGTTAGGGAAAGCGAATGGAGCTCCTGTTGTTTTCCTTAAGCTGTTTACAATATGGCATATATGGCCGACATCACACATTCCTGGAGTCATGCCACAAACATACTACGTTTGGGGGATGGAAGAGTCGTGAACCAACAGCTGTCATTAGGAGTGGTTTAACTTTACCATGTTGGGAAGGAGCACAAAACTGGATGCAAAGAGACACCATATGGATCTCAAGTCCACGTGGGGCGAGACAAAAAATTGTCACCTCTTAGTGCTTTCTAAATTTAGTGCCTTTTCGTCTAGAATTTGCACAGTACACTAAACAACTAAACCGAATTTTGGAGATGACCGGTGGACAACCTATGCGTTCCCTTTATGCCTTCACTAAGTAGACATTACGCAGATGATGCAGAACTGGCCGATATTGAAAAAAAATGTATTTGGATTTGATGAATAATTTTGTAGAAATGGTGAATGTGTGTTGATTTTTTTTTTTGTCCACAGCTACCCGGCGGGTGACATTGTAAGCTATTATAAATTGGTTATTCTATTTGTAAATTTTATATATCTATAAATATATATTTGTGTATGTATATTGAGAAATATAACTTATTGTCATTCCCTTTTTATGGATCGCATGTTACAACCTTGTCTTTCGTGTTTTTTTTCCCGGTCATGATTTTTTTCTACCCAATATTTATTACCCTTTTCTTTCCCCCCACAATACAAGTCTTGTTTTTATTTCTTCTTATCTTGATTGGGTCGGCTACCAGAAGCCGGGGGTGTATTACTGATATGATTTAATGTCATAAACATACATTTTATTATCTTCTATAGGCAATCCTATACTTGTATCTATATACAGTTGTGCTTTTCTCCTGTGTTCTTTATAAGAAACATCCCTGCCGGGAGCTTATCTTTAAAGAACATAAGGTCCGAAATCGGACAAGCTGGATCCTTATCTCCCACGACAATCATCTGTCAAGGTCCCATACTTTTTGGTATCTACTATAGGCAATCCTATACATGTATCTATATACAGTTGTGTTTTTCTCCTGTGTTCTTTATAACAGACATCTCTGGCAGGGGGCTCATCTTTAAAGAACAGAAGAATCGGCTGTCCGAAATCTGACATGCCATATCCGTATCTCCCTCAACAATCATCTGTCAAAGTCCGATACCTTTTGGTATTTTTTATAGGCAATCCTATACTTGTATCTATATAAAGTTGTGCTTTTCTCCTGTGATCTTTATAAGAGACATCTCTGCCGGGGGCTTATCTTTAAAGAACAGAAGAATCGCCTGTCCGAAATCGGACATGCCGGATCCTTATCTCCCTCAACAATAATCTGTCAAGGTCCCATACAAAGACTATCAGCTGAACCGATCAATATTGATGGGTTCGGCCCATGTTAAGTCTAATATGTATGGTGGTCCTTAACACCTTAAAATTAATTTGTGAATGTCCTGGAGAAGGAAGAGGTAGTGTTGTGGGACACTTAGGCCACGGCCCCACTATCAGTATTTGGTCAGTATTTTTTCTCAGGAGTGGGAGCCAAAACCAGGAGTGGGTGATAATCAGAGAAAAGGTATAATAGAAACAAGTCACCAATTCTGCATTTGTTTCTCACCTGGTTTTGGCTCCCACTCCTGAGAAAAAATACTGACCGAATACTGACCAAATACTGATTGTGGGGCCATGGCCTTACCCTGTAAATCAGCTTTATGGTATGGGTATGTACACATGGTGTTTTATAGATGGCGATATACCCGATGAGTTTAACCAAAGTAAGATGTTTCAGGACAACGCCGGCAGTGTATTTCGTGAAGCATCATTTTTGGTGTCTACTTGATCGTTTTTGCAGCACGTTTTTTTTTTTTTCACTATATATAAGGTATTGAGCGGCTTCCAAGTGAAAGAAGAATGGTCAGGTCACTTCTTTTAGCCACTTCATGGCTTTCAAAGCCCGAAGCAGTTAAAAGCTCAAAAACACAGCAAGTAATTTTGACATTGCAGCTCATTTGTTCATACTTTTTAAAGCTGTGCAAACCTGCTTGTGAAAAAGACTCCCCAATTTATCCATGTCTGGTTGGAGAAGAAACACTCCTCGGTCACTTATCTGCTCAAGGTGGAAAAAAAATCTATTTCTTACTCTTTGACCTTAGGATGACCGCAGTTTCCTCCTTATCCAAAGCAGATTTACAACCCACTGAACAGCCCCTAGCATCTCAAAGTTAGTACAACAACATGGTGGGTAAAATTTGTAGGTTTTGATCAGAAAGAAATTTGGGTAATTTACCAATATGTCTCCCTGTAGGATTCTACCCTGAGATGTGCAAAATCGCTATGCAATCTGCACATGCCTAGCGTAACATGACCGCAGAAAAATGATATCATGGACATCAAAGGGACAATTTACAACAAGTTATTATCAAGGGTAACTCAGAATTTATAAAATTATGCACATTTTGTAATTGGTTATCAGAATTTATTAACTAGAGTTGAGCAAAAAAGTTTGCTCTGTCCCAGTCTGGTGTATGGCGTCCTGCTGGACCAGGGCATCCTTCATTTTTGCAGCCGGCATCCTGGGCGCCGCAGAAGTGAAAACCCCGCCGATCCGGCTGCCAAGGAGGACCGGACTAGACGCCGGACCGGAGCAGTGTGAATCTTTTTGCTCAGCTCTACTCAACACATGTATATATTATGTATGGATTTACATAATATATACAGCCCCTAGCATTTTTGTATGTGTTATCTGGAATCTGTAGTTCTTCAGCTGTTGCGTTCCAGCAGGCAGGATGCAACCGGCGGCCTTTCTTCCTCATATATACTTAATAGCAAGGTTCTAACGCCTCCTTGTGGATTAAAGTCTACATTTCTAAAAGCACCCTGAAATGCAAAAAAATTATCTCATGATAACTATGTAGAAGGTTTACAAGGATCTCTTGAACGGAGCAGAGGTGCGCATGCTCGCCCTTTACTCCATTCATTGTCTATTGAACAGCAGAGTATGGCGCTCAGCTATTATCATCAGTCCCATAGACAATGAATGGCGCAGAAATGCGCATGCTCGGCCTTTACTCCATTAATTGTCTATAGAACAGCAAAGTATGGCGCTCAGCTATTACCATCAGTCCCATAGACAATGAATGGAGAGGAGGTGCGCAAGCTCAGCCTTTACTCCATTAGTTGTCTATGGCACAGCAGAATATGGCACTCAGCTATTACCATCAGTCCCATAGACAATGAATGGAGCAGAGATGTGCATGCTCTGCCTTTACTCCATTCATCGTCTATGGGACAGCAGAGTATGGCACTCAGCTATTACCATCAGTCCCTTAGACACTGAATGGAGAGGACGTGCGCATGCTCGGCCTTTACTCCATTCATTGTCTATGGGACAGCAGAGTATGGCACTCCCATATACAATGAATGGAGCGGAGGAAGCACATGCACACGTTGGCTCGATTCAGGAGCCCCATTCTCAAAATTGCTGAGGGCCCCAGTGGTCAGATCCCCCATGATCTTTCTTATCTTGATTTTTTGGGAATAACCCTTGAAATGATATATAAGGAATCTGAATAAGTAACAATTCCACTTTCATTGATTATTGTACCTTTAGGCCCTAGATTACATTTAATAAGAACCCCTGTAGGGCCATCTGGATTTTTATGCACCGTCTATGGGGGGAGGGGTGGAGATGGTGATTGCCGCAGCCCTAAAGTGTATTTTAATCATCCTTCTACCAGAACCTGAGACCTTTATATTACACCATGGAAATGCTGACTTTGTCATATATTATAAACATCAATCCAATCTACATATTAATAGGAAAAACTACACAAATCCAAACCAAAAAATATCAGATTTAAAAAAAAAAAGAATTAATAGAAAAAAGAAAGTGAAGTTGTTGTCCTTAGCAACCAATCAGATTGCTGCTTTCATTTTCTAAAGGGCCTCTGGAATCTAAAAGCTGAATTCTAATTGGTTGCTATGGGCAACTGCTGCACCTTTACCTTCTTTATAAATCTCCATGGGTCTTATAATACCGAGCCGCCATGTTTTCTCATCTTATAATGCTTCTTGAGCGGTTTTCAGATGACATTTTGACCACATTTTACACCATAAAATATTAAAGATCTATTAATAAAAGTGTATTACAGCTCCGTACAACCTCCAAACTATATGCGTGGCCATATTGTACCTCTGCATTGCCTCCAATTTTTTACAGGGACCTTTAGAGTTTTTATTTTCTGCCATATTTTGCTTCGATCAGACAGATTACAGAGATAACCCCCCCTAAAAGGAACCACGTCATGTTGTGGCACCGTATGGCGGTGCACAGAGTACGCAGGGGTCCTAACTGTATAGCTACAGGCACTTAAATATTGGTCAAAAACCTGTACCAGCTGCCACCAAGGCATAATACAGGCTGCAACTTGTGATCAAAGCAAGATTAGTGTTACTTCAGAGCTGCACTCACAATTCTGCTGGTGAAGCTTAAAGGGGTTGTCCAGGACTTTAACATTTATGGCTTATCTTTAAGATAGGTCATCAATGTCTGATCAGTGGGCGTGCGACAACCGGTACCCCTGCCAATCAGCTGATCCCAGTGTCGGCCGGAACTGCTCAGTTGCGGAGCTGCAGAGCATAGATCCGTCAACTGTATACTGTCCGCGGCCGGATAATGCACATACGCCACCTATTGAAATCAATATTGGGGGGACGTGCAGTACCCGGCTGCAGCCACTATTCCGTAAACTGAGCTGTGCTGTGCAGCTCCAGAAATGACCAGTTCCATCTGCCGCCAACACCGGGGACAGCTGATCAGCGGGGGTGCCGGGTGTAACACCACACCGATCAGACATTGAGGACCTCTCCTAAGGATAGGCCATCAGTATTAAAGTCCTGGACAACCCCCTTAATACAGGCTGTAAATTGGGATCAGTACAACATAAGTATGCAAGTCATACAACCAATGACTCCACCAGCAGAATAGTGAGTGCAGCTCTGGAGTATAATACAGGATGTAACTCAGAATCAGTAATGTAATGTATGTACACAGTGACTCCATCAGCAGCATAGTGAGTGCAGCTTTGGGGTATAATACAGAATGTAACTCAGGATCAGTACAGGATCAGTAATGTAATGTATGTACACAGTGACTGCACCAGCAGAATAGTGAGTGCAGCTCTGGAGTATAATACAGGATGTAACTCACGATCAGTAATGCATGTACAATGTGACTCCACCAGCAGAATAGTGAGTGCAGCTCTGGAGTATAATACAGGATGTAACTCAGGAACAGTACAGGATAAGTAATGTAATGTATGTACACAGTGACTGCACCAGCAGAATAGTGAGTGCAGCTCTGGAGTATAATACAGGATGTAACTCAGGATCGGTACATGATCAGTAATGTAATGTAGGTACACAGTGACTGCACCAGCAGAATAGTGACTGCAGCTCTGCAGTATAATACAGGATGTAACTCACGATCAGGAATGTAATGTATGTACACAGTGACTGCACCAGCAGAATAGTGAGTGCAGCTCTGGAGTATAATACAGGATGTAACTCAGGATCAGTAATGTAATGTATGTACACAGTGACTGCACCAGCAGAATAGTGAGTGCAGCTCTGGAGTATAATACAGGATGTAACTCAGGATCAGTACATGATCAGTAATGTAATGTAGGTACACAGTGACTGCACCAGCTGAATAGTGAGTGCAGCTCTGGAGTACAATAAAGGATGTAACTCAGAATCAGTACAGGATAAGTAATTTAATGTATGTACACAGTGACTGCACCAGCAGAATAGTGAGTGCAGCTCTGGAGTTCAATTTTTTTTTTAAATATCTGTACATAAATTATAAAAAAATAAAAAGGTCAAAAGGTTGACAATTACTGTAATTATTCCAAATCAATGTTCAAACTTTCCAGTGTGAATGAGATCAAATTTGGTGCTTACGAAGCGATTTTATGACCTATAGCAAGGGAGGGGAAAGGATCATTTTTGTTTGTATTTCCACAATGGTATCGGCTGCTATAAATATATGATACTTATATTAACCCCTATACACATACAGTCTCTAGGCATGTAAACACGAAACTATTTATCCTCTTCCCTGCACCCCTTGAGATCATGTCACAAAGGCCAAATTTTAAGGGTGTGTTGCTAAACTGCAGATTTGTGGCTGTAGCTTGTACTCTAAATACAAGCTATTTTTGAAATTTGCAGGTTATTAAATTTGTCAGCCGTTCTTGAGATATTAATATTTTTCTTTTGTTTACAACTCGTCGGCTTGGAAACCGTCCACCGCAGCTAGCCAGCAGAACACGTACAGTGCTTACAAGCTCTTTTGAACCTTAAAGCACAGTTTTGCAGCTGGCCCGGATCACTGGAGCTCGCAGTTACTACCATTCCTGACCAGCTTTAGTGCAGAGCTTACAAGCTAGACAACAGCAGTGGTCGGTCTCCTAGGAAACGAGCAATAAACAAAAGTAAAAGTTAATATCTCAAGAACGGCTGCAAATTTTAATAAGCATTAAATTGCAAAAGTGCTCGTTCTTACTAGCACTATCCGTGAAGATAGGAATAACCCCCTTAATTTCCTTTGACTTTATTTGGGATTTCCCAACAAAAAATTTTGAACATTTTTTTCTAAAAATGTCTATGAAATTTCCTCTGTTTTTCACAATGAATCACACAACGTCCTATAAGCTGCTTATTTGCTGTATTATTCTTATTCTTTCCATATGTACATGGATTTTCCACCCCCCCGCAGATCTTCCTATTCTCCAACATTTCCTACATAACTTATTTGTGTTACTATTTTCTATGACAAATAGTCTGATAAGTTTTTTTTTCTTTTGTCTATGAAATTCCTTTGAAATGGAAACCAAATAAATCCCTTATTTCTTATAGTTGTATTTCCTTTGTTCTTTAGTTTTAACAGATGGGCAGTATTATTCAGCTACAGTATTTATTACTCGCACATTACACATATATGTCCACATACACGGCACATGTAATAATACATTCTGCACTAACTAGACAAATTACCTTCCATTTATGAATTCTGTGTATGAGGGTGAGGAAAAATATATGCACAAAATAATAAATATAGCTGCTCCATGTCAAGATAGCAGCTTTTCTTCTTCAAAGCTGCTCTTTTATCTGCTAGCTCCCCGCAGGTAGTCAGCGGAGAGCCGGCTATCAATCAGCATGCCGTCGGCAGTCAATCCTCATCAACAGAGCAGAGCTGAAGAGAAGCCGCTGCTCTGTCAACATGACGTCAGGGGAAGCCGTCTGTGACTGCTCTGTGATAGCAGAGAACGGAAATAGGCAGGTAGGTAGCAGTTACTTGTCTGTTAGTTTTTCGACTCATAGTGAAAAAAAGGTAATAGTACTGGATAACCCCTTTAGAATACATTCCCACGATGAGTTTTTGGTGAGTGTTTTTAGAAAAAAATGCAAGTAACCTATTTTACTTAATGGGTGCAGATAATCTGCAATATGAAAAACTTACCAAAAATCTCATGGTGGGAACATAGCCTTAAAGGTGTTGTCCACTTTTTTTTTTCACCTAAAATGAATGTATTCGGGGCAAAAAAAAAGTTACAATTGGACTTCATTAATAATGTTGCACCATTTTATATTTACAGGCTTTTTTTATTCCCCTGCACACTCAACTTTGATGTGGTCATAAATCAGCTGAAAGTAAAAAAAAGATAAAAGTGTCACAAACACCTAAAAAAAAAAATCCTCATACAAATAGCAAAGTGTTATAAAATGAATTGGAAGAGTTTTTCAAGAGTATTTGAAGCAGTTTTCGAGGAGGATTTATGTAGAATTTCCACTTCAAAAAGTTTTGTAAAAAAAAAACCTCAAGTGTGAACAATAGCCTAAAGTAGGCTCTGGATAGAAATTTTGTATTAGGCCATGTTTCCAGGAGTTTTTGATATTGCAGATTTTAGGCACACATTATGCAAAATAGGTTACTTGTATTTTTTCGAAAATACACAGCGTAAAAAAACTCATCATGGGAACGTAGCCTTAGGGATCAGGGGCTTTAGGTTCCACCTCAGCCTTCTCCGATCAGTGCATCCACTCATCCTATAGATTAATTCATTAATCAATGATACGATTGCACAATCATATAAAAAATATCAGATATTTTTGTATTTCACCTCCTAACTTTTCTAAAAAAAAAAAAAAAGTGAATCACTTTTTCACGAGGAGGCGATGCAAAAAAAAACGCCGCAACGGAACCCTCTAAATAAAAAAAAAGTACATTTCCTTATGACGTACTTAAAGGTTTATTTTCAAGTACCAACAAATATTCAGGTCGCAGTTAAACACAGAAGCCCCGGGGCAGGTAACACCTTTTTTTTTCGACTTGTTTCATCATTAGCGATTTATTAGCCAGGAGTCTCATACGTGAACAGGTAAAGAAGGATTTACGAGGGGCTCAATGCAGCGTGGTGGCGCTCCGCCGTCTTCGATGCTCATATTCCAAGGACTGCACTCCATGACTTATGGACAGGGATTATTTGAATTTTGGAAGTCTGATTTCCACATTCAGGCTTGGACTGGCCCACAGGATAACGGGAGAATCCTCTGGTGGGCCACCACCCTGACCGCCAAATGGGAGAAAAGTGAACCCAGTACCTCGTCACAAAAGGGTCATGGTGCAACGATGGGGAAAAAAAAAGCAAGAAAACATCTGAAAAAGGATTATAAATACAGCTATTGTGACATGGCTTTTCATGGTAAGTACACCAGCCTCATCAGATCTAAAAGACCTATTTACTGATATACGCAGTTTCTATTAAATTTGGCGACAGATTCACCAAAATAAGGGAATCCATGGAAGAATAGATTGCATTAGACTTGTCGCTAATTAGGATTAGAGGCACAACCTGGCTATATATTGTATAATTTCCCCTCCATCACACTTTTTTTCCAGTTGGAAAGTTACAAAGACTCCTTTGAAAACTGTTTTAAAAAGTATGTGAGCACCCCGTGTCCCACTCAAACTCCTTTCCAGCAAAAAATTATCCTGATAAATCACCCTTACAGTCCACAATGACGACGTGCCCCCCGACAGACCGAGCCGCCACTTACACTTTAACCCTCTCTATTACTCAAATCAGGTTTTTTGTCATATATATATATATATATATATTTAACCCTCTTTACACTTTAACCCTCTCTATTACTCAAACCTGTTTTTTTGTCATATATATATATATATATATATTTAACCCTCTTTACACTTTAACCCTCTCTATTACTCAAACCTGTTTTTTTGTCATATATATATATATATATATATATATATATATATATATATATATATAATTATTATTGTTATTTGTTAAAAAAAAAATTATTAGTATTATTTATTTAGTTTTTTTCCCATTTTATTTTTCCATTATTATCAAAAATAAAAGTGATCTGGTCATTTTTACTCCGGCCACTGATAATATTCTAGACTCATACTTTCTGTGCTTTCAGGTATTACTTGTACATTTAGCAACAATAAACAGACTCCGCCCTTATCTTTTGCATTCAGGTGTCTAATGAGCGTGTGCAAATGTCATTGTGAAGGGAGGAGATGTAACAACACCTATTGTGATTGGCGGATCCTTTATTATCAGTTGTACAGTATATAAAGGTCTTTGGAATTCAGCCTCTGATGATAATGAGACTGCTGAAAACTCTTCCTGAATTAACTGGAAGTAAGTGTCTAAAATTACCCCAGTGGGATGTGCGAAAATTGCAAGATTAAAATTTTTATTTTATTTTTTAGCTTTTTTTTTTTCATTTTCATGATCTGTATTAAATAACAGATCATGAAAATGAAAAAAAAAATGCTAAAAAAAAAAACTACAAGAGAAAAACCTGATTTAAAAATGGGTAATTTTCTGATGATGGTTTCCCTTTAATGGCTTTGTTAGTTTAAGGCTGGGAATACAGGGTGGCATGTGCTGAGCGACAGCAATTCTCAGGCAAGTAGAGTGCCTAAAAACATTTGTGCATCTTGTCTATTGTATAGCTTCCAAATAGCTTTAAAAAAATATATATATATATATATATATATATATATATATATATATATATATATATATATTAAATACGTATACAATTAATATATATTTAATTATTTATTTTACTATATATTATTTATATATATATATTATCTATATATAGAATGTAAAATATAATTATATTATATTTTAATAAATAATATATTTATTATTATATATTATTTTATTTTGCAGAAAGAAAATTGCACAAATATAAAAAGCAACAAATGGAGGATTATTTAATTAATGGAATTTTTTAGGATCTTGCAATTTCCTATATTTGTCTCCAGTCAGTAGTGTGATATATGGAAGTTGTTTTGTGCTTCAGCTGCAGCAGGACCTCAGCACAGACTAAAGCTGTGCAAACTGCACAGTCAGTGGTGTATGTTGCACAATAGTGACATCTAGTGGCTATTTTGGGCACATCACCCAACTTTTTCTTAGGTCACGTTCACACGTTCAGTATTTGGTCAGTATTTTACGTCAGTATTTGTAAGCCAAAATCAGGAGTGGAACAATCAGAGGAAAAGTATAATAGAAACTCGTCACCACTTTCGCATTTATCACCCACTCCTGGTTTTGGCTTACAAATACTGATGTAAAATACTGACCAAAAACTGAACGTGTGAACGTGACCTTATGCTGAGTTGATCAAAAAGCGTAAAAAGAGGCATTTTAGGATTGGCTAGTGCTAAACTGCTTCCAAGGATAGATAGGGGAGAACTGGAAATCTGCATAATATATATATAATTTGCATTTTAGGTGCAGCATGACTTTTGATTTATTTTTTTTCTCCTTAATTACATATATTTGGGCTAAAAATCATTTGGGTCTGATTACAAAATTTAGCACCGTTTTCCTTCTATAACCTCTGTGTTGCACTGTCTATCGCTGGCTGCAGAATGAGTTAACTGAGAATCCATCAGCGAGCCTGTTCTGATGGTCCTATGGGAGAGGTATTTTTTTGTTTTTTAAGCTATTTTGGATTATAGACCATAACAATAAAGCTTAATATAAAAGGAATAGAAATAGCTTGTAAAAGCTAAATGGTCCAACATTTTTAATGCAATAGAATTGATTTGCAGCCCCAAACACTTGCATGTAGGTAAAAAATAGAGTTTATATATATATATATATATATATATATATATATATATATATATATATATATATATATAAGAAAACTAAAAACAAATCCTGAAAGTTTGAAAATCTAAAAATAAATAAACCAAAATAAAATAAAATAGAAAAGAATAAAATAAAAAAAGAATAAAAATAAATAAAACAAACATATCTGGTATCTCCAAATCCATGAAAGTCCAAGCTATTTCTATATACAATGTTTAAGAAAATATACAAAAATCCTAAAAGCTTGAAAATATAAAAATAAATAAAAGCAAAAAATAAATAAATCAAAAATAAAATGAAAATAAATAAATAAATAAATCAAACATATTTTGTATCTCCAAATCCATGAAAGTCCAATCTATTATAATCTAAAAGTATTAAACGTTTTAGAAGGAAAAAAACAACATTAAAAGACTAAGATTGTTATAAATATGTGATAAAAAAAAAGTTGGATGTACCCTAATGAATTTCCCAGTCTCCTGCAGCAGCTGCACAGTCACCATCAGCCTGTAGAGGGCAGTGTCCCAGGATAAGGGCTGTTACTATACTGGTTTGGCTGCCGCAAGAGGTGCCTGTCAGCAGACAGACCTAAATCACCTGTTTATTCTCTGCTTTATATTTTAACCCGTGTATAATATCCTCTATATCACTCGGTCTTGTCATAAACTAACGAAAGTTCCTCATCTGTGCGGCACTTTTGTTACAGGCAGCAGCACGGGCAGCCTGTGGGGGCCTGCCGCCGCGTATATAAAGGCCTGTGGGTTGCACACGTGTCTCTCTCTGGTGAAGGCAGCGGCAAGGCCTGGAGTGTGATGCTGGAGTGCGGGTGACGCCGTGGTGCAGGTGAGGGCTGTGCACAGCGCTGTAGTATGGCCGCCTCTCCTCTCCTGGCCGCCGCTTGCAATCTGTCACTTGTGCAGTTTCTCCTCCATGGACCTGCATGACTCTCTATATTGACGTCAATTCTTTCCAAGCAAGCAGAGGTGTAATCTTCTGACTTTATAAATTAAAGGGGTCTTTATATATCCCATCATATTACTAGGCTATGACGTAAGCATTATCAGGGGGGATCTGACCTGTTACCTTCCTGCTCTTAAAGGGGTTGTCTGGTAAAGGAAGTTACTATCTATACAAAGACCACTGCTCCATTAATTCTTTATGGAGCCCCCAGGAAGTCAAGCACAGCTGTATAAGGAATGACCTGTTTTGAAGATCAACGCTGGGATGCCCAATTAATGTTTCCATTGGACAACCCCTTTAAGAATGAGTGGCCAGAATGTATGATCTGCTGTGCAGGGGTTGCAGGGATGTCAAACACAGAAGACCGAAATTAAATACTTGGATGTTCCGGCCAGTGTGCGGGCTAGTGGGCCCACATAGGGTTGGTGGTTCTGATGTCGAGAGCCAAATATAATCACCCTGCGGGCCAGAGTTTGGCATATATGGTCTAGATGCTGCACCCCTGCTAATCTTCACATGCAGTGTGACTGACTCTTTAATTCTGGCTTAACAGTCACCACTGGGTGGTGCACTCTGCATGTAGATTCATACAGATTGTGAAGGAGTTGGCCGCAACTCTTAAAGGGAATCTGTAACCTCCACACCACAAATTGTGAATCTGTTTTTCAGACCAGTCCAGTAATGCCTTTACATCGCTAGTCCCAACGGATATGCAACTGAGGCAGAAGCGTGTCCCAAGCTTGGTCTCTCTTCCCTGCCCAGTGCCACTTCCTACTGCTTGACTGACTGCTGCTGCACTATGAAGTCAAGCAGGAGTCAACGCTGGATGTAACTTGTATACTTTTAAATCGTCCTATCCCCAATAAAACCTGTCTGGTCTAGAAATTCTATGCACTGAGTTAAAGGGGTTGTCCAGGCTTGTAGTTGAAGTCTGCGACACTGGCTGAAGACTTGAGTCTTCACAATGC
Source organism: Phyllobates terribilis (assembly GCF_046119375.1). Lineage (NCBI taxonomy): Eukaryota > Metazoa > Chordata > Amphibia > Anura > Dendrobatidae > Phyllobates > Phyllobates terribilis. The sequence goes on from NW_027362772.1 coordinate 157,849,564, forward strand.
ATGCGGTCAGGATTCTCGGAGAATAGGTATGCAATGTGTAAACATGCTTTCACATGCCAACTAGACATGTGACCTCAATTAATACAAGGTAATTGAGCAGGGGCAAACACGTTTAGTCTTAATGTGGCTGGAGGTGTCACAGCTGCTGGAATTTGGGAAATCTAACAGTGCGGATTGGGCACTTTGTGAGGATTCAGCAGTTGCGTAGTGACTGCAGTCTTGTACCCCAAGACTGGACGTTCCCTTTAAGGACAAGAATAAACTACACCATTAGCTCAGTGCATGTTTAGTTGTAAGTGTTGCTGCCAGACGAGCAGTGGGTGTGGAAATCTAAAATGCCACATCTTCTTCCCAATGATGTTTCTAATTGAGTATTCTCTTCTCTAGGACCATCGACTATATGGCAGCAGATTCTGCAGGGGTGTAAGGAAGCTCCTCCAAGATTTCCCATACTTCCAATGTAGCACGTAAGTGTTTCCTTTCAGACTTTCTCTTCCCAGGCTCCTTAGATATTGGCTTGTTGGCCAGTGTAATAATCAATGTGTTGGCATCAGGATAGGAATCACTATCAGGTTTCCCACTTTCTGTGCACAATTTCTCTTGTTCTGCACCACAAATATTGTAGTATTGTGCACTCTGTCCCTATGATGCTAGCACTGGGCTCTGAATCTATGTGATAGATACCTGTGCCCCTCTGTCCTGACATGCAGAGGACCTGAGGGACCGCAGCTGCACAAGCCCCAATACGGGAACTAAGTAAAAGGGTTCATAAAGTGACACTGAAAATCTTTGGGTCTCAAGGATAGAGGGATTTTAGTGAACTGCTCACTGCCTAGACTACTGGATGCCCAGAACGGCCGATTACCCAAGCAAGGAGGGTGGGTTCTTTGCTTTACAGCAGGTTGCACTACTTTAAAGCCTGCCGGATCAAGTACAGGCTCTTGGTGCACCCTTGGTGTGGCCAAACAGTTCAGTATACCTTCCCACCTACTTGTTTTCCCTCAATCTACTCCCCTTCAGCTTTGACAGCTCTGGCTTCAGAGCCAGAGAAGGTTGGAGATGGGATGTTGCACTGAACTGTTTGACCGCACAATGCCTGTTAAAATTAAATACAGACGTTTGGTGCACCCTTGGTGTGATAGAAAAGTTCAGAGCAACATCCCACCTATGTCCCCCCCCCCCCCATCTCCAACTTTCTCCAGGTCTGAAGCCAAAGCTGTCAATTACAGATGACCTGTGAGTGAGAACTGTGAACTGTTCGGTGCACCCTAGGTGTGGCCAAACGCCTGTCTTTAATTTGAACAGTCATTGTGTCCTTTTCAATGTGCTGTCACAAAAGACCTATGTGGGGGAAAAAAAAGTGGTCTAGGTTTGCAAACTGTTAGAAAATGATTGGAGCTGTCTGGGTATTCCTTCAGAATTGGTTGGAGCGGATATAATGCAAACAGACCCAGACCCTTTGCTTTCTTCATGCTCATACCTCTGAGTGTGCACTAATTATATTTTTCCTTTTCCAGGTGACTGGTGAATGGGGCTGGAAGATGATGTACACATGAATACCACTTATCAGGTATGCAGTCCACTATTGTGAATATTGCCTGTCCCGATGATGGCAGCACTGGGCTCTGAAACCTGTGTATGAAAACCGTGCCCCGCTGTGACTTGACATGCAGCGGGTCTGAGGGACAGGCTTTGTGACAGCAGGATTGGATATGGTTCTCATTCATGTAGCCCCCACCGATCCGGCTCCTGGAATTTCTGACAATTTGCCCCTTCTGTCTGGTGCTGTTCTTGCAGTTGGGGATACCCTGGGTGGCAATGTCTGCAAGAGCTGTACACTTGCTGGCTCTGGATGGGCTGGAGGTCCCCCATAAAGAGGACTAAATCAGTCAGTAAGCACTAATGGGACTGGTGGACAGGGTTGTCTTGGTATCGTGCTAGAATGCCACCACATGCTATTTTTGGGATCCGTGGGGGAACACAATCATTACCCTAATGGTAAATTTGCATGTTTCACTCTGTATTCTATATTTTTTCAGATCGCTAACAAATGAGAAGGATCCTTGGATTACAGTCTACATGTTGGGTATATACGCCATTCTGCACTTTATATAAAGGGGTGTCTCCTCTCCCAATGATGGCAGCACTGGGCTCTGAAACCTGTGTATGAAAACCGTGCCCTGCTGTGACTTGACATGCAGTGGGTCTGAGGGACAGGAGTTATATGGATACAATATATTACAGGGTTGTCCAACTTTTTTTCTTAATGGCTTTATTTGGGGCAAAAATAATCATTTTTGCAACGTTTGGCTTTTGATGTGAACTGCATGTTAGAGTGAGGAGACTTGTAAGCCATGCATGCTTCTCTGGGGAAATTAAATATCCAAATTTTGGATAGCTGCTTCCAGTAGGTGGCGCTAGAGTTCTAGTCCTCTCTGAAGAGACTATCTGTATATTAAATTTCCCAGAGGAGCATTGCATGGTCTCTAAGTCTCCTCACTCTGACATGCCAGGCTTGGCTTGTCACACTCCACAAGAAGAGGTTACCCCCTTACACAACTGTTTTCTAATCTAATTTACCTTGTTTTAGGTAACTGAATTTGGTGAATCAAGTCTACATATCAGGTATATTGAGCTTTTTATTCTTGTGCCTAAATGTATCTGGTCCCAATGATGGCAGCACTGGGCTCTGACACCTGTGACGGAAAACTGTGCCCCGCTGTGACTTGACATGCAGTGGGTCTGAGGGACACTAATACTGATGCTATAATATTTAAGTGGCACTTTAATTGGTGGTTCTATGTACAGTTATTTATGACTTGCTTTTAGGCAAGTACAGGTGCTAAACTTAATATTTTTTTATCCAGCATATGAAGTTGTGAATTGTTGTAAATTATTAGGGGAGTTGTCTGTTAAAAAAAAAAAAAAAAAACTCTGCTTCCCCCAGTATATTTCCTTTCTGCATTAATATCAAAATGTTTTCATTTGGAGTACAGATGACGGCTCAGCTCCTGTCACTAACTCTGGGGAGAAGCTTCTACATGAGATTAGTCTCATAAGCAGAACACTCAGGAGTAGACAGGGGCTGACCCATCACTGCCATCATCTGTACTCCAAATGAGAATTTCTGTTGCATTGATATCAGACTGTTCTCCTTTTGGAGTACAGATGATGGCAGTGATGGGTCAGCGCATGTCTCCTCCTGAGTGTTCAGTTTATGAGACTAATCTCATGTAGAAGCTTCTCCCCAGAGACGCATGAGCTGACCCATCACTGCCATCTGTATTCCATATGAGGACATTGATATTAATGCAGCAACTAGGAAAAATACCCTTTTATACAGGAATGAACACAAATTCTAAAATTTGTCAAGTTTCCTAACTCTTCATGCTGGGCAAAAAAAGTTGCCTTTTCTAGTTCATATATGGATCAGTGTAATTCCAATCTAAGGAGTTGGCATTGGTGTTTCTCTGCTTCTTCAGATGTGACCGCTACCTCTTAAATGTTAATGTCTGACTTTCCCGCTTCTCTTGCAGGTTGGTAATCCTTGAAGCCCATGTCTGTCTAGATGAATAAAAATAATTTGACATTCACATGGTGGTGGTTTCATTCTTGGTGCAAAGTTTGTATTAAGAGTCTGTAGCAGGGTGGGTCTGGGCAGCATCCAGGAGCCTTCATAGATTTGCTTTTATCCAGTAGACCCCTCGGCCGGTGGCTCATGTGCCTCTATCCTAGTGGGTGGTCTTTGCCCTCAAATTCCACTACAGGTGCAGATACTATGCTTGCTTCCAGGGAATTTTGTCCAAAAAAACACTTTTGCACGTGTGATAAAAACACACAACACCTCTGCAAATGGGATTTGGGCTGTTTCGCCCAAGTGTATTATAGCTGCATTTTTTGACATCTGTATTAGTGAAACATGGGATGGGATTGTCATGCGTGAGATTTCCAAATCCAAAAAAGACCAGCGGCAAGCACGATGGAAAGAATTCCCACTACGATGGATAACGCTATAATGGTTCCATCTGCAAAGAAGACACTTGTCTTAATTTTCTTGCACATAATACCCAAAGTCCTGTGCTTTCAAGGAGTTGTCTATGCAAATTCTCTTCAGAGAGGAAGAGGACTTGAACTCTAGTGCCACCTATTGGAAGTAGCAATCCTACAAGTCATTGACCCTTTAATGAGCTTAGAAATAGGACTTGGGATAAAAGCAAAATCAGAATATCAATTTGTAGACAGTGTTTTGGGGTGTTGCCCCTCATCAGTAGAAAGTGGCAACACCCTGAAAGGGTCTACAAATTGAGATTCAATTCATGTGATGAGGCTCATTAAAGGGTCAATAATGACTTGCAGGGTTGCTACTAGAGTTCTAGTCCTCTTCCTCTCTGAAGAGACGATTTGCATATTTCATTTCCCTGAGGAGCATGCAAACTGTCTTAAGTCTCCTCATACTGGCATGCCAGACACAGCATGTCACTCCAAGGAACAACCTTAGCCATGAGGAGTTGTCTACAATGTCTCTTTAAACCTGCTGACACATTATGTAAAGGGAATCTGAGAGCATCATGAGAGGAATATACCCTCATTCTAGTGATGTCACTTGGCTGTTTCAATACAATCAGTGTTTTATCAGCAGGAGATTGGCACTACAGGACTAGGTGTCTTGTGCCTCCTAGTCCTTCCACACCCCTACCGCTGACTGGCAGCTTACTGGCAATATAGAATATACACAGCTGCCAATCAGTGGTGTGGGTGAGGTTAATGCATCACTTGGCATTCCTAGAGCTTCAGAAGAGAGAAGTCTGAATCACAACAGCTGCACTCATGGCTGGAATCAAGGTCTCTGCCCCTACATCAAACAAACTTCAACAAAGTGATGTATAACTTGGGGTGGCAGACTTTATAATTAGTAGCTACACTCACTATTACCTGACTTTTGCTGTCCTTCCTGGATCTGGCATTCTTTCCACCAGTCTTGTGGGTGGATCGGTGCCAAAAGCTGAGAGAAGAGGTGCAGTGGGCAAGGAGAGGCACATCCTGGCAACGCTAACTCGTATGGCTCCTCACGTGTGTCATTCCGATAGAACATTCCAACGCTGTAGCTGCTGGGAGGAAATCAGGGACAGTCTTTCCATCATACACCGCAGTGAACACTATGAACTTTTACCCACCTTCCATGAGCAGGCCAACTAACTGCTAAATATGACCGGGAAAAGTGTGTATGGATAAGGAGGTACATTCTGCACGCTTGCCTGTGCGCTGCTCTTGTACTGTGCGCACTCTCCTAGTACAGTGACATCAGTGTGCGCTGCTCTTGTACTGTGCGCTGCTCTTGTACTGTGCGCTGCTCTTGTACTGTGCGCTGCTCTTGTACTGTGCGCTGCTCTTGTACTGTGCGCACTCTCCTAGTACAGTGACATCAGTGTGCGCACTCTCCTAGTACAGTGACATCAGTGTGCGCACTCTCCTAGTACAGTGACATCAGTGTGCGCACTCTCCTAGTACAGTGACATCAGTGTGCGCTGCTCTTGTACTGTGCGCACTCTCCTAGTACAGTGACATCAGTGTGCGCTGCTCTTGTACTGTGCGCACTCTCCTAGTACAGTGACATCAGTGTGCGCTGCTCTTGTACTGTGCGCACTCTCCTAGTACAGTGACATCAGTGTGCGCTGCTCCTGTACTGTGCGCACTCTCCTAGTACAGTGACATCAGTGTGCGCTGCTCCTGTACTATGCGCACTCTCCTAGTACAGTGACATCGGTGTGCGCTGCTCCTGTACTGTGCGCACTCTCCTAGTACAGTGACATCGGTGTGCGCTGCTCCTGTACTATGCGCACTCTCCTAGTACAGTGACATCGGTGTGCGCTGCTCCTGTACTATGCGCACTCTCCTAGTACAGTGACATCAGTGTGCGCTGCTCTTGTACTGTGCGCACTCTCCTAGTACAGTGACATAATCATGTGCGCTGCTCTTGTACTGTGCGCACTTTCCTACTACAGTGACATCGGTGTGCGCTGCTCCTGTACTGTGCGCACTCTCCTAGTACATTGACATCATCATGTGCGCTGCTCCTGTACTGTGCGCACTCTCCTAGTACAGTGACATCAGTGTGCGCTGCTCCTGTACTATGCGCACTCTCCTAGTACAGTGACATCAGTGTGCGCTGCTCTTGTACTGTGCGCACTCTCCTAGTACAGTGACATAATCATGTGCGCTGCTCTTGTACTGTGCGCACTTTCCTACTACAGTGACTTCGGTGTGCGCTGCTCCTGTACTGTGCGCACTCTCCTAGTACATTGACATCATCATGTGCGCTGCTCCTGTACTGTGCGCACTCTCCTAGTACAGTGACATCAGTGTGCGCTGCTCCTGTACTGTGCGGACTCACTGCTTGTGCTGCTCCTGTACTGTGACATCACTGCGTGCAATATCCCTGTACTGTGACATTATTCTGTGTACTGTTTATGTACTGTGATATCTCATTACACCTGTGCAGTTTGTGATTGGGTACCAGAATACGGAAAATATTTTGCAACTTACCCATCACTTTCCTTGTAAAATTCAAAGATGTGACATGATGCATATGGTGGGTGGAGTCCACTGTAAATGCCCAGTGCTCCTTGCAATGCTAGGATGGTGCTGTCGTGCTTAAAATAAAGGTCCTTGTGTTAATACTAGACTAACAAAAGGGGGTCTTAGCACAACGTGACACAGTTCAGCATTGTTTTTTTTACTAGTACAACTGCATATAAGAAACTTTGATAATTGGGAAAAGAGACATTTTTCTTTTAGTATACAATATTACAGTCACTGCTTCTCTCCTGCACTGATGATTCACTCTTAAAAACTGCTCAAATCTATCTACGCTTTTGCCTGCAGTGAGGGATCAAGTTACACCTACTGCCTATCGAAGTCTATGGAGGAGGGAGAAACTAAAGGGGGAAAGAGGCAAAGCACACACAGTGAAACTGCTGAGACTTCTAGTATCCAGAGCCTGCAGGATAGAAATATAATGGCCAGGAATAATGATATTGTATAAAGTTACGAGAATGCGCAGTTACAGATTTAGACCCCCATTCACAACAGGTTAACATCAACCTTAACCCGCCGGCCATCTAATGCGTATGCAGGCCTCCTGGCTTTTCCCATGACTGGTGATATTTGTGGGATGATCTGTCAATTGTCATGTAACTGTTGTACTATCACATACTGAGACTTCCATGGAGCTATGGCCACGGAATAGTTAAAAAAAAAAATCAACCATATGCGGTATAGCACATAGCTAAGTTATGTATAGGAATGAGCATATCTTATTCCCCTATACATTGATTCAGCAGTCTCTAATATATAATCTATAGCCTATGTGATGTATATACAGCAGTCTGTGTGTTCTAAGTGATGTATAGACAGCAGTCTCAGTGTATCCTATGTGATGTACAGTACAGACCAAAAGTTTGGACACACCTCATTTAAAGATTTTTCTGTATTTTCATGACTGAAAATTGTACATTCACACTGAAGGCATCAAAACTATGAATTAACACATGTGGAATTATATACTTAACAAAAAAGTGTGAAACAACTGAAAATATGTCTTATATTCTAGGTTCTTCAAAGTCACCACCTTTTGCTTTGATGACTGCTTTGCACACTCTTGGCATTCTCTTGATGAGCTTCAAGAGGTAGTCACCGGAAATGGTCTTCCAACAATCTTGAAGGAGTTCCCAGAGATGCTTAGCACTTGTTGGCCCTTTGCCTTCACTCTGAGGTCCAGCTCACCCCAAACCATCTAGATTGGGTTCAGGTCTGGTGACTGTGGAGGCCAGGTCATCTGGCGTAGCACCCCATCACTCTCCCTCTTGGTCAAATAGCCCTTACACAGCCTGGAGGTGTGTTTGGGGGTCATTGTCCTGTTGAAAAATAAATGATGGTCCAACTAAACGCAAACCGGATGGAATAGCATGCCGCTGCAAGATGCTGTGGTAGCCATGCTGGTTCAGTATGCCTTCAATTTTGAATAAATCCCCAACAGTGTCACCAGCAAAGCACCCCCACACCATCACACTTCCTCCTCCATGCTTCACGTTGGGAACCAGGCATGTAGAGTCCATCCGTTCACCTTTTCTGCGTCGCACAAAGACACGGTGGTTGGAACCAAAGATCTCAAATTTGGACTCATCAGACCAAAGCACAGATTTCCACTGGTCTAATGTCCATTCCTTGTGTTCTTTAGCCCAAACAAGTCTCTTCTGCTTGTTGCCTGTCTTTAGCAGTGGTTTCCTAGCAGCTATTTTACCATGAAGGCCTGCTGCACAAAGTCTCCTCTTAACAGTTGTTGTAGAGATGTGTCTTCTGCTACAACTCTGTGTGGCATTGACCTGGTCTCTAATCTGAGCTGCTGTTAACCTGCAATTTATGAGGCTGGTGACTCGGATAAACTTATCCTCAGAAGCAAAGGTGACTCTTGGTCTTCCTTTCCTGGGGCGGTCCTCATGTGAGCCAGTTTCTTTGTAGCGCTTGATGGTTTTTGCAACTGCACTTGGGGACACTTTCAAAGTTTGCCCAATTTTTCGGACTGACTGACCTTCATTTCTTAACCACTTCGCGCCAGAGCCTGTTTTTGCCTTCGTGACCGGGCCAATTTTTTCAATTCTGACCACTGCCAGTTTATGAAGTAATTACTCTAGAACGCTTCAACGTATTCCCCTGATTCTGAGATTGTTTTTTCGTGACATATTGTACTTCATGATAGTGGTAAAATTTCTTCGATATAACTTGTGTTTATTTGTGAAAAAATCGGAAATTTGGCGAAAATTTTGAAAATTTTGCAATTTTCAAACTTTGAATTTTCATGCCCTTAAATCAGAGCGATATGTCACACAAAATAGTTAATAAATAACATTTCCCACATGTCTACTTTACATCAGCACAATTTTGGAACCAAAATTTTTTTTTGTTAGGGAGCTATAAGGGTTAAAAGTTGACCAGCGATTTCTCATTTTTCCAACAAAATTTACAAAAACATTTTTTTAGGGACCACATCATATTTGAAGTCACTTTGAGGGGTCTTTATGACAGAAAATACCCAAAAGTGACACCATTCTAAAAACTGCACCCCTCAAGGTGCTCAAAACCACATTCAAGAACTTTATTAACCCTTCAGGTGCTTCACAGGAATTTTTGGAATGTGGAAGAAAAAAATTAACATTAACTTTTTTCACAAAAATTTTACTTTAGACCCAATTTTTTTTATTTTCACAGGGGTAACATGAAAAAATGGACCCCAAATTTTTTTGTGCAATTTCTCTTGAGTGTGCTGATACCCCATATGTGAGAGAAAACCACTGTTTGGGCGCACGGAAGGGAAGGAGCGCCATTAGACTTTTTGAATGTAAAATTTGTCTGAATAATTAGCAGACGCTATGTTGCGTTTGGAGAGCTCCTGATGTGCCTAAACAGTGGAAACCCCCCACAAGTGACACCATTTTGGAAACTAGACCCCTTAGGGAACTTATCTAGATGTGTGGTGAGCACCTTGAACCCAAAGGTGCTTCACAGAAGTTTATAATATTGAGCCGTAAAAATAAAATTTTCACATTTTTCCCTCAAAAAATGTTTTTCATTCCCTAATTTTGTATTATCATAAGGGTAATCGGATAAATTGCACCATGAAATTTGTTGTGCAATTTCTCCTGAACACGCCGATACCCCATATGTGGAGGCAAATTACTGTTTGGGCACATGGCAGGGTTTGAAAGGGAACGAGCGCCATTTGACTTTTTGAATGTAAAATTTGTTTGAATAATTAGCGGACGCCATGTCACATTTGGGGAGCCCCTAATGTGCCTAAACAGTGGAAACCCCCCACAAGTGCCACCATTTTGGAAACTAGACCCCTTAGGGAACTTATCTAGATGTGTGGTGAGCACCTTGCACCCCCAGCTGCTTCACAGAAGTTTATAATATTGAGCCGTAAAAATAAAATTTTCACATTTTTCCCTCAAAAAATGTTTTTCATTCCCTAATTTTGCATTATCATAAGGGTAACAGGATAAATTGCACCATGAAATTTGTTGTACAATTTCTCCTGAGTACGCCGATACCCCATATGTGGGGGAAAACCACTGCTTTGGTGTACGGCAGGGTTCGGAAGAGAAAGAAGCGCTATGTTGGCTGGGATAGGCAGCAGACACCATGTCACATTTGAAGAGTCGCTGACATGCCAAAACAGCAGAAACCCCCACAAGTGACCCCATTTTGTAAACTACACCTCTCAAGGAATTCATCTAGGGAAGTAGTGAGCATTTTTTAATTTTTAAATTTATACCATTGGGCAGTGAAAAAAGCATAATTATATTTTTACCACAAAAAAATGTTTTACCCTCAGATTTTACATTTTCACACAGGGCAATGGGTAAAAATGGTGCCGAAATGTGTCACACAATTTCTTCTAAAAGTGTTAATACCCCATATGTGGCTGTATCGTACCGCTCAGCCATACGGTGAGATCTGGGGGGGACGGAGTGCTATTTGACAATTGGAGAACAAATTATTGTAGAATAGGCATTTGGATTTGGGAGCACAAAATTTTCTGAATTTCTTTTGGGGGGCAAGGGCCATTTCGCTTTTCCAGAGCCTTTCTGCTACCAGTAACTTGGAAGTCCCTTATATTTTTAACAGATGACGGACCTGAGTGGGGACTATCTTTTTTTGAGGACTGAGTTGAAGCTTTTATTGGGAACATTTTACGTAACATTTATCCGGCTCTCTAGGCTGAGCACTTACATCGGGGTTTCCATCTAAATTTCCAAGTGATGTAATTCAGATGAAACCCCTGCAGGATCCATTCACTGTAATGAGGCAGCAGAGTTACTCTGGACTCCGTCTGGCCTCTGTTTAGCGGTGTCCTTTTTTTCAGAAGTGCACAAAACTGTGGCCAACCGCACTTTTATGCACGCCTAAAACAAATGACACCGTGGGATCCCAGGCTAGACGGCATCCACAGTGGCATATATCTGCCTCATTACAGGGAATCTTCCATCATGGGTTCTGGCTGAATCACGTATTTCAGAGATTTACACGGAAACTCTGGTGTAAGTGCTCAGCGCAGAGCACATGATAAATGTGAGCAGAGCCTTACTGGGATCTTTGGGAGACATAATAAACAAATCAGTAGCAGGTGAATAATATTTGTTTTATTTATTTTTTACGCCGTTGCTAGTGTGATATAACTGATTAGATTACTTTATTCTTCGGGTCGGTGCGATTACAGAGATACCAGATTTATATCGGGTTTTTATGACTGACAGCTGTCACACACTAAAATACGTTTTTATTGCAAAATCTAGTTTTTGCATCACCATATTTTGAGAGCTATAATTTTTCCATATTTCGGCCGATAGAGTCATGTGACGGCTTGTTTTTTGCGGGACGAGTTGACATTTTTATTGGAACCATTTTTGGGTACGTGACATTTTTTGATCGCTTTCTATTTCGTTTTTTGGGAGGTAAAGTTAACAAAAACAAACAATTCAGGAATTGTTTTTTGAGGTTTTTTTTATGCCGTTCGGCGTGTGGTAAAAGTGATCAGGCAGCGTTATTCTTCGGGTCAGTACGTTTACAGCGATACTACACTTACTGTATTTTTTTATGTTTTGGCGCTTTTACACTAAAACAATTTTATAGAAAAAAAAATATTTTTTTTGCATTGCTTTATTCTGAGCGCTATAACTTTTTTTTTTCGGCTGATGGAGCTGTATGGCGGCTTTTTTTTGCGGAACAAGATGAAGTTTTCAGTGGTACCATTTTTATTTCTATTCTGCTTTTTGATCGCATTTTTTTCCACTTTTTGTTTGGCGATATGATGAAAAAGCATATTTTTTTGCTCCGTTTTTTATTTATTTTTATTACGGTGTGCACAGAAGGAGTTAATTAGTGTGACAGTTTTATAGCTCGGGTTGTTTCGGACGCGGCGATACCAAATATGTGTACTTTTTTTGGTTTTGTAATAATATACGGATTTATTGGTTTAATATTTTATTTATTTATTTTTATTTATTTTGTGATTTTTTTTTTTTAATAGTTTAAAAACTTTTTTTTTACATTTTTACTTAGTCCCTGTATGGGACATTAATTTTTATTTTTCTGATCACTGATCTCATGTAATGTAATAGACATATATTACATTACATGAGATCTTCACTGACTGTTTCAGTCAGTCTCCTGTCTGGCATCAGCTACATACAGGCTGAAGCCAGACAGGAAGGACACCATATATGGCAGAGCTGGAGGCGGTCATGTGACCTCCAGCTGCCATAGCAACCCCAGGTCCTCAAACGAAACGGAGGTCTTCGGAGGTAAGTAAGACGACCCCCTCTCTTCCTGCTGTCTCCTATATGCCGCGATCACTATAGATCGCAGCATATAGAAGACAGCAAAGGGTTAACATCACTGGGACCTGATCTAATCAGGTCCCGATGATGTACCCTGTCAGAGCTAACGCTCTTCACCGGAATCGCAGTGCTTGCAGGACCCTGGGGGTCCTGAGCACTGCGAGACCACCCACCGTTTTTAAACGTCGGCGCTGCACAGAGCCCAGGCAGCGCGGATGTTTATCTACAGTGGGCGGTCGGGAACCGGTTAAAGTAATGATGGCCACTCGTTTTTCTTTACTTAGCTGCTTTTTTCTTGCCATAATACAAATTCTAACAGTCTATTCAGTAGGACTATCAGCTGTGTATCCACCTGACTTCTGCACAACACAACTGATGGTCCCAACCCCATTTATAAGGCAAGAAATCCCACTTATTAAACCTGACAGGGCACACCTGTGAAGTGAAAACCATTTCCGGTGACTACCTCTTGAAGCTCATCAAGAGAATGCCAAGAGTGTGCAAAGCAGTCATCAAAGCAAAAGGTGACTACTTTGAAGAACCTAGAATATAAGACACATTTTCAGTTGTTTCACACTTTTTTGTTAAGTATATAATTCCACATGTGTTAATTCATAGTTTTGATGCCTTCAGTGTGAATGTACAATTTTCAAAGTAATGAAAATACAGAAAAATCTTTAAGTGAGTTGTCTCCAAACTTTTGGTCTGTACCGTATATACAGCAGTCTCATTGTCTCCTATGTGATGTATATACAACAGTCTCTGGGTGTCCTATGTGATGGATATACAGCAGTCTCAGGGTGTCCTAAGTGATGTATATACAAAAGTCTCATTGTGATGTATACACAGGAGTCTGTGTTTCCTAAGTGATGTATATACAGCGGTGTCAGTGTGTCCTATGTGATGTATACACAGGAGTCTCAGTGTTTCCTAAGTGATGTATATGCAGCAGTCTCTGGGTGTCCTATGTGATGTATATACAGTAGTCTCAGTGTGTCCTAAGTGATGTATATACAACGGTGTCAGTGTATCCTGATGTATATACAGCGGTGTCAGTGTTTCCTATGTGATGTATATACAGCAGTCTCAGTACTAAGTGATGTATATACAGCAGTTTCAGTGTGTCCTAAGTGACGTATATACAGCAGTCTCAATGTATCATATCTAATTATCATTTTGCCAATTATTCTCATGAATTAATCTTCTAGGCAGTCCTTGTATAGTAATGCACCTGTCTTATGTGTGTAGTACAAGGACCATACATAATCAAGTCACACATTTATAGTGTAAGCACAGCCATCACTTACCGCTGAGTACATCACCATTTTTAGCCGTGAAGATTTTTTAACTGCTTCTGTGAAATTCTGAAGAATGGCATCCACAAGAATCCCTTAAAAATAATAATTAAAGGTAAATTTAACGATTCATTAAAAAAAAAAAATACTTAAACGAAAATTTATTTAAAAAAACATTTCCAATCAAAACTGAGGTTTGAGAAAAAATGAACATTCTCTATCAGAATTTGTTACTTTCTGTCCCTGGAGTGTCTCTCCGGGCTCAACCGTATCTGTCTGCTGAACCTGTCAGCCGGTAGTTCATAGAATTTGTAGGGGAAGATATCCTGATTCCAGTGATGTGTCACTTACTGGGCTGCTTGCTTTCATATTTATACAATCATAGTTTTCTCTCCTGCAGATCTAGCAGCGCTTAGAATGCTGAGCTGTGTATAACTCCGCCCACACCACTGATTGGCAGCTTTCTGTGTATACTCTGGCAGCATTCTGCCTTTGCAATCAGTGTTGGGGGCGTGGTTGGACCAGGAGGCACGAGACACTTAGTCCTGCAGTGATAATCTCCTGATGATAAAACACTCATATTATTGAAACAGCAACACAGCCCAGTAAGTGGCACATCGCTGGAATCAGTGTCTATGCCTCAACATCAGGCTGCTCTCAGATTACATAGCAAAACCTGCTGACGGATTCCCATTCTAAATAACAGAACAATCTGAACATAACCTTGTGCAGGCTGGCAGAGAATACTGGGATTTGTAGTTCTGCAACCGCTGGAGAGCCATAGGTTGGAGGACGCTGCTCCCCATTAAGGTGTCGGCTATAGATTGTGATTACTATTAATAAGCAGAATATACTAGATGACCACTAGGGGTCAGGAAAATGTATCTGATTGATGAAGGAATTTAATATATTAAAGTTCCTCTACCTCCGGTGAGTCTGGCCTTCTCTGTAGGATTGTGGAGAGCCATATGGGCCTTAATATCAAAAGCATTGATCTCTTCCAAGGTTTCCAGCACGTCTGGTGTGGCCCATGCAGGTAGAATGAAATTGTGAGACTTCTGCAATCCAGACATTTATATATAGCGCAAAAGATTAAAAAAAAAGGATTATATAAGTGTAAAGATCTCAGAATGACAGTGTTAGATTTACACAATTAAACTACTAATCTGGCTGTATAGGTCCTGGAATAAGAATAAAAATGACACCTGTCTTGTTGAAATCCGACTTACCAGTGCTGATACAGTACAGATCAAAAGTTTGGACACACCTTCTCATTTAAAGATTTTTCTGCATTTTCATGACTATGAAAGTTGTACATTCACACTGAAGGCATCAAAACTATGAATTACCACATGTGGAATTATACACTTAACAAAAAAGTGTGAAACAACTGAAAATATGTCTTATATTCTAGGTTCTTCAAAGTAGCCACCTTTTGCTTTGATGACTGCTCTGCACACTCTTGGCATTCTCTTGATGAGCTTCAAGAGGTAGTCACCGGAAATGGTCTTCCAACAATCTTGAAGGAATTCCCAGAGATGCTTAGCACTTGTTGGCCCTTTTGCCTTCACTCTGAGGTCCAGCTCACCCCAAACCATCTAGATTGGGTTCAGGTCTGGTGACTGTGGAGGCCAGGTCATCTGGCGTACCACCCCATCACTCTCCTTCTTGGTCAAATAGCCCTTACACAGCCTGGAGGTGTGTTTGGGGTCATTGTCCTGTTGAAAAATAAATGATGGTCCAACTAAACGCAAACCGGATGGAATAGCATGCCGCTGCAAGATGCTGTGGTAGCCATGCTGGTTCAGTATGCCTTCAATTTTGAATAAATCCCCAACAGTGTCACCAGCAAAGCACACCCACACCATCACACCTCCTCCTGCATGCTTCACGGTGGGAACCAGGCATGTAGAGTCCATCCGTTCACCTTTTTTGCGTCGCACAAAGACACGGTGGTTGGAACCAAAGATCTCAAATTTGGACTCATCAGACCAAAGCACAGATTTCCACTGGTCTAATGTCCATTCCTTGTGTTCGTTAGCCCAAACAAGTCTCTTCTGCTTGTTGCCTGTCCTTAGCAGTGGTTTCCTAGCAGCTATTTTACCATGAAGGCCTGCTGCACAAAGTCTCCTCTTAACAGTTGTTGAAGAGATGTGTCTGCTGCTAGAACTCTGTGTGGCATTGACCTGGTCTCTAATCTGAGCTGCTGTTAACCTGCGATTTCTGAGGCTGGTGACTCGGATAAACTTATCCTCAGAAGCAGAGGTGACTCTTGGTCTTCCTTTCCTGGGGCGGTCCTCATGTGAGCCAGTTTCTTTGTAGCGCTTGATGGGTTTTTGCAACTGCACTTGGGGACACTTTCAAAGTTTGCCCAATTTTTCGGACTGACTGACCTTCATTTCTTAAAGTAATGATGGCCACTCGTTTTTCTTTACTTAGCTGCTTTTTTCTTGCCATAATACAAATTCTAACAGTCTATTCAGTAGGACTATCAGCTGTGTATCCACCTGACTTCTGCAGAACACTACTGATGGTCCCAACCCCATTTATAAGGCAAGAAATCCCACTTATTAAACCTGACAGGGCACACCTGTGAAGTGAAAACCATTTCCGGTGACTACCTCTTGAAGCTCATCAAGAGAATGCCAAGAGTGTGCAAAGCAGTCATCAAAGCAAAAGGTGGCTACTTTGAAGAACCTAGAATATAAGACATATTTTCAGTTGTTTCACACTTTTTTGTTAAGTATATAATTCCACATGTGTTAATTAATAGTTTTGATGCCTTCAGTGTGAATGTACAATTTTCAAAGTCCTGAAAATACAGAAAAATATTTAAATGAGAAGGTGTTTCCAAACTTTTGGTCTGTACTGTATATCAAGCTTTGAAGCCGCACGCAAATTAGCCTGGAAGTGCATTGGGGGCAGGTTGAGGTACTCGGACCTGCCTAATTTACATGTAACTTCAAAGCTTGATTTCTCAGCACTGGAACGTCGGATTTCTACAAGAGAGGTGTCATTTTTATTGCTGTTCTATGACCTATACAGCTATGCTGAATATTAAAACCGAATACTTGTCAGCCTGATAACTATCCCTCCTGACTCCTCCAGACTGATGCACAGTAGTCTCAGCTGAGCATTTATGTGTCTGACTGAGCAGAGGGGGTAAGGCTCTGCCAGACACTTTTGAAAGTGGATTTATCTGCCCACAAAACAAATGGATTGGGCATGTTGAAATCCCTCTTTCTCCCAACATCTGCCATTTGGTGACGGGTAGGAGGTCCCCATACACATTAGATGGGTTTGGTAATTTTGTTTTTCTTTTGCCTCATACTAGTGAGACTAATTTTATTTTGCGCAATGCCCCCCTCATCCTGAAAGTACATAATTTGGTTCTTACCTGACAGAACAACGTATCATACACCTTCCACATCCGTCGAGGGACTGCTTGGTCTACACTATAACCGGTGAAGTTTGCTATCCGCGCAGTGAAGTCCTAAATAAAAAGAATATTATGAATATAATTATGAACATAATTATCTAAATGTTCTGCTTTTCTTCAGACTGTAAACTTTTAAAAACATTTTTTTTACATCCACCACTAGGGGGAGCTCAAAGCACACAGTGTATACAGGAGATGGGGGATATCTTATGAGTAGTGATGGACGAACCCCTGACTGTTCGGGCCCGGCAGGTCCAGCCGAACAGTTTATTAAAAGTTCAAGTTCGGGTTCCAGAACAGTACCCGAACACGGACCCCATTCATATGAATGGGGGACCAAAACATCCCTGGTTTCCTGCGCTGTCATCTGCGCAACAGTGCAGGAAACACGGGCTTTGATTGGTGGTAACATAATTACCACGGGGCAGAGCGCTGCGGGATCATGCTGTCAGATGTCAAAAGCTTACTGCGGGTCATAGGCACCGGCTGAGGAGACTACTACCCTCATCAGCCGGCGCCTGCTGTCATTGTAAATAGCGAGCGCAGGCGCTGCTGGATGGGAGCAGTAGTCTTTCATCAGCGGCGCCTGTGCTGAAAGTAAAAAAAAGTTAAAATGAATACATACTGAAATAAAAAACACATTATACTTCCCTACACCATGTCCCCGATGCCCTCTTCCACTAATGCTTAATCGCCGATCCCCATGTCACCTGTAATAAAGAAAAAATAATAAACCACCGTAATCCTCACCTATCCGCCGTATTCTCGAGTATCCCACGCAGATCTCATGAATGAAACAGCCACATCGTTAGATGTGACCGTTCTATTCAGCAGCCGGCGATACACTGACAGGAGCATCACAGCTCCTGCAGTGTATAGTGCTGAGTTGCCGGGAGTGAGGTCGTTGGAGTTAATCAGCTGATAAAGCTCCGGTGACCTCACTTACTGCACTATCCCTGCATGAGAAAATTCTCACGCAGCACCGGTGCCCTAAGTGAGGTCACCGGGGTTCATCAGCTGATTGAACTCCAGTGACCTCACTCTTGCAGCTCAGCGCTATACACTGTAATCACTCCTGTGTCAGTGTATAGCGCTAGTCTCCGCTGCAGATTTTGACCGATTGAAATGTCAATACATGCGGAGGATCCGCATGCACTAACAAAACAAGTGCGGTCATTAGGGGTAATGGGATTAGGTGTCGCTGACACCAATCTTTAGCTTTAGTAATGAAGAGGTGTCAGTCTGACACCCTCATTACTAAACCTGTAAGTAAAGAGTTAAATAAACACACACCAAAAATAAAACACTTTATTCGAACTAAAACAGACGTATTCTTTAATCATTTAAATTAACCCAATATACTCACCCCAAATCCGAAGGTAATCCAAGGGTTAAAGCGATGTCCCACATTTCCTTTTTCAAATATCTTTATTTAGCTAGAAAAGCATTCACTGCTGTACAAAAACGTTTAAAAAAACGCATGCAAAAATGCGTTTTTTTTGCATGCGTTTTTTTAAGCGTTTTTGTACAGATATGAATGCTTTTTGGAGCTAAATAAAGATATTTACTCTCGGCGTCTCCGCTACAGAAATTGACATGCTGCGGTTGAGTTTATGAAATAAAATGAAGAATTAAATAAAAAAAATGGCCTGGTCTCCCACATCATTTTCATAACCATCAGAGGGAAAGCCGACCACTGGGGGCCGATATCATTGGCAGGGGAAGAAGCCATTAGCCAAAAATGTTCTCTGGCTATTAATAACAGCCCACAGCTGTTTGCTTAGCCTTTACTGGCTAGATTACAGGGGACCCCTGAAAAAAATTGACGTAGGGTCCCCCTATAAATTCTAACCAGCAAGGTCTAAACAGACAGCTGTGAGCTGATATTAAATAGCCAGGGAAGGGGCCATAGATACTGGCCCCCTCCAAGGCTTATAATATCAGCCCTCAGCGGCCCCAGAAATGGTGCATCCTTAAGATGGCAAGTGGGGATATAGGGCTGGGGTTCATGTCAGCCTTTTATTTGCAGCTGCCATGAAGCCCAGGTTAGTAATGGAGAGGCATCTATAAGACGCCCCCATTACTAACTCCATAGTAAAGGTTTGGAAATAAAAACACGGCAAGAATGAAGTCTTTTATTTGAAATAAAAGTTCACACCGTTTTTACATATTTATTTAAAAATAAAAACACTGTTATACTCACCTAATGCCTAATCCACTGAAGCCATTGTCACCTGAACAAAAAACTGAAAATAAAAAACAACCATATCCCTCACCTGGCCGCTGTGATGACATAATCCCAAGTGTCCCATAGCGATCGGATCATTTGTAGGACAGTCACATCAGCAGTCAATGATGTGACTGCTCTTCAAGACAGCTGGCTATATACTGACAAAGGAATATAATCACTCCTGTGTCAGTTTATAGCGCTGAGCTGCTGGGAGTTAGGTCACCGGAGTTCAATCAGTTGATGAGCACCAGTGACCTCACTTATGACACCGATGCTGCCTGAGAATTTTCTCACGCAGCGGTTGTGCAGAAAGTGAGGTCACCGGAGCGTCATCAGCTGATGAACTCCAGTGACCTCACTCCCGGCAGCTCAGCACTATACACGGCAGGAGTGATGACGCTCCTGTCAGTGTATCGACGGCTGCTGAATAGAGTGGTCACATCTAACAATGTGGCTGTTCTATTCATGAGATCTGCGTGGGACATTCAGGACTGACAGATAGGTGAAGATTATGGTGGTTTATTATTTTTTCTTTATTACAGGTGACATAGACATCGGAGATTACGCGTTAAGGTGAGTATATGGTGTTTTTTTTTATTTATTATAGGGGACGAGGGCATCGAGAACTTGGTATAGGTGAGTATAATGTGTTTTTTACAATGCCAGCAGGCGCCGGCTGATGGGGGTAGTTGTCTCCTCATCCGGCGCCTGTGACCCGCAATAAGCTTTTCGGTGGACACAGCCACCTTCATCAGATGACACCTGATGAAGGTGGCTGTGTCCACCGAAACGCGTTGTGTGTATATTAATAAATCAGTCCTTTTAATATTTTTGCCCTGTTATTGGCGCTCTGGTACCGCTATTCATATCCATTTATTGTCCCTTTCCCCCTGTTGGGGTGCGGTAGAGCTGCCTTTAACTTATTGTTCTTTCACCTGTGGGAGGAATTTAATTAGAATCACTACCCTGGTTTTCCAAGCTGCGCTGCCCTAACCCCTCCGGAACGCTGCCGGGGGTGTTGGTGAAGCTGGGCGTCCATCTCGGCGTTACATGCAACTAACCTGACCACGTGATCCACCACCGAGAGATCAGGATCTGTGAACGCCGCTGGAAATAGATGACAGCCACCAACAGAGCGGAGCTTGTGGAGCTTTACACTGGGGTTGTGCAGAGGTGCACAACTTCATAAGGTTAGTAGCCATCCTCACACCCCTCTAACAATTGCAATACTGAGTCACCCATTGCGCCTTGTTCTCTCCTCTCTTTACATGTTTCCCGCGCTGTCACACAGATGACAGCGTGGGAAACACCCGGACCTCAACAGTAACACGGACTTCCTAAGGAACTCCGTGTTCGGGGTCCGTGCCCGAATAGTAGGAATTCAGTACAGACCCCGAACTTTACTGTTCGGGTACGCCCATCTCTACTTTATGAGTAAACAAATTATTACAAACCACATAGAATGGGTTAAAAAAAAATAAAAAAACAATCCTCACCAATCCAATGCTGCCAGTACTACACCAGGCTCTTTTTGTTGCAGTGACATGTGACGAGTGCAGCTAATCACTGGCTGTAGCGGTCACATAGCATGCTGTTAGGAATAAAATTAAAATATATCCCATAGGTGCAGATGGTTGTAGAACTCAGCCTGCCATGCACCATCTTGCTTGTGAGGTTGCGTTAAGTGTGTCATTTAATATACCCACTCTTAATAAATCAGGCTGCAGGGTAAAGCATGTAGGAGAGACAAAGCGGCAGACTGACTTTTGATGAAAGAGGAGCTATTTTTCACTCTGCTTCCAACTCCAATTGCTGAAGACGATGTAATGTTATTGGAACAGGAACAAACGGGCATAACAATCGCTGTCACAGAGGGTGCGACCCCGACATGGCCCGTGCCGGAGAGGGACCCGCCGACGCAAATTCATATTTCAGCTGGATGTGCATCCAAGGACCGACATTCAGCTGGAAATGTATTGAGGCGCAGAGACACGCCGGGTCCCTGCACTGAAATACAAGCTTCCAGCCAATCAGAGGCCAGCAGCTGACGTCAGCATGCAAGTTACTGGCTGCACGTGGTAGTGATGTCATGCGCTGCCCGTCGCTTGCATGCTGAAGTCAGCTGCTGGCTCCTGCACCAACTACAGAAGCGTCGTTGGAGAGGGAGCAGGTGTGTAGAATGTTTTTTTAATTTTTTTATGCTTTAAAGAACAGCAGCAGAACATATATACCAGGATGGAAGACATATATACAGTACCAGGATGGGGCCCAGGATAGGAGACATATATACCAGGATGGGGGATATATACAGTACAGACCAAAAGTTTGGACACACATTCTCATTTAAAGATTTTTCTGTATTTTCATGACTCTGAAAATTGTACATTCACACTGAAGGCATCAAAACTATGCCTTCAGTGTGAACCCAATCGAGATGGTTTGGGGTGAGCTGGACCTCAGAGTGAAGGCAAAAGGGCCAACAAGTGCTAAGCATCTCTGGGAACTCCTTCAAGATTGTTGGAAGACCATTTCCGGTGACTACCTCTTGAAGCTCATCAAGAGAATGCCAAGAGTGTGCAAAGCAGTCATCAAAGCAAAAGGTGGCTACTTTGAAGAACCTAGAATATAAGACATATTTTCAGTTGTTTCACACTTTTTTGTTAAGTATATAATTCCACATGTGTTAATTCATAGTTTTGATGCCTTCAGTGTGAATGTACAATTTTCATAGTCATGAAAATACAGAAAAATCTTTAAATGAGAAGGTGTGTCCAAACTTTTGGTCTGTACTGTATACCAGGATAGAGGATATATATATACCAGGATGGGGCCCAGGATAGGACACATACAGTGCATAGTGAAAGTATTTTGGTCCCCTTGAACTTTTCTACCTTTTGCCACATTTCTGACTTCAAACATAAAAATATAAAATTCTATTTTTTGGGGGAAGAATCAACAAGTGGGACACAATCGTGAAGTGGAACAAAATTTATTGGATATTTTTAACTTTAACAAATTAAAGACTGAAAAGTGGGGCGTGCAATATTATTCAGCCGCCTTGAGTTAATACTTTGTAGCGCCACCCTTTGCTGCGATTACAGCTGCAAGTCGCTTGGAGTATGTCTCCATCAGTTTTGCACATCGAGAGGCTGAAATTCTTGCCCATTCTTCCTTGCAAAACTGCTCGAGCTCATTGAGGTGGGATGGAGGGCGTTTGTGAACAGCAGTTTTCAGCTCTTTCCACAGATTCTCGATTGGATTCAGGTCTGGACTTTGACTTGGCCATTCTAACACCTGGATACGTTTATTTTTGAACCATTCCATTGTAGATTTTGATTTATGCTTGGGATCATTGTCTTGTTGGAAAATAAATCTCTGTCCCAGTCTCAGGTCTTTTGCAGACTCCAACAGGTTTTCTTCCAGAATGGTCCTGTATTTGGCTCCGTCCATCTTCCCATCAATTTTAACCATCTTCCCTGTCCCTGCTGAAGAAAAGCAGGCCCAAACCATGATGCTGCCACCACCATGTTTGACAGTGGGGATGGCGTTTTGAGGGTGATGAACTGTGTTGCTTTTACGCCAAACATATCATTTTGCATTGTGGCCAAAAAGTTTGATTTTGGTTTCATCTGACCAGAGCACCTTATTCCACATGTTTGATGTGTCTCCCAGGTGGCATGTGGCAAACTTCAAACGAGACTTTTTATGGATAGCTTTGAGAAATGGCTTTCTTCTTGCCACTCTTCCATAAAGGCCAGATTTGTGCAGTGTACGACTGATTGTTGTCCTATGGACAGACTCTCCCACCTCAGCTGTAGATCTCTGCAGTTCTTCCAGAGTGATCATAGGCCTTTTGGCTGCATCTCTGATCAGTCTTCTCCTTGTTCGAGATGAAAGTTTAGAGGGATGACCGGGTCTTGGTAGATTTGCAGCGGTCTGATACTCCTTCCATTTCAATATGATTGCTTGCACAGTGCTCCTTGAGATGTTTAAAACTTGGGAAATCTTTTTTGTATCCTAATCCAGCTTTAAACTTCGCCACAACAGTATCTTGGACCTGCCTGGTGTGTTCCTTGGTCTTCATGATGCTCTCTGCACTTGAAACAGAACCCTGAGACTATCACAGAGCAGGTGCATTTATACGGAGACTTGATTACACACAGGTGGATTCTATTTATCATTACCAGTCATTTAGGAGAACATTGAATCATTCAGAGATCCTCACTGAACTTCTGGAGTGAGTTTGCTGCACTGAAAGAAAAGGGGCCGAATAATATTGCACGCCCCACTTTTCAGTTTTGAATTTGTTAAAAAAGTTTAAAATATCCAATAAATTTCGTTCCACTTCACGATTGTGTCCCACTTGTTGATTCTTCCCAAAAAAATAGAATTTTATATCTTTATGTTTGAAGACAGAAATGTGGCAAAAGGTAGAAAAGTTCAAGGGGGCCAAATACTTTCACAATGCACTGTATACACCAGGATGGGGGATATATATACCAAGATGGGGGATATATATACCAGGATGGGGCCCATGGTAGGAGACATATAAACCAGTATAGAGGACATACAGTATATGCCAGGATGGAAGACATATATACCAGGAAGGTAATCCAGGATGGGAGACATTTACAGTGGGTATGGAAAGTATTCAGACCCTTCTAAATTTTTCACTCTTTGTTTCATTAGAAGTCACAGATACAGGTAACGGGCCTGGGTACTCAGCCCCCAGGGTGGCAGAAACAGACAAGATACAGGACAGGACCTGGCAACTCAGTTGCACAGAACACACTAAAAGAAAGCGTTGCTCAGGCACCTCCTACTGGGTGGAGGGAGTTTAAGTATCCAGTGACTCACAGCAATAGGCTGGGGACGCATTAGGAGTGCGCACACTGTAACTTTAAGAATCAGGAAGTAACAGCACCGCCGCCCTAAGCAATCAGACAAGAGACATGCACATAGCAAGTAATGGAGCAAAGTGTGCAGCCAGGACTGATAGGTAAGTTGGCGGTCTTGCACGGTGGGAGATGGTAAGCCATGCCAGCACGCTGTCAGGGATGTTACAGTCCCCCCGCCTCCTTTACCCCCCTCCTCTTCAAGCCTGCAAGGATTTTCTGCAGAGAATTTGGAGGCCGTGGGAGATGGCAAGCCATGCCAGGATGCCGTTAGGGATGTTACAAAGGAGTAAAACCAACTCAAGGATGATCACAAGGAAATGGACAGCATGTGACTTAAATATGAGTGTCTGAGCAAAGGGTCTGAATACTTATGACCATGTGATATTTCAGGGGTTTTTTTTTTAATAAATTTGCAAAAATTTCTTCATTTCTGTTTTTTTCAGTCAAGATGGGGTGCAGAGTGTACTTTAATGAGAAAAAAAATGAACTTTCTAGAATTTACCAAATGGCTGCAATGAAACAAAGAGTGAAAAATTTAAAGGGGTCTGAATACTTTCCATACCCACTGTATATACCAGGATGGGAGACATTTATACCGATATAGGGGACATATATACCAGGATGGGAAACATATGTACCAGTGTAGGGGGCATATATACCAGGATAGGAGACATATATACCAATATAGGGGACATATATACCAGGATAAGGGGCATATATACCAGGATAGGAGCCATATATACCAGAATAGGAGACATATGTACCAGAATAGGAAACATATGTACCAGAATAGGAGACATATATACCAGTATAGGGGGCATATATACCAGTATAGGGGCCATATATACCATGATAGGGGGCATATATACCAAGGTAGGAGACATATACCAGGATGAGCCCAGGATAGGAGACATATATACCAGGAAGGTAACCCAGGATGGGGGACATTTATATATAATAGGTCTGAACGCGTATGTCCTTATAGGATTTAGAACACAACAATGGCCCATACGTCTGACCAATATACAGGAGGGGAAGCAGGTCCAAATTTTGTACCGGGGCCCATCGGACTCTTGTTTTGCCACTGGAAACAAACATGGTGAGAACGGGCATTCAGCACCTCTGTATCGCACCTTCCAAGCGTTCATCCTGTCCTGATACTCCGGCAGCTGAATCGTCTCCTTCATTAGCTCATAGAATCGGGGGCAATCTTTGGAAGGAAATTTTAGTAGCTACACAACAAAGGAAACAAGCACATGACGTTACACCGGATAGTATTATTCTACATTACAACTCTACGACATTACACAGGAGAAAAATGTCTGGTCACTAAATTCTTGAATCCCTATTAAATAATAATTTATTACCGTTCAGCGTTATGCTTTCCCTCTATTATTCCTCCTGGAAATGTACTAACAACTAGATAGACAGACATGTAGACATTCTTAGCAGCTCAAAGGTGGTTCAGTGGGAACTCTGGGGTGGAGCTCTGAATGAGCCCTAAATCAGAAAATAGGTTCTCTTGTTCTACCCCTTAAATTCATTTTGGGGGTAGAAAGTGGGGAATGCAGAGGCTTAGTAGGGGAGAGTCAAGAGAGTCAACCAGGGCACGTGTCCTGGGTGCCAGGGAAGGTGCCAACAAGCCACTTCTCCATGGCCAGTGTATTTTGATGCAAGGCAGTGGACTGAGCATTTGCCCCTGGAAGAGGAAATCCCAGCCGTGGCTCTGGGGAGATGGCTGCACACAGGTTTGAGTATACAGTATTCATCGATATTCACATGGCAGCCACAAGCACGTACAGTAGCCTGGTATATTGTGAAGAGCTGTTAACATTCTGGCTTAAAAGGGTATTCCCATCTGGGATATCTATGGCATGACGACATGTCCGATAGATCCCACAGCTGGGATCTGCATATGTCTAAAAATTGGAGCTGTGTCACGTGCTAACAATTACATAGCAAATGAAAAACGCCACTAAAAAAAATACAAATGTGCATTAAAATTATTCACACAAAAATAAAATACTGGAGGCAAACACCCATAGGTCACTGAGGTTAGCAAATATTAGGTCAAGGGTGGCTTGTAAAAATGAAACACAATATTTCAAATAAAGCTAGTAGACATATAGTAGTCAGGAAGACGGGCAAAAAAAAACAAAACGGATCAAATGTGTAAAGTGAAAAATGGTGGTTTTATGGCGCTCTTTCAGGTGGTTTTGCGGTGCTCTTTCAGGTGGTTTTGCGATGCTCTTTCAGGTGGTTTTGTGATGCTCTTTCAGGTGGTTTTGCGGTGCTCTTTCAGGTGGTTTTGTGATGCTCTTTCAGGTGGTTTTGCGGTGCTCTTTCAGGTGGTTTTATGGCGCTCTTTCAGGTGGCTTTGTGGTGCTCTTTCAGGTGGTTTTATTGCGCTCTTTCAGGTGGTTTTGCGGTGCTCTTTCAGGTGGTTTTGTGGTGCTCTTTCAGGTGGTTTTGTGGTGCTCTTTCAGGTAGTTTTTCAGTGCTCTCTTAGGTGGCATTGTGGCCCTTTTCATTTGGTTTTGCAGTCCTCTTTCAGATGATTTTGTGGTGCTATTTCAGGTGGTTTTATGGCGCTCTTTCAGGTGGCTTTGTGGTGCTCTTTCAGGTGGTTTTGCAGTGCTCTTTCAGGTGGTTTTGCGGTGCTCTTTCAAGTGGTTTTGCGGTGCTATTTCAGGTGGCTTTGTGGTGCTCTTTCAGGTGGTTTTGCGGTGCTCTTTCAGGTGGTTTTGCGGTGCTCTTTCAGGTGGTTTTGCGGTGCTCTTTCAGGTGGTTTTGCGATGCTCTTTCAGGTGGTTTTGTGATGCTCTTTCAGGTGGTTTTGCGGTGCTCTTTCAGGTGGTTTTATGGCGCTCTTTCAGGTGGCTTTGTGGTGCTCTTTCAGGTGGTTTTATTGCGCTCTTTCAGGTGGTTTTGCGGTGCTCTTTCAGGTGGTTTTGCGGTGCTCTTTCAGGTGGTTTTGTGGTGCTCTTTCAGGTGGTTTTGTGGTGCTCTTTCAGGTAGTTTTTCAGTGCTCTCTTAGGTGGCATTGTGGCCCTTTTCATTTGGTTTTGCAGTCCTCTTTCAGATGATTTTGTGGTGCTATTTCAGGTGGTTTTATGGCGCTCTTTCAGGTGGCTTTGTGGTGCTCTTTCAGGTGGTTTTGCAGTGCTCTTTCAGGTGGTTTTGCGGTGCTCTTTCAAGTGGTTTTGCGGTGCTATTTCAGGTGGTTTTATGGCGCTCTTTCAGGTGGTTTTGCGGTGCTCTTTCAGGTGGTTTTGCGGTGCTCTTTCAGGTGGTTTTGCGGTGCTATTTCAGGTGGTTTTATGGCGCTCTTTCAGGTGGCTTTGTGGCGCTCTTTCAGGTGGCTTTGTGGTGCTCTTTCAGGTGGTTTTGCGGTGCTCTTTCAGGTGGTTTTGCGGTGCTCTTTCAGGTGGTTTTGTGGTGCTCTTTCAGGTGGTTTTGTGGTGCTCTTTCAGGTAGTTTTTCAGTGCTCTCTTAGGTGGCATTGTGGCCCTTTTCATTTGGTTTTGCAGTCCTCTTTCAGATGATTTTGTGGTGCTATTTCAGGTGGTTTTATGGCGCTCTTTCAGGTGGCTTTGTGGTGCTCTTTCAGGTGGTTTTGCAGTGCTCTTTCAGGTGGTTTTGCGGTGCTCTTTCAAGTGGTTTTGCGGTGCTATTTCAGGTGGTTTTATGGCGCTCTTTCAGGTGGTTTTGCGGTGCTCTTTCAGGTGGTTTTGCGGTGCTCTTTCAGGTGGTTTTGCGGTGCTCTTTCAGGTGGTTTTGCGGTGCTATTTCAGGTGGTTTTATGGCGCTCTTTCAGGTGGCTTTGTGGTGCTCTTTCAGGTGGTTTTATTGCGCTCTTTCAGGTGGTTTTGCGGTGCTCTTTCAGGTGGTTTTGTGGTGCTCTTTCAGGTGGTTTTGTGGTGCTCTTTCAGGTAGTTTTTCAGTGCTCTCTTAGGTGGCATTGTGGCCCTTTTCATTTGGTTTTGCAGTCCTCTTTCAGATGATTTTGTGGTGCTATTTCAGGTGGTTTTATGGCGCTCTTTCAGGTGGTTTTGCGGTGCTTTTTCAGGTGGTTTTGCGGTGCTTTTTCAGGTGGTTTTGCGGTCCTCTTTCAGGTGGTTTTGCGGTGCTCTTTCAGGTGGTTTTGCGGTGCTCTTTCAGGTGGTTTTGCGGTGCTCTTTCAGGTGGTTTTGCGGTCCTCTTTCAGGTGGTTTTGTGGTACTCTTTCAGGTGGTTTTTCAGTGCTCTTTCAGGTGATTTTGCAGTGCTATTTCAGGTGGCATTGTGGCCCTTTTCATTTGATTTTGCAGTGCTCTTTCAGGTGATTTCGCAGTGCTATTTCAGGTGGTTTTATGTCACTTTTCAGGTGATTTTGCGGTGCTCTTTCAGGTGGTTTTGCGGTGCTCTTTCAGGTGGTTTTGCGGTCCTCTTTCAGGTGGTTTTGCGGTCCTCTTTCAGGTGGTTTTGCGGTGCTCTTTCAGGTGGTTTTTCAGTGCTCTTTTAGGTGTCATTGTGGCCCTTTTCATTTGATTTTGCAGTGCTCTTTCAGGTGATTTTGCAGTGCTATTTCAGGTGGTTTTATGGCACTTTTCAGGTGATTTTGCGGTGCTCTTTCAGGTGGTTTTGTGCTCTTTCAGGTGGTCATGGTCACTCTTTCAGGAGGCTTCCAGACGGAGTCCGTCTGAAAAAAGATGTCTTGTGCACAGATACCCTTACCTATACAAAGCACAATGTTTCAAATAAAGCTAATAGACATATAGTAGTCAGGAAGATGGGGGAAAAAAATGGATTAAATTCGTATAGTTAAAAATATAATGTTTGCGGCACTCTTTCAGGTGTTTTTGTGGTACTCTTTCAGCTGGTTTTGCAGCAGTCTTTCAGATGGTTTTGACGCGCTTTTTTTCAGGTGGTTTTGCAGCGTTCTTTCAGGTGGTTTTGCAGCACTTTTTCAGGTGGTTTTGCAGCACTTTTTCAGGTGGTTTTGCAGCACTTTTTCAGGTGGTTTTGCAGCACTTTTTCAGGTGGTTTTGCAGCACTTTTTCAGGTGGTTTTGTGGTGCTCTTTAAGGTGGCATTGTGACGCTCTTTTGAGGTGGTTTTGCAGCGCCCTTTCAGGTGGCATTGTGGTGCTCTTTCAGGTGGTTTTGTGGTGCTCTTTCAGGTGGTTTTGTGGTGCTCTTTCAGGTGGTTTTGTGGCGTTTTTCAGGTTGTTTGGCGCTCTTTCAGGTGGTTTTGCGGCACTCTTTCAGGTGGTTTCACGGCTCTCTTTCAGCTGGTTTCGCTGCACTCTTTCAGGTGGTTTTGCAGAACTCTTTCAGGTGGTTTCGTGACACTCTTTCAGGCAGCTTTCAGATGGAATCCGCCTGAAAAAGACAGCTTGTACACATATACCCTTACCTATACTTATTGTAAAACCACTTTTCTGTTGGTATGTTCAGTCTTTTGAACATTTTTCTTCCACTTAAAGTTTTGAGAAATGCCTGGTGGAAGAAAAGAAAGTGCATTCTCGCTCCAAACTAGGCACTGTCCAATCAAAAGGCTGCAAAAAAAGGCTTTAGGGGAAAAAAGAAAACTTTCCAAAAATGCTTTAAAAACTTCAAAAAAATCTTCTGAAAACAATTTAGGAAACGAAAAATTGCTCCAAAACTTTTTCAAAGAAGGAGCATTTCCTGAAGTGGTTTCCTCTAGAAAACTCGTTGTTTTTGATCACTTAAAAAAAACATACAGTATGTGCACATACAGTTAAGTAGAATATTCTCATCTCAGGAGCCAGTTGCATTCCATCATCACATTCTGTCCCAAGCGTTTCCCCTTTCAATGTGAGGTTCATTGGGGGACTTGAGGACCACCAAGCCTACAGCTATCGATAAGCATTCTATGCCTTTAGCAGATGCACAGTAGCATGCGGATATCATTCATGTTTCGCGTTATCAGAAATGGAGACATGCCAGCGAATGTGTGGTTGTCTTCATGTATATTTAAGAAGGCTCCAATAATTAGCAAACCACCGCACTTGGAAATTTTATGAGAGAGTGAGAGAGTCAAGCCTGTGCGCTCACCTTCTCATCTCTGTAACCGTGCGACGTTACCCCATTCCCCAACCAGTATTGACTTTTCATATCTCAACTTGTTGGGAGCCCCTATGTATATTGTAACGTAAATCTCGACTTTGCCATTTCACAATGTTTTGTTTCTTGAGGCCCCGCGAAATAAGTGTTCTTATCTGAGGAATGCAAGGTCACTCTTACTTGTAGAGGTTGTTGACAGCACAGTACAATAAACTCTCCGATCTCCTCCCCAGCTCATACTAAGCTGAACAATCCTTCAATCTCTTAATGTCAAGAGCCTTTCCTGAAGAAGTTTCCCAATCCGGGCACTGTGCAGTAAATTTAAAGGGGTTGTCCATTACTTAATCAATTCAGGACCCCATATATATTAAAACAATCTATTCTCACCTCTCGCAGCAACGCCATTCCAGCAAGGTTGGCACCACCGTTCCCGGAGAACTTGTTGCATCATGTACAGGAAGTAGCCGATGACCGGCAGCAGCTCATCACTATTCCATCCGCTCTGACAAACTAGAAAAATCTGCAGCAGATGAGGGGCCGCTTTTTGGTGGCAGACTGCACATCTGTCACGCTGTGACAGTAGGCAAGCCGGAAAAGAGGGACCCCATACTGTCCCTTAATCTAGGGGAGCCCTTGTCTATCCCTAACCCTAGGGTTACCCCTGATGGTGGAGATGCCCGGGTCTCATACCGCTGTGCTTCTGTGAAATCCTAAGCAGTTCCCAATCTCACCCCGGGGAGGAAAGGGGCAGGAGTGAAAAGTTAAAGGTTAATACAGGCTGAACAGACAGGGGGAAATCAAGGCACAATTAAACGACAGACACACAGGATAAAATACGAAGGGAAAATGGGTGCACAGTAAAGAGGCAGAAAAGCAACCCGAAAAAACGCAAAAAGGGGAGGGTAAAGGTATTCGCAACAATCTCAAGTTGACTAAAAGGGACTCTACAGAACACTTTCTTCAATGAAGCCAGGAACAGAATGAAGATTCTATTGCTGGCATGGAGGGAAGCCAGACACAGGTTTCTACAATGGACAGGTGTGGTTCCAATAAGCAGCACAGCCAATAGACCACGAGGATCTCTAAACCCTTTCCATAGCACAAGAAACCTGTTAACTCATGAATGCCCATGTAGATTTAAAGAGGACCTGTGCTCAGCTAATTGCTGCGATCTTCTAATCACCACAAGCCCCAGCAAAGTGAGGCACATTCATGACAACATCACGCAACAAGTCACGTCACTCTCGACACCAGCGCAGCGCCAATCTCGAAAGGTGAGTATAGAGTGTTTTTATTTTAATTAGGGTCCTGATCTGATTAAGCTCTAGTGGACAGCCCCTTTAAAGTGGTTGTCCGGTGAAAACAAGTTATTACCCATCCGCAGGATAGACAATAACTTACTAATCAGCGAAGGTTCGAATACTAGGATCTGCATCAATTGGCAGAAAAAAAAGCTAATTTTGGTATTTTCAAGCAGTTCGAGACATTTTTATAAGACATCAGTGCAGAAATGCACTATATCTTACCCTGTCTTGGGATACAGACACAGTATGTACCGGAATGGGCTGCCATGGAATATCCGGATGCCACTGCTGGGTTCCGTTTGGAGGATACAGTCCCGCCAGATTTGCCTGAGCACTCATCAAGGTCCGGTCATAGTCCGTACTGCGCACATAGATCTAAGATTCAAAACCAAAGTTATTGAAATCCCTGTCATTCAGCACTGGACATTTTAATATTTGAAATTACATTTCAATATTTTTTTTTTAAACTGATGTCCTAATGAGCTTGTGGTGGGCTGCTTTTCAATATAAAGAGCTACTGCAAAGAAATGGGTCCCTATGGTGGACGGATGCCCTGGCATCCTGACTGTGGCCACTGTTGGGCACATGCTAAATGTATGCACAGATGCAGTGTGTACAGAGCCTAAATAACAGTCACTAATCCCAAGAACCGAAAAAGTCCCATGTGCGGGAGTAATTCCATAATTCACACAGTGGACTCTGGGACAGCTGTTCCATTGATCAGACCCCAAGTGATCATACATTTATCAATTATCCTGTGGATTGGTGATAATAAATGGGAAAAAAAAACCTTTAAATGCCTAAATATTAATTATAGAGGTTATTCGGGATTAAGATAAAAGCTCTACTTTTTTACCAAAAAACATGGCTACATATGACCACATGCCGTGTTTGGTATTACAACTGTTCTCCATTAAAGTGAATGGAGGTTAACTGCAATACCTGACACAGACCATCAACAGAAGTGGCGCTGTTTCTGAAAGAAAAAAAAAATATTTTTTCCTTATAGAAGTGAATAGAGAAGTGTTCGTAAGTGGACGGAATGAGCCAAGCTCCAAAATGACACTTTTTCTGCGGGAAGGGCTGCAAGAATGCCAACTTCTCTTCCTTCCCTGTATAGATAGAACAGCTGATTTACCATTCAACCATGCAGTAAGGGTCTGGAGGTAGAACTCCCACCTATCAGGTATATATGGCGTAGATGGACGCTGAAGGTAGGAATAGCAGAGTATCAAGGTCAACACTGAATCTTGTTTAGGGGGCCTGTGGGCTGAGTACAATGTGCCCACAGGCCCCCAAACACAGTATGATGTTCCACAGAACATTCCCTCACACACAGTATGATGCCCCCCACACAGTATGATATCCGTATAGTACCCCACAAACAGCATGATATCCCCACAGCACCCCACAAAGTTTGATTTTGATGTCCCTAGATCCCTGCACACTCAGTATGATGACCCCACAGCCCTCCACAAACAGTATGATGCTCTCATAGGTCCTCCCCACAAACACAGTATGATGTCCCCACGGCACCTCACACACACTGTATGATGTCCCTACAGCTTTCCACACACAGTATAATGTGTCCACAGGCCCCTCACACAGTATAATGTGCCCAGAGGTCCCTCATACAGTATAGTTTGCGTACAGGCACCCACACACAGTACGATGCCCCACAGTACATTTCCCCACACACAGTATGATGCCCCCCATCCCATACACAGTATGATGCCAACAGACAGTATGATGCCCCTCAAATTTTATATTACCACTCATAAAGTATGTTGTTCCACAGTACATTCCTCACACACAGTATTATGCATCCACAACTCCCACACATTAGGATGCCCCCACACATGGTATAATCCCACACAGCCCCCCACACACACATTATGGTGCTCCCACAGTCCCCTCCACATACAGTATTATGCCCCCCAGCGCCCTACACACTATTCACCACAGCCCTCTATACAAAATGATGCCCACCACACACAGTATGATGCCCTTACCGTACATTTCTCCACAAAGTATGATGCCTGCACAGCATCACACACACAGTAGGATGCACCCCACACACAGTATGATGCCCCCACACACAGTATAATACCCACACAGCCCCACACAGTATGATGTTCCCACAGTCCCTTCCACACGCACAGTATTATGCCCCCCTACAAAAAAATGATGCCTACCACAGTACCAAAACACAGTATGATTTCCCCACAGCACCCCCAACACAGTATGATGTCCCCACACAAAGCATCCTTGCCTTTCACATCCCCGCT
Organism: Phyllobates terribilis; assembly: GCF_046119375.1. Taxonomy (NCBI): domain Eukaryota; kingdom Metazoa; phylum Chordata; class Amphibia; order Anura; family Dendrobatidae; genus Phyllobates; species Phyllobates terribilis. The sequence continues at coordinate 157,883,480 of NW_027362772.1, forward strand.
CGCTGCTCCTGCTTTACTTGTCTCTGCTGCCAGTCTATGTAGTGTCTGAAAAGTTGCCAAAACCTTCATGTCACTTGAGAATGTAAGATGACTTCCAATGTTTCTTGGAAACCTGGAACCTTCAGGCTCTACCTAGAAAGAATGGTGAAGCAAGGACTTGTCAGCTCCGTGCACCACCATTATATTCAATGCAGCTCAATTCAGGACATACTCCCGACCTCCCGGGAATGGCTCCCCAAATTCGGGACTATCACGCTGGATCCGGGATGGTTGTATGCACAATAATGAGTACAATTTTAAGCCTTTTTTAATCTGTTTCTGAGCTTTTTTTACCTTGTTTCCTATTCATATAATTAATGAAGTGACATTATTCATGTGTGAAATGGACCCAACCAAGCCAGTTTTTTAATGTGGGGTGTAAAAGAAGTTATTGCATTTCAGAAGCATTTAATCCAATAGCAGACCGTAGTCAAGTGAGCGCGATCTATGATGACCGCTTCTGAGCATTACACAGGTCAGCGAGTGCACAATGTCACAGACTCAAACCAAACTCAGTGACATTAATGAATCATCCTTCCTTTACCAGTCTTAACTAGAGGGATGAAAATGGGTTTGCAGTTTGCACCCCTATCACAGGCTGTTGCTTTGTTAACCTGATGAACTGTTCATTACTTTGCTAATGCCATGTTGTTTTATGTAATGCAATGTTTTATAATATTCCAAGTTTTTATATGTATAAAGCGCCACATCTGTGAGGCAAGGGATTGGTGTTGTGTGCATCAATACATTTTGGAGGAGAAATGTTCCAGGTCTAATATGTCCAGACAGCAGGATACTGAGTAACAGGAGTGATGTTTGAGATGTTGAATGCAAAGCTTAAATAGTTCGGGTATGTGCACACAACGTCATTAAAGTTCATTACAGTGCGGGACCTCATTCCAAGAAGGCAGCAGTGTGCGTGAGTGCTGGAAACTAAGAGGAGCGATGTACTGCAGGATGGCGCTGAATTTTAGAGAAGCTGAAAGGAGAGATATACTCCTGGATGGGGCTCTGTATAGAGGGGCTGAAAGGATATACCGCAGGATAGGGCTGTATACAGGGGCTGAGAGTAGTTGAGTTGTTTTTCTTGCCTGCTGCTGAGAAACCAATGATGTGAAACTGCAAATGTTGCTCTGTTAATGTATATGGCAAAGATTTATCTTCTGCCATATGCATCAAAAGAGCAGCATTTGAAGTTTCACAATATAATGCAGTATGGGCATGTATACAGAGGGCTGAAAGGATAGATATACCTCAGGATGGGGCTCTATATAGTGGGGCTGAAAGGATATACTACAGGATGGGGCTGCATACAGGGGCTGAGAGTAGTTGAGTTGTGTTTGTTGCCTGCTGCTGAAAAAAAACAGTGATGTGACACTGCAAATGCTGCTCTGATGATGTACATAGCAGAGGATCATCTTCTGCCATATGCATCAAAAGAGCAGCATTTGAAGTTTCACAATATCATGCAGGATGGGACTGCACACAGAGGGCTGAAAGGAGAGATATACTGCAGGAAGGGGCTCTGAATAGAGGAGCTGAAAGAATATGCTGCAGGATGGGGCTGTATACAGGGACTGAGTAGTTGAGTTGAGTTGTGTTTGTTGCCTGCTGCTGAGAATCCAGTGATGTGAAACTGCAAATGCTTCTCTGTTAATGCATATCGCAGACGATTATCTTCTGCCGTATGCATTAAAAGAGCAGCATTTTAAATTTCACCAAATCACCAATCACGAAATACAACAATAAAATACCGGCAGAAGGCAGGTAGTGAGAGGAGGATTGCTCCATGACCAGCACTGTAGATGTGTAATGCACTTCACTGTGAAGGAGACAAAAATTGTGTCTGAGAAAAGGAAGTGCTGCTGGGGTGTTTGCCAGCAGGCTGCTCCAAGTAAAGTAGTGTTAATTTGTTACTGTAAACCAACTTTCTTCCTTTGTTACCAAGTCTTCTACCTCTTAAAGAGACTTTGTAATTATCAAACTTATTGCCAACTGATGAGTAAAATCCACTTAAACGGATGTTGGTGTCCATCTGCATCACCATTGCCATCCCTATTAGAGAAACCACTCTGTTTATCAATTGCCAGTATATCCATACTATTTAAAGAGGCCGCCACACAAATAGTCATTGGGACCCTTTGCAAGCAGTGCCCACCTCTTAATAAATTAAGTGCGTTATGGACTGTCCAAAAGACAGAAATGAAACCTACACCTGCGACAAGCAGGGCTAGATGATGTCCACTTTCTCAACAAGGTAGCTGAGGCCTTCAGCATTTGCCCATGTGCCCTCCTGTAATCTGTCTCTACCTAAGAGTAAATGGTGCCATACCCAAATCACAAGTTTAATACCTTAGTGAAACTCAGTGGTAGCAGTGGTCTCCAAGCTGGAGTGAAACTATGACTCCTAGTTGTCCATCTGTTGGGGCATACCGAGGGTTGTAGTTTCAGAATGGCTACAGAGCTACAAGTCGGAGTTCAGTGATTTAGAGTTTAATTAATAGTAATAATGAATACTCTTAATAAGGAACTATCACTTCATACATGTACATTAGTGCACAGGGATCAATCTCTGGTATCAACAATTCCTGGAAATGTATTACTCAAAAGTTCTGAGAAAAAGGTTGTGTGCGTCCATCCAGACATTGATGTTTCTGAGAAAAGACAAAAGAGAAAAATCATGGAAAAACCATGAAACCAAAACCTAGTAATATAGTCATAAGAGAACTATGTAACTTTCTATGAGCAGATGATGAAACCACCCATCTGGACAAGACTCCTCTACATATGGACATCATAGAAGAGGGTGTCAAAGTGGCACCTGCGTTGGAAGACTTTATGCAGTCATCTAATCCTGCAGCAAGCCCATCACGCATGTGTTATCAATGGATAAAGTAAACGGCAATAAGCCACTGACAGACTCCTGGTATTCGCTAACCTCCAGTGGGGAAAAAAGGATCAGGCATATTGAAATCCAACATGCACAATCCTTTTCAACCATACACCTGCTGAAATGGAGACTACACATGAGGACAGAGCTAGCTATTGCAAACAAGTCTGGGATGAGGAGAGGATAGAAGTGCTAATTTGCTATAAGAAGGCAAGTGCAATTCATATTGGAAGAGAGTTAGCTATTGCAAACAAGCCTGAGAGGAGAGAAGGGGAGACTAGAAGTGCTAATGTGCTATAAGAAACAAGGAGGCAAGTGATATATGCATAGGGATAGAGTTAGCTAATGCAGACAAGCTTGGGAGAAGAGAGGGGCAGAATACAACTGCTAATGTGCTATTCGAAACCAGCAGGAAAGTGGAATACAAGTGGGGAGTAGACACTGCAAAAAAAAAGCTGTGGGAGGAGAGAAGCTGAGAATAAAAGTGCTAATATTTAATAATCAAGTAAAAAAACAACATAAGAAAGGCAGATACTAGCAAGATAAAAGACCAGCGTCACTACTGTGTGCTGTTCTGATCTCCATATAATAAGGAGGTAATATTGCACAGTCTATAGAGCTGACAGCGCAGGCTTGTAAGGACATGTCCCCACTTCCTGCAATCCTTCCTGCTTGTCTGTAACTATAGACTGATTAGCCTTCACAACAGGCAGTGTACTTAAAGAGGAGTTGCAAAGAAGTGAGACACTAGAGGCCATAATGAGTAATTTTTCAGGAAAAGAAAGGAGTATATTTGGTAAAGAAAGGATCTTACACTTTTGATAGTGTCAATCCCGGGCAAGAAACAGTGAGGGGAAAGAGAGCGCTACCTGAGCGTAGTAAGTATGGTAAAATCAATAATATGTGTGAGTTGTATATGCTCACCTGAGTTGGTTGTGGAAAGTAGGTACAACACTATATGGAAGCTTGTATATAATTGGGATCGAGGGCCGTGGAGATGTGCTTTTTCTTGCCTAACAAGACCCTCCACGTGGAGAGTGCTAGAAAAAATGAAAATCCGGAGGCGCTTCCATCCAATTAAAAAATCCCAATATATCAAGGATGGTATGGCAGTGTATTTGTTTGCTAAAAAGGGGTGATTAAACTGCAGTCCATAGAGATTGGATGAACACAAGTAGTACAGAAAAAATGTAATTTATTTATACACTGCAATACCATGTTTGATATATTGGGATTTTTTAATAGGATGGAAGCGCCTCCGGATTTTCATCTTTTGATAGTGGTCGCTACATTGGAAATCTAATATGCATAAGTTTCTTTAAACAATAGTTGACCATTTAAATTTAAAGAGATTTTCCAAGATGGTTATATTTGCATTGACACAGGTCATCTCCATGATCTGCTTAGAGCTGCGGTGAGCTATAATACAGAACAAAGCCAAAACTAAATGTGTAGCTCCTCACCTGGGTAATCATAGAAGGGATGAGAAGTCAGCCCAAACCAATCAGATATTACAGGTAGGTCATCAACATTAGAGTACTGGGAAGGAACCCCTTTAACACCAATAATTTTATGATATGAGAAATAGGAGACTATATTCAGCTGATAATAATAATATCCACTATTATTATTATTACTATTATAATTACTACTACTATTATTATTAGTACTACTAGTACTATTAGGCCACGGCCCCACTATCAGTATTTTCACTATCAGGAGTGGGAGCCAAAACCAGGAGTGGGTGATAAATGCAGAATTGGTGACTTGTTTCTATTACACCTTTTCTCTGATTGTTCCTCACCTTTTTTGGCTCCCACCCCTGAGAAAAAATACTGACCGAATACTGACCAAATACTGATAGTGGGGCCGTGGCCTTACTATTATTATTACTACTACTATTACCATTATTACTATTACTATTATTATTACTACTATTATTATTATTACTACTGTTATTGTTACTACTACTATTATTAGTATTACTACTACTATTATTGTTACTATTAATATTATTACAATTATTACTACTATTTTTATTAGTATTACTACTACTACTACTACTATTATTGTTACTATTACTATTAGTACTATGACTATTACTACTATTACTATTATTGTTACTATTACTATTATTACTATTTCTATTATTACTATTACTATTATTGTTACTATTACTATTAGTACTATGACTATTACTACTATTATTATTAGTACTACTAATACTATTATTACTATTACTACTATTACTATTATTACAATTATTATTATTACTAATACTACTACTACTAATAATAATAGTAAGTACACCCCTTTAGTTTAGCTTGTGGATCTTTTACTCTCCCTACAATATATCTAGCAGAGGGTTAAGAGTTAAACCTGTGTCCTAAAGAAACCATGCCTGAAGGCAGACATTTTGGAGTTGGGCCTAGACATACCTGACTTCACACCATAGACTCCAGTTCACTTCAGGTCGTATTCGGATAACATGTAATACAGGGTAATGAACCTGTTTAGTTTATGGGAAAAAGACAATTGTAATCTGTTTGTTTCCCTGTCATTAAAGGGGATTCTCTGAGTAGGGAAAAAAGAATCTGCTTGTTTTTCCAAGTACAGCGCCACCCTTGTCTATGGGCGATGTCTGGTATTACAGCTCAGCGCATCCAATAAATGTTTTTACCATTTAGTGTCACTTACCTCTTCTTTTTTGTACGTCGGGCTGAGAAAATGTTCATATCTCATCCTTAGATATCTCCCTAGCTCATACTGCTGCTTGATGCCCACCTGGAAGTGCGTCAGAAGAGATTATTGGACCACAAGACCCATAATAGATCCCAACTGCAAAACACAAGCACTTGACAACCCCAATAATTTTGCAATAGCCTAAAACTTACTTGCAAGCCCAATATAGTTATAAGAGAACGTCAATGACCATATTTATATATAAACACCAAATTACCTAAAAAATTAAGATTAGATATTTTTCTATTAATTTATTGCGCAATTTCAAAAAGTACAATTTTTACAAGGACATTTTGTATATTTTTTTCTGACCTAAATGACTAGATCCTGTATGTCCAATTTCAGACTGCCGATCCATTTGATCCTTCCTCCAGCATTTTACATTCAGGATCTCGGAAAGCCGCTTTATTGATTTGCTGCAGTTACTAGCAAGTACCTGTGTCAGTTGTTGAAGTCCATTATCCCAAACTGTATCTTTATAGGGATCAGTTGGGTATGTGTCAATTGGGGAACGATCTCCATGTCGATAGACCTACAAAGACAAAAAACTACCAACTTAACCATGAATCAAGGACATTAACTTATCCGGTGCACTGTATGACAGTATTATGTGGCCATTTTCAGATAGAGCTTGTACATATAATTAACTTTGCAATTTACTGTTTATTAAAATGTTCAACCGTTCTTGAGATATTAACACTTTTCTTTTGTTTACAGCTCGTTGCCTGGGAGACCGACCACCGCTGCTATCTAACTTGTAAGGAATACACTGAAGCTGGCCGGGATTAGAAAGTAACTGGGCGTTCTAGTGATCGTGTATCATAAAAAAGTGCTTACAAGATCAATAGAAAAGAGTTTGTAAGCACTGCACATGTTCTGCTGTCTAGCAGCTGTGGTCGGTCTCCAAGGCAACATGGTAGAAACAAGAGAAAAGTGTTAATATCTCAAGAACGGCTGAACATTTTAATAAGCAGCAAATTGTAAAATTACGTGTATTTACAAGCTCTATACAACTGGACACATTTATACAAAAATTGGAATAACTCTTTAATGACTCATATTGATCATTATAAATTGAACCCGGTGTGGATATATCTTTACAGTGCGTGAACATTGTGGATAATTGGTTTTCATATGACCTTTAATAACCCCAGATATTGACGTCATTAACAGAACATTTTCCAGCCATGAACAGAGGTTTATGTACAGTGGACGGCATCTGAGTGTCCTCTCTAAATACACATAATTGAGAAATGCTCTCCATAAGAGTGCACGCTGATCACTGCCGATAGAACCGCTGACAGCGAAAGTTTTTTTGTGGTAACCTATTCCATATCCTGTTTAAGTTGAACCAAGGAAATATACTTCTCATTACCCATCAGTTACGTTTTAGCAAATAACTGTTATATCTTGTATAATGTAAAGCTCCAAAACTTTCCGATATACTTTCTAGATTTCTGTCTGATTTTATTTAATAGAAACCTGTAATTCTAAAAGTATCTGCTAGGATCATGTGATGGTTACACTGGTGCAGGACTAGTTACATTCACATGTATATGTATCACAGTGTCAGGAATTCTGTTACCTTCTACAGTTTGACCACTAGTGGCCACTATTGTTCACTTTACTTGTGCTGCAGTTTCACTCCTTACCATTTGAGACTGCTGTTGTGTTTAGCGTTGAGCGAATTTGTTCAGCATTTCAAATTCGTGTTCGGGGTCCCGGCTTGTTCGCGCCAAAAAAAATCGGCTCCGCCCACGAACATCCCTGATTTGCCACCCTGTCACGCAGAAACACGAATTTGAAATGCCGAATAAATTCGCTCAACACTTGTTGTGTTCTACAATTGCCCTTTTCCAAGATAGCGGATTCTGAATCTAATGAACCCATCTTGTTTCCTGTTTGAGCCTACTTAAAGCTGCATGGATCTCTCAGTCACTGCTCGAGTATTGTGTCTAGCTGTTAGCTTAGCTTCAGTCTCCAGCTCCTAAACATTCTTACGGATACTCAAGCAATGTGTTGCGATACTAGCGTAGTACTGCTGGAAATCAGTGGCCGAAGGAGCGCAAGCAGGAACAGTAAGCAGTAGTAGAAGTTCTTGAAGATAGCAAGGAGTTGTAGGAAACAGTCCGTAGATAAATTAGAACAGACTGGGTAAGAATGTTCAGGAGCTGGAGACTGAAGCTAAGCTAACAGCTAGACACAATACTCAAGCAATGAGTGAGAGATCCATGCGGCTTTAAGTAGGCCCAAACAGGAAACAAGATGGATTGTATAGAATCCGCCATCTTGGAAAAGGGCAATTGTAGAACACAACAGCAGCCTCCAGTGGTAAGGAGTGAAACTGCAGCACAATTATTAAAGTGAACAATAGCGGCCACTAGTGGTTAAACTGTATAAGGCAACATAATTCCTGACACACAGCTGTGTCTTGTATCGAGCTGTGTAATTGTGAATCCATCTCATGATCAGAAGACATTGTTTTACCCTGAGGGTAACAGTTCCTACTGAATGACAGCAAAAGGAGATTTCAAAATCTGGGAAGAATTAATACAGAAAGCATTCTGAATATGTTGAAACATTTCATATCAGGGCTGTGTCTTCTATCAAGCTGTGCACCTGTGAATCCATCTCTTGATCAGAAGATATTGTTTTCCCTTGAGGGTAACAGTTCCTACTGAATGACAGCAAGGGAAGATTTCAAAATCTGGGAAGAATTAATACAGAAAGCATTCTGAATATTAGTAAACATTTCATATCAGGGCTGTGGCTTGTATTGAGCTGTGCACCTGTGAATCCATCTCATGATTAGGAGACATTGTTTTCCCCTGAGGGAAAAGATAATGGGGCAGGGTTGCAACACATTAAACATAGCTGTGACTTTGAGCGATTATGCTGCTGATCGGTGGGGTTGTTGGGTGTTAGAACCCCTCCAATCTTATAAAATAAGTCATCAATACAATATGTCCTGACAATCACTTTAATGATGTTCCAAGTACATACAGAATAAGTTTACACAATCGATAAATACCGTAGCTGCATTGTACACAGAATATTCCTATGGATAAGTACAGTATATAAGTGCAAAGATTCTTTCCTGAGACAACATTCAAGTACATCCTAGGGTAAGTTCACACAAGCATAAGAAAAAAAATCGTCAGATTTTAATCCAGAAAAACAATTTTTCATCTGTATTGTGATCCGTATGACATCCGTTTTTTATACAAATAAAATTTACTGCTCCAAAAAACACCTTCCTATGCTAATAATGGCAATGTATCCGCAAAAATCGGATGGTATACAGTTGATCTGTATGGAATCCAAAAATTTTTGCGCACCCATAGACAGACAACAGACAACCGAAAAAGGAATAACAGAGACCAGTGGGGAACCAGGCTGTATTGACAGAGGAGTGGCAGAGAATTGGTAAGGTGGGTCTACTTTATTATTTTTAACTGTTGTGGATGTCATTTTTTAAATTTTGGCAATGGACAACCCCTTTTACATGGTATATCAATATGTAATGCCGCAGGTGCAGATGTATGGGCTCACTCCATACAGGGCAGGTGCCAGCTGTATCATACAGCCAGTACCTGCCTCTAACAGCAGCGACTGGAGCTAACTCTGGTTTCTGCTGTTTAAACCTTTAATGCCACTGGAGAACGGATGGTTTTTCAAAGATTTTTTAAACTTATGAGGCCATTATCAAGGGGTTATCAGGTACTGGACAGCCCCTTTAAGTTCTCTTTCCCTTCGTTATTGAGCGAGGCTTGTAGCATTCAACCATCCAACCAGGAGCCCACTACATCTATCACTGAACAGCAGAAAATTCAGAGAGCGGAGTGCAGTTCAACCTTACAGACCATCACTTGCAGAATTAGCTGGTGCTGGAATTAAAGGAGTATTTCCACCTTCAAGATCCTATCCCAGTATGTAGTAGGAGTAATAAAAATAATATTAGCAAATACCTCCAATTAGAAATGTAGTATAGTTCTTCTGATTCGCTATGTCGCTTACTCCATCTGCAGGGCATTGCAGTAGCTTAGGCATCCATGGTTACGATCACAAACAACTAACTGTCGCTTAATAAGTGAACGTAACCATGGATACCTAAGCTACTGCAATACCCTGCAGATGGGGTAAGCGACATAGCTAATCAGAACTATACTAGATTTCTAATTGAAGGTATTTGCTATTATTATTATTATTACTACTACACCTATTACATACTGGGATAGGATCTTGGAGATGGGAATACCCCTTTAAACTTAATTTTCTCTTAAAGGGAATCTGTCATTAGAATTTCACCTCCCAAACTATTTATATGTACATGTAGCTCTTTTAAAGACAAGTCCATCAATACCTTTACATGGCCAGTCTGTTCCTCCATTACTGAGCATTTCAATTGATATGCAAATGAGACTGAAGAGCTATGGTAGATCTGAAGCCTCTGTCACTCCAGCTCTATTCCCTGCCTCCTGCTTGACTGACGGCCTCTATACTGTGTGACTTCAGGGAAAGGAGTCGTCAGTCAAGCAGTAGGAGGCGGGGAATAGAGCTGGAGTGACAGAGGCTGAGCTGCAATACCAGAAACGACCCTGGATATATGGTTTGGTTTTATATTAGATTACTTTTTTGCCATATTATTAGTTCTTGAGATTATATGCTCAATATCTGCAGCTCCTCTGACCTGGTGTCCCCATGATAACACTTCTGCATTGTGCTCGGGCAGCTGAGTGCTGTCACTGGGATATTGTTTTGATCTAAATGAACATTAGATTCTTCACTCTTAGCAATCAGGATGTTGGATTTATACAATGTGTCTATGACAAGGCCAGTACTGAGCAGTGGATTCATAGGATTTCCCATAGAAGCAATCTAGAAAACCTCACAGTTAATAGTAAAGTAACACAATCTAAATGTTACAGTAATAACAAGCACATCACAATGTACAGACTTTCAAGGATCATGGAACATTTCACAAATAATGAATATAGGATGTGAATTATGCAACGATTGAATCCCGGGTGAAAGAAAATATGTACCAATATCACTGTTTTAGGAACAAACTGCTACATGTATAAAATACTAAATGTTCTGACTGGATCTATTAATGACAAATCACCCAACCGCAGCTCGCTGATTGTGCTAATAGGAAACAATTTTCTGAAATAAGAAGTGCATGATAACAGCAAATAGGGATCATAAAAATATAATAAACGGATATGATGAATCTGATTGATAGATGCATAGATAGATGGATGGAATAAAGAAGAATAAGAAAGGCAGCACTCCAAAAATATACAAAAGAAAAAGTGGACTTTTATTAGCCCATGTGGCAACGTGGATAGAGAAAGAAAAAGAAAGAAGGAAAAATTAGGCCGGCACTACACAGTTAGATGGCTGAAAGACAGATTTTAATTAGCCCATGAGGATAGATAGATAGATAGATAGATAGATAGATAGATAGATAGATAGATAGATAGATAGATAGATAGATAGATAGATAGATAGATAGATAGATAGATAGATAGATAGATAGATAGATAGATAGATAGATAGATAGATAGATGTGAATCTTACCAGAGTTACAAACTTAAGCTTCTTGGAGGAGGCAATGAGTGAATATCCGCAGATCAGTACAATGTACACCATCCACAGGTATGGGGAAATCATGTCACCTCACAGCCGTCTTCGCACCATTAATACCTAAGTCTTTTCCTCTCTGCTACTCTGCTACTTTATCACTCTGCTCCAGGGGAGCGGGAACCACAAAGGTGGAAAACAAGACAGGATGCTGCTGACTCCACATAACATACCATGAAGCCTGTTTTTAGTCCTGAGCTTTCCCATAATTATGGTGATTATTCCTCTCCATGAGACGCTTCCACACACGTAAACAGATCAAACAATGAATTTGTAACTTTGGAGCGCCGCACGCTGTCAATTTCCACTTTATTTCTACAGTTTGTAGATGACATTTGGTAATATCCCGTCCATATTTTCTGCTGCTGTAATAGTGGTGAAGATACAATGTGGATTTTCTGTCTGGATTCCAGCATATCCGCCCTGTGTAAACATACCCTTTCTAACCACTTGGGAGTATAGGATACATTTTGAGGATCTGTTTTGAGGATATTTACAACCTTCTTAGACGAGCACTTCTCATGTAAAGGAATGAGCCAAGATTATTATTTATTATGCAGAACGCGCACCATGTAATAATCATTGTAAGGCAGCGGTGTTCACACCGTGCAGTACCTGAGGCAGTGACCCAAGCAAGTCCAACATAAACAACTTTTATTTCAGCAACTCACAGGTTAACAGAAAGTCCTCCGGTTCGCAGCCAGGTTAACAGAAGTCCATACACAATGGTTGCTGGGGGCAATGGCCTGAACACTGAACAACACTAATCCTTAGTGCAGGGTTTTTAAAGGACCTGTGGCAAGAGCCACTGGAAAACCCGGGTTGGAGGGAGGAGGCCGCCCCACTGCCTCCTGTGACCTCCTCCAAGAAATGAAGGCCCTGCCGGGTTTTACTTAATCTGCCTTAGCCAGGTAGTCTGACCAGGTCATTGCTCACCTTCATTCCTGCATTGCAGCCGCAGGTGAGTTTGTGACTGCAATGCACTCCAATGGTTTTAATAGGACTCTGTACACATTCTGGGGGATATATAACGTCCCTCGTATACGATCCCAGTCACTGCTTTACATATCCCCACCCCCCTCTGTTCAATCTTGTGGGGTTGAACATTTGACACCATACAGGGTGCCCGGGACAGGGCACCCGCGTTTGCCTGCGACTTCCCAGGGCGATGTTCTACAGAGAAACTGAAATTTTGCAGTGACAGGAACCACCTGGTGACTCGCACATTCCTCTCCTTGGCATTCCTCATCCATACCAAGGGTGAGTGGTCCGTCACCAAGCAGAACTGACGCCCGAGTAAATAATAACATAGCAATTCCAAGGTCCACTTAATAGCCAAACACTCCTTCTCTACCACGCTATAGTTTTTCTCTGCCGGGACAAGTTTTCTACTCAAGTAGGTGACCGGGTGCTCTTCACCATTTACTTTTTGTGACAATACCGCCCCTAGGCCTACCTCCGAGGCATCTGTCTGTACAATGAAGGTTTCCTTGAAGTTGGGGCTGATGAGGACCGGCTGTCCACACAGGGCCAACTTCATGGACTGAAAGGCTTCTTCTGCCTGAGGGTTCCACTGAACTATTACCGTTTTTTTTCCTTTCAAGAAATCGGTCAGGGCCGCCGTTCTCACAGCAAAATTAGGTATAAACCGGCGGTAATACCCAAGGATGGCAAGGAACGACCTGACCTGCTTTGCACTTGATGGTTTAGGCCAGTTTTTTATGGCCTCAACTTTATTGATTTGGGGCTTGATAACTCCTCGGCTAATCACATACCCCTAATAGCGTGCTCCTCTAGCCCTATCTCACATTTTTTGGGGTTTGCCATTAACTCCGCGGCTCTGAGAGAATCCAGCACCGCTTGTACCTGAGATAGATGCATATGCCAGTCGGTGCTAAAGATGATAATGTCCTCTAGATACGCGGACGCGTACTCCTGATGGGGCTTGAGCACTATGTCTATCAACCTCTGGAATGTAGACGGGGCCCCATGTAACCCAAAAGGTAAGACCACATAGTGATATAGACCCTCCGGAGTTATGAAGGCGGTCTTTTCCTTCGCCGATTTCGTGAGAGGTAACTGCCAGTAACCCTTGGTGAGATCGAGCGTGGTAAAGTACTGGGCCTGCCCCCTTGTGTCGTACCACGAATGGCGGCAGGCCACGCGACTGCTATTGAGCCGGGGGGCCCCATAGCAGTCGCCTGCACCGTGTACCTGCATCGGGGTTCCCGCCACCCTTGCATCGGGCCCCCCCTGCTCTTGCCCCCCTGATCCGCCGGCGCTGCAGGCTGCAACTAGATTGCTGGCAATTCCTCAGACATGCGGCTGTGTATTGTAGTAATGACACGCAGGGACGACACTGCACCTTTAATTGTGCTTGTGTGTCGCCCCTGCCGCATCATTACTAGCAGACACAGCCACACACAGCGCCGCACAGTTCCCTTGTCATCTTGGACATAAAAGGGGTCTCTTGATCCGTCAGGATCTCCTTAGGTAGTCCAAGGCGACAGAACATGGCAAACAGCTCCCGTGCAATCAGTTTCGCCGAGGTGTGGCGTAGAGGTATAGCCTCCGTGTACCGGGTGGCATAGTCGACGACCACCAGTATATGTTGGTGGCCACGAGCGGATTTTATAATGGGCCCTACCAAGTCCATTGCAATCCGTTCAAAAGGTACCTCTATCATTGGCAGGGGTACCAATGGGCTACGGAAACTTGTGGTGGGTGTGGTCAACTGACATTCGGGGTAGGATTCACAGTACTTTTGGACCTCCGCATAAATCCCCGGCCAAAAGAACCGCTGCTAGATACGTTCTTGAGTCTTTTTGACCCCTAAGTGTCCACCAAGCAGGTGTGTGTGTGCCCACTCCAGAATCGCCCGATGGTACGACTGAGGTACCACTAACTGTTCCACGACCTCGTCTCTGATTTTGTCCCCACTATAGAGCAACTCACCGTTGACTACCATGCGTGGAAATACAGTATCTGTACCGGGCTGTTGATCTACGCCATTTACCTCTAGCACCCTTTCCCGCGCCTGAGTCAAAGTGGGGTCCTGTAGCTGAACTGTCCCAAACGTGCCCTCGGGGATCAATGAGGTCTCCTCGACCTCTCCTGCCAGCACTTCTAGGGGAGACCTATCGGGGTCACACTCTGTCCCTAGGTTGGACACCCCTACGGCAGGTACTCCTGACTCGGGTTCGTCAGGTACAGCGCCTGTAACTAATTTTACCGGGGGAGAGTGGATTTTGTTTTTCCACAGAGTCCAGAACAGGGACAAGTCTCTTCCCAACACAGACCCATAGGGAAGAGTTTTTACCACCCCCACCACATGTTTTATGTCTCCACATGGCGTGGACAAAACTACTTCTGCAGTTGGGTACTCTCGGAGGTCCCCATGGATACACACAACCCCAACTGTCCGTCCACTGGGGTTGTCTCCTGCCACCAGCGACCCATGTACCAAAGTCACTAGGCTCCTCGAGTCTAGGAGGGCCTCCGTGGGGTATCCATTAACCAGTACCTGACACAGTTGAGGTTCACTGTCCGAGGGGTCGGCACTTGCAGTGCAGACTGTCTGGGCGTACATTGAGACCCGGCGGTTATAGCTGCAGTCCATGGGTTCCGTAGTCAGGGGGCAGTTAGCAACCACATGTCCCGGCCCCTGACACCGTCAGCACCTCATGGTGGAGGTACTGTTAGGTATTATGACCGTTTGGGAGGGTACCGGTCTCCTGCCATTCTCACTCCGGGGTACCCCTTCAGCACGGTTACGGTGCTGACTGTCCTCAGCAGAAGGACGCAACCCCTTTCCGTGTTCCTGGGTTGGCAGGGATCGGCATGACAGCCGCGAGGGGGCAGAGTCTCGGATAAAGTCCTGAGTGGCCGAGTAGCGCTCGATCAAGCTAACCACCTGGTCGAGGGTGCCGTGGTCCCCTTGCCCCACCCAACGCTGGATAGCGGCTGGCAGAGTCCTCACCAGCCGGTCGAACCCCACCCTCTCCACCATCTGGGCTGGAGTCAAAGACTTAGGCTGGAGCCACCTCTTTAACAGCTGCAAAAGGTCATAAACCTGAGACCGGGTGAATCGGGTCTACATAGGCCCATGAAAGTATGCGCTGAGCCCTCGCGTATGTATTGACCCCCAGTCGGGCAAGGATCTCACCTTTGAGCATCTGGTAGTCCTGGGCGTCCTCCTGACTGAGGTCGAAGTAGGCCTTTTGGGCATCGCCGACCAGAAACGGAGCCACCACTTCTGCCCACTGTCCGGCTGGTAGGTTTTCCCACTCCGCTGTGCGCTCATAAATGGTCAGGAAGGCTTCCAGGTCGTCCTCTGGTCCCATCTTCCTCAATGCTGAGCGAACCTTGTCCCGGGCCTCTCGACGTTCCGGGGCTGGTGCCGTCGGCTTCTCCTGCAGGGTTGTGAGTTCCTGCACAATCAGCTTATTGGTGTGCTGCTGCTGCTTGAACTGCTCCTGCTGCTGCCGCTGCGTGAGGACCAATTGCCTTAACAGCTCCTCCATTTTGTCCACGGGGTTAGGCTGAAAGTTGGCCGGCCAGATTGTGGTCATGCAGCTGCCGGTGGGGTATGCCTCAGTCACTATGCCCGCATTCTCCACCAAGCTGTAAGGCGGCGGTGTTCACACTGAGCAGTAACTGAGGCAGTGACCCAAGCAAGTCCTACATAAACAGCTTTTATTTCAGCAACTCACAGGTTAACAGAAAGTCCTCCAGTTCGCAGCCGGGTTAACAGAAGTCTATACACAATGGTTGCCGGGTGCAACGGCTGCGCCGGACCGCTCAGAGCCTGACGGGTGCAGAGCCTTCGCAGGCGTGGGTTCAACTATACACAGTCCTGCCGAGTTTTCCTGCTATCCTCCTAGCAGGTCCCAACACTGAACAACACTAATCCTTAGTGCAGGGTTTTTAAAGGACCTGTGGCAAAAGCCACTGGAAAACCCGGGTTGGAGGGAGGAGGCCGCCCCACTGCCTCCTGTGACGTCCTCCAAGAAATGAAGGCCCTGCCGGGTTTTACTTAATCTGCCTTAGCCAGGTAGTCTGACCAGGTCATTGCTCACCTTTATTCCTGCACTGCAGCCGCAGCTGTGTCTGACTGCAATGCACTCCAATGGTTTTAATAGGTCTCTGTACACATTCTGGGGGATATATAACGTCCCTCGTATACGATCCCAGGCACTGCCTCACACCATATAGAAACCCTATACTTATGACACGTAATATCAGCAGACTGCGGATTTTGCTGATCGTCAGCGATCCATTTAAAAAGTATTTTGTATACTTTGGTGTAAGTGTACGCAGGTTTTCTGTAATAACTTCTAAGGGCCTGTGCACACGTTGCAGTTTTCTTGCCAAGAGATGCAGAAATGGTGAAGAAACTTCCGCAGCAAATACTTAACATGTGCACATACCCTTAAAGTTCATAGGTGATGTCTGTAGCAGTGGCATAGCGTGGGTTACTAGCACCTGAGCAAGTATTTTACGTTCCCTAACTCGTGAGCCGATAGCGCTCCTGGAGTTCCTTCCACCGGTTCAGTATTGAATACCTTACCCCCCAAGCATACATATTGTACATCGCAATTTTTAGAAAAATACTGATGTCATTATAGTTTAAGCTTTGTCTTATATCTACGATTAAGAGTCAGCCAGGCTGGAAACCCCATCAGTTCTTTTTTTTTTTAAATAAAATTAAAAAATTTGGTTTGTGTCACCATACCTTGAGATCCATAACTTTTTTGTTATTTTTTCATCAATTTATTTTTTATTTCTAGGCTAAGCTGTAGTGATGAAAAGAGGTTTTTCAATCCTGAAAACCAAATTAAAAGCAAAAATTCTTGATTGTGATTTCATTAAAATAGTAAAATGGGCATTAAAAAAAAAATCTGATGCGTTTCCAGTCTGGCTGACTCTCAATCGTACATGTAAGGTAAAAGTCAGCCAGATTCAAAACGCGTCAGTATTTTTTTTATGCCCATGCTACTATTTTAATGAAGTCTCAATAAGGAACTTTTGCTTTTAATTCACTTTGCTGGATTGAAAAACCTCTTTTCATCACTTAAAAAAAAACCTACAAAAAAAAAAAGCTTAGTTGATGAAAAACAAAAAGTTATGGGTCTCAGAGTATGGTGACACAAACCACATTTTTAAATTTTCTAAAACAAAAACAAAAAACTGACGCGTTTCAAGTCTGGCTGACTCTTAATCGTAGATATAAGTTAAAAATCAGCCAGATTCGAAACGCGTCAGATTTTTTATGGCCCATGGTACTATTTTAATGAAGTCTCAATAAGGAATTTTTGCTTTTATTTTGCTTTGCTGTATTGAAAAAACTATTTTCATCCCTTTCAATCAAAATTTAAAAATAAAAAAAAACTTGGTCGATGAAAAAATATAAAAATACATTATGGGTCTCAGAATATTGTGACACAAAACAAATTTTTAAATTTTATTTGAAAAATAACTGACGCATTTCGAGTCTGGCTGATTCTTAATAGTAGATATAAGACAAAAGTCAGCCAGATTCGAAACTCGTCAGTATAGATATCTCAAAACACGTCAGATATTTTTTTATGCCCATGCTACTATTTTAATGAAGTCTCAATAAGGAACTTTTGCTTTTAATTCGCTTTGCCGGACTGAAAAACCTCTTCATTACTTTAAATAAAAACTGCAAAAAAAAAAAAGAAAACTCAGTCGATGAAAAAATAAAAAAAAGTCATGGGTCTCAAGAGTATGGTGACACAAACCAAATTTAAATTTTTTTTTTTTTAATGTCTGACGTGTTTTTAGTCTGGCTGACTCTCAATCCAGGATTGAAATGCGTCAGTTATTTTAATTTATTTTTTTTAAAGTAGTAAAACATAGGAAGGATAAATGTGATCACTATAATTGTATCTTCAGAGTAAAGTTATCGTGTCATTTTGACATACCCCAAAAAAACAATGGTGGGACTGTGATTTTTTTTTTCAGCTCTACACTCTATATGAGCAGGGTGATTAGCTTTGTCCTGCCACTGACATTACATCATGAGCGTCAGTAAATAAGTGACGGTAGAATAAAAGGATTGACAGAACAGAGAATGTGGAAAGTGATGGCCAAGTTGCACAAAGCCTGTGACGAGCGCTGATCCAGGGCCAAGGCGGATATTTTCACTGCAGTGAACAGGAAATTCCTGAGTATACACAGAAGATAACACTGGTGGTAATATCTTAGGAGGAAGCCAGCACATACACAAAGTATGACTGCTGGCATAACACTACATGACTCAATCTCCCCGGTCTGTTCGGCATTATCCATCATCCTCGGTTGTAGGATGAGATTTTTTTTTATAAGTCTAGGAAACGTGTCACAGCCATCCTGCTCAATGACTGAATGGCACATTCGGACTGGATTCATGCGGCCCAAATTACAGCAGCACAATTGCAGCCAGGTGTAGTCCAGAGACTATAGCCAGAGCTGAAACTAGTCCCTGGCCGGCTCTTCCCAGCGCTGCACCAGTTGTTGAATGGTCTCACATATGTGTGTACATAGGGAACAGTCAATCACCTGGAGCGGCGCTGGGAAGAGCCGTCCAGGGTGCGGTGTCAGATTAGTCTCATCTCTGACTATGATTTCTGGCCGGATCTACAAAGTACCGTATTTTTCCGACTATAAGATGCACATTTTTCCTCCAAAATTTTGGAGGAAATTGGGGGGTGGTTCTTATAGTCCGAATGTGCTGTGTGTATGAGTATATATATATATATATAT
Source organism: Phyllobates terribilis (assembly GCF_046119375.1). Taxonomy (NCBI): domain Eukaryota; kingdom Metazoa; phylum Chordata; class Amphibia; order Anura; family Dendrobatidae; genus Phyllobates; species Phyllobates terribilis. Next base: position 157,902,564 of record NW_027362772.1, read on the forward strand.
ATATATACTGTGGTTGGTGGGGGGCGTGGGGACAGTGGCAGCGGGGGATGAGCGGGGCGCAGGAGGCAGCATCCGCCTGCTGCAGCCTATATTGTGCCTGCTGCTAAAGAAAATGAATATTCACTGCTCCCCACGCTCATGGGAGTGGAGAGGGGTGAATATGCATGCTCTTTAATAGAGGGGACACGCGATCGCCCGGCAGCAGCAGGAGCCGCACTGCGGCTACACTGTGTACCGGATATTAAGGAGAATGAAGTCACTGCTCCTCACGCACACAGTCCCGGCGTGGGGAGCAGTGACTATTCCCGCAGCTGATCTCACTGTGTGAGGGCACATGGCAGTGACGTCATGCGCAGCTCACATGATAAGATCAGTGCTGGCAGCAGAGCAGGATGCAGCGCTGGAGGAGAGAGAAGGAAGGTGAGTAGAAGTGTTTATTTTTTTTTGTGTGCAGCCTGATGGGGAAGGGCTGCCACATACATACCAGGAAGAGGGATGAGGGGGGACATGCATACCAGGAAGAGGCATGAGGGGTGCCATGCATACCAGGATGGAGGGGTGCCATGCATACCAGGATGGAGGGGTGCCATGCATACCAGGATGGAGGGGTGCCATGCATACCAGGATGGAGGGGTGCCATGCATACCAGGATGGAGATCAGGGGTGCCATGCATACCAGGATGGGGAACAGGGATGCCATGCATACCAGGATGGAGATCAGGGGTTCCATGCATACTAGGATGGAGATCAGGGGTGCCATGCATACTAGGATGGAGGGGGCCATGCATACCAGGATGGAGGGATGCCATGCATACCAGGATAGGAATGAGGGGTGCCATGCATATCAGGATAAGGATGATGGGTGCCATGCATACCAGGATGGAGATCAGGGGTGCCATGTATACCAGAATGGGGATCAGTGGTGCCATGCATACCAGGATGCAGAGGTGCCATGCATAACAGGATGAGGGTGCCTTGGATACCAGGATGGGGATCAGGGGTGCCACACATACCAGGATAGAGGAATGGCATGCATACCAGGATGGAGGGTGCTATGCATACCAGGATGGAGATCAGGGGTGCCATGCATATCCAGGATGGAGATCAGGGGTGCCATGCATACCAGGATGGAGGGGTGCTATGCATACCAGGATGAGGAATGCCATGCATACCAGAATGAGGGGTGCCATGCATTCCAGGATGAGGGGTGCCATGCATTCCAGGATGAGGGGTGCCATGCATACCAGGATGAGGGGTGCCATGCATACCAGGATGAGGGGTGCCATGCATACCAGGATGAGGGGTGCCTTGCATACCAGGATGGAGATCAGGGGTGCCATGCATACCAGGATGGGGATCAGGGATGCCATGCATACCAGGATGGAGGGGTGCCATGCATACCAGGATGGAGGGGTGCCATGCACACCAGGATGGGGATGAGGGGTGCCATGCATACCAGGATGGGGATAAGGGGTGCCATGCATACCAGGATAGGAATGAGGGGTGCCATGCATACCAGGATAAGGATGATGGGTGCCATGTATACCAGGATGGAGGGGTGCCATGCATACCAGGATGAGGGGTGCCATGCATACCAGGATGGAGATCAGGGGTGCCATGCATACCAGGATGGGGATCAGGGATGCCATGCATACTAGGATGGAGGGATGCCATGCATACTAGGATGAAGGTGTGCCATGCATACCAGGATAGGGATGAGGGGTGCCATGCATACCAGGATAAGGGATGGGGTGCCATGCATACCAGGATTGGAATGAGGGGTGCCATGCATACCAGGATTGGGAATGAGGGGTGCCATGCATACCAGGATTGGGGATGAGGGATGCCATGCATACCAGGATGGGGGATTGGGGTGCCATGCATACCAGGATGGGGATGGGGGCCACGTATAATAGGAAGGGGGGGCATATATACTAGGATACTATAGGATACTAACAGAATTCGGGGACATTACCCCTATAAACAGTGTCAGAAGCAGACCCCCTCCCCCTTAACAGGGCATCGTGACCACATTTTTCGCTTAAATGTTTTTTTTTCTTTTTTCCTCCTCTAAAACCTAGGTGCACCTTATAGTCCGAAAAATACAGTATATTTTCTCTGAAACGTTTATCAATCATGCAGCTAGGCTGCGATCCAAGCTGCCCGAGATTTAATTTTATAGACCACTGTTCGTAGCTTAGGATACTGGCCACCTCTATCAGAGGTGGCAGGTTTTTAGGCAAGGAGCAAGCTGTCTGAAGCTGGACGTTTCGCTGGAGAGAGGCAAAGCTGCCTCTATTAGCATCATGGTTGCCACCATGCCGCTGGTGCGAACTGTCAATCATCAAGATAACACCGCCTTCTGGCAAGTAGGAAGCTGGGAGACAGGGGAACGGTGCACTGCTTCAGATAGAATATAAGACAATCCCTGTAATGATTTTAGAAATGTCCCTTAGTACAAAATCAATAATTCCAAATCTCAAATTTTAGATACTGGAATCAATTTAAATACAGACAGCCTGATACATTTTTGCAGGAGTTCTGGAATAAAGGTCAATTAAATCTCTTTAAGAAAATTAGCGCAACTGCAAAGCTGCACAAAAATCTTGTTGCTATTGCTGTTTTTACAGATTCAATAGAAAGCATAGAAATACAGGCAGATACTTATCCATCATGCATTACCATCAGGGAGGCAACTGGACAATGATCCCAAACATCCAGCCAATGTCATTAATAAATATCTTCAGTGAAAAGAAGAACAGGGATTCCTGGAAATGATGATCTGGCCCACACAGAGCCCTGATCTCAGCATCATCCAGTCTGTCTAGGACTACATGAAGAGACAGAAGGATTTGCACAATTGACATCTACAGAAGATCTGTGGTTAGTTCTCCAAGATGTTTGGAACAACCTCCCTTCTAAGTCCTTTCAAAAACTGTGTGTAAGTGACATACTGATGTGATTTAGATTTCTTTTTTGTTCATTCACTTTGCATTTTATTAATTGATAAAAATAAATCATTAACACTTCTACTTTTAAATTATTCATTTTTTTCTCGTATGAGAAAATCAGACAAGTTATTTTGATCAGACTTTGATTAGAGTCTGGAACGAGTGTTATCCGATTTTCTCGTATGTGGAAATTTTTTTTAAAAAATTCTCTACCTTTTCCCTTCTGACAGTTCGAGACCGCACTAGGATGACATCTCAGTCCGAGGAAAAATCGGACATGTGAATTGTCCCATAGAATATCACGGGTACAGGTGCTATCCGTGAAAAACACGGATAGCAATCGAACACAAAAAAATCAGACGTTTGAATGAGCCCTCACTTTGCAGCATTTTTTCCACACCTGCCTAAAACTTATATACGTATATAAGTAGATAAAATGTAAATTTTAATAACAAATATTTCAAACATACCTGTCATTTTAGGTCACTTTTCTTCATCGGCTGTCACATCTGTGCACATGAGAAATTACAATGTTTCTGGCCATTATATGACTTGTATCCAGCATTGTCTCCAGTTTCCCCTCTGCAGGCCTCATGACTAGTGTTGAGCATTCCGATACTGTAATATCGGGTATCGGCCGATATTCGCGGTATCGGAATTCCGATACTTAATTCCGATACTTTTACAATATCGGATACCGGAATCGGAAGTTCCCATAATGCCTGCGCTCTGCAGTGTCTGTGAAGGATGACAAGTTGGATGGCAGCGCGATCCAGCCTGTCATCAGAATGCCATCCCAGCGGGGGAGAATTCTCCTGATTGTTTAAAAGCCGGCGGGCGGTATAAAGCCGCCGGCTTTTAAACAATCACACAGCCCCATACTGCTTCCCCGCAGCCTCCCACCCCGATCCTCCGCTCCCCTCGCCACCTCCCATCCCGATCGTAAGTTAGGACCGGGCGGGGAGCGCAGCTCCAAGGAGCGGGGAGTGAAGGACCCGGGCGGGGAAGCCGGCAGTGAAAAGACTTCACCGCCGGCTTTCCCGTTCTATGCTGCGCTTTCCCGCCGGTTATTTCAAATGAACAGCTGAGGTATCAGCTGATGCCGATCAGCTGTTCATTTGAAGTCGCCGCGTTGCCCTCAGAGGGTTCATGTGAGTTCATGCTTGACTGCATGAACTCACATGAACTTTCCCACGGCCGCACAGGTCAGCCTCACCTCCCAGACGATCAGACCGGTCATGATTAGTGTGTGTGCGGGGTGTGTGCGCGATGTTTGTGCGGGTGTGCGCGGTGTCTGTGCGGTGTGTGTGCGGGTGTGTGCGTGCAGGCAGACATAGGCCGATGTGACACTACTACTCCCATCGGCCTATGTCTGTCCCCCGTCCACTCCTGCCAGCAGGATCAGCTCGATGGGAGCAGTAGTTCCCATCAGACTGATCCTGCTATTTAAATTGCCCTACTGTGTCCCCAATAAATGTTAAATACATGTCATTGGTGGCCAGTGGTTACCTAAAAGAAATTAGTTCATACATTACCTGTCCCCGCCGATCGCCACCTAAAATAAAGTAAAAAATAAAAAACGACACCTATACTCACCTAGACACCTAATTCCCCGAAGCCATCGATCTCCTGTAATAAAATATAAAATAATAAACCACAACCTTATCCTTACCCCTCCGTAGCAGTCCACGAGTGTCCCACGAAGATCTCCAGTTCAGAGCAGCCACATAGAATGTGACCGCTCTGAACCGCTGCCGCCGCTAGAATGACGGGGCCGTAAGGGTTCACCGGAGTTCAGGCAGCGCTGCTCCGGTTAGCTCCTTTACGGCCCTGCTGTATCGTGAGAAATTCCCACGGTACAGCAGTGCCGTAAAGGAGGTCTCCGGAGCTGCGCTGCCTGAATGCACTCCGGTGACCTCAGTCAGTGGCTCCCGCTGCCGGGAGCGGACGTGTTCCCGGCAGCGTGAGCTTACAGCAGCCATGCACAGCTGTCACCATCTCCAGATGTGACAGCTGTGCATGGGAGATCAGCGCAGGAACGTGGACAGGTAACTATTATTTTTAGTAAACTAAGAATTAAATAAAATTGTGTGTTTTATTTCAAATAAATTATTTTTTTCTGGGTGTAGTGTGTTTTTTCTTTTTAACACTTTGTAGGTTAGTAATGGGGGTGTCTTATAGACGCCCATCATTACTAACCTGGGCTTCATGGCAGCTGGCGCTGACATGAACCCCACCACTATTACCCCCTGACACCGCACCAGGGCAGCGTGGAAGAGCGAGGCTAAGTGCCAGAGTTGGCGCATCCTATGGATGCGCCATTTCTGGGGCGGCTGACGACTGGTGTTTCTAGCCTGGGAGGGGGCCAATATTCATGGCACCCTTCCTGGGCTATTAATATCAGCCCCCAGCTGTCTGCCTAGCCTTTGCTAGCTATTAAAATAGGGGGGACCCCACGTCATTTTTTTGGGGGGGGTCCCCCATTTTAATAGCTAGTAAAGGCTAGGTATTCAGCTGGGGGCTGATATTAGTAGCCTGGGAAGCTCCGTGGGTTTTACCCCCTTCCCAGGCTTCAAACATCTGCCCCAGCCGTCTGCTTAACCTCTGCTAGAGACTAAAATTATGGGGGATCCCACGCCATTTTTTTTTTAAATAAATCCATTATTTTAACACTAAATGACATTTGAGGAGTTAATAAAGATGCAGTCCCTAAATTATTATTTATTTTTTAATTAATTTTTCCCAAAACTTTTGACGTGGGCTTCGCCATATTTTTGTATGCCAGCCAGGTACAGCATCCAGCTTCTATGAACGCGCCATTTTCCGGGGCGGCTGCGGACTGCAATTTTCAGCGGGGGGCAGAAAGCTTGGGCCTCCCTGCGCTGCAGATTCCATCCCCCAGCTGCCTAGTTGTACCTGGCTGGACACAAAAATAGGGAGAAGCTCCACGTTTTTTTTTTTTTAATTATTTCATGAAATTCATGGAATAATTAAGAAAAAAAGGGCTTCCCTATATTGTTGTGTCCAACCAGGTACAAATAGGCAGCTGGTGGTTGGGGGCAGCCCGTTCCTGCCTGCTGTACCTGGCTGGACCCAAATATAGTGCAAAGCCCCACGTCAATTTTTTTTTAATTATTTCAGGAAATTCATGAAATAATTAAAAAAAAATTATGTGGGGCTTCGCCCTATATTTGTGTCCAGTCAGGTACAGCAGGCAGGAACGGGCTGCCCCCAACCACCAGCTGCCTATTTGTACCTAGCCGGACACAACAATATAGGGAAGCCCTTTTTTTCTTAATTATTCCATGAATTTCATGAAATAATTAAAAAAAAAAAATACGTGGGACTTCGCCCTATTTTTGTGTCCAGCCAGGTACAACAAGGCAGCTGGGGGCTGGAATCCGCAGCGCAGGGAGGCCCAAGCTTTCTGGGCCCCACCCGCTGCAAATTGCAGTCCGCAGCCGCCCCGGAAAATGGCGCGTTCATAGAAGCGCCATCTTCTGGCGCTGTACCCAACTCATCCAGGGCCCTGGTGCGGTGGCTCACTGGGTAATAAAGGGGTTAAGGCCAGCTTGGCATTATCAGCTGGCCCTAAGCCCGAAATTCATGGGGTCACGCCAATATTAGACATGACCACCATGAATTTCTAGTAAAGTATTTAAAAAAAACACAAACACCCAGAAAAAAAGTCCTTTAATTGAAATAAAGACACAATTCTTTATTGTTCTAAATTAAACCATACTTACCGTCACGCCCATTCCAGCTGAAGCCAACGATCTCCTGCAATAAAAGTAAAATAATAAAGCAACCTCATCCTTACCTTTCCATGGCTCCCACGACAGCTTCAGCTCTGCTACATCGAGATGACAGGCTGGACCGCAGCAGAACGCTGCCATCCAGCCTGTCATCCCGCAGACACTGAGAAGCGCAGGCATGCTTGCGCTCCTCAGTGTCTGGCTGTGACGGCATAAAGATGAGCCGAGGTCATGTTCAATGAACTCAGCTCACCTCATGCACGTCACTGACAGCGTGGGAAAATTCTCCTGCACTCAGCGCTTCAGCGTGAGAATTTTCCCACGCTGTCAGTGACGTGCATGAGGTGCGCCGAGTTCATTGGACATGACCTCACCTCATGCACGTCACTGACAGCGTGGGAAAATTCTCACACTGAAGCGCTGAGTGCAGGAGAATTCTCCCACGCTGTCAGTGACGTACATGAGGTGAGCCGAGTTCATTGTCGGCTCATCTGGATGCCGTCACAGCCAGACACTGAGGAGTGGAAGTATGCCTGCGCTTCTCAGTGTCTGCGGGATGACAGGCTGAATGGCAGCGTTCTGCTGCGATCCAGCCTGTCATCTCGATGTAGCAGAGCTGGAGCCGTCGTGGGAGCCATGGAAAGGTAAAGATGAGGTTGCTTTATTATTTTTCTTTTATTGCAGGAGATCGTTGGCTTCAGCTGGAATGGGCGTGATGGTAAGTATGGTTTAATTTAGAACAATAAAGAATTGTGTGTTTATTTCAATTAAAGGACTTTTTTCTGGGTGTTTGTGTTTTTTTTAAATACTTTACTAGAAATTCATGGTGGTCATGTCTAATATTGGCGTGACCCCATGAATTTCGGGCTTAGGGCCAGCTGATAATGCCAAGCTGGCCTTAACCCCTTTATTACCCAGTGAGCCACCGCACCAGGGCCCTGGATGAGTTGGGTACAGCGCCAGAAGATGGCGCTTCTATGAACGCGCCATTTTCCGGGGCGGCTGCGGACTGCAATTTGCAGCGGGTGGGGCCCAGAAAGCTTGGGCCTCCCTGCGCTGCAGATTCCAGCCCCCAGCTGCCTAGTTGTACCTGGCTGAACACAAAAATAGGGCGAAGCTCCACGTTTTTTTTTTTTAAATTCATGAAATTCATGGAATAATTAAGAAAAAAAGGGCTTCCCTATATTGTTGTGTCCGGCCAGGTACAAATAGGCAGCTGGTGGTTGGGGGCAGCCCGTTCCTGCCTGCTGTACCTGACTGGACACAAATATAGGGCGAAGCCCCACATCAATTTTTTTTAATTATTTCATGAATTTCCTGAAATGATTTAAAAAAAATTGACGTGGGGCTTCGCCCTATATTTGTGTCCAGCCAGGTACAGCAGGCAGGAACAGGCTGCCCCCAACCACCAGCTGCCTATTTGTACCTGGCCGGACACAACAATATAGGGAAGCCCTTTTTTAAAAAAATTATTTCATGAAATAATTAAAAAAAAATTGACGTGGGGCTTCGCACTATATTTGTGTCCAGCCAGGTACAGCAGGCAGGAATGGGCTGCCCCCAACCACCAGCTGCCTATTTGTACCTGGTTGGACACAACAATATAGGGAAGCCCTTTTTTTCTTAATTATTCCATGAATTTCATGAAATAATTTAAAAAAAAAATACGTGGGGCTTCGCCCTATTTTTGTGCCCAGCCAGATACAACTAGGCAGCTGGGGGCTGGAATCCGCAGCGCAGGGAGACCCAAGCTTTCTGGGCCACCCCCGCTGCAAATTGCAGTCCGCAGCCGCCCCAGAAAATGGCGCGTTCATAGAAGCGCCATCTTCTGGCGCTGTACCCAACTCATCCAGGGCCCTGGTGCGGTGGCTCACTGGGTAATAAAGGGGTTAAGGCCAGCTTGGCATTATCAGCTGGCCCTAAGCCCGAAATTCATGGGGTCACGCCAATATTAGACATGACCACCATGAATTTCTAGTAAAGTATTTAAAAAAACACAACACCCAGAAAAAAGTCCTTTAATTGAAATAAACACACAATTCTTTATTGTTCTAAATTAAACCATACTTACCATCACGCCCATTCCAGCTGAAGCCGACGATCTCCTGCAATAAAAGTAAAATAATAAAGCAACATCATCCTTACCTTTCCATGGCTCCCACGACAGCTTCAGCTCTGCTACATCGAGATGACAGGCTGGACCGCAGCAGAACGCTGCCATCCATCCTGTCATCCCGCAGACACTGAGAAGCGCAGGCATGCTTCCACTCCTCAGTGTCTGGCTGTGACGGCATCCAGATGAGCCGAGGTCATGTCCAATGAACTCAGCTCACCTCATGTACGTCACTGACTGCGTGGGAAAATTCTCCTGCACTCAGCACTTCAGCGTGAGAATTTTCCCACGCTGTCAGTGACGTGCATGAGGTGAGCTGAGTTCATTGGACATGACCTCACCTCATGTATGTCACTGACAGCGTGGGAGAATTCTCACGCTGAAGCGCTGAGTGCAGGAGAATTTTCCCACGCTGTCAGTGACGTGCATGAGGTGAGCTGAGTTCATTGGACATGAACTCGGCTCATCTGGATGACGTCACAGAGAGACACTGAGGAGCGCAAGCATGCCTGCGCTTCTCAGTGTCTGCGGGATGACAGGCTGGATGGCAGCGTTCTGCTGCGGTCCAGCCTGTCATCTCGATGTAGCAGAGCTGAAGCTGTCGTGGGAACCATGGAAAGGTAAGGATGAGGTTGCTTTATTATTTTACTTTTATTGCAGGAGATCGTTGGCTTCAGCTGGAATGGGCGTGATGGTAAGTATGGTTTAATTTAGAACAATAAAGAATTGTGTCTTTATTTCAATTAAAGGACTTTATTCTGGGTGTTTGTGTTTTCTTTTAACTTTGACTATGGGGTTAGTAATGGGGGTGTCTTATAGACGCCTCTCCATTACTAACCTGGGCTTGATGTCAGCTGGCATTATAAGCTGACATCAACCCCAACCCTATTACCCCCTGCCACCGCACCAGGGCAGCGTGGAAGAGCGAGGCTAAGTGCCAGAATTGGCGCATCCTATGGATGCGCCATTTCTGGGGCGGCTGACGGCTGGTGTTTCTAGCCTGGGAGGGGGCCAATATTCATGGCACCCTTCCTGGGCTATTAATAGCCCCCAGCTGTCTGCCTAGCCTGTGCTAGCTATTAAATTAGGGGGGACCCCACGTTATTTTTTTTGGGGGGGTTCCCCCATTTTAATAGCTAGTAAAGGCTAGGTATTCAGCTGGGGGCTGATATTAGTAGCCTGGGAAGCTCCGTGGGTATTACCCCCTTCCCAGGCTTCAAACATTTGCCCCAGCTGTCTGCTTAACCTCCGCTAGAGCCTAAAATTAAGGGGAACCCCACGCCAATTTTTTTTAAATAAATCCTTTATTTTAACACTAAATGGCAAGTACAGTAATCAACACTGTCACTGTACTTCATATATATGTGACTGACATGTTTCTATCTATCTAATCTATGTGTGATTCTCTATTCTTTCTATTCTAAATTGTCGGGTACCGCTGCTGAATTGCCGGCCGGCTTTCTTAAAGAGACGGTGCATGAAAACACAATTATTTTTTTAAATAAATCCTTTACACTAAATGACAAGTACAGTAAGCAACACTGTCACAGTACTTCATATATATATGTGACTGACATGTTTCTATCTATCTAATCTATGTGTGAAGCTCTATTCTTTCTGTTGTAAATTGTCGGGTACCGGTGTATGCCGCTGATGAATTGCCGGCTTTTCATGTCATTCTACATTATTCTTAGTTGTTTTCCTTCATGTAGAATTAACCTACAAGGAAAGAAAGGGTTTATTTTCATTCCGATATTTGTGTCCCATTGACTTGCATTGGTTTCCGGTATCGGAATCGGCGATATCCGATACTTTTTGGGTATCGGCCCGATCCAATCCGATACGATATTTCCTGATATCGGAAGGTATCGCTCAACACTACTCATGACTAATTGTTTCTGAGCTAGTGGGTGAAGAAGAGCTGCTATGATGCCTCCTATACTCAGAACAAAAAGATGTGAGGGGCTCCAGCTCTCATGTCTCTTTGTTGCACATGCTCGGAAGCAACAGCATTGGGAACAATTCGCTCCTTCCCTCTCCATAGACATTAAAAGGCAGCTGTAATCTGATCTCTCATTGACCTGGCAATCAGTCTTGTCTCCATCAATTAACTCTTTCTTAGGGCAGGATCTGTAACCCATTGAGGAAAATGAAAAACTGTGTTTATTCACCCTAGTACATGCAATTTTTCATTCATTACTGGCTTTTGCCAAGCAATGATTTTAATACATAGAGGTTGTAGAAGACAAAAATTTTAAAAATGTTTAAGCCAATAAACAAAAGCTTTAACCTCCCCCCCATAAATCTATAGTACACTGTTAGTGTCGGACTGGGTTAGCAAAGGCCCACCAGTAGCATTGATTCTTGGGGCCTACTGTTCAGCTGCATGCAAAAAATAACCTGCCCTGTGTATACACATTTATTTTTGCTTTTATGTAATATTAATTTGGCTAGCTTGTTTAGTGAATGATTAGATTATACCTTTTTCTGCAAATGTGAATCAAATGTAATAGCACTGCTCATTAGAACTCCTTCAGGGCAGCCTACCGGAGGATTCTCCGGTTCCCTTTTGGGCCAGTCCGAGCCTGACAGGTGAAAATAAGAAACTTTGTAATATATCTTCTTTCTCCTGGACTGATCTTTCATTCTCAAAATTCTCAATTCATGGGTAAAATCTGCCTTCCAAGAATAAAGATTTTCCCATTAGTGAGATAGGAGATGACAGTTGGTGCTCATAAAGTTCTGTGGAGAGAATTGTAACTGTGGTTTCAGCAGAACTTGCAGCAGAATGTCTGTGTCATCCTAGATGGGAATATAGGCTGCCTGCTCCCCCCTATGGAGTAAGTTTTGTGATTTATCACAAGTCTGGATAGATTCATCTTCGCTGGTGTCGGCTGACACTCCTTTTTTGCTCTTTTTTTAGCTGTATTTAGCTCCTCCCTTCTCCATAGAATTTTAAAATCACCAACTGTCATCTCCTATCTCAGTAAAAGGAAAATCTGTCTTCACTGAATACAGATTTTACCCCTGAATTGAGACTAAAAGATCCGTCCAGGAGAAAGAAGCAGATTTATCTGATAACATATATTACAAACCTGATCATTTTCATGATGCACAAATACAGCAGAGAAATATAGGTATAGTACAATGCCAAAGATTTCACTTATTTGTTACATTACATGAGTGATATCTATTGTAAATTCTACAATAGCTCAGAAACCGGCAAATGCTTGCACTGCACAGTGCAGACCGGACAGTATAGAACTCCATACAGTATTATGGGCACCACATAGTCCTCCATACAGTATTATGGGCACCACATAGTCCTCCATACAGTATAATAGGCCCCACATAGTCCTCCATACAGTAAAATGGTCCCACATAGTCCTTTATACAGTATTATGGGCACCACATAGTCCTCCATACAGAATAATGGCCCCACATAGTCCTCCTTACAGAATAATGGGCCCCACATAGTCCTCCTTACAGAATAAAGGGCCCCACATAGTCCTCCATACAGAATAATGGGCCCCACATAGTCCTCCATACAGAATAATGGGCCCCACATAGCCCTCCATACAGAATAATGGGCCCCACATAGTCCTCCATACAGAATAATGGGCCTCACATAGCCCTCCATACAGAATAATGGGCTCCACATAGTCCTCCATACAGTATAATGGGCCCCACATAGTCCTCCATACAGTACAATGAGCCCCACATTGTCCTCCATACAGTATTATGGGCCCCACATAGTCCTCCATACAGTATAATGGCCTCACATAGTCCTCCATACAGTATAATGGGCCCCACATAGTCCTCCATACAGTATAATGGGCCCCACATAGTCCTCCATACATATTAATGGCCCCACATAGTCCTCCATACATATTAATGGCCCCACATAGTCCTCCATACAGAATAATAGGCCCCACATAGTCCTCCATACAGTATAATGGGCCCCACATAGTCCTCCATACAGAATAATGGGCCCCATATAGTCCTTCATACAGTATAATGGGCACCACATAGTCCTCCATACAGTATAATGGGCCCCACATAGTCCTCCATACAGTATAATGGGCCTCACATAGTGCTCCATACAGTATAATGGGCCCCACATAGTCCTCCATACAGAATAATGGGCCAAACATAGTCCTCCATACAGAATAATGGGCCCACATAGTCCTCCATACAGAATAATGGGCCCCACATAGTCCTCCATACAGTATTATGGGCACCACATAGTCCTCCATACAGTATAATGGGCACCACATAGTCCTCCATACAGTATTATGGGCACCACATAGTCCTCCATACAGTATTATGGGCACCACATAGTCCTCCATACAGTATTATGGGCACCACATAGTCCTCCATACAGTATAATGGACCCACATAGTCCTCCATACAGAATAATGGGCCCCACATAGTCCTCCATACAGAATAATGGGCCCCACATAGTCCTCCATACAGTATAATGGGCCCCACATAGTCCTCCATACATATAATACAAATCTGATCATTTTCATGTGTATTACTGATTTATGACATAAAGATTAAAAAGAAGCTTACTGTTTAAAAAAATAATAATAATTGTCCCCAAAGGCGTCCATATCCTTTAAGCATCTATACTACTGCCTTAAGACCCCGACTCCCCCTGTATCACAACAGAACTTACGTTATTATAGATGATGATACTCCTGATGTTTTTAGGTTTATTATGGAACATTATTCTGTAGAATGTAAGATTTAACTACACAGATGCAGGCTCGGACTGGCCAACAGGGGAACAGGTGAATCCCCTGGTGGGCCCCCCTAAATTAGCAAAAGTTATCCCATGATTCACTATGTAAAGAAAAAGTCAGTATCTCATCATTCATTCATTCAACAATCTACCCAGTTTATTATTATATCAACGCATTCTGTAGGTAAATTTGTGAATGAGAGTTATGTAATATTTGCATGTAGCTGAACAGGAAGCCCCCAGAGTCAATGTTACTGGTGGGCCCTTGACACTCCAGTCTGACACTGCATAGATCAGTCCTAATAAAATATCAACTAATCATAGTAAGGCTTAGGAGCAGATCACGAGGGTCTGTTTTTGCTAGTGCTTGTAGCTTTTGGAACGAGCTGTGCACACTGATCTCTGTGTCTGGATCTTCTCCCAGGAGCTGTACAGTATATGGACAAGGCGTATACGCTGTAAACAAACACAGCTGTGTCCTCGATCCCAAACCCCGTCCTCAGAGACGTGGCTTAGAAATCTTATTATCAAAACTGTTTAATAGCGCAGGCAGTGTCGGACTGGGGCGCCTGAGGCTCGCAAGTGGAATAGATTCTGGGGGCCCACCCTACTGCTACTGTACATGGAAACATTACACTATTGGCTGTGGCGTCTGAGGGGTTAAACAGCCAGGATAATAGATATCTCTGATCCCAGACAATAGAGTGAGATGTCGGCTGTATAAAACAGCAAGCGGCAGCAAGTGATGGTGCAAGCAGAGCTCCAGTAACTGAACCACCACTGCAATACCATATAGCATTAGTTTGTGGCTAAGGATACTACAACTCCCAGGAAGTCCTGAAGATATATATATACTGTATATATACAGTACAGACCAAAAGTTTGGACACACCTCATTTAAAGATTTTTCTGTATTTTCAAGACTATGAAAATTGTACATTCACACTGAAGGCATCAAAACTATGAATTAACACATGTGGAATTATATACTTAACAAAAAAGTGTGAAACAACTGAAAATATGTCTTATATTCTAGGTTCTTCAAAGTAGCCACCTTTTGCTTTGATGACTGCTTTGCACACTCTTGGCATTCTCTTGATGAGCTTCAAGAGGTAGTCACCGGAAATGGTTTTCACTTCACAGGTGTGCCCTGTCAGGTTTAATAAGTGGGATTTCTTGCATTATAAATGGGGTTGGGACCATCAGTTGTGTTGTGCAGAAGTCTGGTGGATACACTGCTGATAGTCCTACTGAATAGACTGTTAGAATTTGTATTATGGCAAGAAAAAAGCAGCTAAGTAAAGAAAAACGAGTGGCCATCATTACTTTAAGAAATGAAGGTCAGTCAGTCCGAAAAATTGGGAAAACTTTGAAAGTGTCCTCAAGTGCAGTTGCAAAAACCATCAAGCGCTACAAAGAAACTTGCTCACATGAGGACCGCCCCAGGAAAGGAAGACCAAGAGTCACCTCTGCTTCTGAGGATAAGTTTATCCGAGTCACCAGCCTCAGAAATCGCAGGTTAACAGCAGCTCAGGTTAGAGACCAGGTCAATACCACACAGAGTTCTAGCAGCAAACATCTCTTCAACAACTGTTAAGAGGAGACTTTGTGCAGCAGGCCTTCATGGTAAAATAGCTGCTAGGAAACCACTGCTAAGGACAGGCAACAAGCAGAAGAGACTTGTTTGGGCTAAAGAACACAAGGAATGGACATTAGACCAGTGGAAATCTGTGCTTTGGTCTGATGAGTCCAAATTTGAGATCTTTGGTTCCAACCACCATGTCTTTGTGCGACGCAGAAAAGGTGAATGGATGGACTCTACATGCCTGGTTCCCACCGTGAAGCATGGAGGAGGAGGTGTGATGGTGTGGGGGTGCTTTGCTGGTGACACTGTTGGGGATTTATTCAAAATTGAAGGCATACTGAACCAGCATGGCGACCACAGCATCTTGCAGCGGCATGCTATTCCATCCGGTTTGCGTTTAGTTGGACCATCATTTATTTTTCAACAGGACAATGACCCCAAACACACCTCCAGGCTGTGGAAGAGCTATTTGACGAAGAAGGAGAGCGATGGAGTGCTACGCCAGATGACCTGGCCTCCACAGTCACCAGACCTGAACCCAATCGAGATGGTTTGGGGTGAGCTGGACCGCAGAGTGAAGGCAAAAGGGCCAACAAGTGCTAAGCATCTCTGGGAACTCCTTCAAGATTGTTGGAAGACCATTTCCGGTGACTACCTCTTGAAGCTCATCAAGAGAATTCCAAGAGTGTGCAAAGCAGTCATCAAAGCAAAAGGTGGCTACTTTGAAGAACCTAGAATATAAGACATATTTTCAGTTGTTTCACACTTTTTTGTTAAGTATATAATTCCACATGTGTTAATTCATAGTTTTGGTGCCTTCAGTGTGAATGTACAATTTTCATAGTCATGAAAATACAGAAAAATCTTTAAATGAGAAGGTGTGTCCAAACTTTTGTTCTGTACTGTATATATATATATATATATATATATGTATATATATATATATGTATATATATATATATATATATATATATATATATATATACACTGTATATATCAAGAAATGCTTGAAGTTGTAGGTAGTTCCCAAAGCTGATTTGCACCCAATCAGAAGCCACAGCAGTCACACACCGCATGTGCCTATATAATAAGGGATGAGCCTATTCATAATAAGAAAGGGAAGAATGTAATAAGGGATAAGGCTATACATAAAAAGAGAGCAAACAGTGTCATAATGCATGGTGCTATACATAATAAGAGTGGACGATATGTATTAATGTATGGAGTTATGCATAATAAGAGAGGACAATATGTAATAATGTATGGGGCTATGCATAATAAGAAAGTATACCATGTAATAATGTATGGAGCTATGCATAATAAGAGAGGACACTATGTAATAATTGTATGTGGCTATACATAATAAGAGAGGGCAGTATGCAATAAGGGACAGCACTATACATAAAACTATAAATATTTACACCCAGTAACTTACCACGGAGGTCTCATGATTAGAGTCATTTTCTTTTGTTTCTTCTCCATCTGGTCAGACCTTCATGTCAACATCATCCAGCCACAGCTCATCTCTGCAGAGTTTGCTGCACACATCACTGTTCCCCTGAATATAATAAGGTCAGGGGCAAACATAGATATCATGGGGGGCTTTAGAGCAGAAGTTCTATTTGGATCCCCCCTCCCCTGAAAAAAAACTCTTTAATATTCGGTGGGGTCACAGAAGAGCATATCTCTCAACTTTGCAGCCCCCACTAACTCATTTTCCTCCTATATAGTCCTTCATACAGTACTGTGGGCACCACATAGTCCTCCATACAGTATAATGGCCCCACACAGTCCTCCATACAGAATATTGGGCCCCACATAGTCCTCCATACAGTATAATGGGCCCCACATAGTCCTCCATACAGTATAATGGGCCCCACATAGTCCTCCATACAGTATAATGGGCCCCACATAGTCCTCCATACAGTATAATGGGCACCACATAGTCCTCCATACAGTATAATGGGCCCCACATAGTCCTCCATACAGAATAATGGGCCCCACATAGTCCTCCATACAGTATTATGGGCACCGCATAGTCCTCCATACAGTATTATGGGACCCACAAAGTCCTCCATACAGAATAATGGGCCCCACATAGTCATCCATACAGTATAATGGGCACCACATAGTCCTCCATACAGAATAACGGGCCCCCACATAGTCCTCCATACAGAATAATGGGCCCCACATAGTCCTCCATACAGTATAATGGGCCCCACATAGTCCTCCATACAGTATAATGGCCCCACATAGTCCTCCATACAGAATAACGGGCCCCACATAGTCCTCCATACAGTATTATGGGCAGGGCCAGCTCCAGGTTTTCGTGGGCCCCGGGCGAAAGAGTGTCAGTGGGCCCCTTTAACACATACCACCATTCATGATGCACAAATACAGCAGAGAAATATAGGTATAGTACAATGAAAAAGATTTCACTTATTTCTTACATTACATGAGTGATATCTATTGTAAATTCTACAATAGCTCAGAAACCGGCAAATGCTTGCAGTGCACAGTGCAGACCGGACAGTATAGAACTCCATACAGTATTATGGGCACCACATAGTCCTCCATACAGTATTATGGGTACCACATAGTCCTCCATACAGTATAATGGGCCCCACATAGTCCTCCATACAGAATAATGGCCCCACATAGTCCTCCATACAGTATTATGGGCCCCACATAGTCCTCCATACAAAATAATGGGCCCCACATAGTCCTCCATACAGAATAATGGGCCCCACATAGCCCTCCTTACAGAATAATAGGCCCCACATAGTCCTCCATACAGTATTATGGGCCCCACATAGTCCTCCATACAAAATAATGTGCCCCACATAGTCCTCCATACAGAATAATGGGCCCCACATAGCCCTCCATACAGAATAATGGGCCCCACATAGTCCTCCATACAGAATAATGGGCCTCACATAGCCCTCCATACAGTATAATGGGCACCACATAGTCCTCCATACAATATAATGGGCCCCACATAGTCCTCAATACAGTATTATGGGCCCCACATAGTCCTCCATACAGTATAATGGGCCCCACATAGTCCTCCATACAGTACAATGGCCTCACATAGTCCTCCATACATATTAATGGCCCCACATAGTCCTCCATACAGAATAATAGGCCCCACATAGTCCTCCACACAGAATAATAGGCCCCACATAGTCCTCCATACAGAATAATGGACCCCACATAGTCCTCCATATAGTATAATGGGCCCCACATAGTCCTCAATACAGTATAATGGGCCCCACATAGTCCTCCATGCAGTATAATGGGCCTCACATAGTCTTCCATACAGAATAATGGGCTCCACATAGTCCCCCATACAGAATAATGGACCCCACATAGTCCTCCATACAGTATAATAGGCCCACATAGTCCTCCATACAGAATAATGGGCTCCACATAGTCCTCCATACAGAATGGCCCCACATAGTCGTCCATACAGAATAATGGCCCCACATAGTCGTCCATACAGAATAATGTGCCCCACATAGTCCGCCATACAGTATAATGGGCCCCACATAGTCCTCCATGCAGTATAATGGCCCCACATAGTCCGCCATACAGTATAATGGGCCCCACATAGTCCTCCATGCAGTATAATGGCCCCACATAGTCCTCCATACATATTAATGGCCCCACATAGTCCTCCATACCGAATAATAGGCCCCACATAATCCTCCATACAGAATAATGGACCCCACATAGTCCTCCATATAGTATAATGGGCCCCACATAGTCCTCCATACAGAATAATGGGCCCTATATAATGTTCCACACATAAAGAATAAAAAACAAATACTCACCTCTCCCTGCTGCTCCGGTCTCCTCAGTGTCTTCTGACCCTCTGCACTGCTCGGTACAGAGGGTGTGCTGTAGTGACATCATTGCGCCCTCTGCGCTGAGACTTCACAGAGCTCAGACACAAAGGGGGAATGATGGGAGAGAGAGCATCAGCTGACGGTTCCCTCTCCCACCATTGTCTTCAACTGTATCAGCATCTAGGATGCAGAAACAGTTGAAAGTACGATGCAAGGGTGGCGGTGTCGGCGCTGGCACCAGGCCCCCCAGCTCACGGGCCCCATAGCAGACGCATGGCCTGCCGCCAATGGCAGTATGCCACTGGTCAAATATATATATATTTGCTTCCTGCATACAAAATCCTCCACACTGCACCCCTGAATACATACAGGCACCAAAACCATACCATTAATATATAATTAAGACAACCAACCATTCAAAATATAAATTGATAAGCCAGTATTGTGCCCCCATTAACTACAATTAGCCACTTTTCCCCTGCCCAATAAAACATTTAATTAATTAGCCACAGTGCCTATTCACCCCAATTCATTACCAGTCCCTGTATTTTGTCCTCAACCACCCACCATTATGATCCTTCAGCCACTTCCAAAAATAATTACAAATCCCTGCCCTGTGTGCCCCCCACAAATTCATTAGCAGTCCCTGTCCTCTGTCCTCTCTCCCCCACTGCAATTCATTACCAGTCCCTGTCCTGTGCCCTCTCTCCCTCCACCCCAATTCATTACCAGTCCCTGTCCTGTGCCCTCTCTCCCTCCACCCCAATTCATTACCAGTCCTTGTCCTGTGTCCTCTCTCCCTCTACCCCAATTCCTTACCAGTCCCTGTTCTGTGTCCTCTCTCCCTCCACCTCAATTCATTACCAGTCCCTGTCCTGTGTCCTCTCTCCCTCCACCGCAATTCATTACCAGTCCCTGTTCTGTGTCCTCTCTCCATCCACCGCAATTCATTACCAGTCCCTGTCCTGTGTCCTCTCTCCCTCCACCGCAATTCATTACCAGTCCCTGTCCTGTGCCCTCTCTCCCTCCACCCCAATTCATTACCAGTCCCTGTCCTGTGCCCTCTCTCCCTCCACCCCAATTCATTACCAGTCCTTGTCCTGTGTCCTCTCTCCCTCTACCCCAATTCCTTACCAGTCCCTGTTCTGTGTCCTCTCTCCCTCCACCTCAATTCATTACCAGTCCCTGTTCTGTGTCCTCTCTCCCTCCACCACAATTCATTACCAGCCCCTGTTCTGTGTCCTCTCTCCCTCCTCACCAATTCATTACCAGTCCCTGTCCTGTGTCCGCTCTCCCTCCACCCCAATTCATTAGTAGTCCCTGTCCTGTGTCTTCTCTCTCTCCACCCCAATTCATTACCAGTCCCTGTCCTGTGCCCTCTCTCCCTCCACCACAATTCATTACCAGTCCCTGTCCTGTGTCCTCCCCACCAATTCATTACCAGTCCCTGTCCTGTGCCCTCTCTCCCTCCACCCCAATTCATTACCAGTCCTTGTCCTGTGTCCTCTCTCCCTCCACCGCAATTCATTACCAGTCCATGTCCTGTGTCCTCTCTCCCTCCACCGCAATTCATTACCAGTCCCTGTTCTGTGTCCTCTCTCCATCCACCGCAATTCATTACCAGTGCCTGTCCTGTGTCCTCTCTCCCTCCACCGCAATTCATTACCAGTCCCTGTCCTGTGTCCTCTCTCCCTCCACCGCAATTCATTACCAGTCCCTGTCCTGTGTCCTCTCTTCTTCCTCACCAATTCATTACCAGTCCTTGCCCTGTGTCCTCTCTCCCTCCTCACCAATTCATTACCAGTCCATGTCCTGTGTCCTCTCTCTACCCCAATTCATTACCAGTCCCTGTTCTGTGCCCTGTCTCCCTCCACCCCAATTCATTACCAGTCCTTGTCCTGTGTCCTCTCTCCCTCCACCGCAATTCATTTACCAGTCCCTGTCCTGTGTCCTCTCTCCCTCCACCGCAATTCATTACAAGTCCCTGTTCTGTGTCCTCTCTCCATCCACCGCAATTCATTACCAGTCCCTGTCCTGTGTCCTCTCTCCCTCCACCGCAATTCATTACCAGTCCCTGTCCTGTGTCCTCTCTCCCTCCACCGCAATTCATTACCAGTCCCTGTCCTGTGTCCTCTCTCCCTCCACCGCAATTCATTACCAGTCCCTGTCCTGTGTCCTCTCTCCCTCCACCGCAGTTCATTACCAGTCCCTGTTCTGGGTCCTCTCTCCCTCCACCGCAATTCATTACAAGTCCCTGTCCTGTGTCCTCTCTCTCTCTCTCTCTCTCCACCCCAATTCATTACCAGTCCCTGTCCTGTGTTCTCTCTCCCTCCACCACAATTCATTACCAGTCCCTGTCCTGTGTCCTCCCCACCAATTCATTACCAGTCCCTGTCCTGTGTCCGCTCTCCCTCCACCCCAATTCATTAGCAGTCCCTGTCCTGTGTCTTCTCTCTCTCCACCCCATTTCATTACCAGTCCCTGTCCTGTGCCCTCTCTCCCTCCTCAGCATTTCATTACCAGTCCCTGTTCTGTGTCCTCTCTCCCTCCACCCCAATTCATTACCAGTCCCTGTTCTGTGTCCTCTCTCCCTCCACCCCAATTCATTAGCAGTCCCTGTCCTGTGTCCTCTCTATCTCCACCCCAATTCATTACCAGTCCCTGTCCTGTGTCCTCTCTCCCTCCCCCCTATTTCATTACTAGTCCCTGTCCTGTGTCCTCTCTCCATCCACCCCAATTCATTACCAGTCCCTGTCCTGTGCCCTCTCTCCCTCCACCTCAATTCATTACCAGTCCCTGTTCTGTGTCCTCTCTCCCTCCACCCCAATTCATTACCAGTCCCTGTCCTGTGTCCTCCCCACCAATTCATTACCAGTCCCTGTCCTGTGCCCTCTCTCCCTCCACCCCAATTCATTACCAGTCCTTGTCCTGTGTCCTCTCTCCCTCCACCGCAATTCATTACCAGTCCCTGTCCTGTGTCCTCTCTCCCTCCACCGCAATTCATTACAAGTCCCTGTTCTGTGTCCTCTCTCCATCCACCGCAATTCATTACCAGTCCCTGTCCTGTGTGCTCTCTCCCTCCACTGCAATTCATTACCAGTCCCTGTCCTGTGTCCTCTCTCCCTCCACCGCAATTCATTACCAGTCCCTGTTCTGTGTCCTCTCTCCCTGCACCGCAATTCATTACCAGTCCCTGTCCTGTGTCCTCTCTCCTTCCTCACCAATTCATTACCAGTCCCTGTCCTGTGTCCTCTCTCCCTCCTCACCAATTCATTATCAGTCCCTGTCCTGTGTCCTCTTTCCCTCCACCCCAATTAATTATCAGTCCCTGTCCTGTGTCCTCTCTACCTCCTCACAAATTCATTGTCAGTCCCTGTCCTGTGTCCTCTCTCCCTCCACCCCAATTAATTACCAGTCCCTGTCCTGTGTCCTCTCTCTCCACCCCAATTCATTAGCAGTCCCTGTCCAGTGTCCTCTCTCTCTCTCTCCACCCCAATTCATTACCAGTCCCTGTCCTGTGTTCTCTCTCCCTCCACCCCAATTCATTACCAGTCCCTGTTCTGTGTCCTCTCTCCCTCCTCACCAATTCATTACCAGTCCCTGTCCTGTGTCCGCTCTCCCTCCACCCCAATTCACTAGCAGTCCCTCTCCTGTGTCCTCTCTCTCTCCACCCCAATTCCTTACCAGTCCCTGTACTGTGTTCTCTCTCCCTCCACCACAATTCATTACCAGTCCCTGTTCTGTGTCCTCTCTCCCTCCTCACCAATTCATTACCAGTCCCTGTCCTGTGTCCGCTCTCCCTCCACCCTATTTCATTACTAGTCCCTGTCCTGTGTCCTCTCTCCCTCCACCCCAATTCATTACCAGTCCCTGTCCTGTGCCCTCTCTCCCTCCACCCCAATTCATTACCAGTCCCTGTTCTGTGTCCTCTCTCCCTCCACCCCAATTCATTACCAGTCCCTGTCCTGTGTCCTCCCCACCAATTCATTACAAGTCCCTGTCCTGTGTCCTCCCCACCAATTCATTACAAGTCCCTGTCCTGTGTCCTCCCCACCAATTCATTACAAGTCCCTGTCCTGTGTCCTCCTCACCAATTCATTACCAGTCCGTGTCCTCCCCACCAATTCATTACCAGTCCCTGCTCTGTGTCCTCTCTCCCTCCACCTCAATTCTTTACCAGTCCCTGTCCTGTGTCCTCCGCACCAATTCATTACCAGTCCGTTCTGTGTCCTGCGCATCAATTCATTACAAGTCCCTGTCCTGTGTCCTCCACACCAATTCATTACCAGTCTCTGTCCTGTGTCCTCTCTCCCTCCACCCCAATTCATTACCAGTCCCTGTCCTGTGTCCTCGCCACCAATTCATTACAAGTCCCTGTCCTGAGTCCTCCCCACCAATTCATTACCAGTCCCTGTCCTGTGTCCTCTCTCCCTCCACCCAACTTCATTAATAGTCCCTGTCCTGTGTCCTCTCTCCCTCCACCCCAATTCATTACCAGTCCCTGTCCTGTGTCCTCTCTCCCTCCACCCTACTTCATTAATAGTCCCTGTCCTGTGTCCTCTCTCCCTCCACCCCAATTCATTACCAGTCCCTGTTCTGTAACCTCTCTCCTTCTCGACTTTCAGTTTTGAATAATACCATTCATTTTACCATATAATGTACGGGAAATTAAAAATAAAATTACAAAGTGCAGTGAAATGGTGAAAAGTCATGCAATTCCTCCATTGTTTCTTGGGTTTTTTTTTTTCACGGTGTTCACTGTGCAGTTAATAGAACCTGGTAACATGATTCTCCAGGTCAGTACAATTACAGCAATACCAAAGTTGTATACTTTATTTTTAACTTATTAAAATAATTCTGCAAATTATTACATAAAAAATGTTTTGATTGTGTCGCCATTTCTGAGGCCTATAACTTTTTTATTTGTCCATTAATGTAGCTATGACACGCTGACGTTTGTATGGATACCATTTTTGGTTAATTGCATTTTTAGGGTGATGAAGCGACAGAATATCCACAATTCTGGCATTTCAACTTTTTTTTTTCTTTCTACGCTGTTTACCATACAAATTCATTAATTTTATATTTTGTTTGATCAATCTTTTATGGACATGGCGATATGATGGTTTTTCTTTATTATTATTTCTATTTAAAGGGGGAAAAAGAGGGCTGATCACAAAATTTTATTTAAACTTTATTTTTTGGTTTGTTACACTTTTTTTTAAGTCCCTTAGAGGAAATGAACCTTGATTTATACCGTATACAGTAAAAATGACATTTTCCGGCAAACGTTTAAGCTAAGATGGCAGTCATGGGGGACATCTGCAAAAGTGAGAAGGATTTAAGAAGACGTCCGCAATGCCAAACGCAGTGACCTTCTGCAGCCAGATGCAGAGCGACTGTCTGTCACATCTAAGACACCCGTGACATCACTATCAAGAAGCAATTACTTTTTTTTAACCAAGGCCTCTGTCTTCAGAAGTTCCAGGGCATCGGTAGAAGTTTACAACCACTTAATAGGATCTTAGCATGACTACTCTCCTTGGCATGGCCAACCAACCCTGACTGTGCTGTACTCCATCACAAACTTACTAACTCACAAAACGACACAAAAATATGCCCTTAATCGATCTTCCCAAGAGTGAAAAAAAGAAGTAAAGATGTACTTACCACAACCACAAAGGTCAGATTATCTATTCTCAAGGAGGAATCTCCTAATATCAGAGCGCTGGAACAGACCAGAAGGAGACAAAGCGATAGTAGCTCAGCTGCCATACTGCGAGGAAAGTGAGAGGTGCGGAGAGAAGGTGGCTTTGCCAACACTCGGACAGTCCAATCTCCCTGGCTGTTTATTTTACTTTAGGAAGTATGTACCAATCCCTCCCTAGCTCAATAGAAGCCATATCCTGCTGTAGGATGTGATGCCTTATGTTTACGGCGGTCCCCTTAGGGCTTCATCTAGTGCTTTATATACAGTTGAAACCAGAAGTTTCCTCTCCTGTGTCCTCTCTCCCTCCTCACCAATTCATTACCAGTCACTGTCCTGTGTCCGCTCTCCCTCCACCCCAATTCATTAGCAGTCCCTGTCCTGTCTTCTCTATCTCCACCCCAATTCATTACCAGTCCCTGTCCTGTGTCCTCTCTCCCTCCTCACCATTTCATTACCAGTCCCTGTTCTGTGTCCTCTCTCCCTCCACCCCAATTCATTACCAGTCCCTGTTCTGTGTCCTCTCTCCCTCCACCCCAATTCATTAGCAGTCCCTGTCCTGTGTCCTCTCTATCTCCACCCCAATTCATTACCAGTCCCTGTCCTGTGTCCTCTCTCCCTCCCCCTATTTCATTACTAGTCCCTGTCCTGTGTACTCTCTCCATCCACCCCAATTCATTACCAGTCCCTGT
Organism: Phyllobates terribilis; assembly: GCF_046119375.1. NCBI lineage: Eukaryota > Metazoa > Chordata > Amphibia > Anura > Dendrobatidae > Phyllobates > Phyllobates terribilis. The sequence continues at coordinate 157,927,962 of NW_027362772.1, forward strand.
CCTGTGCCCTCTCTCCCTCCACCCCAATTCATTACCAGTCCCTGTTCTGTGTCCTCTCTCCCTCCACCCCAATTCATTACCAGTCCCTGTACTGTGTCCTCCCCACCAATTCATTACCAGTCCCTGTCCTGTGCCCTCTCTCCCTCCACCCCAATTTATTACCAGTCCTTGTCCTGTGTCCTCTCTCCCTCCACCGCAATTCATTACCAGTCCGTCCTGTGTCCTCTCTCCCTCCACCGCAATTCATTACCAGTCCCTGTCCTGTGTCCTCTCTCCCTCCACCGCAATTCATTACCAGTCCCTGTTCTGTGTCCTCTCTCCCTCCACCGCAATTCATTACCAGTCCCTGTCCTGTGTCCTCTCTCCTTCCTCACCAATTCATTACCAGTCCCTGTCCTGTGTCCTCTCTCCCTCCACTGCAATTCATTACCAGTCCCTGTTCTGTGTCCTCTCTCCATCCACCGCAATTCATTACCAGTCCCTGTCCTGTGTCGTCTCTCCCTCCACCGCAATTCATTACCAGTCCCTGTCCTGTGTCCTCTCTCCCTCCACCGCAATTCATTACCAGTCCCTGTCCTGTGTCCTCTCTCCCTCCACCGCAATTCATTACCAGTCCCTGTCCTGTGTCCTCTCTCCTTCCTCACCAATTCATTACCAGTCCCTGCCCTGTGTCCTCTCTCCCTCCTCACTAATTCATTATCAGTCCCTGTCCTGTGTCCTCTCTCCCTCCACCCCAATTCATTACCAGTCCCTGTCCTGTGTCCTCTCTCTCTCCACCCCAATTCATTAGCAGTCCCTGTCCTGTGTCCTCTCTCTCTCCACCCCAATTCATTACCAGTCCCTGTCCTGTGTTCTCTCTCCCTCCACCACAATTCATTACCAGTCCCTGCCCTGTGTCCGCTCTCCCTCCACCCCAATTCACTAGCAGTCCCTCTCCTGTGTCCTCTCTCTCCACCCCAATTCCTTACCAGTCTCTGTCCTGTGTTCTCTCTCCCTCCACCACAATTCATTACCAGTCCCTGTCCTGTGTCCTCTCTCCCTCCCCCCTATTTCATTACTAGTCCCTGTCCTGTGTCCTCTCTCCCTCCACCCCAATTCATTACCAGTCCCTGTCCTGTGCCCTCTCTCCCTCCACCCCAATTCATTACCAGTCCCTGTTCTGTATCCTCTCTCCCTCCACCCCAATTCATTACCAGCCCCTGTCCTGTGTCCTCCCCACCAATTCATTACAAGTCCCTGTCCTGTGTCCTCCCCACCAGTTCATTACAAGTCCCTGTCCTGTGTCCTCCCCACCAATTCATTACCAGTCCCTGTCCTGTGTCCTCCCCACCAATTCATTACCAGTCCCTGTCCTGTGTCCTCTCTCGCTCCACCTCAATTCATTACCAGTCCCTGTCCTGTGTCCTCCGCACCAATTCATTACCAGTCCGTCCTGTGTCCTCCGCACCAATTCATTACCAGTCCCTGTCCTATGTCCTCCACACCAATTCATTACCAGTCCCGGTCCTGTGTCCTCGCCACCAATTCATTACAAGTCCCTGTCCTGTGTCCTCCCCACCAATTCATTACGAGTCCCTGTTCTGTAACCTCTCTCCTCCTCGACTTGCAGTTTTGAATAACACCATTCATTTTACCATATAATGTACGGGAAATTAAGAATAAAATTACAAAGTGCAGTGAAATGGTGAAAAGTCATGCAATTTCTCCATTGTTGTATGGATACCATTTTTGGTTAATTGCATTTTTAGGGTGATGAAGCGACAGAAAATCCACAATTCTGTCATTTCAACTTTTTTTTTTCTTTTTACGCTGTTTACCATACAAATTCATTAATTTTATATTTTGTTTGATCAATCTTTTATGGACATGGCGATATGATGGTTTTTCTTTATTATTATTTCTATTTAAAGGGGGAAAAAGAGGGCTGATCACAAAATTTTATTTAAACTTTATTTTGTTGTTTGTTACACTTTTTTTTAAGTCCCTTAGAGGAAATGAACCTTGATTTATACCGTATACAGTAAAAATGACGTTTTCCGGCAAACGTTTAAGCTAAGATGGCAGTCATGGGGGACATCTGCAAAAGTGAGAAGGATTTAAGAAGACGTCCGCAATGCCAAACGCAGTGACCTTCTGCAGCCAGATGCAGAGCGATTGTCTGTCACATCTGAGACACCCGTGACATCACTATCAAGAAGCAATTACTTTTTTTTAACCAAGGCCTCTCTCTTCAGAAGTTCCAGGGCATTGGTAGAAGTTTACAACCACTTAATAGGATCTTAGCATGACTACTCTCCTTGGCATGGCCAACCAACCCTGACTGTGCTGTACTCCATCACAAACTTACTAACTCACAAAACGACACAAAAATATGCCCTTAATCGATCTTCTCAAGAGTGAAAAAAAGCCGTAAAGATGTACTTACCACAACCACAAAGGTCAGATTATCTATTCTCAAGGAGGAATCTCCTAATATCAGAGCGCTGGAACAGACCAGAAGGAGACAAAGCGATAGTAGCTCTGCTGCCATACTGCGAGGAAAGTGAGAGGTGCGGAGAGAAGGTGGCTTTGCCAACACTCGGACAGTCCAATCTCCCTGACTGTTTATTTTACTTTTGGAAGTATGTACCAATCCCTCCCTAGCTCAATAGAAGCCATATCCTGCTGTAGGATGTGATGCCTTATGTTTACGGCGGTCCCCTTAGGGCTTCATCTAGTGCTTTATATACAGTTGAAACCAGAAGTTTCTATACACTATATAAAAAGACACATCTGCATGTTTTTCTCAATATCAGACATGAAATCAGAATAAACCTTTCCCGTTTTAGGTAAATTAGGATTACCATAATTTTTAATAATTGCCAAATGCTAGAATAATGAGAGAGAGAGAATGTTTTAAGGCATTTTTATTACTTACTGCAAAAGTCAAAAGTTTACATACACTAGGATTACTATGCCTTTAAACAATTCTGGACTGCCCATTTGATGATGTCATGTGTTTGAAAGCTTCTGATAGTTTTTTTGGCAACATCTGAGTTAATTAGAGACACACCTGTGGATGTATTTTAAAGCACACCTGAAACACACTGCTTATTTGTGTAGTAACATGGGAAAGTCTAAAGAAATCAGCCAAGATATCAGGAAGAGAATTGTGGACTTGCACAAGTCTGGCTCATCATTGGATACAATTTCAAGATACCTTAAGTTGCCTCGTTCATCTGTACAAACAATTATACGCAAGTAAAAACAAGATGGGAATGTCCAGCCATCATACCGCTCACGAAGGAGACGGGTTCTGTGTCCCAGAGATGAACATGCTTTGGTCCGACATGCGCATATCAACCCAAGGACAAAAGCAAAAGACCTTGTGAAGATGATGGTGGAAGCTGGTAAGATTGTGTCAATATCCACAGTGAAACGAGTAATGTATCAACATGGGCTGAAAGGCCACTCAGCCAGGAAGAAGCCATTACTCCAAAAGAAATATAAAAAAGCCAAATTAATGTTTGCAAATGCACACAGGAACAAAGACCTTAAATTTTGGAGACATGTCTGGTCGTCTGATGAAACTAAAATTGAACTTTTTGGGCATAATGACCATCGTTACGTTTGGAGGAGGGAGATGCCGCAGGTGCCGCACATATTTCCTGGGAGCCATTACGTATGTTATGTGTAGCGTCGGCGTCCCTGCCCCCTGCTAGGCAGGGACGCTGTTCCCCTCACCTCTCCGCTCTGTGCCCGGCGTCTTCCTCCTGCTCTGCTGGCAGCGCGCGCTGCTTCCCGGCCACGGTGCCTAGGGCGCGCGCGCTCCCCCTCTCTTAAAGGGGCCGCGCGCGCCGTCCTAAGGAGTCCCCGGCCAATGGCCGGAGGACTTCACCATATATAAGGCACCTCCTCCAAAATGGAGGTGCCCGAGCAATGTTGTTGCAAAGCCTTCACTCTGCTTCAGCCCTCAGGTCCCGTTTCCAGTTACCTGCCAGTCACCTGCCAGATTCCTGCCTGTTACCTGCCAGTCACCTGCCAGATTCCTGCTTGATACCTGCCAGATATCCGTTTACCTGCTTGCAAGCCTGTGGTCCGACGGTCTGCCGTCCGACACCTGTCAGTCTGTCTATGGACCAGCCTGCCCGCTCACCTGGGAGCGCTCATCTGCTACCTGCCTGCTAGCCTACCTGGAGGCTCCACCGTCACTTGCCGTGACCACCTGCCTGTCCAGAGATTCTTGTCTGCTCACCTGGGAGCGCTCATCTGCTACCTGCCTGCTAGCCTACCTGGAGGCTCCGCCGTCACTTGCCGTGACCACCTGCCTGTCCAGAGACTCTTGTCTGCTCACCTGGGAGCGCTCATCTGCTACCTGCCTGCTAGCCTACCTGGAGGCTCCGCCGTCACTTGCCGTGACCACCTGCCTGTCCAGAGACTCTCGCCTGCTCACCTAGGAGCGCTCACCTGTTACCTGCCTGCTAGCCTACCTGGAGGCTCTGCCGTCACTAGCCGTGACCACCTGCTTGTCCAGAGACTGTCCCTGTCACTTACCGTGAGTACCCGTCCTTCTACCCAGAGACTGTCCCTGTCACTTGCCGTGACTACCTGCCCTTCTACCCAGAGACTGTCCCTGTCACTTGCCGTGACTACCTGCCCTTCTACCCAGAGACTGTCCCTGTCACTTGCCGTGATTACCTGCCCATCTTCCCTGGGAGCCACCCGTTTCCTTACAAGGACCGCCCCCTTGTATAGTTGCTTAGAGGTTCCGCCTCCCAGACCCGCTACAGTTTGCTCGGGCCATGGAATCCGGTGGCACCCAAGCTCCCTCGCTCTCGGACCTATGTCATGAACTGTCCCGTCAGAGGTCCCAACAGGAGTCCATCCTGAGTCACCTGCGGAGTGTCAACTCTCGCCTGGACACTCTGTCTGCTCCACCTGCTACCACCGCTAGTGTCATGACTCGCAACCCGGCAGCGCCGCTGCCCACCAATACCATGGTATCCTGTCCCGGACCCCGGTTTTCTGCACCTCCTCGTTTTGGAGGTGACTCCGCTCAAGCTCGGGGCTTCATAAACCAGTGCACCCTGCACTTTGAACTCTTGTCCCACCAGTTTATTTCCGACCGGTCCAAAGTAGCCTTTATCATGTCCCACCTCACGGGGGAGGCTCTGGCTTGGCTAAATCCTCTGTGGGAGAGAGGAGATCCCCTGGTGTCCGACCTGCCAGCCTTTCTCACGGCTTTCCGGAAAGTCTTCGACGAACCCGGACGGAAGACCTCATCCGCATCGTCTCTGCTACGCCTCCGTCAAGGAGATCTCACCGTGGGCCAATATGCCATACGGTTCCGTACCCTTGCTTCGGAGCTGGCCTGGGATAACGACGCTCAGGTGTCTGTCTTCTGGGAGGGTCTGTCCGGCCGTATTAAAGATGAACTCGCCGGTCGGGACATTCCTACCACTCTCGACGACTTAATAACACTTGCCACCCGGATTGACATCCGATTCCAGGAGCGCGCCAATGGGTTACCCGTGAGAGGAGGTTTCCACGTCTAGCCCCCACCTTCCAGAAACCCGTCACTCCCTCCGTTACTCCCCAGGCACACTCACCTGAGCCTATGCAGGTCGACCAGACCAAGATGGTCAAAACCCGTCAAGACTTACGCCGTGCCGAGGGGAGCTGCTTCTACTGTGGCAGTAAGAAGCACCGGATCCGTTCCTGCCCAGAGAGGTCGGGAAAAGCCTGTGTCTAGGATCGCTCAGAGAGGTCGCCCTAGACAAAAGTAAACCCTCTCCATCTCTGATGCTGTCAGTCTCTATCACCTGCGGAGAGAACCGCTATTTCGAACTGGCTCAACTTGACTCAGGAGCTGCTGGAAATCTCATTTCTCAGTCTCTGGTAGAGAAATACCGCATTCCCACCAAACCTCTGGCTGTACCCTTATCTGTCGCCGCCGTGGATGGGGGCCTCTTACCACATCCCATCCAACTCATCACCGAATCCATAACTCTGCAGGTAGGAATGCTGCATTCTGAGAGCATCTCCTTTCATGTTCTGCCTGGACTCTCTCACGCACTCTTGTTAGGCCTACCTTGACTCCAGAAACATGCACCCGTGCTTGACTGGCAGACCGGAGAGGTCCTTCGCTGGGGACAGGACTGCCATAGGACTTGTCTAGTTCCAGTTCATCCTGCTCGTCCTTCTCCTACCCCAGTCAGTCTACCCGGTCTACCGGTTCCCTATTGGTCTTATGCGGATGTCTTCAATAAAAAAGAAGCAGAGACATTACCCCCTCATAGACCATACGATTGTCCAATCGACCTGATACCCGGCTCTACTCCTCCCCGTGGGCGTATCTACCCTTTGTCCGCAGCGGAGACCCGGTCCATGTCAGAATATATTGAGGAGAATCTGGCCCGGGGATTTATCCGGAAATCTACCTCCCCGGCGGGAGCAGGCTTCTTCTTTGTCAAAAAGAAGGAAGGCTCACTCCGTCCATGTATAGATTATAGAGGCCTTAACCAGATTACAGTGAAGAATAAATACCCCCTCCCGCTCATTCCTGAATTATTTGACTGCCTGAGGGGGGCTAGAATCTTCACCAAACTGGATCTCCGTGGGGAGTATAACCTGGTCCGTATCCGTCAGGGGGATGAGTGGAAGACGGCATTCAACACCCGGGACGGCCACTATGAGTACCTTGTAATACCCTTCGGTCTCTGTAACGCTCCTGCCGTCTTTCAAGAGTTGGTCAATGACATCTTCCGTGACCTTCTCTACTCCTGCGTGGTGGTGTACCTGGACGACATCTTGGTCTTCTCTCCGGACCTTCCTACTCACCGAAGGGATGTTCGTCAGGTCCTGCTCAGGCTCAGGCAGAACCACCTCTACGCTAAATATGAGAAGTGCATCTTTGAGCAGACCTCTCTTCCATTTCTGGGCTACATAATCTCTCAGACCGGCCTACAAATGGATCCTGAGAAACTGTCTGCCATCCAGAAGTGGCCCCGACCAGAGGGGTTGAAGGCTATTCAGCGGTTCCTGGGCTTCGCCAACTATTACTGCCTCTTCATACCGCACTTCTCTTCCCGGACTGCCCCTATCTCTGCGCTCACCCGTAAGGGTACTAATCCCAGAAGATGGCCGCCCGAAGCTGAGAAGGCCTTTCTTTCCTTAAAACAGGTCTTCTCCTCCGCCCCGATGCTGCATCGTCCGGACGGCAACAAACAATTCTTCCTAGAAGTTGACGCTTCCTCCTCCGGAGCCGGGGCGGTACTTACCCAAAAGTCATCTTCCGGGAGAATGGTAACCTGCGGTTTTTTCTCCAAACTCTTCTCTTCTTCTGAGCGCAACTATTCTATTGGAGATCGTGAATTGTTAGCCATTAAGCTGGCACTGGAGGAGTGGCGTTACCTGCTCGAGGGGGCTCTTCACCTGGTAATAATTTACACAGACCACAAGAACTTGGCTTACCTTCAGAGCGCCCAGAGACTTAACCTGCGCCAAGCCCGGTGGTCCTTGTTTTTTGCCCGCTTTGATTTTGTTCTTCATTTTCGCCCGGCAGACAAAAACATCAAAGCTGACGCCTTGTCTCGATCCTTCCTGGTGTCTGATCTAGAGGAGGAACCTAAGCACATCATTGATCCCGCCAGAGTAATGCAAGTGGCTCCCGTGAATCTAAATCGTCTCCCTCCCGGTAAGACATTTGTAACTGTACCTGATCGGAAGAAGGTCCTACACTGGGGTCATTCGTCCAAGCTAGCTGGCCACGCCGGTCAGAAAAAGACCCTCCAGCTCATTACCCGGCATTACTGGTGGCCTACCCTGCACAAGGATGTAATAGACTTTGTTTCTGCCTGTGTGTCCTGCGCCCGCAACAAAGTTCCGAGACACCTGCCAGCCGGTCGCCTTCTTCCTCTTCCAGTACCTGCTGCCCCGTGGCAGCATATTGCTATGGACTTTATAACGGATCTTCCTGTCTCTGCCGGTTGTACGGTCATTTGGGTGGTCGCTGATCGCTTCTCCAAGATGGCGCACTTCATTCCCCTGCCGGGTCTCCCGTCTGCACCCGAACTGGCTAAAGACTTTATCCGCCACATCTTCCGTCTCCATGGCCTGCCCCTCCACATCGTGTCAGATCGTGGGGTTCAGTTCACCTCACGCTTCTGGAGAGCCACATGTAAGTTGCTTGACGTCACTCTGGACTTCTCCTCCGCTTACCATCCACAGTCCAATGGTCAAGTGGAGCGGATCAATCAGAACCTGACCAGTTACCTCCGGCACTTCGTTAATGCCCACCATTCGGACTGGGTGGATCTCCTACCATGGGCCGAGTTCTCTTACAATAATCACGAGAGCGAATCTTCCTCCAAATCCCCGTTTTTTGTAGTCTTCGGTCAGCATCCTCGGATCCCATTTCCCGTCTCCACCTCGGTGGACAATCCGGCTGCGGAATCTCTCGTTCGTGAATTCTCCTCCATTTGGGAGAGTACCCGATCCGCACTCCTTCAGTCGTCCGAACGGATGAAAAAACACGCTGACAAGAAACGCCTGGATCCTCCACAATTCCGTCCTGGAGATAAAGTCTGGCTCTCGTCCAAATATGTCCGGCTCAAGATTCCCTCCTACAAGTTAGGGCCTCGGTTCATCGGCCCACTGGAAGTTATCAAACAGATCAACCCGGTGGCCTATAAATTAAAACTCCCGGCCAACTTACGGATCCCTAACTCCTTCCATGTATCTCTCCTCAAACCCGTGGTACTTAACTCTTTTTCCAAGTCTACAGGTACGCCTCCTGCTCCGGTTTCCGCTGAGAACGAGTTTGAGGTAGAGAACATTCTGGCCACCAAAAGGGTAAGAGGAAAAACCTTTTTTCTGGTAGAATGGAAGGGGTTTGGTCCTGAGGAGAGAACGTGGGAGCCCCGGGAGAACATCCATGCCCCTCTCATCCATGATAAATTTCTCTCTGGCCTAAAAAAGGGGGGGCCTAAAGGGGGGGGTACTGTAGCGTCGGCGTCCCTGCGCCCTGCTAGGCAGGGACGCTGTTCCCCTCACCTCTCCGCTCTGTGCCCGGCGTATTCCTCCAGCTCTGCTGGCAGCGCGCGCAGCTTCCCGGCCACGGTGCTTAGGGCGCGCGCGCGCTCCCCCTCTCTTAAAGGGGCCGCGCGCGCCGTCCTAAGGAGTCCCCGGCCAATGGCCGGAGGACTTCACCATATATAAGGCACCTACTCCAAAATGGAGGTGCCCGAGCAATGTTGTTGCAAAGCCTTCACTCTGCTTCAGCCCCCAGGTCCCGTTTCCAGTTACCTGCCAGATTCCTGCCTGTTACCTGCCAGATTCCTGCTTGATACCTGCCAGATATCCGTTTACCTGCTTGCAAGCCTGCGGTCCGACGGTCTGCCTTCCGACACCTGTCAGTCTGTCTATGGACCAGCCTGCCCGCTCACCTGGGAGCGCTCGTCTGCTACCTGCCTGCTAGCCTACCTGGAGGCTCCGCCGTCACTTGCCGTGACCACCTGCCTGTCCAGAGACTCTTGTCTGCTCACCTGGGAGCGCTCATCTGCTACCAGCCTGCTAGCCTACCTGGAGGCTCCGCCGTCACTTGCCGTGACCACCTGCCTGTCCAGAGACTCTTGTCTGCTCACCTGGGAGCGCTCATCTGCTACCTGCCTGCTAGCCTACCTGGAGGCTCCGCCGTCACTTGCCGTGACCACCTGCCTGTCCAGAGACTCTCGCCTGCTCACCTAGGAGCGCTCACCTGCTACCTGCCTGCTAGCCTACCTGGAGGCTCTGCCGTCACTAGCCGTGACCACCTGCCTGTCCAGAGACTGTCCCTGTCACTTACCGTGAGTACCCATCCTTCTACCCAGAGACTGTCCCTGTCACTTGCCGTGACTACCTGCCCTTCTACCCAGAGACTGTCCCTGTCACTTGCCGTGACTACCTGCCCTTCTACCCAGAGACTGTCCCTGTCACTTGCCGTGATTACCTGCCCGTCTTCCCTGGGAGCCACCCGCTTCCTTACAAGGACCGCCCCCTTGTATAGTTGCTCAGAGGTTCCGCCTCCCAGACCCGTTACATTATGAGCGTCTTTGACCGCTACCTGTGTGTCTGCACTATTTAATGATTTATCTATTGCACTAGCACTTTACATGTTGTAGCAGCTACAGGTAAATGACATATTTGGCATATGTGATACATCTCAATACTATAGATATACTGGTTCTTTATAACTAGGAATATATAGCCTGTAGCCAGGCAGAGACGCCGTCCCACTTGCCTCCTCGCTCCCCGCTCTGCGTTCTCCAGCGCTCCTCTTCCTGCTGCCGGCGCACGCAGCTCCCCGGGCACTGTGCCCTCCCTCTTAAAGGGGCCGCGTGCGCTCCCTCCCTCTTAAAGGGGCCGCGCGCGCCGTCCTAAGGAGTCCCCGGCCAATAGCCGAGGGCCCTCCCATATATAAGGCACCTCTTCCAAAATGGACGTGCCCGAGCAAAAGTTGTTGCACAGTGTTTCTTACCTCTACTTCAGCTCTCAGGTCCCGCTGCTAGCCTGACTACCAGTCCTGCCCGCCAGCCTGTTACCTGCCGTGTCTGCCAGCCCGCTCACCTGGGAGCACCTGCCTGTTGCCTGCCGTGTCTGCCAGCCCGCTCACCTGGGAGCACCTGCCTGTTGCCTGCCTGTTACCTGCCAGCCCGCTCACCTGGGAGCACTCGCCTGTTACCTGCCATGCCTACCCGGAGGCTTCTGCCGTCACTTGCCGTGAACACCTGCCAGCCTACCTAGAGACTCCTGCCGTCACTTGCCGTGTCTACCGGATAGCCTACCTGGAGGCTTCTGCTCGCCAGCCTGCCTGCTGTGCCCATCTGCAATTCCGGTCAGTCCCTGCCATCTGTACCGTGGGAGTCACCTGCTCCCTTACAAGGTCGTCCCCAGAGTAGCTCCTGGTCCCTCTGCTCGGTCCCTCCCTGGTCACGGAGTCGTTAGCCGCCGTACGACCAGTGTCATTCCGAGTTGATACTTAGTTACGCCCCTCTGGGTCCGTCCTTGCACCGCAGCACAGAGGTTCCACCACCCGGATCCGTAACATAGCCTTGGTCCATGTGATTTGTATTATTATCAAATATTTTACATTATGTATAGTTATCAAGTGTGAGCGCCTGTTTCTACAGTGTCACCTGTTGACCCATCCATATCATTAATAAAGGTTTTTTAATTTTACTAGTTTGTGCATTTTGACATATTTTGTTTGGCTTTCTTTATTGTTTTTTTCCGTCATGTTTCCGAATAGGTCCCTTCTATATGCTTATATGGCTATCTCCATATATTATTGTACAATTGCCCAGGTATCTTTTATTACAACCCTCCACATTGCATAATGACCTACACAGTATAATGGGCCCTACTAGTCCTCCATACAGTATAATGGCCCCACATAGTCCTCCATACAGTATAATGGGCCCCACATAGTCATCCATACAGTATAATGGGCCCCACATAGTCCTCCATACAGTATAATGGGCCCCACATAGTCATCCATACAGTATAATGGGCCCCACATAGTCCTCCATACAGTATAATGGGCCCCACTAGTCCTCCATACAGTATAATGGCCCCACATAGTCCTCCATACAGTATAATGGGCCCCACATAGTCATCCATACAGTATAATGGGCCCCACATAGTCCTCCATACAGTATAATGGGCCCCACATAGTCCTCCATACAGAATAATGGGCACCACATAGTCCTCCGTACAGTATAGTGGGCCCCACACTTTCCTCCATACAGTATAATGGGCCCGACATAGCCCTCCATACAGTATAATGGGCCCCACATAGTCCTCCATACAGTATAATGCGCCCCACATAGTCCTCCATACAGTATAATGGGCCCCACATAGTCCTCCATACAGTATAATGGGCCCACATAATCCTCCATACAGTATAATGGACCCCACTAGCCCTCAAAACAGTGTAATGGCCCTTACACCCCTCCACACAGTATGATGGCCCCTACACACAGTATGATGGCCCTTACACCCCTCCACACAGTATGATGGCCCCTACACAACCCTTTACACAGTATAATGGACCCCACTAGCCCTTCATACAGTATATTGCCCTAACACAGCCCTCCAAACAATATAATGGCCCTTACACCCCTCCACACAGTATGATGGCTACCTACACACAGTATGATGGCCCAAACACAATCCTCCACATTGCATAATGGCCCACACAGTATAATGGACCCCACTAGCCCCCCAAACAGTATAATGGGCCCCACATAGTCCTCCATACAGTATAATGGCCCCACATAGTCCTCCATACAGTACAATGGACCCCACTAGCCCCCCAAACAGTATAATGGGCCCCACATAGTCCTCCATACAGTATAATGGCCCCACATAGTCCTCCATACAGTATAATGGACCCCACTAGCCCCCCAAACAGTATAATGGGCCCCACATAGTCCTCCATACAGTATAATGGGCCCCACATAGTCCTCCGTACAGTATAATGGGCCCCACATAGTCCTCTATACAGTATTATGAGTGCCACATAGTCCTCCATACAGTATAATGGACCCCACTAGCCCCCCAAACAGTATAATGGCCCCCACTGATTTACAAAAAAATGAACCATAATACCTCTCTTGGTTCCCCTGCTGCTCCGGTCTCCCTGCAGCGTGTGGTGTGAGCTCTGCACTGCTCGGCACGCTGCATTGAGATGTCAGAGCTCGGACGCGCAGAGAGAATGATGGAGGGGGAGCTGACGGTGCAATCTTCAGTCATTGCTTTCAACTGTATCAGCATCCAGGATGCCGGGTGGGGGAGAGCCTGGAGCCGACACTGGGCCCAACTGACTCATGCAGTAGCGGTACGCCACAGGACCCGTATACTGCTCTTGCACAGGGGCCCTCTTCTGTTTGTGTCCACCAGTGCCATGGTGAGGGGGCCTCATGGTTGGGGGCTACTTTCTTTGCCTTATGGTATGGATGCCTCGATGTAATGAGGAATTGATGCAAATGATATTGTTGTGTCAAGTGACCGCTGCAACCGATCAGTGGCCTGCTCATCAAATAAAGGCTGCAGCTGCTGTCACGTGACATAACACTGTCGCCCCACTGCTCCTAACCTAGGGAATGTAATATTTGCCACAATCCAAATTTTCCTGCTAGTATCCAATAAACCAAACCATAAACTGCCCCCAAAAATGGGAAATTAGACTCCCTAACCCCCATAGCCAAATAGAAACATTTTACAACATATATCTGGTGAATGGTGAACATAACCAAAAGTGGAGCTCCCCTCTAAGCCAGAATGAAGAAAAATAATGCTCTAAAGCTCCCTGTGGCAGGAAGCAGCGCCCCCCGACTACAGCACCAGTGCTGCCCCCGACTACAGCACCAGTGCTGCCCCCGACTACAGCCCCACGGGCTCAGTACAGAGCGGTGACGCACTTAGTTACACACAGCTTCTCTGATTGACTGAGCCGCCTGTCAGTCTTTGCCGGCGTCTCCGCCCACTGTTCTCGTGCGAGGTCAATGCCCTGCTATTTCCTGATTGGCTGTCGGAGGCCTGGGAAACCCTGAGCCTTGCCTGTGGGCGGGGCCAGCGCCGGAAGTGTCACGCTGGTTCGCGGAAGAGAGGTCGAAGTTGTTGCAGAAGAGTTTTGGAGCCGAGGATGGGAGGACGCCGAGGAGGAGGCGGCAGCGGCGGCACCGGGAGAGGAGGGCAGGTAGTACCGGGGAGGAGCGGGGTCCCGGGGCTGGGGGCTGCTGGGGACACCTGAAGGCAGGTAATGTCACCCTCTCAGCTGCAGGACATGGAGTCCTGGATGGGCGGAGCTACAGCAGTGATCGCTGGGGGCCGAGTGTCAGCTGTCACCGGGTCACACCGGGCGCATGACGTCACTTCTCTCCGGTGTGAGGTCACCATGACGTTTTGATCACATGACCTTGTTATTATTTGTAAACCCCTCCTCATTTATCGGCATTGTCACCTTATCACATCACATAACGCAGTGTATTTTGTGGCATCTTCGACTTTGCATCCTTTGATGCAGCGATTACGCCACGACGACAGTACATGAGCGCTGCAGTCGATCAACGGCGACTGCTGACCCAAGTGATTGGCTGCAGCACGCAAGTCCTGTAGTTGTGATGGAATCGCTGCATCAACAAAGACAGGGCTGCAGCAGGTGAGTAAAGCTGGGGTCACCGCTGACCTCAGTGATTGTCTGCAGCGCTTACGTGATATAGTCATGGCATCACCGCAACATAGATCGGGAGCAAAAGGTAAGTAACCCTGGAGTCAACGCTTACGCTAGTGATTGTCTGCAGCGCTCACGTCCTGTAGTCATGATGCTGCTGCATGAACAAAGACGGCGTTGTGGCAGTTAAGTAAAGCTGAGGTCACAACTGACCCCCAGTGATTGTCTGCAGTGTTTACGTGATATAGTCATGGCATCACCGCAGTATAGATGGGGAGCGGAAGATAAGTAACCCTGAGGTTAACTCTTACCCTAGTAATTGCCTGCAGTGCTCACGTCCTGTAATTACGACGTCACCACTGCTGCCACATCAACTAAGATTGGGGAGGTAAGCGACATGTGGGTAAAGCCGGGGTCTCCGCTGACCCCAGGGATTGACTGCAGCACTATCGTGCTGTAGTAGTGACGTCACTGCTGCTGCTGCATCAAGAAAGATTGGTGGGGTGCGGCAGTTCAGTAAACTGCGGTCTCCGCTGTGATTGGCTGCAGCGCTCACAATCTGTAGTTACGACGTCACCACTACTGCAGCATCAGCAACGATAGGGCAGTGGCAGATACATGAAGCTGGGGTCACTGCTGACCCTGGTGGTCGTCTGCAGTGCTCACACCAAGACAGCGGGGAGGTAGCAGCAGGTGAGTAAAGCTGATGATTTTTGGGTCAAGCAGGGTGAATTTCACAGTTGAGGAGCACCCCCCCCCCCCCCTCCCACACACACACACACACCTTACACCGGAGCCCCATCTATCCATTAATCAGACCTTGCTGCCCTTAAGGGGATTTTCTCCAGGTATCGTTGGTTTGCTTTGTCCTATCCGATAGGACTGGTGCAGCTCCTCTCACCTACTGATACTGGAGCCAGGTTATCTGCCCTGGGTAACTCCTGCATGGTTGGGTTTGCATCATTTTTTCTACCTCCATTTAAAGGGGTTGTCCGGTCTCGGAAGAAAAGTCTGCAGACGCTCCAAGTGACTGCAGACTGCTGGATGGTGACAGTGTTGCAATGCGTACAAGGCCACGATTCGCATCTATCCTCTGTGCGGTTGGCCGGCCATGTGACCGTTGTATATCTTGCGCTGATACATTGTTGCAAGCTAAAAAGAAAATTAGTCCAGAAAACGTCTGTGCTTCAAATACATCAGCGATAGAAATCTGTCTCTCTGGCGTGTTTCAGGGTTACAGAGAATGTGGGGTTACTGAGTAAGGATATTTCCATGTCCGAAACGCGTCGGGTTTTGCCTTAATGCCTTATTTTTAATGTTCCTGGAACTTTTTGTGATTTTTCACGTGTGAACAAAACCTTCTGATTTTCATTAGTGTTTTGGATCAGAGTCTCAGTCATTTTTTTTTTACTGTCGGTGTTTTCCGTGATTTTCACATATGAAATAAATTCCGAAGCTTCTCCAGCCCACTACAGGTTTAATTACGGACTGTACCCTGACGCCATCCGTGCGCTGTCTGTGATTTTCACAGACACATAGACTTGTATTGGTAATTTTGAAAAACAAAAATGTACACGCGGTCCACAAAAAAATACACGGCCACGAGAATAACCACAGAAAACGCATGTGATAAACAGACGTCCGAACAAGACCTTAAAAAAGGGTTAAAAAATCAATTCATAATAAATCTTATTTTGTTTTTATATCTAAGAGGATATCAATATTTTTGTGTTGCCCGAATGTCACACTACCTTACACCCTGATGAGTGACTTAAAGGGGATCTCCATATTTAACACCCCGATGAGTGACTTAAAGGGGATCTCCGTATCTTGCACCCCGACAAATGACTTAAAGGCGATCTCAATATCCATATCATATTCACTTTCCCCTCCCTCTGCTCTCGGGAAGGTTCGCCGATCACTTTCCCCTCCCTCTGCTCTCGGGAAGGCTCGCCGATCACTTTCCCCTCCCTCTGCTCTCGGGAAGGCTCGCCGATCACTTTCCCCTCCCTCTGCTCTCGGGAAGGTTCGCCGATCACTTTCCCCTCCCTCTGCTCTCGGGAAGGCTCGCCGATCACTTTCCCCTCCCTCTGCTCTCGGGAAGGCTCGCCGATCACTTTCCCCTCCCTCTGCTCTCGGGAAGGCTCGCCGATCACTTTCCCCTCCCTCTGCTCTCGGGAAGGCTCGCCGATCACTTTCCCCTCCCTCTGCTCTCGGGAAGGCTCGCCGATCACTTTCCCCTCCCTCTGCTCTCGGGAAGGCTCGCCGATCACTTTCCCCTCCCTCTGCTCTCGGGAAGGCTCGCCGATCACTTTCCCCTCCCTCTGCTCTCGGGAAGGCTCGCCGATCACTTTCCCCTCCCTCTGCTCTCGGGAAGGCTCGCCGATCACTTTCCCCTCCCTCTGCTCTCGGGAAGGCTCGCCGATCACTTTCCCCTCCCTCTGCTCTCGGGAAGGCTCGCCGATCACTTTCCCCTCCCTCTGCTCTCGGGAAGGCTCGCCGATCACTTTCCCCTCCCTCTGCTCTCGGGAAGGCTCGCCGATCACTTTCCCCTCCCTCTGCTCTCGGGAAGGCTCGCCGATCACTTTCCCCTCCCTCTGCTCTCGGGAAGGCTCGCCGATCACTTTTCTCAAATGCTGAACTGTGTATTACCCCACACCATTGATTCGTAGCTTCCTGTGTACGGTGTCATCAAGCTGCCAATCAGTGATGGGGGCGGGGTTATACAGATGACTTCCGTACACGTGAGACCTAGTCAGGCAGTGATAATCTCCTGCTGATAAAAACTTGAAAACTTCAGCTAGTAAATGACACATCCCTGGAATCAGGCTCTCTTCCCCTACGTAATGCTGCTCTCAGATTAAATAGCAAATGTCTGCTGGCAGATTCCCTTTATAGGGACATTTAATATTCTAGTTCATGGTGATAGGAAGCCACTCTGTGGCATTCACTATATAAAAGTTGTCCTAATGACCCCTTATTCTAGGGCTTCGTAGTGACGGTACCATAAAAGTGTTCCCCTGAATCCTGGCATATGAGTTGCCATATAAATATTCCTATGAAACCCAGACATCACACTGCAATACAGAAGTAAAAGCAATAAAGTGATTGTAGGTTTAAGTCAAGGAACAATTAATGTAAATATACTCCTTCAAATCGTCCCCCTTTTTTTTTTCTTTGAAAAAAAGCATATTTGGTATTGATTGTATCCATAACAGCCCAAACTAATATATATTATTTTTCCCATGTAGTGAACGCGATTCATTCCCAATGCGCTTCAGTCGTGATTTTCCTAAAGAGCAGGTAGTCTTTTTTTTTTTTTTTTTTTTCAATCTTGTTTTTGGAAAATCTTAAAACACGATCATAAGAAAAAAAATTGAAATGACATAATTGCGGATTTGTTTTTTTGATCACTTGGTCTCGCCAAAAAATGGAGTGAAAGCAGTTAAAAAATTGCATGTAACCCCAATTTTTTTTTTTTATAAAAGAAGTAAAACATAAAAATTGTCTCTAAATTTGTCATCGCTCTAAGCGTACTGACCTGTCGAACAAAGTTGATGTTAGCTTTTCCACAAAATGAGTGTCTGAAAAACAACTAAATAAAAAAGGCACAATTGCTGGAGGAAACCCAAAAAAAGACAAGCCATCATGCAGCAAATATCATTGGAAAAAAAAAAAAGTAATGGCTCTTGGAAAGTGAGAAGGAAAAATCTAAAGGGGGAAAAATGGACTCTGTCCCCCAAGGGGTTAATATTTGTTTACATTTTGTTTTGAAAACAAAATCTTTTTATCTGGTAAAGGAATAGATACAATGTTTCCATCCTGCTATAAAGTGTTCCTGTAGGATTTTGACGTCACTTTTCATGGTAATTGAGTGTCACGTTTTCCAAATTTTCTACAAAACCAATCTATAAAGTGGAACCTTCTGGTTGTGTTTCATGGGATTTTGCCAAGAGATGTATTCCAGTTTATCATCTGGGATGTAAAGGGTAATGTTTCTCCTTTTAGAGATGCAAATTGCCTCTTCAGAGAGGAAGAGGGCTAGAACTCTAGAGCCACCTATTAGAAGTTGCAATCCTAAATGTCAATATTGACCCTATAACGAGCCTTGCCACGTCACTTAGAATAAAAGCCAAACCACAATCTTAATTTGCAGACAGTGTTTCAGGGTAATTGCCCCTCGTCAGTGCAAAGTATGAGATCTGATTTCGCTAGGTGACAGGCTTAAGACTGGGATCTAAGGGGTAATGTTTCTCCTTTTTGGGAAGTGACCAGCCAGGCCTGGCATGTCAGAGTGAGGAGACTTGTATGCTATTCAAGCTCTAGCATTGCTACTTTCAGTATGTGGCACTAGAGTTCTAATCCTCATTTTCTCTGAAGAGGCAATTTGCATATTTAATTTCCCATAGGAGTTTGCATGGTGTATAAGTCTCCTCACTCTGACATGCCAGGCCTGGCTCGTCACTCTCCACAAGGAGAAACATTACCCCTTAGATCATTTTAGAGAGTGACATGCCCGTGTAAGGAGACTTCTAGGCCATATAGTGGTCTGGGAAATTTAAATGTGCAAATTGCCTCTTCAGACAGGAAGAGGACTTGAACTCTAGCACCACCTATTAGAAGTAGCAATCCTAAAAGTTGATATCGACCCTTTAACGAGCTTACCCACATGACTTGGGATAAAAGCCAAACCACAATCTTAATTTGCAGACACATGTTTCGGGATATTTGCCCCTCCTCAGTGCAAAGCATGAGATCTGATTTGGCTGGATGAGAGAGGCCTCTGATTGGGGTCTAAGGAGTAACGTTTATACTTGTGGAGAGGGACCTACTGTGTTTCATTAATGCTTTTTTAGCCACATCAAGGGTTCACCAAGCCCCCTAATTAGCATGTTCAATTAAACTTGAGTTTCCGCGGAACGAAGGCAGCAATTAGAATACTAAAGATGCAATTAAAATATTATTAAATTAAAAATGCTCTTTTTTTTTTCCCCCCTCTTTTGCGCCTTTTTAGAGCAAAAAGTCGCTACAATGTCTCAAAAATTGCACACAAAAAACACCCCAAGGGAAAGGGGTGCTGGAGTGCATTTGTATGAACAAAAAAATTGTGACTTTTTGAAACGTGTCAATTGATGAATCGGCTGCAATCTGTTTCAGAGGATAGATGAATTGGCGTTTAGTTTTTGCATACATACAATAGTATAAAATCTCTTTGCATTATTTATTGGGAGCTTTTCCTCGTATTTCCAGAATTGTACATGACATTTTTCTTTGCTGCACAGTTGTGTGAAATATGCTGATTACTCATTGAAACGTTCTTTTATTAATCAAACTGTATATCTAAGCTACAAAGACAGAGGCTCAGTGTATCCCTGGTCCTGGATGTGAATAGAGGCAGCTCATGAATGTGCACTGGTTGCTGCAATGAGTCAGATCCATCGCCCCCCACACACTCAGCCCTTATCTCATATTTTCCACATCTTAATGCTCATAATCTCCTACATATTTATATGAATTCTCATTGTCCTCTTTTTTTTCACATTTTTTTGCAGATTTTTAAGGTGGTGCAAAACTCAATCTTGCAAAATGTTTGCCCAAAAACTTTGCAACTCTGTGGCTCCGCCAGCTCTGCTCAATTTTTAAAAAATTTAGCTAGGAGAAGTGCGGCCTACAGCTCCATCATGATTTGTGCCAAAAAGTGGCGTAATTTATGGCACAAATATAGTCCAGGCCCTGACTAGAGAGCTCTTCCTGCAGTGGTGCACGGGATTGGAAAGATGACCCAAATTCATCAATTTTGGGAAGATCTGAATGGGACAAAGGCGCACAGATAGGGCAGTACCGTAAGGAACAAGATGGGTGTGAGTGTGATGGTAGCGCTCACCTGTAGGGGATGTGAAAGGAGACAACCCTGGTAGAAGCCTGATGTGCCGTAGGGGCAGACCCATCACTGGAGGAGAGTATTGTCCAAGTAGCGGTCTGGCCAAGTGGAGACTGTCAGGATGTGCGAGCTGCGCTCATGGAAAGGAGGAGACCCGGAGTGTATAAGCAAGGGGTTTGTATTCATTCCAACGCGTTTCGCCACCGGACCGTTCTCAGGGTAAAAAAAACAATTTTTCTACCTTGAGAAAGGTGCCGAAACGCGTTGGGAGTGAATACGAAAACTTGTTTATAGTCTCCGGATCTCCTCCTTTCCGTGAGCGCAGCCCGCACATAAGAATAGTCTCTGCTATGCCTAAAATTCCTTAATGTTGGCACATCTTGCGCCAACGTACTTTTAGTAAAGACTGAAAAAGCCAGTCTTGATGAATCTGGGCCACGGTGTTAATGCGTTTCCACTGTCCAAGCTTACTTGTCTAAAGCGGCTGTTTTTGGCGGTCCCATGGATTGGCTGCATTCATACTCTATATTACTGCCGGGCGGCTTGGGACCCCTGTTGTAGTGATTAGTGGGACCCTCCAACCTATCAAGGCATTTATCTTGTGGTTATGTGATAAATGTTATTTGTGGGGCAAACCACTCTAAAGGGATTTTCCATCTTCCATTTTTCAGGCGTTCACACAGTTCTCCAGCCTCCCGACTTCCTGATTGTTGAGGGACGGTCTCTCCTGAATGATTGACAGTTCAAGCCAACAGCATAGTCATGCTACAAGTCTGAACCGTGCACTCCCACGGCTGCTATATGAGGCTGCATTGGAAGCGCAATGGGACTGAAGCTGGCCCGGGAGTCCTGCCCAGCTTTAGTGCAGTGCTTACAAGCTCAGTAGTAAAGAGCTTGTAAACGCACTACAAATGTCCAATCAAAAAAAAAAATTAGGGCTAGTGGGAGAACGGATCAAAATTTATTAAAATGATGTGCAAAGTTGCTTGTTTTTACCAGCACTTCATAAATCCATCCATCATAGAAGGTGAGAATGATCCTTTAACGGGAATCCGTCAGCAGATTTTTGCTGTTTTAATCTGAGGACAGCATAAGGTAGGGGTTAAAATGCAGATTTCAACGATGTCACATGTCAGGTTGTGTGCTGCTGTTTACAGTACAGACCAAAAGTTTGGACGCACCTTCTCATTTAAAGATTTTTCTGTATTTTCATGACTTTGAAAATTGTACATTCACACTGAAGGCATCAAAACTATGAATTAACACATGTGGAATTATATACTTAACAAAAAAGTGTGAAACAACTGAAAATGTCTTATATTCTAGGACTACCTCTTGAAGCTCATCAAGAGAATGCCAAGAGTGTGCAAAGCAGTCATCAAAGCAAAAGGTGGCTACTTTGAAGAACCTAGAATATAAGACATATTTTCAGTTGTTTGACACTTTTTTGTTAAGTATATAATTCCACATGTGTTAATTCATAGTTTTGATGCCTTCAGTGTGAATGTACAATTTTCATAGTCATGAAAATACAGAAAAATCTTTAAATGAGGTGTGTCCAAACTTTTGGTCTCTACTGTACCTTCAGTGTATCATTGCCAAGACTACAACAGCATGTGCATGCTAGTCTGACTCCGCCCCCTCCTGTGATAAGTAGCTCACTGTTTATAGACTATGTACACAGAACTCTGATTTGTGTTAGAACAGCTGCACCCAGTAAACTAAGTGATACATCATTTGATTCAGGGTTTCTTTGCCTATTTCATGCTCTCAGATGAGGTAGCAAAAACCTGCCTGATTCTCTTTAAAAGGAACCTGTCATTAGATTTATACTGCCCAGAATCATAGACAGTGTGAATTTGTCCCTGGCTGAGGGATTTCCTTTAAGTTACTCCACCTTTTGCTTGTTTTTACGGTGTTTTTGCTGCCGGTGAGTAGGTTGAGTAATCATCATCCGCTTTTTTTCTCTGCATATAAGTGAAATAACTCCACGCAGAAGCCTTTTATTAATAGGGCGATGACTTAAAACATGTGAAAAATGTGTAGTAATTGAACGTTCTGACATCCAAATGACACCGTGATTTGTGAGATAATGCCTGGAAGGCGAGGTTCACATCTGCGCCGGAGCTTCCATCGCACGACTCTTACATCATCTTTGATGATTTACTTGTATGTTTTCTCTGTGAGGACTGGATATAAATGTGACCTGAGAGTATAACTTCTATTCCATGGAAAGTACCGCTCCTTACATCATGATTATTCCTTCGTAGAAACTCCGGGATCTTTATTGCAGTCTTTGGTATTCGGTCTGAATGCAAATGTAAGACTGCATCTGCCATAAACTGCTGCGGGCATCCTGACGAAGGATTCAAAGGAAATTATATAGAATTTAAGCCTCTATCGCTCCAAAAACAACTCTTCAATGACATAGGTGTAAAGTTATACCTAAAGTGAGATGGGAAATTAATTTATGTCTCTACTGATAGGGGAGATTTTCAAAACTTCAGTGCAGAAGGGTGGTCCGCAGACGTCCGACTCCTCAATTTCCAGGACACCGACTCCGACTCCACAGCCCTGGTGGTCCAGTTAGGACATTAGAAGCTGTAGAGACTAGCTAGAAACTGGAGAAGTTGAGCTGGAGATTTGGCATTGGGAGGCCAAAGAAGCAGAGTCTAGCAAAGGGCATGGAAGAGAAGGCTTAAGGTTGTAGTAGAGTGGATCTGGAAACTCATGTAGCCAAAAAAAGCCGAGTTCTGTAATGTAGCAAAGTCCAGTATGTCAGGAGGCACGCCGTGCCGATTTAGCACAGCCCAGTAAGGTAGCAGAGCTTGGTGTGTCAGGAAGACTACTGTGGCAATATAGAAGCTCTGGGAATGTCGGGAAGCACACAGTAGCCATGTAGTATAGCCCAGTTAGGTAGCAATGTTTGGTATGTCAGGAAGCACACTGTGTGGCAGTGTACAGTGCTGTGTATGTCAGAAGGCACAGTGGCCGTGTAGTATAGCCCAGTAAGGTAGCAGAGCTCGGTATGCAAGGAAGTATACAGTGGCCATGTAGCATAGCACGGTAAGGTAGCAGAGCTCGGTATGCCAGGAAGTATACAGTGGCAATGTAGCATAGCCCAATAAGGCAGCAGAGCTTGGTATGCCAGGAAGCATACTGTGACCATGTAGCATAGCCCAGTAAGGTAGCAGAGCTCGGTATGCCTGGAAGTATACAGTGGCCATGTAGCATAGCCCAGTAAGGTAGTAGAGCTCGGCATGCCAGGAAGTATACAGTGGCCATGTAGCATAGCCCAGTAAGGTAGCAGAGCTCAGTATGCCAGGAAGTATACAGTTGCCATGTAGCATAGCCCAGTAAGGTAGCAGAGCTCGGTATGCCAGGAAGTTTACAGTGGCAATGTAGCATAGCCCAGTAAGGTAGCAGAGCTCGGTATGCCAGGAAGTATACAGTGGCCATGTAGCATAGCCCAGTAAGGTAGTAGAGCTCGGCATGCCAGGAAGTATACAGTGGCCATGTAGCATAGCCCAGTAAGGTAGCAGAGCTCAGTATGCCAGGAAGTATACAGTTGCCATGTAGCATAGCCCAGTAAGGTAGCAGAGCTCGGTATGCCAGGAAGTTTACAGTGGCAATGTAGCATAGCCCAGTAAGATAGCAGAGCTCGGTATGCCAGGAAGTATACAGTGGCAATGTAGCATAGCCCAGTAAGGTAGCAGAGCTCGGTATGCCAGGAACCATACTGTGGCAATGCACAATTATGAAGTCACTTACACAAATCTGTACAATATTAATAAGACCATACCAATTGAAAGCCAAAATCCTAATGGTTCACCATCATTCAGAAAGTCCCTTTTGGATTATAGTCTGGCAGTCTCGCGTTTTGCTTTGCTCTGATTTTTCCAGGGGCTTCTGCATGTTACTGCTTATAACATATGTGATGATAAATGAAGTAGACTCCACAAGTAGATTGAAGGAAAAACGCTCAATTATAAAGTCAGTCTGGTGACCACCGTGCAGATGAGGATCTGGGGTCGGGAGGGGCTTCCTTGATGTTGTGATCCTTGGTTGACTTTGTAAGAAAGAGGCCACCAACCTGCAGACGTATAAAGTAATGAAAGTCGTCCTTGTGGTTTATGAGGGCGTCAGTAGATGCAGGTCAGAGTTCACATGTTTTGCAATCAGAATCTATGTCAGAGGGCATTTTGGAGACTGACCCGTAGACGCACACACAGCTCTTCTTATATTTCCTCTTAGGTTACTTCTGATCTAAAGTTTTGGTAAATGACCGAAAAGTTCATTTTGGGGAAGCATCGCTTGATTTCTAACGCTGAAAGATACTTGAGTGATTGAACGTTTTATGTATCGTGTACAAACAAATTATTGGGGGTATGGATCCTGAGACCACCACCGATCAAGCCTCACCCTAATCCTCCCGAGAAGTGTCCCAGAGCTCAGGAGGCTACGGGTGTCTATGCTCGCTATTGAGTCCATACCTCAATGTGTGTGGGCGCTCTGGCAAAAGTTATGTGCTCTTGTCGTCTTAGCCGTGCACCGTTTTGAGCAATTTGTGGGGGTCTCATGACTCAGACCCCCATTGATCTGCTTGTAACTAATAAGGGCACACTTGGGTAAGTGATGAGATACCTTGTGGTTTTGGAGGAGGTGCAGCCTTTGCTAATAGTCTCAAGTGATCCAGTCTCATCTCTTTGGTATGATGGGATAAATTATGAAATATACGTACCGGGATATCATGTATAAATGCAGTACAAGTAAGGAGTAGAGATGAGCGGATCATTTCAAGGGACTCCGGTCCAGGTTAGGGGTACCTGTTGGCTAGATTGGAGACCTGCGAATCTCTTACCTTCCTGCGTCTCGGAATGATTAGCCAGGACTGGTGCAACGCCATCTGTGAGTCTCTTCACAAGGAGCCATGTCTACACAGCACAAGCAGATCTTAATGTTCTGTAGAGACACCCTGGAAATCAACCAAGAAATATGGAACACCTTCAAAGAACAATTTCCCTGCAGATGAGAAATGTAAGGAGATCCCAACAGTGAAAACCACTTATGATCAGCCCGTGTCCTAGATGGCGGACGGATGGTGCTTCTAGGGGAGAATATCTGTAATACGGCATTTGATGGAACAAGCCTATACAGGTCTAATATGGGCCCATAGAGACTTTAACAAGCGTCTTATTACTCCTTCGTACTACTCTACACATTTGTGATGCTTCCATTTGCATGAACTTTTTCATAGTACAGCTGAAAACAGACACGTGCCCATCAAGCTCAACCGGACCACGGGAGAGGATCTGAATGAAGGGAAGTGGACGGGTGAAGTGAGCGTTTAGAAATTACCCCACACCTTTTTTTTTTATCTAGGAGATTTTACTAAGTAACCATAGAGTTGATGTGGGTAATCTGGCCAAGATAATCTGAGGCTCTAGAGAGTCAGCAGTTTTGCAATCCCACTTTTTAATCCCCCTGATGCAAGTACCTAGGGGGCCTTCCCTACAATTGCAAGGGTACAGGATTTTCTGTACTAAAAAGGGCCCGCCTCTGGGACGCTTCTCGCAGAGGGCCCGCCTCTGGGACGCTTCTCGCAGAGGGCCCGCCTCTGGGACGCTTCTCGCAGAGGGCCCGCCTCTGGGACGCTTCTCGCAGAGGGCCCGCCTCTGGGACGCTTCTCGCAGAGGGCCCGCCTCTGGGACGCTTCTCGCAGAGGGCCCGCCTCTGGGACGCTTCTCGCAGAGGGCCCGCCTCTGGGACGCTTCTCGCAGAGGGCCCGCCTCTGGGACGCTTCTCGCAGAGGGCCCGCCTCTGGGACGCTTCTCGCAGAGGGCCCGCCTCTGGGACGCTTCTCGCAGAGGGCCCGCCTCTGGGACGCTTCTCGCAGAGGGACCACAGCGTCCTCTGTATAATTTGGTCAGACATGGTAAGGGGTCAAAACAGAGGATTTAAAATAAAATAAAAAAGATAATCGGATTACAGCAGCAAGAAGTCTCCTTGCGTCAAATGCAAAACAACTTTAGGCAGTAATGGTGATCATGTTGGTGGTTGTCAGCATGAGTATTTTTGATATCCTGTTTTTTGTGCTCCATCGAAGGTAAAAGTCACATATTGTAGACTTTTGGGGAACTCAATGTGGGGTGAAAATAGAGTAGATATGAGTTACAATACCAGTACTAGCTTTGTGCAGGAGAACTTTAAGAAAGGAAGAGAAAATCTCCTTCAAGATTGTTGGAAGACCATTTCCAGTGACTACCTCTTGAAGCTCATCAAGAGAATGCCAAGAGTGTGCAAAGCAGTCATCAAAGCAAAAGGTGGCTACTTTGAAGAACCTAGAATATAAGACATATTTTCAGTTGTTTCACACTTTTTTGTTAAGTATATAATTCCACATGTGTTAATTCATAGTTTTGATGCCTTCAGTGTGAATGTACAATTTTCAAAGTCATGAAAATACAGAAATTTCTTTAAATGAGAAGGTGTGTCCAAACTTTTGGTCTGTACTGTACGTTGACCAAAACTGTGGAATTTGACTTTGAAAAAACCACAGCAAACATGTGCCATAAAACCAATCCAAAGAAAATGGGACTTTCTGAATGGACCTGGTTTGATACTACATTGACCACAAGAAAAGTGAAGGCTTCCTGCTCCCGGTAATAAGTGACGTTTGTTAGCAGTGATGTGTTGTGGATCTAGTCATCCAGGGTGCAGAGGTTTACCCACTTGTCACCTCTTATAGACCACATGGTCACCACAGTTCACATACACATTGTGCAACGCAACAGACGCCACCTCCTGCACATCACTGCTGAGAATGAGTCCCCTAGTCCTCGTGTCTCGTGGACTTTGCTCATTGTCTTTGTCTAACAGATATTGTGAATCATAGGATGGTGCACAGCATAACCCGGACTGCTGGATAATCTTGTGTAGTCGATGATTTCAGGAAGTGTTCAGAGGTTACTGCCGGTCATCTGTGTATTAGGGAGGAATAGCAGAGAGATGGAGGAGCTAATGGCGATCTGTAGTAATCACCGGAGGACAGTGACTTGCCCCAAGGCTTCATGTCGCCTCTAACGTCTGCTGATTACAGCCATGAGTATTAAGAAGGTATATGGATGACGTGGAGGGAGGGTAGCCTGGCTTTAGGCTTAATCATGGTTAGCACTCAGATTTATAATTTACACTTTGCATTAGGGCTTGTTCACACTTTGCTTCTTTACAGTATTAGCAAATCGAATGAGAGTTCGGAAATCTCCTGCACTACATGCTGTGTATGTACATGTATAATATATACCTGTGTGTATGTGTATATAATATATATAAATATATATTTTTTTTAGTTTACGTGCAGATTTGAACCTTCAGATAGTTCCCACAATGAGTATTTGGTGAGTCTTTGATGCAGATTTTCTACACCCATTAGGGTTGCATTTTGGCAGTTTTTTTTTTTTTCCTGCAAATTAAAAGCTGCTTTTTCCAGTACCAGCAAAAGCTACAAGATTTCAGAAATCTCATGCATGCGCTTGTTTTTTTTGTTTTTTTTTTTTCTCTTGACCGAATTTGAGCACTGCAGGGTTTTTGAAATCTGCTTGTCAAGTTTTTCAGCGTTTTTTTTTTTCGTCCGTAGAAAGCAAAGAGAAAGTGAACAAGAAGAAATACAGCGGTATTTTTGGCGAATAAAACTAACTTTATTAAACATGTACTGTACACAAATCACGCATGTAATACACACTCAAAAACCGGAATGAAAACGCTGAAACGGGTAGCATTTTTCCTGCCAAGAGAGCAGATTTTGGCTGCAGAACACAACACAGAAACAAAAAGCAGCATGTGAACAAAGCCTTAGGTAAATTCGGTTACTTGCGTGTTTTTTTTTGGCGTTTCTGTTTTTGATACTTCCTGGTATTTAGCTTTTGACTTTTATTGATCGTCATGTGCGGATTTTATGCGTTTTTTGTTTTTTTTTTTTACCTGCGGATTTTCAGCATCTAATCCAATTGTATGGGGAAAATCTGCACAAAAAATTCAGCGTATCCGCAAGTGAAATTGATACGTTGCGGATTTCAAACACTTCAAATCCACTTTACTGAAACTGTAAGACGCTGCTTTTTTTTGTGCATCGAAAAGATTCAGCATCAAGATTTACGGTAATCGTGGGAACTTAATCATTATAGTCTAGAGCTGCATTCACAATTCTGCTGGTTGTCCAGCTGAAGTCCTTGCTGACCCAGTGTCTTTGTATAGCTAGTCTATAATATGTCAGGAACTGTACGAAAAACTGATGTTATATTTTTTCTTAATATTTTATTGTAATAGTATTTTTTTATTTGATTACTTTTATTTATTTTTATTCATATTAATAATAAAATATAACAATATATTTTATTTAATATTTAGTTTTATTTATTTTATTTAATTATTATATTTTATTTATTTTTTTGCGGATGGGAGGCTTGAGTTGTCATTCATTATGACTTCTCATTCTTGGCTTGTGTCCAGTGGGCGGTCTTAATCAATGATTGACAGTCTTCTCCGCATTCTGAAACTGATGAGACCACCCACCGGACTTCTAAACCCAGAATAAGCAGGGCTTTCAATGACCAGCTATACTGAACCTTCCCGTACAGACCTATATAACAGTCTGCTCAGCTCTTCCTGCTCTATAACCTGCTGCCCGCAGGCAGGACTTGTATGTACAATGTGACATAGTCCCTTTTAAAGTGCAGTTGTTGTGTTTTTTTTTTTTTTATTAAAATTAATACACACGAAAAGAAGAAACTTTGTAATATATCTCATCAGAGAAATCGGATTCTTTCTCCTCCTGGACTGATCATTCATTCTCAGTTTAGGGGTAAAATCAGTATTCAGGGACGACAGATTTTTCCTATTGCTGACATAGGAGATGACAGTTGGTGCTTTAAAAATGCTATGAAGCTAGAAACTGGCACATACATTATCCTGAAATGACAGTTACAGTTCTCCATAGAACTTCATGAGCACCAACTGTCATCTATCTCAGTAATGGGAAAATCTGTATTCCCAGATTTTACCCGTGTTTTGAGAATGAAAGATCAGTCCAGGACGAGACAGAAGCAGATTTTTCTGACAAGATCTATTACACAGTTTCTTATTCTCATGTGTATTATTTGATATATTAAAAAAAATAAACGACCGTGACACTTTAATGATTTGACAGCACGTTGTCACCTTTATTCCTTATTGTAATTTTAAGCATTTTCTCTTATGATTACTTGACTTGGAGCCTCCCTTTTTATTCTCTCCTAGGGTCCTATGTGAATTATTGCCCCTGACCACAAAAAATTAACTTTTTTTATGTTGATTCTGATGAATAGTTTGCACATTAAAAAAAAAATCAGTGTAAAAATTATCGCCATCTGACACTTCCTGTACGAGATGTGCACGGTTGATATTTCTATCCTGCAGATAGTGCCCAGTGTCAGGCAGCTGCTGCCAAGGCTAATAAAATAATGGGATGCATTAAAAAAAGGCAGCGATTCTCATGACGAGAGCATAGTTTGCTAAGGGAATGGGTGAACGGGTTAGCAAATTCAAAGTTGTTCAGTTTGGAAAAACGAAGGCTTAGATCTTATGATCTTATTACAATGTACAAATATATGAGAGGACAGTACAGAGATCTGTATAATGATGCTTTTAAACCTAGGACTGCGACAGGGACAAGGAGGCATCTTCTAAGTGTAGAGGAAAGAAGGTTTAGTCATAATCACAGATGTAGATTCTCTACTGTAATAGCAGTGAGACTATGGATTCTCTACAGTAATAGCAGTGAGACTATGGATTCCTTACAGTAAGAGCAGTGAGATTAAGGATTCTTTACAGTAAGAGCAGTGAGATTATGGATTCTTTACAGTAAGAGTAGTGAGATTATGGATTCTTTACAGTAAGAGCAGTGAGATTATGGACCTCTCTGCCATATGATGTTGTAATAGTTGATTCACTACTAAAATTCATGAGGGCTGGATGCCTTTCTTGATAAACATAATTATTCCAGGTTCTGGCCACTAGATTCTGTGATGGGTCGTTGATCCAGGAATTTAGAATTTTTCCCCTAATATTGAGCGATTTGTGTCTGCCCCATAGGGTTTTTGCCACCTTCTGGATCAATGTGTTAGGCTACAGGGTGAACTAGATGGAATTAAAGAGATATTCCCATCTCCAAGATCCTATCCCAATATATAGTATGTGTAATAACATTAGCAAGCACCTCCAATTATAAATGGTTTAGTTCTTCTGATTTGCTATGTGGCTTACACCATGTGCAGGGCATTGCAGTAGCTTTGGTATTCATGGTTACCTTTATTCATATAGTGATAGTTGATAGCGGTCGTAGCCATGAATACCTAAGCTACTGCAATGCCCTGCACATGGGGTAAGTGACATGGAAAATCAGAAGAACTATACTACATTTCTAATCTGAGCTATTTGCTAATAATAATATTATTATTATTATTATTATTATTACTACTACTACATATTGGGATAGGCTCTTGGAGATGGGCATACCTCTTTTAAGTCTACCTTCAGTCTTAAAAACGATGAAAACGGCTTCAATAAGCGATGTCCTAAATTCAATCACATTCTGCCCCGGTGCTGTGGCTGATGGCCACTTGGAGGTTAGCCGCACTGAATGCGACTGATCCTCCTGGGGTCCAGCCTCCTAGTCGGCGGTCTGAGTCAGTAAGAAACGTCATATGATTGACATATTTGGGCAGGAGGGTGTCATTTTTGGAGCTGAAGTTTGATTGACAAGGAAAAATGGCTGCAATTAGGTTGCAAACATCAGAAAAATTGGGACAACATTCACCTGGCAAAGCCCGTTTTTATAGAGGATGGTGGTAGTAGTTTCTTATAAGTACGGTGTGAATGAGAAATCAGTTCTCACCGGACTCTTTCCTACAATGGTTGTCGTGGGTGGAGCGCACGATAACGCTGCAGATGTTTTAGGTTTGGGCGCATTTTTGTTTTTCCTCACCCCCCTCTGATAAGTGCATCCATATAACGAGAACTGGCCGCTTCCCAAAACGGGATTTTTTTTTAATTCAGAATAACTCGCTGTTAATTGAACAAACTTGGAATTTTTTTTGGCGATGCCAAGGACACGTTAGGCCAGAACTTGTCGTTCCAAGGCCTCAGAAATACATCTTTAATTACTTTTTTTTTTTCTTTTTCTTTGATAACCGGCCATTTGTAAACATTTGGGATGTTTGCTGTTTTACATCATGTGCCAGGCTCGGTCGTCTTCCCTTTATAGATTTGAGGAACTTGATTGGGAAACACTCCATTTATTTTCGGATGCCAGACAAGACCCTTGTGGCTCGGGTACTAACCTTTTTTTTTTTTTTTAAGTAAGTCTTTTCTATACTTTTTTGTTTGTAGATTCGAGAGCTGAAGACAAGAGCGAGTATCTGACAGCTCTGGCGGAATAAGACTTAAATTTCCAATACAACGCTCCTCCGCTGAACATTGGGTGGTATGTATATGGACTTTTTTTTTTTTTTTTTTGACTTCAAGGAATACTAAGCATAGAAATGTATGATGAAAGTAGATGGGAGAAAACCTTAAGTCTGCACCTTCCGGGAACGAACCGCTCCATATAAAATCCTGTAGAGAACGCCAGTATTTCCTCCTGATCCCTTCCATTTTTTGGTTCTGGAGTAGTAGAGCAGTCGGGGCAGGCTTAGGAATAGGTTTGTCGTGTTTTAGGTGGAGGCTCCTGCTGCAGCCAGTTGTCCAACAGCAGTAAGCAAGAGGAATAGAGTTGAGGAAGATATAGAAGCGGTGTTTCAAACTATATAAATTCTCTTATTCAATGGATAAGTGAAAATTGTCAGATTTGGCGTAGATACTACCTCTAGCACCCAAGAAAAGGGGATTTGGAACTTGTGTTCAGTGATTTTCCCTGGCTGCAGCACTGTGATTATCCATTCAAATTCTGCTGAAAAAGAATGGGGATTGCAAGTAGGACCCACACTGATCAATGATCCAGTTGATCATTAATGTACATCCCTTTAATACCACCTTGACGTAGGACGTGTATGCTGGAGTATGGATTATGCTCCATACATAGCACCTGCCTCTAATGGCAATGATTGGCACTAGTTCAGATTGCCACTGGTTAACCACTTAGATGCTGCAATTAACTGTTTGTTGCGTGTACATGCTTGGACTCCCGTTCTCCACTAACCGTCTTTTCCGGTGACCAGATCACTGGGTGCCAATGGCTTATCATGGCAGTCAGGCAGCTACTGAAGCGCAACACCCTTTTCCAGTTTCTGCCATCTCCACATCAAACAATCATAAGTTAAAGTCCCCTATAGGGACTTTAAAAAAAATAATTTTCAACAATTAAATTAAAAAAATAAGATTGATTCAGCCCTCCTTTTACCAATCTAAAGGCAAAGAAATAAAAAAAAAAAACTGTTTAGTGTTGCCATGTCCATAAAAGTCCAATCTTGTCAAAATCTAAATTAACATACATGCTTAAAGCTGTAAAGAAAAATTAGAGACACTCGAATAGGAGTTTTTCAGTTAAGTTACATCTCCCCCATAAAAAAATGGAATTAAACTGAGTGATCAAAAATTACATCAGCCCCCCCCCCCTCCCCTCCCCACCCATGTAAAAATAAAATCAAGCCCTCAATGGAAAACTGAAACCAATTTTATATATACAGTATATATTTTTCTTTTTTTATTCACAAACTTCTGAATTTTATTAACCACTGAAAAAAGATGTTTGTAATCATACTTACCTGAAGAATCACGGTGCTGGGTAATGAGCCCTCGTTCGACTATGTAAACGGGATTAAAAATATTGCATTTCTTGAAAGAATGAGGAGGGGGCGTGGAAGCTCAAAAATGAAAAATCACCCAGGAGGAAAGCGGTTAAAATAGTTGGGCAGAGGAGGTCAATTGCAGCATAGCGGTTAACAAGTGAGTAGGTGTGAGTAATGTTTTCTGGTGGCTTATGTGTTCTCTACAGTGTTTGGCCTGGAAGATGCCTGGAGACGCCTGACCAAATATGTCAGCCACGGCTGTCAATGGCTCTGATGTTTCACTCGGTAAGTGACCTGGTTGATCTCCGTTGGATTAAGGGGCTTTACTGGTTTCGAAAACCTATGTCTCCTGGTTAAAAAACAAACAAAACAAAACCCAAACTGTTCTTTATTCCCTTTCTGTGGGGTCCATTGCTGAATCTCTGCCGCTGCTCCCAGTGTCTGTTGTCTGCAGCGGTGACGTCACGTCGACAGCACTGCAGCCAATCACTGAATTTAGCGTCTCTGGCCCAATTGATGCCACAAGCCGTGCACAGCTTGCCGATTGACTGCAGCGCTGAAGACGTGACGTTACATTTGGAGCAGTGGCGGAGACTCTGCACGGAACCAAGAGAGGGTGAGAAAAGAAAACAAAGTTTTTGTGCTTTTTTTTTTTTTTTTTTTTTAAAAAAAAGCAAAATGAAGATGGTGGGATAAAAGTTTTCCGAAAACTCAAATATTTAGGTTTTATAGGGACATATTTATGTGCAATAGTATTTTCTGCCAAAAAGTAATGTGAAGGTAAAGGAGAAGCCCAGGAGACATTTTAATGGTCTTTTCTCTGGACAGATGGAGAGTCCTTTCACCCCGCGGATACGTTACTGTTGGATTCTGCCAGCTCCATTAAGTTGCACATAAAGGAGGAAAGGCCAGAATCTCAAGAAAGTTCCTCAGCACCCAACGAAAATGAAATCCTGGGCACAGATGGAGAAGGCTCCTCGCACAGCGCTGGTAAGTGTCC
Source organism: Phyllobates terribilis (assembly GCF_046119375.1). Lineage (NCBI taxonomy): Eukaryota > Metazoa > Chordata > Amphibia > Anura > Dendrobatidae > Phyllobates > Phyllobates terribilis. The sequence goes on from NW_027362772.1 coordinate 157,961,855, forward strand.
CAGAAGATGCGGTCAAGTTTTAAGGCATAAAGTTGTTGCTGAAGCTTTGGTTTTATTGGGGGTCCACTTTTTTAGCATAGGCCATCACCATTGGGTGTGTGGCTAACATTTGGGTGTGTTGAATGAGCCAGGAAAGGCAATCTTGGCATCCGCCGGATCCAGCGCTGGCCACTCTGGTGGTCGGCGCCAACTACGGAGCAATGACTGCACCGTCTGGATGTCATAGGACCGCCGCAGCGTTCAGGTGACTGTGGCAGCATGTCGTGGATGTTTCTCTCCAAGTCTTTGCAGGACGACATTGAATCAAATGGTGTTCTGCCCCAATACTGGGGATGGACCCCATATACTGTGCTTATCTAAGCACTTCTGCTCCTTCATTTTAGTGATAGGTGTAGTCTCAGCACCTGGATCCCCACCGAATAAAACTTCTGAAAGTTTTCTAAAAGTGCAGTGACACTTTAACTTTAAGTCGTTGTTTGAGAATCTTTATTCTGCATGGACAACTAGTGATTTTTAGCCCTTTCAGTAACTTATTGACACAGTGTTGTACAGAAATAACTAAACTCTATTATAGTAAAAAATTACAAATCTGATTATACTTTTGCGTTACTCTGTCATATATTTTTCCATTAAAATTGTTAGTAATTCAGACAGGAGCAGATGCTTTACCTCTTGTTTGTGGATTACCCAACACCGTTGTCCATCCCTTTCTCGATGGCTGACATAATCTCCCATTACGGTAGGAAAAACAGCTCTGAGGCGCTTACTGCTGATTAGAAAACTAAAATGCTGCTCAGGCTACAGATGGCCATGGACATGAGATGGAAATAAGTTGATGGCTGGATGAATGATTGTCTGGTGAACGATCATTTCCCTGTTGAAGCCATATGTACTTCAGTCCATATTTGCCTTTTAGACTGTGGCATCATATGTTCAGTGACACAAGGTAAAAGATAATGGTCTTTCTGGGAACATTATTAGAATGTTCTTAAAGATTAGATCTTTCTTGGACTATCAAATGAAAGTTTCAAGCAGACGGCTTTTGATCATGATATGCATGGCTGGAGGGTGGGCGTGGCTGGAGGGTGGGCGTGGCTGGAGGGTGGGGATTTGGAGGGTGGGGATTTGGAGGGTGCGGATTTGGAGGGTGCGGATTTGGAGGGTGCGGATTTGGAGGGTGGAATGGCTGGAGGGTGGAATGATTTGGTCTGCTAAAATGATTGTTCAGAGTTGCATTCTGCCAGGTGAATGTTTGCTGTGGGTGAAAATGTCCTGAAGATGAAAGTGGTGGCAGAAATACACCATTCTAGCTCATAATATAAAGTATTTTATTTTCTTTACCAACAGAGGAGCCGGAGCGTAAAAGAAAGAAGGGTCCTGCACCCAAGATGCTGGGCAATGAGGTGTGCAGCGTGTGCGGAGACAAGGCCTCTGGCTTTCATTACAATGTGCTGAGCTGCGAGGGCTGTAAAGGCTTCTTCAGGCGCAGTGTCATAAAAAATGCCAAGTATACCTGCAAGAACAATGGCAAATGCCAGATGGACATGTACATGCGTCGCAAGTGCCAGGAATGCCGGCTACGGAAATGCAAAGAGGCCGGCATGCGGGAACAGTGTAAGTGGCAGAAGTTTTGGTTGGTGGCCTGGAAGCTTCACTGTCATACTTTGTGATTATTTCCATTAATTTCATTCACTTTGTTAGGTGTGCTTTCTGAAGAGCAAATCCGAAGCAAAAAGATCAGGAAACAGCAGCAAGAGGAAGATGTGGTCCGGTCCTCTGCGGTTTTAATTCCTCCCAGTCCTTGCATGCTCACGCAGGAAGTCGTACAGCTTACACCCCAGCAAGAAGAAATGATCCAGCAACTCGTCTCCGCACAGCAACAGTGCAACAAGCGCTCCTTTAGTGACCAGCCCAAAGTAACGGTAGGTGCCCCGCTGAGCCGTGTGCCGGACATTTGATCCATCTATAAATTACTTTACTAACCATCCTAGGATCCTGACTATCTTTTTGCTGAGCGCTAACCCACCATTACACATGTTTTGTTATACACAGGTTTATTTCCTTTGTGTGTATTGCAACAACACAAAAAAAAACACAAATTGGACATACTTTCACACAAAACCCCAAAAATGGGCCTGACAAAATTGTTGGCACCCTCAACTTAATATTTGGTTGCACACCGTTTGGAGTAAATAACCATCAACAAGCTTCTTACACCTCTCAGCTGGAATCTTGGACTCTTCTTTTGCAAACTGCTCCAGGTCTCTCATATTTGAAGGCGCCTTCCCCCAAAAGCAATTGTAAGATCTCTCCACATGTGTATAATGGGATTTAGATCCGGACTCATTGCTGCCACTACAGAACTCTCCCGTGCTTTGTTTCCATCCATTGCTGGGGGCTTCTTGAAGTATGTTTGGGGTCTTTGTCCTGCTGTAAGACAACGCAAACCCTGATACTGGACACTATATTGCGACCCAAAATCTTTTGGTAATCTTCAGATTTCATGATGCCTTGCACACAGTCAAGGTGTCCAGTGCCAGAGGCAGAAAAACAACCCCACCATGTTTGACTGTAGGTGCTATGTTCTTTTCTTTTGTAGGCCTCAATCCGTTTTCGGTAAACAGTAGAATGATGAGCTTTACCAAAAAGCTGTATCTTGGTCTCATCTGTCCAGAAGGCGCTTTCCCAGAGGAATTTTGGTTTACTCACTTACATTTTCGCAAACTGAAGTCTAGCTTTTTTATGTCTGTTTCAGCAGTGGGGTCCTCCTGGGTCTTCTGCCATACCCTTCCATTTCATTCAAATGTTGACGGAGAGTTCTTTCTGACACTGATGCACCCTGAGCTTGCAGGACAGCTTGAATTTCTTTGGAACTTGATTGGGGCTGCTTATCCACCATCCAGACTATCCTGCGTTACAACCTTTCATCATTTTTTTTCTCTGCCGTCCATGTCCAGGGAGATTGGCTACAGTGCCATTGATTGTAAACTTCTTGATTTATGTTGAGCACTGTGGTCAAAGGAACCTCAAGATCTCCAGAGATGGACTTGTAACCTTGAGATTGTTGATATTTTTCAATAATTTTGAATCTCAAGTCCTCAGACAGTTCTCTTCTCCTCTTTCAACTTCTCCCCTTTTTATCTGGTTTCAGGTGTGATTTTCATATTGTCCACACCTGTTACTTGTCACAGGTGAGTCTGAACGAGCATCACATGCTTGAAACAAAGTTGTTTATCCACAACTTTTGGAAAGGTACCAATAATTTTGTTCTTGCCCATTTTTGGAGTTTGTGTGAAATTATTTCCAATTTGCCTCTTTTTTTTTTTTTGTGGTGTTACAATACACACTAAGGAAATAAACGTGTGTATAACAAAATATGTGTAATTGCAAGAATTTTTATTTCTCAGTGCAGGTATTTACAGCATACTGAGAAAATGAGGGGGAAACGTTGCTGCTGCCTTATCGGCCATAGAGGCTGTTGGCTACATCACTTTCATGTCCTCTTTCCTCGCTGCTGACTCTGCACTTTCTTTTCCTCTCTCCTAAATTTAGCTTATGCATCGTGTTCTTTCTCAGGGCCTTATCCTCATATTCTCTCTTTTTTTTTCTTTTTTTTTTCTTCCTTTTCAGCCGTGGCCTCTTGCAAACGACCCCAACAGTAGGGAAGCCCGCCAACAACGATTCGCACACTTCACAGAGCTAGCCATCATCTCCGTGCAGGAGATTGTGGATTTTGCCAAACAGGTCCCAGGTTTTTTGGAGCTGTCTCGAGAGGATCAGATCGCGCTTCTTAAAGCTTCCACCATTGAGGTAAATCCTCGCCGTCCTGGCTGGCGACCTTACATCATACTCAAATGCAGAGAGGGCAAAAATAAAGAAACTTAGATAAAGTCGTGGTCCAAACTCGATATCTATTAACAGCCCTTCACACAGTATAATGGGCCTCACATTATTCTCCATGCAGTATGATGGGCCTCACATAGTCCTCAATGGAGCTTGATGATGGTCCTCAATGCAGCATGATGATGGGCCTCACATAGTCCTCAATGCAACATGATGATTGATAGGCCTCACATAGTCCTTAATGCAGCATGATGATAGGCCTCACATAGTCCTCAATGCCGCATGATGATGGGCCTCATATAGTCCTCAATGCAGCATGATGATGGGCCTCATATAGTCCTCAATGCAGCATGATGATGGGCCTAACATAGTCCTCAATGTAACATGATGATTGATGGGCCTCACATAGTCCACCATGCAGCATGATGGCCCCTGCCTAGTCCTCCATGCAGTATAATGGGGGGTGACGGTGCCACGGGCCAAATATAGTTACCTTGTGAGCCAGATTTGGCCCGCTGGCCAGAGGTTGACATGTGTGATATACAATGAAACCTCATTGAGACGACCACCCACCATTGAAGTTGCCCAGTATGAAAATTATGTGGCGACAGTGACGTCTGTCACTGAACATTTGTAACCTACCATATATTGAGCGAATACCCTGTTACTCTATACCACCCTTCTCCTTGTGATTATTGCAGGTCAGTGGACCCCCTAGCTCCAACCCCTGGTGCGTAAAAGTGTAACTAGAAGTACAAATAGTAAAACGCATTGCTATGCAATATTCCCAGTTGTCATATGTTTGGACAGAACATGGTATGTTGGGACCCGTAGCTTCTCAGTAGCGGGTGAGACACGTTTCAGACCTCTGCTCTTCATTATCCTCCATTTATTCATCAACAGATCATGTTATTGGAGACGGCGAGGCGTTACAATCATGAAACTGAATGTATAACCTTCCTGAAAGATTTTACATACAGCAAAGACGACTTCCACCGAGCAGGTGAGTTCTGCTGTAAAAAATAAAACCTAAAAGTTCAAATCAGCCCCCTTTTTCCCCCATTTAAAAATATATAAAAAATACATATGTCGTATCACCTTGTTCAGAAAATTCCGATCTATCAAAATCTAACAATAATGAACCTGATCGGTAAACACCATAAACGGAAAAAAAAAATTAAGAACGCTAAAATTACGTTTTTTTTGGTCCCTGCAATTACACAAAAAATGCTGTAACAAGCGATCAAAATGTCATATCTATCCCAAAATGGTATCAATAAAAACGTTGTCGCCCCACGATTCATAAGCAGTCACACAGCTCCATCGATCGAACAATAAAAATGTTATGGGCCTCGAAAAATGGTAACACGACCCAATTTTTTATTTTTTTTTTGCAAACTTCAGATTTTTTTTTTTTCACCACTAAAATAATTTAAAAAATTGGACATGTTTGGTATCAACATAATCGTACTGATGAGTACAGTCCTATTGCAAGGTAATTTTTACTCTCTAATGTACAGTACAGACCAAAAGTTTGGACACACCTCATTTAAAGATTTTTCTGTATTTTCATGACTTTGAAAATTGTACATTCACACTGAAGGCATCAAAACTATGAATTAACACATGTGGAATTACATAGTTAACAAAAAAGTGTGAAACAACTGAAAATATGTCTTATATTCTAGGTTCTTCAAAGTAGCCACCTTTTGCTTTGATGACTGCTTTGCACACTCTTGGCATTCTCTTGATGAGCTTCAAGAGGTAGTCACCAGAAATGGTTTTCACTTCACAGGTGTGCCCTGTCAGGTTTAATAAGTGGGATTTCTTGCCTTATAAATGGGGTTGGAACCATCAGTTGTGTTGTGCAGAAGTCAGGTGGATACACAGCTGATAGTCCTACTGAATAGACTGTTAGCTGCTTTTTTCTTGCCATAATACAAATTCTAAGTAAAGCCCCCGTCTCACATAGCGAGATCGCTGCTGTGTCACGGTTTTGGTGACGCAACAGCGACCTCACCAGCGATGTCGCTATGTGTGACACTTTGCAGCGATCAGGACCCTGCTGTGAGGTCGCTGATCGCTGCAAAGTGTCCTGGACCATTTTTTGGTCGTTGCCCTCCCGCTGGTCAGCACACATCGCTGTGTGTGACCAGCGGGAGCAGCGATCAGGCTGGTAACCATGATAAACATCGGGTTACTAGGGCCACACGCGCACCTAGTAACCCGCTGTTTATCATGGTTACAAGCCTGCTAAAGTGAGCGGTAACCTCCCGCTCACCGTAGCAGAGTGGTAACCATGATAAACAACGGGTTACTAGGTGCGCGTGTGCCCCTAGTAACCCGATGTTTACCATGGTTACCAGCCTGCTCCTGCTTCAGCAGCAGGCTGGTAACCAGGAGCAGGACATCGTGGAAAGATTCTTTCCACAATGTCGCTGCTCCCCTGATCGTTGGGGAGCCTGCCTGTTTGATAGCTCACCAGCGACCACATAGCGACGCATCAACGATCCCTGACAGGTCGTATCTTTGTCGGGATCGTTGCAGCGTGACAGGGCCTTAAAGAAAAACGAGTGGCCATCATTACTTTAAGAAATGAAGGTCAGTCAGTGCGAAAAATTGGGAAAACTTTGAAAGTGTCCCCAAGTGCAGTTGTAAAAACCATCAAACGCTACAAAGAAACTGGCTCACTTGAGGACCGCCCCAGGAAAGGAAGACCAAGAGTCACCTCTGCTTCTGAGGATAAGTTTATCTGAGTCACCAGCCTCAGAAATCGCAGGTTAACAGCAGCTCAGATTAGAGACCAGGTCAATGCCACACAGAGTTCTAGCAGCAGACACATCTCTACAACAACTATTAAGAGGAGACTTTGTGCAGCAGGCCTTCATGGTAAAATAGCTGCTAGGAAACCACTGCTAAGGACAGGCAACAAGCAGAAGAGACTTGTTTGGGCTAAAGAACACAAGGAATGGACATTAGACCAGTGGAAATCTGTGCTTTGGTCTGATGAGTCCAAATTTGAGATCTTTGGTTCCAACCACCGTGTCTTTGTGCGACGCAGAAAAGGTGAACAGATGGACTCTACATGCCTGGTCCCCACCGTGAAGCATGGAGGAGGAGGTGTGATGGTGCTGGGGGGGGGCTTTGCTGGTGACACTGTTGGGGATTTATTCAAAATTGAAGGCATACTGAACCGGCATGGCTACCACAGCATCTTGCACCGGCATGCTATTCCATCCGGTTTGCGTTTAGTTGGACCATCATTTATTTTTCAACAGGACAATGACCCCAAACACACCTCCAGGCTGTGTAAGGGCTATTTGACCAAGAAGGAGAGTGATGGGGTGCTACGCCAGATGACCTGGCCTCCACAGTCACCAGACCTGAACCCAATCGAGATGGTTTGGGGTGAGCTGGACCGCAGAGTGAAGGCAAAAGGGCCAACAAGTGCTAAGCATCTCTGGGAACTCCTTCAAGATTGTTGGAAGACCATTTCCGGTGACTACCTCTTGAAGCTCATCAAGAGAATGCCAAGAGTGTGCAAAGCAGTCATCAAAGAAAAAGGTGGCTACTTTGAAGAACCTAAAATATAAGACATATTTTCAGTTGTTTCACACTTTTTTGTTAAGTATATAATTCCACATGTGTTAACCCCTTAAGCCCCGAGGGTGGTTTGCACGTTAATGACCAGGCCAATTTTTACAATTCTGACCACTGTCACTTTATGAGGTAATTACTCTAGAACGCTTCAACAGATCCCCCTGATTCTTAGATTGTTTTTTCGTGACATATTGTACTTCATGTTAGTGGTAAAATTTCTTCGATATCACTTGCGTTTATTTGTGAAAAAAACGGAAATTTGGCGAAAATTTTGCAATTTTCAAAATTTTTATTTTTATGCCCTTAAATCAGAGAGATATGTCACACAAAAGAGTTAATAAATAACATTTCCCACATGTCTACTTTACGTCAGCACAATTTTGGAACCAAAATTTTTTTTTTGTTAGGGAGCTATAAGGGTTAAAAGTTGACCAGCGATTTCTCATTTTTCCAACAAAATTTACAAAACCATTTTTTTAGGGACCACATCACATTTGAAGTCACTTTGAGAGGTCTTTATGACAGAAAATACCCAAAAGTGACACCATTCTAAAAACTGCACCCCTCAAGGTGCTCAAAACCTCATTCAAGAACTTTATTAACCCTTCAGGTGCTTCACAGGAATTTTTGGAATGTGGAAGAAAAAAATGAACATTTAACTTTTTTCACAAAAATGTTACTTTAGACCCAATTTTTTTTATTTTCACAGGGGTAACAAGAAAAAATGGACCCCAAAATTTGTTGTGCAATTTCCCCTGGGCACGCAGATACCCAATATGTGGGGAAAAAACACTGTTTGGGCGCACGGCAGGGCTCGGAAAGGAAGGAGCGCCATTTGACTTTTTGATTGTAAAATTTGCTTGAATAATTAGCGGACGACATGTTGCGTTTGGAGAGACCTTGTGTGCCCAAACATTGGAGCTCCCCCACAAGTGACCCCATTTTGGAAACTAGACCCCCCAAGGCACCTATCTAGATGCATAGTGAGCACTTGGAACCCCCAGGTGCTTCACAAATTGATTCGTAAAAATGAAAAAGTGAAAAAAAACAACACTTTTTCATTTTTATGAATCAATTTGTGAAGCACCTGGGGGTTCCAAGTGCTCACTATGCATCTAGATAGGTGCCTTGGGGGGTCTAGTTTCCAAAATGGGGTCACTTGTGGGGGAGCTCCAATGTTTGGGCACACAGGGACTCTCCAAATGCAACATGGTATCCGCTAACAAATTGTCGGCTCAAATTGATTCATAAAAATGAAAAAGTGAAAAAAAAACTTTTTCATTTTTATGAATCAATTTGTGAAGCACCTGGGGGTTCCAAGTGCTCACTATGTATCTAGATAGGTGCCTTGGGGGGTCTAGTTTCCAAAATGGGGTCACTTGTGGGGGAGCTCCAATGTTTGGGCACACAGGGGCTCTCTAAACGCAACATGGCGTCCGCTAACAATTTGAGCCGATTTTCCATTCAATTTGTTAGCGGACACCATGTCGCGTTTGGAGAGCCCGTGATGTGCCTAAACAGTGGAGCTCCCCCACAAGTGACCCCATTTTGGAAACTATACCCCTCAAGGATTTTATTAAGGTGTATAGTGAACATTTTGAACCCAGAGGTACGGCACAGAACTTGTTTACATTAGGTCATCATATTGAATAAGTTGTCATTATTCTTGAGCGCAAGTGCTCGCTACTTGAGTTTGCATCGGGTACTCAGGTATGCACCATGTACAGCGTGTGCTCGAGTGACATGCTCGAGTCCCTGCTCCGCATGTTTCACGGTTATTAGACACCCAAAAAAAAACATGCGGGGATCGCTCGTGCATGGCAGGCAATCCCCGTAAAGTTTTTTGGCCGCGAAGCATATGGGGCAGAGACTCGAGCATGTCACTCAAATACCCACGATACTCAATGCATACCAGAGCACCCGATGCAAACTCAAGTAGCGAGCACTTGCTCTCAACACTAGTCGCCATATCGTCATCTTTTTTTCTTACTTTTGAAAAAAATCCCAACCCCAGCCCTAGCCCCAGCACAACCCTAGCCCCAAACCCAGCCCTAACCCTAGCCCAATCCTAACCCAAGAGTTTATTTTTGACGCCGTTCCTTGTGCGGTATAAGTGATTAGACGACTTTATTCTTCGGGTCGGTGTGATTACAGCAATGCCAGAATCATATGGGGTTTTTATGACTGACAGCTGTCACACACTAAAAGACGCATTTTTTGTAAAATCTAGTTTTTGCATCGCCATATTTTGAGAGCTATAATTTTTCCAGATTTTGGCAGACAGTCATGTGACGGCTCGTTTTTTGCGGGATGACTTGACGTTGTTATTGGTGCCATTTTCAGGCACGTGACATTTTTTGATCGCTTTCTATTCCGATTTTTGGGAGGCAGAATAAACAAAAACCAACAATTCAGGAATTGTTTTTTTTTTTTTTTATTCTGTTCCGCGTGTGGTAAAATTGATGAGGTAGCTTTATTCTTCGGGTCAGTACGTTTACAGCGGTACCACATTTGTATCATTTTTCTATGTTTTGGCGCTTATACACAATAAAAGCTATTTTATAGAAAAAAATATTTTTTAGCATCGCTTTATTCTGAGAGCTATAACTTTTTTATTTTGCGGCTGATGGAGCTGTATGGCGGCTTGTTTTTTGCGGGACGAGATGACGTTTTCAGCGGTATCATTTTTATTTATATGCGTCTTTTTGATCGTGTGTTATTCCACTTTTTGTTTGGCGGTATGGTGATAAAGCATTGTTTTTTGCTTCGTTTTTTTTTTTTTTTTTTTTTACCGTGTTCACTGAAGGGGTTAACTAGTGGGACAGTTTTATAGGTCAGGTTGTTCCGGACGCGGCGATACCAAATATGTGTACTTTTATTGTTTTTTTTTTTTTTTTTTTTTTTTTTATAATAATATTTATTGATGGGTACATTATATTTTTATTTTTGGTGTATTATTTTTTTTATTTTTTTATAATATTTTTGCACATTTTTATTTTTTTTTTTTCCACTTTCACACAGTTTATACACTTTATTACTTTGTCCCACTCTGGGACTTTCACTTTTTTTTTTTCTGATCGCCTGCATGGCACAGGAATGAAGCACCATCCCTATGCCATGAAGGCTGTCAGAAGTGCACAGTGTGAAGATTGCTTGGAGATGCACTGCGCATGCCCAAGCAATCTTCCTGCTCTCTGGTGACCCGGATGTTGTCATGACGACATCGGGTCGTCATGGCAACACCCGGGAAGCCTTTGCAGACTGCGCTGGAAGCCGGAAGAGGAGGCGAGTATCGCCGATCACCTCCCCTTGCCCCCGCAATGCCGCGATCGACTTCGATCGCAGCATCGCGGGGGTTAATGTGCTGGGAGCGGTGCAGGACCGCTCCCTGCACATAGTACCGGGTGTCAGCTGTGACAATCAGCTGACACCCGGCGGCGATCGCGCCCGCACAGCCTGTGTGCGCGAGCGCGATCGCCATGACGTACTAATACGGGTCTGGCTCTAAAGTCCCAGGGCACAGACGCGTATTCGTACGTCAGATGTTATTAAGGGGTTAAATGAGAAGGTGTGTCCAAACTTTTGGTCTGTACTGTACACTGTAAAAACAATTCCCAATAGATGTGAGAATTATGTTTTTGTCTCCATTTGGATCCCCCCCCCCCCCATTTCCAGTACACTATGTGGGAACATGGATGGTGACATTCAAAAGTACAACTCGTCCGTCGAAAAAACAAGAACTTGTATGTCTGTGTGAACAGAAAAAAAAATGTTTTAAGACTATTTAAAGGGAATATGCCGTATCACCACCTGAGAGCAATATAATGTAGCCGCAGAACCCTAATCTCAGCAAGTTCTCTCCTATCCTATGAGAACATCACCACCAAGCAGAGCCAGAACGAGCTCCATAACTGTATCCCTTCACTTTTTTTTCTCTTTCGTGTCCCCAGGGTTACAGGTGGAGTTTATAAACCCCATATTTGAGTTTTCCCGCGGCATGAGGCAGATGCAGCTGGACGATGCAGAGTACGCCCTCCTCATAGCGATAAATATCTTCTCCGCCGACCGACCAAATGTGCAGAACCACCAGCTTGTGGAAACCCTACAGTTACCATACGTGGAAGCGCTGCATTCCTATACTCGTATCAAGCGACCTCAGGTGGGTACGGGCCTCCCACATACGGGAGAATATGATCTGACACTTCCTACAACTGCAGGACTCACGGCATTTCCGGTATCAGAAAAACGCTGTTCCCCCGGCTGCAGAGTTTTTTTTTTGTTCTTAAACTATGCTTTACTCCCTCTCTGCAGGCCCATCACCGCTGCTCCCGGTATCTGTTATTGTCTACAGTGCTGATGTAATGTCTACAGCGCTACATCAGCTCGTTGAGCTCAGCAGCTTTGTCTTAAGTTAACGGCGCAAGCTGCTTAGAACCGCTGAGTTGAGTGATTGGCTGCGGCGCTATCGACATTACATCAGTGCTACACACCTGGAGAAGTGGTGCCATGGTCAGGATAAGGTATTTTGGTGCCTTAAGCAGATAATATCATTTGGTTTCAGTTAAGGTGCCCAAGGTTTGGATATCCTAATGCAAAGCAAATAGACGCCCCACTGTAGATAAAGATATACGTGTTATGGTTTTTATGTCTGGCATGCAACAAACAGTTTTCAACAAAACTGATGGTCGTTCTCGTGCCATATTCATTTATGGATAGTGGTTCTGATAACTTATTCATGTACTGATGGTGGTTCTGCTGTAGTCTTCCTGTATTGATGGTGGTTGTGGTGACTTCACTTCATGTAGTGATGGTTGATCTGTTGCTGTATTCATATACTACTGATGGCACTGGTGATGTATTCATGTTGTGATAACGATTCTGGTGCTGTATTAATCACCAGAACCATCATAAATGCATGAATACGAAAACAAAATCATAATCCATACATAAATAGAACACCAGAGCCATCAATAGTACAGAAATACCACACCAGGACCATAATCAGTAAATTAAATAGGTCACCAGAACCACTATCAGTACATGAATATGGCACCAGAACTACCATCAGTAGATAAATGCAAAAACCACCTTCAGTATATGTAAAATGTAAGCAAAAAATGTGGTCATGATGCCCTGTTAAGGGGTAGGGGTCTGCTGCTGACACTGTTATAGGGGTAATATCCCCCATCCTGGTATATATGACCCCCTCCTTCTTGTTATATGTGGTCCTCATCCCCATCCTGATATGCATGGCACCCCAATCCACCATCCTGGTATGCATGGCACCTTCATCCTTCTTCCTGGTATGTATGGCACCTTCATCCTTCTTCCTGGTATGTATGGCACCTTCATCCCTCTTCCTGGTATTTATGGCACCTTCATTCCTCTTCCTGGTATGTATGGCACTCTTCATCCCTGTATGTATGGCCCCCCTCATCCTTCATCCCTGTATGTATAGCCCCCCTCATCCTTCATCCCTGTATGTATGGCCCCCCTCATCCTTCATCCCTGTATGTATGGCCCCCCTCATCCTTCATCCCTGTATGTATGGCCCCCCCTCATCCTTCGTCCCTGTATGTATGGCCCCCCCCCCATCCTTCGTCCCTGTATGTATGGCCCCCCCCCTCATCCTTCGTCCCTGTATGTATGGCCCCCTTCGTCCCTGTATGTATGGCCCCCTTCGTCCCTGTATGTATGGCCCCCCTCATGCCTCATCCCTGTATGTATGGCCCCCCTCATGCCTCATCCCTGTATGTATGACCCCCTCATGCCTCATCCCTGTATGTATGACCCCCCTCATGCCTCATCCCTGTATGTATGGCCCCCCTCATGCCTCATCCCTGTATGTATGGCCCCCCTCATGCCTCATCCCTGTATGTATGGCCCCCCTCATGCCTCATCCCTGTATGTATGGCCCCCCTCATGCCTCATCCCTGTATGTATGACCCCCCTCATGCCTCATCCCTGTATGTATGGCCCCCCTCATGCCTCATCCCTGTATGTATGGCCCCCCTCATGCCTCATCCCTGTATGTATGGCCCCCCTCATGCCTCATCCCTGTATGTATGGCCCCCCTCATGCCTCATCCCTGTATGTATGACCCCCCTCATGCCTCATCCCTGTATGTATGACCCCCCTCATGCCTCATCCCTGTATGTATGCTTGTAACGGGGCCCGGAGGTGGAACCTCTGAGCTGCAATACAAAGGGGAAGTCCTTGTAAGGAAGCGGGTGACTCCCAGGGAAGGCAAGCAAGTAGCCACAGCAAGTGACGGGGACAGTCTCTGGGTAAGCGGGCAGGTGGTCACGGCAAGTGACGGGGACAGTCTCTGGGTAGACAGGCAGGAGGTCACGGCAAGTGACGGCAGGATCTCCAGGCAGAAAGCAAGCAGGTGCTCCCAGGAGAGTGGGCAGACAGACGAGGCGGATACCTGACAGGTAACTGGCGGGCGCTCCCAGGTGAGCGGGCTGACAGACAAGGCAGGTGACAGGCAGATAACTGGCGGATAACAGGCTGGCCGGCAGGACGAGAAGTCAAGCTAGCAGCGGGACCTGAGGGCTGAAGCACAGGAATACACAGTGCAAACAACTTTGCTCGGGCGCCTCCATTTTGGAGGAGGTGCCTTATATATGGGAGATCCTCCGGCAATTGGCCGGGGACTCCTTAGGACGGCGCGCGCGGCCCCTTTGAGAGGGAGCGCGCGTGCGCCCTAAGCACAGTGCCTGGGAAGCAGCGCGCGCTGCCAGCAGCGCGGGAGGAGGACGCCGAGCACGGAGCAGAGAGGTGAGGGGAACGGCGTCTCTGCCTAGCAGGGGGCAGAGACGCCGATGCTACAGTACCCCCCCCCCTGTAGTCCCCCCCCCTTTCTTAGGCCAGAGAGAAATTTATCAAGGATGAGCGGGGCATGGATGTTCTCCCGGGGCTCCCATGTTCTCTCCTCAGGACCAAACCCCTTCCAATCCACTAGAAAAAAGGTCTTTCCTCTTACCCTCTTGATGGCCAGAATGCGCTCTACCTCAAACTCGTCTTCAGCGGAGACCGGAGCAGGAGGCGTACCTGTAGACTTGGAAAAAGAGTTAAGTACCACGGGTTTGAGGAGAGCTACATGGAAGGAGTTGGGGATCCGCAAGTTGGCCGGGAGTTTCAATTTATAGGCCAGCGGGTTGATTTGCTTGATAACTTCCAGTGGGCCGATGAACCGGGGCCCTAACTTGTAGGAAGGAATCTTGAGCCGGACATATTTGGACGAGAGCCAGACTTTATCTCCAGGACGGATCCAGACATCTTTTTCAGCCTGTTTCTTCATCCGCTCGGAGGACTGAAGAAGTGCGGATCTGGTACTCTCCCAAATGGAGGAGAATTTGCTAGCAAGAGACTCCGCGGCCGGGTTGTCCACGGAGGTGGAGACTGGAAACGGGATCCGGGGATTTTGACCGTAGACTGTAAAAAACGGGGATTTGGAAGAGGATTCACTCTCGTGATTATTATAGGAGAATTCGGCCCACGGTAAAAGATCCACCCAGTCGGAATGTTGGGCATTAACAAAGTGCCGGAGGTAACAGGTTAAAATTTGGTTGATCCGCTCTACTTGACCATTGGACTGTGGGTGATAAGCAGAAGAGAAGTCCAAGGTGACCCCCAGCAGTTTACACGTGGCTCTCCAGAAGCGAGAGGTGAACTGGACCCCTCGATCGGACACGATGTGGAGAGGAAGACCATGGAGACGGAAAATATGATGAATAAAGTCCTTAGCCAACTCCAGATGCAGACGGAAGACCCGGCAGGGGAATGAAGTGAGCCATCTTAGAGAAGCGGTCAGCGACCACCCAAATGACCGTACAACCAGCAGAGACAGGGAGATCCGTTATAAAGTCCATGGCTATATGCTGCCACGGGGCAGCAGGTACGGGAAGAGGCAGAAGGCGGCCGGCTGGCAGATGTCTAGGAACCTTGTTGCGAGCGCAGGACGCACAGGCCGAGACAAAGTCTATTACCTCCTTGCGCAGGGCATGCCACCAGTAATGCCGGGTAATAAGCTGGAGGGTCTTCTTTTGGCCAGCATGGCCGGCTAGCTTAGACGAATGTCCCCAGTGCAGAACCTTCTCACGATCAGGTACTGTCACGAACGTCTTACCGGGTGGAAGACGATTCAGATCCACGGGGGCCACCTGCATTACCTTGGTGGTGTCGATGATGTGCTTTGGCTCCTCCTCAAGATCGGAGGACAGAAAGGATCGGGACAAGGCATCGGCTTTGATATTTTTGTCTGCCGGTCGGAAATGAAAAATGAAATCAAAGCGGGCGAAGAACAAGGACCACCGGGCCTGGCACGGGTTAAGTCTTTGGGCACTCTGGAGGTAAGCCAAGTTTTTGTGGTCCATATAAATTATTACCGGATGAAGAGCACCCTCCAGCAAGTAACGCCACTCCTCCAGTGCCAACTTAACGGCTAACAATTCTCGGTCTCCTATAGAATAATTGCGCTCAGACGAGGAGAAGAGTTTGGAGAAGAAGCCGCAGGTTACCATTCTCCCGGATGACGACTTTTGGGTGAGTACCGCTCCGGCTCCGGAGGAGGAAGCATCTACTTCTAAGAAGAATTTGTTGCAGTCCGGACGGTGCAGCACAGAAGCGGAGGAGAAAGCTTGTTTCAAAGAAAGGAAGGACTCCTCTGCCTCCGGCGGCCATTCTTTGGGACTAGCGCCCTTACGGGTGAGCGCGGAGATAGGGGCAGTCCGGGAAGAGAAGTGCGGAATGAAGAGGCAGTAGTAGTTGGTGAAGCCCAGGAACCGCTGAATAGCCTTCAACCCCTCCGGTCGGGGCCACTTCAGGATGGCAGAAAGTTTCTCAGGATCCATTCGTAGGCCGGTCTGGGAGATGACGTAGCCCAGAAATGGAAGCGAGGTCTGCTTAAAGAGGCACTTCTCAAATTTTGCGTAGAGGTGGTTTTGCCTGAGCCTGAGCAGGACTTGACGAACGTCCCTCCGGTGTGTGGGAAGATCCGGAGAGAAGATCAAGATGTCGCCCAGGTACACCACCACGCAGGAGTAGAGAAGGTCACGGAAAATGTCATTGACCAACTCTTGAAAGACTGCGGGAGCATTACAGAGGCCGAAGGGCATTACGAGGTATTCATAGTGGCCGTCCCGGGTGTTGAATGCCGTCTTCCATTCATCCCCCCGACGAATACGGACCAGGTTATACGCCCCACGGAGATCCAGCTTGGTGAAGATTCTGGCACCCCTCAGACGGTCAAATAATTCAGGAATGAGCGGAAGGGGGTATTTATTCTTCACCGTGATCCGGTTAAGACCTCTATAGTCAATACAGGGACGGAGTGAACCATCCTTTTTTTTAACGAAGAAGAAGCCTGCTCCCGCCGGGGAGGTAGATTTCCGGATAAATCCCCGGGCCAGATTTTCCTCGATATATTCAGACATGGCCCGGGTCTCGGCAGCGGACAACTGGTAAATACGCCCATGGGGTGGAGTAGCGCCGGGTACCAGGTCGATTGGGCAATCGTATGGTCTATGAGGGGGTAATGTCTCTGCTTCTTTCTTATTGAAAACATCAGCATAAGACCAATAAGGGACCGGTAGGCCGGGTAGATTGGCTGGAGAAGGAGAGGGACGAGCAGGACGAACAGGAACTAAACAAGTCTTATGGCAGTCCTGCACCCAGCGTAGGACTTCTCCGGTCTGCCAATTCAGCACGGGTGCATGTCTCTGGAGCCAAGGTAGGCCTAACAAAAGGGCGTGAGAGAGTCCAGGTAGAACATGGAAGAAGATGCTCTCAGAGTGCAGCATTCCCACCTGCAGAGTTATGGGTTCGGTGAGGAGTTGGGTGGTTTGCGGTAAGAGGCCCCCATCCACGGAGGCGACAGATAAGGGTTCAGCCAGAGGTTTAGTGGGAATGCGGTATTTCTCTACCAGGGACTGAGAAATGAGATTTCCGGCAGCTCCACAATCAAGTTGAGCTAGTTCAAAGAAACGGTTCTCCCCGCAGATGATAGAGACCGACAGCATCAGAGATGGAGAGGGTTTACTCTTGTCTAGGACGACCTCTCTGAGCGATCCTAGACACAGGCGTTTCCCGGCCTCTCTGGGCAGGAACGGATCCTTACTGCCACTGTAGAAACGGCTCCTCTCGGCACAGCGTGACTCTTGACGGGTTTTGACCATCTTGGTCTGGTCGACCTGCATGGGCTCTGGCGAGTGCGCCCGGGGAGTTACAGATGAAGAGATGGGTCTCTGGAAAGTAGGAGCAAGGCGGGGAAACTTCCTCTCACGGGTGACCTCTTTGGTACGCTCCTGGAACCGGATGTCAATCCGGGTGGCAAGTGTCACCAAGTCATCCAGGGTGGTTGGAATGTCCCGACCGGCAGGTTCATCTTTAATCCGGCCTGATAGGCCCTCCCAGAAGACGGACACCAGGGCCTCGTTATCCCAGGCAAGCTCGGAAGCAAGGGTACGGAACCGTATGGCATATTGGCCCACGGTGAGACTCCCTTGGCGGAGGGGTAGCAGAGAGGAGACAGAAGAAGTGTTTCGTCCTGGTTCGTCGAAGACTTTCCGGAAAGCCGTGAGAAAGGCTGGCAAGTTGGACACCAGGGGGTCTCCTCTCTCCCATAGAGGATTTAGCCAGGCCAGTGCCTCCCCAGTGAGATGGGACATGATGAAGGCCACCTTGGCCCGGTCGGTGGTGAACTGGTGTGCCAAAAGTTCGAAGTGCAGGGTGCACTGGTTAATGAAGCCCCGTGCCAGGCCGGGGTCTCCACCAAAATGAGGCGGGGCGGAAAGGCGGGGACCGGGAAGGAATGCCATGGTATTGATGGGCAGCGACGCTGCCGGGGTAGTAGTTGTGCGAGTGGAAGCAGCTCCCGATGAGGCAGTCAGTGTGTCCAGGCGGGAGTTAACACTACGCAGGTGACTCAGGTTGGACTCCTGTTGGGACCTCTGACGGGATAGTTCATGGCATAGGTCCGAGAGTGAGGGAGCTTGGGTGCCACCGGGTTCCATGGCCCGAGCAAACTGTAACGGGGCCAGGAGGTGGAACCTCTGAGCTGCAATACAAAGGGGAAGTCCTTGTAAGGAAGCCGGTGACTCCCAGGGAAGGCAAGCAGGTAGCCACAGCAAGTGACGGGGACAGTCTCTGGGTAAGCGGGCAGGTGGTCACGGCAAGTGACGTCGACAGTCTCTGGGTAAACAGGCAGGTGGTCACGGCAAGTGACGGGGACAGTCTCTGGGTAGACAGGCAGGAGGTCACGGCAAGTGACGGCAGGATCTCCAGGCAGAAAGCAAGCAGGTGCTCCCAGGAGAGCAGGCAGACAGACGAGGCGGATACCTGACAGGTAACTGGCGGGCACTCCCAGGTGAGCAGGCTGACTGAGACAGCAGGTAACAGGCAGGTAACTGGTGGACGCTCCCAGGTGAGCAGTCTGACAGACGAGGCAGGTGACAGGTAGGTAACTGGTGGACGCTCCCAGGTGAGCGGTCTGACAGACAAGGCAGGTGACAGGCAGATAACTGGCGGATAACAGGCTGGCAGGCAGGACGAGAAGTCAGGCTAGCAGCGGGACCTGAGGGCTGAAGCACAGGAAGACACAGTGCAAACAACTTTGCTCGGGCGCCTCCATTTTGGAGGAGGTGCCTTATATATGGGAGATCCTCTGGCAATTGGCTGGGGACTCCTTAGAACGGCGCGTACGGCCCCTTTAAGAGAGAGGGAGCGCGCGTGCGCCCTAAGCACAGTGCCTGGGAAGCAGCGCGCGCTGCCAGCAGCGCGGGAGGAGGACGCCGAGCACGGAGCAGAGAGGTGAGGGGAACGGCGTCTCTGCCTAGCAGGGGGCTGAGACGCCGATGCTACAATGCTCATGCCTCATCCCTGTATGTATGCTCATGCCTCATCCCTGTATGTATGCTCATGCCTCATCCCTGTATGTATGCTCATGCCTCATCCCTGTATGTATGACCCCCCCCTCATGCCTCATCCCTGTATGTATGACCCGCCCCCTCATGCCTCATCCCTGTATTAATGGCCCCCCCTCATGCCTCATCCCTGTATGTATGGCCCCCCTCATGCCTCATCCCTGTATGTATGCTCATGCCTCATCCCTGTATGTATGCTCATGCCTCATCCCTGTATGTATGCTCATGCCTCATCCCTGTATGTATGCTCATGCCTCATCCCTGTATGTATGCTCATGCCTCATCCCTGTATGTATGCTCATGCCTCATCCCTGTATGTATGCTCATGCCTCATCCCTGTATGTATGCTCATGCCTCATCCCTGTATGTATGCTCATGCCTCATCCCTGTATGTATGCTCATGCCTCATCCCTGTATGTATGCTCATGCCTCATCCCTGTATGTATGCTCATGCCTCATCCCTGTATGTATGCTCATGCCTCATCCCTGTATGTATGCTCATGCCTCATCCCTGTATGTATGCTCATGCCTCATCCCTGTATGTATGCTCATGCCTCATCCCTGTATGTATGCTCATGCCTCATCCCTGTATGTATGCTCATGCCTCATCCCTGTATGTATGCTCATGCCTCATCCCTGTATGTATGCTCATGCCTCATCCCTGTATGTATGCTCATGCCTCATCCCTGTATGTATGCTCATGCCTCATCCCTGTATGTATGCTCATGCCTCATCCCTGTATGTATGCTCATGCCTCATCCCTGTATGTATGCTCATGCCTCATCCCTGTATGTATGCTCATGCCTCATCCCTGTATGTATGCTCATGCCTCATCCCTGTATGTATGCTCATGCCTCATCCCTGTATGTATGCTCATGCCTCATCCCTGTATGTATGCTCATGCCTCATCCCTGTATGTATGCTCATGCCTCATCCCTGTATGTATGCTCATGCCTCATCCCTGTATGTATGCTCATGCCTCATCCCTGTATGTATGACCCGCCCCCTCATGCCTCATCCCTGTATGTATGGCCCCCCTCATGCCTCATCCCTGTATGTATGGCCCCCCCCTCATGCCTCATCCCTGTATGTATGGCCCCCCCCTCATGCCTCATCCCTGTATGTATGGCCCCCCCCTCATGCCTCATCCCTGTATGTATGGCCCCCCCCTCATGCCTCATCCCTGTATGTATGGCCCCCCCTCATGCCTCATCCCTGTATGTATGGCCAACCCTCATGCCTCATCCCTGTAAGTATGGCCCCCCTCATCCAGGTATGCTTGGCACCCCCTGATCCCCGTCACGCTGCACCGAAAAAAAATAAACTTTCATACTCCCCTCCTCTCTCCTCCAGCACTGTGCCGGAACTGTGCTTGGGGATCAGTGACCATTCATTCTCCCTAATAGCACTCACACTTCCGCTGTAGCTCGGCTCCTGCTGCGCTCGGCTGTCAGCGTGCCCACTATTAAAGTGCATGAATATTCACCACACTCATGTCCATGGTTACATCCACTGATAAAGTAACAGTTAGTTAGCTAGCTGCTAGTGGTCGTAACCGTGGATACCTAAGGTCCTGTATTGCCTGCACGAGGTAGCTAGCATAGCGAATCAAAAATACTATACTACATTTCTAATTGGAGGTATCTGCTAATATTATTATTATTACACCTACTACATATTGATAGGATATTGGAGATTGGAATACCCCTTTAAGGAAAATTAATATTCACCGCTTCCCATGCCCCTAGCCATGGGGAGCAGTGAATATTCATTTTCTTTAGTAGCAGGCACAGTGTAGGCTGCAGCAGGGGGCTGCTGCCTCCTGTGCCCTGCTACTCAGCCGCTGTCGCTTCCCCCACATCTCACACCACCCACAGCCACAATATTTGTCGGACTATATAAGACGCACCCCCACTTTCCTCCAAAATTTTGGAGGTAAAAAGTGTGTCTTATAGTCTGAAAAATACGGTAAATATATCACCCGAACCACTATTAGTACATTAATGTGTCACTAGAACCTCCATCAGTACATTAATGCATCACCAAAACCATAATCGGTACATAACTACATCATGAGAACCACCATCAGTAAATACAACACCAAGACCATCATTAGTACTTGTATATGTCACCAGAACCACCATCAGTACATGACTACATCACGAAGCTTAGTACAGCAATCAATTGTAATGTCAACTCAGGCCCGTATACATTTGTATTTCATGAACCTACATGCCCAGTATTTTCCTTAAAGGGAACCTGTCATGTAAAATAACACTATCAACCTGCAGATATAGAGTTAATCTGGAGGTTAATAGTGTTGACACCCCTAGGACTGAATGCTGAACACTGCCTGGGGGGGGTAAAAGCGTAATTTCCTCCTGGCAGTGGGGCGAACAGTGCGGCTTCCGCATAATGTCCGAACGCTATTAGCTTGCAGATTAACCCCGCATCTGCAGATTAATAGTGTTCTTTTACATGATCTGTTCCCTTTAACAATGGTAAGGAGATGTTGGGAGATGTTATCAGACTCTGGACCATACAGGAACCGCAGTACTGATGAGACAGTCAGTATCCCACACAAACCTTTACATCCAAGTACCTCTTTTCTGAGTCGTTTCTTTCTTTTCATACACAGCTCGTCTCTGCAGACTTCCATCATTTTCCCGTCTTCTGCAGCACATCCCGACCTTGTGCCCTTAAAAATAAGAGCATTATTAAAATGTGCTATGCATCAAAATATCTGTCCATACTCTGTCTGTCTTAATGAGCTATAACCACCACACTCTGCCATTATCAGGTATAACCACCACATCGTCCACCCCTTTAAACTACGGCCTATACCTTAACTGTCCCCTCTTCACTAGTTTCCCTTACAATCTCTATATCTCCACACGGTCTCATTGCCTGGCTAGCCTCGCTCCACACTGTGTCTCCATTTCACCCTCCCCCCTCTTCACACTATGCCTTCATATTGCCCACCACCATGTCCTTTCCAAACTGTACTCCCTCCTCACACTGTCCTACTACACAATATGATGGTCACCACAGCTGCCCAATATACACTGTCCACCACAGCATCCCATACAGTATCATGGCCCCCCTGATACAGTAAAATGGCCATACAGCCCCTTATATACAGTATAATGACCCCCCCCACAGCACCCTACACAGTATATCCAGCACTGCGCCCCAGTATACCGCATGAGGTAAACCACAGCCCCCTATACAGTATGCTCACCACAGACCCTAATATAAGGTCTCCAACTGCCCCCAATCCAGTATGGTCACCACAGACAAAAGTATGTTCCCTATACAGTATGGTCACAATAGGCCCTTTTACAGTAGGATCTCTCCACAGGCCCCAGTATATTGTCCCCCTAAAGCCCCTCTTTTAATGTCCCCACAGCCAGGGTATAGCTTCCTCCACGTGAAATGAAGAGATCCTCATATATCATAGTTCCCGCAGGCATTCAGCCGTCATTTGTGCTGAATGCCTGAGGAAGGGTTGAATAAAGAACTTGGGGGGGGCCGTTAAACAAAAAAACAAAACCTGCAGCCGGGGTGAGAAAGAGGTATTCCGGTTTCAAAATCGCTTAAGTTTTTACAATATTTAAGAAGTGTTTTACCCCTCAGGACCTAAAGGTGGCAGTGTTGGTTTGAGATATTCCTTTTCTATTCATGCATGTATAAGTCCTGAGGTTCTTTTAATCCTATTCAGTCAATAATGAATTTTTCCAAGGTTTCAGAAGAGAGAACCAAAAGTACCAATCATATCATAACACTTGATTTTTTGGAGACCCTCAAAGAAAAAAGGCTGAGCTTCATAGGAGACCTACATTTACACTACATACTGCAAGACTTTGGTATAGCAACATATAGTATAAGTGATCGGACAATCGCTGGTTCAAGTCCCCTAACAGAACTTTCAGGTAAAACATGAGAGAATTCTAAGAGTGAAAAATAATTAAAAAAAAAATAAGGGAACTATAAAAGTAAATTCCAAAAAGAGGAAAAAAAATATGTCTACATACAATAAGAAGCGATCAAAAAGTTCTACCTACCCCAAAATACTATCAATAAAACCGTTGCCGCGCTGCACACAAAAACAACCCGCACACCGTCCGTTCGACCTAAAAACATAAGAGGCTTTTTGGTACCATGTAAAATCTTTCTCGTAGCCTTAGTTCCGAGTCTGAAATAATTAAAAAGAAACTTTTTTTTTTTTTTTAAATAAATAAATATTATTTATAGTTTTTTTTTCACTGCTTAAATAAAATGAAATCTATGCAAGTTTGGTCTCGTCGTAATCAGACTAACCTGAAGAATCATGCTGCCAGGTCATTTTTACCTCCTTATGGATGGCTTGAAAACAAAACCCCCTGTTTCGCATCAAGCTTCATCAGGGGTTTTCTTATATATTTACCTAAAATACCTTTTCATCTGATGTTGATCTTTTACTCTGTTTCCCCAGGATCACCTGATGTTTCCCCGCATGTTGATGAAGCTGGTCAGCCTCCGCACCCTCAGCAGCGTGCACTCGGAGCAGGTGTTTGCCCTCCGACTTCAGGACAAGAAACTGCCGCCTCTACTCTCCGAGATCTGGGACGTTCACGAGTAGAGGTTAAAAAGGACAAGTGCTTACCTGAGGTCGGAGAACCTCCTTATTGTGCTGAGCAATGGATGATACAGGCACTGCATATGGACCCAAATGCTAGACCTGCATCAGAGACCTTTCTGATGTCACCAGGGAAACTTTTCAACTAACCTCAAGGAAGTTTTCTTAACCCGAATGTCTTGGGACTGGTGGGACTATGAACAGCTGGCCGTATCGGTAGGAATGGATACGTCTCCTTTTCTTGAGGCCTCTACCATTCTTGTCTTGCCTGGGGCTGGTTTGGTTTAGGTGAACCTTAGATTGGTGAGAAGGTTAGAAATGGGTTTTTTTAACCCCTTTTCCCCCCCGGGATGATAACTTTTATAAAGTAACTCCCCTGCAAGACTCAGACTCTTCTGAGCCAGTCTTGTGCTTAGGTGTAAATGTACAGAGATACTTTTAGTTTTAGCCTTGTGAAGCAGTGACTGAGCCACTGGCCTTCGCACTAATCCTGCTGTTGTGGAACTTAGTATTTTTCTAATACCAGAGGCGGCGAAACGTTGTGCTATGAGGTCTGCACCCTCCTTAGTGCTATCGTGGTAGTGAATCAGGTATCACTATGTTCGGTTCTGCAACGCTTCGTAGATCGGGATACCCCCCTCCCCCATGCATCATTATCTTCCACCAGCTAGAAACTACTTAAGCCTTCCCTTCATCAGATCTTGCACTTACATGGACTTTTTTGCCATCTTAGTTTGCACTTACAATTTTTGTTATATTTTTTTTTTTTGGGCCTTTAAGCTGGATCAGAGTCGAGCCTATGTTATAGTCTGAGTTGATACGTTGGACTATTACTTTGATGCAATGAAAAAAATTACATTTTGCCCACTCCTATAGCACATTAAAAAAGAACATGGTATAGCATGTTCCTCGCCTCCCTTAAAAGGGTTAAAAACTTTGCAATTACTTCTTATTAAAAATAGGACAATTTATTTTTCCTTTGCTCCTGGCCTACGTTACTGGCAACCTCAAGAAGTGCAGCACTTAAAAGATCTTTGCTTTGGAACTTGCAAGCACTACCCTGCCTCTGCTTGCAACAAGGAAGAGATACTTATCAGGAGCACATCGCTCCTCAGCAAGCAGGAGGCAGGGGAGCGGCGTGCTCCTGAAGAAGGAGCACACTGTTTTTAAAGCAGCAGCTTTATTTCTACTACATTTCGACAATCAGTCTTAGTTTTAGCACCTAGATGGATGGGGGCTAGAAGTAACCAGTCGCAATACAATAGCTCGTCCTTTACCCACAGACATTGAAATGCTAATGTTAGTGTCTCCCGTATATATTCTACTCAAAATGAACATTAATTTTCATGCCTGATATGGCTTGGGACTGAGCCTTCCCCATAAATAGGCTTAATTATGTCTTCTTAATTATGTTTTTGGGTTACGTGACCCATAGACGGCCATGGAGTATGATGGGCATCATATTCCTGGAAGACTAATTGTCTCTGGAATTAATGCTCGCCTCGTCATCTGTAGAAAACTACAGAACATCATCCCATCTGCCATTTTATTTAATTTTTTTTTTTTTTTTTTTTTAAGAAAGCACTACTGTGACTTAAAAGGTTTCCTGTTCTTCAGATGTGATCCGATGCCGTCCCTTTAAGTAATAGCACGGCAAGCACAAGGGCATAGCACCTGTCATTACTACTGACAAGTCTGATTTAGTAAATACTCTCATTCCCCCATTAAATTACAAGGCTGGAGCATTTTTTTTATTTTTTTTTATTGACATTCCTCTGTTATTCCTCCTGGAAATGAATGGAAAAAATTAATAACATGATCAGTAGGGTGCGTCCCTACACAGTCTGTGACTGGACGATATTGGATTGTGTATGGACACCCAGTTTTTACTGCATGCATTTCCAGGAGGAATAACAGAGGAGTTTTAAGAAAAACGAATGGACCGAAATTGATTATTTTATGGGAAATAAATGTTTGGACTTAAAGGAGTATTCCCATCTCCAAAATACTAACCAATATGTAGTAGGAGTAAAAATATTAGCAAATATCTCCAATTAGAAATGTAGTATAGTTCTTCTGGTTAGCTATGTCGCTTACCCCATGTGCAGAGCATTGCAGTAGCTTGGGTATCCATGGTTACAACCACTCATATAGTGAGTTAGTTGTCGGAGCCATGGATACTTAATCTACCGCAGTACCCTACACATGGGGTGAGAGACATAGCGAATCAGAAGAACTATGCTGCATTTCTAATTGTAGGTATTTGCTAATATTATAATTATTACACCTACTACATATCTTGGGGATGGGAATACTTCGTTAAACAAATAAAAATCCTTTTTTAGTTTACAAAGCCAAATAGCCCTTAAGGACTTGCCAAAATGTCTGACTTTACAGAAATATACAGTATATATTTGTATGTATATTATGATCTTTAGTCCCGGGCGGATTTCCACATCTTATTTTTGCTTGGAGGTTTCTAGGCCGACAATCCAGCTTTGCTTCATTATTAATCTTGGTTTCCCCATTAAAAGCAAAATATACATAAACCTCCAGGGATGGGGATGCTGCAATATTTGAAGGATAAAAGCCTTGAAAACTGCAATGTGTGATTGGGTGTTAATACATGCCTGCTCACATAGTCTCTGGCCACTACTGTACAAACTGTCCCAAAATCCCACTGTGCTTCCCAGGACCACCTGCATAATACTTAATTTATTCATAAGGAAAATCCAGGTTCTTTCCAAGTTTTAAAGGGATTTTTCTCATCTTCATGAAGAAGTATTGTCAGATATAGAGCTTGTAAATACAAGCAAGTTGGCAATTTACTTCTTCTTAAAATTTTCATTCATTCTTGAGATATTAACATTTTTGTTTTTGTTTACAGCACGTTGCCTAGGAGACCAACCAAGTCGGTCTCCTAGGCAACGTACTGTAAACAAAAGAAAAGTGTTAATATCTCAAGAACGAATTATAATTTTAAGAAGTTGTAAATTGCAAAAGTGCTTGTTTTTTTACACACTATCCGACAATATGCATTTATGAGATGGGGAAAAATCCCTTTAAAACTGCAGAAATGCATTTTAGTGTCTCTTACGCCTGCAATATCCTTTTGGAGGAGCAAGTTTGACTCAGTTGAGGGGTCAGGTTATTGCTTTTATATTTTGACCCTCTACAACTGGTGCCTGTGGGAAGCCCGATACATTCATTTTTTTTTTTTTCTTATAGAAATACACAATGCTGACATCCAAACTAACATTAGAAGGAAGCACCATTACTGGTGACTTATGCGTCACTTTAATGATTCTAATTTTCATCTTTTTTTATTTTTCTTATTTTATTTGCATTCTGAAGGGTGGCGTTATTCAGTAGTGATAGCATCTATCTGATCTATCCATACAGAAAGAAATCCTTAATTAATTCTTACCTACAAAACTTAAGAATTGGATACAGGTTCCTCAAACGCTCTCAATACCAGTTTGACCCTTTTAACTGCTTTTTAACATAATTTTTGCTTTACATTTGAGAACATGAAACATTGGTTGTTTCCCCTCTTAAATGGACTGTTCAAAATAAAGTGAAATCATGTTGACATATATTATGTTTTATTTCCTTGATGCCAACCGGAAAAGGTTTTCATGCTACTTAAAGGAGTTGTCTGCTCTGCACAATCTTTCTAGAGAGTATTCTTTATAAATTTGGATTGTTTTAGGCAGCAAAGAAATCAATTTTCAAAATCTTCACTTTGATGTATGGAACAGTCACAGAAATTCATGGAAATAGTAATTGAGCTGCAGTACTGGGAGTGGCCACTAAACAGAATATGGAGCTGTCAGTGATCAGATGGAACTTGCAGTAAGTGTTCCATTGCCCTGCAGCACTCCCGCAGGAGAAATAAAGTATTACACCTTTGTTATTATAATATATTTTTTGTGGGACGAGTTGTAGTTTTGCATGGCACCTTTCGTTTTACCAATTCAATGTATTGGAAAAAGAGAAAAAAAATTCTAAATGCGGTGAAATTTGCTTTAAAAAAAGAAGAAAAAAACTCCCAAAAACTGTGAAATTGCATTTAAGGTATTTGTTGCTTTGTGATTCTCCAAGTCAGTAAGATTAGAGATACCAAACTTTGTCTATATATATATATATATTTTTTATTAAAGTGCTGAGAAAAAGTTTGGAAATTTGTGGGAAAAAAATTTGATTGCCGCCAATTTACGAGTCCTGTATAGTTTTATTTTTCGGTTGATGAAGCTGTATTAGGGCCTATGTTTTTATTGATAGCATTTTGGGGTGGATATGACGTTTTGATCGTTGTTTTTTTTTTTTGCAGAGTTATGGCAACCAAAAAGTCTTTTTCATTATAGTATTTTTTTTCTAGGTTTCATATATACTTTTATGGATGTGGAGATACTAAACATGATTGAGGGTTTTTTTTTTATTTACTTTTAGATTTTTTATTTTTTTTTTGTGAGATTTCTTCGAGGTCTTGAACCTGCAGTCGTCTGATCACTTATACTATATGCTGCAATAAAAAAATCATGGGTCTCCTATTGGTATTTGCACACAAATGTCTTTTTCAGGCGGATTCCACTCTGATAACCACAAGAAAGCTAAAAAAAAAAAAAATTGCACATGTGCATTTCTATGTTAAAAAAACAAAAAAAAAAAACACTTACTGACCCTTTTTTCCTAAAGGAAAAACTCAACAGGTTTGCCCACTTGAAATAGACAGTGTGCACATACCCTATGACTCCAAAGCACAGCCTGGACTTCATAGGAGCAACCAATTATACTAAACAGATAATAATGATCATTTTCATATGTAGATTGAAACAGTCATTAACAGAAACAGCTGTGTAGGAGGCTTAAAACTGGGTGAGGAACAGACAAGCTCTGCTACAAAGGTGAGGTTGTGGAAGACAGTTTCATGTCACAGGCCATACACCATAGCATGCGTAAGGACAGCAACAAGACACAAGGTAGTTATACTGCATCCGTAAGGTCTTTCCCAGACAAAGATTTCAAATCTGGCTGGGGTTTCAAGATGTGCTGTTCAAGTTTTTGTTTTGTTTTTTTTGGAGAAGCACCAACAAATGGACAACATTGAAGGCCGTATACTTAGTGGTCCGGAATGGAAACTTAGTGCAGCAGATGAAAGACATATCATGCTTGCTTCCCTTTGAAATCGGCAGATGTCCAGCAGTGCCATCAGCTCAAAACTATAATACTATATGCAAATATATTTGAAAGGGTGGAACGAAATCCCGGTTTTATCTAGGGAGTGGCAAATTTGATCAAGAATATTTTATGGTTTGAGTTATTTTGCCTTTTTGGTTTATCACTTTCTATTTTATTAAGGCAAGAGTTTCTATCACCAGATTTCACAATACAAACTGTATACATTGCTAAATAGACCTGATGAGGCTGGTGTATTTACTTTGAAAAAATCAATGTAAGAATGGCTTAATAATCCTATTAATAAAATGAGCACTTTAATGTGTCCAGCCATATAGTGAGAGAGGGTTCATGAATCCAAGTGTATTCAGTGTCCTGCTGGTTGCAGCTTGTACTGAGCAGGGTGAGATCTCAGCAGCAGAAGGGAGGAGGGACACTGAAGCTCTTTAAATCAGGCTGGAGACTGAGTTTGGCTGTCACAGGATTGTGCAGCGATTCCCATATGGATTTTTCTTATATACAAGTACACCATTCTCATCAGGTCTTATAATATATATATATATATATATATATATATATATATATATATATATATATATATATATATATATATATATATATATATATATATATATATATATATATATATACAAAACAAGGTTCAGTAACTGATCTGACTGGTGGTTTTCGTGGCTTAGATACAGAAGCAGAAGAAAACATTCAATATAAATTATTTTATCCCTTTAAATCCCTTCTCACTACAGGTTTAAGAGTCCAGTGGGTGGAACAAGTAACTGGAATTATGCATACTCCGCCCACTGGACTCCATCCTGGAATAAGCAGGGATTAAAATGAATAAATTACAAGTTGTACTGAATCTTCTGCTCAATAACCTGCTGCTCCCATATCAGACTAGATGTACGGGACAGTGTTACTTTGGGTGTTTTATCAGTGGTGCAGGTAAAGAATAGGGGATGGCTACATTGGGTTGGACCGCCCCCATAATTGCAGTTTGGAGAAGGTAAGCACTACACCTACGGCAGATGTTGGCCCGATCAGGGTCTTTTTTTTTTAGTATTTTTTTTACTGCCATTCTAGGGTGAAAAATTGTTATAAAAAAATGTTCTAAAAAAAAAAGTTTCAACTTTGTCCGCTACACTAACTTTGGTTTTAATTGTCTGGGACTCTTTAACGCACTTGTGGTGTTTTTCGTGTGAAAATAAAAGAAAAGCCAACATGTCTGATAGCTGAACAATTGAAGCATATTACGTGACATTTCCCTAAGAGAGGGTTTACCTCCCACACACATTTGGGACTTACCCAGATTATCTGTATTTGTACTTCCCCTTTAACCCGTCTCAATTGTGACAGTGCTGAGAGATCATAAAACGTAGAATCGGGGGCGCTGCTAACCGATATGTCTGCGCAGAAGATATTATTTGTGTTCCTGGTTGATATAAAGGAATCCTGTGCCAGATCTGCAGATGGTGGTGACATCTCCACAATTTGGTTTGGTGCTGGAATTCCCCCGACGTGGGATTAATTAGGTTACTAGTGAAAATCATTTTACTTTGTATTACTCTCCCATCAATGAATTTAATAGGTATATTAGTTTTCGTTCTCATAGGGCCGTTATGGTGTGACCCTCACCTACATCAAAACTTGGTATTATTTGGTGCCTCTATTCTGCCACTTATCTTTTTAAATATCATTTTTGCAGTTAAAAATAAGATATATTTATCTCCAGCATTGTTGGTGCCGGGTCTCCCGGGGCTCGAGTGATGTATCAATCAGCGCTCGCTAATGGGCTGATGCGCTCATGCTCCTTCAGACGTCCGAAATAAGTGAAAACTGCAGCCCATTAGTGGCTGCTAATCATAACAATATCATGGGAGACCCGGTACCAACAATGCTGGAAAGGTGCTGAAGCAAGAGGTATCTGGTTTTTTTTTGGTTTTTCTTTTACAGTGGGGAATATTGTATATATATTATTGTCCAAGTAGTGGACAACCCCTGTATTATTTAGTCATGCATGTATACCTAGCGGTTACACTAATGGGTGAGCCGCCTCCAGCACTATAAATGACTGCATTTTTTATTTTTTTTTACAGTTTAATCAAAACTGCACAGTGCTTTACAGCGATTTGCCACGGTTTTGTGATCCTGGGCTCAGCGATTCATTTTTACAAAACTTGTAAAATAAGTGGCCAAAAAATGTGGTAGAACTGCTTCTGGCTGTGATTATAAAAATCTCATGTAAATGATACACTTAGAGTACAACCACTCAGTTCATACAGGGGACTATGGGACCCCCGATTATCATATTTAGTATTAATTTTTTTGGTCTTTGTAAGGGGGGGGGGGGGCAGTGCTCACAGGATCCTCAGGGGCGTGTCTTTAGACTACTCTGCATTTTTTACCTGGTTAGCCACACCCCCTTTTTTAAAGAGTATCAAAATTTGCATTAGCCATATAAGGCCCATTTCCGTGGTGGACCTTTTTATGGTTTATTTCATGAGGGGGTGTGGCTTAGCAGCAAACGGGTGTGGTTTAAAATTCAACGTAAGCCAAACAAGAGTTGATACAGTGTTAGAGAAAAATATCTTAAAATGCTCCATGATTATCCTCCAGAATGAGTCGCTATGATAAATTTGGTGTGTTTTCAGACCTGTCTTTATATGGGCAGGATTAGCAAAAATTCCTTGTATACTGAGGTATAAGGCAGTATTGCTTCTCTAGGTGAGATTATCTCCATCAGAGGTCACTCATCCAGCCATCCAGTTTTCCTGCTTTGTACTGATGAGGGGCAAAACCCCTAAACATGTGTCTGGAAATAAAGGGTCTGGGCTGGCTGTAAATCCTAAGTCATGCGTCAAGTAGTTGATGTTACTTTTAGATTTTTATACCTCCAATAGGTGGCGCTAGATTCCTGTTCTTTTCCTCGGTGGAGATGCTTTTTGCTCACGTACATTGGTGCTTATCATGTCACCATATATTTATTACAGAAGAATTACATATCTCAGAAACTGGCAAATACAATGGGGTATTTCCTGCACTGGTCATTTCTGTTGGATGCTCTTTGAGTCCAAATGGAGAATAAATAAAGGCAGGGCTCATGTCTGGGTATATGACTATTTTATATTGTCTGGTGTGTTAGTTATCTTGTATGGGAGATTTAGCTTTACCAGATATGTGACCATCTGCACCAAGAGCTTCCATTGTACTAATGATATTTGCATAAAAACTGCTTTTATAGGCAGGAAGAACGATGAACAGAAACATACAGCTGCAATCATAAGTTTTATTTATAAGTCACTATATCACAATTCCAATTTTCAGAAACGTAGATATTCCAAACTGACTGGGCTTGGAAATTTTCAGAAAATGCACTTAAGGCTGTAGAATCTTCTAATTGACCTCGTGCAACCATTGTACTGTTAAGAAAGGAGACACGGTCTGTCTCCAAACACCATGGGAGATCGTAACCATCATACTGTTCAGGAATGAGATATAGTCCATCTCCAAATTCCATGGGTGCTTGGAACCATCATACTGGTCAAGAAGGAGACATAGTCCATCTCCAAACACCATGGGTGCTTGGAACTATCATACTGGTCAAGAAGGAGACATAGTCCATCTCCAAACACCGGGGGTGCCAGCAACCATCATACTGGTCAAGAAGGAGACACAGTCCATCTCCAAACACCATGGGTGCTTGGAACTATCATACTGGTCAAGAAGGAGACATAGTCCATCTCCAAACACCGGGGGTGCCAGCAACCATCATACTGGTCAAGAAGGAGACACAGTCTATCTCCAAATTCCATGGGTGCTTGGAACCATCATACTGGTCAAGAAGGAGACATAGTCCATCTCCAAACACCATGGGTGCTTGGAACTATCATACTGGTCAAGAAGGAGACATAGTCCATCTCCAAACACCATGGGTGCCAGCAACCAGCATACTGGTCAAGAAGGAGACAGTCCGTCTCCAAATACCTTGGGTGCTTGGAACCATCATACCGGTCAAAAAGGAGACACAATCCGTTTCCAAACACCATGGGAGCTCGCAACCATCATACTGTTCCAGAAGTAGACATATTCCGTCTTCAAACACTATGGGAGCTCGCAACCATCATACTGTTCAGGAAGGAGCTATAGTCCATCTCCAAACACCATGGGAACTTGCAACCATTATACTGTTCAGGGAGGAGACACAGTCCATCTCCAAACACCATGGAAACTTGCAACCATCATACTGTTCTGGAAAGAAACAGTCCATCTCCAAACACTATTGGTACTTTTAAGCATCATACTGTTCAGGAAGGAGACCTCCAAACACCAGGGGTGCATGCAACCATCATACTGTTCAGGGAGGAGGCATATTCCATCTCCAAACACCATGGGTGCTTACAACCATCATATTGTTCTGGAAAGAGACAGTCCTTCTTCAAGAACCTTGGGAAATTGCAACCATCACACTGTTCAGGAAGGAGACACATTCCATCTCCAAACACCAAGCGAGCCGTTTAAAATGTTTAGGAAGGAGACACATACAGTCTCCAAACACCATGGGAGCTCACATCCATTACACTGTTCAGGGAGGAGACACATTCTGTCTAAAAACACCATGGGAGCGTGCAACCATATTGTTACCGGAAGGAAACACATTCTGTCTCCAAACACTATGGGAGCTCACAACCATCAATACTGTTCAGGGAGGAGACACATTCTGTCGAAAAACACCATGGAAGCTCACAACCATCATGCTGATCAGGAAGGAGACACATTCCATCTCCAAACACCATGGGTGCTCACAACCATCATGCTTTTCAGGAAGGAGACACATTCCATCTCCAAACACCATGGGTGCTCACAACCATCATGCTTTTCAGGAAGGAGACACATTCCATCTCCAAACACCATGGGTGCTCACAACCATCATGCTTTTCAGGAAGGAGACACATTCCATCTCCAAACACCATGGGTGCTTGCGACAATCATGCTGGTCAGGAAGGAGACCTATTCTGTCACCAAACACCATGTTGGCTCACAACCATAATACTGTTCAGTAAGGGCAGCATTTTATTGTCTCTATTACTAAACTTTACCATGATTAAGTAATGGTTTGAACGGAAAAGACACATATTGGACATATTCTAATTATACATCTACGGTTAATACGTGGAAATTCACAATGAGAAGCGAAACAAATGTAAAAAAGAAAAAAAGGATTGCAACATTTAAAGCCTGGAGAATACTTTTGCTGGAAATTTACATATAGTGATGAAATGTAACGGCTCAGTCTTCCTTTACTAAAATCATTAATTTGGCCTCTCGTTTTTCCATGGGGCTCTTTTGCAATTGTTGTAGCCCATCATGGTCATATATGCCGATCAATTCAGACAATCCGTGATAAAAGTAGCAGTCCCAACTGGTCCCTGGTGCCTTAAGAGTACCAAAGGTCATTGTGGTATTTGGGAAGGGTAGTGGGGGGCTATGATTCAGGTCTAGGGAGATGATGTCATTGATCCACTCTGGGCAACCAGCAAAAACCAGACTAGGAGCACAGGAGAGGGCAGCGGACCCAGGAGAAGAGAGCGGAACCTGAGATATCAAGGACAGGTGCGTAATAATACTTGATGTAAAGACTAATTCTCGTTGAATACATGGGGGGGGGGGGTCTCAGCAATGTGGGTATAGGTGCTGCCACTAGGAGGCTGACCGTTGGTAGAAAAAAATATCTACCTCTGTCTGGCGGCCTTTACCCTCTTCTCGGACACAAGGCAGCTCGGTTTCGTGGAAAAAGCAAAAAGGCAAACAAAAAAAAAAGTATCAAACTAGCAACCAGGAACTAACAAGACCTGACCCCAGGGAAGAAAACAATTCCTAAAGGCATCCAGAACTGACCCCAAGAGGTAAGAATATAAATCTAGATGGGATTTGGGTCCCCCATTGTATTTGAAGAAAAAATAATTTTATGGTAAGTACAAAATTTCAATTTTCTAAATAACATTTCAGGACATAGTACCATGGGATGTCCTAAAGTAGTCCCGACAAGGGGATAAGAGAAAAAGTTGACCATGCTGACCGCCTAGCTTACAGTGGTTTGCAGGACCATCAGCAGAGGCCATGGAAGAATGTTTGTAGGCTTGAACCAAGCCTCGGTGGCAGTCTTGTAGAACTGGGGAATAGAAACCTGATCACCCAGGAGACCCCAACCGATCTCATTGAATAAGCTGTAACCCCAGAGAGAGGAGCTTTACCTGAAGCCTTTCACAATTTGCAGACTGAAGCCATTTGGAAATGGTTGCATTGGAAGCTGACGCTTCATTGAGGGATCATGCAAAAAGATTTGAAACTATAAGTATATTGTAATGACCCTAACACAAAAACAGCCGATGCAGAGAATGCTCCCGGGGAAGAAGAAGGGCAGAAAGAAATCTAAACAATGACCTCACTGAGATGAACGAAAGAAACTAACTTCAGGAGAAAGTACGGCATAGGGTATAAAACAATCTCGTCCTGATAGCGAATAAGGAAAGTGGACTCGTAGCTAGCTCAGAAACTCTACAACTGGAAATGATGGTGACCATAAAGGTTACTTTCCAAGGAAAGAACCCCGGAGAGATGCCCCAGAGAGGAACAAAAGACAAATCTTGAAGCGTTGACAGAACTAAGTTGAGATTCCGAGATTTAACATGACACTTGTAAGGAGATGCACGGTACACTACCCCCTGAAGGATTGTCTTACCTGCTAGCGAAATGTGTCTACAGAAGATCAAAGTTTGCGGATGGAGCATGGAAAGGGCAGAAACCTGTTGCTTAAGGGTGGGAAGGCTGAATGCTAATCCAAACTGGACTGGAGAACTCCAAGTGATGAAAGCTCCTTTGTTCACACCATGAATTATAAGACTTCCAAGCATGGTGGTAACCCTTGGTAGACTGATCTCCTGTCAGTCTACATTCTACAAAGAGGAGGGTGGAGAAATTTCTTGGATGCAAGATCAGCCACCCATGATCTGAACTAGTTGTTTTCCTTGGCTATAAGATGTGCAGACTTGAGAGAAGCTTTCTACAGAACTTTTGAGGCTCTAGATCATTGTTCCCGAACTCCTGTCCTCAAGTGCCACCAACAGATCATGTTTTCAGGATTTCCTTAGTATTGCCCAGGTGATGGAATTATTATTGCCCATGAAGGTGATGTAATTATCACCTGTGCAATAATAAGGAAATCCTGAAAACATGATCTGGTGGTGGCGCTTGAGGACTGGAGTTGTTGATCCCCTGCTCTAGATGTAAGGCCATGATGCAACTACTTGGACCAGACGGTACAGGACAAAGTGAGGGTCTTGCCACTAGAAAAGTCAATCTTTTTATCAAATGGTTCACTGAGGGAAGCTGCACAGAATAAAAGCAAAGTGGTGGACTTAGAGAGGCGAGAGACCTTTGGGTCTACAGAGGGAGGAGTGGCCACATGGCTAACAAAAAGGACTTCATAACTAAATCTGGAACGAAATCCACGGATTTTTGTGCTGTGTGTAAACTAACCCAAGACGTGCAAATTCTCAAAGGCTTGTTTCGAATGCTCTACACAACCTGTCGAATGGTGGATCTGAATAAAACAAGACCAAGCCTGCGTAAATTTCTAGAAGTAGACCGTATCCGGCTGTATGCCGGAATACCTGGTAGATGAGACTATAACAGATTTTTTTTTTGATTTATTGCAGTAATAATTTGAGGGGAAAGACACTGTTATCTCTGGACACCTATGTAAATTCCCAGTCAATGCTGATGGGGAGCACAACTGTGTACAAACGAACATACCACCCTATCTCGTCACCGAGCCGCATACACTAGTGCCATATCTACATAATTTACTGCTTCTTCTCAGGGCATAGTAAAACTTTGTGCTACAAGAACAAGCACGTACATGGAATATACGCAGATTAGCGAGGGGGATTAAAGCCCCCCCATACACATTAGGCATGAAAAACACAATTTTGTGATACTCTGTTGGGAGATGTATATGCTATATGTGAATTGTAGCCTAACCACAGGATAGGTGACAAATGTTTGATTATTGGGACCTTCCCACTAATCACAGTGCCCCCTGTATGCGTGGAGGGGTAGTGCGCATCCACTCGATTCACTAGTTTGTGGCTACTCCATTCTCACAGGGAAACCAAGACCCACATTCTGTGATCAGTGAGGACCCCCGTTTTAACCAAACTCAAGAAAAAGTGCTAGTGGAGGCATCTGATCTTTCTTTGGCGTCAGCAGCTCCTCTCCTCTTCCCTGACTTTCCCTCCTGCCCGTTCTCCCCGTTACTGCCTGATTTGCATATATAATTACGGTACTTTTATAAGGCACAATCAAATCTTTCTGCTTTTTGTTATCATTTCTATCCTACGTCACTTTTTTTTCGATGCCGTGGTAAGAAAAGAGGAACTTCCAGCAACTTTCTGAACTTATTTCCTGCTCATTAATAAAAAAAAAAAAATTAACCTTATCTGCATGTGGCCCCCATTGCATTATTGGATGAGACCGCCCCCTGCCCCGGTATAGGTAAGATAACAGGCCCCTTAATGTACACATTGGCATCAGTAAAATCTACAAGCCCCCAACTCATCTCGATCAATAGGAAAAAAAAAAAAGTTGTGGGTCTTTGAATGACGCAACACAACTATTTTTTTTTTCAAAGTTTTTATTGTGCAAATATAGTAAAACATAAAAAAAACTATAAAATTCTGAGATCTCCATAATTGTACTGACATAAAGATAAGCCACAAAGGGAACGCAGTCTAATAAGGGGGAGACCACGTGGAGCCAGCTCTGCTGGGTGGTCTCACCCAAAGGGTTAATACAGGCCCCAGTCCAGACCCTTCATTAAAAGAGACCCCTCCCCCCCATCATAAAGACTCCAGGACAATCTCCCCCATTAATACAGATGTCAGACCAGACCCCTCCGTTTTTAAAACGCCGTTTTACGTGTTTGATTTATTCCTCGGAGTAGGCCAGAGAAATGGTTAAACACCGACGCATTGCTTTTTGACAAATTGTGTTGCCAGTATTTTTTAACAAAGAAGTCAGACCAGACCCCCCCCCCACCCCCGTTCATACACACACCAGGACATGATCCTCCGTTCATACCCATTAATACAGACCCTAGACCAGACTGCCCATTCTTGCAAACCCCAGACCAGACCCCCTGTTCATACAGACCCCAGACCATACCCCCCGTTCATACAGACTCCAGACAAGACCTCTGATTAATGGACTCCCCCATTAATACAGATGTCAGATCAGATCCCCTAGTTCTTACAAACACCAGACCCCCATTAAGACAGACGTCAGACCAGACCCCCCAGTTCATACAGACCCCAGACCAGCACCCTCATTAATACAGACCCCCTATTAATACAGACTCCTTTTCTAATACAGACATCAGACCATACCCTACATTAATACAGACCCCATACCAGACCCCCAGGTTCATACAGACCCCAGACCAGACCCCCCAATAATAGACCCCCCCCTTCATATAGACCCCAGACCAGACCCCTCATTAATACAGACCCCAGCTCACACCCCCAAGCTCATAGACCCCCCAATAATACAGACCCTAAACTAGATAGCCATTCATAGACTGCCCAATAATACAGACCCCAGACCAGACCCCCCAATAATACAGACCCCCCCCCCATTCATAGACACCCAGACGAGACCCCCATTAATACAGACTCCCCCATTAATAGAGACATCAGACCAGAACAGCGCCCTCATTATTAGAGACCCGAGTTCATACAGACCCCCAGAGCTGATCCCTCGCCCCCTCCCTCCTGATTTGCCTCCACAGGTAATGGCTGGACACTGTGAAGACCTCCAGGAACAAGAGAGATGACTACAATGTACAGACTGCCCCATGTCTGGGAGATTTCCTTCAGTTTCTGATAGTTTGCTCTTTTTCTAGACCTCTCCAGATTACATGTTGGGAGTTGTAGTTTTGCAAAGCTGGAGAGACAAAAGGACAAACTACAGACTGAGACCACCCATTTAGTGACTAGCCAAAATGTACACTGTCCCCCCTGACATATCTCCACCCGCACCACAAGACTTGAGGATGTCAGGGCATGCTGGGAGTTGTAGTTGCTGCCCTCGATTCTCACACCTATAACATATAATAATAGCGCGTCACACTCCTCTTGTGCGCCAACACCTCTCTACCGCCAGGGGGAGCTGTGCGGAACACAACACATCAGCACTGCCCGCCACACACAACATGGCGTAATGTTATCTGCGTGCGCAGCGTCGTTGGTTGCCACACACAATATGGCCACAAACCGCTCCCATCCGAAAAGGACCTATCAGCCTCCTGCGTCCATGACAACGACGACAGGTTGGGGGAGGGGTCGAGTGCAGGAAGAGAAGACTTTGGCGGGAGAGTGGGAACGTTTTGCTGGAGGGGAAGTGAGTACAGAGTGTGGATGTCCTGCGTGCGCGGTTGCCGATCGCTGTACGGCTGTCGTTATACCGAGTGTGTGCTCCAACATAGGGCGGTACTGTGCCGGGTATGATAGGGGGTCTCATTCAGCCTGGCATTATAATAACGTGGTATGGTGGGAGATAATAGGCTGTAATAAGCCTGGCACTATAGAGGATAGTGGCACAATATGATGGCCCCACTAATCCCCCAAATACAGTATGATACCCCACCTCAGTATGATGGCCCTACTAATCCCCCAAATACAGTATGATGCCACCTACACAGTATGATGGCCCCACTAATCCCCCAAATACAGTATGATGCCCCACCAAACACAGTATGATGGTCCTACTAATCCCCCAAATACAGTATGATGCCCCACCAAACAGTATGATGGCCCTACTAATCCCCCAAATGCAGTATGATGGCCCTACTAATCCCCCAAATACAGTATGATGCCCCACCAAACACAGTATGATGGCCCTACTAATCCCCCAAATGCAGTATAATGGCCCTACTAATCCCCCAAATGCAGTATGATACCCCACCTCAGTATGATGGCCCTACTAATCCCCCAAATACAGTATGATGCCACCTACACAGTATGATGGCCCCACTAATCCCCCAAATACAGTATGATGCCCCACCAAACACAGTATGATGGTCCTACTAATCCCCCAAATACAGTATGATGCCCCACCAAACACAGTATGATGGCCCTACTAATCCCCCAAATGCAGTATGATGGCCCTACTAATCCCCCAAATACAGTATGATGCCCCACCAAACACAGTATGATGGCCCTACTAATCCCCCAAATACAGTATGATGCCACCTACACAGTATGATGGCCTCACTAATCCCCCATATACATTATGATGCCCCTCCAAACACAGTATGATGGCCCCACTAATCCTCCAAATACAGTATGATGCCACCTACACAGTATGATGGCCCCACTAATCCCCCAAATACAGTATGATGCCCCACCAAACACAGTATGATGGTCCTACTAATCCCCCAAATACAGTATGATGCCCCACCAAACAGTATGATGGCCCTACTAATCCCCCAAATGCAGTATGATGGCCCTACTAATCCCCCAAATACAGTATGATGCCCCACCAAACACAGTATGATGGCCCTACTAATCCCCCAAATGCAGTATAATGGCCCTACTAATCCCCCAAATGCAGTATGATACCCCACCTCAGTATGATGGCCCTACTAATCCCCCAAATACAGTATGATGCCACCTACACAGTATGATGGCCCCACTAATCCCCCAAATACAGTATGATGCCCCACCAAACACAGTATGATGGTCCTACTAATCCCCCAAATACAGTATGATGCCCCACCAAACACAGTATGATGGCCCTACTAATCCCCCAAATGCAGTATGATGGCCCTACTAATCCCCCAAATACAGTATGATGCCCCACCAAACACAGTATGATGGCCCTACTAATCCCCCAAATACAGTATGATGCCACCTACACAGTATGATGGCCTCACTAATCCCCCAAATACATTATGATGCCCCTCCAAACACAGTATGATGGCCCCACTAATCCTCCAAATACAGTATGATGCCTCACCAAACACAGTGTGATGGCCCCACTAATCCCACAAATACAGTATGATACCCCCACCAAACACAGTGTGATGGCCCCACTAATCCCTCACGCACATTATAATGCCTTCATAGCCTATTGCACATAATATGATGGCCCCACACCCAGTATGACATCCCTACACCCCCTCCATATCCCTCACAGTACCCCTATGCAAAGTATGATGCCCCCACACACCGTATCACATCCCTACAGCCCCCTATATACCATATGACAGATGTTCAAATACAGTATGATGTTACCACAGCCCCACACCATATGAAGTCCCTACACCCCCCATATCATTTGACATCCCCTCATCCCCAGCGCACCCAGTCTGCCGTCCCCTCATCCCCAGCGCACCCAGTCTGCCGTCCCCTCATCCCCAGCGCACCCAGTCTGCCGTCCCCTCATCCCCAGCGCACCCAGTCTGCCGTCCCCTCATCCCCAGCGCACCCAGTCTGCCGTGCCCTCATCCCCAGCGCACCCAGTCTGCCGTGCCCTCATCCCCAGCGCACCCAGTCTGCCGTGCCCTCATCCCCAGCGCACCCAGTCTGCCGTGCCCTCATCCCCGGCGCACCGAGTCTGCCGTGCCCTCATCCCCGGCGCACCGAGTCTGCCGTGCCCTCATCCCCGGCGCACCGAGTCTGCCGTGCCCTCATCCCCGGCGCACCGAGTCTGCCGTGCCCTCATCCCCGGCGCACCGAGTCTGCCGTGCCCTCATCCCCGGCGCACCGAGTCTGCCGTGCCCTCATCCCCGGCGCACCGAGTCTGCCGTGCCCTCATCCCCGGCGCACCGAGTCTGCCGTGCCCTCATCCCCGGCGCACCGAGTCTGCCGTGCCCTCATCCCCGGCGCACCGAGTCTGCCGTGCCCTCATCCCCGGCGCACCGAGTCTGCCGTCCCCTCATCCCCGGCGCACCCAGTCTGCCGTCCCCTCATCCCCGGCGCACCCAGTCTGCCGTCCCCTCATCCCCGGCGCACCCAGTCTGCCGTCCCCTCATCCCCGGCGCACCCAGTCTGCCGTCCCCTCATCCCCGGCGCACCCAGTCTGCCGTCCCCTCAGCCCCACCGCGCACAGTATGATGGTCCCCACTAATCCTGGCCCCACAGCCGTTTCCACCCCTCCCCCACAGTACAATGTTCCCAAAGTACATCTCTCCCCTACCTACACACTGTATGATTGCGCCCACAGCCCCACTACACACAATATGTTTGCAAAATAAATCCTCGCTTACCCCTGATTCCCTGGTGTGCTGCTCCGGTCTGCGCTGTGTGCAGGCTGCCGCTCCGAGCTGCTGGTTCGATCCAGTAATGTCGTCTTTCCTGTTGCTCTGAGACTCACAGGCTGAATGGTGGAGCAGGGAGCTGATGGCTCCCTCCTCCACCATTCTGCTGAACTGAATCTGCATCCTGAGGATACAAGTACTGTTGAAATCTACACACTGGGCCCTCCCACCTCACAGGTCTGCATGGTCTGCCACGGTACGGCACTGATTATAGCCCATTTTCTCCTCCTTCTACAGATCTTTAGGTCACTTAAACTCCTTTTACCGGTCCTGGTTGTTCAGGGATTTTGTAAGGCCACCATATGGTGCTAGAGAAGTGGCCCTATTATTTAGTTCTACGTTTTCTGGTCTTTACAAGGGGCGTGGCTCAAAGGGTAACAAGGCAGAGCAGCCTAAAGACCCACCTCCGAGGTTCCGTTGAGCCATGCCTTCGAGGTTCAGTCGAGCCACGCCCCCGAGGTTCCCTCTAGCCACGCCCACATGTAAAGACTATAAATTAGCACTGAAATAAAGGGCCCATATCAC
This sequence comes from Phyllobates terribilis, assembly GCF_046119375.1. Classification (NCBI taxonomy): domain Eukaryota; kingdom Metazoa; phylum Chordata; class Amphibia; order Anura; family Dendrobatidae; genus Phyllobates; species Phyllobates terribilis. The sequence goes on from NW_027362772.1 coordinate 158,004,936, forward strand.
CGGGACCGTATAAGGAATTTCAGCAAAGTAAAACTTGTAGTTTGTAAAAGAAATCTGTTTCTATTTTCGTTACTTTTAATGCGTAATGTCTTTTTTCTAGAAATATTAAAAATGGACTTTAAGCGTAAAAAGGCCGCACCCCCCGGAGGCTTCTCCTCCTCCTCCTCCCAGACCAAGAAGAAGAAGTCGAACTGGGATGAGGACCAACCGTCCCAATTTGAGGAGGAGCTGGCGTACCTAGATGAGATTGAAGCAGACATGGCCATGGAGATGAGCGATGTGTGCTCTACTGCAGACATCTTACCTGTCGGTAGGAGACTTGTGCTTATGTTATAGAGAAACCCAGACGGGTTTTTTTTGCTGATGTCTTATGTCAGGAGATGTCTTATGTTATGAGTCTCACCGTATTTCACAATACAATTTATTATCATTATTATTTAATTCTTATTTTTAATTTATTCATTAAATTAAATTATTAGATTATTAAATAGATCCTTAGACCAGATCAGACTGGTGTATTTACTATGATAATCCATATCACAATGCGCGGAATAATCTTTTAGACAAGTCTAAACTCAATCTCTGCTCATCTAGCCTGGTTGACACCTCCTCAGTGTCCCTCCTCCCTGCTGAGATCTGCTCAGAACAAGCTGCAGCTGTCAGGCAGGGTGGACGGAGGCTGAATATACTTGGACTCATGATCTCTTACTCTATAATTGGATTCATAAAATGCTCTTGTTAATATCAGGATTGTACAGCCATCTTGACTTAAATTTTCAAAGTAAGTACACCAGCCTTTTGTCTATGTAATAACACATAGTTTATATTGTGAAATCTGGCATCTTTACTATTGATACAGCCTTTTAAAATCTGTAGGCAGTGATGGAGAAGTTACAGATTTACATTTCTGCTTCATTTTCTTTTTTTTTTTCAGATAAATTCTCGGACAAAATTTCACCCAAATGGCTGAGACCTCCTCCTCCTGCAATAGATCCGCTGCAGGATGCCTTATGCTTTCATCAGATTGAACTAGATCATTATATTGGTGAGTAGCCGGCTAATAAAAACAGGAGTCACGGATGATCCTCCCAGAAAATGTTCAGTGTTTGTGCCCTTAAAGACACCTTTGATTTGAGAAAAACAATTAGTGGCTACCTTTTAGTTATAACATTTCATTCATTTTCAGACAGCTGATATACAGTTTGCAGCCTGATCCAAGTTTCAGCTTTTTTTTTTCTCTCCCAGTAATATAGGCTGGATTGTCAGCTCTGTGTGTATCTAAGCTACTTCTGCCTTCACTGCTCATATCAGCATAGCTTCTATCTATGTACTTTGTTTGTGTCCTTAAAGGCTCTAGACACCTTTGACTTGGGAAAACAATTAGTGGTTACCTTTAGTTAATAAAATTGCACTGTTTCAGTCTGCTACCTTCATTTTCAGACAACTGATATATAGTTTGCAGCCTGATCCAAGTTTCCCTCCCAGTAATATAGATTGGATGTCAGCACTGTGTGTAACCAGGCTACTGCTGTCTGCATTGCTCATATTAGCACCACTTCTATCCTGCACTTATTTCTTCATGTGCTCATTTTCTGTAGCCTGATTTCTCTGCTCTCCTTAAGGTACTTTCTCCTCACCCCATTCTGTGAAAATCTGGGCACAATCTCCCTCCCTCTGCCCACTGCTAGCTTCAACACTGGCGGACCAGTGAGAGCCGTCAGGAAGTTTTTTTTTTTTCTCATGTGGGAGTTTCTCTCACAGTAATATAAGCTGGATGTGACCTCTGTGTCTATCCAGTCTACTGCTGTCTTCACTACTCATATCAGCATAGCTTCATCTATGTCCTTAAAGGCTCTAGACACCTTTGACTTGGGAAAAATGATTAGTGGTTACCTTTATTTAATACAATTACACTATGTTTCAGTCTGCAATCTCCATTTCTTTATTCATTTTCAGACAACTGTTATGCAGTTTGCAGCCTGATCCAAGTTTCAGCTTTTTTTTTCTCCTGTGGGAATTTCCTTCCCAGTAGTATAGGCTGGATGTCAGCTCTGTGTAACCGACTACTGCTGTCTTAATTGCTCATATTAGTATAGCTTCTATCCCGCACTCGTGCTTATTTTCTGTAGCCTGATTTCTCTGCTCTCCCTAAGGTACTTGCTCCTCACTCCATTTTGTGAAAATCGATGTTCAAGCTCCCTCCCTCTCCCCACTTCTAACTCCTACACTGGCGGACCAGTGAGAGCCGTCAGGAACTTTTTTTTTTCTCTTGTAGGAGTTTCTATCCCAGTAATATAGACTGGATGTGAGCTCCTTGAGTATCCATTTAACAAGTTAACAGTCTCAAGTGGAGCTCCACTCCATTCACAGCTAATAGAAGCGGATCCTGGCTGTGACATACAGCCATTATCTGACAGGTATGGTGCAGGCTCAGTCTGTGAGCCCAATCCCGACCTGCACCATACATGGATGTTGGAAAGGGGCTAAAGAATACCTGTTAGGACAAATTTTATCAAACTAATAGTTTGTCTGCATAGGTCAGATAAAAACATTAAAAATGACACCTCTCTTGTAGTTATCCGATGTAGCAGCGATGAGAAATCAAGCTTTGAAGCCACATGAGAATTAGCCTGGAAGTGCACTGGGGGCGTGTCACTGCACTTGGAGTACATGACACGCCCCTCCCCAGTGCACTTCCAGGCTTGTAGTTTCAAAGCTTGATTTCTCAGCACTGGAACGTCGGATTACTACAAGAGAGGTGTCATTTTTATTATTGTTCTACAACCTACAAAGCCAGACCAATAGTTTGATTACTAGGTTTAGGTCCCTGGATGATTGTATGGCGGTCTGAAGCTGGTACAGTAGAACAGCGGAGTTCCCAATCTCGGATCCTGCATGCGACAATGTTCGATGAGCCACTGCCAGATGGATGGAAGGTCCTGTGTTTGCAGGTAGTTACCACTCTCCAGCCTGTGCAAATAAGGAAGCGCCGTCATTACAGATTACATCTCTTATTATTGCTGCTATAGGGAAACAGTTTTCATTTTTCTTGTACCTGTTATCACTATTCTACTCCTTGCGGTCGCAGAGAGTGAAGGATTGCGATGCTGTTGGGTGAGAAATTCCTCTGGAAATAATCTTCACTCCTATGTTGGGCCTTTCAAGTTTGAAAGAAAAAAAAGAAAACTAAATAAAAATGTCCCCATTTGGGGATCGAATGTCTGGCGTCTCAATGACTACAATTAACGTGAGCCGGCAATAAATCACAAGTATCTTCTGGCCGGAGCAGACGGTCAGCACAGAGCGTAGGTGTAAATCACACATTAATCTTACACTGTGATATGTAATAAATTACCCAATCAATATGGCCGCCGTCACGTCTCCATCAAGCGTTATCCATATTTCCTTGTATGATAAAAGGAATATCTGCTGAATGACTTGACACGTCAATGACTGCAACAGCAATGCTGAGTCACCGTCAACTAAGCGTAATGGCGGCCGTTACATATTTTTCTAGAAATGGTTAAAGGGGTTGTCCAGTTTACAGAACCCATTTTCATATATACAGTAGTTGCAATAAAAATTACTCGACCCCATTGGAAATTTGGTTTGTTAGCAAAGTTTACAAACTTTCTGCTGTTGGCAATAAACCAGTCAAACAAGCATATTTCCAATTGTTCATTGCAACTAATATAAGTGCTTTCTCCAAATTCATCACAAAATGCCACTTTGAGAGTTATTCATTCTCCATGACGAGCATTTTGAGCTGTTATGATCTTCTGAAGATGTGTAACATACAGTGGGTACGGAAAGTATTCAGACCCCTTTACATTTTTCACTCTTTGTCTCATTGCAGCCATTTGGTAAATTCTAAAAAGTTCATTTTTTTCTCATTAAAGTACACTCTGCACCCCATCTTGACTGAAAAAAACAGAAATGTAGAAATTTTTGCAAATTTATTAAAAAAGAAAAACTGAAATATCACATGGTCATAAGTATTCAGACACTTTGCTCAGTATTGAGTAGAAGCCCCCTTTTGAGCTAGTACAGCCATGAGTCTTCTTGGGAATGATGCAACAAGTTTTTCACACCTGGATTTGGGGATCCTCTGCCATTCTTCCTTGCAGATCCTCTCCAGTTCCGTCAGGTTGGATGCTGGACGTTGGTGGACAGCCATTTTCAGGGCTCTCCAGAGATGCTCAATTGGGTTTAGGTCAGGGCTCTGGCTGGGCCAGTCAAGAATGGTCACAGAGTTGTTCTGAAGCCACGCCTTTGTTATTTTAGCTGTGTGCTTAGGGTCATTGTCTTGTTGGAAGGTGAACCTTCGGCCAAATCTGAGGTCCAGGTCACTCTGGAAGAGGTTTTCATCCAGGATATCTCTGTACTTGGCCGCATTCATGTTTCCTTCAATTGCAACCAGTCGTCCTGTCCCTGCAGCTGAAAAACACCCCCATAGCATGATGCTGCCACCACCATGTTTCACTGTTGGGATTGTATTGTGCAGGTGATGAGCAGTGCCTGGTTTTCTACACACAAACCGCTTAGAATTATCACCAAAAAGTTCTATCTTCGTCTCATCAGACCAGAGAATCTTATTTCTCATAGTCTGGGAGACCTTCATGTGTTTTTGAGCAAACTCTATGTGGGCTTTCATATGTCTTGCACTGAGGAAAGACTTCTGTCAGGCCACTCTGCCATAAAGGCCCGACTGGTGGAGGGCTACAGTGATAGTTGACTTTGTGGAACTATCTCCCATCTCCCTACTGCTTCTCTGGAGCTCGGCCACAGTGATCTTGGGGTTTTTCTTTACCTCTCTCACCAAGGCTCTTCCCCCACGATTGCGGCCAGGTCTAGGAAGACTTCTGGTGGTCCTAAACTTCTTCTATTTAAGGATTATGGAGGCCACTGCGCTCTTAGGAACCTTGAGTAATGCAGAAATTCTTTTGTAACCTTGGCCAGTCCTGTGCCTTGCCACAATTCTGTCTCTGAGCTCCTTGGGCAGTTCCTTTGAGCTCATGATTCTCATTTGGTCTGACGTGCACTGTGAGCTGTGAGGTCTTGTATAGACAGGTGTGTGCCTTTCCAAATCAAGTCCTATCAGTTGAATTAAACACAGCTGGACTCCAATGAAGGAGTAGAACCATCTCAAGGAGGATCACAAGGAAATGGACAGCATGTGACTTAAATATGAGTGTCTGAGCAAAGGGTCTGAATACTTATGACCATGTGATATTTCAGTTTTTCTTTTTTTAATACATTTGCAAAAATGTCTACATTTCTGTTTTTTTTCAGTCAAGAAGGGGTGCAGAGTGTACTTTAATGAGAATAAAAATAGAGTTTTCTCCAAGGATTTCCTGATACTTGATTGACTCCATCTTGCCCTCCACCCATGGTGCAGGTCTCTAATGTTTCACTATAGACATCAAGGAAGCCACCTCAATGCTTCACTGTATGCATCACAGAGCCACTGCCATGCTTCACTGTAGGCATCACAGAGAAAATGCTATGCTTTACTGTAGGCGTCACTGAGCCACCACTATGATTCACTGTAGGCATCACCCAGCCACTGTCATGCTTCGCTGTAGGCATCACAGAGCCACCGAAATGCTTAACTGTAGATATCACCGAGGCATCACAGAGCCACCTCCATGCTTCACTAGGTCCAGATAAACTAAAAGGCCTCTAAGGGGGTGGTTTCACCTGAGACATTTGTGATATATATCTATATCTAGATATAAGATGTTCCATCTCTGGGAGTCTGGGACCCCCATGCAGTCAGACCAAAGATCTTCCAATTCCTGTTACAACTCTTCCAGAGATATGGGCCCTCTTATTTAGTGATACTTTTTATGGTCTCTTTCTAAGGGAGCTGTGCTCACAGGATCCTCAGGGGCGGGTCTTTTAGGCTGTCATTTTTTCAGTGGACTGCATTCTGACTCAAAATATGGTTGTGTGAACTTAGCCTAAAAGTGATTGTGAGATCTGCTTCCCGCTTCTTAACCAACGATGTCTTACAGGGTCACATATTCCTGGGATGCTTGGCGCTACACAGGGACCTGTACCCATCATCCGGATGTTTGGGATCACAGCGGATGGGAACAGCGTATGCTGCCATATTCACGGCTTTGCCCCATACTTCTATGTGCTTTGCCAGCCAGGTATGTGTCCAGATGTGTCTCGTTTTTTAATAAATATTAGGGGTTATGTATTAAGCCGTAGGGCAGATTCTTTGCATTTGTGCCTTTTGTTGTCTAGTTTTTGGCGTTTTTAGCCTTTTTAGCCTATTTCTGATCTGCTCCAATTTTTTTCTTTTAGTTTGCGCCTTTAAGTCTATTATATGTATTGCCTATTTTGTTTTATTTTGCTTTTCTCCATTCACAAGCAGCAACAAAATTCATCCGTAATTAAAGGGATTGTACCAAACAGGACTGTGGAGTCGAAGTCGTGGAATCGGTATAAAATGGACAGACTCCTAAAATATATAATAAATTGGGTTAAGTTCAATGCAGGATGTGCTGTAAATGTTTTCATAAGAATTTGGGAAAGTTATGATATGTACTATAAATATCTGTTCTATTCCTGATCTCAGGATCTCGGCTTTTACTAGAGATGAATCTGTGCTGCACTTTATGTACATGCTCAGTAGTGAGGCAGGGCTGTGGAGTTAGTCTTGGAGTCGGGAGTTGTAGTCAGAGGTTTGGCTTACCGACTCCACAGCTCTTGTACCAAGTTTCAAAATTATCCCTTATCCATGTAAAATCCCCCTATCCATGTTAAATCCCATTACCCATGTATAAGCCCCCTATCCATGTAAGAGCCCCCTATCCATGTAATTCCCAATAGCCATGTAATTCCCAATAGCCATGTAAGGCCCCATAGCCATGTAATGTTCAATAGCCATGTAAAGCCCCATAGCCATGTAAAGCCCCATAGCCATGTAAAGCCCCCTATCCATGTAAAGCCCCCTATCCATGTAAAGCCCCCTATCCATGTAAAGCCCCCTATCCATGTAAAGCCCCTATCCATGTAATGCCCAATAGCCATGTAAAGCCCCATAACCATGTAAAGCCCCCTTATTCATGTAAAGCCCAAGAGCCATATAATGCCCCCTTAGCCATGTAAAGCCCCCTTAGCCATGGAATGAAAGTGAAGTGAAACAAACAATGCAATTCCTCCATTATTTTTTGGGTCTTGGTTTTTACGTTATGGTAAAAGTGACGAGACGTCTACTGGGGCATCGTGGAGAGCCATGTTGCTACTAATGAGACCGCTGTGGAGATTAGGAAACGTGCTGCCGACAATCTACTTTTCCCACTTTGTCCAATATGGTGCCATCATTGTATCGGATTGGTCTTTTAGGCTTCAAAGAAGAGTCACTGAGCGACTTCAAGAAGGAGCTGAACAATGTTGTGATCAAGGACATGCGCTCCAACAAGGACAACCTCTCGCAGGCAGTCCTGGCCGTTGACATCCTTAACAAAGAGAGTGAGTGATTGCGTTTTGCTCTTCCTGAACTGGGGGGGGGGGGGACACAGATTCTGAAGGGACATTTTCTGTCGTACCTCACCCGATCTTTGGTAGGAGACAAAGCTCATAACCAGATTGCTGTCCTTACGTATATTTGGACATGCCAGCTATCTGTGATTGGTGAGGTCCACTCTCTAGGACTTGTAACTCCTCGCACAGCACCCTGTGCATAGTGTGATAGTACATGTCCTGGCAAGAGAATCACTATTGATAAAAGATCATCACAGAGGGCATCGTCATTATGTTGAAGGAGATGGCTTATACCTACTAAACCATTGACAGTGCAAGGTTTCAGAGTTTAAAACATGTTCAGACTTCCTTGTGTCTCCGCTGATGGCTCATTATTGAGAAAATCAGCTTTGTTCAATTATACAAATTAACTGGCAAGTGCCTTGGGGGTGGTGCGTGCTGGTTAGTGCCTTGGGGGTGGTGCGTGCCAGTCCTGGTTAGTGTCGGGGGGATTGATGCGGTGTGTACCGGTCATGGCTAGTGCCTTGGGGGCAGTGCGTGTCGGTCCTGGCTAGTGCCTTGGGGGTGGTGTATGCTGGTTAGTACCTTGGGGGTGGTGGGTGCCAGTCCTGGTTAGTGTCGGGGGGATTGATGCGTTGTGTACCGGTCATGGCTAGTGCCTTGGTGGCGGTGCGTGTCGATCCTGGCTAGTGCCTTGGGGGCGGTGCGTGTCGGTCTTGGCTAGTGCCTTGGGGGCGGTGCATGTTGGTCTTGGCTAGTGCCTTGGGGGCGGTGCATGTCGGTCATGGCTAGTGCCTTGGGGGCGGTGCATGTCAGTCTTGGCTAGTGCCTTGGGGGCAGTGCTGTCGGTCTTGGCTAGTGCCTTGGGGCGGTGCATGTCAGTCACGGCTAGTGCCTTGGGGGCAGTGCATGTCAGTCATGGCTAGTGCCTTGGGGGCGGTGCATGTCAGTCATGGCTAGTGCCTTGGGGGCGGTGCATGTCAGTCATGGCTAGTGCCTTGGGGGCGGTGCATGTCAGTCATGGCTAGTGCCTTGGGGGCGGTGCATGTCAGTCATGGCTAGTGCCTTGGGGGCGGTGGTGCCGATCCTGGCTAGTGCCTTGGGGGCGGTGCGTGCCGATCCTGGCTAGTGCCTTGGGGGCGGTGCGTGTCGGTCCTGGCTAGTGCCTTGGGGGCGGTGCGTGTCGGTCCTGGCTAGTGCCTTGGGGGCGGTGCGTGCCGGTCCTGGCTAGTTCCTTGGGGGCGGTGCGTGCCGGTCCTGGCTAGTGCCTTGGGGGCGATGCGTGCCCGTCCTAGCTAGTGCCTTGGGGGCGGTGCGTGCCGGTCCTGGCTAGTGCTTTGGGGGCGGTGCGTGACGGTCCTGGCAAGTGCCTCCGGGGCGGTGCGTGCCGGTCTGGGCTAGTGCCTTGGGGGGCTGTGCGTGCTGGTCCCTGCTAGTGCCTCGGGGTCGGTGCGTGCCGGTCCGGGCCAGTGCCTCGGGGGGATGTGCGTGCTGGTCCCTGCTAGTGCCTCGGGGGATGTGCGTGCTGGTCCCTGCTAGTGCCTCGAGGGCGGTGCGTGCCGGTCCCGGCAAATACTCCAACTTTCATCCATAAACTCATATAATACCGCTCCCATGGCCTGGATAGACGGCTCCTCTGTTCTGCATGAGACACGGATCATGCGCTCAGCACAGTACTATCCTTGCTGAAATCAAGAGCTTCACTGACAGCTGCGTCTGTCGGTAAGGCCGATTCTCACAGCAGGGGGTGTAAAGCAAAAAGCATGGGTCAGGAAGGCACGGCACATAGATGAGATCAGAATGGTGGAGATATCAATCAAGGCCGAGGGGAAGGCGTTAGGCGAGATTTAGTAAGTGGATGGAGCAATTGCTGAGATCTGGACCAGCTACGGTTATATGCAGCCACACGGGCATGCTACAACTGGCCTCTCCTCTCCATGGCTCTGTATGGTTTATTAGGCACAATTATTATTATTGAGATTTTTAATTGTCAAATATCTTGTTTTAACCATTTTTTCACATGTATTGATAAGTAACATTGACATATGTGTAACCGTAGGTATGTACGGATATCATGGGAAGAAGATTTCTCCCTTTCTTAAGATCACCATGGCCTTTCCCCGCCTTATTGCACCTGCCAAGCGCCTCTTGGAACAAGGAATACGCTTCGGCTCTTTCAGTGCCTATGAGGCCAACATTGACTTTGAAATCAGGTATTCTGTACATTTTTTTAATGTATTGCGTTACACTGAAATCGCAGTGACACGTAGCATTGAATGCAATGATTTCCTATGGAGTCATATGTTTCATTGTGTTGGATCCTTTGTCGCAAGTCACATGTGACATGATGATCGCACCCCCCACTAATGGGAAATTTGTCATTTCTTAGCAATATTCTTTCAATTTCTTAAGAAAAAAACCCATCACTAACTCCTACACTCACTATGGTAAAGTTTATATTAAAAAAAAAAGTTTTGACAAAACTTTCTCCCTGCTCGTGGCAGCGCCGAGTTTAGAACTGTCATAGAGCTACACGAAGCGTAGGTCATCTATATGCCATGCCAGGAGAACTCCTTAAAGTATTTTTCCCATTTATTTCATAATCTTCATTATTGCACATTTTGGCTTTCAGGTTTATGGTTGACAATGATATTGTTGGATGTAATTGGATTGAGCTTCCAGCCGGTAAATATCGTATACGGAAGGGAAATCAAGGAGCGGATGTCAGTAAGGAAGACCCCAAGAAGGTGAGCGACGGGTATTTCCTTGGACACTCGTGGTGGGCCGATCCTATAACCTGTGTTTGATCCCCTCGCAGATGTCTCTTGCCCAACTAGAGGTTGATATCAGTTGGTCGGATCTCATCAGTCATCCCGCCGAAGGAGAATGGCAGAAGATAGCACCTCTTCGAGTTCTCAGTTTTGATATTGAATGCGCCGGAAGGAAAGGTAATTGCTTTGGTGGTCCTGACCCATGTCTATTTATGCATAGATTTAAAGGACTTTTGTTCTCCGTGGAGAAATCCAGGAACCAGGGCACCAGACGTCTTCCTTTCGGTAACTTCATTAGTACAGAAAATTCAATGTTTCGGCCGCACAGGGCCTTTATCGAGCCATAAATACATCTCTCTTTTTCTATGGCTTGATAAAGGCCCTGCACAGCCGAAATATTGTTTTTTCTGTACTAATTAAGTGACTAAAAGGAGGACATCTGATACCCTGGTTCCTAGATTTCTTATAAATCGGTGGGGGTCCGGCCTCTGGGACTCGCACCAATCAGCACGGGAAACTTTTCCTTTTGAGAGGCAGGTGGGATGTTCCAACCTCCGCTCCATTCATCCTCTATGTGGCTGCCGGAAAAAGCTAAATGCAGCTTTCAGCAGCCCCACAGGTAATGAATGGATTAATAGTCACTCCATTCCAACGGGGGGGGGGGGGGGGGGGGGAATCTGAAACGTTCTATAAAAATTCACTCTTTGATTTTTAGCCCCTTCACGGCATTTTCCATTTTTTAGTTTTTTCCTCCCCTTGTTGCAGGAGCCATAACTTTTTTATTTTTCCCTCAATATAGCCGCATGAGGGCTTGTTTTTTGCTGGACGAGTTGTACTTTTGACTGATCCCATTAATTTTACCATATTGTGTACTGGAAAACAGGAAAAACAATTCCAAGTGCTGTGAAATTGCAAAAAAAAAAAGTGCAATTCCTTATTTGTTTTTTTGGTTTTTATTTACCATGTTCACTATATGGTTAAACTGACCTGGCAAGATCATTCTCCAGGTCAGTGCGAGTATGGAGATACCAAACATGTATGGTTTATTTTTTATTTATGTGGCAAAAAAAAATAAATCTGAAATTTGTATGAAAAAAGTGTTTGTGTGTGTTGCCATTTTCCAAGACCCGTAACGTCTCCATTTTTCGTGATCTGGGACCGGGTGATGGCTTATTTTTTGCGCCCCGGGCTGACGTTTTTATTTATACTATAGTGGGGTAGACGCAATGTTTTGATTGCCTGTTATTGCATTTTATTGTAATGTTATGGCGGCCAAAAAAACCGTAATTCTGGCTTTTCGTTTTTTTCCTGTTTACCGATCTGATTCTTTTATATTTTGAGCGGACATTTTTGAATGCAGCGATACCAAATTTGTGTGTGTGTATATATATATATATATATATATATATATATATATATATATATATATATATATATATATATATATATATATATATATATATATATATATATATATTTATTATTTTCAATGGAACGAAAGGAGGGTGATTTGAACTTGTGTTTTTATTTTTTTCCATCTTTTTTCATTTTTACATCAAGTTACTCTACAAGTAAAAAAAAAACATTGTCTCCACTTTCCTGTGTGATCTATCATTATTCCGTCTTCCCTTTGTAGGAGTGTTCCCTGAGCCAGACAAAGATCCCGTCATTCAGATTGCCAACATGGTCCTGCGGCAGGGGGAGAAGGATCCCTTCATACGTAATGTCTTCACCCTGGGTACATGCGCCAGCATTGTCGGATCTCAGGTTCTCTGCTTTGAGAAGGAAAAAGATCTTCTTAAGGTATGATCTCTCCGCTGCTTTTTCTCTATCGCTTCATTGGGGGACACAGGACCATGGGTGTTTGCTGCTGTCGCTAGGAGGTTGACACTATGCAAAAAAAAGGAAAATGGCTCCTCCGCAGTATGCACCCACCTACAGGCACCAAGCTCACCAGTTTAAGCTTAGTGTCTGTAGGAGGTAGACCTGGATCTTTACTGATCCAACCCTGTTGTGTTTTATTAATGTTTGTTTTTTCTCTTTCAGATACAGCTCTTCAGGCTAACAGGGCACACTGCATCCCCTGTTAACCCACTAGTGACCGAGAGAGCAATGTGGCTACCCCCACATCGCCCACTCTCGGACCCGCTGGGCAGGACTTATCCCCTGTCACCTTAGGGTGTCTCAGGGTGATTTCGGTGGCCAGTCCTAGCCTGTTCCCCACCCCAGCCCCCTCCCCGGAGCGGCCTGGGAGGGAGACTGCGGTCCCTGCGGGTGACCTTCCCCCAGTTTTCTGGGGTTGACACCGTCTCCTGCACTGTCCAGGACCGGACAGTGCGGGAAGGAGGAAAAGCCAGGATCCCCCCTATCCAGGAAGGCATCCTGAGACCATCCTCAGGAGGTGAAAGGAACGGACGATTACCGGACTCAGCTACTGACTCTCAGCTGCAGGTACCAGCCCTACGCCCCCCCCCCCCCCCGCCCTCCAAACATGGCGCTTAACAGAGCTTCCCTGGGCCACTTCCTCCTTCTTCCCCCTTACACGCGGCAAATCTGCCGCGCTTTTTCTCCAAGGAGGGCGTGTCCTGTGGGCGGTCCCGCGCCGACGTCCATCCGCCCCCTCCTATTTCACCAATCAGGACCGAGGGGCATAGTGACTCTTCCGTCACGCCCTCGTGCCTTTCCACGGACCTATCATCGGGGGGCCTCTCAAGCCCGCCCCCCTTCCCATCTGCCTATCGGAGCCTTGCGCGCTCCGTCATCAACGAGCGTCCCTGCACCGACGCCATCGCTCTGCGGCTCGCAGCTCCCTACTCCGTCGGCACCTACTGCGACCAGCTCCAACCTCTCCTTCGGAGCCTTCAGGGGGACACGGGACCGCTTCTCCGCAGGATCGGGTAGGCTCTGTCCGCACAGCTCTGTCCGCACACAAGCCCCCCATCCCTCACTGCTCACAGCGCTCCCCTCTGCAGTGTCCCTGGCCAGGCACATATGCCCAAACCCAGAGAGCCCTCAGTCCGCCCCTCTCACATCGTCACATACTACGCCTGTGCTCTTTGCGGTACTAAGTGGCCCACGGGTCTCACTACGGCCTTCTGCTCAACCTGCAAATCTCCCGCCATGCTGGCACCCCAAGATCCCCCTGCCGCTCAGGACGTGGTAACCCCCTCCCCTCCGGAGTGGGCTGTTGCTATGTCACAGTCTGTCTCTGACCTCACCAAGGTTTCTCAATCTCTGGTACAGACCTTAGAACGCTTGCCAGAACGTTTCCCTATGTTATCAACGGCCACCAGCGCTCCGAACGTCCCCACAGACGATTCGCAGGCGCCCCTGCCCCCTCCTCACAGGGGCAGACGGACGGCACGTTCTCAGAAACGGACTCACACAAGCTCATCCTCCAGCTCTCCAGACTCTAAGATGCTCCCTGCGTCTCACACCTCCTCCCCGGAGGTCGCCCCGGGATCTAACTCTGCTTCAGATTCAGACTCCGGTTCTGACTCTGACCAGTATTCCAAGGTCCAGGACATGATAGACAGCCTTATAACGGCTGTCAATCAGACTCTGCACGTTACAGAAGACAAGAGCCCTTCCCGGGACTACTCAGTTTCCTTCAAAAAGATTAAGCGTCCCGCACGCACTTTTTCTAACCATGCAGAATTTGACAGCTTTTTTCAAAAGCAGTGGCAGCATCCAGAAAAGCGCTTTACAGGAAAGAAACCGCTAAACGTCTTATACCCATTTAACAACGACCTTGTCAGCAAATGGACAGAGTCACCATCTGTGGATCCTCCCGTCTCTCGCCTTTCCGCCAAGATGGTACTGTCTCTTCCGGATGGTTCCTCCCTTAAGGATACCACGGATAGACAAGTTGAGGCCCTCTCTAAGTCAGCCTTTGAGGCTGCGGGCACCTCTCTTTGCCCTTCCTTCACCTCAACTTGGGTATCAAAAGCAGTGTCCGCATGGGCCAAACAGCTCAGACAGGGCATCCTAGCAGGAGCCCCCCCGGACGATCTAGCCGACTTAGCCGATCAAATCGGCCACGCCGGGAAATATCTGCTTACGGCGTCCCTCGACTCCGCTGCATGCTCAGCCCGGGTTTCCAGTAATCTCGTTGCCTTACGTAGAATTCTTTGGCTTAAAGCCTGGAACGCCGACCCTTTTCAAGGTTCCAGGCTGTTTGGCTCCAAGCTAGATCATATCATCTCTGATGCTACTGGGGGTAAGAGCACATCCCTCCCCCAGCCCAGAGCCAAACGCCCTTTTCCTAGGAGACGTCCCCTTCAGTTTCGGTCCTTTCGTCAGTTCGCTCAACCGAACCCCTCCTCTCAACAGGACCGTACTCCAGCACAGCAGGCAGTCGTAAACCCTCCTTTAGGCCCACGCCTAACTGGCTCCCAAGGAGTCGCTCTTCCAAGTCCTCTGGATCACGATCTCGATCCAACAGGTTTTCCTCAACATGACGGGTCACTCCCACCTGGGACCTCTCCCAGGGTGGGCGGCCGTCTTCTCCTATTCACAGATTCTTGGCTCCCGGCAATAGAGGATGCCTGGGTCAAAGAAATTCTGACTTCCGGCTACAAAATCGAGTTCGATTCCAGCCCACCATCACGTTTCCTCAGGTCCCGCCCCCCTCAACCATCTCTGCTTCCCGGTTTTCTCCAAGCCATCACTTCTCTTCTACGCTCAGGAGTCATAGTCCCGGTTCCCGTTCAGGAAAGGTTTTCCGGTTTTTACTCAAATCTCTTCGTCGTCCCAAAAAAGGACGGCTCACTACGTCCGATTCTGGACCTCAAACAGCTAAACCGACATGTACGCATCCGACTGTTCAGGATGGAGTCCCTCAGGTCGGTAATTGCCTCAATGGAGGTCGGGGAATATCTATGTTCAGTGGACATTCAGGATGCATACCTCCACATCCCAATCTGCGCGTCACATCAGAAGTTCCTTCACTTTTCCTTCAGGAGCGCGCATTACCAGTTCACTGCCCTCCCCTTCAGCCTCGCCACAGCCCCGAGGATTTTCACGAAGGTGATGGCGACAGTTATGGCCGTTCTTCGAACAAGGGGAATTGTAATCATACCCTACCTCGACGACCTGTTAATCAAAGGCCCCACTTTCAGGGACTGTCTCTACAGTCTCCAGATCACCTTGAACACTCTCTCCCGGTTGGGCTGGCTGATCAACACGGACAAATCCTCCCTGGTCCCATCCCAACGCTTAACCTTCCTAGGAATGCAGTTCGACACGACCCGTGCCCGGGTCCTCCTTCCAAGTGAAAAGATGAACTCCCTACGACAGGGAATCCATATCCTCTCCGACCCAGGTCCACACTCCCTTCGCCTATGCATGAGTGTCCTGGGAAAGATGGTAGCAGCCATGGAGGCAGTTCCTTTTGCCCAGTTCCATACCCGCTCCCTTCAACTAGCCCTTCTCTCAGCTTGGGACAAGAATCCGTCATCTCTAGATCGACGCATCAAGTTGCCTCGCCAAGTAAGACGGTCACTAATCTGGTGGTCCCGCCCTTCTTCCTTCAGACCCGGGAGATCATTCCTTCCGCTTCGCTGGCAGGTGGTCACGACCGATGCCAGTCTCATCAGTTGGGGGGCAGTCTTTCTACAACACATGGTCCAAGGCCGGTGGAGCCCCCACGAAGTCTCTCTCCCCATCAACATTCTGGAGATAAGGGCGATTTACCTGGCGTTGCGTCACTGGCAGAAGATCCTGGCAGGGTTCCCAGTCCGTGTACAATCGGACATTGCCACAGCTGTGGAATACATAAACCATCAGGGAGGAACTCGCAGCAAGCCCTTCCTAAAGGAGGTGGCAAGAGTGCTACTTTGGGCCGAGAAGATGGTCCCGGCAATCTCAGCAGTTCACATTCCAGGGGTCGACAACTGGGTGGCCGACTTTCTCAGTCGGCAGGGCCTCGCCTCAGGAGAATGGTCTCTCCATCCCGAGGTGTTTCACCAAATCTGCTTACGGTGGGGCACACCAGACGTCGACCTCATGGCGTCCCGGTTAAACCACAAGGTTGCGGCCTTTGTAGCTCGGTCCCGCGACCCGCTAGCAATCGCCCAGGACGCCCTAGTCATTTCATGGTCACAGTTCCAACTGCCCTATCTCTTTCCACCTCTACCTCTGATCCCTCGAGTCATCAAAAAGGTCAAGACAGAGGGAGTACCAGTTCTCCTAGTGGCCCCAGATTGGCCCAGACGAGTCTGGTACGCAGATCTGGTAAATCTGCTTGTCAACTCCCCCTGGAGACTACCAGACCGTCCGGACCTCCTCTCTCAGGGTCCTATTCTTCATCAGAGTTCTCGTTCTCTGAATGTAATGGTATGGCCGTTGAGGCCGCGGTGTTGAAGACGGCGGGCTTTACTGACAATGTTATTCAGACCCTTATTAACGCCAGAAAACCCGCTACCTCACGCATATACCACAGAACTTGGAGAGCCTTTTTTCGTCACTGCGAACAGGATCAGCTTACTCCTATGTCCTTTTCTTTGCCAGTCATTTTGGCCTTTCTTCAGTCTGGCCTAGAGGCAGGATTATCTCTCAGCACTCTCAAGGGCCAAGTTTCGGCCTTGTCCATTCTATTCCAACGTAACTTAGCTAGCCGTCCTCAGGTCAGGACCTTTCTACAAGGGGTGGCCCACCTGGCGCCTCCCTATCGCCCTCCACTGGAACCATGGGACCTTAATATGGTCCTAACCGTCCTACAACAGCCTCCGTTTGAACCCATTCAGGACATTCCAGCCTCTCTTCTTTCCTGGAAGGTGGCTTTTCTGGTGGCGGTTACCTCTATTAGAAGGGTCGCAGCCCTCTCTTGTCGGTCGCCTTTTCTGGTATTCCATCAAGACAAAGTAGTGCTCAGGCCAGTGCCTTTCTTTTTTGCCAAAGGTGGTTTCCGCTTTTCACATCAATGAGGACATTGTTTTGCCTTCCTTCTGCCCTGCTCCAGTGCACCCACGGGAGAAGTCCCTGCATAAACTGGACCTGGTCAGAGCTCTACGTGTGTACCTTTCCAGAACGGCCTCCTTTCGGCGCTCGGATGCCCTTTTTGTCATACCTGAGGGGCATCGCAAGGGTCTCCCTGCTTCCAAGTCAACCATCGCCCGTTGGATACGTTCGACCATCTTGGAGGCACATCGCATCTCGGGCAAACCTCCCCCTCCCGGGGTAAGGGCTCACTCCACCAGGGCGGTGGGGGTCTCTTGGGCGGTCCGCCATCAGGCTTCGGCCTCTCAAATCTGCAAGGCCCCAACGTGGTCTTCCCTTCACACCTTTTCAAGGTTTTACAAGGTCCATACTTATTCTTCGGCTGACGCCAGTCTTAGACGGAAGGTCCTGCAGGCGGCAGTTGCCGAAGTCTGACCTAGTCTGTGACTATCTTCTGTTCTCCCACTCAAGGGACTGCTTTGGGACGTCCCATGGTCCTGTGTCCCCCAATGAAGCGATAGAGAAAGAGGGATTTTTGGTACTCACCGTAAAATCTCTTTCTTGGAGCCTTCATTGGGGGACACAGCACCCTCCCTGTGTTTGGACATATGTCCTGTTGGCCCTGTTGGGCATCTCATTTAGTTTTTTCACGATTGTGCCCGGTTGGGCATTGCATAGTTGGTTAACTTGTGCTTCTCCTACTGCTCTAGCCACTAACTGGTGAGCTTGGTGCCTGTAGGCGGGTGCATACTGCGGAGGAGGAGCTATTTTCCATTTTTTGCATAGTGTCAACCTCCTAGCGACAGCAGCATACACCCATGGTCCTGTGTCCCCCAATGAAGGCTCCAAGAAAGAGATTTTACGGTGAGTACCAAAAATCCCTCTTTTATAAAGGCGCTAAACTAAACTTTTGGGCTGGCGATTGGTTCGGTTTCCTCTTACACTCCAAAGACATACTGATTGTGAGCCCCCCATGGGGACAGCGATGTTAATGTCTGTATAGTGCTGCGGAAGAGTCTGTTACATCAAAGCTATAATGACCGAGTGTCGCAGACAATTTTAATTAAAGATCAAAGTGTTTTTATGTCTTTGGAAACTGTCATGTGGTTAATTGTACTCCAAGGTAAACCGACTAAAGTAGTCTATTGTTCCAGTATAAAAGGGAAATTTTGATTTTTCTCCGTCCTACACTAGAATCGTCATTACCCGTTATTGGCACGTTTCAGTATTTGTTGGCTTTCTATTATGTTTGTGCACTTTATAAAGTATTTGCTTAGCGCTATCACAATAACCAGAGATCGCCTTTCACCACTTGCTTTCCTGCCAACCATTACTTCCAGAGAGTTTGTAAAGAGCAGGAACGCCCCCATGTATTGTAAAACTTTTATCGCGGAAGCAGAATCTGAATTTGGGGATCATTTATCATAATTATATTCTCAAAATTACTGCTATTTTAAAGGAACCTGTCACGTCATTTTTAGCATTACTAACACGTTGTTCTCAATCAAAATGGCGCCGTAATCTTCTCCAAAAATCACTTGGTATGGTTATATAGTACATTCTCTTTCAGTCGTAGGGGTGACGCTTCATTGTCTTTTAGTCACAGTCTCGTCATATTGTTGACACCCCCACACTCTGATTTATGTTCCGGGGTGTGCTGACGTCACGGGAATTTCCTTTAAAATCATGCGCATGCGTGGTGCCGAGCGGCTCCCCGCGCATGCACACTAAATCTGGGTGTACATACCCGAGTCACGGGCTCTGTGACCACACAATTGTGAGTGTGCACTGAAACATTCGCGCCACCGTCCCAAGGGCGTTACACTGCGCAAGGGCTAGGAGCTGCTCGTCACTGTGCATGCATGGGGACTTGCACGACATTGCGCAAGGTGCAGGAAGCCACTCAACACTGCGCAAGGCATCTCTTGACACTGCACAAGGCGCGGGAAGCCACTCAACACTGCGCAAGGCATCTCTCGACACTGCACAAAGCGCTTGAAGCCTCTCGACACTGCGCAAGGCGCGGAAAGCCTCTCGACACTGCTCAAGGCGCGGAAACTCTTGTCACTGCGCAAGGCTCGGGGAGCCTCTCGTCACTGCGCAAGGCACGGGGAGCCTCTCGACGACACTGCGAAGGCGCGGGGAGCCTCTTGACGACACTGCGCAAGGCGCGGGGAGCCTCTTGACGACACTGCGCAAGGCTCGGGGATCCTCTCGTCACTGCGCAAGGCGCGGGGAGCCTCTCGTCACTGCGCAAGGCACGGGGAGCCTCTCGACGACACTGCGCAAGGCACGGGGAGCCTCTCGACGACACTGCGCAAGGCGCGGGGAGCCTCTTGTCACTGCGCAAGGCACGGGGAGCCTCTCGACGACACTGCGCAAGGCACGGGGAGCCTCTCGACGACACTGCGCAAGGCACGGGGAGCCTCTCGACGACACTGCGCAAGGCACGGGGAGCCTCTCGACGACACTGCGCAAGGCACGGGGAGCCTCTCGACGACACTGCGCAAGGCGCGGGGAGCCTCTCGACGACACTGAGCACTTGGATTTTAGAGCAGATTTCCATGACTTCGGTGCTCCCCGGAACAGCAATCAGAGTGCGGGGCTATTGACAATATGATGAGCCCGTGACTGAAAGGTACTATATAACTATACAAAAGTGATTTTTGGAGATGATTATGGCTCCGTTTTGATCGAAAACAACCAGTAAGTGATGCACATTGCATCAGCAACAACACACTGGGGACAGTTTAGTTGCTAAAAAAGACGTGACAGGTTCACTTTAAGACTCAAATTTAGTTTAAACAACAAAAAAAAAAGTCTACACATTGAACAGCAAAGAAAAAAGAAATGCATTAGTTAAAAAGAAACAAAAATGTCCATAGGGTTGCATTCCATCTTGGCTACATTTAATGGGCTTGTACGGAATTGAACTACCCGGTCATATGAGATCAGTGGGCGTCCCTTATTGTTGATTAATTTCTCCGTCCTGATATCCCCGTATCTTTCATTCTTTATTCTTTTTTTTAGGAATGGGCGGACTTTGTGCGTGTCATTGATCCGGATATTATAACAGGCTACAATATTCAGAATTTTGACTTGCCATACCTGATCAACAGAGCTCACGCCCTTAAGGTAACACGTCTTTATTGTCCGTTTTTCCCGTGAACGACCTTTAGGTTGGACATGTCTGATCGCTGGGGTCCACAGTGTTCTGACACGTAGTCCTGCTCGTTTCGGTCTCTACGGGATGGTTTACGTTTTTCTGTGATGCAGGTCAGCAGTTTTCCTTTCCTCGGGAGAATGCGGAACATTCAGTCTGTGATCCGAGACTCTTCCTTCCAGTCGAAACAAATGGGCCGACGAGAAAACAAAGTCATCAATACAGAGGGCCGAGTCCAGTTCGATCTTCTGCAGGTATTGTTATAAAAGTGCACCCTGTGGAGTATAGAGAGGACAGACTGACCGTTACCTGCCGATCACAGACACATAGCGAAGATTTCAGGCCCCCTGATAGTAAATGGCACCCACACGGACCTCTTTTTTTTCCTAAATTTACAGCGCCTGTGCTAGTTTCCTGGTGCAGATGAGCGCAATATATGAAGCTTTCATCTGCGCTTGCGCATAAGAAAGCGATGGACATTATTGCGTGATATGCTGCCGCATCCTAGGGCATTTTCAGGAAACGAGTGCAAGGTCTGACATTGCTTTAGAAAGGGAGACAGTGTTGCTGAACTACTAAAGACTGTATGTTAGCAAGTTGTCGATACTCCCCTCAACTAATTTTTTGTATTGATAAAGTGATCAATCCCTTTAAATTAGCCACCATCTATAGTGAAAAGGCCCAATGGATTCTCAATAAATGTTCCAAAAATCTGTACTTTTATGTTATGTTTCTGCCGCTTCCTTGGGACTGACAGCTCATCACGTAATTTGTTCTTGCAGGTTCTTCTAAGAGATTACAAGCTGCGGTCCTACACCTTGAACGCTGTCAGTTTTCACTTCTTACAAGAACAGAAAGAGGATGTGCAGCATTCCATCATTACTGATCTGCAGGTACAGATTCATTGTCAAATCAGGTCCCAAATACCCCCATAAAAGGCACATTGTCATTAGACTCCTCCCTACTAACTGTTTCCTATGCAGTTTTTCTGGAGCTTACTTCTTTATTCATGTTCAGAAATGGGTATTGTTGGATAGGTCTTGTAAATACAAGCAGTTTTGCAATTTACTGCTTATTAAAATTTTCATCCGTTCTTGAGATATTAACACTTTTTTAGAAGATGGACAGCAGCAGCAGCAGTCGTCTTTCTCCTAGGCAACAAGTTGTAAATAATAGAAAAACGGTAATATCTCAAGGACGGTGCAAATTTTAACAAGCAGTAAATTGCAAAAGTGTTTGATTTTGCAAACCTTATCCGACAACAACCATTTCTGAAGATGGGAATAACCCTTTAAAGTGTCTCAATACTAAAAGAATATGCAGTAAGCTGCCTCTAGTGATGGCTGTAGACAATCTGATTTTTTTTTCCATAGAGCTGTACCTGTGCGAAGGTGGTGGCGAGAGCATAATGGAAGGTGTTAGTCGCCAGCATTACCTATATTGATAGTCATACTGTTTAATGGGGTGATTTCAACCCCCATAGCGGTGTCTAATGTAGCCAAATATAAATGTGGGGGGGAACATAATGGAAGCAGATGTTCACCAGCATTACCTATACAAATAGTCATACTGTTTAATGGGGTGATCGCAGCCCCCATAGCTGTGTCTAATGTAGCCAAATATAAATGGGGGTGGGGGGCATAATGAAAGGTGATATTCACCAGCATTACCTATACTGTTAGTCATACTGTTTAATGGGGTGATCGCAACCCCCATAGCAGTGTCTAATGTAGCCAAATATAAATGGGGGGAAGCATAATGGAAGGTGTTATTCACCAGTGTTACCTATACAGACAGTCATACTGTTTAATGGGGTGATTGCAGCCCCATAGCGGTGTCTAATGTAGCCAAATATAAATGTGGCGGGGGAGTATAATGGAAGCTGATGTTCACCAGCATTACCTATACAGATAGTCATACTGTTTAATGGGGTGATCGCAACCCCCATAGCGGTGTCTAATGTAGCCAAATATAAATGGGGGTGGGGGGCATAATGGAAGGTGATATTCACCAGCATTATCTAGACTGTTAGTCATACTGTTTAATGGGGTGATTGCAGCCCCAAAGCGGTCTCTAATGTAGCCAAATATAAATGTCGTATATGAAATAAAAAGTTTAGCTTTAAACTTTTCTTTATAACTTTGGCAGAATGGGAACGAGCAGACCCGCAGGCGACTTGCTGTATACTGCTTAAAGGATGCCTACTTACCCCTGCGGCTCCTGGAGAAGCTCATGTGCGTCATTAATTACATGGAGATGGCCCGTGTGACCGGCGTACCCCTTAACTACCTGTTATCCCGTGGGCAGCAAATCAAGGTTGTATCGCAGCTTCTCAGACAGGTATTAGCACAGGAGAAGTATCATGTCGCACAAATCGGGCTGTCGATAGACATCCAACGAGCGTCATCGTTTTCTGTCATCTGCTGATGGGCATTAACACAAAAATGTGGGTTTTTTTATACATTTTTACATTTATAGCTGTTTTTTTTTTCTATTTTATTAGGCAATGAAAAAAGATTTAGTAATGCCAGTGATGAAAACAGAGGGTGGCGAGGACTACACCGGTGCCACAGTTATTGAACCTCTTAAAGGGTGAATGATCTCTTCTTAATGTTGTCCAACATCAGATTAATGGCTGATAGTTTCTATAGAATCCGTACTCCTCTCTGTATCCTATGCTTTCTATAAACTTCAGTTAATCTGCCTGCAAAATAAGAGAAAAAACTGCAGAAAGTTTAATTCCGCTTTAATTATCGGGCATAGCAACTAGAAAGACAAACTGACTCTGCACCAGTGTTGTCCACGGGCTGTCGGGTATTGATCCTCCACCATTTACGTGAATGGCGCTGAGCTGTAATACCCGATAACCTGTGCACAAGTCATGTGTGATAATTGTATAGGATTTATATATATATATATATATATATATATATATATATAATATGAGTTGTTGAAAGTGAACATAGGATTTAATTCCTTATATTTTTAGGCGATAGACACCATTTTTAAATCTGGGTTTTTCTTTTTCACGTCTCCTATATCTTCCATTGATCTTTTATTTTTTTTCCAGTTATTACGACGTGCCTATTGCCACTTTAGATTTTTCATCACTGTATCCATCTATCATGATGGCTCACAACCTCTGCTATACCACCCTGCTGCAGCACGGATCAGTCGAGAAATATGGGTGAGTATTTAATTTCTTTTCTTTGGTATGATAATTTTGTTTTAAAAGACCATTCCTAAATAAGTACCCCCAAATGTAATAAAAACATAATTTTCGATGGGTCTTGTTTACACATGTTTTATTTATAGAGATGCCTCCACCCCAAAAAAAGAAAAACAAGTTATTCCCTTAATTGGGTGTCTGATCAGTGATCCCGAGATCCTGGTTTTCTAGTTTGTTTTTTGGGAATAATCAATATTAGAATATGATACATTCCCTTTCATATATTCAGAAAAATTACCACCAAAATGCATAGTCGGAAGCCTGGTCACTGCCCCCTACAAGATCTGTACCCTCAACCTCTGCTGCGAGCATCATAGCCACCAAAATGCATAGTCTGAAACTTGGTCACTGCCTCCTACAAGGTTTGCACGCTCATCCTCTGCTGCTACACTCATAGCCACCAAAATGCATAGTCGGAGCCTGGTCACTGCCCCCTACAAGTTCTGCACACTGATACTCTGCTGCGAGCGTAATAGCCACCAAAATGCATAGTCTGAAACTTGGTCACTGCCTCCTACAAGGTCTACACACTCATCCTCTGCTGGGAACGTCATAGCCACCAAAATGCATAGTCGGAAGCCTGGTCACTACACCCTACAAGATCTGCGCACTGATACTCTGCTGCGAGCGTCAAAGCCACCAAAATACATAGTCTGAAGCCTGGTCACTGCCCCCTACAAGGTCTGCACGCTCATCCTCTGCTGTGAGCATCATAGCCACCAAAATGCATAGTCTGAAGCCTTGTCACTGCACCCTAAAAGATCTGCGCACTGATACTGTGCTGCGAGCGTCATAGCCACCAAAATGCATAGTTGGAGCCTGGTCACTGCCCCCTACAAATTCTGCACGCTCATACTCTGCTGCGGGCATAATAGCCAGGGGTGGATTAAGAGTAGCCAGGGCCCCGGGCAGTTTAGAAGGCGTGGCCCCCCAGGTACCCAATGTGCACATCTGTAGATGGAAAACGATAGACATAGCGGTGCACATAACGCACCACGCAAATATTTCCCTTATGTACAGCACCATACATAACATAGCGCTGTACATAATAGAGCAGGGGGGAGATTAATTTTTCCAGAGGCCACATAGAGACCGTAACTGTGGTGGAGGCCGAAACAATAGGCTGATATGAATTCTGCTCAATATTAACATATTAATTATAATTATTTTTTTGTATTAATTGTATGACTTAATATTGAGCAGAATCAAGTATACTGACATCTCCCTATGTACAGTATGAGCCCCCACATAGCCTTCCTTCATACAATTTGGGCCCTCAGATCGCTTAGGTTGTTGATTGTGGGGGCTATCAACCTATGGGGCCCTTATACATGTTAACCATAAAAAAAATAAAAAAGAAACTTAAAAAGTTCACTTTAGTTTAAAAATCCCACACATAAAGACATAAATACACACACAATTGCACAGAAAAACACTGATTTAAAAAATAAGAGCAGAAATGAGGGGAGATATATATGTTCATATATCTATATATATATATCTATATATATACATATATAATATGTATGTGTGTATATATATATATATATATATATATACATATATATATATATATATGTGTGTGTGTATATATATATGTATGTGTATATGTGTATGTATGTGTATATATATATATATATATATATATATATATACCCTATATGACCTGAACACTTGTGTACTTGGCTTAATGGCGTCTTCTTCTGACGCGTTTTCCCCCCTCTTTTGGTCATTCAGGGGTTCATCAGGGAATTCCTTCAATCAGGACAAGAAAAGGAGACCATAAGCCGTACTGCAATGAGGATAACTCACAGGCCCAGGCGATGCATACAGTATGAGCCCCCACATAGCCCCGTACACACAGCATGAGTCTACACCTAGCCCCTACATACAGTGTGAGCCCTCACATAGCCCCCAATATACAGTATGAGCTCCCACATAGCCCCTAGATACAGTATAAGCCCCATATAGCTCTATATATACAATATGAGCCCTCACGTAGCTTTCAGCCTATAAGCTCGCCCTGGCACTTTGACTGACAGCTCCCGCTGCAGTACATCATCATTGGTTCCTGGGATGAATAAAATCCATTTTTTCCCCCATGAGCTGCAGTTTCAGTACAGCTGTCTGACACCTTTCTAACACTATTACTCTGCAGATTAACTCTACATCTGCAGGTTAGTAGCATTATTCGACATGACAGGTTCCCTTTAAAGGGGTTTTAAACTACTCAGACAACCCCATCTCAATCTGTGTTTCCTCCTTGTAAAATAACAGCATTTATACTCACAGCCGGTCCTGTACCAGCAGCACCGTTAGTACGTTGCCGGCGGGGAGTATAAGTGCTGTTATTTTACAAGGAGGAAACACACAGATTGAGATGGGGTTGTCTGAGTAGTTTAAAACCCCTTTAAGGAGTGAACAGCAGCCGGTGGAGCTCAGCTGCACCCGTGGCTGCGAGTGACACATCCTGGCTGTATCCACGCCCCGGCACTGATAGCCCGCTCAGCATTAGAGCCGGCTGTCAGTCAGTGCAGGGGAGCAGTTACAGCTGCCGATCACCATGCACTGAGCAGTTACTGAAGCCGCCCAGCACCACCTCTATGACTGAAAGCCTGAGGCTGCTGGGAGGATGAAAGTTGATTTCCAAAGAGCTTCTGTAGCCTGATCATGGGCACGTACTCTTATTGTTGTGTATAAAATGGGGGGGATGGGAGTATACTGAAACTACATAGGGCTAATGCCCCTGCACACTATGTGCCTTGGAAATTTTGCTTGTATCAGATTCATACATATATATATATATATATATATATATATATATATATATATATATATATATATATATATATATATATATATATGATGCAAGCAAAATTTCCAAAGTGGAGAGGCATATTTACCCCATATAGTCTCAGCACACTCCCATCCCCCACATTTTAAATATGAAAATAATGGCCACCCTGCACTTTCATACAGAACGCTGCTGCCTACTACTATCACTGCATGTCTGCCACATTATACATACCTTAAATAGTGGCAGACCCAGTGGAGGCAGCAGCTACTGATGTGCAGAGGGAGGAGGGAGGCCACACAGGCAGGAGCAGCAGCTTGTCCCCAGTCTTCAGGCGCGGGAGTCGGCAGAGCCACCAACACAAGCAGAAGCTCTTCGGTAGGCGTGGCTTCAGCCGCAGCGCCCGCGCTCTGTATCCTGGGTACGTCCTGCCAGACGTCATGCGGCAGGGCGGGCCCAGCATAAGGGACCTGTGGCCGTGGCAGTTACGATACAAATGGATTATAATGGGGGCAATCTCAGACCATGGGCCCCCCAGAGCCTCGGACCCCGGGCGGTAGCCCAGATTGCCCTCATTATAATCCGCCTATAATAATAGCCATCATCTCATTGGTAGTGGGAAGATGACGTGGCGCACTGTGCTCTTTATTATTACGCTTCATGGCTTTTTTATTCTTTTTGTTAGACTAAATCCTGAAGATTTTATAAAGACCCCGACAGGAGATTGCTTTGTCAAGACCAATTTAAGAAAAGGATTGCTGCCTGAGATTTTGGAAAACCTCTTATCTGCCCGGAAGCGGTGCGAATTCTTATATCTGTTTCATTAACAATATATAAATATTTTTCTTTCTGTATATAATATATCAGAATTCAGATATATATTTTTTATAATATAGAAATTTACATATATTATGAAGAAACATTTTTATACATTTATTTTTGGTCACATGTATATATTTATATGAAAAAAACAAATTATATATATATATATATATATATATATATATAATATGTATGTGTGAATGTGTCATTCATTATTTTCTTTAATTCCTCTTTTTTTTTTCTTTCACTGCAGGGCTAAAACAGAGCTTAAGAAAGAGACTGATCCCTTTAAACAAAAAGTTCTGGATGGTCGTCAGCTGGCGCTGAAAGTAAGCGCAAACTCTGTCTATGGGTTTACTGGAGCGCAAGTCGGAAAACTACCCTGTCTCGAGATTTCACAGGTACATCAGGGGACTAAAACCCATACAGGGCAGGAAAGGAGGAGAATATGCAGGAGCAGGTCCTGTTCCTGACTGTCAGACGCAGCCGGAACCCTGGCTAGAAAACAGAAGCGGTCTGTCTTTTGCTAGCTACATAGCGCTCACTGAGCGCTATGTAGAGTGGAGAAGCATCAGCATGGTCGATCTTTCTGCAGGACCTGATTGCCATGTTTCAGCCGGCATAGCCGAGATTCTGGTCCCTAGTAACCCACATCAGCTATGTCATTGCCTTCTATCACTATAGGGAGCTGTTTTCCCCTTCAGTTGTCCCAGTTATAGTGAAAATATTATCAAAAAATTTTTATGATCTTTGAAGGGCAACTTGTGTAAAAAGAATAAAATAAATAATGTGTAAAATTTCTGCAAAAAAAGGTAATACAGAAACAACATTTTGTTCATATAAAATACCGTTTATTACATACATATTACAAAAAAACACATATTAGGCATCCATACGACCGCAATAACCTGGAGAGATGAGTCAGCAGGTTATTTGATGAGAAAACTGTCCAGTAAAAAATATAAATCAGAAAATCCAAGCTAAAAATTGCATATTTGTGTCACAAAAAAATAAAGGATGTAAATTCTACAATAATATATATATATATATATATATATATATATATATATATATATATATATATATTCTACAATAATATAATAAAAAAATATTACAATTTGTTTTATATTCTGCATAAAACAAAATACGTAAGTGAGAATAAATATAAATTAGTCGGTCATTAAAAAGGTCCATCTCCGGGGAGAATTTTTTTTTTCTTCTTAAATGCTCGTATTTGAGGCCAAAAATAATTTTTCCTAATGGGTTCCACAAAAATAAAATTGCAAATACGGTGCTTTGTATCCCTGCACATTCAATCTCGATGTGATCTGTGGTCATATATCAGCCAAGAGGAGCTCAGAAAAAAAGACAGATAAGAGTTTTAAACTCGTCCCATTGGACGGTCAGAAAGAGCTCACTGACAGATCCTCAGTTAACTCATTCCGCAGCCAGCAATTTTTATATTATTAGGCAAAAATTTAAGTAAGAAAAAAACATATATATATATATATATATATAGAGTGTACAATATCACTATCGAATGAAGTATATAGGGATGTGAAAAGTGAAGAAATATTCTGCGGAGCAAAATGAATGATTTTTTTTAAAAAATGGAGGCCTGTAGAGCCCCTTTAACGTCCTCCTTGCCTTACACCTGCTCATTGTCAGCAATGTAACAGGCAGTGACGGTGTCTCCACTCTTATGGGAATTCCCTCCATTCCCCAGCTTTATCCTTTTTTTTTTGTCTCTTTATGAATAGTTTTATTCACTCCTCTAAATTTACAAATCCCTGTCAAGTATGCAAATTATACCTGATAAAAAGGTATAAGTAATAAAAAAAAAGAGGTAAAGTGCCAGGTGGTAATCAAAGGGAAGAAAGACATAAAGTGTAGGAGCAGCAAAGTATCCCAGAGGTTAAGGGACTCATACACACTTTGCATAAAAGCTGAAACCACCGACCTTCTAATGTGTATGGATGATTTCGGGTCAGGTTTGTTCGAATTTTGACACCTGAGATTCGAACACTGGTGCTCTCGCCCGAGCTATGCTCACAATAAGCAAATAGGCTTGTCGATTCGATCTGTAAGGGTCTAGGACCGCCACCAAGAACAAAAAGTATATGTTGATTGCCAAAGTGCGGCATCCTCGTTGTCTTTTTCATATCAGGATCATTCCTGATCTATTGTTGCAATTCCAAACAGAGCGGTTCTCTGTTACTATCTGAGAGCAGCATTATGTAGGATCAGAGATCCTGATTCCGGTGATGTGTCATTTACTGGGCTACTTGGTGCAGTTTTGATAGAATCCCTGTTTTCTCTGTTTTAGCGGTCAGAATGCTGAGCTGTGTGTAACCACACCCCCTCTACTGATTGGCAGTTTGCTGACAGTGTACACACGCCCCTTCCAATCAGTGGAAGGGGCGTGGTTATACAGATTAGCTGGACTGGACTGCATTTGACTCCTAGTCCAGCAGTGATAATCTCCTGATAAAACACTGATTGTATTGAAACTACAGCAAGTGACACGTCCCTGGAATCAGGGTCTGTGCCCCTACATTGTGCTGCTCTCAGATTAAATAGCAAAAAAACTGGGGCTCCCTGATTCTTCTCTCTACTTTATAGGATTCTTCCCTGTCTCTGGTGTCATCGCATCGCACAGTGTAGTAATATAATCACTGCGGTTAGGAGATGGGCACATTTGGGCTGTTGTGTCCAAAACAATCTGTTCAGCGGCTCGGCTGCCATGCGGCTGAGCTCCTCGAGCGCGGTCCTGTGCCGGCACCCGTTGGTGCGTGTAGAGAAGGTGATCAGCGTTACAAAACATGGAAGACAAAACCAGACATTGAACAAATATCCTTCCGGGGGTGAAAGGGAGGGAGAGGTTGCAGCAGAGGTCTTTCCACATTTCCAGCCTTTGAGGGGGTTGTGAGGCCGGGGCTTATCTGTCCTTTGCATTGAGATGACAGCAGGAACTGACCCAATCTTGCTAAATTGTAAACTTCCCAGTTTATAGATAAGGAGCCATCCAGCCTTAAAGTTGTGTGTTAGAAGCCACCCTGACAATGGAGGCCGTTTATTTACTCATTTTTTGCTGCCAGTCGGTTTTGTCAATGTTAGATCCTCGTCTTCTTATATTTTTTCTGCAGTTATCCCTAATTTGTATTAAGCTTAATGTCCACATTCACAAACATCATCAGTCTGCAATTATAGTGACGGCTTCATCTTGAGCTGGTGGTTTCCTGCCGTCTCAAGATTTCATCCAGTGCTGCAAAATGTCTGCTAGGAAACCCTCAGAGAAAGTAGAGATGTCAAGAGGCTGTCATTCAGGGGGTGTCACCTCATCTTGTCTGTCTACTGTTTTATCTCTCATTATATTCCTATTGTTCTGGCTACTGTTCTATCATTCTGTTTATCTATCTTTCTTTCCATCTAACATTCTATCCTATTTTTTTATCTATCATTTAATCTATTGTTCCGTCTGTGTCATCGCTCCTTGCTTGTGTGAATGTTCACCGTAGCTTAGAGTCCCTTCGGTGTTGTAGCCGTACGGTCGCCCCCGCCTGTGTCGCCCCCGCCTGTGTCGCCCCCGCCTGTGTCGCCCCCGCCTGTGCCGCCCCCGTCCACCCCGACTGCAATGCTATTGTACTACGTAGGCAATTCAGATTTTAAAAAATGTAAAAAAAAAAAAAAAAACATAAAAAATTATTTTAAAAAGATATAAAAGGTTAAATCTCCCTCCCCATCCTGTTTTTCCCCAAACTTAAATAGCAAAATGTAAATGAAAAAAAAAAAAAATGCATTTTTGGTATCGCTGCTTGTCAAATTTCCCGAACTATGAATTATAAAAATATTGAAACAAGGAAAAAATTGTAAACACAAAAATTGTGTTTTTTTTGCCATAATTTTCCTTTAAACAATGATAATAAAAAGCGATCAAAATGTTGCAGGTAACCCAAAATGGTTAAAATAAAACAATCTGCTTGAGACCCAAAACACAAGCCCTCATCATCGTAAAAATAAAAGAAAGTTACGGGTCTCAGAAAATGACGGCACAAACCAAATTTTTTTTTTGCAAATTATGCATTTTTTTCCATCGCTTAAATAAAAAAAAAGTGTAAAAATATAAAAAAAAAAAATATATATATATATATATATATATATATATATATATATATTTTTTTTTCCGTTTATTATTTTGTGTAATTTGTTTTTATTGTTTATTTCTGTGCATATATAGACAGTGAAGTCGTGGCCCTGGCAGCCATGAGTGGGTTCATTAGGAGTTTACTAGACTTAGAATGAAGTGAATTCTCCTTCTTTTTGTAGAGCGTCACCGGCTTTGGCCGACAGATGATCGAGCAAACCAAACAACTGGTGGAGTCTAAGTACACTCTTGCCAATGGCTACAAGGCAGATGCCAAGGTGGGCAGCATTTATTTTCCATCCGATGCCCGGCTCCAGGAGCCCGGTGGGACGCCATTATGACCGGTACTTGTTCTCTCTGCAGGTTATTTATGGAGACACTGACTCTGTGATGTGCAAACTCGGAGTTCAGACGGTTTCTGAAGCCATGGAGATAGGACGAGAAGCCGCGGCATGGGTCTCCAGTCATTTCACCCCTCCCATAAAGTTGGAGTTTGAAAAGGTTAGTACCCGTTATAATTGCTGATGAGCTCCGTCATTGTCACACATCCCTATCGATTTATTCAGTCTGGCGTATGAGTGCCTCATGCAGAAATCCCCACACTTACAGCCTTGGGTTTATTAATGGATGTCTGAGGAATGTTCTGCCTTTGATTGCACTTGGGGGAATCATCAAGATCCGCTTCTGGCAGCTCCTGTGTAATCATCGACCAATGACTTACCAGATGTGCTTGTTGGGAGACAAGTCTGGAGACACTGCAGCCATGGGAGCAGGTTTCAGCCACGCAGACTTCTTATAGTAGCACCAACATTCGGCCTGGTGTTTCGTTGAAAAACAAATCACTTTGGAGAAATGGCCACACCACTGGTTCAATCACCAAATCAATATGATGCCAAGCTGTTAGTGCACCTGGTATGTAGACTGGAGGGGTCTGGCTACAGTACATTATGCCGTCTCATACCATAATCCCAGGAGTAGGACCGGTGTGATGTTCCATGGTGAAGGCCTCTTCTTGGTGTGGTCACTTGGTCTCCAGACCAAAGCCTGAGATTTCACTGGAGAGGACAGACCTCCATTACCGTATTGGTGGTGTGTGGTCAATCAAGGGAACTTCTTACCCGTCTTATCGAGTGATGCCCATCCATGAGAAGAGATGGATCATTCAACATAGTTTTGCAAACTATCTACCTGGTGGGATGGTCCGATTTGACACGTTGATGGTCGGATTGATTTAACAAAGGACTGATCGGTCATGTTCTGCTGGATCACAGTCGTGTGTTTGTGGCCTGCTTAGATTTATTCCCCTTTCATTGATCCTTCTCTAAGGCCTTATTCACACATCACAGTTTTTCGCCCATATGCTGTCTGCATTGTTCACACACTTGATGACCTTGCACAACAGTGCAGACCCCGGCATTAGAGGGATAGGTGACCAGCGAGATAACAGCACCCTACCAGGTAGGGAGGATCCACTATGGTGGCGATCAGCCTGGGGTCTCCCTGGTCTTAGATAAGGTGGGGGATATGTGACCAATGAGATAACGGCACCCCCCTGGGAGGGATACACTATGGTGTTGATCAGCCTGGGGTCTCCCTGGTCTTAGATAAGGTGGGGGATATGTGACCAATGAGATAACTGCATCCCCCTGGGAGGAATCCACTATGGTGTTAATCAGCCTGGGGTCTCCCTGGTCTTAGATAAGGTGGGGGATAGGCGACCAGCGAGATAACGGCACCCCCCTGGGAGGGATCCACTATTGTGGTGGTCAGCCTGGGGTCTCCCTGGTCTTAGATAAGGTGGGGGATAGGTGACCAGCGAGATAACGGAACCCACCTGGGAGGGATCCACTACGGTGGCGATCAGCCTGGGGTCTCCCTGGTCTTAGATAAGGTGGGAGATGGGTGACCAGTGAGATAACGGCACCCCCCTGGGAGGGATCCACTATGGTGGCGATCAGCCTGAGGTATCCCTGGTCTTAGATAAGGTGGGGGATAGGTGACAAGCGAGATAACGGCACCCCCCTGGGAGGGATCCACTACGGTGGCGATCAGCCTGGGGTCTCCCTGGTCTTAGATAAGGTGGGAGATAGGTGACCAGTGAGATAACGGCACCCCCCTGGGAGGGATCCACTATGGTGGCGATCAGCCTGGGGTATCCCTGGTCTTAGATAAGGTGGGGGATATGTGACCAGTGAGATAACGGTACGCCCCTGGGAGGAATCCACTATGGTGGCGATCAGCCTGGGGTATCCCTGGTCTTAGATAAGGTGGGGTATAAAATCCATTGGATCACGCAGCTGAGAACATGGATTGTTGAGTACTTTTCAATAATGCAAATTGGTTTTGCAGGGAAAATCTTTCTACATATATTTCTGTCTTCTATTCTAGGTATATTTTCCATATCTGCTGATCAACAAGAAGAGATACGCCGGCCTGTACTTTTCATCCAGCGCCGACACCCACGATAAGATGGACTGCAAGGGAATAGAGACTGTAAGGCGAGACAACTGCCCCCTAGTGGCCAATCTGATCAACACATGTCTGCAGAAGATTCTGATTGACAGGTAGGCAAGCAAGCTTTTCTGACTGTCTATGTATACTCCTAGTGGAGGGTTCTCCACCATGGGGGCCCATTTTTATTTATTTATTTTTTTACTTAAATGCATATATTTGAAGCTAAAAATCATTTTTGCAATTCTGTTTCATTAAAATTTTTGCACGGTTTGCCTTCTATATCCTCCTTGTTGCAGGCTGCAGAAAGAGTTAACTGAGGATCAGTCAGTGAGCTCATTATAACAGTCTGACTGGGAGTTTGTAACTCTTATCTGTTTTTTCAGACCCATAGTAAATGTTAACTCTTCCCTGTCCATGGAGGAGGCTCTCTAATGGCCCTCAGGGCTAATTGTCACAACTTCTGGCATGTGTGAAACTTGCAGCATTTGTCACTTGGGGAATTTGATACTTTGCTAATATGCTTTCTGTTTTGTGGTTTCTAAGAACTGTTACAAAACACTTCCCCTTTAAATAAAGAGAAAATTAACATTTTTCTGTTCTGTTTATTGCACTGATAAAAAGTGTTTAATATGTTTTGATCACTTAAAGGGATTTTTTTCTTTATTGCACACATGCCATATATTTTTTTTTTATTTTGCTGACTTGACTGTTTCGGAAGAAAAAGTACTGAAGGGTATTCATTTTTCCATTGCTTTAGAAGACTCGATTCACACACGAAAGGGTGAAATTTACTAAGGGTTTATTGAGCAAAACATAAGCGGAAACTCTCCAGATCCTTCTCAAAAATGCAAAACTCCTGAAAAACTTTGAGTTTCTGCTCCGCTTCCACTCCAAAAACTCAGCAAAAAGACTCAGTGAGCAAGTAGCCTAAGGGCATTTTTAGGACCCCGCCTATAAAGCACTGCAAAAAGTGAACATAATGCAAAACAATGTAAAAACACCACTGCTGCGCACATGTTCACTCTTTTGTCTCTTCTTTTTAAGTTTCCAAAACTCACTAGTTGTAGTTTAAACAATAGAAAGAAGGTGCCAAAGTCGACTCAGGAAAAAGATCTTTTTCCTGAAGAGGTTTCGCCTAGGAAAACCTCAGGGGGTTCGCTTTCATCTTTAAATACGTCGCATGCACATACTTTAAGTATTTTTTTTTTCGATATGCCAGTCTTAAACAGAAGTCCATCAGATAAGGATCAGTCTTTTCGTGTCAGTAAGGGGAGGTTTCGCTTAGGAAAACCTCAGGGGGCCCGTTTTCATCTTAAAAACTTTGCGTGCACATGCCTTAAGAATTTTTTTATATGTCAGTCTTAAACAGAAGTCCATTAGATAAGGATCAATCTATTTGAGTCAGTATGGGGAGGTTTCGCCTAGGAAAACCTCAGTGGGTCCGCGTGCATCTTTAAATATGTCACGTGCACATACCTTAAGAATTTTTTTTATATGCCAGTCTTAAACAGAAGTCCATTAGATAAGGATCAGTCGTTTCGTGTCGGTAAGGGGAGGTTTCGCTTAGGAAAACCTCAGGGGGTCCGCTGGCATTTTAAAGACGTCACATGCACTTATCTTAAGATAATTTTTTTATATGCCAGTCTTAAACAGAAGTCCATTAGATAAGGATCAGTCGATTCTAGTTAGTATGGGGAGGTTTCGCTTAGGAAAACCAACCTCAAGGGGTCAGTAGATTTGAATGAATAGGGGGCGGATTTGCGGTACACTATTTAGCTGATGAAGCAGGCTCCGTAACTGAGTAGTTCCGGGTGGCGCACCGATCAGATATTGATGGCCTATCCTTAGAATAGGTCATCAATATCTCAAGTCCTGCACAACCCCTTTAACTCTATGGAGTGTCTATACTTGACGCGCGAAGCCGACATTAGTCTAATGTGTATGGAGGTCTTTACACTCATTTTGCCTACTGTAGTTACTCTCTTTAATCTTATATTTTTTATCTTTCTTGCAACGTTAAACTTGTAGGGATCCTATGGGAGCTGTCGAACACGCCAAGGACGTGATCTCCGATCTGCTGTGCAATCGTATAGACATCTCGCAGCTGGTTATCACCAAGGAGCTGACGCGTACTGCAGATGAGTATGCTGGAAAGCAGGCTCACGTGGAGCTGGCGGAGAGGTAAGACGTGACACCCGGGGTCTTGTAGCATTACTAGCGGCTGTACAGTGGATCCGGACCCCTTCTAGCCGCATGGTACACAGGCTTTTACTACGGAAGCATCGGAACCTAAACACCTTACATTGTACATTTCCTATTTACAGAAACCGAAGTTTCCACTGTCACTGAAGAACTGTAATCTTCCACCTCCTTTTAATAAAAAAAAAAGAAATAATTAGAGGGCAGGTTGTGGCGCTGATCCGTGACCGAGGGGAAACGCAGAAATAGCTTGTCCCACCCTGAGCAGCTGGTGTGGAAGGAGGAGGTGGGGAGAAGTAGTGTGAAAAAAATATCACACTAACTTCCTGTGGCCCCACTGGGTGCCGGACACTCATTGCCCAATTCCGATCTTCTGTTACTTGTGAACTCAGCAGTTTTGTTGTTTTTTTTTTTACACTTTTTTTTAGATGAGTTATTAGAAAACCAACTGTCTTTTTGTTTAGAATGAGCTGTCATTTCTTCCTTATACACTCATCATTAAAGGGGTATTCCCATCTCCAAGATCCTATCCCAATTGTAGTAGGTGTAATAATAATTATATTAGCAAATACCTCCAATTAGAAATGTAGTATAGTTCTTCTGATAAACGATGTTGCTTAGCATATGTGCAGGGCATTTGCAGTAGCGTAGATATCCATGGTTACGTCCACTAACAACTAACTGTCACTATATGAGTGGTCGTCACCATGGATAACTAAACTACTGCAATGCCCTGCACATGGGGTAAGTGACATAGTGAATCAGAAGAACTATGGTACATTTATAATTGCTAATATTATTGTATTTACAACATATTGGGATAGTATCCTGGAGATGGGAATACCTCTTTAATTCATATAGTTAACCAATTAGTTTTTCCTTAACTTCGTGGCACACTGACCAGTAGGTGGCAGTAGCTATTGATGACGCCCTATGTAGACTCAGTGAGTGCTTACTTTATGAATCCAAATAATAGATTGCTAAAATAGGCAACTGTCTACATTTGGGTTCTGGATCCACTGCGACTTTTGTGAGAAATGATTTCCTGGGACGAAAAACAGCCATAAGACATTGTAAAAATCTTTAAAAAAGGGGGGGGGGGGTTGAATTTAGAGCACCCGTGAGACGCAATACTGCCTCGATTTTTAGCCGTTTGTAGGTCCAGTTTCAGGAAAACCCCTGTCCCCAACTGTCATTTGTTTAAAAAAAAACAACAAAATTTACTTTACTCACCCTCCCCGGGCTTAGCGCTAAGTGTCTGTTATTGTCTGCAGCCTGACATCACGTCAACATCTCTGCAGCCAATCAGTAAGCTCAGCGGCTCTTCCCGAGTTGACGGCATTGACATGACATCAGCGCTGCAGACAATAACAGCTGCAAGAGTGGTGGTCGCACATGCTCATTCTGCTCTCTTCACTGTCTACAAGAGCTGTGGTCGCACATGCTCATTCTGCTCTCTTCACTGTCTACAAGAGTGGTGGTCGCACATGCTCATTCTCCTCCATCACTGTCTACAAGAGCGGTGGTCGCACATGCTCATTCTCCTCCATCACTGTCTACAAGAGCGGTGGTCGCACATGCTCATTCTCCTCCATCACTGTCTACAAGAGCGGTGGTCGCACATGCTCATTCTCCTCCATCACTGTCTACAAGAGCGGTGGTCGCACATGCTCATTCTCCTCCATCACTGTCTACAAGAGCAGTGGTCACACATGCTCATTCTGCTCCATCAGTGTCTACAAGAGCGGTGGTCGCACATGCTCATTCTCCTCCATCACTATCTACAAGAGCGGTGGTCGCACATGCTCATTCTGCTCCATCACTGTCTACAAGAGCGGTGATCGCACATGCTCATTCTGCTCCATCACTGTCTACAAGAGCAGTGGTCACACATGCTCATTCTCCTCCATCACTGTCTACAAGAGCGGTGGTCACACATGCTCATTCTCCTCCATCACTGTCTAGAAGAGCGGTGGTTGCACATTCTCATTCTGCTCCATCACTGTCTACAAGAGCGGTGGTTGCACATGCTCATTCTCCTCCATCACTGTCTACAAGAGCAGTGGTTGCACATGCTCATTCTGCTCCATCACTGTCTACAAGAGCGGTGATCGCACATGCTCATTCTTCTCCATCACTGTCTACAAGAGCGGTGGTCGCACATGCTCATTCTCTTCCATCACTGTCTACAAGAGCGGTGGTCGCACATGCTCATTCTGCTCCATCACTGTCTACAAGAGCGGTGGTCACACATGCTCATTCTGCTCCATCACTGTCTACAAGAGCGGTGGTCACACATGCTCATTCTCCTCCATCACTGTCTACAAGAGCGGTGGTTGCACATGCTCATTCTCCTCCATCACTGTCTACAAGAGCGGTGATCGCACATGCTCATTCTTCTCCATCACTGTCTACAAGAGCAGTGGTTGCACATTCTCATTCTGCTCCATCACTGTCTACAAGAGCGGTGATCGCACATGCTCATTCTTCTCCATCACTGTCTACAAGAGCAGTGGTTGCACATTCTCATTCTGCTCCATCACTGTCTACAAGAGCGGTGGTCACACATGCTCATTCTCCTCCATCACTGTCTACAAGAGCGGTGGTCGCACATGCTCATTCTGCTCTATTCACTGTCTACAAGAGCAGTGGTCGCACATGCTCATTCTGCTCCATCACGGTCTACAAGAGCGGTGGTCGCACATGCTCATTCTCCTCATCACTGTCTACAAGAGCGGTGGTCGCACATACTCACTCTCCTCCATCACTGTCTACAAGAGCGGTGGTTGCACATGCTCATTCTCCTCCATCACTGTCTACAAGAGTGGTGGTCGCACATGCTCACTCTCCTCCATCACTGTCTACATGAGTGGTGGTTGCACATGCTCATTCTGCTCCATTCACAAATGGAACTTTAGGACTTCCAGTCCTGGGTTCGGTGGGGTCTTGGCAGCTGGACCTTTTTGCTAGTTATGCCTTTACCACTTATCCTGTGCATAGGTGATAAAATGGTATTTTAATCTTAAAGGATCCTCCTAATCGGACATTTCCAATGGCTTCCCTTTTTGATAAACAGAATGGACGTTCCAGAGAGTGTAATGTAACCAAACACAATGGGGTTGAAACTAAAATTTTTTAAATATTCATCTCCATAAAAAAAAACTTCTGGTCTATGTGTGCACCTCTTGTAGTAATTATACAATATTTCCCCTTGAGTAAAAAGCTGATTTCAGAATTTGTGTGTTCTGCTGACTGCGTGAAGTTGGTATTGTCAACCCCAGAGGTGGTGGAGACTTTCTATCCAGATCATCTCACCTGTAGCTCAACCAAATGTGGCAGAGAATGAAACCTTAAACCGAGATGACATGTGGCATTCTACCACTCAGTATTTTTTGTCACAGTTGCGATTGACTATGGTCTTAAAAGAGGTTAAGCTACCAGGTTTAGGGTTGTCAGTTATATAGCACAGCTGGCAGCATCCACATAAGGAGCAGGCCCAGCTCCTGAGCCTGCTCTATACTCTTTTTATCGTATTCTTGACTCAAGAAGGATGTTAAGGAAGACTCTTCCAAACATCTTGGCGATCTAACCACAGATATTCCTTGGTTGCTGCTTGTGCAACTCCCTCTGTCTCTTCATGTGATCCCAGACAGAGTGGATGATGTGAGATCAGCTCTGTGGGGGTCGGATCATCACCTCCAGGACTCCTCGTTCTACTTAATTCTGAAGATAGATCTCAATGACATAGGCTGGATGTTTGGGGTCCTTGTCTTGATGTAGAATAAATGTGAAGCCAATCAGACGCCTCCCTGATGGTATTGCATGATGGACAAGTATCTGCTTGTATTTCTTAGCACTGAGGACACCAAGAAACGGGAAACATTGGGGATCGTAGATGCAGTGGTTGGTCAATGAAACTTAGTGCAGCAGATTACAGAAATATTATGCTTGCTCCCCTTCCAAATTGGAAGATGTCCAGCAGTGCCATCAACTCAGAACTGGCAGCAACCAGTGGGATTCAGCTACACACATCCACTGTTCAGAGAAGTCTGGCCAGAAATGGTCTTCATGGAAGAATTCCAGCCAAAAAAACATACCTTCAACTGGAGAGTGGTGCAATAATGGAGGTCTGCAGGAACAGTGAAGCATGTTGGAAGGTCCTGCAAGTCTGGGGGCTGCATTTCAACAAATGGAGTTGGGGATTTGGTCAAAATTAATGGGGTCCTCAATGCTGAGAAATACTGGCAGATACTTATCCATCATATAATATCATCAAGGAGGCGTCTGCTTGCCTCAAATCTATTCTACTAGCTATCGAAGAGTAGAAAAAAAACTAGGAGTCCTGGAAGTGATGATACGGCCCCAGAGTCCTGATCTGTCTGTCTGGGATTACATGGAGCGAAAGAGGATTTGGACAAGCGACATCCCCAGAATATCTGTGGTTAGTTTTCCAAGATGTTTGGAACAACCTACTGCCAAGTACCTACAAAAACTGTGTGCAAGTGACAAGAAGAAGTGATGAAGGCAAAGAGCGGCCACCAAATATTGATGTGATTTCGATTTATCTTTTGTTCATTCACTCTGCATTTTGTTAATTGACTAAGAATAAACTATTAACTCTTCTATTTTTGAAAGAATTCGAAAACTTGCAGCATTTTTTTTCCACACCTGCCTAAAAATGTTTTACAGTACTAATATAAAAGTACAGAAATGACTACTGTTCTAGCAGCCTATTACTCCTGCAGTTAAACGGTGCCTCCCCCAAGAGATGGAGGAAATTGCTTGCTTTTCCTGTTCATTTCTATGGTTTACACATTGCTGAGCAGAGTCCTCAGCCGAGGCTGACCAGGTGTCTCAGCCCCCTCCCTAGTGGCAAGTACCTTATGTACCTTTCCTTTCCCACCCACCTCCGTTGCTTCTGTGTGGGTGGAGACCCTCAAGTCATGATGCTTTGCGCTCCGCTGACTGATGCCAGTAGCCGTTGACAGGTTCCCTTGGGCATCCATGTGCCACAGCAGCTAATACAGTGCCCGCTGAATTCTCTACATATGTCATGGTTTCACATAAGTTCCACCCCTAATGTCAGCTTTTACCAGACAAAACAGTTAGAGAAAAACCCCTG
Source organism: Phyllobates terribilis (assembly GCF_046119375.1). Classification (NCBI taxonomy): domain Eukaryota; kingdom Metazoa; phylum Chordata; class Amphibia; order Anura; family Dendrobatidae; genus Phyllobates; species Phyllobates terribilis. The sequence goes on from NW_027362772.1 coordinate 158,046,070, forward strand.
CAATACTGGGCCAGCAATGTTGTGACTGAAATTATTTTTTTCAGATTTTCCACTTATTAATATTTTTTTTTCTATATATTGTGGGTCTGAATATTCCAGTTACCAATTTCAATTTCCTTTTTTTTTATTTTACCAATGCACTCAAAATGGAAAAGGATACTACTTGCATGTATTCTTGATTAAAAAAAAAATCTTCTATCGTTTTGTGCATACAGCTCCTGTGCACACCTATGTGTCTCTATGGTTGCAGACTACACACAGACCGCGTGTAGTCAGGTTATGCGCTAATGCTCTCTTACATATGTGCCTTATTTTCTTTCTAGCGTACATTTGAAAGCAAGAAGTAAGGGACAAATAGCAGAATCAGACTACATAGAGTTTATATGTAGTCTATGTAGTCTGTTACCATGGAGACACTTTGGTCTGCATAGGAGCTGTACGGGCAAAATTGAAAAAAATTAAAAGACTATTTGTAAAGTTGCTTCGATTTTAAAAACAGACGCCTGTCATTACAATCCTCCTGTGAACACCAGCCCTTGGCTGGCTTTTAAAGGAGATTGTGATTTTGCAGCTTTAAGTCCCCTAAGGGCACTAACAAATACAGTAAAAACTGGAAAAAAAAAAAAAGTAAAAAAAAAAAACCCCACAAGTTCAAATCACTCCCCTTTTACCTCATTGAAAAGAAAACGATAAAAAAATAAACATAATTGGTATCGCTGTGTTCAGACTCTCCCGATCTATCAAAATATAAAATTAATCCAATCGGTAAACGGCGTAACGATAAAAAAATCGTAACGCCAGAATTACGTTTTTTTGGCCACATGGCAAACATGGCATCTACCCCTAAATATTATCAGTAAAAACATCATCTCGGAGCGCAAAAAATAAGTCCTCACACGGCCCCAGATCCCGGAAAAATGAAAATGCTACAGGTCTCGGAAAATGGCGACAAAAGCAAAAAAAAATGTTTTCATGCAAAGTCCGAATTTTTATCCCACCACTTAAATTGTAAAAAAAAACAACCTATACATGTTTGGTATCTGCGTACTTGTACTGACCTGGGGAATCATATTGACAGGTTAGTTTTACCAAAAATAATTGTGGAATTGCACTTTTTTGCAATTTCACCACACTTGGAATTTTTTTTTCCCGTTTTCAATACACTATATGGTAAAATCAATTGTGCCATTTGGAAGTACAACTCGTCTCGCAAAAAAACAAGCCCCCATACTGCTATATGGCTTGAAAAATAAAGAGTTATGGCTCTTGGAAGAAAGGGAGGAAAAAAATGGAATATGGCCGGGGGGTGAAGGGGTTAAGACTTGGGATGAATGTTCTATTTTTCTGGGGTTATATGGATTACGCATGTGGATGGGGTTTGCTAGTTACACCACTTTCTTCTGACTGTTCTGTCTGGTATTGTTTGTACAGAATGCGAAAGAGAGATCCAGGCAGCGCCCCGAACCTCGGAGACAGAGTCCCCTATGTGATCATTGGGGCAGCCAAGGGGGTAGCTGCATATATGAAATCTGAGGTAAGAGACGAAGAGTCAAAACAACCAGAAAAGAAACAATTGCTTAAAGGGAAGGTATCATCAGAAAAATTACCTATTGATTAAATAATTTTTTTTGCGATAAATGAGATTTTTTAACATTTTTGTTTATGTGTTTTTTTCCAATATCAAAATTTGTATTAAAAATAAACAGTATAAATTTTCAGTTCTCACACTGGCCACTGGGGCTTTTTAGACTTTAACTTCCTCCTGTTTCAGGAAACAACACATGTACATAGCCACAACAGTCAGACCCTGACCCTATCTTTTGTATTGAAGCATCTAATGAGCGTGTGCAAAGGACATTGGGAAGGGAGGGGGGGAGCAGTGACATTGCCTATTGTGATTGGTGGATCGTGTGTTATCAGCTGTGTATAGAGTTCATTGTAAAGCTGCCTCTGATGATAATGAGACTGCTGGAAACTCTTCCTGAAGGGGCTGGAAGTATGAAAGTGTGAAAATTACAATATTACTATTTTTATTTTTTAAAACTAATCTTTGTGATATAAAAAAAAAAAATTGCCAAAAATAACAATTAAAAAATACCTTATTTATACAGTAGGCAAAGAAAAAATGACAAAGTGCTCCCTTTTTCTTTTGATTTAAACAATAGGTAATTTTCTGATGATAGCTTCCCTTTATTTGGGATTCGGTCCTTTTAATTGTTGTGTTTAGTGTAAGGAGTCTTGCATCTTCATGGGCTCTGTGTTCTCGACTGAAGCACAAAGGGACAGATTTCTTAAAACGGGTGCAAAGAAAAAGTGTAACAATCTGATTCCGGCTTTTAAAAATGACTGGATGATGCGGGCAACTTCTCCAATTATTCCTATTCATCCGTTTTAATAAATCTTCACCAATAAGTGTGAAGACAAACCCCATAGCAGGGTGGCATCACTTACATACAGAATGACAAGGTCTGATTGTTTTTCAGTTCGTGTTCTATTTACATATTTACCTTTACTTCCCTTGCTGTAGCCATGGCAACAAGAATCATCAAACATTCCGCAGTTATCAATGATGGATACATAAGAAAACTGTCAGCTGATCACTGGTGATCAATGGGGTTCTCTGCTTTAGACAGTCCTTTTTCACAGGAATCTCATAATAATAATCTTTGTCTCTTGGATATTAGCAGATCACCAAGTGTCCCCCTGCTGAGATCTCTCTTGATTAGCTGTAATCTGAGAGAGTAGCTTGGTAGTAAAGCTAACCACACACTCAAAATAGCTGCCAATTGAATCATCTTTTTGCTGACAACTATCTATCCTGACTCCCCCGCACACAGGAAAGGTTGGCTGTATGAGAGAGTCTCTGCCAGAATGAGCTGGCAGTGGCCGGACATAAGGATCAAGCAATTGAATGCCATCCACCTGATCCTTATGTTCCCTGACATAATCTGTCGGGGGGACAGTCGGGAGGCCTCCATAAACATTAGATGGTTGAACAATCTTTACAACATCGTTGGATTTGGACGATTTCTATCTAATGTGTACGGAACCTTAAAGACGTAGGTATTCTGTCCCTCAGCTGCAATTTGTTTTAAGGCATTGTCTGGGACTATAATATTGATAGCTCACCCTTAGGATAGGTCATCAATGTCTGATCGGTGGGCACCCCCCACCGATCAGCTGTCCCCGGTGTCAGGCGCAGCTGCACAGCACAGCTCCATCGACAGAATGGTGGTCGTGGCCATGTACTGCTCATTCAATTCCCATTGATTTGAATAGGTGACAGATGTGTAGTACCTCGCCGCGTTCACTATACTGTCAATGGAGCTGCTGTCGTAACTGAGCAGTTCTGACCACTACCGACCCCTGGAACAGCTGGTTGGTTGGGGTGTTCACCCTCACCGATCAGACATTGATTGCCTATCCTGAGGATACGCCATCAATGCTAAAGTCTTGGATAACCCCTTTAAAGAAAAAAACAACAACTGTAATTTACTCACTCTCCCCCAGTCCAGCATTGAGTCTCCGCCTCTGCTCTCTGTACCTTTTTATAACTGAGCTCAGAGGATCTTTCCAAGTAGACAGCACGACCTCTGATCTTACTGATTGGCTGCAGTGCTGTCAGCATGACATCAGCACTGCAGACCGATGGAGCAGCAGTGAAGACTCATCACTGGACCCGGGGAGGGTGTGTAAAGATCAGTATTTCTTTTTTTTTTTAAACTGCAACCAAAGACACGAGTTTTCCAAATCCAGAAAACCTATTTAAGTGTTTCTTTTCCCTGCAACCCAACCCCAGGAGAAATCAAGCATCGTGAATGTCCTTTCAAATCAATCGCTCTTTGCAATCACTTTCTATTCTGCAGAGTATCCAAACAGCAATCGGCATACCTCACATATTACAACCCCCATTCCTACCGCAGCCGCCCTCCAGATGCTCGGCTTCATTTGCATGTGGTTTCCCCCAGAACTGCCTTTTTAATAGCGTTTAATATGGAATCATATTTTGCAGCGATTTCCATTTTATCCTTGCAAACATATTTAATAATAAGTCCATCCGTCCATGCAGACCAGATCTGGTGTGCACTTATACATTGCGTAACACGAACCTTTTGTATCTGAATTATTAGTGAAAGGGTTGGAAGCGACACACCTTAATAGGCTCAGGTGCACTTTAGGAGAGAGTGAGCTGAGATACAGGTTGCACTTCTGCTTTTTGAGTATTTTTCTACAGCGGCCTGGCAGAGAAAGTGGTTCCCTGTCACCGGGGACCAGAGGTTGCTGTCTGGCTTCCAACTTCTGCAATCTCTCTATTAACTGAGCTTAGTCAGTGAGAGGCACAAGCACTATTGTGTGCGCTGTTTCCCCAATCGTGCCGTTATTGAGGAACTGATTTGCAGTGAATTGAGAATTTATTGTGTGTCCTGTGAACTATGTGACAGATTTTTTTTTTACTTTCCACTAACGCCACAACAAAGGGCATTCAACAGTAAAATCCAATCGCATAAACTTTTGCAAGTTCCCGTTGCTTTTCAAATAAGTTCTTCCGAAACAATGATGCTTTTGAGACCGTGCCAAATAAAAGGAATGAAATTCCCCCTGAAATCTGAATATAACACTTTAACCGCACCTGTCCTATGTCAACAAGAGGAAAACTGAGTACTGCTATTACAGTGGATCATACATAATTGTCACATTTCTTTACTTTGTGGAGTGTGCAGCCACTAGATGTAATATATTTGGCTTTAAAAACAAGGGGAACACATGCACATCATAGTATAAGCCAAGACGGTTAAACTTCAGGGGTATCAATCTGTGCAGTTCGGAAATACCAATCTCACCGGCTTTGGTGCAAATGAATGTGATGAATGGTGCATAGGAGAGACACCCGAAAAATGGTGGTGGTCGCAAACTATTCTTCTCTCCTCATCTTTCCAAACTAATTCTTCTCTAGTTTTGCAATTTACAAGTCTCCTGGACACTACGTATTGCATGAGGAGGTACCTGCAGCACATTCATGCAGTACTGTTAGTCCAGCACCTCCAGGATGGCAGTGTCACGCTAGGTAAAGGAAGGACCAAGTGAATGACGATGGGAAAAGGGGGGGGGGAGCCCAACAACTAGGGAAAGGGAGAGTGGTGACCCCTAGTCAGATCTTACAACACCTTGACTTTCCTACCGTCCCTAAATAGGTTCCACACCTATCGCCGAGCAGGATACCTAATCTCTAACTGTCCTTAGAGCTAGGCCCTAGGTAGGGAGGGGAAGGGGTGAGTACTAGTCAGCCCTCACTACAACTAAAGACAAACAAGGAAAACAGACAAGGGGATTAGCTTGAGAAGACACTAGAGAGAAGACGACAACAATCCACCAAGAAACTACAAGAAGAAACTAGCCAACTGCTAGTACTCAAGGCCTGAGCAGGGGAAAATAGTTCTATCATTGGCGACTCTCTGGAGACACTGAGGGTTTTTAAATATCAAGCAAGGCCTTGTCAATTAGCAGCCAAAGGTGGAGATCACTGCTGGGTCCTAGCGAGAGAAGGATACCACTACACTACAGAGATGAAAGGATCAAGAATGTGTCTGCAAAGCCAAGCGCAGCGACCTTCTACAGCCGGATCCAGAACGACTGGCTGTCAAATATGATACACCCTTGACAGGCCGTCACAAGAAGGATTGCCTTATCCCCCAGGACAGTCTCAAGAACATGGATGGAGCAGATACCAGGACATGAGCCAATACATGAAGAAAACTGGACAAGGCCATAGAAGGGCACCAACCTAGCAGCAACCTCCTTTGTGCAAGGAGGAACATAGCTAAAGGCTAATAATGTGCATGTTTCGGACCAAAATGTTAGAATCAGACTCCATGAGGATGGCACGAGGGTCAGATTTACTACCCAGCAACATTTGTCGTCTTTCAGAATTGGCAGGTCCGCCATTGGGTGCCTTGTTCTCTTTAGAGCAGGTTCACACTGAGCACATGGATCAAATTTGAAAGATTCTGGAGAGACTGCATTTTGCAAAGTCATCAAGCATCATTCGTTAGATGGTGGGTCAGTGATGGTTTGGGGTGGCAGTAACCTCCACATGATAGTCACCGGTACCCTGATAGGTGTTAGGTACTGGGATGAAATCCCCAGAAGCATTGTCAGACCTTCCACTAGTGCAGTGGCCTTGGTCTCCTTCTGGTGCAGGGCAATGCACGGCCTCAACTGGCCAGAGCATGTAGGTAGTTCCTGGATGACGAAGGCATTGATGCCATTCACTGGCCCAAGTGATCCTCAATCCAATCGAGAACCTCTGGGACATAATGTATTGGTGTATCCAATACTGCCATTAACACCACAGACTGTTTCATGGGGTCCGTGATTCATGACTAGAACTGGATCCTGCAGGACACCATCCATCTTTTCATCAGGAGCGCAGCCAGGCACTTGGGGGCCATAAACACTACTCAAGTTATTAGTCACTGTGTTATGCAAATTGCCTCTTCAGAGAGGAAGAGGACTAGAACTCTAGTATCACCCATTGCAAGTAGCACTGGAGTTCTAGTCCTCTTACTCTCTGAAGAGGCAATTTGCATATTTAATTCCTTAAAGGAACATTGCAAAGCTTAAAACGCTCCTCATATTGGCATGCCTGGCTTGGCTTGTCACTATCCACAAGGAGAATTGTTACCCCTTGGATCCTAGTCACTGTGTTGAAATTCAGACAAATTGGATCCTCCTTAGACTTCAGATTTTTTTTTTTAATTACATTTTCGGTGTGATTTGCAATCCTTGCGTCAAGGGGTTGACAACTTTGGTTTCCACTGATCACCAATAACGTCATGTTGTTTTTTGTATTCTTTGAATGAAGTGAATAGGAAAGTTTCAACTTGGTTTTATTATTATTTTTTTTATTATTATTATTTATTTTTTAAATTTGAGCACTGTTCCTCTAAAAATTGTGCGTATATACGACACCACTCTAAACCATGTATGTCACAGTTTTATAGAGTCTTTTACGGATCTATTATACTTTTAATTCTTACCCTTTTTTCATAGAGTTGTACTGAACTGCTATTTGGTTTTCTATATTTTTATTTTCTAGGATCCTATTTATGTGCTGGAGAATAACATCCCAATTGACACTCAATATTATTTAGAGCAACAATTGGCAAAGCCTCTGCTAAGAATATTTGAGCCCATTTTGGGGGAGACTAAAGCGGAGAGCGTGCTTCTGAGTAAGTTCTCACTGTTTTTTTTTGTTAACTTTGCACAAGTGATCGATATTCTTACAGCACGCCGCACACGTCGGTAATAGGAAGTCGGAGAAAAATTATGTGTTTTTAAGCAGCTTAAAGTGTATAGTAAATTTTCATACATACTAGGCAAAATGGAAGTGTCAGGTCTCGTATGTTAAAAATAAACCATAAGTGTCAGGTCTCGTATGTTTGCATATGATAAAAGGGGGAGGGGGTTGAGCTTGGTGGTATTAGTGTTTTATGATTTGATTGATTATTTTTATGTAAAAGGCTGTGTAAATTTTGTCTGAAAGTCTATTTTGACTGTTTCCCCTCCTAGCAATAAACAGAGCTTGTGAGTCCAACTTCCCTCCTTTCAATAGAGAGCCTGTGAGTCCTACTTCCCCTCCTAGCAGTAGAAAGAGCATGTAAGTCCTGCTTACCCTTCTAGCAGTAGAGAGCCTGTGAGTCCTACTTATCCTTCTAGCAGTAGAGAGCCTGTGAGCCCTGCTTCTCCTCCCAGCAGTAGAGAGCCTGTGAGTCCTGCTTCCTCTCCCAGCAGTAGAGAGCCCGTGAGTCCTGCTTCCCCTCCTAGCAGTAGAGAGCCTGTGAGTCCTGCTTCCCCTCCTAGCAGTAGAGAGCCTGTGAGTCCTGCTTCCCCTCCTAGCAGTAGAGAGCCTGTGAGTCCTGCTTCCCCTCCTAGCAGTAGAGAGCCTGTGAGTCCTGCTTCCCCTCCTAGCAGTAGAGAGCCTGTGAGTCCTGCTTCCCCTCCTAGCAGTAGAGAGCCTGTGAGTCCTGCTTCCCCTCCTAGCAGTAGAGAGCCTGTGAGTCGTGCTTCCCCTCCTAGCAGTAGAAAGCCTGTGAGTCCTGCTTCCCCTCCTAGCAGTAGAGAGCCTGTGAGTCCTGCTTTCCCTCCTAGCAGTAGAGAGCCTGTGAGTCCTGCTTCTCTTCCTAGCAGTAGAGAGCCTGTGAGTCCTGCTTCCCCTCCTAGCAGTAGAGAGCCTGTGATTCCTGCTTCCCCTCCTAGCAGTAGAGAGCCTGTGAGTCCTGCTTCCCCTCCTAGCAGTAGAGAGCCTGTGAGTCCTGCTGCCCTTCTTAGCAATAGAGAGCCTGTGAGTCCTGCTGCCCCTCCTAGCAGTAGAAAGCCTGTGAGTCCTTCCCCCCCTAACAACGGAGAGAGCCTGTGAGTCCTGCTGCCCCTCCTAGCAATAGAGAGCCTGTGAGTCGTGCTTCCCCTCCTAGCAGTAGAGAGCCTGTGAGTCGTGCTTCCCCTCCTAGCAGTAGAGAGCCTGTGAGTCCTGCTTCCCCTCCTAGCAGTAGAGAGCCTGTGAGTCCTGCTTTCCCTCCTAGCAGAAGAGAGCCTGTGAGTCCTGCTTCTCTTCCTAGCAGTAGAGAGCCTGTGAGTCCTGCTTCCCCTCCTAGCAGTAGAGAGCCTGTGATTCCTGCTTCCCCTCCTAGCAGTAGAGAGCCTGTGAGTCCTGCTTCACCTCCTAGCAGTAGAGAGCCTGTGAGTCTTGCTGCCCTTCTTAGCAATAGAGAGCCTGTGAGTCCTGCTGCCCCTCCTAGCAGTAGAAAGCCTGTGAGTCCTTCCCCCCCTAACAACGGAGAGAGCCTGTGAGTCCTGCTGCCCCTCCTAGCAATAGAGAGCCTGGAGGACTGCTTCCCCTCCTAGCAGTAGAAAGCCTGTGAGTCCTCCTCCCCTAACAACGGAGAGAGTCTGTGAGTCCTGCTTCCCCTCCTACAAGTAGAGAGAGCCTGTGAGTCCTGCTTCCCCTCCTAGCAGTAGAGAGCCTGTGAGGCCTGCTTCCCCTCCTAGCAGTAGAGAGCCTGTGAGGCCTGCTTCCCCTCCTAGCAGTAGAGAGCCTGTGAGTCCTGCTTCCCCTCCTAGCAGTAGAGAGCCTGTGAGTCCTGCTTCCCCTCCTAGCAGTAGAGAGCCTGTGAGTCCTGCTGCCCCTCTTAGCAATAGAGAGCCTGTGAGTACTGCTTCCCCTCCTAGCAGTAGAAAGCCTGTGAGTCCTTCCCCCCTAACAACGGAGAGAGCCTGTGAGTCCTGCTGCCCCTCCTAGCAATAGAGAGCCTGTGAGTCCTGCTGCCCCTCCTAGCAATAGAGAGCCTGTGAGTACTGCTTCCCCTCCTAGCAGTAGAAAGCCTGAGAGTCCTCCCCCCCCCCTAACAACGGAGAGAGTCTGTGAGTCCTGCTTCCCCTCCTACAAGTAGAGAGAGCCTGCTAGTCCTGCTTCTCCTCCTAGCAGTAGAGAGCCTGTGAGTCCTGCTTACCGTGCACGCACAGTGATGACCTTTCCTGTACTAGTTTATATGCAGGTAGGAGTAAATGAAAGCAGGACTCTCAGGCTTTCTCTGAGTGCTAGCTGTTGTAATGTACTATACTCCGCATGTAAACAGTTTAATAATAGTGAGACCTTACAAAATATTACCAAGCGCTATCTTATTATTGAGGTAATGTAATGTTAGGGGTTTTTTTTTTTCGATTTTTATGTAATATTGCAGTTCCTTATTTAGCAGAATATATTCATAGATCTACATGTTTGGCATGCACACCATGATTCATGCTTGATAAGCTTCCTAGATTGTTGTTGTTTTTTCCATTTATACTAAACAATAATGAATTAAAGGGGTTATCTTATCAGAGATGTATTATTAGGGAATTGCAGTTTTACATTGCCGTCATTCATATGAATGGGTGTGCAGCCCAAAAGAAGCTGCTCCTTATGAGGTGCTGATAAGAGGATAGTCACAGGTGGGGGACATGGGTCCATGGTGATAAAAAAAAATTCAATACACTGTCCTGATTCCAAATTGCTAGTTAAAGGGGACTGTTCACTGAATTTTTTAATTTAAACTGACTATTTCCTCCAATTGCCGCTGCCCCGCAGATTCTGGGACAGTTTTTCTTTTTCTACTTGTCCTGCTTCTCCTTCTAGCAGTGGGGAGCCTGAGAGTCCTGATTCTGCTCCTAGCAATGCAGAGACCATATGAGTCCTGCTTCCCCTCCTAGCAATACAGAAATCCTGTGAGTCCTGCTTCCCCAATGGAGAAAGCCTGTGAGTCCTGTTACCCTTCTATCAATGGGGAGAGCATGCGAGTCCTGCTGCCCCTCCTAGCAATAGAGAGCTTGTGAGTCCTGCTGCCCCTCCTAGCAATAGAGAGCCTGTGAGTACTGCTTCCCCTCCTAGCAGTAGAGGGTCTGAGAGTCCTGTTACCCCCTCCTAACAGTAGAAAGCCTGTGAGTCCTTCCCCCCCCTAACAACGGAGAGAGTCTGTGAGTCCTGCTTCCCCTCCTACAAGTAGAGAGAGCCTGCTAGTCCTGCTTCCCCTCCTAGCAGTAGAGAGAGCCTGAGAGTTCTGCTTCTCCTCCTAGCAGTAGGGAGCCTGAGTCCTGCTTTCCCTCCTAGCAATAGAAAGCCTGTGAGTCCTGCTGCCCATCCTAGCAATAGAGAGCCTGCTAGTCCTGCTTCCCCTCCTAGCAGTAGAGAGAGCCTGTGAGTCCTGCTTCTCCTCCTAGCGGTAGGGAGCCTGTGAGTCCTGCTTCTCCTCCTAGCAGTGGAGAGCCTGTGAGTCCTGCTTCTCCTCCTAGCAGTGGAGAGCCTGAGAGTCCTGATTCTCCTCCTAGCAATACAGAAATCCTGTGAGTCCTGCTTCCCCAGTGGAGAGAGCCTGGGAGTCCTGTTACCCTTCTATCAATGGAGAGAGCCTGTGAGTCCTTCTGCCCCTCCTAGCAATAGAGAGCCTGTGAGTACTGCTTCCCCTCCTAGCAGTAGAGGGTCTGAGAGTCCTGCTACCCCCTCCTAGCAGTAGAAAGCCTGTGAGTCCCCCCCCCCCTAACAATGGAGAGAGTCTGTGAGTCCTGCTTCCCCCCCGACAAGTAGAGAGCCTGCTAGTCCTGCTTCCCCTCCTAGCAGTAGAGAGAGCCTGTGAATCCTGCTTTCCCTCCTAGCTGTAGAGAGAGTCTGGGAGTCCTGCTTCCCCTCCTAGTAATGGAGCCTGTGAGTTATTCCCCTTTTAGCAGTAGAGAGAGCCTGTGAGTCCTGCTTCCCCTCCTAGCAATAGAGAGCATGTGAGTCCTGCTTCACCTCTTAGCAATGGAGAGAGCCTATGAGTCCTGCTTCTCCTCCTAGCAGTAGAGAGCCTGTGAGTCCTGCTTCCCCTCCTAGCTGTAGAGAGCCTGTGAGTCCTGCTTCCCTCCTAGTAGTAGAGAGCCTGTGAGTCATGCTTACCGTGCATGCACAGTGATGACCTTTCCTGTACTAGTTTATATGCAGGTAGGAGTAAATGAAAGCAGGACTCTCAGGCTTTCTCTGAGTGCTAGCTGTTGTAATGTACTATACTCCGCATGTAAACAGTTTAATAATAGTGAGATCTTACAAAATATTACCAAGCGCTATCTTATTATTGAGCTAATGTAATGTTAATTTTTTTAGATTTTTATATAATATTGCAGTTCCTTATTTAGCAGAATATATTCATAGATCTACATGTTTGGCAATCCACACCATGATTCATGCTTGATAAGCTTCCTAGAATGTTTTTTTTTCTATTTATACTAAACAATAATGAATTAAAGGGGTTATCTTATCAGAGATGTGTTGTTAGGGAATTGCAGTTTTACATTGCCGTCATTCATATGAATTGGTGTGCAGCCGAGAAGAAAGCTGCTCCTTATGAGGTGCTCACATTCTGGCTCAGTTGGGAAAAGAGGGTCTATGCTGATAAAAACCATTCAATACACTGTCCTGATTTCAGATTGCTAGTTAAAGGGGATCTTTCACTGATTTTTTAACTCTAATTTGACGGCTTCCTCCAATTGCCGCTGCTCCGCAGATTTTGGAACAGTTTTTCTTTTTCTTCTGTGCCCCCCTGTTCTAAAGTTATGCCCCGGGTAATCATGGTGAAAATTTTCTCCTCAGCTAACTGGCTGTATGCCATAGAAGTTCTGTGTGGGCGTGGCCGTGTTTTGATTGGCCAGCAAACACCCACAGGGAAGTTCTGTTTTCCAATTGGTTGAACTGAAAATTTGCACTTTTTTTTTTCCCGGGGGCATAACTTTGCAACAGAGGGGCACAGAGGAAAAAGAAAAACTGTTCCAGAATCAGTGGAGCAGTGACAATTGGAAGAGGTACTGAGTTTAAGTAAAAAAAAATCCAATGAAAAATCCGCTTTAATGGAACACACCAGACTAAACTTACACTCTTTAGTATCCTTGTGCCGTACAGTAGGAGGACATTTATTAAGGAAATGTGTCAGAGTTCAGGATCAATTTGTGCCGCAAAAACTGAAGTACATGCTATAAAATACATATTATCTGTGGTGTAAATACTTTTAGCACTTCACTTGACAGGGGTCATGGTTTAGCAGGGAGGAGGCTGGCTTAAAATCCAAGACCATGCCCTAAAATTTTGAAAAATTTAGGCAAAACAATAGATGGTATGAAGTTAGACAAAAGTACCGAAAGATTTGGTAAATTTATCATCCTTCATGAGCCGCAATGATATATTTAGTGCTTACATACAGTCCTGTTGAAGTAGGATTAGCCAATCTGCCTGTGTCTCTTTTTATTCCTGCAGGGTTCTTAGGAGTTTGTCAAAACTTTTTGGATTGTAATCGATGGGAAACATTTAGGATAGATAATCGCCGTCATCCTCAATCCAAGTTGTGCCCTATAGCATCACTTTTTTGTTTTCTCTGATTGTCTCTAATGGCATCTTATAGTTCTACATGATGTATTTACCCCCAGTACACAAGGGTGCGTCTTCTGAGCACACTGGGGTGAATTTACTATTGTGTGTGCACCTCTGCTTTGTTCATAAAGACATGTAATGTTTCATCAAGTTGTGCCAAAATCTGTTATCTAGTTTTAGACCATTTTTAATATATGTACAAAACATTGTGCCTCACTCGAAAGGGGATTTAGCTTTACATGGGCTATGTAGCTTTACAAGTGAGGGTGGCTTTATGGGAAGAGGTGTATGGTTTACGAGGAGAGGCATGTGGATTTTCAGCGAGAGGTGTGCGGCTTTATGTGGGGAGAGGTGTGCAGCTTTATGTGGGGAGAGGTGTGCGGCTTTATGTGGGGAGAGGTGTGCGGCTTTATGTGGGGAGAGGTGTGCGGCTTTATGTGGGGAGAGGTGTGCGGCTTTATGTGGGGAGAGGTGTGCGGCTTTATGTGGGGAGAGGTTTTGTGGCCTTATGTGGGGAGAGGTGTGTTGCTTTATGTGGGGAGAGGTTTGCAGCTGTATGTGGGGAGAGGTGTGCAGCTGTATGTGGGGAGAGGTGTGCAGCTGTATGTGGGGAGAGATGTGCGGCTTTATGTGGGGAGAGGTGTGTGGCTTTATGTGGGGAGAGGTGTGTGGCTTTATGTGGGGAGAGGTGTGTGGCTTTATGTGGGGAGAGGTGTGCGGCTTTATGTGGGGAGAGGTTTTGTGGCCTTATGTGGGGAGAGGTGTGTTGCTTTATGTGGGGAGAGGTTTGCGGCTTTATGTGGGGAGAGGTTTTGTGGCCTTATGTGGGGAGAGGTGTGTTGCTTTCTGTGGGGAGAGGTTTGCAGCTGTATGTGGGGAGAGGTGTGCGGCTTTATGTGGGGAGAGGTGTGCAGCTGTATGTGGGGAGAGGTGTGCAGCTGTATGTGGGGAGAGATGTGCGGCTTTATGTGGGGAGAGGTGTGTGGCTTTATGTGGGGAGAGGTGTGTGGCTTTATGTTGGGAGAGGTGTGCGGCTTTATGTGGGGAGAGGTTTGCAGCTGTATGTGGGGAGAGGTGTGCAGCTGTATGTGGGGAGAGGTGTGCGGCTTTATGTGGGGAGAGGTTTTGTGGCCTTATGTGGGGAGAGGTGTGCGGCTTTATGTGGGGAGAGGTGTGTGGCTTTATGTTGGGAGAGGTGTGCGGCTTTATGTGGGGAGAGGTTTGCAGCTGTATGTGGGGAGAGGTGTGCGGCTTTATGTGGGGGAGAGGTGTGCGGCTTTATGTGGGGAGAGGTGTGCGGCTTTATATGGGGGAGAGGTGTGCGGCTTTATGTGGGGAGAGGTGTGCGGCTTTATGTGGGGAGAGGTGTGCGGCTTTATGTGGGGAGAGGTGTGTGGCTTTATGTTGGGAGAGGTGTGCGGCTTTATGTGGGGAGAGGTGTGCGGCTTTATGTGGGGAGAGGTGTGCAGCTGTATGTGGGGAGAGGTGTGCGGCTTTATGTGGGAAGAAGTGTGCGGCTTTATGTGGGAAGAAGTGTGCGGCTTTATGTGGGAAGAAGTGTGCGGCTTTATGTGGGGAGAGGTGTGCGGCTTTATGTGGGGAGAGGTGTGCGGCTTTATGTGGGGAGAGGTGTGCGGCTTTATGTGGGGAGAGGTGTGCGGCTTTATGTGGGGAGAGGTGTGCGGCTTTATGTGGGGAGAGGTGTGCGGATTTATGTGGGGAGAGGTTTTTGCTGTATGTGGGGAGAGGTGTGCGGCTTTATGTGGGGAAGAGGTGTGCGGCTTTATGTGGGGAGAGGTGTGTGGCCTTATGTGGGAAGAGGTGTGCAGCTTTATGTGGGGAGAGGTGTGCGGCTTTATGTGGGGAGAGGTGTGCGGCTTTATGTGGGGAGAGGTTTTGTGGCCTTATGTGGGGAGAGGTGTGTTGCTTTATGTGGGGAGAGGTTTGCAGCTGTATGTGGGGAGAGGTGTGCAGCTGTATGTGGGGAGAGATGTGCGGCTTTATGTGGGGAGAGGTGTGTGGCTTTATGTGGGGAGAGGTGTGTGGCTTTATGTGGGGAGAGGTTTGCAGCTGTATGTGGGGAGAGGTGTGCAGCTGTATGTGGGGAGAGGTGTGCGGCTTTATGTGGGGAGAGGTTTTGTGGCCTTATGTGGGGAGAGGTGTGCAGCTGTATGTGGGGAGAGGTGTGCAGCTGTATGTGGGGAGAGATGTGAGGCTTTATGTGGGGAGAGGTGTGTGGCTTTATGTGGGGAGAGGTGTGTGGCTTTATGTTGGGAGAGGTGTGCGGCTTTATGTGGGGAGAGGTGTGCGGCTGTATGTGGGGAGAGGTGTGCGGCTTTATGTGGGGAGAGGTTTTGTGGCCTTATGTGGGGAGAGGTGTGCGGCTTTATGTGGGGAGAGGTGTGTGGCTTTATGTTGGGAGAGGTGTGCGGCTTTATGTGGGGGAGAGGTGTGCGGCTTTATGTGGGGAGAGGTGTGCGGCTTTATGTGGGGAGAGGTGTGCGGCTTTATATGGGGGAGAGGTGTGCGGCTTTATGTGGGGAGAGGTGTGCGGCTTTATGTGGGGAGAGGTGTGTGGCTTTATGTTGGGAGAGGTGTGCGGCTTTATGTGGGGAGAGGTGTGCGGCTTTATGTGGGGAGAGGTGTGCAGCTGTATGTGGGGAGAGGTGTGCGGCTTTATGTGGGGAAAGGTGTGCGGCTTTATGTGGGAAGAAGTGTGCGGCTTTATGTGGGGAAGAGGTGTTCGGCTTTATGTGGGGAGAGGTGTGCGGCTTTATGTGGGGAGAGGTGTGCGGCTTTATGTGGGGAGAGGTGTGCGGCTTTATGTGGGGAGAGGTGTGCGGCTTTATGTGGGGAGAGGTGTGCGGCTTTATATGGGGAGAGGTGTGCGGCTTTATGTGGGGAGAGGTTTTTGCTGTATGTGGGGAGAGGTGTGCGGCTTTATGTGGGGAAGAGGTGTGCGGCTTTATGTGGGGAGAGGTGTGCAGCTGTATGTGGGGAGAGGTGTGCAGCTGTATGTGGGGAGAGATGTGAGGCTTTATGTGGGGAGAGGTGTGTGGCTTTATGTGGGGAGAGGTGTGTGGCTTTATGTGGGGAGAGGTGTGTGGCTTTATGTTGGGAGAGGTGTGCGGCTTTATGTGGGAAGAAGTGTGCGGCTTTATGTGGGAAGAAGTGTGCGGCTTTATGTGGGAAGAAGTGTGCGGCTTTATGTGGGGAGAGGTGTGCGGCTTTATGTGGGGAGAGGTGTGCGGCTTTATGTGGGGAGAGGTGTGCGGCTTTATGTGGGGAGAGGTGTGCGGCTTTATGTGGGGAGAGGTGTGCGGCTTTATGTGGGGAGAGGTGTGCGGATTTATGTGGGGAGAGGTTTTTGCTGTATGTGGGGAGAGGTGTGTGGCCTTATGTGGGAAGAGGTGTGCAGCTTTATGTGGGGAGAGGTGTGCGGCTTTATGTGGGGAGAGGTGTGCGGCTTTATGTGGGGAGAGGTTTTGTGGCCTTATGTGGGGAGAGGTGTGTTGCTTTATGTGGGGAGAGGTTTGCAGCTGTATGTGGGGAGAGGTGTGCAGCTGTATGTGGGGAGAGATGTGCGGCTTTATGTGGGGAGAGGTGTGTGGCTTTATGTGGGGAGAGGTGTGTGGCTTTATGTGGGGAGAGGTTTGCAGCTGTATGTGGGGAGAGGTGTGCAGCTGTATGTGGGGAGAGGTGTGCGGCTTTATGTGGGGAGAGGTTTTGTGGCCTTATGTGGGGAGAGGTGTGCAGCTGTATGTGGGGAGAGGTGTGCAGCTGTATGTGGGGAGAGATGTGAGGCTTTATGTGGGGAGAGGTGTGTGGCTTTATGTGGGGAGAGGTGTGTGGCTTTATGTGGGGAGAGGTGTGTGGCTTTATGTTGGGAGAGGTGTGCGGCTTTATGTGGGGAGAGGTGTGCGGCTGTATGTGGGGAGAGGTGTGCGGCTTTATGTGGGGAGAGGTTTTGTGGCCTTATGTGGGGAGAGGTGTGCGGCTTTATGTGGGGAGAGGTGTGTGGCTTTATGTTGGGAGAGGTGTGCGGCTTTATGTGGGGGAGAGGTGTGCGGCTTTATGTGGGGAGAGGTGTGCGGCTTTATGTGGGGAGAGGTGTGCGGCTTTATATGGGGGAGAGGTGTGCGGCTTTATGTGGGGAGAGGTGTGCGGCTTTATGTGGGGAGAGGTGTGTGGCTTTATGTTGGGAGAGGTGTGCGGCTTTATGTGGGGAGAGGTGTGCGGCTTTATGTGGGGAGAGGTGTGCAGCTGTATGTGGGGAGAGGTGTGCGGCTTTATGTGGGGAAAGGTGTGCGGCTTTATGTGGGAAGAAGTGTGCGGCTTTATGTGGGGAAGAGGTGTTCGGCTTTATGTGGGGAGAGGTGTGCGGCTTTATGTGGGGAGAGGTGTGCGGCTTTATGTGGGGAGAGGTGTGCGGCTTTATGTGGGGAGAGGTGTGCGGCTTTATGTGGGGAGAGGTGTGCGGCTTTATATGGGGAGAGGTGTGCGGCTTTATGTGGGGAGAGGTTTTTGCTGTATGTGGGGAGAGGTGTGCGGCTTTATGTGGGGAAGAGGTGTGCGGCTTTATGTGGGGAAGAGGTGTGCGGCTTTATGTGGGGAGAGGTGTGTGGCCTTATGTGGGAAGAGGTGTGCGGCTTTATGTGGGGAGAGGTGTGCGGCTTTATGTGGGGAGAGGTTTTGTGGCTTTATGTGGGGAGAGGTGTGCGGCTTTATGTGGGGAGAGGTTTTGTGGCCTTATGTGGGGAGAGGTGTGTTGCTTTATGTGGGGAGAGGTTTGCAGCTGTATGTGGGGAGAGGTGTGCAGCTGTATGTGGGGAGAGATGTGCGGCTTTATGTGGGGAGAGGTGTGTGGCTTTATGTTGGGAGAGGTGTGCGGCTTTATGTGGGGAGAGGTTTGCAGCTGTATGTGGGGAGAGGTGTGCAGCTGTATGTGGGGAGAGGTGTGCGGCTTTATGTGGGGAGAGGTTTTGTGGCCTTATGTGGGGAGAGGTGTGCGGCTTTATGTGGGGAGAGGTGTGCGGCTTTATGTGGGGAGAGGTGTGTGGCTTTATGTTGGGAGAGGTGTGCGGCTGTATGTGGGGAGAGGTGTGCGGCTTTATGTGGGGGAGAGGTGTGCGGCTTTATGTGGGGAGAGGTGTGCGGCTTTATATGGGGGAGAGGTGTGCGGCTTTATGTGGGGAGAGGTGTGCGGCTTTATGTGGGGAGAGGTGTGCGGCTTTATGTGGGGAGAGGTGTGCGGCTTTATGTGGGGAGAGGTGTGCGGCTTTATGTGGGGAAAGGTGTGCGGCTTTATGTGGGGAGAGGTGTGCGGCTTTATGTGGGGAGAGGTGTGCGGCTTTATGTGGGGAGAGGTGTGCGGCTTTATGTGGGGAGAGGTTTTTGCTGTATGTGGGGAGAGGTGTGCGGCTTTATGTGGGGAAGAGGTGTGCGGCTTTATGTGGGGAGAGGTGTGTGGCCTTATGTGGGAAGAGGTGTGCAGCTTTATGTGGGGAGAGGTGTGCGGCTTTATGTGGGGAGAGGTTTTGTGGCCTTATGTGGGGAGAGGTGTGTTGCTTTATGTGGGGAGAGGTTTGCAGCTGTATGTGGGGAGAGGTGTGCAGCTGTATGTGGGGAGAGATGTGCGGCTTTATGTGGGGAGAGGTGTGTGGCTTTATGTGGGGAGAGGTGTGTGGCTTTATGTTGGGAGAGGTGTGCGGCTTTATGTGGGGAGAGGTTTGCAGCTGTATGTGGGGAGAGGTGTGCAGCTGTATGTGGGGAGAGGTGTGCGGCTTTATGTGGGGAGAGGTTTTGTGGCCTTATGTGGGGAGAGGTGTGCGGCTTTATGTGGGGAGAGGTGTGTGGCTTTATGTTGGGAGAGGTGTGCGGCTTTATGTGGGGAGAGGTTTGCAGCTGTATGTGGGGAGAGGTGTGCGGCTTTATGTGGGGGAGAGGTGTGCGGCTTTATGTGGGGAGAGGTGTGCGGCTTTATATGGGGGAGAGGTGTGCGGCTTTATGTGAGGAGAGGTGTGCGGCTTTATGTGGGGAGAGGTGTGCGGCTTTATGTGGGGAGAGGTGTGTGGCTTTATGTTGGGAGAGGTGTGTGGCTTTATGTGGGGAGAGGTGTGCGGCTTTATGTGGGGAGAGGTGTGCGGCTTTATGTGGGGAGAGGTGTGCGGCTTTATGTGGGGAGAGGTGTGCGGCTTTATGTGGGGAGAGGTGTGCGGCTTTATGTGGGGAGAGGTGTGCGGCTTTATGTGGGGAGGGGTGTGCGGCTTTATGTGGGGAGAGGTGTGCGGCTTTATGTGGGGAGAGGTGTGCGGCTTTATGTGGGGAGAGGTGTGCGGCTTTATGTTGGGAGAGGTGTGTGGCTTTATGTGGGGAGAGGTGTGTGGCTTTATGTGGGGAGAGGTGTGCGGCTTTATGTGGGGGAGAGGTGTTCGGCTTTATGTGGGGAGAAGTGTGCGGCTTTATGTGGGAAGAAGTGTGCTACTTTATGTGGGGAAGAGGTGTGCAGCTTTATGTGGGGAGAGGTGTGCGGCTTTATGTGGGGAGAGGTTTTGTGGCCTTATGTGGGGAGAGGTGTGCGGCTTTATGTGGGAAGAAGTGTGCTTCTTTATGTGGGGAAGAGGTGTGCGGCTTTATGTGGGGAAGAGGTGTGCGGCTTTATTTGGGGAGAGGTTTTGTGGCCTTATGTGGGGAGAGGTGTGCGGCTTTATGTGGGGAGAGGTTTTGTGGCTTTATGTGGGAAGAGGTGTGCGGCTTTATGTGGGGAGAGGTGTGCGGCTTTATGTGGGGAGAGGTGTGCGGCTTTATGTGGGGAGAGGTGTGCGGCTCTATGTGGGGAGAGGTGTGCGGCTTTATGTGGGGAGAGGTGTGCGGCTTTATGTGGGGAGAGGTGTGCGGCTTTCGGGGTAAGGTGTGTGGCTTTACGGGAAGAGGTGTGTGGCTTTACGGGAAGAGGTGTGTGGCTTTGTAGGGAAAGGTGTGTGGTTTTTACAGGGAGAAGTGTCGCTTTGAGGTGTGCCGCTTTACAGGGGGTAAGGTAGCTTTACCGTAGATCTGGCTTAAGATGCAACTATGATCCATTTTCACACGAGGAGTAACTACATACACATTGTGCTGTAGAGGAATATAAAGAGGGAGGTGCTGTTTTGTGTCTGTCCTGCCAGTCAGTGCCAGGGAAGATGGCACAAAACAAATCAGTGATGCTAAAGACTACAATGTAGATCAGGCCTGAGGAACAGAATTTGAGACTGATGTGTTGGAGGCTAATAATTGCCTCTTCCACGTTCATACACATATGAAAATGTGTTCTGGATAATATTCTGCCCCGATTTTGGCTTTTATCTGCATTCGGACCACGTTCTCTTCTGACAGTGATGTGCACACTGGAGCCCCTTTCTTGAGATCACGTAAGTGACTTTTGTTGCATTTATTTATTTATTTTTTGCAGAGGGGGAACACACGAGATGCAAGACTGTCCTCACCTCTAAAGTCGGGGGTCTGATGGCTTTTGCAAAGAAGCGAAGCACCTGTATCGGATGCAAAGCAACGTTAAATCATGATGGTGAGTGGTCTGCCTGCATTACTGCGAGCAGATGAGCTTGTGATCATGCACTTAAAGGAATATTCCAGCCTAACAGACAGGTGATAAAAAAAAAATCAATATTCGGTAATCTAATATAGGTTGATAGATGATCGGCTTTTGTAGACTGGAACAACCCTTTAAAAAAAGGATTTGCTTATTTTTGTTTGCAGAAATAGCGCCCATTTCGTCCTACAGGCTATATCTAGTATTGCGGGTGAGCCCAGTTCATCTGAACTGCAATACCCCTCACTGCCTGTGGCCAAAAGTTTCCAAAAGAAAGTTTCCGTGCTTAATAAGTAACCCACATTACTCCTTCATGAATTTCTTTGGATTTAGCAGGTTATTTTCATTTCTTTCCCTGCTCTTGAATTTCCTCTTTTCTATAAACAAATTGTAATAAAATACTGAACGTCCACTGTTATATTAGTATTTAACCTTCACACACCAACCATCTCGGAACAGCGAAGGTGTTTTTTCCTCCGGCTTCTGACCAGTGGTCTGCACTGAGGCACGGAGCAGAGACCTACACTCTTGTTAATTAATGAAGCGCAATTAGAGCACGTGGTCACATTAATACCGTTTTGGTCTTTTATTGTTTTACCATACTTCTCATTTATAAGTTACTTAACTTAACAGAGGGAGCACGTCGGACCTTTTCCAGCCTCCTGAACATTCATCATAAAATTGGAAAAATGAAAAATAATCAGTTCTTGAGTTACCCCTTTTCTGTCAAATGTTTGCCAGTTTCATGGTTTCTAGGAACTCATTAAAGAGAGCATGTCGCCTCCAAAAAACACGATTTACCTGCAGATATAGGGGTAATCTGCTGGTAAATTGCATTTAAATCAGGTGTGCTAGAGCCGCGGCTACAGGGAGCTGCAGCTGCTCGTTTCAAGTTTTTTTTTCTCCCTGCAGCTGCTCGTTCCAAGTTTTTTTTCTCCCTGCAGCTGCTCGTTCCAAGTTTTTTTTCTCCCTGCAGCTGCTCGTTCCAAGTTTTTTTTTCTCCCTGTTACTGATCGTTCCAAGTTTTTTTTCTCCCTGCAGCTGCTCAATCCAAGTCATCACTGCACAGCGAGTGTGGCTGTAATTGCTCCCCTGGCACTTTGATTGACAGCCTGTCTGCACGCGCTCAGACACACACACACACTGCAAAACAAGCTGTCAATCACAGTGCAGGGGGAGAGATTAAAACAGCTCTCACTATATAATGAGTGACTGTAAGCACCCAAGGCACCACCCTTGGGGCAAGCAGCTGCAGGGAGAATAAAACTTTAATTTTCTCCCTAGTAAGCCTGCCAGACCTGGTTTAAGTGCAATTTACCTCCAGATTACCACTTTATCTGCTTTGGAGGTGAAAGGTTCCTTTTAAATTGTTAACTTACTTAGTATTGTAGTGATAGAAGTAGAAATAAAAGTTTCGAAGGACTTGCATGGAGTTACAATATTTTTTTAGCTTTAAAAAACATACGAGTTAGAAATAAAATCTGGCATTAAATTCAATATATATTGCACAAATGATCATCAATACAAATTATCGGCATAAAAAGGCATCCGAGAAAATGCCTCTAAAAATTAAATATAATACACCGGAAAATCTAGCAAATCCCGGTGGTTCCTTGTATTCCTGGGCTGGGATCTTACCTTTTAATCATCCCGTTAATACTAAGTGGAGAGATTATTCTGCAGTAAATATGTATATTTTTCTTTTTATCACTTTTATACTTTCAATGTTATATTATGAATTTACTAGATGTTTTTAAGTTGATATTGTTTTGTTTTAGAGGCATTTTATTGTTTTTATGTATTGTTTTTATGTATAGTGTACATTTTTATTTAAAGCCTGTACATTTTGGAAACAAAAAATAAATAAAAATAAACTATATTTATGCCAAAATTGCATCTGAATAATAAACTACAATGATATCAGTACATAGAGATGAGCAATTAGATCCGCTCCGCCTTGGTCCAGCATGCCGTCCTCCCTGTCGTATTCTGCGCTGCCGTCCTCCCTGTCGTATTCTGCGCTGCCGTCCTCCCTGTCGTACTCTGCGCCCGGCATCCTGGGCTCTTCTCGGATCCGTGACGTACATCATGACATCGCATGAAGATACGTGACTCGGTGCTGAACCAGGACAGCGCAAATTGAATTGATTGTCTCCTTGAACAACTATGATTTAAAAAAAAAAAGAAGAAAAAAGCGAACACACAAAAGCCTGGACAAAACAAAACAACTAAAAATAATAATTAAAAATGCAAAAGTGATGTCAAATAGAATTCAATAATAGAAAAAAATGTAATACATTTTTTTGGTACCACTACTTTAATAAAATAAAATTAGATTATAGGCACAAAAATGAAGAAAAAAAAATGTGATTCCCCAATTTCCTGTGTTCTTAAAGGGATGTGTCATGGTGATAGACGCTGGGGGTCTTCAATAGAACCTGTGGCAATCAACTGATCAGTCAATCCTTGTGATTTTTTTTTTTAAAAAAACTTTATTTTGAAGTTAGTCCTCTTTCTAAGCCATTTTCCCAAATCTGTGATTTAACAGAAAAACTGTTGTAATTCGCGGAAATTTAAAGTTAGCACAGTTGCCTAAAACATGTAGCCGTGTGGGTGTCTCTTTTCCCAGAACTCTGTTCCATTTCTTATTGTCTGCTCGACAAAGTTCCTCATTTTTTTTTTCTGCTGCATTTGCTCAATTCCTTCTGTGGCCAGAGTCAAAAATAAGCAACAAAAACAATGGTGTAATAATAAAAAATCCACCTCCGATCAAGCGCTGGATCCCAGGCTTCAGTTTTATGCAGCTTATATTAATGCTACCAAGCAAAAATTCCAATTTTGCAATTTACCTCTTACCAAAAATCCAGAGGGATTTTTAATTTTATAGTGTAGTGCCTCTTGCCTGGGTTACCTGCCCCCTACTGCAGGTTATCAGAGGTGGCCCGTCTCCCACAAGGAGTACTCTCTTGCGTGCTGTGTTCTATATGGCATGAAGTTTTACCTCTGAAGCTGGCTCAATTCAGCCATCACCGTGCCACTGCGCTCCCCCAATGCAACAGGTACAAAGTTGCCTCTGCTTGCAGCTCTTAGAAGTGAGCGATCCAGGTGCTGACCGCTCCCAGACAATTGAGAAAACTCCCAAAGTTGAATAGAAAATGATGGGTAAAAACAGGAATAAAAATAAATGAAATTTAAAATAAACCACAATGCGTTTCGCCTGCTAACAGTCTTCTTCAGGTGTCTAGAAAGCAATAAATACAAAGAGCTTATCAGCCTTGACCAGCAACCGTGTCACTGGTCTAAACTTTCAATCGCCGGAGCAAACTACACCGCCGTCAAACACAAAACTGGAAAGCAGAGGAGCATTGTGCTCTTGAAGAAAGAAGATTTGACAACCTTTTTAACATAGCAGCAAGCAAGTGCTCAAGTAATGCCATGCTAATATACTGAATGGGCACCTTATGTCAGTAGTGGGCTTAAGGTGGGCATTGTCAAGACATCCCTTAAGCATCTGACTGCTTAATATATTAAATGACTACTTCTCCTTAAAGGGAACTTGTCACATTGTACATGAAGTCCGATCTGTGGACAGCACGGTGTAGAGGAGCAGAACCTGAGCAGAATGATATATAGGTTTGTTGGAAAAGATTCAGTAAAACTTGTGTTTTGTTCATTGAAATCCCTGGTGTTTGTAGCATATGAGTTCAGTAGGCGGTCCTACTCAGTGATTGACAGCCCTCTCTGCATACACAGCCGTACAAGGAAGACTGGAGGAATGGTTGGAAGTGTCCATTGGCGTCAACTCTTCCATCCATAGGTTGTAATTCAGCCTTTCCGTATTCTGATCAACTGTAAAGTTGTAGTTTTACCTCCTGGTAATGAATGCTTCATTCAAAAGCCCATTGAGTTAAAATGTGCACACGGAATAACATCCCATAACTCTAAGCCAAAAGACTCTAGAAGGGTCAACGTAGTGATCAACCGTAACTGAGCCCATCTGAGCCCATGAGTTTGCCGCCCAACCATTTCCAAGCTCTCCAAAGCCTAAAGTCTCCACCA
The DNA here is from genome assembly GCF_046119375.1 of Phyllobates terribilis. Classification (NCBI taxonomy): domain Eukaryota; kingdom Metazoa; phylum Chordata; class Amphibia; order Anura; family Dendrobatidae; genus Phyllobates; species Phyllobates terribilis. The sequence goes on from NW_027362772.1 coordinate 158,070,639, forward strand.
AAAGGGGATTGGAAGGGGGGAAGGGTCACTGATGAACCCATTCTTCTATCACCCAACGCCTGCTACATGGGATGGGAGATCCTAAATCAACAGCACTGAACCTGGAAAAGAAAAGTCCTTGTAAGAAAACAAGTATGGTGAACTTGAAAAGTAGATGCCTTAAGTTTACAGACCAATCATCTGACCATAATTATTCAAGATCCCTCTTAATGAAGCCAAGCCGAAACATCCCAGCTCTTCTACTTTCTTCAAACTACTCAAGTCAGTGGCCTAGATCTGGTGGCCACATTTCATCAATGGTAGACACCTTCTCATCCTCTACATAGAACAAGCATTAATGATTTTACCACCTTGCCACACAATGTTCTTTTGTTTCCCATCAAGAACAGATTCCTCACGTATTATCTAGATGCTTGAGAAGGCTCTCGTAAATAATGCTAGAAATAACCCAGGTCATAGGTTTCTCGCGGAGGAGTTGTAGGAATATTGTTGTGTTTTTACCTTGTCGCTAGGATTCGTGCATCCAGTATTGTGATCTACCAATTAAATTTACATCCGAGTCAATACCGAGCAGTGTAGCCAGGACCAAGGATATTGTGTATGAAAAGCACTCTGTCAATTTATTACATATGCAAATGAAAGGGTTTGCACATAAACCAGCTCCTTGATTGACTTTGAATTCAAAAGTTCTTTATATGAAATGTTAGGAAATTGCATAATCATCAGTTCTGTAATATTTTAGTATTCGTTTGGTTATTCCCTTTTATGCTAGGAGTCATGATCAGGCTGAGAGGCAAGTTAAGGTTGGAGGTGCCTACTAGAGGGTCAAGGCTGTGGCCTAGAGGTCCAGTAGATGAACACGTTTGTCAGTTAAGGCCCCGTCAAACTTAGCGACGCTGCAACGATCCCGACAACGATACGACCTGTCAGGGATCGTTGCTGCGTCGCTATGTGGTCGCTGGTGAGCTGTCAAACAGGCAGGCTCACCAACGATCAGGGGAGCAGCGACATTGTGGAAAGAAAAAAAATGGTCCAGGACACTTTGCAGCGATCAGCGACCTCACAGCAGGGGCCTGATCGTTGCAAAGTGTCACACATAGCGACATCGCTGGTGAGGTCGATGTTGCGTCACCAAAACCGTGACACAGCAGCGATCTCGCTAGCGATCTCGCTATGTGAGACGGGGGCTTTACTTTTGGAGCCAATTACTTCAAGGGTCTGTTCTTATCAGATAACTCACAAGTAACCTATTAAATCTTCTTGATATGTCCGGTGTGTGCAATGATAACAAAGATCATGATGCAACTAGTACATGATGACGGCTAGGGCCTCAAAACAACTTTTTCTTGGGAGTCTGAACCTGGGGAAAGGTGTTTGCTTTGTCTTCCTTGTTTGCCCGTTATCAGTCTATAGATAATTTTTAGAGCATGAAAAGGAACACAGGTTGGTCACACACTAGGGCCTCCATACACATTCTATGAAAAGTTGGCCAAACCTTCCAATCTCGGTGGCTTTGGCCAAGTCGCCTCCTGACTGTCCCCCGACAGAAGGATCTAGTAGTTGAGATTTCAACACTCAATCCTTTTGTTTTCAGGGGAGATGAGTTGCTGCCAGAGGAGTCTGGCAGTAACCTTCTCTGTTCACTTGGCCAAGTCGAGCACTCATGTATGGGGGAGTCGTCGGAGATGGCTTTCTGCCGAACAAAGGGCAGCTATTTTACAAGTATCGCCAGCTCTAGCTGTTTCCAACTTTTCATTGGGTTGTCCCATCTGAAGGAAATAACTCCTTCTAGGCTCCCACTATTGGGAGCTACAGAAACAACTGGGAGCTGCTGAGCGATGATGTTTCTGTAAGGCAAAATCACACATCAGTTTTTTCACGTATGTGTCTTGCCGAGTAAGTCAAGTGAATGGACATGAATGCCATGTTGCATCTTATTTCTGTCCAATTTTCAGTGACTGGTTGCTAGAAGGAGGTTGATAAACCTCCCATCAGTTTTTTTGGGGGGGATGAAACGGAAACCAAAGGAGACGAAAACCGGCTAGAAATTGGAGGCGGCACAGCTATCTATTATTTTGTGTACGAGAAAAAAAATTACTTGTCGTCTAACTCCTATAGAAATGTTTTTCCATGGCTCCACCACCAGTGGTCAGAAGCTTCAATATAGTGATTCCCGTCTCAGTCATGGAAGGATAAGCTGGGGTAAATCATTTAATTTTTGTTGAGAGAAACAATATTCCTCTGCATTTCAGCCCTAAACAGTGGGTTTAACCAGTCCCAAAAGTAGAAATTCCAGCATATGGTCTGGTCTATTAGATGTCTCACGTCCATGGTCACGTTTAGGAAGGGCACCTCCATACCGGTATTATCCCTCATTCCCCAACGCTGAGTTACCGATTAGATTCCAGCATTCATAATTTTAATAAACTTTTTGGTTATCATGGGTAGGGTAAAAAAAGAAGCACAAGTAGACCTTCATTCTCATTTTTCAGAAGCCCTTTGCCTATCTGGCTGCCAGGCATTTCAGGTTTTTTTTTGTGCACCCTTCTCAATAATGTTGTTTTTATTTAATCACGAGGACACAGTGGTGACTTGTTCCCGACATGAGGATATTCGGCCTGCTCAATTGCATGCTCAAAGCTTGAAACATCTAAACAAATAAATGATTTTACTACGAGCCGGGCGGACTGAAAGGGCCTTTATTGCTTTATGGGAGACTCTTTTGTTTTCCAATTCAAGTGATGATATGAAAAATTCTAATTTGCATTCAGGTAACGAGATGAACATGTAAAATAAATTCTTTCTACACACGTTTTTTTCAGAATTCTGGGCTAATGTGAACGAAGCATTTGTCACATAGGCTCTAAATAGAGGATCAATGCTGGAGACCTGGTGGCTGTGACCATCATTGGTCACCAAAACAATGTGGCCAGGCCCTCAATTCTGCCACAAAGCCACAGTAATTCCCAGTTCAGACAGATTTTTTTCACGGTTCATATTCAGACCACTTGCACCCTGACCCGAACTCAACAGCTTGGGGCGTTGTGATCTGTCTACTGACCTTGAATTATGGCCATCTGAGGAAGTTTGGAAGGAATTAGCGGCCGGATATTGCATCGGAGAGATGTCTTGTGATACAGTCAAAGGTGGTGGAGATCCATGTTTGATGGTGGTAAACTTATGAGAGCAACAGGGACTAGGACTGTATTGTAGGTCCCGGACTTGATCATGGCAGATTCCATACGATCCTTGAAGCACGCCTAATTGCTTTTTCTACTACTACATTACAGGTTGTCATGGGTTAAACAGAAACTTTTACAATACAACAAATAGTTGTTACCCAAGTTTTTTGGAAAATGGAGGCAGGGAAATATATAAAAGTTGCAATAGAAGGGGGAAACTGAGGGATTTATCTTTTATTATATCTTGCTGAAAATAAATTAGCTGAGCGTGTAGTATTATGGATGTCGGAGAAGTGACAGGAAACCGTCCCAACCAAAACGTTTGCATCCCTTAAAAGTGCTGACTGTCAGTTCTGAGTTCTGCAATGAGCAACAAAGCGGAACTGTGGGACTGGAGACTTTCGACATTATGGTTTGATTCTCTGATTTCCCACCTCCAAGGGGGGCAATCTGACTTATTCGTCTTACTATCGCTGCCTAAGAGGCAATTTGCATGCCTAAGAGGGCAAATCTGTCATATAAGAGTCGCGATAAAATAAGGTGGGAGCTAAAAGTGGCAGCCATATTCACTGGCGCAACCTAAAGCTCAAGGATCCTAATGCAAGATCTGTAATTGGGTACCTACCTAGCCACTGGGCTATTTATGTATCCATGTGGTGCACGAGTGTTGGGGTGCAGCTTATTAATTAATTTGGCTTGCTCAGATTAGCAAAAAAAAGTTTCTTTTTCAGAGCGATGAAAGTTCTGCAACTTTCTAATACCCTTTTTGTTTCATTTCCTCAACGTTTTTGAGAGCTCTGACATCCTTTCATTCACTGACAGCACGCAATAGTTAAAGGGTATTTACACTTTTGCAAACTGCTACTTTTTATTGTTCCGGTCCATCTAGATTTCAAACAATAGAACATCTTTGTTAATGGTCTTTTATTTTCAAATATTCTGCTGTTTTGCCTGCACAGCACCTGTGTCTCCATGGTAACAGACTACAAACAAATCCAGTGCGTAGTCTGATTTTACAGTTATGTTTTAGTTTTTTGTTGTCTGTCTTTTAATTTTATTTTACAAAATGGAAAATAAGGAATAAATGATGTTATAGGATGAATGTTAGGGACAGCTCTTCAAGTAGCAAATATATCATCTTGTATAAAAAGAAACCTCTTCAGGAGGCTATCTATTCTTACAATACTTAATGATCTGCAGTTTTAAGGGGAAGTTTAGGGGTTTTCTTTTATTTATTTGTTGTTGTTTTTTTAATTAAAAAAAAATCCCCAAAAATGTGACTCTACTTATCAATCCTCTGCGGCTCTAACCACTGCTATACCCTCACCGGACTACGTGCCAATGATAATGGCATGACTGTCACAGCCAACTAGTGACTATTTTGTGTTTTCTCAGATTGTCACAATGTAATTATTTCAGTTTTAAGATGATATACACCATCCTTGTTTTCCTGAAGCGTCTCAAAACTGCGCGGTTATGCTGGCATCTAAAAAAAAACACTAATATTGTCTTTATAATTTCATTGCGGTTGCTTTTCCTAATGGTAATATACCAAAACAATGGTTTACCCCCACTTTATCCCCTTTTCGACTTCACCACGTGTGAATTTATCTTCTAGGTGCTGTTTGCAATTACTGTAAGAAGAAAGAATCTGAGCTGCACCAGAAGGAGGTGAGTGGATCTTAGAAGGTGGCGTGCAGGGATATTTAGGATGCACAGGTGGTCACATATGAGTTGCAAAGCCAGCCTCCTTTCCTAGCATGGCCTACATAAAGACAGGGTGGGGGGCTTAGCTAATCTGACCTAGCCAGTCTAACCCTTTCAACACTTGCTGGCACACAGAAATTTGATCGAGCGTTCTATGTGCGTTGGAACAATTTTGGAAGTGGCAGGGACCATAAGAGGGGTCTGAAATCTGGCTGATAATACAGTTTTCGTCATTTATATTACTTCATTCAATTAATTTCTATTTGCACCCTACAAATTTATTCGCTCATCTCTTAAAAAAAAAAAAAACAAGAAAAAAATAAATAAAATATAGATGCCAGCAATTAATACCTTGAAGCTCTCTCTAACTTTTGGAACTTGTTCGGCCCATTGCTAAAGGGAACCTTATAGAATTTAGGAAATAAAGTGTTATTTTCCAGGCTTTGTACACCTCCACATTTGCTTCCTATGGGAAGCTTTCTAAATAGTACTTCTTAATCATTTCTACCATTTTTCTGCTGCATAGTGACTGTAAGTCCCTTTATCTAGCTCAGAACTTTTGCAAAAATTGTAAGAATCTGTTAGAGCTCCTGGTTCTGATGGCTCTCTCTGATCTCTTGCTTCGGAGAAGGGTTTGTACACAGATTTCCACAGCAGGAGAAAAAGTATCTCCATGAGGGCAGAGAAAAAAAGGCTATAGAAAAGGAGGAAATAAGTGCAGGATAGCAGCTGTGCTGAAATATCAGCAGCCCCCTGTAAACAAGCAGAGCTCACGGAATCCAGCCTGTATTACTGGGTGAGACACTCTAAAAATCTAGACCTTTAGTTTGATACATGAAAATAGTGTGAAAACGCGAGACGCCAACAGGTTCCCCATATTATGTCTTGCAGGTCTCTCACCTTGGTTCCCTAGAAGAGAAGTTCTCTCGCCTCTGGACTCAATGCCAACGCTGTCAGGGAAGTTTACACGAGGACGTCCTATGTACAAGGTGAGGAGAGTGGAAAAGTGATGTGAGATCTGACCCGGGCATAATGCGGAAGATCTATATTTATGAAGGCTACATGACCTATTTTTGGGAACGTAATAATAGTCGGCTGTCATCGCCTTATGTCAACTTTCATGGAAATACTCTTTATTGGGACCTTACCTTAAAGGGACACGCACTTGCCCTGCCATTAGTGAGGGCACGAGCTGTATGGTAATTAGGCCTCTCGGTGCCAGCGTGATCAGGGCATTACTGTTGTGTAATAATGGGATAGATCGCACCTGTTTTTCAGTGATTTCATACCGCGTCGGACACTTCGGTACAGTATCGGCCTGCAATCTGTGCTCCTGTATAGACACTTCCAAATTCCCAAGGGAAAAGCAAACTGGAGCTTATCCAGATACAAATTCCCTGCCCCGCTCGCCAGCTGCCAGGGGTGGGGTGAATATGGCCCTCGGCACATGTGTGCTGTGAAATATGGCTCCCAAAAGATCCCTTATCAAGCTGAGGGAAAACTGTCTCTCGTAGTGCCCGGGACCTGGCGGCAGGTGCTGGCTGCACACAACCGTTGCGGAGACACTTCATGCCTATAGCTTGGGTACAAAGGTCCATGAGAAAAGGCAGAGAGACTGACAGCCGCAGTGCTTTATGGCAGCTTTGTTTTCTTACCGAACAGCTCGAAATTTACAGCATTCATAAATTAAGTCTACGTAAAAGTGTACAAGGAGGAGGAGAAGGACTTCTATTTACTGTGGATAGCACAGGAATTTTCGGTTAGCGATAACATGACCCCTATATTTATTTTTTTTACTGTGCGTCGTCTATTTTCAGATGCACAGATTTTGGATAGACTGGTCCTCGGCCCATGTGTCCTCAAAGAGGAGAGTTCCCCTCAAAGGATCCACGTGCAGATCAGCTGCCGTTCTGGGGCATCGACCAAGTCAACGGCCTTCGAGTGGTCACAACCCTCCAAGGGTTCTTCTCTAACCTTCAGCGATCTGCTGTTAAAGAAGCCGAACCCATAGCTTCTTTTTAACCCTTTTCCAACATCCACGTATGTTGGTAGGGCTTGTTTGGAGCAGACTCAGGAGCTTAAACTGCATCATTTACAATGGGAGCCAACTGTGTTATACAGCCAGCACCTGCCTCTCATAGCAGGGATTGGAGATAGTGGTGTAACCGCTTGTCTCTGACATCGACATTTAATAGATACGATCCTTGTTTGTCACCAATTGCCCCACCATCCATCGGGTGACGTGATTGCGGAGTGTCCTACCTCCTTTTTACTCTTATGAAGCACAGCCTTCATCTCTATATACTGCCACACCAATGTATCCGCAGTATATAGTGCAAACGATCACTGGATCAAGTCTCCTTAGGGGACTAAATAAAACCATAAAAGATAATAAAGGTTTATAAAAATATTAAATCCTGAATAAAAAAAAGTTTGTATCACTCCCTTTTCCCAATGCTAAAATAATTAAAAAAAGCATATTCTATCAATATAAAGTATAAAATTATTTAACCAGCATGGTACACACTATACAGTGGAAAACATAATGCAGCTTTAAATACATGGTGCGCGTCGAATCTATTGCTTGTAAATAAAAGAATGTGAACCCTCGTTGCTAAGATTTTCGTTGAAGAAAAAATGTTTCATTGCGGGAGTAAAAATGTCATGGAATAAAATGAATATCACCCATGACGGATGCTGATTTATTGACCTGAGATAGGTGCAGTCATTGACTCCTCGTTCAGTTCACCACCTGCTTCATAACACAAGGAGAGTCGACAGGTGACCCTACGGGCTTTCAAGGGTGGGGAAAATAAGTATTCGATGCACTTCAGATTTGGCAAGTTTTCCCACCTACAAAGAATGGAGGGGTCTGTATTTTTTATTGTAGGTACACTTCACCTGTGAGAGACAGAAACTTAAAAAAAAATCCATATAATCACATTGTATGATTTTTACATAATTAATTTGCATTTTATTGCATGAAATAAGTATTTGATAACAATAGAAAAACAGCACTTAATATTTAGTACAGAAACCTTTGTTTGCAATTCCAGAGGTCAGATGTTTCCTGTATCTCTTGACCAGGTTTGCACACACTGCAGCAGGGATTTTGGCCCACTCCTCCATACAGATCTTCTCCAGATCTTTCAGGTTTTGGGGCTGTCACCGGGCAACATTGAGTTTCAGTTGCCTCCAAAGATTTTCTATTGGGTTCAGGTCTGGAGACTGGCTAGGCCACTCCAGGACCTTGAAATGCTTCTTATGGAGCCACTCCTTATTTGCCCTGGCTGTGTGTTTCGGGGCATTGTCATGCTGAACGACCCAGCCATGACCCATCTTCAATGCTCTTACTGATGGAAGGAGGTTGTTGGCCAGAATCTCTCAATACATGATACCATCTAACCTCCCTTCATTATGGTGCAGTCGCCTGTCCTCTTTGCAGAAATACACCCCCAAAGTATGATGTATCCACCACCATGCTTCACGGTTGGAACGGTGTTCTTAGTGTTGTACTCATCCTTCTTCCTCCTAACACAGCAAGTGGAATTGATACCAAAAAGTTCTATTTTGGTCTCATCTAACCACATGACCTTCTCCCATGCCTCCTCTGGATCATACAGATGGCTATTGGCGAATTTCAATCGAGCCTGGGCATGTGCTGGCGTGAGCAAGGGGACCTTGCATGCCCTGCAGGATTTTAATCTATGACGGCGTAGTGTGTTACTAACAGTAGTGTTTGAGACTGTGGTCTCAGCTCTCTTCAGGTCATTGACCAGGTCCTCCCGTGCAGTTCTGGACTGATTCCTGACCTTTCTCAGAATCATCCTTACCCCAGGAGGCGAGATCTTGAATGGAGCCCCAGACCGAGGAAGATTGACAGTCACCTTATGTTTCTTCCATTTTCTAATAATTGTGCCAACAGTTGTTGCCTTCTCACCAAGCTGTTTGCCTATTGTCCTGTAGCCCATCCCAGCCTTGTGCAGGTCTACAGTTTTGTCCCTGGTGTCCTTAGACAGCTCTTTGGTCTTGGCCATGGTGGAGAGGTTGGAGTGTGATTGAGTGTGTGGACAGGTGTCTTTTATACAGGTAACGAGTTCAAACAGGGGCAATTAATACAGGCAATGAGTGCAGCGTAGGAGGGCTTCTTAAAGAAAAACTAACAGGTCTGTGAGAGGCAGAATTCTTGCTGGTTGGTCGGTGATCAAATACTTATTTCATGCAATAAAATGTAAATTAATTATGTAAAAATCATACAATGTGATTTTCTTGTTTTTATTTTTAGATTCTGTCTCTTACAGGTGAAGAGTACCTACTATAAAAATTACAGACCTCCCCATTCTTTGTAGGTGGGAAAACTTGCAAAATCAGCAGAGAATCAAATACTTATTTTCCCCACTGTATATATAGTCAGGCGGGTTGGCATTTGTTACCGGGTAGCAGAACTATGGTCGAGTGTATGGTCATTGCGTATTAAAGACTGGAGCCAAAACATTGTAACTAATATATTCTCAATGAAGAGCTTTTCTTCTCCAAAATTCTAGAAAAACCCATAAATGTATATCGCTCTATTGTCTTTTTAATATTCAAATTGACCATTTTTGATTATCGTGATCTCCTGCCTCAGTGATTGTAACTGGGTGGCAACCATTCATGACCAGTACATTGCCCATAGGTTGGCATTCCTTACCTCAAACATACACCTTCTATGACTAGTTGAACTGGATTGTAAGGAAAAATATACTATATTGCTGGAGGAACATCTGTATGAGGGCAATCATGTGGCCTAAATCTGGCCATACCCATGAGATAGGTGTCCGACAAACGTTTGTTCAGCAGACCAGTATCTCTGCTGACTCCCTCATATGAGTGCTTGGCTCAGCTGACTGTTCCAGTGTTTTTCACAAGGAGAAAGCTGCTGCCAAATGACTCTGGCAGTGGCTTGTTTAGGCTGAAAACCAACAGCCCAAACATCTGTTGGATTGTTGCGAGGCAGCATGGCACCAACCAATGGACCAGTTAAGTGTCCCTAGCACCTAGCAATGTGGTGGCTTGTCCAGTCCTCGTGGGTAGGAAAGCTATCCCAGCAGTCGTAACTAACCATAATAATCAAAGCTTCACCCTTGGACATCCCACATTGTCCTTCATTCAACGGAGATCCAGAATCATTCGAAATTCTGTATTTTCTACCCTTGTAAACCCTTCTGCTTTGCTTCACAGTCGTGACTGCCCCATATTCTACATGAGAAAGAAGGTACAAAAGGATCTCGATGACCAGGAGAAGCTGATCCAGCGATTTGGACCTCCAGTCTGGTAACTACCACTACCCTCGTGTGAGAACCAAAAGCACAGGCTTGAAGGACTATAATATTGGGCCAAAAGTTTGCAACCATAAGCTTCCGCTTACACGGACTTTCTCCTGATATAAAATGTAGGTCTTTCTAAATCTCCGAGTGCCAAACGGCAAATCTCTGCATTTGGTTTCTTTCCGCACTCGTCAAGATGTCCATGACTTGAAGAACTCTCAAGCTGGTTTGAAGGTCTTGTACGAGTCTAGGATTCTTCGGAGACAATCGACTCTTGGGTCAACATCTTGGGTTTTTCTCTTGCTCCGGTGTAAGCGGCCTCTGTCTGTACCCGATGACTCTTGGACTGATATAGCGGACTGTCCTTATTGTTATTCTGATGGAGGTCCTACTTTCCGATGGATGAAATGAGTTACCGCCTCTCTCTGTTGGATTTTTGTTAGATTTTTTTGCAGTATGGTTTTGGATTTATTTTGCCTTTTTTGTAATTTTTTATACCAATATTGAATAAAAAATAGTTTTGACTTTATTTGTTACTTGTTTTTTTTGCATTAACGAGGCTGAGCTATGGAAATTATTTTTTTGTCTGGTTCTTTCATAAGACATAGTGAAACTTGCTATGGTGTGGTCACACTTAGAAGGTGCAAGAGGACAACACTTTGCGGGGAGTGATACTCTCATGCTTATCTGCATATGGATAAGAATAGTTATTTAATATGAGCACTTGATGTGCTTCTATATTTTTGTATTATGAGTTCTACATTGGTTTTTTAGTTCTCATGGCAATGATCATCACGTCAGAACAAGGTCCATTCATGAACGTTACACGTTTTCCCATTGATGCTCTGCAGAAATTCATTTAATATGGGGTCATCTTGTCTTGGTTCTGTTGTAGAGCATAGTCTTAAAAAAATATAAAAAAAAAGAATCATGTAGAGTACAGATGATGGCAGTGATGGGTCATCTCCTGACTCCTCCTCCTGAGTTTTCTGCTTATCAGAACAATCTCCTTCAGCAACTTCTCCCCAGAGTTGGTGACACAAGTGCTGAGCTGAGGAGTAAAAGGAGATGGACACTTCTGGTTGAACGCGCTGCTGCTGGAAAAAGTAGTCATTCCACACTGTGCTGAGCTAACCCATCACTACCATCATCTGTACTCCATTCTGATATAAGTGCAGCTGAAGGCAGCAAATACACTGGGGAAAAAGCAGGGTTTTGGAAACTACTTATGTGGATTTTTTTTACAGGAAGGAAGAAATAGGCTCTAATAAAGTGATTTTCAAAGTTTCATCACTTTCCATATTGGACAAAATTATTTAAAAATGAAAATAATATTAATAAACAATTTAAAAATAATCTAAATTAATTTAAATAATTAAATAAAAAATATTTAAAAAATAAACATTTACTTACTCTTGAAATAAATGTCACATTCTGGAAGTTTAAATAACTTTTACATACAATTGTTTGTTTTTTTTACAGGAAGGAAGACAAAGCCTCTAATAAAGTGATTTTCAAAGTTTAATAAGTTTCCATTTTAGAGAAAATTGTTTAAAAATTAAGAATAATAAATAATCAAATACAAATAAATTAATTAAATAATTAAATAAAATAAAAAATATTTAAAAATAATTAAATTAATTAAATAAAAAATATTTAAAAATAATTTAAAAAATTAATTTTAAATAATTAAATAAAATTAAATATTTTAAAATAAAAATGTAGTTACTCTTTAAATAAATTTCACACTTCAAAAAAAAATTCTGAAAGTTTAAATAGACTCTTAAAGGAAATAGGTCACCACAAAAACCTTTAAAGAGAATTGGTCACGTGAATGGTTTCAGCCAGGTATGTTTTTCTCTAGAAGATCCCATACTGAGACACCTGTCAATCATCGGGGACAGCGTCGAGCTAGTCTTGTTTGGATCTTCTAACTATATTTTATTTTATTCTCTAGCTCTTTCTGTAATGAAAAATATAATCTTATACTACAAAGAGATGAGAAGAAATAGCTGGGCTAAAAATTCTGTCTTGGAAGCTTTTTCTTTTTTTAAGTCGAAAAAAACCCCTATAGTATTTCAGTATAAGGCCGAGCGGCCGGCTGGCTCGGGGAGGAGGCATTCCTTCCGTGCAATGTGTCAGATAAGTTAATCTGTTTCCTTGCAGATGTTATCTGCAGATTTACAAGGATGTGTGCTTTGTCTGTATTGCAGAATACTTTTTATTTTGTAATATCCACTGAACATATGTTCGATGCTTGCGACAAACAACTTGTGCTAAACCTGCAGACTCGACTTTCTATCGTTCGCCTCTTGCAAAGTCAAACAGCAGGAAACATGTTCTACCCTGTAAATGTATCCAGCGCGTTAATGACTGCAGTCTGTAACGTCACACTTACCTGCACATTATTTGCATTGTTAGTTTGTGGCTGAACTTGATGACAGAAGAAGGAACATCTGCAAACCTGGCCAAAAAGTCTGGGGAAGAGTTACTTGTTCTGTATGTGAAGTTTAATGTGGGGAGATGGGGGTAAATTGGTATGGCGGCCTTGGTAATTTCACGCTGGACGGAATGCCGCGGACTACGGTACGGGGCAAATAGATTATATTTTTGTAATACTGTTCACGTGCTACAGAATTTTTCTGCATGGAAATTGACACATGGGCCCTAATTCATGAAAGTGTTAAAACACTTTAAAAAATTGCAATCTTTTTTTTTGCAACTCGGTGTTGCTCAAACGTTTTGCAACTTTTGCAGTTTTCACAACCGTATTGGGCAGCTCTGCCAAAATTACGGGTCGTGGCTACGTCTGCCTATAAAATTCATCAACAGTGGAGGCATTTTCTATGGCAGTAATGTTAATCCGAGTCGTAGCATTTATGACGAGGATTAAGGAGACGTGGTGAATTCATTAAGTGTTGTAAGCGTCTGCATCTGACTCAAAAGCGTCCCTTCTTTAAAGGGAATCTGTCACAAAGTTTTTGCTGTATATGTACACACTTGGTCAGAATTGTTGGTACCCCTCGTTTAATGAAAGAAAAATCCACAATGGTCACAGAAATAACTTGAATCTGCCAAAAGTAATAATAAATTAAAAATCTATGAAAATGAACAAATGAAAGTCAGACATTGCTTTTCAACCCTGCTTCCACAGAAGTTTTCAAAAAATTAAACTCATGAAATCGGCCTATACTGAAATGATGGTACCCCTGAAAATAATGTAACAAAAGGGACATGTTAAATCAAGTTGTGTCCACTAATTAGCATCACAGGTGTCTACAATCTTGTAATCAGTCAGTGGGCCTGTATATAGGGCTACTGATACTCACTGTGCTGTTTGGCGACATGGTGTGTACCACACTCAACATGGACCAGAGGAAGCAAAGGAAAGTGTTGTCTCAGGAGATTAGAAAGAAAATTATAGACAAGCATGTTAAAGGTAAAGGTTATAAGACCATCTCCAAGTAGCTTGATGTTCCTGTGGCTACAGTTGCACATATTATTCAGAAATTTAAGATCCTTGGGACTGTAGCCAACCTCCCTGGACGTGGCCGCAGGAGAAAAATTGATGACAAATCAAAGAGACGGATAATACGAATGGTAACAAAAGAGCCTAGGATAACTTCTAAAGAGATTAAAGGTGAGCTTCAAGCTCAAGGAACATCAGTGTCAGATCGCACCATCCGTCGTTGTTTGATCCAAAGTGGACTTCATGGGTGACGACCAAGAAGAACACCATTGTTGAAAAAAAATCATAAAAAAGCCAGACTGGAATTTGCCAAGCTACATGTTGACAAGCCACAAAGCTTCTGGGAGAATGTCCTATGGACAGATGAGACAAAACTGGAAGTTTTTGGCAAGGCACATCAGTTCTATGTTCACAAACGGAAAAATGAAGCATATCAAGAAAAGAACACTGTCCCTACTGTGAAACATGGAGGAGGCTCTGTTATGTTCTGGGGCTGCTTTGCTACATCTGGCACAGGGTATCTTGAATCTGTGCAGGGTACAATGAAATCTCAAGACTATCAAGGGATTCTAGAGAGAAATGTGCTGCACAGTGTCAGAAAGCTTGGTCTCAGTCGCAGGTCATGGGTCTTGCAACAGGATAATGACCCAAAACACACAGCTAAAAACACCCAAGAACGGCTAACAGGAAAACATTGGACTATTCTGAAGTGGCTTCTATGAGCCCTGACCTAAATCCTATTGAGCATCTTTGGAAAGAGCTGAAACATGTCGTCTGGAAAAGGCAACCTTCAAACAAGAGACAACTGGAGCAGTTTACTCATGAGGAGTGGGCCAAAATACCTGTCGAGAGGTGTAGAAGTCTCATTGACAGTTACAGGAATCGTTTGATTGCAGTGATTGTCTCAAAAGGTTCTTCAACAAAATATTAAGTTAAGAAGAACCATCATTTTTGTCCAGGCCTATATCATGAGTTACATTTTTTAAAAACTTCTGTGGAAGAAGGGTTGAAAAGCAATGTCTGACTTTCATTTGTTCATTTTCATAGATTTTTAATTTATTACTTTTGTCAGATTCAAGTTATTTCTGTGACCATTGTGGGTTTTTCTTTCATTATGCGCAGCAAGCAGCCCAGTAAGTGACATATCTCTGGAATCAAGGTCTCTGCCCCTACATCATGAGGTTCTCAAATTACATATATAAATATGTGTGTGTGTGTATATATATATATATATATATATATAACGCTTGAGAGCAGCATGATGTAGGGGCAGAGACCCTGATTCACTTACTGGACTGCTTGCTTTCATTTTGATTAAATCCCAGTTTTCTCTGCTGCAGATCTAGCAGTTCTCTGAATGCTGAGCTGTATATAACCCCGCCCACACCTCTGATTGGCAGCTTTCTGTGTACACTGTACATAAACTGCCAATCAGTGGTGGGGGCGGGGTTACACAGAACAAAAGGACTACATGTCAGGAGAAAACTAGTCCTCCAATAATAATCTTCTGCTGATAAAACACTGATTACATTAAAATTACAACAGGCAACCTAGTAAGTGATACATTGCAGGACTCTGGGTCTCTGCCCCTATATCAGATTCCCTTTAAGACTGGCATGTACAACATCAATCTTAAAGAATCTTTCCCGGCGTGTTTATTTTCAAGTCTGCTTCATGTCAGGGGACCCTACATGCGAAAAATTTATGATGGTTTAAGATCACAGATTTCAGCGGTGACCTCTTTCTATGTACCTATGACGTATCAGTAGATTTTATTGTGGGGTTTTCCCTTTACTTAGTCTTTAAACAGGGAATTCTGTGCCATTTGTGTAGCGCGGAGTCAGGTTGTTGACCTTGCATGATCTGGAAATTAGCATTGGTCACCAGCTCGTTAATGTGCCGGGCACAGTGACTTCACATAATGATCAACTCTGGCCCAGCTGACGAAGTCTTATTGTCATGTACTTTTATTTTTTGTCAACTCTATTACATGCTACGAGTCATCAGATTGTGTAACTGGGGATTTACTTTTCTACTTTAAAAGTGACCAAACAAATTAAAAGGCCTAAATAATGGGAATTGGTTACACTCTGCTGCTATGATTAACGGCATATGTAACCGCTGCAGCCAATCACTGGGCGCATCTTGGATGCTGTCGGCATGAGACCGCCTGCAGAGGTCGTGTGTTGTAGGAGTAACGTCAAAGATTAGGGGCAGCAGCAGAAAGCCAGGACTGGGATCTGGGGGGATACAGTGAGGTTGAGCAAAGCTTAATTTAAACGTGGGTGTGCAAGATTAATTAAAAAAAAAAAAAATTCTTTGTGAAAAACCCTTTTAAGCTGACCTTCACACACTTTATTTGAAAGAGAGAAAAAAAAGTCATGTAACACCTAAAAAAAATTGAAGGAAGAGGAATACTGGCAGCCGAAAAATGGGCAAGTCTGCATTTTTTTTACATTTTTTTTTTTTAAGTATTATGGGGGGAAAGAATGCTACCTATAAAATTGCAGATTTGATTAAATTCCCTTTAATTTCAAGAATGTGGCATATTTTGACCCCAAAAAATGCACTTAAAAAAAAGAATGTAGAGAAAATATAAATCTTCTGTTGGAAAACAATCAAGGAGGCAAGGCTTAAAGGGAATCTGTCAGCAGGTTTTTGCTATGTAATTCGAGAGGTGGTGTAGGGACAGAGACCCTGATTCCAGCGATATATCACTTAGTGGGCTGCCTGGTGTAGATTTGATAGAATCCCTGTTTTCTCTGCTGTCGATGTAGCAGTGGTCAAAATGCTGAGCTGTGTATAACCCCTCCCATACCACTGATTGGTAGATTCCTGTCTACAGTGTCAGCAAGCTGCCAATCAGTAGAGGGGGCGGAGTTACACGGATTAGCTGGACTAGCCTGCATGTGACACCTAGTCCTGCTGTGATAACTCCTGCTGATAAAACACTGATTGGAACTACAACACACAGCCTAGTAAGTGATACATCTGTGGAATCAGGGTCTCAAGTTCCTACATCATGCTGCTCTCAGATTACATAACAAAAACCTGCAGACAGGTTCCCTTTAAGATGCTCAAAGTTTATTGCCCGGCCATTCGGTTTTACCATTTCAATTTAACATAGGGTGACAAGGAGCGTGGATGAAAACCTTTACAGTGTGTACAGGGCCTAAGCTGCACCCACACATGACCAGGACATCAGTGGAGACTAGTGTGAAACAGTTGGTCCTTATCCTTTCCTGTCGACAGTGCAGAGAGACATTTTGTGCCCCTCTCTTTAGAAGTACGTTGTCTATTAATCTGAGATACCAGCACGGACGTGCCCCTCTATGAAAACACAGCAGATTTTTATGGCGCCCTGTTTACAAATCCGTGCGCCAGGTGTACCAGCGTTTAATAACCCGATGTGAGCAAACATTGCAGATTGTCCCTCATTATAACAGTGCGCTAGTAAATCACTGTAAAGATCCCATGAAATTCCAGGAGCAGTTTACTGATATCTAGGTAAGTAAATATGAAGTCACTTAGTCTCCATCAGTTGCACATTATAGGAGGAAGAAATAGACCTGAAATGATAACTGATTAAATGCTTTACTACCTTGTCATGGAAGAGCAAAGACCATCAAATCAAAACGTCCAAGTTACACCTGAGGGACGTAATGTGGCCGCGACCAGTCTTGTAATGTGTCGGGTAGGACGTCTGGAATAATGGATAAAAGGCTGAAATAAGAGTTGGGGATTATTATTTTTTTTACCTATATATGATACTTTTTACATATGTGCTCTTGTCAATAGTTCGCTAGAAGATTCAGATCAATGACCCAAATGGTTCAAGGGCCACTATTTAGCATTTTAAAAGCTACACTATATGGGCGATAGTATTGGGACACGTACACATTACACCTACAGGAGCTTTTATCACCTCCCAGTCTTCTTTCACGGGCATTAAAGGGCTTTTCAAGGATTATCAGAAATGTGCACACTGTCAAGATTCCCCTAACTCCGGTGCTAGTGGGCAGTTGCGTACCGACTAGATTCTCATCCGATGTTGGCTGTTAAAACCTCTTTTATTCCTCTGGGAAGGTTTGGCAGGTGTCTGTAGGAATTCTTGCCCTTTCTTCTAGAAGAGCATTTGTGAGGTCAGACCCTGATGTTGTGGAGAGGTCAAGGGCACAATCTCCGGTCTAGTTTTTGGATGGGGTTTGGTCCGGGCTCTGTGCAGCCGGTCATGTTTTTCCCCCCAAACACTCCCATCCATTTTTGTATGGACCTTGTGCACTGGGCACAGTTATGGGGAACAGAAAAGGGCCATCACCAAACGTCCCACAAAGCTGGAGGCACAATGTCTTGTGCTGAAGGATTAAGATTTCCCTTCACTGGAACCAAGAAGCCAAGGCCGATCCCTGAGGAACAAGCCCAGAGCGTTATCCTCCTCCATCATCTGTACAGCGGCACAATGCAGTCAGAGGGTAACGTTCTCCTGGAATCACCAAACCCAGACACTTTATGAGTGGCATGTCATACATCAATAATATTCACTGTATACAGATTTTACCCCTGTATTGAGAGTGAAAGATGGGTCCAGGAGGAGAAAGAATCCGATTTGTCTGATGAAATACACCTCAACATTGAAATTGCAACAACAAGAAGGAAAAGTTGTGGAATGATGGATCTCAGGTTGGATAGACATGAAAATGATCTGCAAACTATGAAAAAATGGAAATAATATTTTCAAAA
Source organism: Phyllobates terribilis (assembly GCF_046119375.1). Classification (NCBI taxonomy): domain Eukaryota; kingdom Metazoa; phylum Chordata; class Amphibia; order Anura; family Dendrobatidae; genus Phyllobates; species Phyllobates terribilis. Next base: position 158,089,043 of record NW_027362772.1, read on the forward strand.
CCTTTTGATTTATTCTGTCTGGAGTATGAGCGTTGTGTGCAGAAATCCTGACACTTAAAGCCTTGGCTGCTATCAGTGAGGTCATTAATGGTCGTCTGAGGAAGGTTCTACTTCAGTGAATGCACTTAGGAAAATCATCAAGATCCGCTGCTGGCAGCTCCCTTTGCATTCATCAGACAATTACATCCCACATGTGCTTGATTAGATAAAGGTTATCAGACTTTGCAGGACATGGTTGCACGTTTAAGGCATGCAGGCTGCTCACAGTATCAAGAGCGCCATGTGGTCTGGAGTTGCCATGTTAAAAATGGCTCTTGGACACTTTGGAGAAATGGCAGCACTACTGGTTCCATCACCAAATCTATGTAACACCGAGCTGTTAGTGCACCTGCAATGAAAACTAGAGGGGTCTGGCTACTGTACATTGTCACCCCTACACCACAATCCTGGAAGTAGGACCGGTGTTATGATCCCTTGTGAAGGCCTCTTTGTGGAGTTGCCCATGTGGTCTCGTCCGATTCAAAGAATGTTGTGTAGTGATCCATTTTGTATTGCAAGTAAAAGCATGTCACATACCAAACTTAAGGCATCAAGTAGTATCTACACAATCATCTGAAGGCATCTGCATGACATTGGGCTATGAGACAGACGTGCAGGTGTTCCATTGACCTGACGCCACCACTCTTAAAGGCTATCATGGAGCAGAGTAAGACAGTAATGGAGGCTAGAGTTGATGTCTGCCCTCTTCAGCAATGAGTCCCGCTTTTGACTTGCATGCGATGATAGCTGGAGATTGGTCTCAAGACCACTTGGGCAATGCTATGAAGAATCCTACACCTGGGAATGTGAAAGTGTCCCATGAGCCGTTTTCAACACGACAACTCCATTCTGCATAATACTTGTGGTACTGTTAGCAGTATGCGTGGCCTAAACCTGCTCCCATGGCTGCAGCGTCTCCAGACTTGTCTCCCATCAAGCACATCTGGGAAGTCATTGGTTGGTGATAGCACAGGAGCTACCAGCAGAGGATCTTGATGATTCAGTGGCAGAACCTTCCTCAGACGACCATTAATAACCTCACTGATAGCAACCGAAGCTGCAAGTGCCGGGATTTCTGCAAGTGTATCAGACTCCAGACTGAATAAATGGACATTTTTTAAAAAATTGTTTCCAGGTTTTCATTATTTGCAGAGCAGTAATGCCTCCATCCTGCAATTTCCATCATTCCACTACTTTTCCTTCTTGGTATTTCAATTTTGAGGAGTATATTACAAAGTTTCTGATCTTCACTTGTACTATTGATTAACGGGAAAAAAATCAAAGCGAACATTACTCTTTAATACCTGAGGAGGTCTGGACTCTGCAGTTATGGAGTCAGCGGAGCAGTGGTGACTTTTCTGCCCTCAGCACTCGGCCCCCCGCTCTATAACATTACGGGGTCTCCATTTCGTGGATAAGTTGCTGTGGTTCCTTCCGCTTCTCAGAAATAACACTGACAGGTGATGGGGGAAGATTCAGGAGAAAGAAATGTCATGAGCGACTTGTTACCCTGGTGGCTCCTATTACAGGACCGTGCTGGTGTCAGTGAACTCTGCACCACCGACCGTTCTGTCATATGGTAGTAAAGGCAGACAGCATGGCGAGGGGGTGGAGGCTATACACTGGGGGGGCCAGATGTTCTACACCGGGGTGGCCGGATTTTATCACTGGCGGACAATGGGGCCAGATGTTATATACCGGGAAGCAAGGGGCCAGATTTTATCACTGGGGTACAATAGGATCGGATATTTATATACTGGGGGACAATGGGGCCAGAGGTTATACACCGGGGGACAGTGGGGCCAGAGGTTATACACCGGGGGACAATGGGGCGTGAGGTTATACACCGGGGGACAGTGGGGCCAGAGGTTATACACCGGGGGATAGTGGGGCTGGAGGTTATACACCAGGGACAGTGGGGCTGGAGGTTATGAACTGGGGACAGTGGGGCCGGATGTTATACACTGGGGGACAGTGGGGCCGGAGGTTATACACCTGGGGACAGTGGGGCCGGAGGTTATACACCTGGGGACAGTGGATGTTACACACTGGGGGACAATGGGGCCGGAGGTTATACACCGGGGACAATGGGGCCTGGATGTTACACTGGGGTCGAGGGACTGGATGTTGTACACCGGGGGACAATGGGGCTGGAGGTTATACACAGGGGAACAATGGGGCTGGAGGTTATACACCGGGGACAGTGGGGCCGGATGTTATACACCGGGGGACAGTGGGGCCGGATGTTATACACCGGGGGACAGTGGGGCTGAAGGTTATACACCGTGGGACTGGAGGGTATACACCGGGGGACAGTGGGGCTGGAGGTTATACACCGGGGGACAGTGGGGCTGGAGGTTATACACTGGGGACAGTGGTGCCTGGATGTTATACACTGGGGTCGAGGGGCTGGATGTCATACACCGGGGGACAATGGGACCGGAGGTTATACACAGGGGAACAATGGGGCTGGAGGTTATACACCGGGGGACAGTGGGGCTGGAGGTTATACACTGGGCACAGTGGGGCCGGATGTTATACACCGGGGCACAGTGGGGCTGGAGGTTATACACTGGGGACAGTGGGGCCAGAGGTTATACACCTGGGGACAGTGGGGCCAGAGGTTATACACCTGGGGACAGTGGGGCCAGAGGTTATACACCTGGGGACAGTGGGGCCGGATGTTACACACTGGGGGACAATGGGGCCGGAGGTTATACACCGGGGACAATGGGGCCTGGATGTTACACTGGGGTCGAGGGGCTGGATGTTATACACCAGGGGACAATGGGGTCGGAGGTTATACACAGGGGAACAATGGGGCTGGAGGTTATACACCGGGGACAGTGGGCCTGGAGGTTACACACTGGGGACAGTGGAGCCGGATGTTATACACCGGGGGACAGTGGGGCTGAAGGTTATACACCGCTGGACAGTGGGACTGGAGGTTATACACTGGGGGACAGTGGGGCTGGAGGTTATACACTGGGGACAGTGGGGCCGGAGGTTATACACTGGGGGACAGTGGGGCTGGAGGTTATACACTGGGGACAGTGGGGCCTGGATGTTATACAATGGGGTCGACGGGCTGGATGTCATACACCGGGGGACAATGGGGCCGGAGGTTATACACCGGGGGACAGTGGAGCCGGAGCATAAACACTGGGGGACAGTGGAGCCAGAGCTTATACACCGGGGGATAGTGAGGCTGGAGGTTATACACCGGGGACAGTGGGGCTGGAGGTTATACACCGGAGACAGTGGGGCTGGAGGTTATACACTGGGGCACAGTGGGGCTGGACGTTATACACTGGGGACAGTGGGGCCGGATGTTATACACCAGGGGACAGTGGGGCCAGATGTTATACACTGGGGGACAGTGGGGCCGGAGATTATACATCGGGGGACAGTGGGGCCTGGATGTTATACACCGGGGGATAATGGGCAATGGGGCTGGAGGTTATACACCAGAGAACAGTGGGGCTGGAAGTTATACACCGGGGGACAGTGGGGCCAGAGGTTATACACCGGAGGACAGTGGGGCCAGAGGTTATACACCGGGGGACAGTGGGGCCTGAGGTTATACACCGGGGGATAGTGGGGCTGGAGGTTATACACCGGGGACAGTGGGGCTGGAGGTTATACACTGGGGACAGTGGGGCCGGATGTTATACACCGGGGGACAGTGGGGCTGGAGGTTATACACTGGGGACAGTGGGGCTGGAGGTTATACACTGGGGACAGTGGGGCCGGAGGTTATACACCTGGGGACCGTGGGGCCGGAGGTTATACACCTGGGGACAGTGGGGCCGGATGTTACACACTGGGGGACAATGGGGCCGGAGGTTATACACCGGGGACAATGGGGCCTGGATGTTACACTGGGGTCGAGGGACTGGATGTTGTACACCGGGGGACAATGGGGCTGGAGGTTATACACAGGGGAACAATGGGGCTGGAGGTTATACACCGAGGGACAGTGGGGCCGGATGTTATACACCGGTGGACAATGGGGCTGAAGGTTATACACCGTGGGACTGGAGGTTATACACCGGGGGACAGTGGGGCTGGAGGTTATACACTGGGGACAGTGGGGCTGGAGGTTATACACCGGGGGACAGTGGGGCTGGAGGTTATACACTGGGGACAGTGGTGCCTGGATGTTATACACTGGGGTCGAGGGGCTGGATGTCATACACCGGGGGACAATGGGACCGGAGGTTATACACAGGGGAACAATGGGGCTGGAGGTTATACACCGGGGGACAGTGGGGCCGGAGGTTATACACCGGGGGATAGTGGTGCTGGAGGTTATACACCGGGGACAGTGAGGCTGGAGGTTATACACTGGGGACAGTGGGGCCGGATGTTATACACCGGGGCACAGTGGGGCTGGAGGTTATACACCGGGGACAGTGGGGCTGGAGGTTATACACCTGGGGACAGTGGGGCCAGAGGTTATACACCTGGGGACAGTGGGGCCAGAGGTTATACACCTGGGGACAGTGGGGCCGGAGGTTATACACCGGGGACAATGGGGCCTGGATGTTACACTGGGGTCTAGGGGCTGGATGTTATACACCAGGGGACAATGGGGTCGGAGGTTATACACAGGGGAACAATGGGGCTGGAGGTTATACACCGGGGACAGTGGGCCTGGAGGTTACACACTGGCGGACAGTGGCGCTTGAGGTTATACACTGGAGACAGTGGGGCCGGAGGTTATACACTGGGGGACAGTGGGGCTGGAGGTTGTACACTGGGGACAGTGGGGCCTGGATGTTATACAATGGGGTCGACGGGCTGGATGTCATACACCGGGGGACAATGGGGCCAGAGGTTATATACCGGGGGACAGTGGAGCCGGAGCTTATACACCGGGGGACAGTGGAGCCGGAGCTTATACACCGGGGGATAGTGGGGCTGGAGGTTATACACCGGGGACAGTGGGGCTGGAGGTTATACACCGGGGACAGTGGGGCTGGAGGTTATACACTGGGGACAGTGGGGCCGGATGTTATACACTGGGGCACAGTGGGGCCGGAGGTTATACACTGGGGCACAGTGGGGCTGGAGGTTATACACTGGGGACAGTGGGGCCGGATGTTATACACCGGGGGACAGTGGGGCCAGATGTTATACACTGGGGGACAGTGGGGCCGGAGATTATACATCGGGGGACAGTGGGGCCTGGATGTTATACACCGGGGGATAATGGGCAATGGGGCTGGAGGTTATATACCGGAGAACAGTGGGGCTGGAAGTTATACACCGGGGGACAGTGGGGCTGGAGGTTATACACTGGGGACAGTGGGGGCTGGAGGTTATACACTGGGGACAGTGGGGCCAGATGTTATACACTGAGGTACAGTGGGGCTGGAGGTTATACACTGGGGGACAGTGGAGCTGGAGGTTATACACCAGGGGACAGTGGGGCCGGAGGTTATACACTGGGGGACAGTGGGGCCGGAGGTTATACACCGGGTAACAGTGGGGCCTGGATGTTATACCTGGGGTCGAGGGGCTGGATGTTATACACTGGGGGACAATGGGTCCGGAGGTTATACACCGGGGGACAGTGGGGCTGGAGGTTATACACTGGGGACAATGGGGCCGGATGTTATACACTAGGGGACAGTGGGGCCAGAGGTTATACATCGGGGGGGCAGTGGGGCCTGGATGTTATACACTGGGGTCGAGGAGCTGGATGTTATACACCGGGGGACAATGGGCAATGGGGCCGGAGGTTATACACAGGGGAACAATGGGGCTGGAGGTTATACACCGGGGACAGTGGGGTTGGAGGTTATACAGTGGGGCCAGATGTTATACACCGGAGAACAGTGGGGCTGGAGGTTATACACTGGGGGACATTGGGGCTGGATGTTATACACTGGGGGACAGTGGGGCCAGATGTTATACACCGGGGGACAGTGGGGCCAGAGGTTATACACCGGGGGACAGTGGGGCCGGATGTTACACACTGGGGGACAATGGGGCCGGAGGTTATACACTGGGGACAATGGGGCCTGGATGTTATACACTGGGGTCGAGGGGCTGGATGTTATACACCAGGGGACAATGGGGCCGGAGGTTATACACAGGGGAACAATGGGGCTGGAGGTTATATACCGGGGACAGTGGGCCTGGAGGTTATAACATCCGGCCCCAATGTATACACTGGGGGACAGTGGGGCTGGAGGTTATACACTGGGGACAGTGGGGCCGGATGTTATACACTGAGGGACAGTGGGGCTGGAGGTTATACACGGGGGGACAGTGGGGCCGGAGGTTATACACTGGGGGACAGTGGGGCCGGAGGTTATACACCGGGTAACAGAGGGGCCTGGATGTTATACACTGGGGTCGAGGGGCTGGATGTTATACACTGGGGGACAATGGGTCCGGAGGTTATACACCGGGGGACAGTGGGGCTGGAGGTTATACACTGGGGACAGTGGGGCCAGAGGTTATACACTGGGGGACAGTGGGGCCAGAGGTTATACACCGGGGAACAGTGGGGCCGGAGGTTATACACTGGGGGACAGTGGGGCCTGAAGTTATACACCGGGGGACAGTGGGGCCGGAGGTTATACACTGGGAAGCGAGGGGCCAGATTTTATCACTGGGGGCATATAGGACCAGATATTTATGTCCCGGGGGCAACTAGACTGAATGAAACACCTGAATTCAGTGATTTTGTCCACACAGTGTATTTGATAGAGACGACAGCTTATTTTTAGGGAAAACATTTATTTGGAGACGTTAAAAAAGTATACATGCCCTATAGTGTCTCATTCATCATCTCACAGAAGTTTCAACAAATCCCAATCCTTACCCTCGGAGACGTCTTGTCCTGTTCTTACTTTGTTGAGAAATCCGCTTTGCATAAGGTGTCGAGAATTAGAGGAAAGGAAATGACGATTGCTACATGTTTCTGCTAGGAGAAAGAGTTTGTCACTCAAGCCCATTCAGCCGTTACTCTATAATGACTTGGATGTATGTATATATATGTATATGACGCGCCCCCTGGGCCGTGTGTGCGAGGGAAATACCCGGAGCCGGGTCTCGGTGGGATGCTGGGGGTTGTAGTCTCCGTGGCGGCGACCCGGTCCCGTGGCTCAGGGTGGTCAAACCAATGGCGGATCTGTTTACTTGATTTTGTAATGTTTAAATGTCCGACTACGCCACCCGTGGATTGAGGTCACTGAGAACCGCCGCTGCAGGGCAGACCGCTGAGGCTGATGTTGTGTGCGCAGCAGAGGGTAGTATAACTCCCCACGGGAGGAGTATAGCCTCAGGGCAGTGAGTGCGGATGGTGGGGGTGATGGTGCGCGGGAGCAACAGTAATGACTCAGAGTCCAGTGATGCAGTCCAGGGTCTTTACTCACAGTTTTACACTCCAAGCCACTTCTGCAGGTAATGGCTGCCCACGTCATGCTGTGCAAACCAGGTGAGGGGCTCGGCCAACTCCCAGGTACCTTTGGAATGCTTTTCAGGACCCCCTTCGTGTGTCCTTTCTCTGGCCTGTCGTACCCCACAATTGACCACGTTTCTGTCCAGCTGCCTCGGGCCTTGGCGGGCAAACGTATGTTCCGTTTCCCTGGGTCCTATATGGTGCCTTCCTAACGGGTGTAGTGAGGGGCCGTGCACGTGCAATGCCACGGCCTCCGGTTACTAGCTGAGGGTAGTTGCTCTCCTCCACTAGATGAGGGATCCGGTTCCCTTTTCTTGGCCTGACCCCCCTTCTCTGGTAGCGGCGGGCGTGCGGTTGCGGCTGGCAGGTCCGCACCCCTGGGGTCCCTTCAGTCTTCTCCTAGAGCTTCCTCTGTTCTTCTCCCTTCCTTCCTTCTCCTCCAGGCCCAGGCCTTAAGACTTGGCCTGCCTGCGGAGCAGAGCCCATGCAGAGCCTCTGCTCCCTCTCACTTTCTCCTCTCTTTCTCTCTACTCTCTCTAAGATGGTCCCCACCATATATACTTCTCTATACAGTGCACCCTGGATCTACTCTCCCCACCCACACACTACCAGGTTCCCCCTTTCTAGGTGTTCCCTCCCCCCACTCCAGCCAGGGACAGTTGTGCTCACACTCGGGAGCATTGTCGCCCTGTCCCCCGGAAATGTGGTGTAGTGCATGTGGGTGTTAGGGTCCTGAGCCACACTCCATCCTTACCCTGAAGTGAGATATCACACCTCTGGGTGAGATGCAATACCTCTGTAGCGACCGAACCCTCGGGGCGCTACATTTAACATCGGTGCTATATGTTATAACATTGCAGCTTTTGGACAAGGACATAGATCTGAACAGGTGACAACATTTCCCTATTTTCCTAGAATTGCCTTTAAACATTTAATGACGCTTTGTCTACAAGCTCCGTTATCTTTGAAATCATTAAACATTCAAAGAGTCTTCCACTGGGGTCATTTGCATGTTTTAGATAAAAATCCATCTCTTTCCATGGAGAACAGTGTTTCCACTTTAGCTTCAAGTTTTTGAAAATGTATACGCCAAAAATGCAAATGAATCCTCTCTGCCATCACATTTATAACCCAACTTTATGCACTTTTATGACTCTACTCTTACCATCGAGCAGCAGGCATTCTCTGAGCCATGTATTGGTGATTCTCTACAGCAATGCTTACGGAAAGAATACAGTTAGGTCCATATATATTTGGACAGAGACAACATTTTCTAATTTTGGTTCTAGACATTACCACAATGAATTTTAAACAAAACAATTCAGATGCAGTTGAAGTTCAGACTTTCAGCTTCATTTGAGGGTATCCACATTAAAATTGGATGAAGGGTTTAGGAGTTTCAGCTCCTTAACATGTGCCACCCTGTTTTTAAAGGGACCAAAAGTAATTGGACAATTGACTCCAAGGCTATTTCATGGACAGGTGTGGGCAATCCCTTCATTATGTCATTCTCAATTAAGCAGATAAAAGGCCTGGAGTTGATTTGAGGTGTGGTGGTTGCATTTGGAAGGTTTTGCTGTGAAGTAAACATGCGGTCAAAGGAGCTCTCCATGCAGGTGAAACAAGCCATCCTTAAGCTGCAAAAACAGAAAAAACCCATCCGAGAAATTGCTACAATATTAGGAGTGGCAAAATCTACAGTTTGGTACATCGTGAGAAAGAAAGAAAGAAAGCACTGGTGAACTCATCAATGCACAAAGACCTGGGCGCCCACGGAAGACAACAGTGGTGGATGATCGCAGAATAATCTCCATGGTGAAGAGAAATCCCTTTACAACAGCCAACCAAGTGAACAACACTCTCCAGGAGGTAGGCGTATCAATATCCAAATCTACCATAAAGAGAAGACTGCATGAAAGTAAATACAGAGGGTTCACTGCACAGTGCAAGCCACTCATAAGCATCAAGAATAAAAAGGCTAGACTGGACTTTGCTAAAAAACATCAAAAAAAGCCAGCACAGTTCTGGAAGAACATTCTTTGGACAGATGAAACCAAGATCAACCTCTACCAGAATGATGGAAAGAGAAAAGTATGGCGAAGGCGTGGTACAGCTCATGATCCAAAGCATACCACATCATCTGTAAAACACGGCGGAGGCAGTGTGATGGCTTGGGCATGCATGGCTGCCAGTGGCACTAGGTCACTAGTGTTTATTGATGATGTGACACAGGACAGAAGCAGCGTAATGAATTCTGATGTATTCAGAGCCATACTGTGTGCTCAGATCCAGCCAAATGCAGCCAAACTCATTGGTCATCGTTTCATACTACAGATGGACAATGACCCAAAACATAAAGCCAAAGCAACCCAGGAGTTTATTAAAGCAAAGAAGTGGAATATTCTTGAATGGCCAAGTCAGTCACCTGATCTCAACCCAATTGAGCATGCATTTCACTTGTTAAAGACTAAACTTCAGACAGAAAGGCCCACAAACAAACAGCAACTGAAAACCACCGCAGTGAAGGCCTGGCAGAGCATCAAAAAGGAGGAAACACAGCGTCTGGTGATGTCCATGAGTTCAAGACTTCAGGCAGTCATTGCCAACAAAGGGTTTTCAACCAAGTACTAGAAATGAACATTTTATTTACAATTATTTAACCAGTCCAATTACTTTTGGTCCCTTTAAAAACAGGGTGGCACATGTTAAGGAGCTGAAACTCCTAAACCCTTCATTAAATTTTAATGTGGATACCCTCAAATGAAAGCTGAAAGTCCGAACTTCAACTGCATCTGAATTGTTTTGTTTAAAATTCATTGTGGTAATGTCTAGAACCAAAATTAGAAAAATGTTGTCTCTGTCCAAATATATATGGAGCTAACTGTATTTCTTGTCTCATGGGGCAAGGGATGGGCCATATGAGCCCCCCAGAAATAAAGTACAGATGAGTAAATAAATTTGTAGGACCCTGGTCCAGCAGCCAGGGCTGCTGGATAGGAGCCCTGCGAACCTCCTACCTCCCCTTTTGACCAGCTAGCCTACCAAGATATCGTGTGCGCATCACAATAACATTGCACGAGGCTGGCTAATCAAAAGAGGGATACCGGCAGGCGGAAGGGCTCCCATCTAGTGTCCATGGAATAGTAACCTGGCTGCTGGACCGGGGTCCTGTGAATTGATTTTCTCATTTTAAGTACTGAGCAGTGTAGTTGTGAATACAGCACTGGGGTGAGATAAGCACAAGGCAGTTGCAGCATCTGTTTCTCCCTCTGCTCACTGTGCCTCCTCCATCCTCCTGCCCTCCTCATAGACTTCAATAGGCCACTGTAATCTGATCTCTCAGCCCCACTGTAATCTGATCCCCCAGCTCAACTTGTATGGTTCAATATAGAATTGAACTTCTTTTTTAAAGACATGATGAGCTCAGGAGTTAGAGGGCATGACAAGAAGTAGATTAAGAAGCTTATTTCTCTGATCAGATATATTTTTTAAGTTGCTTTTACTATTGATTTATGCAAAGTTTTGGGAAGGAATTATAGGGGGTCTCCAATTTAAGACCTACTGGACCCAGAGAACATTTGCAAAGGCCATCCTGTCATGTCCAGCTTTACAAAAACAACCCATAGGCAGTGCATAATGCTTCACTACATACAGCTGTATAACATGGAAAAAGGCACCAGTTCACCAGGAAATATTTGTTGGGTTCCTGTGCATGGAAGTCCTGCAAAATCTCGGGCCAGTAGTCTGGATTAGCCCAATCTTTCCTTTTATTATTATTTATTTATATAGCGCCATTGATTCCATGGTGCTGTACATAAGGGGTTACATACAAGATACAGATATCACTTACAGTAAACAAACTAACAATGATAGACAGGTATAGAGGGAAGAGGACCCTGCCCTTGCCACCTTACACTTACATGCTACAGGATGGGGAAGGAGACAGTAGGTGGGGGGTTTGCAGTAGATCCGGTGTTGAGGAGGCAGTGTGGTCATGGCAAGTTGTAAGCTTTCTTGAAGAGATGGGTTTTCAGGTTCGTCTGAAGGAGCCGGATGTGGCGGATAATCGGACTTGTTGAGGCACAGAATTCCAGAGTATGGGGGATATTCGGGAGAAGTCATGGAGGCGATTAGGCGAGGAACGAATAAGTGTGGAGGAGAGAAGGAGGTCTTGGGAGGACCGGAGGTTACGTGAGGGAATATATCGGGAGATTAGTTCAGAGCTGTACGGAGGAGAGAGGTTGTGGATGGCTTTGTAGGTCAGTGTTAGTAGTTTGAACTGGATACGCTGGGGGAATGGGAGTCAGTGAAGGGATTTGCAAAGGGGAGTAGCAGAGGAGTAGCGAGGCGAGAGATGAACAAGTTGCGCAGCAGAGTTGAGGATGGACTGGAGGGGTGCGAGAGTGTTAGCAGGTAGGCCACAGAGGAGGATGTTGCAGTAGTCGAGGCGGGAGATGCTGAGGGCATGCACAAGCAGTTTAGTAGATTGAGGGTTGAGGAAAGGATGAATTCTGGAAATATTTTTGAGCTGGAGGCGTCAGGAGGTGGCGAGAGCTTGGATGTGGGGTTTGAAGGACAGGGCAGAGTCAAGGGTTACTCCGAGGCAGCGGATTGCCGGTACTAGGGAAAGTGTGATGTCATTTATTGTGATAGAAAGATCAGGTGGGGAAGATATGCGAGATGGGGGAAAGATGATGAGTTCAGTTTTGTCCACATTGAGCTTGAGGAAGCGGGAGGAGAAAAGGAGGATATGGCTGCTAGACATGCTGGGATTCTGGACAGCAGAGAAGTGACGTCTGGGCCAGAGAGGTAGATCTGGGTGTCATCAGTGTACAGATCTTACTGGAAGCCATGGGATTTTATGAGCTGTCCCAGGCCAAGGGTATAGATGGAGAAGAGTAGGGTCCTAGGACAGAGCCTTGAGGGACTCCAACAGAGAGGGGGTGGGGTGAGGAGTTAGTGTGGGAGTGGGAGACGTTAAATGTGAGGTTAGAAAGGTATGAGGAGATCCAAGATAGGGCAAAGTTTTTGACGCCTTATTAAGGACTTTTAAAATCCTCTGTTACAAAGTCATGGAAACACTTCTTTATAAACTTTTTTTTTTTTTACAATTTGACTGGATTTTATTAATTATTAATAAAGAAAGATTCATTTTATTCTGGCTAAAATTTTCCCTTCCTTAAAGGGCTTTTGCCAGCAAATTAAATTTCTATAATATATTTTTTAGCACCAGAAATCACAAATCCTTTTAAAAAGTCACAAAAATGTGCCAGATTGAAAACTTGTCCAGAAACTTTACTCCAGTTAGAGACCGGAGTGAGATGCACCAAAAAATTTTCATGTCATGAATCTGCCTTAAACATCTGAAAAGGAAAAGTTGTTGAGGAAGAATAAAATAAAAGCTTAAAAAAGAAAGACAACTTAAAATGTGGCACAGACCTTATAGAGAATAAGGCGCAAATACTAAAGCCACTAAAAAAGGAGCAAATTACTCTAGAAAATTATTAGGGCCATATTGTGAATTCACTGGCTTATTTTCGGACTTTGAGTGGAAGGGATTTTTTTAATTTAATTTTATTTTTTTACAATCTAAGAGCCATACATTTTGTATTCTCTCATTGCCGCATTTGGCCTTTTTTTCAGAACAACTATATTAATTATAATTGTTTCATTTTTATTATTTTTTTTTAAATGACTGATTTATGATCACATGAAACTCCGCTTTTCCTTTGATGAGGAGCTCCGTAAAAGACAGATAAGAGTTACAAACTCATCGAGAATCTCACTGATAGATTCTAATAATAATAGCCTAATTTTAACAATTTTTAGCCCAAAATAAATGCATTTAAGAAGGGTGACGTTGCTCACAGGATCCTCGGGGGCGTGTCTTTAGATTGCTCTGCATTTTTGCCTTGTAAGCACCACCCTCTTGGTAAAGAAAATAAAAAATTAGAACTTAATAAAAAAAAAAAGGGCCCATATCTCTGGAATTGTATGGCGGATTAAGTAAAGAGAACGAAAAGAATATTCAGGGGAACAACGGGAATAAAATAAGAGCAAAAACGGGTCACTTTTAACTTGGTGTCAGGTTAGTCTTAAAACTGACTCTATGATGGCATTTCAATGGTTAAGGGAATTTCGGTACTAATATTATTTTTTTAAATGTTATTTTCAGATCGTATATTTTTTTTATTAAATTTCACCTTTTGTACCATACCTGATTATGGGACAACTGTCTTGCATGAGCTATTTTTAAAGGAATTGTCTGAAAAATAAATACAGTTAAAACGATCTTAAATGAATAAGTTACGCAACTTCATATCTGAAAGGTTTCCTGATCTTCAGCTACAGGATAAAGGTCCTGTGCGGCTGAAACGTTGCTATTTTTCCTGTGTGTACATTGGTGTCAATAAAAAAAATTATTTTTTTTTGGAAGGAGAATACCTGGTCCCTTGGAATCTTGGACTCAGGTCTTAGGTGCCAGCAGATCCTCTTTCATTTTTTGGATGACACAGGACAGAATTTCTGAGTCGGCATAGTCCATCTTCCAACAACATTTTTTCATTACTATAAACCTAAGGATCGTGATTTGAAGGGGCTTTCTAATGAGTGTGAACGCAGCAGGTGTTTTTTTTTTCTTGCAAAAGATTAACAGCCATGAAAGCTACAGAAACTGATTTGGACTTTACTAGTCTAGTGGGCAAAAAATAAAAAAACCTTGCACTATCCAACCATGAAGGTAGGAATATCCCTTTTAAAGAGAGCAGCTGAGTATGGAGGCAATGGTCCATGGGGAAAAGTATGACTTATAGGGTATCCAGCTTTCCTAGGTGGTACCTGCAAGATAGTTTCTTTCATTCTACGAGAGAGCTACTTTGCATACTTTTCTCCCATGGAGCAAAGCCATTGTACTTTTTATGAATGAGTACTTCCACCACGTTGCATCAAGGGCTCAGCACCCATTCAGCCAAACTCTGGCCTGCACTGATGATGGGCAAACACCCTTAAACATGCTGGCTGTATATGATGTTCTGGCTTGGTCATGTTGCAATGCTCATTAAAGGGTCAAACATGGACTTTAGGTGGTACCTGCAAGATAGTTTCTTTGTTCTGAGAAAGCGCTAATCAGAACATACCAACCTTTGTGTGCTTCTTCCCACTCCCTGGGATTCCAGGCTATGTTCCCACGATACAATTGTGCTGTTTTTTTGCCTCGGCTTTCTGAAATATCGATAAAAACGCAGACCTTTCAGAATATTGCATCAGGAATCTTCCCGTAAGTATCAACAAAATAGCAAGTCAGTGGTCATTTCCTTCAATATACATGGAGCAATAATCAGCAGACCATGGCAGGCAATCACTTGTTCCCATTCTTTTTTTTTTATACGACAGGGTGTGCTGCCGGCAACAATTACCCATCATTCTATCTATCTCATATCTATCCATCTTTATATAATCCATTCATCCGTCTATCCATCCATCTATCCATTCATCCATCTACAGTACAGACCAAAAGTTTGGACACATCTTCTCATTTAAAGATTTTTCTGTATTTTCATGACTATGAAAATTGTACATTCACACTGAAGGCATCAAAACTATGAATTAACACATGTGGAATTATATACTTAACAAAAAAGTGTGAAACAACTGAAAATATGTCTTATATTCTAGGTTCTTCAAAGTAGCCACCTTTTGCTTTGATGACAGCTTTGCACACTCTTGTCATTCTCTTGATGAGCTTCAAGAGGTAGTCACCGGAAATGGTCTTCCAACAATCTTGAAGGAATTCCCAGAGATGCTTAGCACTTGTTGGCCCTTTTGCCTTCACTCTGCGGTCCAGCTCACCCCAAACCATCTCGATTGGGTTCAGGTCTGGTGACTGTGGAGGCCAGGTCATCTGGCGTAGCACCCCATCACTCTCCTTCTTGGTCAAATAGCCCTTACACAGCCTGGAGGTGTGTTTGGGGTCATTGTCCGGTTGAAAAATAAATGATGGTCCAACTAAACGCAAATCGGATGGAATAGCATGCCGCTGCAAGATGCTGTGGTAGCCATGCTGGTTCAGTATGCCTTCAATTTTTAATAAATCCCCAACAGTGTCACCAGCAAAGCACCCCACACCATTGCACCTCCTCCTCCATGCTTCACGGTGGGAACCAGGCATGTAGAGTCCATCCGTTCACCTTTTCTGCGTCGCACACAGACATGGTGGTTGGAACCAAAGATCTCAAATTTGGACTCATCAGACCAAAGCACAGATTTCCACTGGTCTAATATGCATTCCTTGTGTTCTTTAGCCCAAACAAGTCTCTTCTGCTTGTTGCCTGTCCTTAGCAGTGGTTTCCTAGCAGCTATTTTACCATGAAGGCCTGCTGCACAAAGTCTCCTCTTAACAGTTGTTGTAGAGATGTGTCTGCTGCTAGAACTCTGTGTGGCACTGACCTGGTCTCTAATCTGAGCTGCTGTTAACCTGCGATTTCTGAGGCTGGTGACTTGGATAAACTTCTCCTCAGAAGCAGAGGTGACTCTTGGTCTTCCTTTCCTGGGGCGGTCCTCATGTGAGCCAGTTTCTTTGTAGCGCTTGATGGTTTTTGCAACTGCACTTGGGGACACTTTCAAAGTTTGCCCAATTTTTCGGACTGACTGACCTTCATTTCTTAAAGTAATGATGGCCACTCGTTTTTCTTTACTTAGCTGCTTTTTTCTTGCCATAATACAAATTCTAACAGTCTATTCAGTAGGACTATCAGCTGTGTATCCACCTGACTTCTGCACAACACAACTGATGGTCCCAACCCCATTTATAAGGCAAGAAATCCCACTTATTAAACCTGACAGGGCAGACCTGTGAAGTGAAAACCATTTCTGGTGACTACCTCTTGAAGCTCATCAAGAGAATGCCAAGAGTGTGCAAAGCAGTTTTCAAAGCAAAAGGTGGCTACTTTGAAGAACCAAGAATATAAGACATATTTTCAGTTGTTTCACACTTTTTTGTTAAGTATATAATTTCACATGTATTAATTCATAGTTTTGAAGCCTTCAGTGTGAATGTACAATTTTCAAAATCATGAAAATACAGAAAAATCTTTAAATGAGAAGGTGTGTCCAAACTTTTGGTCTGTACTGTATCCATCCATTTGTCTCTCCAACCATCCGTCCATCTATACATCCGTCTATCCATCTATCCATCCAACCATCCATCTATCCATCTGTCTATTCATTCATCCGTCTATCCATCCGTCTATCCATTCATCCGTCCATCCGTCCGTCCATCCATCTATCCATAAATCCGTCTATCCATCCATCTATCCAACAATCCATCTATCCATTTATCCATCTATCCAACCATCCGTCCATCTATCCATTCATCCGTCTATCCATCCATCTATCCATCCGTCTATTCATTCATCCATCTATCCATCCATCTATCCATCCGTCTATCCATTCATCCGTCCGTCCATCCATCTATCCATAAATCCGTCTATCCATCCATCTATCCAACAATCCGTCTATCCATTCATCCATCTATCCATTCATCCATCTATCCAACCATCCGTCCATCTATCCATTCATTCGTCTATCCAACCATCCGTCCATCTATCCATTATTCTGTCCATCCATCTGTCTATCCATCCATCCATCTATCCATCCGTCTATCCATCCATCCGTGTTCACATTTTATCTATCTGTCTATCCATCCTTCTATCCATCTATCATCTATCTATATTTATCTATCCTTCAATCTATCTATCACATATCTATTGTTCTATCTATTTCATATCATCAATCATTTATCTATTATCGATCTGGAATTATCACAATGTATTTGTCTTAAATTGCTAATTATATAATGATTTTCGCTCTGTATATATTAATATATGTCTCTATATGTGCTGATGATCGACGCTCCTGGCAGTGGGCTCCTCCTTTTGTTCTGTTTCTTTTTGGTGTCCATATACTTCTAAGCAGACTGAGTGACTGTGTGACCGAATAAAGCCCCCTGCATTCTTCAGAATGGCCGTCTATGGTGGCATCCCTAGTCACAGCAGAAAAAAACACTGATGGTCCAGCAAGTGAAGATAAGAGAAACATTCATGATCCAATGTAAGTGTTATTATTTTAAAGAGAAGGTATTGTTGCTGTGACTAATAATTTGTGGGCGGAGGTGGCGCTCTGGTTTTCCTATTCCAGCACGCACTGCCGGCCTTCCTAGCACGCTGAGCGTTGTATCTTCTCAACAGTTGAAGAGCGTCAGGTCGCAGACCTCTGGTTTAGACTAACCTTGGCCGATGACTAGCCTGTAGCATGTAGGACCCGAAAAGTCAAATCTAAGGGGCTCAACGATATCAGCTTTCTGAACGCCGATTAGGGTGGTCTTCATTTTTGCGTCCGGAAACCTGGGTGCCTCTCGCACTCACTAGATCTTGCAGCTGAATGACGTAATGCAGCCTAGTAAGCGCTTGAAGCGCTCAAGATTCTGGGCCGAGGATGCCGGCTGCAGAAGTGAAGAAGGACCAGATGGATGCCGGACCAGGCCAGCGTAATTCTGTTTGCTCAACTCTATTAATGACACATAACCGAAACGATCTGTCACAGTAACCCCGATGTGGCCTTGTCCGAGGTGGCAGCAGGACTAGGACATTGTTTTCCGACAGCTCTGCTAGGCTTCCTCATGGTCCGCCATTAAATATGATGACTCGACATTGTGGCCTCTGAAGACATCCAATAGGACACAATGGGGAATGGTCCTTTTCTTTGCACCACTGCCATTCCCTTCCAGTGATAGTCCTTCTATTTTGACATTGAACCTATAAGCTGCTAACACTTTGATCAGCCAGGTAGCCTCTGGCAAAGTACCCAAGGGCAAAGTGTCTTCTCAGTCATTGGTGAAGAACAGAATAAAGTGCTGGGAGTGGAAGTTATTCTGGAGTCCCGACAAACCAGTAGTAAGATAAAAATGTAGGCTTATTGTCAACACGTTTGAGTCCACCAACCCCTTCTTCAGGACAGTGAAGAACACTGTGTTAGAGATGTCCATGTGCTCCTAAAGCCCTCATACTAGAAGACCGAAAACAAGTGATTTCTGAGGATCTAGATGAGATCTCCATGTTACTTTTCACAATGATCTTCTGGTTTACCCATGTAGATTGTCTCATATTCATTGGACCATTTACCTGGGATTAAAACCCCAAGAATATTGGATGAAAATCAACCAAACCTGCTGACTTGGACACTACTCCATCTGATGCCTTCCACCTCTCCTCCACCAGATGATGTCGCAAAGTTGCAATCTTGATAGCCAATCCTTGGTCTTCAGGGGAGATAAGTCACTGCCAGAGTGGTCTGTTAGCGGCTGTCCCCTCTTTTCCGATGCAGAGCCGAGCGCTCTTGTATGGGAGCGATAACGGTCATCCAAATGAACACCTATCTCGTATGTATGGCCAGTTTCAGGGAGGCGCCAAGAAACCAATCTGTCTTTTGCTAGGGTATACGTGCAAATTAAATTTTGCCCCACACCCCAAAAATGCCAGCTTGTAATGCTTTATTCTTATATGTACAGTCACGGCACAGAAATGGGTCATGTCCTCTAGCTGTAGTCGGTGACCTGTGGCTTTCCAGCTGTTGAGAAACTACTACCAGGGTGCGCAGATATCCTGTGGTTGTCAGGGGCTAGCTGGGAGTTGTAGTTTTCGCCGCAAGTCATAGACAACTGATCTGTGGTTCAGCTGGTATCGCCCTCCTGCTCACCCACCGATGCAAGCAGCTGATAAGAAGCCCTGCACCCTCTCATCTGGATTTGTAGCCCTGCGGCAGGAAGTCTGGGGTCTTGCCGTCTGACCACCAATTAAATGTTGCTTAATTAAACTCACCGCTATTGACTTCTGCAGCCCCAGCACCGTGACCAGAAGTAAGGGTGAAGGAGCGGAATTCTGTCTCTAGATGCAATTCCCTGGTCCCATATACATATATATCGCCTATATGTAACTGTTTGCGGCTCCGTTATTATAAGGCGGTGAAAGAACTGGTAGCGTTGGTAGCAAATGGGCAAAGTAGAGGAGTGATGACACCATTGTCTGAACTAGCGCCTTGTTTTAAACATCACATTGTATATTGACTTTAAGGGATTTTCCACTTTTGGAAAACCTCCTGCCCCCTGGCTAGATTTTGTGTTAAAAAACAAACAAATTTTGCAGTACTCACCCTCCCCGGGTCCGGTATTGAGTCTCTGCCTCTGCTACCGATGTCTGTTGTTCCCATCATAAACTGTCCAATTACCCAATGAACAAGAGTTTTACCTTTTAGTTGGGTGATCGCCAGCTTTTTTACAGACTGTTGACTTGTTTTAAAGGAATCCGTCACCAGGTTTTTGCCATCTAATCTGAGAGCAGCATAATGTAGGGGCAAAGACCTTAATTCCAGAGATGTGTCACTTACTGGGCTGCTTGCTGTAGTTTTGATAAAATCACAGTTTAATCAGCAGAATATTATCACTGGAGAACCAACCACACCCCCACTACTGATTGGCAGCTTTCTTCCTATGCACATTGTACTCAGAAACCAGCCAATCAGGGGTGTGGACGGGGTAATACACAGCTCAGCATTCAGAGAACTGCCACTTCTGCAGCAGATAAAACTGTGATTTTATCAAAATTGAAGCAAGCAGCCCAGTAAGTGACACATCGCTGGAATCAGGATCGCCACCCCTACTGTTCTCAGATGGGGGAGCAAAAACCTAGTGACTGATTCCCTTTAAATGCACCTATAATCCCAGATCCCGACCTGTACTCACTCTTCTTTTACCACTTTAGAAATTCTCCTCCATCTCTTTTCTGGAACTCTAACGAGGCAATATAAACTCGAGATTGTAGTGGTTGTGGCAGCAAATGGACAGTCCTGGTTTGGAAATTAATATGCCGCAGGACTCGGGGACTGAAGATGATCGGATATGAGGTCCGGTGGCACTTCACTTGTGATTGGTGGTGAGGTGCTGTCGTATTTATAGGCTGTGTTCTGTTGTGAATACATTAGTGTATTCACATTCGTATTTATAGGCTGTGTTCTGTTGTGAATACATTAGTGTATTGATACTTGTTGCAACAAAGTTCAAAAATGTAGCTATTAGTCTGAAACAAATGTAGTTATTTAAGACGGACTGGTTACTAGGGCCGAGCTCTCTGACAATCCTATTAAAAATTATTTAATTGTTAGGCAGTTGGTTCCTTGCAACTAGACGGAGATGAAGAACAGGAGGAGCCCTTTAATGGCTAGTTCTATGACTGCATTAGTGGTCTGATTGCCTAAATGATCTGCCGGTCTATCGCTTCCTTAAGTAACATGGTGCGCGTTGCATAATATCCTTTACTAATAGGCTGCAGTACAGATAGGGCTTGTGATGACAGCTGTCCGCAATAGATAGACCAAGGGATTGCTTAACGGCTTTTCAACACTGTAAGACCAGTAAATTATCCATGATGTGATTTGGAGGTTTAGTTCTTAAAAAAAAGGGGTTGTCTCAGTGCTGTGAAAATAAGTCATCGCTTATCCACAGAGTAGGTGATAATTTATTGATCTATGGGGGTCTGACCGCTGTGATCTCCACCGATCAGCATTGTGCACGCTCGACCGCTGATCCATTCATTCCCTATGTTTTTCCACCGGAGCATGAGTCATCATCATTTTGCAGTTAGGATAAAAGTGCCTAGTTCTGCCCATCGATCCGGCTCCACGACTGATCAGCAAGTTATCACCTACTGTGCTGGTTGCTGATAACTAGTTTTAACCCCATTAGGACAATGTCTGATCTATGGGCGTCCAAATATTGTGACTCCAGTTGAGAGCATCTCTCAGCTATTTTTGGCAGTGTCGGACTGGTGCACCAATACATTAACTCTTGGGGATCACTGTTCAGCTACATGCAAAAATGACTTGACATTTGTACACAAATTTACTTTTGCTGCTATGTAATATTAGTTTGGCTAGCTTGTTTACTGTATGATACCTTTTTCTGCAAATATTGAATAAAGTGCGATAGCACTGCTCATCAGTACTCCTTCAGAGGGGCCCACCGGAGGATTCTCCGGTTCTCCAGTCTGCCGGTCCAAGCCTGCCCATAGACAATTAATGAAGCAGAACCCGAGCATGTGCATTCAGGATGGAGCCTCAATCTCTGGGTTCCAAATCCCCGATTTCTGCATTGCTGGGGTTCCCAATGGTCGGACATACCACAATCAAGTTATTCCCTATACCAGTGGTGGTGAACCTATGGCACACGTGCCAGAGGTGGCACTCAGCCCTCTGTGTGGACACGTGTGTCGTCGCCCCAGCACTATAACCTTTGTTGTGATTCGGCAGTTCTCTGAGCTAGCAGTCAAGCTGACAGTCGCCTCAGAGAAGCTGCATTGCGCTGGCACCCAGCAATCAATTGTGCTCCCAATACAAATGTATATGGGTCTGACCTAACATTACAATTGATGTACCATGTACTGTTGCTGGTCCTGGTGATGTATTCCTGTCCTGATGGTGGTTCAGGTGATGTATTCATATACTGATGGTGGATCAGGTAATGTATTCATGTACTGATGGTGATTTATTCCTGTCCTGATGGTGGTTCAGGTGATGTATTCATATACTTATGGTGGATCAGGGGATGTATTCATGTACTGATGGTGATGTATTCCTGTACTGCTGGTGGTTGTGGTGAAGTATAAAGTGGCGCAGCAATTATTATTAATCTCTATATAGCACCATCATATGCCACAGTTTTCCAAAGTACATTTCTTAGGAAATTGAAAAAAAAAATTGTTTATATATATATATATATATATATATATAAACAATCTGTGACTCCACTTCCAAATTTCAGGAACTCATTAGCCTGGTTAAAGAAAGCAAACACAAAACTTCCCTATTCATTAGGTTACACAGTTCAGTATCACACTGGGCAAGGATGACACCTAGATTAAAGTGACTCTAAACCCAAGGCATCTGTTCTAGGGTCTGAGATAAGATGCTAATATGGTTCACACCTATGTAAGTACCTGTGTCTGCAGCTTTTCATGAACTTTGTTAGCGCAAAGGCTCCTCATGACCACTTTATATTTGTGGACCTCTGTTTAATGGTAGGTGGGGGGCTTTCAGCATCTAATTGCCAATATGAATGTATATATTCACTGACAAACTGAGTTAAAATGAGGATGGAAATGGGGTCATCCCGGAATAATTGCTGATGGCGTAAAGGCCACCAGTGTAGGATGGGTTGCAGCCTGGGATTTATCAGGAGAGCAAAACCATCCCCTGCATGCATCCATTTTTTAAATAAAAGCAAAGTAACCTGTAACCTCAAGATTTTATATAGAGGAATTAAATTCCCAAAAACAAAAAAGCATACTGTATAGGGAAACTAAAATAAATGTTCTTCTTAGACCTATGGCAACTAATGATAAAGCCATTTGGTACAACTTTTAGCATGCAACCTGCAGAATAAATTTACCATGTAATTTACATAACGGAAAATGTAATTGCTAAAAAAAATAAAAATAAATTAGAATTATATTTTGTCACGGTTTTCTCTATAATATAAATAAAAATATATATTTTTTTTAAATACTCAAAATGGCATAAACCTAATAAGGTATAATACAGCTAACACAGAAGGAAAAAAATGACGAGAACTAAAACTGATAAATTATTTGGGTCCAAAAGGCCAAGAATGATCCTGACTTTGGGAAGGGGCGGTGGGGTCTGTAAAAATAGTAAAAAGAACAGAAAAATGGTAAAAATTGTTATTTATCTATATATTTTTTTTTTTTTACCATTTTGGCCAAGATATACGGTATATATACATATTTGCAATATGAACTTTACTTACAAAAAACGGAGGTTCTTAGCGCATCACCTGCGGTTGATGGGCACACATGAATTGGCCAATTTATGTGCTAAGAACCTCCGTTTTTTGTAAGTAAAGCTTATTGAGTAATAACACAGTTTAAATCAAATGTTTTTATTGTCTTTATGTATTTTGGCCATAATGGAGTGCTGCTGCGCTTTCTTTTTATATATCTTATGCAGTTTCTGCAGCTTGCACCTGTTCACATTAGGATGTGTTGGTCAGTTTTTTTTACATATTACTATAGGAGGTGGTAACTGCCTCCTGTTTGACCTTGCACTCCCCCCATTTAACCAGCAGGTGATGTATATTCTATTCTACCAGCCCATTTAAATTGTAGGTGTTTCAGCCCAGAAGTGACATGTTCTGTCCAGAGTTGTAGGCTTGTAGCCCAAGAGAGGCATGTAGGCAGAGTAGTACCCATCAGATGGGAGGTCACCTTGCAGTGGTTGATGGGCACACATGAATTGGCCAATTTATGCGCTAAGAACCTCTGTTTTTTGTAAGTAAAGTTCATTGAGTAATAACACAGTTTAAATCAAAAGTTTTTATTGTCTTTATGTATTTTGGCCATAATGTAGTGCTGCTCCGTTTTCTTTATATATATATACAGTACAGACCAAAAGTTTGGACACACCTTCTCATTTAAAGATTTTTCTGTATTTTCATGACTATGAAAATTGTACATTCACACTGAAAGCATCAAAACTATGAATTAACATATGTGGAATTATATACTTAACAAAAAAGTGTGAAACAACTGAAAATATGTCTTATATTCTAGGTTCTTCAAAGTAGCCACCTTTTGCTTTGATGACTGCTTTGCACACTCTTGGCATTCTCTTGATGAGCTTCAAGAGATAGTCACCGGAAATGGTCTTCCAACAATCTTGAAGGAGTTCCCAGAGATGCTTAGCACTTGTTGGCCCTTTTGCCTTCACTCTGCGGTCCAGCTCACCCCAAACCATCTCGATTGGGTTCAGGTCTGGTGACTGTGGAGGCCAGGTCATCTGGCTTAGCACCCCATCACTCTATTCCTTGGTCAAATAGCCCTTACACAGCCTGGAGGTGTGTTTGGGGTCATTGTCCTGTTGAAAAATAAATGATGGTCCAACTAAACGCAAACCGGATGGAAGAGCATGCCGCTGCAAGATGCTGTGGTAGCCATGCTGGTTCAGTATGCCTTCAATTTTGAATAAATCCCCAACAGTGTCACCAGCAAAGCACCCCCACACCATCACACCTCCTCCTCCATGCTTCACAGTGGAAACCAGGCATGTAGAGTCCATCCGTTCACCTTTTCTGCGTCGCACAAAGACACGGTGGTTGGAACCAAAGATCTCAAATTTGGACTCATCAGACCAAAGCACAGATTTCCACGGGTCTTATGTCCATTCCTTGTGTTTTTTAGCCCAAACAAGTCCCTTCTGCTTGTTGCCTGTCCATAGCAGTGGTTTACAAGCAGCTATTTTACCATGAAGGCCTGCTGCACAAAGTCTCCTCTTAACAGTTGTTGAAAAGATGTGTCTGCTGCTAGAACTCTGTGTGGCATTGACCTGGTCTCTAATCTGAGCTTCTGTTAACCTGCGATTTCTGAGGCTGGTGACTCCGATAAACTTATCCTCAGAAGCAGAGGTGACTCTTGGTCTTACTTTCATGGGGCAGTCCTCACGTGAGCCAGTTTCTCTGTAGCTCTTTATGGTTTTTGCAACTGCACTTGGGGACACTTTCAAAGTTTTCCCAATTTTTCGCACTGACTGACCTTCATTTCTTAAAGTAATGATGGCCACTCGTTTTTCTTTACTTAGCTGCTTTTTTCTTGCCATAATACAAATTCGAACAGTCTATTCAGTAGGACTATCAGCTGTGTATCCACCTGACTTCTGCACAACACAACTGATGGTCCCAACCTCATTTATAAGGCAAGAAATCCCACTTATTAAACCTGACATGGCACACCTGTGAAGTGAAAACTATTTCCGGTGACTACCTCTTGAAGCTCATCAAGAGAATGCCAAGAGTGTGCAAAGCAGTCATCAAAGCAAAAGGTGGCTACTTTGAATAACCTAGAATATAAGACATATTTTCAGCTGTTTCACACTTTTTTGTTAAGTATATAATTCCCATGTGTTAATTCATAGTTTTGATGCCTTCAGTGTGAATGTACAATTTTCATAGTCATGAAAATACAGAAAAATCTTTAAATGAGAAGGTGTGTCCAAACTTTTGGTCTGTACTGTATATATATATATATATATATATATATATATATTTACCATTTTGGTCACAATAGTGTGTTCAAAAATTTACCTTTTTAGCCAAATTGTAAATTTATCAAAGTTATATATATATATACTGTATATGTATACATATGTATATGTGCTTGTGTATATATATCTAGGCATTAGTGCTAGTAAGTAATAAAGTTATAGAAAGTTTAAAAAGTTTTGAGTCCTGGAATGTCAAAGGGTAAAAATAAAGCCCATCAGCCGGGTCCTGGGATCCTTCCTATGACTGTAGAAGTTTAGCAGCACTGTATCCTCTGGCAGATGACGGGCAGGGCTGTCACTGTGCATCTCCTCTATTGTGAAACCTATGACTCCTCCTAGGACTTGTAGGACTTGTCCCTCCCTCAAGCAAAAAAAGTTAAAAAGCACGCCTCAGGTAAGTATGTGATATTAGAGTTTGCAAGGGGTGCTATTAACACAGAGACTATCCTCCACAGCAAACATCACTGCCATCGGCAGCCTTACTGTCCTGCCACAAAGATGCTCTCCATAGACTCACTACGGTAGGTGATTTTATGTATTATTTTTTAATGCATCAGTGTTGACCATGACAGTTAAGTCGGGGGGGTCTGCATCACTGTGGTCTGTGTAACCGCAGTCCTATATCTATCCGGCCGATCCACAACAAGCTGCGCTCACAGCTATACGGCTGCGCATCCATAAGTTTATGCCAGATAGATACATATTAAATGGATAGATAGTACACAGATAGATATGAGATCAATAGATGTGTGTGTGTATATATATATATATAATGTTCTGTATAGTTTTAATACATATTATGTTTAAATTACTTTTTTTTTCCTATAGATATTATATTTTTCCTATATAGGAAAAATATAATATCTATAAAAAGATATAAATATATAATATAGATATTATTATATATTTCCTTTGTAGATTTATTTTCATAGATAACTATCTATGACTGTGATATCTATTACATAACAGAGAGCAGGTGAGATGGATAAAAAGAAAACTAATATGCGATCAATAGATTTATGTAAAAAGAAAAAAAGTTCTACGACCTTATAATACATATTTATGTGTTTTCTTATGTTATAGATATTAGGCATGAGCTTGATATGCCATATGCAGGTAGAGAGACTGACGGACGAATAGATGATAGATGGATATGAGAGCAGTAGATGCTTATTCCAAATGTAATGCAAATTTTTGAATTCATTTTTTTACTTATTTTCTTTTTTTTTGTTAGATAGATATTACATAGAAAGGTATATAAATGGATGTGAACAGGTATGAGATGGATATTATGTACGGTAGTTAAATGGACAGTTTGGATAGAAAGATACATAGATATTGGATAGATATTAGATAGATAGATAATAGATAGATAGATAATAGATGGATAGATAATAGATGGATAGATGATAGATAATAGATAGAAAGATAGATAGATATGGGATAGATAGATAGATAGATAATAGATAGATAATAGATAGATAATAAATGGATAGATAGATAGATGATAGATAATAGATAGAAAGATAGATATGGGATAGATAGATAGATAGATAGATAGATAGATAGATGATAGATAGATAATAGATAGATAGATAGATAGATAATAGATAGATAGATATAGATATTGGATAGATAATAGATAGATACATAGATATGGGATAGATAGATGATAGATAGATGATAGATAGATAATAGATAGATAGATATAGATATTGGATAGATAGATAGATAGATAGATAATAGAGATAGATATAGATAGATGTAGGTAAAGAAAAATGTTCCGTAACTTTTTGATACATACTATGTTTAATTTATTCTTTTCTACATATATATTACTTATCCATCTATATATCTATGAACAGATATGATATGGATATTACTTAGGTAGATAATTTTACTAGATGGATATATAGACATATAAAAGATATGATGTAGATATAGTCAATAGTTGGATGTAAAAAATGTTCTGCAACTTTTTGATGCATGTGTTTAATTCATTCTTTTCTAGATATTACCGTATATAGATAGATAAATAGATATTACATTAGGTAAATTAGATCTAGGCACAGACGGATATATGTTGTGAGCTGTTGATATCATTACCTAATAATGAGAGTTATAGTAGATAATACTTAGTCCTGTATACAGCAGATCTTATGCTCCTGGTATCTGGTAATAAGCAGCGTTAGATGATGAGCCGAGGATCTTGTGATATACTTTCTATCATTTACTTTATTAATTTTACAGAGGTTTGTTGTGTTTTTTTGTTCCTCTGCTTTCTTGTTCTTTTTGCACTTTGCACAGTCCGGGCTGTAGCTGACATGCCGATGTTATATGCCAAGTATTAATGATTCCTAAAATATTGATCTTCAAACAATGAGAAACTGTTTTGGGGCCCAGACAGGATGGTGACAAATAAAATGTATATTTGGATGAAATCTTGCTCCAGATGATAGTACACAGAATTTAAAGTTTATCAAATCATAACTGATTCAATTTTATCAGGAGATAGATATTAGGGAGAGATTCATTGACACACAGATATTAAATAGATGTTACAGTTGAAATTAGATTGATTTAATATCTATGGAAAAAAATAAACAGATTGAGAGATGATAGATGAATAGATGGATGGAGAGCTAGATGGAGAGATACAGTGAAGGAAATAAGTATTTGATCCCTTGCTGTTTTTGTAAGTTTGCCCACTGACAAAGACATGAACAGTCTATAATTTTAAGGGAAGGTTAATTTTAACATTGAGAGATAGAATATCCCCCCCAAAAAATCAAGAAAATCACATTGTATAAATTAGATTTTTTTTTGCATTTTGCAGTGAGAAATAAGTATTTGATCCCTTGCTGTTTTTGTAAGTTTGCCCACTGACAAAGACATGAACAGTCTATAATTTTAAGGGAAGGTTAATTTTAACATTGAGAGATAGAATATCCCAAAAGGAATCAAGAAAATCACATTGTATAAATTAGATTTTTTTTTGCATTTTGCAGTGAGAAATAAGTATTTGATCCCTCTGGCAAACAACACATTACTTGGAGGCAAAACCCTTGTTGGCAAGCACAGCAGTCAGACGGTTTTTGTAGTTGATGATGAGGGTTGCGCTCATGTCAGGAGGAATTTTGGTCCACTCCTCTTTGCAGATCATCTCTAAATCATTCAGATTTTGAGGCTGTCGCTTGGCCACTCGGAGCTTCAACTCCCTCCATAAGTTTTCTATGGGAGTAAGGTCTGGAGACTGGCTACGCCACTCCATGACCTTACTGTGCTTCTTTTTGAGCCACTCCTTTGTTGCCTTGGCTGTATGTTTTGGGTCATTGTCTTCCTGGAAGACCCAGTCACGACCCATCTTCAATGCTCTTACTGAGGGAAGGAGGTTGTTGGTCAAAATCTCGCGATACATGACCCCATCCATCTTCCCTTCAGTACAGTGCAGTCGTCATGTCCCCTTTGCAGAAAACACCCCCAAAGTATAATGTTTCCCCCACCATGCTTCACGGTTGGGACGATGTTCTTAGGGTTGTACTCATCCTTCTTTTTCCTCCAAACACAGCCAATTGAGTTAATGCTAAAGAGCTCAATTTTTTTCTCATCTGACCACAGCACCTTCTCCCAATAACTCACAGAATCATCCAGGTGTTCATTGGCAAACTTCAGATGGGCCTGCACATGTGCCTTCTTAAGCAGGGGGAACTTGCGGGCACTGCAGGATTTTAAACCTTTAAGGCATAATGTGTTACCAATGGTTTTCTTGGTGACTGTGGTCCCAGCTGCCTTGAGATCATTAACAAGTTCCCCCCGTGTAGTTTTAGGCTGATCTCTCACATTCCTCATGATCAAGGATACCCCACGAGGTGAGATTTTGCATGGTGCCCCAGATCAATGTCGATTGACAGTCATTTTGTATTTCTTCCATTTTCTTACTATTGCACCAACAGTTGTCTCCTTCTCACCCAGCGTCTTACTTATGGTTTTGTAGCCCATTCCAGCTTTGTGCAGGTCTATTATCTTGTCCCTGACATTCTTAGAAAGCTCTTTGGTCTTGCCCATGTTGTAGAGGTTAGAGTCTGACTGATTGAGTCTGTGGACAGGAGTCTTTTATACAGGTGACTATGTAAGACAGCTGTCTTTAATGCAGGTAACAAGTTGATTAGGAGCGTCTAACTGGTCGGTAGGAGCCAGAACTCATAATGGTTTGTAGGGGATCAAATACTTATTTCTCACTGCAAAATGCAAATAATTCTATCTAATTTGTACAATGTGATTTTCTTGATTTTTTGGGGGGATATTCTATCTCTCAATGTTAAAATTAACCTTCCCTTAAAATTATAGACCGTTCATGTCTTTATCAGTGGGCAAACTTACAAAAACAGCAAGGGATCAAATAATTATTTCCCCCACTGTAGATAGATGGATGGATAGATAGATAGATTAGTCCTGAAAAAAAGGGCAGGACTTTTCTGGACTCCTTATATATTTTGGGTTCTTGGTTACAACCTGGGGTCTGGCACCAAATATATTACGTACAAGCAGGTGCTACTTCATTTTCTTGCACTTTTATAGATGGCTATATGGCTTATTTGGAGTTAACCAAAAACTTATATAGAAGCTACTGGCGGAAATGAGTGAGGGGATTTAGTTCTCTGTACCTAAATAAACCTTCTGAGGCAAAATAGCTTGTGAGCTGGCCCCAGACACACATGGCACATGCCCCCCCACCACCATCATTTCACACTCCCACCTGTACCATCAGTCTTAGACAAGTATAATTGCACAGCATCAGATCTTCACCAGCTCCCCCTAGTGGCCAGTATAATATCTGCTTATTGCAGAATCAGCCTAGCCCTTTAAATAAAAGAAACTATGTTACATATTGGAGAACATGCCAGCCCCTGCAGAACTTCTTGGCATTTAGAAATCATACTGTTCTACGCACTACACTTTGGGCTATGCATCGCTTGACGTTTTTTTCTGTCAAAGGCTCATACAACTTTAGCTGCTGTCTTGCTGTATATATATCTCTGAAGGATAAAGATGGTGAATGATAATTTTTGCCGGCGCACCGAGCATGAGTGAGTGCCAAATTTAGACACATTGATATGCGGAGCCCTATCCCCTTCATGTAATTTTTTTTTTTATGAGTGTGATTGTGTTACATTACAGCAAAACAGGATTATATTTCTGTTACTTTTATAGTATCACCCTTTCCCTGTTATGCAAAAATTCTCTCCCTTGGGGCAGTAAGATGCACAGAATGAGCGCCGATGTGGGCGATGGAACAGTGCGGGCCGTGATCCGAGAAGCAGAAGGCGGCACGAGTGACGCACCAGTCTGGCTCTTCTGTCGTCGTGTTGCTCTTTCCTTTTGCAACTGCAGCGCATATATATATTTGAGAGCGTTGCTGACCACAGTGTACTGCTTGGAAGACTCATGTGTGAGATATAGAACTTGTGCAATTGCTTTTTATTCTGAGAAAAGGGGAAACTAAACTACAACCCTCAGCAGAGAGCAATGAAAAATAGTCATGTTCCAGTAACATAAAAAAAAAAACAAATCCAGAATGACAGATTCCGACTTTCCCTTAGGCTGAATTCACACATCAGGTTTTTTTTTTTTTTCTCATCTGCAAAAGGACATTATTTCTCATTGTGCTGGATCCATTGCCCGGTGCACCCTTGGTGTGGCTAAACATTTAGGTGCACCTTTTCACCTTCTTGTTTTCCCTCCATCTACACCCCGTACCTCTGCTTTGATTGACAGCTATGTCTTTATAAAGCCAGGGAAGTGCAGAGATAGAGGTATAAGACTAGGGGCAGAGGCAGGGAATTTAGATTAGTGACACCACTCTAGCACTGAAATAAAAAAAAAAAAAAAGCTGGAGTGATGCTATAAATGCTCGGCCACACCAAGGGTGCACCAAGCGCCTGTGCTTGACTTGTACAGTCATTCTGTACTGACAGAGTCCTTTTAAATGATCAGCTAGTCTTGCAAAAATTGTCCAACTTTAATATGTTAATGCAGTGCAAAAATATAACATAATACTCAGAGCTGACAAGTAAAGCCTGATTCAGACGTCTAGGTTTTGTTTTTTTACATACAAAAAAAAAAAACAAAACCGTATTTGATCAGTTTGCTAGATATAATTTTTCATCCATTCTTGTAAGTTCGGATCGGGAGACCCGAAGTCAGTCCAGTCTGGTCCGAATATGGTCTGTGAAATACAGCCGTCTGAACCCAGCCTCGGACCGCAGGGTTTCATCTCATCTCTTGAAGGCCCCATATCTGTATCCACTATGAAATTGGCTGCCATTATTTTGGGGGTATTGTAAGGGGTAGGGCCTTCCAGATTTCTGTCCTGTATAGCTTTTTCTGCATGACTCGTCTCTCCTTGCTTAGATCGTAATACTGTAATAATTACTCATTTTCACCCTTCTCCTATATATATTGTTCTTTTGCACATTTCAGACAGAGTTGTGTTTAAAACATTTTACAATTTACAGTATTCTATAGTTGTATAGTAATAATCCAGCTTGTTAAGAGGATAACAGCCTAAATCTCCAAATCGACCCATGTGGCTTTAAATTTTATCCAAAAATTACATATTAATACAATATTTTTATTGCTGAGTTCACTTGTAACTGGGACTGGTATATTAGCCCCAGTTACAGGGTAAATTCAGCCTCCTGACTGCATAGCAGAGCTTACTCCAGGATCCGGAAGCTCCTGCTCCCTCTCTACATCCAATGAGCACTTGATCCTGAGGAGGAAGCACTGTCAGTGTTTCCTAATGTGTATACACAATGCTTGTTCAACCTTGTGTGCACAGCGCTCAGAAAGGCAGATATGGGAATAAATCTGTGGGAAGTCCGTCTGTGTCTGACAGTCAGTTCCCTGCCCCCGCAGTTGCACAACTACTGCAAGCTGCTTACTCTGCATTGACGTTTTAAAACGTCACTACAGAGTAAAGTTGGATCGCCTGGACGTTTAAGGTTTATAGGCCTTCCAGAAGTTAATGTACAAAAAAAAGTTTGATGCTTCCCTATAAGAAAAAATAATGTGTAAAACAATAGATATTACAGAAAAAAAATAATGCTGATGAGAGTTAGATTTAATAGGTAATAGATTATCAAGTATTCTAGATTATTGGACAACCATCAACAATATGATGCAAAATTATTGATTGTATTGTCACCTGCTTATTACTTTCCATTATATACATGTACAGTCTTAAAGGGAACCTATCACTTTAATCATGTAGTCTGATGTGCTAGCCTCAGGAGGAGCTGAGTGGATTGATGGGAAAAGATTCAGTATGATTTGTATATTATTCATTTCAGTCTGAGCTCTGGTCCAAGCAAGGGTTCCCCCTTAATGTCATCAATCCAGATGGCAAACCCTTTTAATGACCCACTCAGCTCTGCTACATCTGTATATTTAATACACATATAGGAAATTTCCATCAGTTTCTGGCTATAGAGTAAAAAAAAATAGATATATATATTCTCACTTCTTTCTTGTGTCTTATTCGTCAATGCCATTTCAGGAAGTGTGATAAAGATATGAATCGACTGTTAGGAAGTTTTGTATTAGTACTCTGAACGCTGTAAATGACTTTTGTATCTTTCTTTTTCCCACAGTATCGACAGCACTTTTAATTGCTTGGTAAGTCATCTCTATATGTATATATATTTATATGTGTGTGTGTAAATAGGGAAAAGCCACATCGAAGTAACAATATACTAAATTAAGGGTCTGGTATACGATTATTAGTAATTTGTGGCTGCAAGAAAAAAAAGGGGGCAAAATGTGGATTAGTGAAAGCGCTCCTTTACTTTTAAAGAACAGAAGCTACACCTTCTATTAACTATTTTCTTGTGTAATATGTTGCTACTTGGAAACTAACAACAGCCTGTTGATGGATCCTGTTATTGTTGTCTATGTTTAGTCTATTGTCAGGTTTCCCCCCTTCTTAGGATGATGTCCTGTATACCGTTTACAGGTCCAGCTCGCTGATAGTCTCTATCCAGTATAATGGAGCCTGGAAACTAACATCAAGCTGTTGTTGACTGATCCTGTTAATATTGTGCCTCTGTTTAGTTTATTATGTTTTCCCCCTACTGAGGTGCTATCCCATATACCATTTCCAGGCTTCATTATACTGGGCAGAGACTAACAACAAATTGTCGTTGATGGATCCGGTTATTGTTGTCTCTGTTTAGTCTATTGTCAGGTTTTCCTCCTTCGGAGGTGATGTCCTGTATACCATTTACAGGTCCAGCTAGTTGATATTTTCTGCCAAGTAGAATGGAGTATGGCAACAAGTTGTTGTTGACTGATCCCATTAATATAGTGTCTCTGTTTAGTCTATTATATTTTTCCTCTACTTAGATGATATCCAGTATACTGTTTTCAGGTCCAGCTCGGTGATAGTTTCCAGGTGACATAATATTGGGCTGAGACTGACAGCAAGCTGTTGTTGACTGATCCTGTTATTATTGTGTCTCTGTTTAGTCTATTGTTGTTTTCCCCTTGCTAAGGTGATGTCCCGTGTACAGTTTATAAGTCCGGCTAGTTCATAGTTTCCAGGATTCAATATACTGGGCAGAGACAAACAACAAGCTGTTGTTGATGGACCCTGCTGAAGTGTTGTCCCATATACTGGTTACAGGTCCAGCTGGCTGTTAAGTCTTAGCCCAATCTATTGAGGCCTGGAAACTAACAGCCAGCTGGACCTGTAACCGGTATACGGGACAACACTTCAGCAGGGGGAAACCAGAGACGACAACAACAGAGTCCGTCAGCAACAGTTTGTTGTTAGTCTCTGCCCAGTATATTGAATCCTGGAAACTATAAGTAAGCTGGACTTATAAACTGTACACGGGACATCACCTCAACAGAGGGAAAATAAAATAGACTAAACAGAGACCTAATAATAACAGAATCCATCAACAACAGCTTGTTGTTAGTCTCTGCCCAATGTACTGAAGCCTGGAAACTAACAAGTTGCTGTTGATGGATCCTGTTATTGTTACTGTTTCGTTTATTGCTGTTTTCCCCATATTGATGTGATGTCCCTTATACAGGTCCAGCTCGCTGATAGTGAATATGATTCTAAAGGGCATAAAAATCTTTATTTCACCATGTTTTGGGATAGTCATTAGTAATGGTCATGGCTGTGTGTTACACTTATAAATCCGTCATAGACCTATATATATTTCCACTACCACTTCCTAGATCCTTTTTCCCTATAAACAGCCTGCATGGATGGGATACGTGCAGTTGTTTTATATCAACCAATGAGATTGCTGCTTTTATTTTACAAAGGGTATTATAAAAAAAGACAGCTCTTATCTGATTGGTTGCTGTGGGCAAGTTTCATCTCCAGTGCTCACAACTACCAACTTCCCTGCTTCCTCATCCACATTGTTTTCTAACATATTGACTGTCCGATGCCATTACTAATTTTTATGGCAGTTCCCTTCATATATTTCAGGATTAGAAATGATTAAATTTCCTGGCACATCAGACTTTATTTACCGCAATTGGCCTGGTTAACCATAGCAACCAATCACAGCACAGCTTTCATTTTTCCAGAGCCATTTGAGATATGAGAGGTGAGCACTGATTGGTTGCTATGGACAATGAGGCCTGTTTTGATAAATGAAGCCTGCTCCTGTTAGTTAAGAGTCCTGAAATTGAGGACTGTGTTGACTGACGAGTATTGAAATAAATAGATGATGGTTTAGTGTGGTCTATCATAATGAATGTTTATTTTGTAAGAATATAAATTAATGGTCTCCAACCTGTGGCAAACACTACAAGTCCTATATGACCAAGGCATATTATAACCTTATAACGAGCCTCTTCTCCTGGCAGGGCATGCACGCTTTTCCTCAGTATCCTGATACGATGCTTCAAGACTTGGAGAACTTCACCAAACATCCCAGCAACTTAACACAGACCATTGAGCCTGAGCCTCATATAGGTAAAGCGCGCACCCCTCCCTCCATTACCACACATAATACTTTGGGTATTGATATCACGACTATTTGATAGTTAAATGAGGAAGATATCCGATGAGCAAACAATGAACGACTGTGTATATACCGGATTTGCCATAAATGTCTGATAGGCGGTGGTCGGAGATCTCCGCCTGCCGAGAGAATGGTCATTTGATCCCCGATGAAATGTAAGACTCTGAAACTGGGAACTAAAAGTCCATTTATGCCTTTACGACCACCACCATTCAACATGCTTGCCGATCGGCGGTTATTTCATAGCCAAAACAGGCCGACCTCGCTTCAAATGCTCTCTGAACGATTGGTAATGAATCATTCAGTGCACATAGGCAGCCA
The DNA here is from genome assembly GCF_046119375.1 of Phyllobates terribilis. Lineage (NCBI taxonomy): Eukaryota > Metazoa > Chordata > Amphibia > Anura > Dendrobatidae > Phyllobates > Phyllobates terribilis. The sequence goes on from NW_027362772.1 coordinate 158,125,028, forward strand.
TTGCTCTCGGCAGCACTAGTCCTGTTTCGTCGGGTGAAACGATCTCTGATTGAAAGATCATTTCACCCGACGAACGAGCGTGAGCTGGTTTGGACTGCAAGATTATCATGAAATGAGCGTTCCTAGGCACGAGTATATAGGTAGAGCTGGCTATGCATGTGCAATTTGTGACCCTCCCGATTTTAGGCCAAGTATTCAGACTTTCCATGTATAATGACCCGACGCACTGACTGGCCGCGTGGCCAGTCCGCGCATTGCTGTCAGATCTCGGTCCGATTTATACAGCCGTCTGACTGCACCCTTAAAATGATGATTGACTGGTCACAAAAAGCTATAAATGTCTCTCTGAACTTAACAGTTGCGGTATATGACGAGTCTGGTTACAAAAAAAAAAAAAAACAGTAATGAAACAAGACAGGGAAATCTCCACACTACATGTGACCATTACTCATCAGACCGCAGCGGGTGTCTTAAAGAGCACCAGTCACCAGGTCCTTGCTTTCATATAAAAAAAAAATTATTTATATATACAGTACAGACCAAAAGTTTGGACACACCTTCTCATTTAAAGATTTTTCTGTATTTTCATGACTATGAAAATTGTACTTTAACACTGAAGGCATCAAAGCTATGAATTAACACATGTGGAATTATATACTTAACAAAAAAGTGTGAAACAACTGAAAATATGTCTTATATTCTAGGTTCTTCAAAGTAGTCACCTTTTGCAGTTGAAAAATAAATGATGGTCCAACTAAACGCAGAGCTGGAAGTAGGGTGTTACAGTAATTGTAATGGGGTCCCTTCTCCGCTATATCCTCCCTGCCAGATACTGCTCTCTCATCCCCAGAGCTGGAAGTAGGGGGTTACAGTAATTGTAATGGGGTCCCTTCTCCGCTATACCCTCCCTGCCAGATACTGCTCTCTCATCCCCAGAGCTGGAAGTAGGGGGTTACAGTAATTGTAATGGGGTCCCTTCTCCGCTATATCCTCCCTGCCAAATAATAATCTTTTCATCCCGAGAGCTGGAAATAGGGGGTTACAGTAATTGTAATGGAGTCTCGTCTCCGCTATATCCTCCCTGCCTGATACTGATCTCTCATCCCCAGAGCTGGAAGTAGGGGGTTAATTGTAATGGGGTCCCTTCTCCGCTATATCCTCCCTGCCAGATAATGATCTCTCATCCCGAGAGCTGGACATAAGGGGGTTACAGTAATTGTAATGGGGTCCCTTCTCCACTATATCCTCCCTGCCAGATACTGATCTCTCATCCATCAGCCACAGATCTTTTCTCCTGCATGGGGCATATAATACAAAGACCTTGTTAGAGCTGGAGGTGTCATGCAAATAATCCTCTAGGAAATTTGCAAGACTGTTGTATGGAAAGCGGGAGCTGGCAGTTCCTTAACAGTCTCCTAACAAAAGAAGCTCTGTCCCCTCCCTTCTAATAAACACCATCACTAACATTACAGTTTTCATTATCTCCATCACTGTATGGTTTTATTGTAGCAGTGCAGACGACACTGTTTTTCTCCTTAATTTTTTTCCATGCTGAAAAAAAACATCATGTTAATAATTTGGTTGTTTCAGCCTTGTTAATGAAAAAAAAAAGCCCCCCCTATACAAAAACAATATTTCTGGTTTTCACAGCAGCTTTCACATTTTTTGCAAAAACATAATCTTAACAGGGTTTATAGGGAATTTATCCCTTATCCATAGGACAGGTGATAACTTTTTAGTCGCTGGGAATCCGACCACTGACTCCAATCGAAGGCTCAATTGATTCTCCATGACAAAGCTGGAGCTGACAGAGCTGAGCTGTACTTGGCTATCACAGGCAGCGTCATGGACCATGAATGAACAGGAGGTGTGCATGACTGACCACCTCCTTTCAGCATGGGGCGTGAAGTGCCCCATTCTGAGGATCAGTAGGGGTGTCAGAGGTCGGACCTCCAGCAATCACGATCTCCTAACCATAGAAACACTTTAATATTTGGGTTTGAATTGTAGGTGGTAATTCGGTGCTGAAAATTAGGCATCTTGAGGTTAGTCGAGTCCTGTATAATGTTACTCTGTGCATGGTATTTCTTCTCAGAATTTGTTTCTACCTTTTTATGCAAGAAAAGCTTCATAAAAAGGCATCCCTCAGAACATTCTGCTACTTGAAATATAGTACTGTGCAATGTTTTAGGCAAGTGTTGAAAAAATGCTAAAAAGTAAGTATGCTTTGAAAAATAATCTAAATTACATTGATATGTGGTGAGACCATCCTTTGCCTTCAAAAAAGAAGCATCAATAATTCTTCTAGGTATAGTTGTACACAGGTTTTGAAGGAACTCTGCAGGGAAGTTGTTCCAAACATCTGGGAGAACTAATCGCAGATCTTCTGAGAATGTCGCTTGTGCAATTTTACACAGACTGGATGATGTGAGATCAGGGCTCTGTGGGATCACAATCACTTCCAGGAATCCTTGTTCTTTTTTACACTGAAGATAGTTCTCAGTGACATTGGCTGGATGTTTGGGGTTGTTACCCTGATGCAGAATATACACTGCTCAAAAAAATAAAGGGAACACTCAAATAACACATCCTAGATCTGAATGAATGAAATATTCTCATTGAATACTTTGTTGTGTAGAAAGTTGAATGTGCTGACAACAAAATCACACAAAAATCATCAATGGAAATCAAATGTATTAACCAATGGAGGCCTGGATTTGGAGTCACCCCCAAAATTAAAGTGGAAAAACACACTACAGGCTGATCCAAATTTAATGTAATGTCCTTAAAACAAGTCAAAATGAGGCTCAGTATTGTGTGTGGCCTCCACGTGCCTGTATAAGCTCCCTACAATGCCTGGGCATACTCCTGATGAGGTTGCGGATGGTCTCCTGTGGGATCTCCTCCCAGACCTGGACTGAAGCATCCACCAACTCCTGGACAGTCTGTGGTGCAACGTGACGTTGGTGGATGGAGCGAGACATGATGTCCCAGATGTGCTCAATCGGATTCAGGTCTGGGGAATGGGCGGGCCAGTCCATAGCTTTAATGCCTTCATCTTGCAGGAACTGCTGACACACTCCAGCCACATGAGGTCTGGCATTGTCCTGCATTAGGAGGAACCCAGGGCCAACCGCGCCAGCATATGGTCTCACAAGGGGTCTGAGGATCTCATCTCGGTACCTAATGGCAGTCAGGCTACCTCTGGCGAGCACATGGAGGGCTGTGCGGCGCTCCAAAGAAATGCCACCCCACACCATTACTGATCCACTGCCAAACCGGTCATGCTGAGGAATGTTGCAGGCAGCAGATCGCTCTCCACAGCGTCTCCAGACTCTGTCACGTCTGTCACATGTGCTCAGTGTGAACCTGCTTTCATCTGTGAAGAGCACAGGGCGCCAGTAGCGACTTCGCCAATCCTGGTGTTCTGTGGCAAATGCCAAGCTTCCTGCACGGTGTTGGACTGTGAGCACAACCCCCATCTGCGGACGTGGGGCCCTCATACCACCCTCATGGAGTCTGTTTCTAGCCGTTTGTGCAGACACATGCACATTTGTGGCCTATTGGAGGACATTTTGCAGGGCTCCTCCTGTTCCTCCTTGCACAAAGGCGGAGCTATCGATCCTGCTGCTGGGTTGTTGCCCTCCTACGGCCCCCTCCATGTCTCCTGGTGTACTGGCCTGTCTCCTGGTAGCGCCTCCAGCCTCTGGACACTACGCTGTCAGACACAGCAAACCTTCTTGCCACAGCTCGCATTGATGTGCCATCCTGGATGAGCTGCACTACCTGAGCAACTTCTGTGGGTTGTAGAGTCCATCTCATGCTACCACGAGTGTGAAAGCACAACCAACATTCAAAAGTGACCAAAACATCAGCCAGAAAGCATTGGTACTGAGATGTGGTCTGTGGTCCCCACCTGCAAAACCGCTCCTTTATTGAGGGTGTCTTGATTATTGCCAATAATTTCCATCTATTGTCTATTCCATTTGCACAACAGCATGTGAAATTGATTGTCAATCAGTGTTGCTTCCTAAGTGGACAGTTTGATTTCACAGAAATTTGATTTACTTGGAGTTATATTCTGTTGTTTAAGTGTTCCCTTTATTTTTTGAGCAGTGTATTTGGAGACAATTTCATGCCTACTTGATGGTATTGAATGATGGATAGATGTCTGTCTGTATTTCTTAGCCTTGAAGACATCATAAATCCTGACCAAAAACCCAACACCATTTGCTGAAATACTGCCCCAAACTTTCAAGGAATTTTTCCATAAAGACCGCTTGTGTCCAGACTTCTCTGACCAGCAGATGGGTTTAGCTGCTGCCAGTTCTGAACTGATGGCACTGCTAGACATCTTCCGATTTCGAAAGGAAGTAAGCATGAGGTGTCTTTCATCTGCTGCACTAAGTTTCCTTGGGTGGTTCTCAACATTGACAATTTCTCGGTGTTTCTTCAAAAACAGCTTGAAACCCTAGTCAGCTTTGTAATATATCTTTGCCTGGGAGAGTCCTTGCCGATGGAGTATTACTACCTTCACAACTTCACCTTTGTAGCAGCGGTTCCTCACCTAGTTTTAAGCCTCCTACACAGCGGTTTTGTTTCCTACGTATTAAAATGATGATCATTTTCTCCTATTTAGTATAATTGGTTACTCCTACACCTGACTATAATCTTACAAAAACCATGACTTTGTGCAAGCATAGGGCCCTGATTTCAACATCAAGTCTGTCTAGGACTACATGAAGAAACAGAAGGATTTGCGCAAGCAACATCCACAGAAGATTTGTGGTTGGTTCTTCAAGGTTTTTGGCACAACCTCCGTCAAGTTGTTTTGAATACTATGAGCAACTGTACCTAGAAAAACTGATGAATGCAAAGGGCGGTCACACCAAATATTGATTTGGATTTCTCATTTGTTCTTTCACTTTGCATTTTGTTAATTGATAAAAGTAAACTATTAAAACTTCCATTTTTTTAAAGGATTTTTCATTTGCAGCTCGTTAACGCCTAAAATGTTGTTTCGACAGTACTGTAGAGTATATTTAGTTCTTACAGGAAAAATTCCATTCAACGTTAAAATGAGAGGTCTGAACACCTTCATATTTTGCATTTATTCCATCCCACCGAATCCATAGTCACAACAGAAGTGTGTGTCCGGTCATCTTGCTTTAGTTTGAGATGGTTTAGTGACTCCTGTATTGAGCAGGGTGTTGGACACTATGACCCTGGAGGTCCCTTCCAGCTCTAACATTCGATGATTCTAGTTCATTAATTATGCGTAATTCATTTTCATTAATTCCTTCCTCCTGATTCATAATGGGTTGATGTCATGTTTTTGGATTTTAGACTTTCTTTGGAACTTGATTGACCCACATGATGACTGTTATGAGGACTACGAGAATAGCCAGCTAACACCACTCCAAAATGTTCAAGATTCCTCCTACATGCCTGGAACTTACCCCCATTACTACGATGACAACAATCAGAACCTTACCGGGACTTCCCCTTGTCTGACGCAATGTCCAATGCCTGAGGATACATACAGTACTGAGGTAAGGATCCCAATGCAATCTCAGGCTACATGGAGTCTTTTTGCTGAGTTTTTGGAACAGAAACTCCCAAATTTTTGAGATTTAGTAAGTTTCTGCTGCAAAAACTTCATGTGTGCACATAGCCTTAACCTGGCAATTTTGAGGAGACTGGACGACCATCTGACGTAGATGAAGATTTTCTGACACTTGTTAAGGGAGAGAAGAATAGTGAAATATGGGAAAGTGGAAAAAAAAAAAGGCAGTTCACCATAAATATATAAAGTCCAATATACAGGAAACCACGTTCTGACTAAACATTGCTAGATGCCTAAAGACAAGAAAAGTTCCAGCTTCTAGTAAAAAAAAATAAAATTACAACTTTATTTGGTCATTAAAAATTAATTCCAAAAATATTTGAAATAAGGAGACAGGAAGCACAAGGCAACCCGTTTCAAACGCATTTTTAGACACTTTTGTCTAAGTTTTCCAAAAACTTTGGAAAAAAGTGGTGAATCAATGGAGGTCCACCTACTTAATTTTCCCACCATGATCACTTGAATATAGAAAACCTTCATGAATAGTGGTCAATGTGTTACTTCAATAAACCCCCTGCTTAAGGCCGGCGATGGTATTTATACTCATCATTGGTACTAATGGTGGAATTTTTTTTCTTTCTACAGCCGTTTAACTCCTATCCTCAGACCTATACGTTACCATGTAACCTCCGGAGTTCTTCCCTCTCTGAAGAAGATCCAAATCTTGAGGTGTCAGACAGTGATTCTTGCGTGGATTCTCTTTGTGGTGTTGGGGGTTATGAACCAGGTATTTGAAGATGTCATATTTTAAATAAGTTACAAAAATTTATATATATATATAATTTTTGTATGTGTATGTTACCAAAAAGGTTTCGTGTTATACCTCTTCAAAGATCAAATGGATTGTGTAGAAATAAAAAAAAATCTTTAAAAAAACAGCGCCACACTAGTCTACAGGTTGTGTTTGGTATTGCAGCTCAAACAAATTTACTTTAAAAAGGAGCTGAACTGCAGTACAAGACAACACCTGAGGACACATGCTGGCGCTGTTTCTGAAAGAAAGCCGACATATTCTTCTGAATCTGTACAATCCATTTAAGAGGAAAAGGTTACACTTAAAAGTAAAAAAAAGCTTGGTAGAGGAGCGTCCTATATTTTGAGACTAGCTTCATTCTAGAAAAAAAAAAAAAAAATAGTCACACTTATGTTTCCAGTCTCTGAACCTGCCAGGTGGTGCCATGCGCCTCGTGATGGCTGCAGTCACTGGGTGGATACAGCGGTCACGAGGCTAGATGGCTGTCCCTCAGCTGCAAGTAAATGCAGAGAATTCATATGGAATGTAACCACTTATCCATAGTTTTAATGTTGAAGGTAGACTTAAATCCATAGAGTTCAACCTAAAGCCCAACCTATTTATCCAGAGATAGATGCTAATTCCCCCTTATTAGGGGGAAAATTCGTTCCTGACTCCACCTACGGCAGTCGGACTAGTTCTCTGGATCAATGTCCTATCACAGAATCTAGTACCCAGAATCTGTAATATCATATTTATCAAGAAAGGCATTTAAGCCATTCTTGTACTTTTGTAGTGATTCAACCATTACAGCATCATGTAGAAGACAGTTCCATAATTTACATAATCTCACTGATTCTTTACTGTAAAAACAATCTCTGCTCTTACAGTAAAGAATCCATATTACTGTTCTTACAGTAGAGAATCTATAATCTCACTGATTCTTTAAGGCCCCGTCACACTTAGCGACGCTGCAACGATCCCGACAACGATATGACCTGTCAGGGATCGTTGCTGCGTCGCTATGTGGTCGCTGGTGAGCTGTCAAACAGGCAGGCTCACCAACGATCAGGGGAGCAGCGACATCGTGGAAAGAATCTTTCCACGATGTCCTGCTCCTGGTTACCAGCCTGCTGAAGCAGGAGCAGGCTGGTAACCATGATAAACAGCGGGTTACTAGGGGCACACGCGCACATAGTAACCCGCTGTTTATCATGGTTACCACTCTGCTACAGTGAGCGGGAGGTTACCGCTCACTTTAGAATCATAGAATGGTTGAGTTAGAAGGGACCTCCTGGGTCATCTGGTCCAACCCCCTGCTCAAAGCAGGATTCACTAGATCATCTCAGACAGATGTCTGTCCAGCCTCTGTTTGAAGACGTCCATTGAAGGGGAACTCACCACCTCTGGTGGCAGCCTGTTCCACTCATTAATCACCCTAACTGTCAAAAAGTTTTTTCTAATATCTAATCTGTGTCTCCTCCCATTTAGTTTCATCCCATTGCTTCTAGTCTTTCCTTGTGCAAATGAGAATAAAGATGATCCTTCTACAATGTGACAGCCCTTGACATATTTGTAGACAGCTATTAAGTCTCCTCTCAGTCTTCTTTTTTGCAAGCTAAACATTCCCAAATCCTGCAACCGTTCCTCATAGGACATGGTTTGCAGACCAGTCACCATTCTGGTCGCTCTTCTCTGAACTTGCTCCAGTTTGTCTATGTCTTTTTTAAAATGTGGTGCCCAAAACTGTACACAGTATTCCAGATGAGGTCTGACCAAAGAGGAGTAAAGACCGATAATGACTTCACGTGATCTAGACTGTATGCTTCTGTTAATACATCCCAGAATTGTATTTGCCTTTTTTGCTGCTGCATCACACTGTTGACTCATGTTCAGTCTATGATCTATTAGTATACGTAAGTCTTTTTCACATGTACTGTTGCTTAGCTCTATTCCTCCCATTCTGTATATGCTTTTTTCATTTTTATTGCCCAGATGTAGTACTTTGCATTTTTCCCTGTTAAAAACCATTCTGTTGGTTGCTGCCCACTGCTCCAGTTTATTTAGGTCTTTTTGAATCCTCTCTCTCTCTTCTCTAGTATTAGCTATCCCTCCTAGCTTTGTGTCATCAGCAAATTTAATCAGTTTACCCTCAATTCCTTCATCTAAATCATTGATAAAGATGTTGAACAATACAGGTCCCAGGACGGAGCCCTGTGGTACCCCACTTGAGACATTCATCCAGCTGGATGTGAAGCCATTTACAACCACCCTTTGAGTCCGATCACTAAGCCAGTTATGAATCCACCTAACAGTTGCCTGGTCCATTGCATACTTGGTCATTTTTTCAATAAGGATGGTGTGAGATACTTTGTCAAATGCTTTGCTGAAGTCAAGATATACTATATCTACAGCATTTCCCTGATCCACCCAGTCAGTGATTCTGTCATAGAAGGAAATTAAGTTAGTCTGACATGACTTGTTAGTTACAAACCCATGCTGACTCTGGTTAATCACTTCATTCTTATCCATGTACTTACATACATGTTGTTTAATAATTTGTTCAAAGATCTTTCCTGGTATAGAAGTCAGACTCACCGGCCTATAGTTCCCTGGGTCCACCTTCTTCCCCTTTTTGAAGATAGGAACAACATTTGCTCTTCTCCAGTCTTCTGGGACTTCTCCTGTTCTCCAAGAATTTTCAAAGATTATGGAGAGTGGTTCTAAAATTTCTTCTACGATCTCCTTCAGTACTCTGGGGTGTAATTCATCTGGACCTGGAGACTTGAACTCATTTATGTTAGCTAAATATTCCCTCACAATCTTTCTGTTTACAGATAACTTTGATTCCTCTATTCCTTTAAAAGGACAGTGAAGATCAGTTGATGTTACATTTTCTTTCTGAGAGAAAACAGATGCAAAATAGGAATTAAAAAGTTCGGCCTTCTCAACATCCTCTCTTACCATTTCTCCATTTTCATCCTGTAAAAATCCTATAGCATCTTTGACTTTTCTTTTACTTTTGACATACCCCCAAAATCCTTTTTTATTGCTTTTGACATCTCTTGCAAGCCTTAATTCATTGTCAGCTTTAGCTAACCTGATACGTGCCCTGCAGGATCTGCAGACTGCATTATAATCTTCTTTAGATATGCCTCCCTCTTTCCATTTAATAAACATTTCTTTCTTTCTTTTTAGCATGTGTTTAAGTTCTGTGTTCATCCATCCTGGTTTCCTTAAATGCTTCCCATTCTTCCTACTTTTCGGGATTGTTAACGATTGTGCTTTGAGAATCTCATTTTTAAAAATTTCCCATCCTTCGTGGACATTTTTGTCCTTAAGGACATCCAGCCATTGGATCCCTCCTATTCTCTTTCTGAGTCTCTTAAAATCTGCCTTTCTAAAATCTAACCTTGAAGTTTGAGTCTTCACATGTCTTCCTCCTCTAGTTATCCAAAATTCTATAATAGCATGATCACTGCCTCCTAGGGTCCCAGCCACCTTTACCTCCTCAACCATTTCCTCCCTGTTTATAAGGATTAGATCCAAAGTAGCAGATCCCCTTGTTTTCTCCCCTACCTTTTGGAAGATAAAGTTGTCAGCAAGAGAGGATAAGAATTTGCTTGACCTGTTAGTTTTACTTGAGAGAGATTCCCAACAAATGTCTGGATAGTTGAAATCTCCCATGACCACTACGTCATATTTTTTGGAGAACTTGGTCATTTGATACATAAAGAGTTCATCCATATCTTCAGCTTGCCCAGGTGGCCTGTAGTAAATGCCTACAATGGTGTCCTTTCCGTTGTTCTCTCCTTGTATTCTTACCCAAACAGTTTCCACAGAACTCCCAGTCTCTGAAGCTTCAATCTCTGTGCAGATATACGCTTTTCTAACATACAATGCAACACCTCCTCCTCGTTTATCAAGTCTGTTTCTTGCAAATAAGTTGTATCCTTTTAGCCGTTTATTCCAATCATGTGTATCGTCCCACCAAGTTTCAGTGATTCCAATGACATCATATTCCTTTTCCTGCATTAGTAGTTCCAATTCTCCTTGTTTGTTGCCCATGCTTTGTGCATTTGTATAAAAACATTTTAGTTTGTGATTGGTTTCTCTTCCTCCCATATTTTTATTATTTAAATTGTTTTGTCTTTGTTCTTCCTTTCCACTTCCAGTAGCAGAGATCTCAATAGTATTTGTCAGCTGTATGGCTTTTTCTGGCCTTTTGCTTCCCTTCCCACATTGTTCTAGTTTAAAGCTCTTCTGATGAGTGTAGCAAGGCGACTTCCAAATACATGTTTTCCAGTCTTCGTAAGGTGCACCCCATCTCTAGCAAGTAGTCCATCGTATAGGTAATTCATTCCATGATCCAGAAATCCAAATCCTTGTTGACGGCACCATCGACGTAGCCAGTTGTTCACCTGTAGAATCTTATTCCACCTCATTGTTCCATGGCCATCCACTGGGAGGATGGATGAGAAGACCACCTGCGCTCCCAATTCTTTCACTTTCTTGCCTAAGTCTTCAAAGTCACTGCAGATGGTTTCCAGGTCCTTTCTTGCGGTGTCATTTGTCCCCACATGTATTAGCAGGAATGGGTAGTGATCTGTAGGTCTGAAGAGTCTTGATATCCTGTCAGACACATCTTTAATTTTTGCTCCTGGAAGACAGCACATTTCTCTTGAGGTTATGTCTGGTCTGCAGATAGCGGCCTCTGTTCCTCTTAACAGGGAATCCCCCATGACCACCACTCTCCGTTTTTTCTTCACATCATTCTTCTTTCTCCATCTAGGAGGATTCTGAGGGCTTACAAGGTTATTCATTGCTGGCAAAGTCTTATTTTGCTGTATTTCTTCATGGTTCTCCTGCGTGAGAGCCTGGTACTGGTTCCTGAGCAGTATGGGTGCTGACTGCCTCTCGATCCTCCTGCTTCTGTGGGTCACATGCTTCCATTCCTCTGTTTCGTCAGGTGCAGTTCAAATTTCTTCTCTTTCTGAATCATGAAGAGATAATTCTGCTCTGTCTAAGAACTCTTCACCTTCCTTAATGATTTTCAAGGTAGTTAACCTCTCTTCTAGATTTCGCAACTTTTCCTCCAACAGGGACACAAGCTTGCATTTCTGGCATGTGAAGTTTGGCTTTTCCACTGGCAAGTCTGAACATGTAGCAGGATATGCAGCTCACCAAATGGCTCCTGGACTCTTCCATGTTCTTATTGTTAATGTTCTGAAAACAGTGAAAAAAGCTTAAAAAAAAAGCTTCAAAAGGCGGCGCGCGGTTTACCGATGTCCTCTTTTCAGCTCCAACAGCCAAAATCCAGTGTTCTTTGAGCTTGCGGAGACTCTTCACTTACCCCAAAATGCAGTGGGAATATGCAAATTATCTCCTCAGGACTCCTCCCCTGGTTTAGCAGGCTCGTAACCATGATAAACAACGGGTTACTAGGTGCGCGTGTGCCCCTAGTAACCCGCTGTTTATCATGGTTACCAGCCTGATCGCTGCTCCCGCTGGTCGCACACAATGATGTGTGCTGACCAACGGGAGAGCAACGACCAAAAAATGGTCCATGACACTTTGCAGCGACCTCACAGCAGGGGCCTGATCGCTGCAAAGTGTCACACATAGCGACATCGCTGGTGAGGTCGCTGTTGCGTCACCAAAACCGTGACACAGCAGCGATCTCGCTATGTGAGACGGGGGCTTTACTGTAAGAACAATCTCTGAACCTTCTTTCCTCTATATGTAGACGATGCCCTCTTTGTCACCATCGCAGGCCTAAGTCTCAAAAGATCATTATACAGATCTCTGCACTGTCTGGTCATATATTTGCACACTATGATAAGATTGCCCCTAAGCCTTCTTTCTTCCAATCTGACCAACCCCAAGTTTGATAATCGGTCTTGGTACTAGTCACTCATTGCCTTAATAACCTTGGTCTTCTCTGCACCCGCTCTCGTTCAGCTCTGTCCTCAGGATACTAGGTACAAGTTTGGGCTCCGGTGTATAAGTTGGCCGTGACTTGTATACTATGGTCTTGTCATGAACATCTGTGCCTCGTTTTTCGGTTGCATGCAAAAATTTATGGCTGGGCAACCCATTTAAAACAAAATGGGTAGGTCTCGTCTTGTTACCAAGAAATGAAATCCTTGGATCTCCTTGTAGTTCAAGAAGCTTACGCAGTATTGCTAAAGGTTGGATAACCAAAATGGAAACGAATGACATCCTGAAGGTCACGCATAGGGCTCTTTAACCTTCTGTTTAATCAATGAATGACAGTTTCCTAGAGTTGTAGGGTACAAAAAAAAGAGTATATTGCACGCTAACTGTTATCAGAGGCTCATTAGTCAGTGACAGTATGTGCTGCATCCACTCTAAACACTAATAATAAAAGATGATCATTATATGACTATCCTATAAATCAAGTAAGTCTGATGATCCTGTTGACGTACACATGAATCAAAATATATGGCCACCATAAAGCACAGCTGCAAATCCCTAGACTAGGATTCGCACATCATGATTACCCCCCCCCCCCCAGCAAAGCAACGCTTGATAGTAGCTTAGGCCTTGTAAACTGTAACCACTATAATCTATATTGTTTCTTTGTTTAAGGTGTTCGTAAGAAGGTTCGACTGTACAAGTTTCTCCTGGAGCTCCTCCAGAATGGTGACATGAGAGATTGCATTTGGTGGCTGGATCGGGAGAGAGGGACCTTTCAATTCTCCTCAAAGCACAAAGAGCTTCTTGCTCACAGATGGGGGCAACAAAAGGGAAATCGCAAAAAGATGACCTACCAGAAGATGGCCCGTGCTCTACGCAACTATGGCAAGACTGGCGAGATCAGGAAGGTGAAGAAGAAGCTGACCTATCAGTTTGATAGCGTATTACTGAGCGAAAGGAAAGCGGAGTCTACCATGCACCCTCTCTCAAGCCAACCGTCAGCTTTTGACTTATAAACTTTGTTTTCTTATTTCTATGAAGATTGGTGGGCATCAAACTGGCAAAGTATATATGACTGTGGTCAATATCTTCATTGAATATCATTGTAAGTGAAGGAAGGCGTAGAATTCCACCATCGACCTTCTTCAGGACTGCCCTCTGATCAGAACATCTGGTTCACGAAGGAGGAATGTATAAAGACTATCGTTTTGTCTACGAGAAGTTTATTTTCCATCAATTGAATGATGAAACACAACAATGTTCTCTAAAACCAGAATCCTATCACCAATGGTGCCTTAAGCGATGGTGCCCACTTCAAGGGCATATCTCGACTAGTAGACTATGCGTGATTCTCCTTTTCAAGAAGGTCTAAAAACGAGAGAACCTCTACTAGAAGAGCATTTGTGGGCTTTGATTTTTTTCCTCTCTTTCCTTTAAATGTTGTCTTCTGGTAAGATCATCAGACTTCTAAAATCTTTTACCCCCACATTTCCATTTTTTTTTTGTCCGTTTCTTTTCTTCCATATTGGATAGATTAAAAATACAATTAAGAGACTTATGATCTTCTATGATTCTAGTAGTGGAGTTCAAGCACAAACACTGCCATATGTATGGATCCATTTGTCCACTCCTTTATACAGACTAATTAGTAGAACTATCAGCCACTCGGGCAGGTATCATACGCCCTAATAGCACATGCTTCAAACTATTGTCTATTTAATGCTGAAATGAGAAGCACTGAACAACCCCCTTTAAAGGGAATCTGTAACAGAGTCTTTGCTACCTCATCTAAGAGCAACACGATGTAGGGGCAGAGATCCTGATCCCAGCGATATATCACTTAGTGCAGTTTTAACAAAATCACTTTTCTCTGCTGCATGTCGTCCAGTTGTCTGAAAGCTGCGCTCAGTATAACCCCGCCCACAACACTGATTGGTAGCTTATGTACAGTGTTCACAGAATGCAGCCAATCAGTATTGTGGGCGGGGTTACACAAAGAAGGACTACATGCCATGAGACAACTAATCCTCTAGTCATGCTCTCTTGCTGATAAACCAGTTATTTTATTGAAACTACAAAGCAGCCTAATAATTGACACATTGCTGGAATCAGGGTATCTGACCCTATAAGATGCTGCTCTCAGCTGAAATAGCAAAACACTGCTGCCAGATTCCCTTTAAAGAGAAAATTTCATGCAACCAGATCCAAAGACTAAGTAAAATGTTCACTACCTTACTGAGTGAATTAATAGAAATATATTGACAATCTTGAACATTCTAGGCCCAGATTGTCATAATTTTTTCCATACAAGATCACGATGTAAAATAAAATACATAGAGAACTTTGATACAATAGTAATTCTGGTCATTTTTAGGGTAGAATAGCATTATACTCAAATGGTACTAATGTCATATATAGAGAACCAAAGTCACACACATATACTGTATATAGAACATACATGAGAACGGGAGAGACTAGGGAGGACCTCATCTCTTTCGAGTGGTGGTTTTATGTATATACTTGTATTTTTAAAAGGATGTTAATATTGAAATAGATGTAAATTGTTAAAGTTTTTTCTTATTTTTGAAAAATAAAATGTGTGTTTAATTCATTTTCCACTCTTTTGGGACATTATGCTTGTATCGTGTATATCTTAAATCTTCACCTTTGCAAAGCCATTAACTCATCTCGCACTGGTAACCACCAAGGACATTTTAAAGGAATGTGTCATGAGAAAAGGACCTAATTTTTAAGTCAGGATTTATATATATAAAAATATAAACCATGTTTTCTTTCCATATTAAAATACATTACAATAAAGAATCTTGCAATTTTTTAAATTTGCAACTAAGCCCAATACTAGACTCATACTTCCTATTCTGAACAGGAAGCTGTACTGACAGACTGACTTACTGGGTTTCACAGAAGAGCTTTTTCTAGGTATGTTCTAATCTGGGCAGGTGGAGCTGTGACATCCTCTATTGTGAATGGTGGATCCTGTGTTATCTACTGTCTATAGCGAAGACGTGAAGGCGTAAAATGACAACGCCCATTGTGAGTGGTGGATCCAGTGTTATCAATGTGTTTCATTAAACTTCTGAAAAGTTTTCTATGCAGAACAAGAATGTTCAGCCAAAAATTAATTTCAGAGGCCCATTACAAAACTGCAAGATTTCATAGAATCATAGAATCATAGAATGGTTGAGTTGGAAGGGACCTCCTGGGTCATCTGGTCCAACCCCCTGCTCAAAGCAGGATTCACTAGATCATCTCAGACAGATGTCTGTCCAGCCTCTGTTTGAAGACGTCCATTGAAGGGGAACTCACCACCTCTCGTGGCAGCCTGTTCCACTCATTAATCACCCTAACTGTCAAAAAGTTTTTTCTAATATCTAATCTGTGTCTCCTCCCATTTAGTTTCATCCCATTGCTTCTAGTCTTTCCTTGTGCAAATGAGAATAAAGATGATCCTTCTACAATGTGACAGCCCTTGACATATTTGTAGACAGCTATTAAGTCTCCTCTCAGTCTTCTTTTTTGCAAGCTAAACATTCCCAAATCCTGCAACCGTTCCTCATAGGACATGGTTTGCAGACCAGTCACCATTCTGGTCGCTCTTCTCTGAACTTGCTCCAGTTTGTCTATGTCTTTTTTAAAATGTGGTGCCCAAAACTGTACACAGTATTCCAGATGAGGTCTGACCAAAGAGGAGTAAAGACCGATAATGACTTCACGTGATCTAGACTGTATGCTTCTGTTAATACATCCCAGAATTGTATTTGCCTTTTTTGCTGCTGCATCACACTGTTGACTCATGTTTAGTCTATGATCTATTAGTATACCTAAGTCTTTTTCACATGTACTGTTGCTTAGCTCTATTCCTCCCATTCTGTATATGCTTTTTTCATTTTTATTGCCCAGATGTAGTACTTTGCATTTTTCCCTGTTAAAAACCATTCTGTTGGTTGCTGCCCACTGCTCCAGTTTATTTAGGTCTTTTTGAATCCTCTCTCTCTCTTCTCTAGTATTAGCTATTCCTCCTAGCTTTGTGTCATCAGCAAATTTAATCAGTTTACCCTCAATTCCTTCATCTAAATCATTGATAAAGATGTTGAACAATACAGGTCCCAGGACGGAGCCCTGTGGTACCCCACTTGAGACATTCATCCAGCTGGATGTGAAGCCATTTACAACCACCCTTTGAGTCCGATCACTAAGCCAGTTATGAATCCACCTAACAGTTGCCTGGTCCATTGCATACTTGGTCATTTTTTCAATAAGGATGGTGTGAGATACTTTGTCAAATGCTTTGCTGAAGTCAAGATATACTATATCTACAGCATTTCCCTGATCCACCCAGTCAGTGATTCTGTCATAGAAGGAATTTGAATCTGACATGCTCTGATGACACATTTCTCTTTAACACACATATATATACACACACACACACACACACACATTACATACACACACACATATACAGTACAGACCAAAAGTTTGGACACACCTTCTCATTTAAAGGTTTTTCTGTATTTTCATGACTATGAAAATTGTACATTCACACTGAAGCAATCAAAACTGTGAATTAACACATGTGGAATTATATACTTAACAAAAAAGTGTGAAACAACTGAAAATATGTCATATTCTAGGTTCTTCAAAGTCACCACCTTTTGCTTTGATGACTGCTTTGCACACTCTTGGCATTCTCTTGATGAGCTTCCAGAGGTAGTCACCGGAAATGGTCTTCCAACAATCTTGAAGGAGTTCCCAGAGATGCTTAGCACTTGTTGGCCCTTTTGCCTTCACTCTGCGGTCTAGCTCACCCCAAACCATCTCGATTGGGTTCAGGTCTGGTGACTGTGGAGGCCAGGTCATCTGGCGTAGCACCCCATCACTCTCGTTCTTGGTCAAATAGCCCTTACACAGCCTGGAGGTGTCTTTGGGGTCATTGTCCTGTTGAAAAATAAATGATGGTCCAACTAAATGCAAACTGGATGGAATAGCATGCCGCTGCAAGATGCTGTGGTAGCCATGCTGGTTCAGTATGCCTTCAATTTTGAATAAATCCCCAACAGTGTCACCAGCAAAGCACCCCCACACCATCACACCTCCTCCTCCATGCTTCACGGTGGGAACCAGGCATGTAGAGTCCATCCGTTCACCTTTTCTGCGTCGCACAAAGACACAGTGGTTGGAACCAAAGATCTCAAATTTGGACTCATCAGACCAAAGCACAGATTCCCACTGGTCTAATGTCCATTCCTTGCGTTCTTTAGCCCAACCAAGTCTCTTCTGCTTGTTGCCTGTCCTTAGCAGTGGTTTCCTAGCAGCTATTTTACCATGAAGGCCTGCTGCACAAAGTCTCCTCTTAACAGTTGTTGTAGAGATGTGTCTGCTGCTAGAACTCTGTGTGGCATTGACCTGGTCTCTAATCTGAGCTGCTGTTAACCTGCAATTTCTGAGGCTGGTGACTCGGATAAACTTATCCTCAGAAGCAGAGGTGATTCTTGGTCTTCCTTTCCTGGGGCGGTCCTCATGTGAGCCAGTTTCATTGTAGCGCTTGATGGTTTATGCAACTGCACTTGGGGACACTTTCAAAGTTTGCCCAATTTTTCGCACTGACTGACCTTCATTTCTTAAAGTAATGATGGCCACTCGTTTTTCTTTACTTAGCTGCTTTTTTCTTGCCATAATACAAATTCTAGCAGTCTATTCAGTAGGACTATCAGCTGTGTATCCACCTAACTTCTGCACAAC
The DNA here is from genome assembly GCF_046119375.1 of Phyllobates terribilis. Taxonomy (NCBI): domain Eukaryota; kingdom Metazoa; phylum Chordata; class Amphibia; order Anura; family Dendrobatidae; genus Phyllobates; species Phyllobates terribilis. Next base: position 158,143,087 of record NW_027362772.1, read on the forward strand.
ACAACTGATAGTCCCAACCCCATTTATAAGGCAAGAAATCCCACTTATTAAACCTGACAGGGCACACCTGTGAAGTGAAAATCATTTCCGGTGACTACCTCTTGAAGCTCATCAAGAGAATGCCAAGAGTGTGCAAAGCAGTCATCAAAGCAAAAGGTGGCTACTTTGAAGAACCTAGAATATAAGACATATTTTCAGTTGTTTCACACTTTTTTGTTAAGTATATAATTCCACATGTGTTAATTCATAGTTTTGATGCCTTCAGGGTGAATGTACAATTTTCATAGTCATGAAAATACAGAAAAATCTTTAAATGAGAAGGTGTGTCCAAACTTTTGGTCTGTACTGTATACACACACATTATATATATATATATATATATATATATATATATATATATATATATATATATATATATATATATATACACATATACCTATACACACATACACACACACCCACACATATACACACACTCTAACATCTCCTAGACTACTTCTTCACTCCATCCTCTGTGTCGGAGTCCCTAAAGACTCTGTCTTAGGAGCCCTACTCTTCTCCATCTATACCTTTGGCATGGGATAACTAATAAAATCCCACGGCTTCCAGTACCATCTGTACGCTGACACTACTCAGATCTACCGTTTTGGCCCAGACATCACCTCTCTGCTGTCCAGAGTCCCAGAGTGTCTATCAGCCATATCATCCTTTCTCCTCTCGCTTCCTAAAGCTCAATGTAGAAAAAAACTGAACATATCATCTTTCCTCCATCTCGCATATCTCCCCTACCTGATTTGTGACAATGAATGACATCACGCTTTCCTCTGTACCTGAAGTCTGCTACCTCAGAGTAACCCTTGACTGCCCTCTCCTTCAAACCACACATCCAACACTCTCGACGCCTCCAGCTCAAAAATATTTCCAGAATCAGTTCCTTTCCTCAAGCCTCAATCTACTAAAATAATAGTGCACACCCTCATCATCTCCCACCTCGACTACAGCAACCCCATCTGTGGCCTACCTGCTAACAATCTTGCACTTTTCCAACCCATTTTTCTCTGCTGCCCGATTAATCCACCTCTCTCATCGCTACTCCTCCGCTTCTCCCCTTTGCAAATACCTTCATTGGCTTCCAACTCCACAACGTATCCACTTCAAGTTACTAACACTGATTTAACAAGCCGTCCATAATCTGCCTCTCCCATACATCTCCCACCACGTAATCTCCAGTCCTCCCAAGACCTTTCTCTCCACCACACTGATATGTTCCTCACCCAATCGCCAGCAAGACTTCTCCCCAGTATCCCCCACATCCTCTGGAATTCTGTGCCCCTACAGGTGTGTGATTATCCACTACACCTGGAACTTTCATGCGGAACTTGAAAACCCATCTCTTCAGTACAGCTTACAACCAGCAATGACCCTGCTGTCACCTCACCACCACTGGAGCTGCTGAAACCTCGGAACCTGCAGTCTCCTTCCCCATTATCCTGTAGAATGTCAGGTCTCAAGGGCAGGGTCCTTTCCCCTCTGTACTAGTCTGTCATTGTTAGCTTGTTCATTGTGATTTCTATTTGTGTTTTGTATATAACCCCTCGTAATGTACAGTGCCATGGAATCAATAATGCACTAAAAATAAATAATGTCAAATCCTTGCAGTAATCATAGCACACAGCGCAATAACACCTGAAGAAGCCCAGCTAGATCTCTCAACCACTGCAAATTTCCAAAATTATTCATTAGTCTTCTTTACATCACAAAGTATACAACCCCTTTAGTTTCCAATAAGAGACAAATAGTACAAATATCCATAATGGAGGATCCATGATATATTGGTCACAGTCAGATTATAGCAATGACAGTAAATGCAATAAAGGCCTCCTTAAAAAAGAGGGTTATCTAGGCCTGGTGTAATTTTCGGCAAGAATCCCAACAGTGTGTGTAATATACCCACTAATCAGATTCAGCTCTGCTTGCCAGCTCCAGAAGCGATCACAAATATACAATTAGTGGTCAAGTGACTACTAGATTCTCATTATATCATCTTAACAGAGCATTGAAAAAAATGGAAGAAAATCTAGATAGATACTTAACTGCAATTATACAAATCGCATAATTGCGGTTAATGTAAATGATGACCACTGAAATTGACTAGTGGAGCAATAAGCACACTGTTAGGATTCGGCAAACTCCAATGGTTGATGAAGAATTCACTGTGGCTGGACTTTTTGCAACCAGTTTTACTCGACTGATCTATTTTTAACAAAATCAACAAATAAACAAACTTTTCAAATAGTCTTGATTAAAAAAAAAAAAATCAAAAAAAAAAAATCACATACAGTTATGGACACACCGCTCCTGTGTAGACTCTCGCTGGTTAAAGCAAACTGATACATATTCAACAACAATTTAAAGTGGATCTGTCATATTTCACAGTTCAAACTGCATTGTATTAATAAGTAGGTCACTTACTCTGAGAATCCATTGCATATTAGCCTCCCATCCTGACAGTTGCAGCTGGTACTGAGCAATGTGAGATTTTTAGCAGCGGGAAGGAAGGAAACTGAGGAGCTGTTAACCAGGCTGAGTGGGTGGAGAATACGTTCACACTTTCAAAAAGGATTATACAACTTTTCTGACATGGATTTTCAAAGTAAATACAACAGCATCATCAGGTTTAATATATATATATTTAACAATGTTTGCAATGTACACTCTAATGAAATATCAGAATTCTAGAATTGCCCATACTGTTTTGAACAGTATTTTTAGTGACTTTTTTGGACTTACTGTAAAATTCTTTTTGCGTTGAGTCCTCATTGATTCAGAAAACAAATACCACCTTTTGGAAGAAAGGATGGCACAGAGTGGAAGACCACCTCGTCCGGATGAAGAACAAGGAAGGGATCCTTGCGGGAGAGGCAGCAAGCTCAGACACCTTGTGAACAGAGGTTATGGTCATGAAAAATGCCACCTTCCACGTAAAGAGCTTTGCGGAGATGCTGGACAGAGACTCAAAGGGAGTCTCCTGAACCACAGACAAAACAAGGTTAAGTTCCCAAGATTCCAATGGGTTCCTGTAAGGGAGAGCCATCCCTCAAAGGAAGTTCTTAACCTGCTTGAGAAAAAGCCAGCACATGCTGATAGTATGATGGTGTGAAATTGGGCAAAAAGGTAATTGAAAACAAACTATCCTGCCCAAAACCCTCATGCAAAATCAGATAGAGGGCTTAGTCTTCATCCACAAACGAGACTCTCTGGCCCAAAAAAATAGAGCTCGTCTTGTGGGAAACAAACCTGACCCACCGAAGCATCAATGGTCATGTTCAGAAATTCCGGGTTCTGGGATGGCGTCCGATATGGCTGTCAGTTGATTATCAAGCCGAAGAGCTGCAAGAAATCCAAGGTGATTTGGTAACTGGACAGGCTCTCCTTTCTGAAAGAAGCCTTCACCAAAAGATCAATAAGATACAGGATGATTGCCATTCTTCTGGCACAGAGGAGAGTCATTACGGGACTCAGCCCTTTGGAGAAGGCTTCTGAAACTGTCTAGTTCAAAAGAGGAATGAGAAACTACTGGAAATAAAAACTTCCTGTGAATTGAGAAAAAAATTGCTGGTGGGACTCGGCGATAAGAGATGTTAAGATACAGAAGAAAGGAATTCTCCTAGCTCGAGTAGACTGCAGAGATTTCATGCAAAATAATTGGACTCATACAAAGAACAGGTGTGCCAGGAAGGTGAAGTTTTGAACAGTCTGGAGTTGGAGGGTCAAAGAAGACTTCTTGCTTCTTTCCTCGAAACAGGAGTCTTGAAAGGAGCAAATATCTAAAGTGCCTACATGTCTTCGAGCATTTCCAATTCTGGTTCATTTAAATACTCTCGCCCTCAGTAGCATCCTTGATGATCTCAACTAGGTGCTTCACAAAAAGCATCTCTCCTATCAAGAGGAGCCTTTTGCTAGGCGAGCAAACCAGGATCAGAGCCAAGATGAGAGCCTAACAGCCATGGAATTGCAGTGCAGGCCACAAGTTGTGCTGATCCAAGAGTAGACTTACAAAGGAAGTTTTAGGCATGTAACAATCAAGAAGAATGATCAAGATCCTCCTGAGGAGTCCTGGAAGATAAATCCTGGTAAAAAATGCTTAGCCCAGGCTGTGCAGACTTTGCTGACCCCATTGCTTTAGAAAAGCAGGACATATGGAAAAGCCTGTTTCTGAAAAGGCAGCTGTTGAGTGTAAGTCAATCAATCTTCTTATCCACATCAGAAAGTGGTCAGGAGATGGATGCAGAACTACCTGGGAATCCACAAACAGAGGTATGGACCATTTGGTATCAATTCTTCCGCAACAGGAAGAGGGCCTCAAACCACCTTGAGGAAGGCGCGCGACTGCTTATCCAGATGTTTCCATTCTCTGGCAAAAGATCATCAAAGTCTTCATGGTTAGGACAGGTGACCTGTTGACTGTGGTGTCAACAGAAGGAAACCACTTCCTAGGAAGGAAAGGTGTACTCGTCATATCTGGAGGGTGTCACTTGCAGCCCGAATAAGATCCTTCAAAGCCAAAGTCAGCTTAGAATTCTGCTCAGATTCAGTCTGAGGTGTCCCCTGGGATTTGGAAAAAAAGGTCTCATCTGTACAGTCTGTCCAAGTGATCCAGTAAGGCTGAAAATCTATGTGAAGAGATCGTACATCTCATGGGAGCTTCTTTGTGGACCAGAGGGAACTTCTTCAAGCCCTGCATCAAAGTAGGCCACTGAATCCATTTGGGCAAGCAATGACCAGCAAACTGGGTTGGCAAGTGCTCCTGGAAATCAATCATGGATTGGGAGAGGACAGCCAGGTTATCTATGACCTTGGGTTCAAAGACCTGACCCATTTGGGAGGAAACTTGGGTTCCTGCAGGGGATACCAGGGGTCAAGAGTGTGGGCGGGGGGGCTTAAAGGGGTTTTCTTCTTCTCGGGAAGACTCTCCCCACTGGCAGCCTCCAGTGCCTTTCATTGCACTAATAACTTTGCTTGCTCGCACTACGACAAACATCCATCTCGCGGTCAGCCAAGCTCCCTCTGCGCCCAGTGCCTTAAGGAGATTTTCCACCTTCATAAAACCTTTTTACCCTGACTGCAGTTTGTTTTTAAAACAACGAAAAACAAAAAATCTGTGCTTGACTCATCCTCTCCAAGTTCATAGCTGATTCTCAGATATTGCTCCCTGTGTCCGTTATTGTCTGCAGCGCAGAAGTCGCATCAATAGCACTACGCAGAAAAATGCCATCTCCACCAACGTATGAAGTGTTGATAGAAAAAAAAAGGAGATTTTTGTGTACTCACCGTAAAATCTCTTTTTCTTAGCCTCTAATTAGGGGACACAGGACCATGGGTGTTATGCTGCTGTCCACTAGGAGGCGACACTATGCATAATCTGAAAGAGATTAACCGTGGCTCCTCCTCTGCAGTATACACCCTTGGACGGCATCAGCCTTCTCCAGTTTTGTGCAAAAGCATTAAGAGGAACGTAACATGGATAACATAATCATGCCTATAAGAAGGCAACTATGTACGAGCTCAAAAAAACAATATGAGAACTCAACATAACTGCCCGGAACGGGGGACAGGGTGGGAGCGGTGTCCCCCAATTAGAGGCTAAGAGAAAGATTTTACGGTGAGTACACAAAAATCTCCTTTACTCTGTCGCCTCATTGGGGGACACAGGACCATGGGACGTCCCAAAGCAGTCCCTGGGTGGGAAGCACTGCTGCCTGCAGAACACATCTACCCAGGCTCGTGTCTGCTGAGGACTGGGTATAAACCCTGCAGTGTTTGGTAAACGTGTGTAGGCTAGTCCAGGTGGCTGCCTTACACACTTGTTGTGCCGAAGCCTGGTGCCTAATGGCCCAGGAGGCCCCTACCGCACATGTAGAGTGTGCCGTAATACCTGCTGGAAGAGGAGAATTTTTGAGGTGGTAGGCCTCTTGTATGGTGGATTTGATCCACCTGGCAAGGGTAGCTTTGGAAGCTGGCAGACCCTTGCAGCCGCCTTCCAGAAGAAGGAAAAGAGAATCAGACTTCCGGAAGGGCGCAGTCCTAGACACATAGATACATAATGCCCTAACAAGGTCAAGCGTATGCAGAGCCTTCTCCACTCTATGAACCGGGACCGGACAGAGGGATGGCAGTGAAATTTCCTCATTGAGGTGGAAGTTGGACACAACCTTCGGAAGGAAGGATGGGACCGTACGGAGAACTACCTTGTCCTGATAAAAAGCCAGGAAGGGCCGTCTGCAGGAGAGTGCTGTCAGTTCAGACACCCTGCATAGCGAGGTGATTGCCACTAGTAAAACCACTTTCTGGGATAGAAGGCGGAGTGGGACTTCCCTAAGGGGCTCAAAGGGCGTTTCCGGTAATGCTGTCAGCACCAGGTTGAGGTCCCATGTTTCTAGTGGTCGTCTGTAGGGGGGAACCAATCGGGAAACCCCCTGAAGAAATGTCCTTACTTGCGGCTTGTTAGCAATGCACCTCTGAAAAAGAACTGAGAGAACCGACACCTGGCTCTTAAGGGAGGCCAGGGACAGTCTGGCCTGCAGACCCGATTGGAGAAACCCAAGTACCCTGGGGAGGGAATAAGGGAATGGGGTCTGGCCACGATATTCACACCAGGTAAAGAAGGCTTTCCAGGTACGGTAATAAATCTTAGCAGAGGTTGGCTTCCGTGCCCTGATCATGGTTCCAATGACGTCCGGTGAGAACCCTGACTGGGTTAGAACCCAGGTCTCAATGGCCACGCCGTCAAATTGAGGGCCCCTGAGTTCTGGTGGTAGAACGGGCCTTGAGACAGAAGATCCGGGCAGTCGGGGAGATGCCAGGGGACGTCTGCTGTGAGCTGTACGATGTCGGCGTACCATGTACGTCTGGGCCAGTCCAGTGCGATTAGGATGGTTGGATCTCCCTCTTGCTTGATCTTCCTCACCACTCTGGATATCAGGGGGAGAGGTGGAAAAATGTACAGGGACTGGAACTGGGTCCAGTCCTGAACCAAGGCGTCCGCTCCTAGCGACCGCGGGTCGTGAGTTCTGGCCATGAAGTTGGAGACCTTGGCATTGAAGTGGGATGCCATTAGGTCCACGTCCGGAGTCCCCCAGCGATGGCAGATCTGTCGCAAAACTTTGGGATGGGAGACCACTCTCCCGAGTCCATTCCTTGCCGGCTGAGGAAGTCTGTTTCCCAGTAGTCCACACCCGGAATGTGGACTGCAGAGAGAACTGAACCTGTGTCTTCCGCCCAGTGGAGAATGTGTGTCACTTCTCGCATCGCCTGGGCACTGCGGGTCCCCCCTTGGCGATTCACATATGCCACAGCCGTGGCATTGTCCGACTGTACTCTGATGTGAGAGGCTGCTAGTAAGTGATGGAAGGCTCTCAATGCCAGGAGGATGGCACGAATTTCCAAGATGTTGATGGGCATGGTCGCTTCCGCTGGGGACCACTTGCCCTGTGCTCTGTGGTGTAGGTGCACCGCACCCCAACCCGTCAGGCTCGCGTCGGTGGTCAGAACCTTCCATTGACCCGTGAGAAAGGATTTCCCCTTTGTTAGTGAGGTTGGCTTGAGCCACCAGTGCAGGGACCTCCTGGTTGACGACGTCAGCTGGAACTCCTTGTCGAGAGAAAAAGGGTTCCTGTCCCATGACTTGAAGATGGCTAGTTGAAGAGGCCTGAGGTGAAGCTGGGCAAATGGGACCGCTTCTATTGCCGCCACCATCCTGCCGAGGACTCTCATGGCAAACCGGAGAGATCGAGGGGGTTTGCTGAGGAGAGTGCGAACTCCTAGACGGAGAGGCAGTGCCTTGTCCGTGGGAAGGAGCACTAGACCCCTGAAGGTGTTGAATAGCATTCCCAGGAAAGTCAGAGACTGACTCGGGGCTGGTCATGACTTTTGTAGGTTGAGTAACCAACCCAGGCGACTCAGAATGCCGATTGTGATTGAGACGCTGAGCTCGCAGTCCTTGAAGGTGGGAGCATTGATAAGGAGATCGTTCAGGTATGGAACGACTATGCCTCTGGAGTGCAGGACGTCCATGGTGGCTAATATGACTTTGGTAAACACTCTGGGAGCCGTGGCGAGTCCGAAAGGGAGAGCCACGAACTGGTAGTGGTCCTTGTCGATTGCGAACCTGAGAAATCTCTGATGGGTGGGTGCAATTGGTATATGCAGGTATGCGTCTTGTATGTCTATGGAGGTGAGAAATTCTCCCTTTTCCATAGACGCAATGATGGACCGAAGGGACGCCATGTGAAAGGAACGTACCTGCACATATTTGTTGAGTTGTTTTAGGTCCAGTATGGGCCGTACGCCGCCTCCTTTCTTGGGGACTACGAATAAATTGGAGTAGAACCCTCGGAAGCACTCGGCCACGGGGACCGGTACTATGACTCCTGCTTGAAGAAGCGAGAAGACCGCTTGGCAGAAGGCACAAGCCTTGGCTGGCAGTTTTGGGGGAACAGTAAGAGTCTGTTTGGTGGGTTGGAAGTGAACTCTATCGTGTATCCCGAAGACACTAGTTCCCTGACCCACCTGTCTTCTGTAATAGGCAGCCAGACTTGATGAAAGAGCTAAAGTCGGCCGCCTACAGGTGGGGTGTCTTCCGGAGCCCGTGAGTCATGATGAGGAGGAAGTCTGAGATTTTCCTCCTTTGAACTTGACTGGCCTGCTTTTGACTGCCAGGTCTTGTCCGATTTTTGCTTCGACCTCGAGTTGTCCCTGTGTGGGGAGCGGTTGCTATTTTGTGCTGGCCGCGAGACGGACCAGCCTGAAGAGTTCCGAAAGGATCGGAATAGTTTGGTTACGCTTCTTGTAAGTGCGTTTTGGGTTTCAGTTGGGGGAGAGAGGTACTCTTACCCCCGGTGGTGTTGGATATCATTGTGTCAAACTGTTCACCAAAAAGTCGACCACTGAGGTACAGGAGGTGCGTGAGGGACTTCTTTGAGGCTGCGTCTGCTTTCCATTCCCACAGCCAGAGGATATGCCGAATCATGATGGCGTTTGAGGCTATCCCCGCTGTACCCCTTGCAGAATCCAGAGCTGCATGAAGCATGTAATCTGCTACAACTGCATTTGAACCGCTTGGTCCGACAGCTAAGGAGCAGATACTTGGAGGCCAACTTGTAAATTTTGGGCCCAAGCCAGGATGGGCTTGGCAGCCCAAACTGAAGCAAACCCGGGAGCCAGGGAGGCCCCTGCGGCCTTGAAAATTGAACGAGCCATGCGTTCTACCTGCCGGTCTGCTGTGTCCCTGAGGGTTGAGCTATCTGGCAGTGAAAGGAGTGACTGTGCTGCTAGCCTAGAGACTGGGGGATCCACTTCGGGTGGATCTGTCCATTCCTTGGTGGTCTCCAGTGGGAAGGGGTACCGCGCCTCCAGATATTTGCGATTGGTAAACTTCTTCTCAGGCTGTGAGAACTTAGGTGGCTTCAGAAGTCCTTCAAAGGAAATCTTGTGTTGTGGTGCCTCCGGGGGCGGATCAGAAATGTCCAGCACCCGATGGATGGACGAGATTACGTCCTCAACTAGCGCTGTATTGCTAGGGGGGATTGGGATCAGAGACCCTTCAGTTTCCTGGTCTCAGTCGGAATCACAGATGCCTTCCGAATCCTGTGTATCGCTAAGGCGTCTACTGCTGGGTGAACCAGGGTGGAGGCCTTCTCTGGTCGGGGATTGCTGCGGAGAACTGCATTGTCTGTCCCTGGTAGGGGACGGTCTAGATGACCTGGAACTATGGTGTCTCTCCCTAGAAGGGGATGACCGTGTAATATGGGATGACGCAGATGAACGTGACCTGTGGGTCCGCTTGCGTCCTGATCTAGACGTGGATGTGCCCGGGTCGTCATGTCCCTGAGTCGAGCCTTCCATTTGCTGGGTAGCGTTCATAGCCGAGGCATGACTCTGCAGAGCCTGAAGCAATGTGAAGGTTAGGTTATCTATAGACTGCATCATAGATTGCGACATCTGAGTGACCCATTCCGGCGTGGCATTAGACACCGAAGCATTGGCAGGGGCTTCTTGGGGCTCTGGCACAGTAGTCTGGATGCAGTCCTGGCAGTGAGGGTACGTGCTGCCACTTGGGAGAGTATTGCTGCAGGCTGTACAGAGTGCATAATAGCAGTCCTGCCTGGTTCTCTTGGACCTTGAGCCCGGCATAGTGCACTGGGGTGGCTATGCAGAGGGCCCTACAGGGGTGGCTATGCAGAGGAGCCTGGACTCACAGCCGAGGAAGAACTCCAGCTGCGACCTTATCCCACCGGTGTGCCCCTAGGTCCAGCGCCGAAGATCCACGGTCCTGTGCCCCCCGGAGACTGACTGGTTTTCCCTTATCCTGCAGCAGATAATGGCCGCTGGAGTAAAGTTAAGAAAGAAGGGGGGCGGAGAGCTGAAAAGGGCGGCAGAACTGTGTGAAATCACGCCCTTTCAGTCTCGATCCACCCCCTCTATGACACTAGTGTCATATTTGTCATCCGGGGGGCGTGCCGGGGAGAGAGGTGGCGGCTTCAGCTAGGCCGAAGCCGCGGCCTAAATTAGATGCCTGATGGCCTAAGGAACTGCAGGCCGGCGCGGAAGTCCGGGAGGGGGCCGGATCTGAACCGGGCCCCCCCCCGGATTTAAAGGCAGGATAGCGGTGGGGTATAAGCGGAAGGGGGGGCCCTGTGAAGAGTCCCCCTGAGGCACCGTAGAGCTGGTGCTGCCACAGAAACAGGGCGCAGGGAGGCCTGTGCCTCAGTTGTGTTCTGCCTGCGCTTCCCCTGGTCCTGACAGGAGCCCGCAGCAGGGCTGTGGTCCCTGGATTCAGCCGTAGTGTGCTGGCTGCTGGGAGCTGCAGCCTGTACAGGCCCTACCTGAGGCGTTTCAACCCAATACCCCCAGGGGGGATTAGGGAGGTGCCGTTGTCACCGTCAGGGGGCTATATCCTCGCCTCGACCTCAACCCAGAAACCAAAAGGAATTTGGGAAGAAGGGGGGTCTCAACTTCGAACTGGCACCCGAGGGGCTGGGGAAGGAGCGACATGGGGAATAGCCATCTCAACTTCAACCGTGCACCCCATAATAAGGGGCAGAGGAAGGAGCAATGCCAGGAGTCTCGCAGTAGACCCACTTTTCTTCATCTGTAATCCCGTCGGTGAAAAAAGACAGATTTTGGTAAGACCTTACCTGTAAAATCCTTTTCAGCGAAGGAAGGAAGGGAGACACAGATCCATTACTAGTGGGTAGGAAGAGCCCCACAGGATAGTTCACCTCAGATTAGAAAAAGGGACGACCGGCCCCTCCAGCTTAGGCTCCTCCTACTCCCATGTCCTTCAGTCCGTACACAAGCTAAGGAAGAGCAGACAACACCAGCGGAACAACACAACCCCTTCCAAAAATTCAGAAATGCGAGAGAACAGGTTATGCAGCACAGTCCCAGGCACTACTCAATGGACCTGACAACTGCGATGAGCTGGCAATGCTGGAACAGAGCCCTAGCACGCCAACCCCAGCCCAGATGACCGCCATCAGAGAGGAGTCGCGCCGCATCTGGAAAACAATAAAACACTTCTGCCATGGGAGGGTGCTGTGTCTCCCTTCCTTCCTTCGCTGAAAAGGATTTTACAGGTAAGGTCTTACCAAAATCCGTCTTTCAGCAGCAGAAGGGAAGGAAGGGAGACACAGATCCATTACTAGTGGGACATCCCAAAGCAGTCCAGAACGCAAGGGTGGGAAACAGTGGCAGAATCGCCAACACCCCAACAATTTAGGCAAGCGCAAAACAAGCGCCAAAAACGAGATATCCTAAACCACCGCCGCCTGCAGGACCCTGCGTCCCAAGGCCGCATCGGCGGAAGCAGTCACGTCCACTTTATAAAATTTAGTAAAAGTGTGAACGGAGCACCAGGTAGCCGCCCGGCAGAGCTGCGCTACTGAGGCCCCCTGACGAAAAGCCCACGACGAACCAACAGCTCTCGTGGAATGAGCTTGAACCTTAACCGGACAAGGCTCGCCCTTGAGCCGGTATGCCTCCAGGATAGCCGAACGTATCCACCGAGCTATAGTGTCCTTGGAAGCCCGGTGACCACGCCGACGACCAGCAGGAATCACAAAAAGAGAGTCCGACTTCCGAAACCCTTGCGTAATAGTAAGATAGAACTTCAAAGCCCGCACCAAATCCAACGAGTGCAAGGCCCGCTCCTTTGGACTCTTCGGTTTCGGACAGAGGGAGGGCAACACGATGTCCTGATTGACGTGGAAACGCGACACCACTTTAGGCAGAAAATCGCAACGGGTACGAAGCACCACGCGATCCGAGTGGAACTCCAGAAAATGGGGCGAGCAAGACAGTGCCGCCAACTCAGAAACCCTTCTCAAGGAGGTGACCGCCACCAGGAAGGCCACCTTCCAAGAAAGCAAGTAAAGCGTAGCTGAATCCATAGGCTCAAACGGCCCATGCTGAAGAGCCTCCAAGACTAGATTGAGCCGCCAAGGAGACACAAACGCCCTCCGAGGCGGAAACTGACGTGCAACCCCGCGAAAAAACGAACGCACATCCCTGCGCGAGGCAATAGCCCTCCGAAAAAGCACGGATAGTGCAGATACCTGACCCCGCAAGGAACCAACCGCCAGACCCTTGGCCAAACCACATTGCAGAAAAGCCAAGAAGTTGGGAATGGAAAAAACCCTCGGGTTCCTTGATGATCCAGAACACCATGAATAGAAGGCCTCCCAAGTTCTGTGATAAATCCCAGTCATAGCTGGACCTCTGGCTGCCCGCAAGGTGGCAATGACCTCGGCCGAAAACCCACGACGGGTCAAGATCTCGGTCTCAAGTGCCACGCCGTCAAAGGAAGTGACTTCAGGTCCGGATGGCGAATGGGCCCTTGGGTTAACAGGCTGGGCGAAGAGGCAGTGGAAACGGAGGCGCCGCTAGAAGAGACACCAGCGTTGAAAACCATGCCCTCCGCGGCCAATCCGGCGCCACCAAAATCGCCGAAATTCGTTCGAGTTTGATCCGCCGGATCACCAGAGGAAATAAGGATACCGGCGGAAACACGTAGATCAGCTCGAACTAGTCCCACGGGGCCACTAGAGCATCTACCGCCACAGCCTCTGGGTCCCTGTACCTGGACATGAACGTCGGAATCCTGGCGTTTAGCCTGGATGCCATCAAGTCCACTTGGGGAGTCCCCCAATGGGAGCACAGCAGTGCAAAAACTTCCGGATGAAGACTCCATTCTCCGGGATCCACCTGCTCGCGACTGAGGAAGTCTGCCGTGATATTCAGCACTCCTGGGATGTGAATCGCGGAGATGGCTGGAACCCTGGACTCGGCCCATACCAGGATCCGAGAGACCTCCATCATGAGTCTGGAACTCCTCGTCCCGCCCTGATGGTTGATATACGCGACAGCTGTCGCATTGTCCGTCTGAATCCGGACCGGCAGACCGCTCAAAGGGACCGTCCAATGTTGGAGGCAGAGAAATATCGCTCTCAACTCCAGGATGTTGATCGGCAGAGACGACTCCTCTGACGACCAGACCCCCTGAACCCAGAGATCGTTCCAACCCCCCCCCCAGCCAGTCAGGCTGGCATCGGTGGTAATGACCGACCACCGTGGGAGGAGGAAGGATTTCCCCAGGGATAAAGCCTCCGGACGTAACCACCATCCAAGAGACTCTCGCACCCTGAGGCAGATACCGACACAGCGATCGAGCGAAGCCGGCGATCGATCCCAACGGGTCAGAATAAGATCTTGGAGACCCCGGGAATGAAATTGTGCAAACGGTACCGCTTCCATTGCCGCCTCCATCAGACCCAGAAGGCGCATACACTTCCGAAGGGACATCGCCATCGCCGACCTCATAGCCTGGACATGGTGACGAAGGTTCGCTTGTTTGTCCGAAGGCAGGGACACCACTGCCCGTACCGTGTCGAAATGCATCCCCAAGAACAGGATTGACTGTGACGGCTCCAATGACGACTTCTTCCAATTGACCAGCCACCCGAAGTCCTCCAGGTGCTGAAGGGAGAGATCGCGAGCTGTCACCGCCTCCTCCGCTGTGGGCGACACAATTAACAGGTCGTCCAGGTAGGGGAGAATCATAACTCCTTGCCTTCGAAGGAGCGCCATGAGCGGCGCCAGAATCTTTGTAAAAACCCTGGGCGCCGAGGCCAACCCGAATAGAAGGGCCACAAACTGGTACAGGGCCTGACCTATGGCGAAACGCAGGAAGCGCTGGTGAGCACTGCCGATAGGGACATGCAAATAGGCGTCGCGGATGTCGATCGACACCAAGAAATCGTACTGCGACAGGGCCGCCACGACAGAGCGAAGAGACTCCATACGGAATTTCCGGGTCCGGACATGAAAATTCAATTCTTTGAGGTCCAGAATGGGGCGAAACTTGTCCTCCTTTTTGGGGACTACAAAAAGGTTGGAGTAAAACCCCCTTCCCCGGTCTTCCGGCGGAACCGGAACCACCACACCCTGCTGCAGAAGAGAGTCGACCTCCCGCAGCAGTGCGGCAGCCAGCTTGGGCTCGGACAGGATGCGTGACTGACAAAACCTGTCCGGGGGTCGAGAATGAAACTCTATGAAATAGCCTGCCGACATAACCCGCGTCACCCAGGCGTCCAATACGTGGGACGCCCAAATCGACCCGAATTGTAGCAGACGACCTCCCACCTGACAGCCCTCGAGAGGGTTCCTGGCGTCAGTCCGCCTTAGCGGGCTTTTTGTCAACCTCCCTTTTGCCCTGACGGAAATGTTTCCAGGGTGTACGGGATTTCTGGGTGGTCTTCTTTCCGGAAGACGAGGGACGACCCGATCTCCAAGAGGGCTGACCGAACCGCCCCCTGGGCCGAAAGGACCGACGACCACTACCGGCACTTGACTTGCCAGAAGCTGCTGCTTTCCGCTGCGGCAAAGCCGTATCCTTGGCCTTGGCAATCAGCTCCGTGAGGTCCGAACCAAAAAGCTGACCGCCCTTGTACGCCAGACTCAGCAAACCTTGTTTGGATACTGCGTCCCCAGTCCACTGTTTAAGCCACAGTGCTCTCTTAACTGTGACGGCCGAGGATTGAGCCCTGGACAGAACCGAAGTAGTATCCAGCACTGCGTCCCTGCCATATCGGGCCGCCTCTTCCAACAGCTGGAAGAGCCTTTCCACCTCAGACAGCGGAGTCCCATCTTGCCACACTGTCCGCAGCTGATCCAACCACCGCAGAGAAGCCTCACCAGCCCACATGGCCCCCAAGGCGGCACGGAATCCATGACCCGCGGCCTCATAGATGGACTTCGCCGCTAACTCCGTCCTTCTGTCCAGCGGATCCTGTAGACTCGCCTTCCCTTTAACAGGAAGCAAAGAGGATTTGCTCAGCTGAGGCAATGGCACGTCCACTTCAGGAGAGGGGACCCAATTAGCGATAGTCTCCATGGTGCAGGGATACAGGGCATCAAAAAACCGCATCCCCTGGAAGTGTTTATCCGGACACAGGCCTTCTTTCTCCAAAGCCTCGTTAAGTTAATCGTGCGCCGGCAGCGTCGAACGAGCCCGACGCGACTCCTGATATAGCCGGGCCGACTTGCCAGGGCGCCTCGTCACCTCTTCAGACAGCTGTAACGCTTCTCGCATAGCCCCAATAAAAGCGTCCACGTGGCCCGAAAGCGAAGCAGAGCGACCCTGCCGATCCTCTTCATCAGAATCGGAGATCTCACCAGCAGAGTCTGTCGGTGATTCCGAAGCCTCTGACGCACTGCGAGGAGGAGACAGCGCCACCACAGGCCTGTGGCGCTTCTTGCCTCATGACGTCGGTTGGGACTTAGCTGATACCCAATGACCCAGAAGGTCAGACAGACTGTCAATGGAGCGTGTGAGCGCCTCCACTTTAACATCACTGAGACCCCCGACCGGTGTCGAACCTGACGCCGTCGAAGACCCCGGCGTATCAGATGCGCGTGACCGATCCTGAAGCGGACCGGTCCACGCCCCCTGGTCCCTGAACAGACATGCCCCCCACACAGTTCCCTACAATGGGTACAGTAACAGAGGATATGTGATTCCGCTACCACAGCCTGTTCCTACGCAAAAAATCACCAAGCACTGAAGGGTTAAAGCTCCTCCTTAGAGGGAGAAGAGCTACCCCAGCTGCCTGCAGAGCAAAAGTTAACCTAACAGACTAGGGTGATGCACCCAGAAGCATGCACATCCAGAAAGGGTTAACAGCCCTGATGAGACCAGACCCCGTTCAGAAGGGGTTAATGCTGCTTACCACGCAATACACCTATGCCTTAAAAGGACAGAGGAGTGCGAGTCCCAGAGCCTCCTCAGCAGAGAGGTAGCAGCGCCGGATATAGCACACCCTGTCTGCCTTAACAGGCCAGCAGTAAGGTGCTCTGCGCTGCTAAAGTGAGAAAAAAGAATCTTCTGCCTTAAAAGGCAGAAGTGACTCACCAGCTGGCTGCGGTGACTGCTCTTCCAGGTTCTGGTGGTGTAGAGAGCGGGGAGCAGGAGGCGCTGCACGTGGTAATGGACGCCGGCAGAAGGACCCGGAAGAAGAAGGGGCTGGGTCAGCTCCAGCGCGCGCTTTCCGGGCGCTTCCTGCCTGAGGCTAAGATGACAGGCAGCAGAGAGGCGCGAAGCCACGCCCCCCACCACCGCATACTAACGGAGCCCGCGGCTCCTCCGTCCCTGCTCCCCTGCCAACACAAACGTCATATGCAGTGGGATATCCTTCCTGCAGTCACCACTTGTACAGTAAGAGTGGCTGCAGCCGCTGAAGCACTCAGACCCTGAGAGCACTTACCCAGCTGAGCGCCACAGGGACCCCCAGGGATGTGTGGCGCCGTGGCCAATGCCTCCACCCCACGGCGGAGCGCACAGGGACCCCACAGAAGCGGTGTGCGTCTCCGCCAGGGAGCGCCCTGTATCCCCCGGGGCCGGCAGGCTTCTGCGGGGACCTCCTTAGGGGGTACGCAGATCTGCCAGGGGAGGGTCAGGGGTCTCAGCAGCGCCGAGACCCCCTGAGACCTCTAGACCACGGGGGGTCCAGGTCTCCGGAAATGATAAAAAAAAAAAATTCTGAGGAGCTGCAAAGGCAGCGACTATCCTCTGCGACCTCAAATTTTAGACTGAAGGACATGGGAGTAGGAGGAGCCTAAGCTGGAGGGGCCGGTCGTCCCTTTTTCTAATCTGAGGTGAACTATCCTGTGGGGCTCCGCCTACCCACTAGTAATGGATCTGTGTCTCCCTTCCTTCCCTTCTGCTGCTGAAAGAGATTAGTTACTTACCAGTAACGGGATTTCTCGGAGACCATGACCGCACCATGAGAGAGGGAATCCGCCCACCAAGGACAGGAAACCTACAGGCTTAAAAGGGGGCGGCCCTCCCTCTCGCCTCAGTTTGGATTACAGAGCATTGAGAGGACCGCCCGGTTAGTAGACATAGCAACATAATCATGAAACAAACAGCATATACATTTTCTTACAACACCAATGTGTGAAAATAAAGAATGAAAACAGATACGTGCTCCCAAAAAGGGGTGAAGGGAGGGAATATAAGGGTGCTGTCATGGTCTCCGAGAAATCCCGTTACCGGTAAGTAACTAATCTCTTTATCGGTCGACCATGACAGCACCACGAGAGAATTGCAGAGATGAACATTCTAGGGAGGGACCACCGCTTGGAGCACCCTTCTCCCAAATGTGAGGTCAGACGAAGCACTCAGATCTAGTCTATAGTGCTTATAGAAGGTAGATGGAGAAGACCAGGTAGCGGCCTTACATATGTCCTCCATCGAGACGCCAGACCTCTCTGCCCATGAGGTTGCCACCGCCCGGGTAGAGTGAGCTTTCAGGCCACGCGGTGCTTCCTCTCCGCTGGATACATAGGCTAGCGTAATGGCCTCCCTAATCCATCTAGCTATGGTGGATCTAGAGACCTTAAGCCCCTTCCTAACCCCCTGATAGGAGATAAATAAGGAACTCTCTCTCCTAAAGGGCTGAGTGACAGCAAGGTACCTAACCACACACCTTCTCACATCTAAAGCATGGAAATCTGCTTCTATCTGATTACTAGGGTTCGGACAAAAAGAGGGTAATATTACTTCCTGAAGTCTATGAAACCGGGAAGCTACCTTAGGCAAGTATGCTGGATCTGCTCTAAGAATTATTCTGTCGTCCAGAACCTGGGTGAAGGGAGGGCCAGAGGACAGAGCCTGAATATCACCAATCCTCCTAGCAGATGTTAGGGCTACAAGAAGCGCTGTTTTGAGGGTAATAGATCTCAGGGATACAGAATCTATTGGTTCAAAGGGTGCCCCAGCTAACGCTTTCAGAACCAGGTTTAGGTCCCATGGAACGACATTAGTTTTGGTAACCGGCCTGGACCTACCTACTGCGAGGACACAGTTATAGAGGGCACCTAGTGCCGACACTTGGACCTTCAACGTGCTCGTTGCTAACCCCAGCTCGAAGCCCCTTTGTAGGAACTCTAAAATCTTCACAATTGGTGCTCCTTTATCCACTGAAGATTTAGAAAAAGATAAAAACTTGTTCCAAACTTTTGCATAAATTTTGGTAGTGACAGGCTTTCTACTACGTAATAAAGTAGATACCAGACTCTGGGAAAAACCTTTTAGTTCTAGCAGGGACCTCTCAAATTCCACGCCGTCAAGTGGAGGCCCGGAGCTCGCGGATGGAGCACTGGACCCTGGCTGAGGAGATCCGGAACTTCGGGCAGGACCCAAGGGTCCGAGATGGACATGTTCCTCAGGCATGAGAACCAGGGTCTTTTGGGCCAAAAGGGGGCGATCAAGACGACCCTTGCCTTATCCTCTCTGATCTTTCTTAGCACCATAGGCAGAAGGTTTAACGGTGGGAAGGCATAGGCCAGACTGAAGTTCCAAGGGATTTGGAGAGCGTCTACTGTCAGGGGCCTTTCTCTCGGATCTAGGGAGCAAAAAACCTTTGTCTTCCGGTTTTGCTTTGTGGCGAAGAGATCCACCACCGGAAGACCCCATTTCCGGACTAATAGGGAAAAAATGTCCTGTTTTAGTTCCCATTCGCCTTGCCTTAAAAAATGACGGCTTAAGAAGTCTGCCTTTGAATTTTCTTTCCCTTTGATGTGGAGGGCTGTTAAAGAGAGGAGATGGTGCTCCGAGATCTGAAAGAGATGATCCGCCACTCTCATTAGCGATCCAGCACGAGTATCCCCCTGATGGTTAATATAAGCTACTGTTATATTATCGGACAGGATCCTAATGTTCTTATTGTGAAGGAATGGTAAGAAATGATTAGTAGTTCCCTAGTATTAGAGGAAAGAGCTCTCTCAGCGTCCGACCAGAACCCCTGGGCAATCATATCCCCCAAGTGAGCTCCCCATCCATGTAGACTTGCGTCAGTTGTAATTATTTCAGATATTCTGACCACCCAGGGAACTCCTCGAGACAAGTTTTCTAAATTCACCCACCACTGTAGAGAGTCAATAGACCGGGGAGATAGGAACATCCGTCTCTCCAAGTGCCCATGTAACGAGACCTCATTCTGTAGGACGTCCCACTGTAAAACTCTGGTATTGTGCCCACATTACCCCCGGCAGACAAGATATCAGGGTACCAAGTAAGGACATTGCAGCCCTAAGGGACATGACCGGGTTCGCAAGAGCTCCTTCCACCAGCCTTTTGACCTTCTGTTTTTTGGCTTCTGGAAGGAAACACATCTGGAGGTCTGAGTCTAGCATGATACCTAGGAACTGCTGTACTCTCGAAGGGACTACCCTGGATTTCTCCAGATTTAGGATCCAGCCCAGGCCTTCCAGAATAGAGGAGACCAATTTAAGATGGGAGACACATTGAGAGGCTGAGTCTCCAATGATCAAAAAATCATCTAGGTAAGGGATAATTAACACATTATGTTCCCGTACATGAGCCATCACCTCCGCTATCACCTTCGTAAATACTCTAGGGGCTATAGCGAGACCGAATGGCAAGGCCGCAAATTGGAAATGTCTGATTTCATCCCCTATGACCAAGGCCACTCTAAGGTATTTTTGGAAGCTTCTGTATATAGGTATATGGTAATATGCATCCTTTAGATCCAATACTACCTTGTGACAGCCTGAGAACAATAGTTTTATAGTAGACTTAATGGACTCCATTTTAAAGGTGGGAATTAACAAAAATTTATTCAGGGCCTTAAGGTTAACAATACACCTAAAGGATCCGTCAGGTTTAGTGACCAAAAACAACGGTGAGTAGAACCCTAGTCCCTTCTCTGCTATCGGGACCTCCACTAAGACGGCCTTATGGACCAGATTCAGGACCTCCACTTGTAGGGCCATCTGCTCCCGTGTTGAGGACCAGTTTGGGGTCAGGACGAACCTCCCACGAGGGACTCGCTGAAAGTCGAGTCTCAGACCAAGGATCCAATTATTAGAAGAGATATTTGTCCAGGCAGGTAAGAAGCCCAATAACCTCCCCCCTACCTGGGCCGCGAGTCATTGGCTCGGTTTTCGGGGGCCTTGGCTAGCAGAAGAGGATCCGAACAGGAGCCCTTTACCTTTCGGTCTACGGTCTTCCCATTTATCCTGACCCTTCTGGCGCTTATTACGTAGAAACCTTCTTTTCTGAAAAGGACGTTTGTACGTGGGGGCAGATAGGTTAGGAAAGCCCCTTTTTGTGTTACTTGCTCTATCCAGTAGCTCATCCAGAACCGACCCAAAGAGATGTCCCCCTTCACAAGGGATAGCGCAGAGTCTGGTCCTCGCATGAATGTCCCCCGGCCAACATTTTAGCCACAAGGCTCTCCGGGCCGAGTTAGACATTGCGGCCAACCTTGCTGCTAATCTGACAGAATCTGCTGATGCGTCAGCCAGAAAGGCTGCCGCCCCCTGAAGAAGAGACATGTCCGCCAAGATTTCCTTCCTGGGGGTATTGTTTTTAAGATGGGCTTCAAGCTGGTCCAGCCAGATCATTAGGGACCTGGCGGTACAAGTAGCTGCCACCGCGGGTTTTAGGGCTCCCGCCGAAGTCTCCCAGGTCCCTCTAAGGAAAGAATCAGCATTTCTATCCAGGGGATCTTTAAGAGCTCCCATATCATCAAACGGAAGGGAGGAACTCTTAGAGGCTTTGGAAATGGCCACATCAATCTTGGGGGCTTTTTCCCAGGAGGAAGAGGCCGATTCCTCAAAGGGGTACTTCCTTTTGAAGAATGGAGGTAGAGCGCCCTTCCTTTCTGTTTTTTTCCATTCGCTAAGGATTAAGCCCTGGATTTTTTCGTTCAACGGAAAACTCCTTCTCTTCCTTTGACCCTGCCCCCCGAACATAACGTCCTGGACTGACTTCTCCTGCCTGGCCTCTGTGATGCCCATGGTGGACCGAACCATTTTAATCAATCTGTCCACTTCACCAAGTGGGAAGCAATTTTGTCCCACACCACTATCAGAGGAGGAAGCAGAGGAAAAGTCTGCACTATCTGAATCCGACTCATAGGGAGAGGATAGGGGGTCATCCAAGACTAAGGGGATCTCACAGTCAGAGTTCATTTTCTCTTTAACTCTCTTGGAGAGGACCTTGTGAATCTCTGTCTTAACTAAGGTTTTTAAACCAGAAGTTAGAGCAGGACCCTCTTCTGCCAGTGTCTGGTTTATGCACAACTGACATAGCTTTTTAGGGTATCCGTCAGGAAGAAGAGACTTGCATAGCGCACACTGTATATGCTTGGCGGTACATTTCTTCCCCCGATAGTAATATGGTATCCCTTCTCTCCTTCCATATTTTAAGTGAACTTACTCGAAGACCACTTACCCAGGCGGCTCAGGAAGAAAAAAACAGCTGGTACCGGATTGGAGGAAGGACCCTTCTCAGCCGGGGGACCTTCCCTAAAGGCTGCAGATTCGTCCGTTCTACCAGAGGTATGGTGACCAGACCTAGACCCCGAGCTCCGTTTTCCTGAGGACCGGCTACCAGAACCACGTGCGCGATGCGTTTTTTGGGGCTCCCCAGACAGCCGCTGAGATGGTGAAGATGGCGGCTGCTCAACCTGCTGCAACTGGACACCTTCAGACTCCATAATGAAAGAATGAAGCTTTGGGAAGCACTGAGCCATGTTACCTGATAGGTTAAATAGGTACTGGCTCCTCCCCTCTAGCAGCGCATCAGCACACTTTTTCCATTTTTTTTTTTTTTAATTTCGCGCTCTTTTGTACATGATCGCCGAGTCGCGGTGACGTCATCGGGCCGCGACTTACCAAAACCCGGAAGTACGCGCCGCACGAGCTTTGCGCGAGGACGCATGCCGTCAGCGCTTCCACAGGTAAGCCGCGCTTTCGCGATGTACCGCGCTGCGTTCACCCAGGGCAGGGAGAGGGGACACAATCACCTTGGCCCTTGCCCCCCTCCCCATACTTACGGAGGGTGATGGTGGGCTGTCGCCTCCACTTGGAATGCAGACCCCACCGCACTTTTGGGGCTCAGCCAGGGCCTACACTCCCACGGGAGGCGCACCTGGCTGAGGCAGAAAAGGGGATGCCACCCCAGACAGGGGCACAGCCCCACTGCAAACAAAAAAAAAGAACCCCCAGTGCCTCAGGATGCTGTGCCTCTCCCATATAGGGGCGCACGAGCATCGGCCAACGCTGGAGCTGCCGTCCCCAGACAGGGGCGCAGGATCGCAGCCGTCGCCATCCACGTTTTTCGCCTGCGACCGGCTTCCTCCATCAAGGACAGGAAACCAAACTGAGGCGAGAGGGAGGGCCGCCCCCTTTTAAGCCTGTAGGTTTCCTGTCCTTGGTGGGCGGATTCCCTCTCTCGTGGTGCTGTCATGGTCGACCGATAAAAACGGAGTAAAAGTTTTAGGTGTGCCTCCTATGCGACACTAAGCAAAAACTGGAGAAGGCTGATGCCGTCCAGGGGTGTATACTGCAGAGGAGGAGCCACGGTTAATCTTTTTCAGATTATGCATAGTGTCGCCTCCTAGTGGACAGCAGCATAACACCCATGGTCCTGTGTCCCCCAATGAGGCAACAGAGTAAATAAAAATACAAAAAACAAAGTTAAAATATTTAATAAAAAAAAAAAGACGCTAAATGAATATTTAACAGTTCTTGTAATATTTTGCTCAACTATTTAGTATCATTGAGCAAACTATTGCTCTACCGAAGTGCAAAAAAAAAAAAAAAGCCTCATCTAAATTTGATCAAGTTACAAAATCCTCCAGCCAAAACAAAGAGGAGAAAAATTACTTAAAAAAATGCTTATTGATGAATCAAGGGACTGTATTTACTGAACATTTTATTAAGCAGTGTAAACTTTACAGTAACATCTGGCTGCAAAATGAAAAAATGTTAAAAAAAAGACGCCATGTAGAGCTGGAAACAAATGGATTAATACTACGCTGCCATTAGAAGGATGATGAGGAGACAGGAATCCATCGTATGCAATTTATCAGTCAATGAGTTTCAAACTTCTGCGCTGGTGCTTGATCAAACATGGCACGTTCTAGATGGCAGCACGCACCAGCTTCTGTAATGCCAGGCTGAGAAATCGTTGGATCGTCGCACATGATCTTATCAAAACTCCTGCAATGACAACTGGATCCTCGACGAGGATAAAAGGTGCAATGGTGCAACGACAGCAAAGAATATATGATTTCTAAACATAGAAAATAAAAAGAATTCCATGGCTCAACCTTTTTATTCCAGGACTTCGGGGTGAGGAATGATACAGTTTATAAAATACAGATAGAAAATATGTAAGTCTAAAATGATACAGAACGCACGAAGCTTCGGCAATACATCCATATGCAGCGACACACGAGCACACTCTCGGGAGCTGGTATAACTAGCAGGACACTAGGCAAAAAAAAATAAAAATACAGCACCAGCGAAAAACTGCACTCCATAACCACAAAAGAAAAAAAAAAAAGAAGAGACTGAAATAGTAAAAAAAAAAATTAAAAAAAAATTAATGAATTGATACGACTGCCCTCCAAATGCACGGACGGCTTATCGGAGGGAGTGTCAAAGTGTCCCATGCCCCAATTTAATGTTTGTGGTGCCAGCCTTTAAAAATTGGGGTTAATATGAGGGTCCATCCACCTCTCTGCAGCTACATTCAGATGGTTGCTGGTGCTGCCTGACTTTACACAGGGGCATAATACAATTTAAAGGGGTTCTCCCCATGTACAGGATATTGATGGACTATTGTTAGGATCTGATTGGTGGCACCATCAGATATTTTAAAAAAGGGCAGCGTTGTCCTATTTGCTTCAATGGAGCAAAAGCTGTAAATACTCAGCACAGCGCTTGCAGATTGCCACAGCCCCTTTAAACTGCTGACCAGCGGATCACCACCGACCGATCCATCAATTTTCTAAAGTTATGAAAGGGTGAAAAAAAAAAAAAGTTAGGGGTGGATGGGGGTCCGACCGCTGAACAAAACTAGATGTTCCTTATGGTAAAATTACCATTTTCATCAATTTTAGACTAATGTGTATGGACACGTTTAGTGTAACCCCAACAGTGTATTGAAAAAACAGAAGCCAGACAATATCCTTTAAAGGGCTTCCACATTTAGCAACTTCCATCTGCTCCTAAACGAAATAAAGGTATATTCCCATCTTCAAGATCCTATCCCCAATATGTAGTAGATGTAACAATAATATTAGCAAATATCTCCAATTAGAAATGTAATATAGTTCTTCTCATTACCTATGTCTCCTACCCATGTGCAGGGCATTGCAGTAGTTTAGGTATCCATGGTTACAACTACTCATACAGTGACAGTTGTTAATGGTCGTAACTATGGATACCTAAGCTACTGCAATGCCCAGCACATGGGGTAAGTGACAGAGAATCAGAAGAACTATACAAAATTTCTAATTGGAGGTATTTGCTAATATGATTATTGTTACAGCTACTACATATTAGGATAGGATCTTGGAGATGGAAATATCCCTTTAACTCTTCGCTATGGCCAATGGTAATATCAGGGCGATGTGAAGGCAGCGGCAGCCGATGTGTACTAGCCCTTTAATAAAACGACCAATGAGGATTCCTGAATGAGACGTAGGACTACAAGAATCAGGTAGGAGTGGTTGTTAGGCGAATGACAGTTTCACTGGGCTGGTTGTGTGTGGCGTCCAAATTTCTGGGATGTGAGTCTTGACATTATCTATGTACCTCTTTGATTACGTATTAACAGTTATATAATATCTTATATATTTATATATACCTATATACACCGGCAGGTTTAAAAAAATACAAAAAAAAAAAATAGAACAAAAAAAACCCGCCTTAAAATAAAAAAATAAAACTGGCAATTATAAGCCATAAATGAGAAATTAAATAAACATTTAAAAAATGAAGCCATAAGTTGCAAGACAGGTTTAAGAATTTTTTTTTTTTCCGGGAGGTAATGAGATAACCTGCAGCAAGTGGGTAACAAAGTCGTTACGAGATGGACAATATGGGTGGACAGTGATTTTTACAGTGCTGGGCTAGTACTTCTTGCTAAAAATAATAAAAAAAAAAACTATGGTTATGTGCACCCCCTTTCCCAAAAGATAGGGTGACGGTTTAAAAGCACCGGAATTGTTTGAGAGGGTAGGGGTCAGACATACAGCTTTGTGCAGACTTGGAATGACTATACGAGGTAAAAGATCAGTGCGGAATCACTGAATATGATGTGAAAGGCATGGAATGCTTCAATGAATACGGACAGGCGTATGAGAACAGAGGAAGGAAAAAAAAATGGGGAGGGGGAGGGGTGTCCGTCTAAGCAGCATCTGAGAATAGAAAGCTGCAACATACAGCAATACTCATTACTAGGACAGACTTTGGGGGTTCGTAGAGGGGGGGGCCAAACACGTTCCTTACTTCAAAACACGAGTTCACTGGCACAGACAGGAAAAAAAACATGGTCTTGCATATATGCGACAGTGACTTTCTTCCTGTGCGGAATTTGGCAAAGTTGTTCCAAAGCTTCTCTCTATAGAAACCCCGTCAGGTCACCTACCTTCTGTAACGGAAGTGCTGAAATCACAAATCCCTAAACATCCGAGGGGGAAAAAAAAAAAGCACAAATGGCTGCCGCTTTACAGCTTAGTGGTGTCTGCATCCTTTCCGAAAAGCAGCAAGTGATATGCCTGGGAGGGGGGGAGTCAGCATGCAGACTTCTGATCCTGTATCCTCTAAGTCTGCATTTCGGGGGGGGCTTCTTCATGCATCCCTTTCAGTCTAGTAAATTTATAGTCACGGCAAGAACGACAAAATCTAGTAGAACAACCACACATCTTATGACGATAAGAATATTAATAGTTAGCCTTGTCTTTTTTTTTTTTATACAAGTTGTAAAGTCTTTTTTTTTTTTTTGGACTTTACTGGACGTAGACTGCACACGCACATACACACAAAAATAAAGACAAATCTGCAGAGATGTGCCACCGGGGGGCGCCGTCTCTGCTGTCACATGCACACAGACACGCGTTTTTGTTTGATGCATGGTAAACCCCTCCGTGTAGTGTTTGCCAGTTTTACTGTCTTTAGCAATCACATCCTTTTTGTTGGCTTAAAACTGCTTGGATAGGAGCTCACATAGGTGCTTGGAAACGCTTTCTTTGCTGGTTCGCAATGTCAGTCGGTACATCTGAAAAAGAGGAGAGGGGACAGACATTTAGATGCAGACATCCGTGCAAATCGGTCCGTGGTGGACTTTCCCACCTGAGTTTCATGGCCTCATAGGTCGGTCACGCTTTGATCGGGAGATCCACATCCAGTCTGTGCACAGACTGTCAATCACTGACAGCGGCATTTAACACGCGCCGACAGGAAGGGCGTCACAAATCCCACCCATCAGTGCCCGTGTCACATGATCGGTGCCTGTGTCATGAGACACAGGCACCAATGGTTTGTCATGACAGTTGGGGGTCGTCTGAAGTCCCCCTCGCTTGTCATTGTAAATCTCATGTGAGCTGGCGTTCATAGATCATAATTTTTGCTATACCTAGTGTCATAGAAATAATTTAAATTTCTCTCTCCCCCTGAAACCTCTCATTCCCCCTTCTCTATACTAATTGTCACCAGACCAAGAGCTGTCTCTATGCAAATTAGCACACACAAAGGAGACATGGCTAGTAGGCAAATGCTAGTACAAAGGGAGCTACTAACCCAATTAACATACGAGTGTATTTTCTAATGGCACCGACCTGTGATAAATATAACACCTAGGTGAGAAGGATGTAGTCCTGGCTTCAAAAGAATTCTCTCACTCCCAGGGCACCCCCATTTGCTCCACAGAAATCTGCAGTCTCGCCGGCGCCGACACGAAATATGGACTATCGGAAGTTCTATACTTCTGATAATAACAGACACATTTGTAGCGGCAGGGTCAGCTAAGGAACAATTTGCATAGTTTTCCATAGCTGTGAGACCCTCCGGTGAGCTGTGGCGAAAAAAAGAGGGATTTTTGGTACTCACCGTAAAATCTCTTTCTTGGAGCCTTCATTGGGGGACACAGGACCATGGTGTATGCTGCTGTCGCTAGGAGGTTGACACTAGGCAAAAAAAGGAAAATAGCTCCTCCTCCGCAGTATGCACCCGCCTACAGACACCAAGCTCACCAGTTAGTGGCTAGAGCAGTAGGAGAAGCATAAAAATAACCACTATGCAATGCCCGATGGGGCACAACCATGAAAACTAAATGAGATGCCCAACAGGGCCAACTGGACATATGACCAAAAACAGGGAGGGTGCTGTGTCCCCCAATGAAAGCTCCAAGAAAGATTTTACGGTGAGTACCAAAAATCCCTCTTTCTCTATCGCTTCATTGGGGGACACAGGACCATGGGACATCCCAAAGCAGTCCCTTGGGTGGGAGAACAGAAGATAGTCACAGACTAGGTCAGACTGCGGCAACTGCCACCTGCAGGACTTTCCGTCCAAGACTGGCATCAGCCGAAGGTTAAGTGTGGACCTTGTAAAACCTTGAAAAGGTGTGAAGAGAAGACCACGTTGCGGCCTTGCAGATTTGAGAGGCCGAAGCCTGATGGCGGGTCGCCCAAGAGGCCCCCACCGCCTTGGTGGAGTGAGCCTTTACTCCGGGAGGGGGAGGTTTGCCCGAGATGCGATGTGCCTCCAAAATGGTCGAACGTATCCAACGGGCGATGGTTGACTTGGAAGCAGGGAGACCCTTGCGGTGCCCCTCAGGGATGACAAAAAGGGCATCTGAGCGCCGAAGGGAGGCCGTTCTAGAAAGGCACACACGTAGAGCTCTGACCAGGTCCAGTTTGTGCAGGGACTTCTCCCGTGGATGCACTGGAGCAGGGCAAAAGGAAGGCAAAAGGATGTCCTCATTAATGTGAAAAGCGGAAACCACCTTTAGCAAAAAGGAAGGCACCGGCCTGAGCACTACTTTGTTTTGATGGAATACCAGAAAAGGCGACCGACAAGAAAGGGCTGCGAGTTCTGCGACCCTTCTAATAGAGGTAACAGCCACCAGAAAAGCCACCTTCCAGGAAAGGAAAGAGGCTGGAATGTCCTGAATGGGTTCAAACGGAGGCTGTTGTAGAAGACTTAGGACCATATTAAGGTCCCATGGTTCCACTGGATGTCGATAGAGGGGCGCTAGATGGGCCACCCCTTGTAGAAACGTCCTGACCAGAGGACGGCCAGCTAAGTTACGTTGGAATAGAAAGGACAAGGCTGAAACTTGGTCCTTGAGAGTGCTGAGAGAGAGCCCCGCCTCTAGGCCAGACTGAAGAAAAACCAAAATGACTGGCAAAGAAAAGGACATAGGAGTTAGCTGACCCTGTTCGCAGTGACGAAAAAAGGCTCTCCAAGTTCTGTGGTATATGCGCGAGGTAGCGGGTTTTCTGGCGTTAATTAGGGTCTGAATGACATTGTCAGAAAAGCCCGCAGTCTTCAACACCGCGGCCTCAACGGCCATACCATTAAATTCGGAGAACGAGAACTCTGATTAAGAATAGGACCCTGAGAGAGGAGGTCCGGGCGGTCTGGTAGTCTCCAGGAGGAGTCGACAAGCAGATTTACCAGATCTACGTACCAGACTCGTCTGGGCCAATCTGGGGCTACTAGGAGAACTGGTACTCCCCCTGTCTTGACCTTTTTGATGACTCGAGGAATCAAAGGTAGAGGTGGAAAGAGATAGGGCAGTTGGAACTGTGACCATGATCGCGGGACCGAGCTACAAAGGACGGAACCTTGTGGTTTAACCGGGACGCCATGAGGTCGACGACCGGCGTGCCCCACCGTAAGCAGATTTGGTGAAACACCTTGGGATGGAGAGACCATTCTCCTGAGGCGAGGCCCTGCAGACTGAGGAAGTCGGCCGCCCAATTGTCGACCCCTGGAATGTGGACTGCTGAGATTGCCGGGGCAGTCTTCTCGGCCCAAAGTAGCACTCGTCACCTCTTTTAAAACGGGCTTGCTGCGCGTTCCTCCCTGATGGTTTATGTATGCCACGGCCGTGGCATTGTCCTATAGTACACGGACTGGGAACCCTGCCAGGATCTTCTGCCAGTGACGCAACGCCAGGTAAATCGCCCTTATCTCCAGAATGTTCATGGGAAGGGAGACTTCATGGGGACTCCACCGGCCCTGGACCGTGTGTTGTCGAGGCCGAAGGGGAGGGCAGTGAACTGGTAATGCGCGTCCCTGAAGGAAAAGCGAAGGAACTTCTGATGTGACGCGCAGATTGGGATGTGAAGGTATGCATCCTGAATGTCCACTGAACATAGATATTCCTCGGTTTCCATCGAGGCTATTACCGACCTGAGGGACTCCATCCTGAACTGTCGGATGCGTACATGTTGGTTTAGCTGTTTGAGGTCCAGAATCGGACGCAGTGAGCAGTCCTTTTTTGGGACGACGAAAAGATTTGAGTAAAAAACGGAAAACCTTTCCTGAAAGGGAACCGGGACTATGACTCCTGAGCGCAGAAGGGAGGTGATGGCTTGAAGGAAAAAAAGAAGCAGAGATGGTTGTGGGGGGCGGAACTTGAGAAAACGTGATCATGGGCTGGAATCAAACTCTATTTTGTAGCCGGAAGTCACAATTTCTTTGACCCAGGCATCCTCTATTGCCAAGAATCTGAACAGAAGGAGACGGCCGCCCACCCTGGGAGAAGTCCCAGGTGGGAGTGACCCGTCATGCTGAGGAAAACCTGTTGGATCGAGATCGTGATCCAGAGGACTCGGAGGAGCGACTCTTTGGGCGCCAGTTAGGCGTGGGCCTAAAAGGAGGGCTTACGACTGTCCCGCTGTGCTGGAGTACGGTCCTGTTGAGAGGAGGGGTTCGGTTGAGCAAACTGACGAAAGGACCGTAACTGAAGGGGAAGTCTCCTAGGAAAAGGGCGTTTGGATCTGGGCTGGGGGAGAGAGGTACTCTTACCCCCAGTAGCATCAAAGATTATCTGGTCTAGCTTGGATCCAAACAGCCTGGAACCTTGAAAAGGAAGATTAGTTAGAGACCTTTTGGAAGCCGGGTCGGCATTCCAGGCTTTAAGCCAAAGAATTCTACGTAAGGCGACGAGATTACTGGAAACCCGGGCTGAGCATGCAGCGGAGTCGAGGGACGCCGTAAGTAGATATTTTCCAGCGTGGCCGATTTGATCAGCTAAGTCGGCCAGATCGTCCGAGGAGGCCCCTTCTAGGATGCCCTGTCTGAGTTGTTTGGCCCATGCGGACACCGCTTTTGATACCAAAGTTGAGGCGAAGGAAGGGCAAAGGGAGGTGCCCGCAGCCTCAAAGGCTGACTTAGTGAGGGCCTCAACCAGTCTATCCGTGGTATCCTTAAGGGAGGAACCGTCCGGAAGAGACAGTACCGTCTTGGCAGAAAGGCGAGAGACTGGAGGGTCCACAGATGGGGACTCCGTCCATTTGCTGACAAGGTCATGGTTAAAGGGGTATAGGACATTTAACTGTTTTTCCTGTAAAGCGCTTTTCTGGATGCTCCCACTGCTTCTGAAAGACACCGTCAAATTCTGCATGGTTAGAAAAAGTGCGTGCAGGACGCTTAATCTTTTTGAAGGAAACTGAATAGTCCCGGGAAGGGCTCTCGTCTTCTGTAACATGTAGAGTCTGATTGACAGCCGTTATAAGGCTGTCTATCATGTCCTGGATCCTGGAATACTGGTCTGTGTCAGAAACAGAGTCTGAATCTGAAGCAGAGTTAGATCCCGGGGCGACCTCCGGGGAAGAGGTGTGAGACGCAGGGAGTATCTTGGAGTCTGGAGAGCTGGAGGATGAGCTTTTGTGAGTCCGTTTCTGAGAATGTGCCGTCAGTCTGCCCTTGAGAGGAGGGGGCAGGGGTGCCTGCGAATAGTCTGTGGGGACGTTCGGAGCGCTGGTGGCCGTGGATAACATAGGCAAACGTTCTGGCAAGCATTCTAAGACCTGCACCAGAGATTGAGAAACCTTGGTGAGGTCAGAGACAGACTGTGACATAGCAACAGCCCACTCCGGAGGGGAGGGGGTTACCACGTCCTGAGCGGCGGGGGGATCTTGGGGTGCCAGCATGGTGGGGGGTTTGCAGGTCGAGCAGAAGGCCGTAGTGAGACCCGCGGGCCACTTAGTACCGCAGAGAGCACAGGCGTAGTATGTGACAATGTGAGAGGGACGGACTGAGAGCTCCCTGGGTTTGGGCATATGTGCCTGACCAGGGATACTGCAGGGGAGAGCGCTGTGGGCAGGTAAGGGTGTGGGTCGGTGTCAGGACAGAGCCTACCCGATCCTGCAGAGAAGCGGTCCCGTGTCCCCCTGAAAGACTCCGAAGGTTAGGCTGGAGCGGGTCACAGTAGGTGCCGACGGAGTAGGGAGCTGCGTGCGGCAGAGTGATGGCGTCGGTGTAGGGGGGAGGAGCAGGGGACGCTGCGTTGAAGACTGAGCGCGTCGAGGCTCCGATAGGCGGATGGGAAGGGGGGCGGGCTTGAAAGGCCCCCTTGATAGGTCCGCGGAGGGCTCGAGGGCGTGACGGAAGCGTCACTATGCTCCTCGGCCCTGGTTGGTTAAATAGGAGGGGCGTATAGCCGTCGGAGCGGTACCGCCCACCGGACACGCACCCCGACGGAGAAAAGCGCGGCAGATTTGCCTCGCATACATAATGAAGAAGAAGAAGGAGGAAGTACCGCCCACCGGACACCCCCCCCCCCCGATGGAAAAAAGTGCGGCATCTGCTGCGCATACAAAATGAAGAAGAGGGAGGAAGTGGCCCAGGGAAGCGCTGTAAGCGCCATGTTTGGTGAGAGGGGGAGGGGGGGGCAGATAACGCCGGAGGACTGGGATCTACACTGAAAGACAGGGAAGTACCTGTCTTAGCGGAATCGTCTGTTCCTTTCTCCTGTTGAGGATGGTCTCAGGATGCCTTCCTGGATAGGGGGGAATCCTGGCTTTTCCTCCTTCCCGCACTGTCCGGTCCTAGACAGTGCAGGAGATGGTGTCAACCCCAGAAGACTGGGGGAAGGTCACCCGCAGGGACCACCGTCTCCCTCCCAGGCCGCTCCGGGGAGGGGGCTGGGGTGGGGAACAGGCTAGGACTGGCCGCCGAAATCACCCTGAGACACCCTAAGGTGACAGGGGATAAGTCCTGCCCAGCGGGTCCGAGAGTGGGCGATGTGGGGGTAGCCACATTGCTCTCTCGGTCACTAGTGGGTTAACAGGGGACTCAATGTGCCCTGTTAGCCTGAAGAGCTGTATCTGAAAGAGAAAAAACAAACATTAATAAAACACAACAGGGTTGGATCAGTAAAGATCCAGGTCTACCTCCTACAGACACTAAGCTTAAACTGGTGAGCTTGGTGCCTGTAGGTGGGTGCATACTGCGGAGGAGGAGCTATTTTCCATTTTTTGCCTAGTGTCAACCTCCTAGCGACAGCAGCAAACACCCATGGTCCTGTGTCCCCCAATGAAGCGATAAGAGAAATACCAGAATAACAGACAGCAGCTATGCCATGTGTAGTCTCGAATGAAAGGTAAATTCGTAACAAAGAATATGGCGTCACTTGCAAGCCTCTGCGATCAACCAGCGATAAAATATCTAACTTCTGGGATAACTTAATAAAAATATGAAGGCTGGAGCCCAGCCCACATGATGTCATCACAGGGGGTGTGTGGGCATGTTCCCCCTTTGGCATAAAAGACCCAGCCGAAGATGGGTCATTACGCATGCTGGGAGTATATATTTCATATAGCACGGGTCACGTCCGATAACTGTCAATGGAGCGCCTCCCCTCCAGCTAAACGGAATGGTCTCCGCGATCTTTTTAGTAAGTTCTTATTTAATCCCATTTTATTTGTGTAACTGTATATTCTGTATTGTAATGTCTCCTTTTGTAAAACCTTTTGTATATTTTTCATAAACACTGCCTCCCTTTTGGATTAAATACAAAATTTAATAGTCCTGTTTCTTTTGTCCTGTAATCGTTCCCTCCCCCGAAGCCATATACGGTACCAGAAAGCAGGCGTCCGATCAGCCCTGTATTATATTTTAAAATTGATCGGTGGTGGCAACGAACGATATTAATCGGGCTATCGTGAGGCTATCAGTGACCGTACGGGGGCGATGCGATGGAATCCGGAGGTGTGTACGCCATAAGTTCTCTGCTTGCTTGCCAATAGCTACATAGTGAGTAATCGGGATTGTGTGCACACGAATCCCTGACAATACTCTGAATCCCTGACACCTAGCATTGCTAGGTATAACACAGGAGAACAGACGGTAGCAGCTTGAAGTCTCCTAAGGGGACTATTGAAGTCAGAAAAATATGGGGGAAAAAAAGGTTGTTTTTTTTCCCATATTTTATTAAAACAAAAAAGTTCAGAACATGGTAAATAAAGAAAACAAAAATCACAAAAAAAATTGTGGAATTGCACTTTCACCGCACTTGGAATCCCCCCCCACACACCACTGTTTTCCAGTACACTATATGGTAAAATCAATGGTGTCATTAAAAGTACAACTCGTCCCACAAACAAGCCCTTACACAGCCAAACTCATGTAAAAAAAAAAAATTATGGCTCTTCGAAGAAGGGGAAGAAAAAACAAAAGTGCAAAAACTGAAAATCGCAAGTTCATGAAGGGGTTAAAGGCAGTGTAAGTAAAACACCCCGGCTTACCTGAGCTTGGATATTGGGCTCTAAACGCAGTAAACATCCGACCTGTACGGACTTCGTCTGGATGATGCCAGCACCCACGTAGTTGTCTGGATTAGGATCCACATTTTCTAGCAGTGCAGAACCAAAGCCCAATAACTGGCGAAGTGGGAGAAAAAAAATCTATCAATGCAGTGGTGGAGACAGAGAAAACAAGCAGGTGTGAAGGTGTAGTTAAAGGTTTGGCCCCGTCAGGGAGCACCTGTGCTTGGTTTGAACAGTCGTTCTGTGCTGACAGAATCCCTTTAAACCAGCAATTTAACTTATCAGCAGGTCCACGTCTACCGTGTTGGCCCACCATTACTTGTGTGTTAACAGATCTGGCTGATTCTTACAGCTGAGCCAGTCTACTTCTCTGTCTATATAGTGGTCATGACAGAGGAGGGGGCTGGCTCAACTACTGAGATCAATGGTTCTTCATACCAGCACAGAACTTACCTTTGCTTTCGTCACTTCAGAATCCATGGGATGGTTGGCTTTAAAAATTTTCTGTGCTTCTTGTTGAGGCCTGTAAATGTGGAAAAAAAAATAGTAAATTGAGTAGATTAAAAAAAAGAAATATGTTTTTTTTTAATCCATATATTTAGGGCTAAAATATAAATTTTTACATTAAAAATGTTGCAAAGGTTGCTTTTTTACAGGCCTAATGTTTCCATCCACATTCAACTTTGATGTGGTCTGTGGTTATAAATCAGCTGAGAGGAGCTCAGGAGAAGACAGATAACAGAGTTACAAACTCTCCTCTCGACAGTCATAGGCTCATTGATGGATTCTCAGTTAACTCATTCTTCAGCCAACAATAGCCAATGCAGCTCAGAAGTATAAAAGGCAAATGTCGCAACATTTTTAATGAAGCCCAACTGCAAAAATGATTTTTAAATCCGAAAGAGAAATAAATTGTCCCAATAGGTGGACAACTGCGTTACCTGAAATGTAAATTATTTGCTATAGACTGGATTCCCCCTGTAGGACTCAAATAATCAGATCTGTACCCACCAACTTCATGACAAAACTCCTTTATCTGAAGTTATTTACTCCTTCGCGACCTTTGACGTATAGGTACGTCAAAGGTGGTGTCCCCCCTGCCTTTGATGCGGGCTTCTGGCGCTGAGCCCGCATCTTTCCCCACACATGACAGCTGATTTAATCAGCCATCAAGTGCCTCCAACAGCCAAAAGTGGCTCCGAGATCTACTCGAGACAGTTAACCAGTTAAATACCTCTGTCAATCTCTGACAGCGGCATTCAACAAGTGTCAGCCGTAGGCTTATCAAAAATCCCACCCATCGGCGGCCATCAACGAATTTATGCAGAAGACCCAGTGCTTGTCATTGTGAATATCCTGTGAATATCGGCTCGTGGCCAGCGTTCATAGGAGAAGATCATGATTTCTGCTGTACACAGCAGTGCTGAACCCCTGCTATGTGTAGCACAGGCGATCCGATGATCGCAGCTTCAAGTCTCCTATTGAAATCAGCAAAAAGTAAAAAAAAAAAAAAATGTAAAAAAACACAAAGTTTAACCCCTTTCCGACCAGGTCAGTAATAGTACGCACCTGGTCGGAAAGGTAGGTTCAGCGGGGGCTCCGGTGCCGAGCCCGCACTGAACCGGGCACATGTCAGCTGATATGTGCCCGAAACAGCCGCGGGTGGAATCGCAATACACCCGCGGCTGTTAACATGTTAAATGCCGCTGTCAATCTCTGACAGCGTCATATAACTCGTGCTTCCGGGAAGCGTGTCCTAAGCCCCGCCCATCGGTGACCCCGTCACGTGATTGCGGGTCATCGATGGGTGGGCATGACAACCCAGGGTCTGCAGCAGACACCTGTGGTTGTCATGTTTCAATTGCTATGAGCGCCACCTAGTGGTCGGCGCTCATAGCAAGTGAGCATCTCTGCTGCATACAAGCGATCTGCTCCCATTGCCTGTATGCAGTAGAAGCAATCAGACAACTGCTGCTTCTAGTCTCCTAATGGAGACTATTGAAGCATGCAGTAAGTGTAAAAAAAAATGTTTTTAAAAATATTAAAAAAAAATAAAAAAATATATAAAAGTTTAAATCACCCCCCTTTCACCCCATTCAAAATAAAATAAAAGAAAAAACCCACATACACATATTTGGTATCGCCGCGTTCAGAATTGCCCGATCTATCAATATAAAAGAAGAATTAATCCGATCGGTAAAAGGCGTAACGAGAAAAAAATTCTAAACACTAGATTTACGTTTTTTTGGTCGCTGCAAAAATTGCAATAAAATGCAATAACAGGCGATCAAAACATCGGATCTACCCCAAAATAGTATC
The DNA here is from genome assembly GCF_046119375.1 of Phyllobates terribilis. Classification (NCBI taxonomy): domain Eukaryota; kingdom Metazoa; phylum Chordata; class Amphibia; order Anura; family Dendrobatidae; genus Phyllobates; species Phyllobates terribilis. The sequence continues at coordinate 158,179,566 of NW_027362772.1, forward strand.
AATAAAAAAAGTCAGCCCGGCGCGCAAAAAATAAGCCCTCACCGGGCCCCAGATCCTGAAAAATGGAGACGCTGGCCCCAGATCCCAAAAACAATAAAACCGATCAGTAAAAGGCGCAATGAGAAAAAATAATTAGCACGCCAAAATTACTGTTGCAATAAAATGCAATAACAGGCAATCAAAACATTGTATCCACCCCAAATTGGTATCAATAAAAAGGTCCGCTCAGGATGCAAAAAATAAGCCCTCACCCAGATCCCAAAAAAAGAAAACGCTATGGATCTCGATAAATGGCGATAAGCAAATTTTTTTTTTTTTTCACCACTTAAAAAAAATAAATAAATACTATACATGACTGGTATCTGCGTAGGCTTACTGACCTGAGGAATCATACTGCCAGGTCAGTTTTAGGATTTAGTGAACATGATAAATAAAAAACCCAAAAGAAGATCGTGGAATTACACTTTTTTTTTTGTCATTTCACCGCACTTGGAATTTTTATTCCCAGTACACTATATGGTAAAATCAGTGGTGTAATTCCAAAGTACAACTCGTCTCACAAAAAACCAAGCCCTCATACGGCTATATTGATGGAAAAATTTACGGCTCTGGGAAGAAGTGGAGCAAAAAAAACTAGAAGTGCAAAAACAGAAAACTGCAAGGTCATGAAGGGGTTAATAACAGAACTGGGTGCACAGACACCCTCTAAAAAGTCTTCCCAAATGTGCAAATTAAGGCACATTGGATGGACTTTTAGAGGCTGCAAATCTCTACGAATTGGAACTTTTCTGGAATGGTGTGATAAGAGTAGTCCTAATCCTCTACGGCATTAATGTAGAATTAATAGATTCATTTACAGGCTAAGCTGTTTCCAGCGCTGGAAAAAGTCCTGGGACGGCATCTCGGTAGCTTGGAAGAACTTGTTGATTGTAATTGGCAGTTTCAATGTGATGTTTTGTAGTGTTCCTCCATATCTAAAGATGACAAGAAAATAAATGTAGGAGATTAGAAATGCTCTTGGGCTTGTGTGTCACATCGGTGATTTTCTTCTGAAAGAAAAGAATGCAAATTTAAGATGTGAATTACCTAAATTTAATATTAATGAGAGGTGCATCGTCAAAGTCCGTTAAGCACTCAATGTTTAGCACCTGCTGAACTTGTGCCCCTCCTTCCACCATTGGGTCCACCGGCTTGGTCTGAATATTGAGCTGTATTGCTGAATGTTAAGGATGGCGAAACGATAATGAATGGAAATAACTGCCCTGTTCTATACCTAATACACAATCATTCTGGTGTATGGCTTGTGTATACCTGATTTAGTTGACATGCCATTTCCAAAGTTGTCTGACAACTTGATTCATTCTTCTCCTCTGATACAGTTCTCCTAATGCAGACTACATGATCTCCGATGATGTCTTTATTCAGATGGGATGAAAGCTTATCAAACCGCACTTGATTTGTGCTCAGAAAAGAAGGCAGTGACATTGAACTATTGGTCCCTTACTTTTGCAGTGTCTCTGTGTATCTTATGTGATGCTACCTGTCTCCTGCTTGTGATAAGTTTCTCAGTCAGTTTTCAAGCAGGAGGCAGGGGAGACCATATAAAGCTGAATCTCATAGGATACAGTGGAGATTGCTCACCTGGTACTGAAAATCATTGTGAATCTGTTGATTTATACACTGCTCAAAAAATAAAGCAGAATATAAATCCAAGTAAATCAAACTTCTGTGAAATCAAACTGTATACTTAGGAAGCAACACTGATTGACAATCAATTTCACATGCTGTTGTGCAAATGGAATAGACAATAGATGGAAATTATTGGCAATTATCAAGACACCCTCAATAAAAGGAGTGCTTCTGCAGGTGGGGACCACAGACCACATCTCAGTACCAATGCTTTCTGGCTGATGTTTTGGTCACTTTTGAATGTTGGTTGGCCTTTCACACTCGTGGTAGCACGAGACAGACTCTAAAACCCACAGAAGTTGCTCAGGTAGTGCAGCTCATCCAGGATGGCACATCAATGCGAGCTTGACAAGAAGGTTTGCTGTGTCTGCCAGCGTAGCGTCCAGAGGCTGGAGGCGCTACGAGGAGACAGGCCAGTACACCAGGAGACGTGGAGGGGGCCATAGGAGGGCAACAACCCAGCAGCAGGACCGCTACTTCCGCCTTCGTGCAAGAAGGAACAGGAGGAGCACTGCCAGAGCCCTGCAAAATGACCTCCAGCAGGCCACAAATGTGCATGTGTCTGCACAAACGGTTCAAAACCGACTCCATGACGGTGGTATGAGGGCCCGACGTCCACAGATGGGGGTTTTGTTTTCAATGTTTTATTTATTAAGAATCAAATACATTAAAGGGACAAACAGAAGATGATCGTTTTCACAAAGAATCTTTGAAGGTATATAACAAGTTAACATAAATTTGAGATTTATATATTCAAGCGGATTATTCTTGTTACATCACATGTATATTATAAGTTTGTCAAATAGAAATTTTAAGAAAAGAAGATGATTCCAAAAATAGAATTTTTTTCTTAGATATATAAACTAGAACCATAAAGTAGAAAAATAGACTAGATTGTCTCAGGTATATATCAATATGGATAGAAAGAAAAAGAAGGAAAGGAAGGGTTGAGACATACTTTGGTAAAGGGGAAGGGAAAGGAAGGAGGGAATGGGGGGGGGGGGGGGGGCCTTGGTCCAGTATATTCTTAGTCGGATCTTCAAAATATTAGTAAAGCATTAAATGGTTGAGGACAGAAGGTTAGTAGAATTCCTGTAGATCAGCCAAGGGTTCCAGACATATTGAAAGGGAATGGGGTTTTGTATTGAGAGTGCAGCCAGTTCTCTAGTATAGTATAGTTGGTCAATTTTGAGGATTAATTGTTTCTTGTTTGGGATATTTGAAGTGCGCCAAAGTGGAGGTATGAGAAGTTTGCTGGCTGTTAACACGAAGGAGGCCAATTTAGATAAGAACTTTTTATCTGGATCAATTGGAAAGTTTAGAAAAATATGTTCAGGGGTTAGGATTATGTTCGTATGAAGCAATTGGGATAAGGTTTGGGATACAATTTTCCAAAATTCTTGTATGATTTGACATGACCACCATAGATGGAAGTAGGAGCCAGTATGTTTTTCACATCTCCAGCATATATTTGGAGCGGTGGGAAACCATTTGTGGGTCTGGAGCGGAGTGGTGTACCAATGGCTGATTATCTTGTATGAATTTTCTTGGGCTTTAACGCATTGTGAGGGGCCGTGTGAAGACTTGTAAATGTGTTTGATTTGAGGTTCTGTAAAGGAGCAGTCGAGATCTTTTTCCCATTTTAGTATGAAGGCTATTTTCAGTGGGACGTCTCGAGAGTAAGATGTTGTATAAGGATGAAAGCACGGAGGTCCTTTCTGTGCACAAATAGTTTCATACGGGGTAAGTGATCTGGAGAGGTCACCCTTAACCATGATTTGGTGTAATGTCTTCTTTAAAGACTTGTAATGGATGTAGGTATAATTGGACATTGTAGGTAATGTCTTCATATCTTGACAGGAAGTAAAGGTGCCTTCATTGAAAAATTGGTCTATAAGGGGAGAGATGTCCAAGTTCCCTTTTGTGCGATCTAGTGTGAATTTTTTAAAGATTAGTGAAATAAAATCGGATACTCGAGCTAATGGAGAAGGGGGTGGGGATAAAAAGTATACTACTGATTTCCAACATTTAACCGCCGTACGTGTGAGGAGGTTGTGAAATGTGTTTTCATGTATTAAAGTAGAGGATGAAAAAATAACTAAGCGTAGAGGTAAGGGGGACATGTATTCCTCTATAGAGAGCCAGGGTTTCTCTTTTGGGTTCCTGGTCCACTCGATAGTTCTAGAAAGCATGGCCGCTAAGTAGTAGTTATGAATGTTAGGGGCTCCCATGCCACCTAGAGTTTTAGGTAATGAACGAGTGCGCGAGTTAAGTCTCGGACGGTGTTTATTCCAAATGTAGTTAAAGAAGGAAGAATTAATTTTAGTTAGGAATGTATTTGAAAGCATAATGGGTAGCATTTTGAAAAGGTAGATGAATTTGGGTAAGAGAATGCTTTTTCACAAATGGGGGTTGTGCTCACAGCCCAACACCGTGCAGGACGCTTGGCATTTGCCACAGAACACCAGAATTGGCAAAGTCGCCAATGGCGCCCTGTGCTCTTCACAGATGAAAGCAGGTTCACACTGAGCACGTGTGACAGACGTGACAGAGTCTGGAGACGCCGTGGAGAGCGATCTGCTGCCTGCAACATCCTTCAGCATGACCGGTTTGGCAGTGGGTCAGTAATGGTGTGGGGTGGCATTTCTTTGGAGGGCCGCACAGCCCTCCATGTGCTCGCCAGAGGTAGCCTGACTACCATTAGGTACCGAGATGACATTGTCAGACCCCTTGTGAGACCATATACTGGTGCAGTTGGCCCTGGGTTCCTCCTAATGCAGGACAATGCCAGACCTCATGTGGCTGGAGTGTGTCAGCAGTTCCTGCAACATGAAGGCATTGAAGCTATGGACTGGCCCGCCCGTTCCCCAGACCTGAATCCGATTGAGCACATCTGGGACATCATGTCTCGCTCCATCCACCAACGTCACGTTGCACCACAGACTGTCCAGGAGTTGGCGGATGCTTTAGTCCAGGTCTGGGAGGAGATCCCACAGGAGACCATCCACAACCTCATCAGGAGCATGCCCAGGCATTGTAGGGAGGTCATACAGGCACGTGGAGACCACACACACATTACTGAGCCTCATTTTGACTTGTTTTAAGGACATTACATCAAAGTTGGATCAGCCTGCAGTGTGTTTTTCCACTTTAGTTTTGGGGGTGACTCCAAATCCAGGTCTCCATTGGTTAATAAATTTGATTTCCATTGATGATTTTTTTTTGTGATTTTGTTGTCAGCACATTCAACTTTGTACAGAACAAAGTATTCAATGAGAATATTTCATTCATTCAGATCTAGGATGTGTTATTTCAGTGTTCCCTTTATTTTTTTGAGCAGTGTATGTCTGAAGCTAATCGTCATACAAATTCAATACTTATATAAAACAGAAATTAAATAACGGTCTGTGTGGTGGAGTGTGTGTGTGTTGTCCAAGAGCTGCCAGAAGTAAAGATGGGAGGATTGATTGACAGTCTGGCACTTTTTCATTGACTTGATAGAAAAGACTCAAAAAAAGGCTTAAAAGGTTAATAGATACCCTCATATCTATATTATTAGTGATGATAGTCATGAGTAGACCAGTGATCTGTTATGTATTTGTCCAGCATTGCTGCATAAAGGATATGATTCTGCAGGTCACCTGGATATGACACGGTGGGTGTAAAGCTCTGGAACTGCACCGAGGTTTTGTTACCATAGAACAAATACATACGACCTATAGCAGAAAGAAAATACAGTAAACCTATAGCTATAACAGCAAAAAGTAGAAGGCAACAATGCAGTTTAATAAGTAAGCCACATTGTTGGCTGCTCACATGCCATCATCGCACCTTACCCAGGTTCTGGCGGAATTCAGACTTCACACCGATCTGTAGGAGCTGGTTCTCAAACAGGACGCCGTTATTCTTGCACACGAATCTAAAAGCCACAAAAGCAAGGAAAGGTTTCATTATCGGCTTTGCAAGAAGTCAGACTCCAAGAGAAGTTATGAGGATGAAATATACGGCCAAATCAAACACATGCAAGAGAAACGGCACCATCTAGAGGATCAACCGGAGAAAAACAGAATGTGCTGAAAAGGAGGTTGGGACACCTCACTGAACGGACCACCAAGGAAGCACGGGAATACTGGTCACCAACTGAGACTTAAAGAGGTATTCCCATCACAAAGATCCTATTCTAATATGCAGTAGCTGTAATAATATTAGCAAATACCTCCAATTAGAAATGTAGTATAGTTCTTCTGATTTGCCATGTCGCTTACCCCATGTGCAGGGCATTGCAGTAGCTCAGGTATCCATGGTTACAATAACTAACTGTTACTATGAGTGGTCATAACCATGGATACCTAAGCTACTGCAATGCCCTGCACAGGAGGTAAGTGACAGAGAATAAGAAGTACTATACTACATTTCTAATTGGTAGTATTTACTAATATTATTAAACCTACTACATATTGGGATAGTAAGTGGTCGTAACCATGGATACCTAAGCTTCTGCAATGCCCTGCACATGGGGTAAGGAACACCGTGAATCAGAAAAACTATACAATTCTAATTAGAGATATTTACTAATATTATTAAACCTACTCCATATTTGGATAGGATCTTGGAGTACCCCTTTAATATGATGATAATCTGGGGTGACACGAATATAATAGTTCAGATCCAGCTGTTAGTTATGCTTTCTGTTAGCATAGATGAAGTCATTGACCAACTTGTGGCCATAAGATGCAAGATGGTGACTGGTGGTCACATGATTTACCCAGGTGACAGCCTCTTCTCGATATGCTACCCTGTTCTGCTAATAGGCGAGGGTCCAATATGAGGCATTCCTATTTTTCAGGCAAGTATGGCCTGTCCTGTGACTAGCCCATAAAAGTATTTTAGAGGGAAATCCACTGTAAAATATAAAATAGTAGCTCGCAATGCTCCTTCCAGAATATCTTGCCTCCAAGGTGTAGTTCTTGGTTAACTTTTTGCACAAAGTTGCATTACATGCAGCCTACGGACACATTATAAAACACGGCACCGCACCTATGTCGAGAGGCACCGACGAAGGGTGACGCACGCAGGAGTACACATGCCTGTCTTACTTGTTTAGGAGCTCATCAGCCTCAGCGATAGGTAAAGCAGGATCCTCGGAAGCAGCAGAGCCAGAGCTGAAAGGTGAGGAGGAAGAGGAGGGGAAAAAAGAATGGGAAAGGCGAGAAGAGGATGCAACCAAAAAGGAGAGAAAAAAAATTAAATGTATTTGTTAGAGACATGAAAAGAGTTAGTCCCATCATTAATAGACCACAAGAATTAAGGAATGGGGAAAAAGGGGCAACAGGAAGAGGAAGAGACCTTTATTCTAAATAGGTTCTCAGCATGTAAGACACAAAAATATCACTTATTATAAAGGGGATTAAACACAGAAACCATGGCGAGAGCGCAACACCCCGGAATGGCAAGAGCGCAACACCCCGGAATGGCAAGAGCGCAACACCCCGGAATGGCAAGAGCGCAACACCCCGGAATGGCGAAAATTGATTGGGAAGACCCAGACCATCGGCCTCTCCTGATATCTGTGGCTCTCTTGATTAGCCGCCCTAGCATCAGGCATTAACGAGGATAGTAGGCTAATCAAAGGAGATCCGTGGATGCTGGAAGGTAGGAGGCAATTCACAGGGCGGCCACAGATTACCAAAGTGCTTGATAGACCAGGTCCTGCAAATCAACAAGGTTTAAAGGGTTTGTTCATTCCACAATCACAACCTATGCAGAGGATACATGGACAAGTGTCTGATTGCTGAGGACCTCAATCATGGGAGCAGTAGTCCTCTGTCTCCCATCTATCCAGTCGTTAAGTAGGGAACTTATTAAATTTCAATGGTGCATTTATGGCGGCTCATGAAAAAAAAAAAAAGTACCCGGCATGCTATAAATGTTACTAAATCAGCCCTTACTCTGAAGAATGGGCTGCATCCACCAACAAAGACGAGGGACTCTCAGACGCCGGCTCCAAGTCACTGTACACCATCCAATCACAGCAAGACAAGACACAGACAAGAAACAATCCCACCAGCAGCAAGACAGGGGGAAAAACAAACACAAAGACCAAGGAAGAAAAGACAGGAGACGGACATGCAATTAGACAGTGGACAGACAGAGTGGCAGCATACACACAGCAATATAAGCTGAAGACGGGACCGGGTACGATCCATCTGAGTGCCAAGAGCAGACAATGCTACCAGCACAAAGCAAAGTTCTACCATCTAGAATAGTCACATTTTGCGGATATTTTCTTCTAGCTCTTTTTGCATTGAAAATTAAGGGACTTTTAAAGGAACCTGTCACCAGGTTTTTGCTGTGTAATTGAGAGCAGCATAATGTAGGGGCAGAGACCCTGATTCCAGGGATGTGTCACTTACTGGGCTGCTTGCTGTCGTTTTGATGATAAAATCACTGTTTTGTCAGCAGATTATCACTAGAGGACTAGTAAACCTGCTGCCAGGTAGTCCAGCCACACCCTCACCCCACTGATTGGCCGCTTGCTGCCAATCGGTGGTGTGGGCGGGCTTATATAGAGCTCAGCAGTCAAAGATCTGCAGTAGAGAAAACAGTGATGCTATCAAAACCACAGCATGCAGCCCAATATGTGATACATCACTGGAATCAGGGTCTCAGCCCCTACCTCCTGTTGGTCTCAGATGGGGTAACAAAAACCTGGTGACAGATTCCTTTTAATACTGATGACCTATCCTAAAAGGGGTTGTACCAAGTTTGGAAATAATTCTGATTGCTGGGGGTCCCCTCAATCACTTCTGACTTGTGAGCAGTGGTTGATCATATGTACCTCCACTCCATTCATTCTTAGTGTGCCAAAGACCAGAATAATGCTGCGCTCGGCTACCTCTGGCGGTCCTATAAAGAGTAACCAGATAACTTACAGTATACACTCGTGTATAAGCCGACTTTTTCAGCACATTTTTTAGGCTGAAAAAGGCCCCCTCGGCTTAAACTCGAGTATATACTTACATTGGAACATGGTGTGAGAGGTGGAGGGAGGGGGGGGGCTGCGGAGGAGCAGGGCACAAGTAGTAGCCGGCTGCTGCAGCCACCACGTGTACCCGCTGCTAAAGAAAACTCTTCTCTTCTCCACAATCATGGGAGTGGAGAGGAGTGAATAGTCATTTTCTTTAATAGCACACACTGTAGCCGCAGCCGCTAGCTTCCTGCTGCGGCTCAGCTATCCTCTGTGCCCGCTATTAGAGTATGAATATTCACTCCTCCCCACTCCCATGGGCATGGAGAAGAGTGAATATTCATTCTCTTTAGTAGCGGGCACAAAGGATCGCCGAGCCGCTGCAGGAAGCTGGTGGCTACAGTGTGTGTGCGCTAATAAAGAAAATGACTATTCACTCCTCTCCATGCCCATATTCCCGGCGTGGAGAGGAGTGAATATCCCTCACCTCAGCACCTGAGGGCACATGGCAGTGACGTCATGCGCTGCTCAGATGCTGACATGAGCTGCTAGCAGAACAGGACGCAGCGCTGGAGCAGAGGGAAGGAAGGTGAGTAGAAGTGTTTATTTTTTTCCATGTGTGCAGTGATTGGGGGCCTTGCTTACCAGGATGGGGATTGGGGATGAGGGGTGCCACGCATACCAGGATTGGGAAATTTACCAGTAGCCGCTGCATTTCCCACCCTAGGCTTATACTGAAGTCAATAAGTTTTCCCAGTTTTATGTGGTAAAATCAGGTGCCTCGGCTTATATTCGGGTCAGCTTATACTCGAGTATATACGGCAGTTGTTGCAACCCCTTTAATATTAGCTTGACGGCGGTTTTTCAACCAATACCCACAACTGATCAGCTAATTGAATGGGCAGTGGTGCTATTGTCTCTGGATTGTGGACTAAGCCTAGATACACGTATTTTGCAGCAGCAGCCGCCGCGGCCCAGACTGCAGTATCAATATTTAACCCCTGGAAAACTCTTATAGCAAAAAAAAAAAAAAAAAAAGCTCAATTATATAAATTTCCAAAAACTACAAGCATGAGAAACCTGAGAAAGTTATCTTCTGTCCCCGGAGCTAGCGAAGAAGCGGCAGATGGTGAATCTGAAAACACATCCACCAGGAGGCTGCCAGCATTCGGTGCTGCTGATCCTGTAACAGGGGCAGTCCTCAGATTCAGGAGATCCGCAGAGGGTGAAGGAGTTGACTGTAAAAAGAAAAAGGACACCAGATATAGGAGAAGACCGTGCTAGAAATCATGCAAAAATGGCCTCTGTTCCAATAATGCTTTCGGCTCTAACGCACTAGATTTCCCCTAATACGCAGCCTCGTACCGCAGTGCTCGGCGTTGCTTCCACTCCGCCGTTAATTTCAGAGTTTTGATCCTTTTTCCCTTCTTCTAACTCGTTGACGGCACCAGGTCCCTTCTTCTTCTTAAGTTTGGCCAGGATAGAGGACTCTCTTTCTGGAAAAGGAGGCATCTCTTCCAGGACTGTGGCCTATAAAAAGTGCAAAAAAATAAACTGGAATTGCAATACACTCCTCTAAGACATATGATAATTATGAGCCTCTGCAGTGATTGTTAACAACTCCCTTACCAGGACGTCCGTGCTTGCAATGGAGCTGAGCTTTAGGTACTCTACTGCCCTCTGCTGGAGCTCAACGTCTGCGTTTCGGATTTGACTATCGGAGCGCAGCACATCTTGAATCGTGGGTTTGGTTTCTGGGAAGAGGTTGATGAATTTGATGTAGGTGGAGAGTAGAAGGGCTCGGGTCGACACGCTGCACAGGTGAAACTTGGAGTGCAACAGGTTAAATTGCACCAAAGGACTATGTAGGGGAAACACAAGCAAGGTATTAATAATAAAAAAAAGCAAAATATACTAAAATACTCTAAGACTGGAATTACTAACACTATATACTTAGTAAATTAGCAGCTCACACACAGTCATCACTACGAGACCAGTGAGGGTCCAAACCCTAAGATCTCTATTGCCACCAATATATAGGAGAACCCTGTAAAAAGGGGTTGCCCAGTATTTATATAGGTCATCAATATCAGATCGTTGAGGGTGTGACACCGGGGACCCCCACGATCAGCTGTTGTGATGATATATAGTGGCAAATGTTGTGTTGGCTTGCCCAATCATCTGTCCACACTATAAGTCACCTCGCTTGGTCACTGGACCATACAATATCTGGCAAAAGTATTTGTATGAGCTTTTTACATATTTTGTTACATTTACAACCTGTGTGTAAATATTTTTGTAATCTGATTTGTGTGTGATGTATCAGCATTAAATAGTCTAAGTTGGTGAAGTGAGAAAAATATAGGGATAAATTACATTTATTGGATCAAATGACTACAAATTGGTATGTGCATATGTATTCACCCCTTTTGATATAAAGACCCTAATAATTTCTGGTGAAAGCAATTCCCTTCATGAGTCCCATGCTTAGTGACAGGATGTCCACCTATGTGCAATTTAAGAGTCACATGCCCGTCAGTATATGCACTTTACCTTTAATGATAGTGCCACAGAGGCTGCAACACCATTAAGCAAGAGGCTCCACTAACCAAACACCACCATGAAGACCAAGGAGATCTCCAAACACCACCATGAAGACCAAGGAGATCTCCAAACACCACCATGAAGACCAAGGAGATCTCCAAACACCACCATGAAGACCAAGGAGATCTCCAAACAAGTCAGGGACAAAGTTCTTGAGAAGTACAAGTCAGGGTTGGGTTATAAAAAAATATCAATATCTCTGATGATCCCACAGAGCACCATCACATCCATTATCACCAAATGGAAAGAACGAGGTACCACAACAAACCGGCCAAGAGAGGGCCGCCCACCAAACTATCAGCGAGGGCATTAATCAGAGAGGCAGCACAGAGACAAAGGGTCCGGAAGGAGCTGCAGAGTTCCCAGAGACTGTAGTGTCTGTCCATACAAGCACCATAAGCTGTACACTCTGTAGAGGTGGCCTTTATGGAAGAGAAAAGGCCAGAAAAAAGCCTTTACTTACACCCAAAAATTGTAAGGCTCGTTTTGAGCTTGCCAAAAGACATGTGGGAGACTCCCCAAATGTATGGAGGAAGGTGCTGTGGTCAGATGAGATGAAAATTGAACTTTTTGGCCACCAAGGTAAAGGCTATGTCTGGCGCCAAACCAACAGCTCATCACCCCAAGAACACCATCCCCACAGTGAAACGTGGTGGTAGCATCATGCTGTGGGGATGTTTGATGTTTTTCAGGAGCAGGGACATGTTTTTCTCTACATTTTTTCAGGGACAGGAAAAATGGTCCAAGTTGAAGGGAAGGTGGATAGTACAAATACAGGGATATTCTTGAGCAAAACCTGTTACAGTCTGTCAGTAATTTGAGACTGGGACAGAGGTTCACCTTCCAACAAGACAATGACCCAAAGCATACTGGTAAAGCAACACATGAGTGGTTTAAGGGGAAACGTGTGAGGGTATGTGCACACGATGCAGAAATGCTCAGGATTTTTTCCTGAGCGTTTCTGCATCTCTCTGGCAGGAAAAAACACATGCGGATTGTACATGCGGTTTCCTGCCAGGGACATGCGGAAATGAAGCGGTCTTCACTTTCATTTCCGCATGCGGGTTGACAAGCGCTTCCCAAGCGATTTTAGCATCACTTGGAAAGTGCTTGTCAACTTTACACTATATAAATCCATGCAAACGGCATGGATTTATATAGTGTGTGATGTCAAAAAATAAAAAATAAATCTATACGTTACCATCTGATGGCCCCCGGTGTCCTGCTTCATCGGTCCCGGCTGCCGGCAGTGAAGACTGTAGGACCTTCCGACGTCAGCGTCACGTGACCCGTCACATGACTCTGACGTCAGCGAAGGTCCTTCATTCAACCGCGAAGTGCGCGGGAAGCCGGCAGGACGCAGCGCGGGCCGTCAGAAGGTGAGAATATATATATTTTTTTATTTTATTCTTTTTTTTTTAATGGTACCTGGGTCTGGATGAGAGTCCTCTCCTCCACACCCGGGTACCATCCGCACATTAGACCGCATGAAAAGCGCATCAACATATACAGTGATGCGGATTCCATGCGGTCTAATGCAAGTCAATGGCGGCAAAAGAGCAGCGTTTCCGCAAAATTAATTGACATGCTGCGGATTTTTGACCGCAGCGTTTACGCTGCAGAAAAATCCGCATCATGGGCACAGCACATGCGGATTTCCATTGGGGAACATTGCTGCCCTTCTACCATGCGTTTTTCATGCGTTTCCGCGGCGTTTCCGCAACTGCAAAAACGCCGCGGAAACGCATGAAAAACGCATCGTGTGAACTCAGCCTCAATGTTTTGGAGTGGCCTAGTCAAAGCCCAGACCTTTAATCAAATTGAGAATCTGTGGTCAGACTTGAAGATTGCTGTTCATCAGAGTAAACCATCGAACTTGAAGGAGCTGGAGCAGTTTTGCCTTGAGGAATGAGCAAAAATTCCAGTGCCAAGATGTGAAAACACAGACTTATCCAAAGCGACTTGCAGCTGTAATTGCCGGCTAAGGAGGCTCTACAAAGTACTGACTTTAGGGGGGTGAATAGTTATGCACACTGAAGTTTTCAGTAATTTTGCCCCATTTGTTGTTTGCTTCACAATAAAAAGAAAACCAAATATTCACAGTTGTCGGCATGTACTTTACATGAATTGATGCAAACTCTCAAAAAAAACATTGAAATTCCAAGTTGTGAGGTAGCAAAACAAAAAATGCCAAGGGGAGGGAGGGGGGTGAATACTTTCACAAGCCACTGTATATCTGATTTGTTTCTTGACTTGTGGCTTTATATTTCTTTTATAGGAAATGTTGCAAGCAGCGCTCCCCACTGACTCCAGAGATGTGCGCTATATTGAGACTAATATTTAGGAAAAATGATTACCTTGACCTAGGATCTCCAGCAATGAGGTTCCCAAATTCTCCGAGGATGTAGCCCCCAACTTTAACCATGTTCTCATGACACGCTGGAGCCTGTAGAGCCTGAAAAAAATAATTTTATAAAGAAGAAATAAAAATGAACGCAAAATAAAACAAACTAAGTGGTATTTTCCATGCACTTCACCTAACCTAAAAAGCAGATTATATTCCCCATAAGAAAAAAAAAAATCTTACCTCGAACACAGTTTTGGCGGCATAGCCCTGCACATCATCCCGGTTTATGACAATCTGGATGACGCGGTACCAAACCTCTTCGCTGACATAATCCCCGGCAATACGGATCAGGTTCAGAATAGTGTCCACATACCAGCTGTAATCCACGGCATACTTCTCAGCCAGGATGGCGACTTTCAACACCTACGAAACAAATGCATTTAGAGAAACTGTGTTTATGCAGAGAAAAAAAGGCATCCTACTCCGTAACAAATGATTCGAAACGTGTGTAGGCCCACATTCTGTATCATTCTTCCTTTAAGGATGCAAGCGAGTAAACAATCCATTTATGACCAGAACGGTCCAATGATTGAAAATCTTCCAAGGTCATTGACTCTCAAAGGAAATATCCGTACACCGAATGTTAACCATAAAAGGCAAATGCTACTTACAATTTCCTCCCGAATTGAATAATCTGCCGTTTCCAGGTAGCTCAGCATTTCCGACACGATCTGCTTAGCATTCGTACGGTCGCACATTGCGTACAGGAGATCTGCGGCTCGCTGCCTGACGCTGACGTCTCTCTCCGTCTATAAAAGCGGGACAGATAGAAAGCCATGAGTAGTTCGATGTACAATATAAACAGACTTTTGTATTTACCGTAAAACCCCTCTCGTTGAATACAGAGCACAGCACCATAGGATGTCTCCTAATGTCCCAAAGTTAGGGAGACGGTCTCCAAGGAGGGGAGAACATTTAAGGGCATCCAGAATAAAGTTAAAGTCTCAAGGTTCCCACAGGGTGTAGGGGAAGAGAAAAAAAGAGGACACACAATGAGCCATACCTTGAGGAAATCTTGACCTGCCTACAGAAAGTCAAAATCCACTCGAAGAGGATTGAAAGAAATCTGTCCCTTGAGAGAAGCAAGTCTAAGACGCAGATCAAACTTTGACTGGGAAAATAAGAGGATCCTATTTGCTGAATACTTCAAGGGATGAAAGTTCTGAGGGGTGAAATAGGGGACCTAAAAGGAGGTCAGGACAAAGAGGAGAATGTCAAGTAGCTCCACCCCAACACATCTGCAGGGAAGAGGTCTTCCCAAGAAGTGACCATAACATACATCATGAAGACCTGAGGGTCCTGGTGACGCGAGCGGTAAGCTTTTGGCTCAAATGGAACATGAAAAAATAAAAAAAAAAATAAAAAAAAAGGCATCTGTGAGTCAACAGTTTCTCGGCTGTGAAAATCTGAGGCCCAGTTGTTTACACTATGGCTGTAGACTGAAGAGTGTGCTGGTGAGGCGGTTCCACCAAGAAAAAAATCTTGGAAGCTTCCATCATTGTTGAAGGGCTACAGTTGTTCCACAGGGGTGCAGTGGCTTACTGCAGATTCGTTGGTCTGAACAAAGAGAAAGTGAGACCAGTGGGAGAGATATAGGAAGATGGCTCCAAGTTCCAGGGGGACTGATCTACAGTACAGTCTCTTCTCTAGACCAGAAGGCAAAAGAAAAAAAAAAACCTGCCATGATGCAGAAAATCTGATCCAAGACCACATCCCATACGTTGTAAATAAAAAAACTAAAAAGGGGGTGAGGGGGAGGGGTGGCAAATATCAACAGCTGCTCTCCCTACTGTTTAAAAAAAGTTCATATCAAAACTTTATTTTAAATCATTTTTCATATTTTATACCATTAAAAAAACTAAAATATTAAAAAAAAATTAAAACATACACTTTAGATTTTTTTTCAAATGTTGAAAAAGAAAAATGTTTGATGACACATTCCCTTTAAAGAGGCATTCCTATCTCTAAGATCCTGCCCCAATATGTAGTACGTGTAATAACACTATTAGAAAATACCTCTAGTTAGAAATGTAGCATAGTTCTGATTCGCTGTGTCACTTACCCCATGTGCAGGGCATTACAGTAGATTAGGTATCCATGGTTATGACCACTAATATAGTGACAGTTAGTAAATGTTATTAGTGGTCATAACCATCTAAGCTACTGCAATGCCCTGCACATGGGGTAATCGACATAGCGAATCAGAAGAACTATACTACATTTCTAACTAGAGGTATTTGCTAATAATATTATGTCTACCACATATTGGAATAGGGTCTTGGAGAAGAGAATACCCTTTTAAAATCTTGCATATCAATACATGTTCAATTTTCAGATGAAGTCTACAAAATAATACTTCTAATAATTGCTCACGCACTTTCAGCGCATTAATGACCGTTTCGATGTGAGTCTTCACAGCTTCGTGGGAGAATTCGGAGCTGGCCAGTGTGCACATGCTTTCCAAAGCTAAATAACGCAGATTGGTCTCTCGGTGTTGTAGGAATTGACCCAGCTGGTTGCAGGCTCTGACCAAAAGGTTGGGTTCGCTGAAAGGAAAAACACAAAATACATCATTAAATTGTTTAGCGGGCAAAACAATGCGTCAGATCATTCCTTTACAGGGAAAGTCTATCATCAGAGAAACCAAGATTAAGTGAAATGGTACAAGGGACAAGTTTATTATAACCCCAATTACAAAAACCTTGGGACGCAGAGTAAAATGTAAAGAAAACAAGAATGCAATGATTAGGAAATCTCTTACGGCCCTATTTTATTTACAGCAGACCATAGAATACAAATCAGAAGGTGAATTTCCATTTAATTTGAAAAGAATAACTCCTTGAGAAAGTATCAGCAGCAATACATCTCAAAAAAAGTTGTGCCCAGCTCTGTCCACCATTGTTCTGGGATGTATTAACAGAGGCATAGAGTCTAGATCACATGAAGTCATTATCCCCCTTTTATTCTACTCCTCTTTGGTCAGACCTCATCTGGAATACTGTGTCCAGTTCTGGACACCACATTTTAAAAAATATAGAAAAACTGGAGCAAGTTCAGAGAAGAGCGACCAGAATGGTGAGTGGACTGCAAACTATGTCCTACGAGGAACGGTTAAAAGGATCTGGGAATGTTTAGCTTGCAAAAAAGAGGAGACTTAATAGCTGTCTACAAATATCTGAAGTGATGTCACAGTGTAGAGGGATCACCCTTATTCTCATTTGCACATGGAAACACGAGAAGCAATGGGATGAAACTGATTAGATATTAGAAAATACTTCGACAGTGAGGGTGATCAGTGAGGGGAACAGGCAGCCACAAGAGGTGGTGAGTTCTCCTTCAATGGAAGTCTTCAGAGGCTGGACAGACATCTGTCTGAGATGGTTTAGTGAATCCTGCATTGAGCAGGGGGTTGGACACAAGGACCCTGGAGGTCCCCTCCAACTCTAACATGCTATAAATTGTAAACCCCAAAAAATGCCAGGACTGAAATCATCAATATTAAGTTGAAAGTTTTAAACTTTAAGTACAAAATATAAAATGTTTATAAAATCCAAAATACAGACACAAAGACACATTGGTGGGTGAGTAGAGAAGAGAATGCCAAGAGTGTGCAAAGCAGTCATCAAAGCAAAAGGTGGCTACTTTGAAGAACCTAGAATATAAGACATTTTCAGTTGTTTCACACTTTTTTGTTAAGTATATAATTCCACATGTGTTAATTCATAGTTTTGATGCCTTCAGTGTGAATGTACAATTTTCATAGTCATGAAAATACAGAAAAATCTTTAAATGAGAAGGTGTGTCCAAACTTTTGGTCTGTACTGTATATATAACTGGAATAGAGAATATCCCACAGTTGAAGGCATATGGTTGTTCATGCTGACTGATTGTGTATTCTAATCATGATTGATACACTCCCCTCTTCTTTTTACAACAGTCTGCAAACATCTGGGAAGTGAGGAGACTATTGCTTGAGTATCGGGAGTGGAATGTTTTCGTGTCTGATGTTGGAGTCTCGCTGTCCGCAGACCGGGGGTCTTTGCTGGATTTTTTCATTTCATAATACACCAAATATTTTCCATTGGTGAAAGGTCTGGACTGCGGGCGGCCGATTCATCATCCAAACTCCTCTTCTCTGAAGGCATACTGTTATGATGGGTGGTGTATGTGGTGTACCATTGTCTTGTTTTAAAACCTCTATATAATGCTTGGCACTGATGGCACCTTTTATGTGTACGCTGCCCATGTCATAGGTACTAATGCCCCCCATACCATCAGAGAATTGTGCGCTGATAAGCTGGATGGTCCCCTCCCGTCGGCAACACGCTGGATGGTCCCCTCCCGTCGGCAACAAGCAGGATGGTCCCCTCCACTCGGCAACAAGCAGGATGGTCCCCTCCACTCGGCAACAAGCAGGATGGTCCCCTCCACTCGGCAACAAGCAGGATGGTCCCCTCCACTCGGCAACAAGCAGGATGGTCCCCTCCACTCGGCAACAAGCAGGATGGTCCCCTCCACTCGGCAACAAGCAGGATGGTCCCCTCCACTCGGCAACAAGCAGGATGGTCCCCTCCACTCGGCAACAAGCAGGATGGTCCCCTCCACTCGGCAACAAGCAGGATGGTCCCCTCCACTCGGCAACAAGCAGGATGGTCCCCTCCACTCGGCAACAAGCAGGATGGTCCCCTCCACTCGGCAACAAGCAGGATGGTCCCCTCCACTCGGCAACAAGCAGGATGGTCCCCTCCACTCGGCAACAAGCAGGATGGTCCCCTCCACTCGGCAACAAGCAGGATGGTCCCTCTCCTCAAGTCTCTAGGACACACCGTCTGTGGTTTGCGTAAACAATTTCATGTTTTGATTCATCTGACCACAGAACAGTTTTCCATTTTGCCTCAGTCCCCTATAAATGCGCTTTGACCCAGAGAAGACGGCAGCGTTTCTGGATTGTGTTGATATATGGCTGCTTCTTTGCATGATGGAACTGTAACATGCATTTGAGGATTGCACGGCAAACTGTGTTCACAGACAATGATTTCTGGAATTATTCCTGAGCCCATGCAGTGATTTGCACAATTGAATCATTCCTGTTTTTTAATACAGTGCCACCTGACGGCCCACAGATCTCGAACATCTAATATTGACCGCTGGCCTTGCCCCTTGTGCACATGGATTTTTACAGAATCTCTGAATATTTTGATGATATTTTTAAATTATGTACTGTAGATGGTGAAATATTCAGTCTTTACAATATTACATTGAACATTTTTTTGGAATTGTTCCGCAATAATTAGATGCAGTTGTTCACAGACTGTGGACCCTCCAACCATCTTTGCTTCAGAGAGACTCTGCCTTTCTAACATGTCCCTTTTATACACAGTCATGACCTTCCAGCTGTTTCTCATTAGTACCACTTACTTTTCCAGCTGGTTAACCCTGTCCAAGCCTATTTTTGAGATGTGATGCTGCCATCAAGTTCTAAGAGTACATTTTTTCAAATGGAATAGAAAAATGATGAACGTTCAACTTCTGATCTGGGTTCTTGTGTGAATAAAATAGGACAACAAGGCTTTCTTCACACATCAGTATTTGTATGCCAAAACCAGGAAGAAGTCTAAAACACAGAAAGGGTGTCAAGCTTTCAATTATAGTTTCGGCATACAAACTATGACTTGTGAATAAGTCCTAAGGGGGTTTTCAAATCGTTGCATTCTTGTTTTCTCTACATTTTCTACAGCATCCTAAGTTTACAGACTTGTTAATATTCAGGAGGAATAACAGAGGAACAGCAGGTGCACATGTATTATGTTGTATTATGGCATGTCTAAAATGCCTAAAAAATACATGTATGTATTTGACAAGCAACAGCTTTGTATACACCTACCTGTCATAATGAATAATAAGGCTAATGGCCTCAAACAGTATGGCATTCTTTGCATTGGAGTGCTGCACTTTCTTGGACTTTGGGGGCTCCTGGGCTTTATTTAGGATGGTCTCCAGGCATTCAACAAGTCGTCCTTTCACAGCCGCATCCTCTGATAACACAGGTATAAAATAATCAATATATAACATTTCCCGTATATCTACTTTACATCTGCATCATTTTACAAACATCATTTTAAGATGTTAGAGGGGTTAAAAGTTGAGCAGCAATTTCTCATTATTTTAAATTTCCAAAACCTGTTTAGGGACCTATTTCGATTTCAACGGACAGAATTTGATAACATTGAATATGTCGTGATCATTTATTTTTTTTTTGTAACCTTTGAAAAAACCCTAAGCCTAACCCTAATGGCAAAGAATGAAAGAAATAAAAATTCTAAAATAAGAAAACCTTACTCTGACTAGGGGGATGACACGGGGGGGAATAATCAAGGGGCTGCACTGCGAGGCACAGCTCAAGTGCTGTCCTATTTACTAATTATTGGGCTTTTGATCACTGTGTTAGACCCTAACACAGGTGATCAAAAGTCAGAAACCAATAGGAATAATCCCGGCGGTTGCAGAGGGACACTAAATTTGTTTTCATCACTCCAAGCAGCAACTTGTAAGACTATGCTAAGAACGATTTAATTGGGACAGAGTAAAATAAAAAAAAGCTCTTTATTACCAGGTGGAGGGTAACACTGAAGAAGGCGCAGCAACTTTACAGAAAGCCAAGGCGCTGGGACAAAGTAGTAGGTGTAATCCTGCAGGTCGGTGGAGGCTGAAGACACAATCTGTGTAAAGGTGAAGAAAAAAACATTCTGATCAGATCTGATTCAAATAGAACCTGCATTATTTTATTATAAAACCTAAACATCTATTAGCTGGATTGCAACAAGATTACTTTTCAGTGGATGTGACAGGTATCCTATGTCACACAGACTGAAAGAATATGAAGCTGTAGACATGTAGAGTTGTCAATGCAGGGGCAAGCGCGACTCGCAGGCTCACCACGCCAGTGGATGGTGGGGGAAAGCGCGACTCGCAGGCTCACCACGCCAGTGGATGGTGGGGGAAAGCGCGACTCGCAGGCTCACCACGCCAGTGGATGGTGGGGGAAAGCGCGACTCGCAGGCTCACCACGCCAGTGGATGGTGGGGGAAAGCGCGACTCGCAGGCTCACCACGCCAGTGGATGGTGGGGGAAAGCGCGACTCGCAGGCTCACCACGCCAGTGGATGGTGGGGGAAAGCGCGACTCGCAGGCTCACCACGCCAGTGGATGGTGGGGGAAAGCGCGACTCGCAGGCTCACCACGCCAGTGGATGGTGGGGGAAAGCGCGACTCGCAGGCTCACCACGCCAGTGGATGGTGGGGGAAAGCGCGACTCGCAGGCTCACCACGCCAGTGGATGGTGGGGGAAAGCGCGACTCGCAGGCTCACCACGCCAGTGGATGGTGGGGGAAAGCGCGACTCGCAGGCTCACCACGCCAGTGGATGGTGGGGGAAAGCGCGACTCGCAGGCTCACCACGCCAGTGGATGGTGGGGGAAAGCGCGACTCGCAGGCTCACCACGCCAGTGGATGGTGGGGGAAAGCGCGACTCGCAGGCTCACCACGCCAGTGGATGGTGGGGGAAAGCGCGACTCGCAGGCTCACCACGCCAGTGGATGGTGGGGGAAAGCGCGACTCGCAGGCTCACCACGCCAGTGGATGGTGGGGGAAAGCGCGACTCGCAGGCTCACCACGCCAGTGGATGGTGGGGGAAAGCGCGACTCGCAGGCTCACCACGCCAGTGGATGGTGGGGGAAAGCGCGACTCGCAGGCTCACCACGCCAGTGGATGGTGGGGGAAAGCGCGACTCGCAGGCTCACCACGCCAGTGGATGGTGGGGGAAAGCGCGACTCGCAGGCTCACCACGCCAGTGGATGGTGGGGGAAAGCGCAACTCGCAGGCTCACCACGCCAGTGGATGGTGGGGGAAAGCGCAACTCGCAGGCTCACCACGCCAGAGGATGGGGGGAAAGCGCAACTCGCAGGCTCACCACGCCAGTGGATGGGGGGAAAGCGCGACTCGCAGGCTCACCACGCCAGTGGATGGGGGGAAAGCGCGACTCGCAGGCTCACCACGCCAGTGGATGGGGGGAAAGCGCGACTCGCAGGCTCACCACGCCAGTGGATGGGGGGAAAGCGCGACTCGCAGGCTCACCACGCCAGTGGATGGGGGGAAAGCGCGACTCGCAGGCTCACCACGCCAGTGGATGGGGGGAAAGCGCGACTCGCAGGCTCACCACGCCAGTGGATGGGGGGAAAGCGCGACTCGCAGGTTCATCACACCAGTGGATGGGGGGGGAAAGCAGGACTCGCAGGCTCACCACGCCAGAGGATGGGGGGAAAGCGCAACTCGCAGGCTCACCACGCCAGAGGATGGTGGGGGAAAGCGCGACTCGCAGGCTCACCACGCCAGTGGATGGGGGGAAAGCGCGACTCGCAGGCTCACCACGCCAGTGGATGGGGGGAAAGCGCGACTCGCAGGCTCACCACGCCAGTGGATGGGGGGAAAGCGCGACTCGCAGGCTCACCACGCCAGTGGATGGGGGGAAAGCGCGACTCGCAGGTTCATCACACCAGTGGATGGGGGGGGGGGAAGGCAGGACTCGCAGGCTCTCTACACCAGTGGTGGGGGAAGCGGGACTTGCAAGATCTCTACACCACTAAGTACATCACAGGTGGCACATTGCAATTAAAATTGTAAATCCTGGAAAGGCGTATTACCTTCCACAATGGAGTCTCTACCATTTTTCTCAATTTCACAAAATATCCTCATCGGAGACCCCCGAGTTCTGCTCTTCCGGTCATTTAAAGATGAGATGTACAGATAATGAAATGGGAGAACTGAAGTAGATGCTGGTCTCAGAGAGAAACAGATCCTTCCATAAGTGGAAATTTGATTAATCTGATGAGACCTTTCAGAGGAAGAGGAAGAGGAGGAGGAGGAGGAGTGGGGGGGGAAGAGACGCTGCAACTTTACATCTATGCTTACTTCTACCTTAGGGAGCAGCGAGATGGCTGTATAACATGGACGACGATCGCATCACAATGCTCGGACTGGCCTTCGGCCGCCCTGACCCGAGCATGACAGCTGCATAGAAATACAGGCTGTCCTGCTCGGGTGAGGAAAGCCCCTGGCCAGTCTGAGCATTACGATATGATCCTCAGCTGTGTTATATGGCTGTCTGACTGCACCCTTACACAGCAATCAGGATGGAAGAGGGGGCTGTCATGGCCTGTGGAAATCTACCTAAACAGATAATACGTACCCTACTAAGTCTAGAGACTGCTAGGGAGACGCACGTCTTGAAGTCATCGGGATTCTTCCGGCACAGGCAGGTAATGAGGCTTACGGCTGCGGTCACCACTCCCTGTAATAACAAAAAGATCATCATAGCGTTATATTCTCTTTGCCATTGTAGGAAATACAATATAAACCTATCATTTGTCTAAATCAGTGTTCAATGGTTTAGTAATTCTACTCCGCAGCCCTTATCATAAAAAGGGCATCTGTGCACCAGGAGCCAAACAGGATCATGCAGAAACGGCGGGGCGGTGATATTTACTTGCCTTGCTGTACGTTTTGTGCAGAAATAGTTATCAAATTAAGCCATTAATTTCTGCTGTGACTCATAATACAATCAGGTCCTTCCAGACCCTCCGCTATTTTTACCTGAGAGCACAAAACAAGTGGAAACAAATTTTCCCTTCGTGTCATATATGCAAAAAAAGAAAGAAAAATTGTAGTTTTTTTTTTTTTTTACAAAGAATAACTAACAAGGTGCAATTTTATTTTTTTTAAAGGCGTACCATGTGTTGATCATTAAGCAGATGAACGACCCGTGACGTCCATTCGCCCATTGGCACCAGGTCAGGTGAAGTCTTGTATAGTCTTAGGAGGCACAGGGCAGCACTCTGCTTCACGCTATCCATCGTGTCCCTGTTAGAGACGTTTGATATAATAAAAAATAAAATATAAAGAAATCGAACAGTGTCCAGCCGCCTAAATGGGATATAATTAAATCTTACCCTGCAACGAGAATCCTGGGAATCTCGGAGGCAAAGGCTTCTGCCATTTCCCTGCTGCCGACGTTGGCGATGCAATGCAGGGCCAGGCACATGAAGGTGGGGTTTCGGCTGGCCAGGTCATTCTTGATGGCGTTGTTAATGAGACGAATGAGTTCACTGTTGGAATTCACCAAAACGGAGATAAAAAGATAACCCTAAAAACAATGGGAAAAGATTTAATCAGATTCAACGAAGACGTTTCACCCTCGTAAAAACACATTGTTACATAGACGACGTCAGCAGGTTTCTGCTATGTAATCTGAGAACAGAATGTTGTAGGGGCAGATTCCTGATTCCGGTGATGTGTCACTTGCTGGGCCGCTCGGTGCAGTTTTGATAGAATCCCTGTTTTCTCGGCTGCAGATCTCAGAATGCTGAGCCTTGTATAAACCCGCCCACATCACTGATTGGCTGCTTCCTGTGCACATTGACAGCAAACTGCCAATCAGAGGTGGGGGCGTGGTTAAACGGATTAGCTGGACTGGCCTTAACATGACACCTGGTCCCTGCAGTGACAATCTCCTGCTGATAAAACACGGATTTTATTGAAACTACAAACGATCACACATCCCTGGAATCAAAGTCTCTGCCCCTACAAAGCAAAAAAAACCTCAAGAAAGATTCCATTTAAAAGGAGGATTTTGGTTTGGAATCCACACCTAAACACTTCCTCAAATATCAAATGTGTAAACACAGCCCAAGACAACCTGGGAAAACTCGCCCGGTTACTTACGATCTGCTTCTCTGTGTACTTATTGGAGCTCAGTAAATTTACTGCTTCCATATGCCCAAAATCAATGTCGTGGCCGAGCAGGAAAATGAAGAGCAGCTTGCAGACATATTTCTTCTTACTGTAGCCATCCAGGGCTTTGTCTCCTAGTAAAGCAAAGGATATGATGAAAAAAAAAAAGATATATAGATGCATCCTGCTATTGGTATATAGGTGCTTAGACTACTATACATTTAGCATACAGTAAATGCAGCGCTCCCCAAAATAACCTACATGGTGGCTCCCTCACCTTTAAATTTCGACCTGATATTGGCCAGCTCCTTGTTGATTCTTTTAATTTCGGCTTCTTTGCTCTTACCTTGGGGGGGAAAAAAATGATATATAGGATATTGAAAGAATATTCAATAAGAATTTTTTTTTCCAGATGGAAATCCACACTACCTAGTATACAGGGTATATACACTGGTGTAAGATGGGTATATACGGTTGTAAACTGTTACACAATAATATACAATGGTTCTAGTATCATTTTGCCTATATGTGTTCCCTTTTGGAGCGGTTAATCTATTACCAGCGAGTGCTCAAGAGAGAATTAGTCTCCTTCCCCCTCTGGCAGCTGGAAATAAAGTACCCTCTTACATCTTATATACAGGTGTAAACTTTTTCAAAACAATATACAATGGTTCTAGAATCATTTTGTCTATATGTTTTCCCCCTTTGGAGCGGTTAATCTGTTGCCAGTTAGATCTCGAAAGAGACTAGTCTCCTTCCCCCTCTGGCAGCCGATAATAAAGTCCCCTCTTATACATCCTTACATCTTATATAAATCAGAGTAAAATGGATTCAAAATAATATACAATGGTTCTAGTATTATTTTGTTTCTGTGCCTTTCCCCCTCAGAGCTGTTAATCTAAGAGTCAATTAATATCCTTCCCCCTCTGGCAACTGATATGTGCAAGGTAAGAAGGGACTTTTTTTTTTTTTTTTTTTTTTAAAGGCTTTCCTAATTTTCATCACAATAAAAATATTAAACAATAGCATTAGAGGTAAAAAGTATAATCAATGTCCACTGAAGCCAGTCCAATAAGAAGATGGGAGATCACTTAAGCCCTTCAAGATCTGAGTATATCCCCTGCAGACTTTTACACTTTCCCAGGACATAGAAGTATCAGGTGCGGGACTATGAAGTGGGCAGATGCCAGCTGTCTTATACAGCTAGCAATTGCCTGTAACAGCAGTGATGGGAGCCAGCTCTGATCACCGCTGTTAGTCTGACAGAGGCATTTAAATGACGCAATCCTGATGATGGACATCCATTCTGGTGCTCACTGCCCCAACCTGCAGGGTGGCAATAGCTTGCACTGGTAGACAGGAGGGGTCTGCTAAAGTATTGCAGTATATAGTAAAAACGTTCAAATAATCACTGCCTCAAGTTCCCTAAGGAGACTCAAAAATAATTTTTTTTTTTTAAAGGGAATCTGTCACCAGGTTATTGCTTCCCAATCTGAGAGCAGCATGATGTAGGGGCTGAGACCCCGATTCCAGTGATGTGTCACTTACTGGGCTGCTTGCTGTAGTGTTGATAAAATCCCTGTTTTCTCTGCTGCAGATCTAGCAGTGCTCAGAATGCTGAGGTCTGTATAACCCCGTCCACACCTCTGATTGGCAGCTGTCTGTGTGCACTGTGCATAGGCAGAAAGCAGCCAATCAGTGGTAGTTATACAGAGCTCATGAATATGGAAGACTACCTGGCAGCAGGTTTACTAACCCTCTAATGATAATCTCCTGCTGATAAAACTGTGACATTGCTGGAATCAGGGTCTTTGTCTCTATATCATGCTGCTCTCAGATTAGATGGCAAAAACCTGGCGACAGATTCCCTTTAAACATAAAAAGCTTGAATCACCCGCTTTTTTTCCCTGATCAGACACATGACATATAATATGCATAATCAGTATCTCCATGTCTGTACAAGTCCCATTTATCACAATATAAAACTATTTCATCCATAAGATAATTAAGGTTATAAGCAAAATTAAAAAGCCAGAATGTGTGTGTTTTCAGTCATTGCACCACCTTAACCCCTTCACCCACAGGTGATTTCCCGTTTTTTCCTCCCCTTCTTCCAAGAGCCATAATTTTTTTATTTTTCCGTC
This sequence comes from Phyllobates terribilis, assembly GCF_046119375.1. Taxonomy (NCBI): domain Eukaryota; kingdom Metazoa; phylum Chordata; class Amphibia; order Anura; family Dendrobatidae; genus Phyllobates; species Phyllobates terribilis. Next base: position 158,206,159 of record NW_027362772.1, read on the forward strand.
AACATAAGCCAGATCAGGGCTTGTTTTTTGAGGGACGACTTGTACTTTTGAATTTCCTCATTCATCTCCCGACATTTGTGTCTTTTTTTTTTTTTATTCATCAGTTCATGGTGAACATGTGACGTTGTGCCGGGCCGGCCAAAGAAAGAAAAGCTCCAGGTGCCAAGAGGTAAGAAGTGTCTCTAAGGGTCACCGTCCGATGGCCACGTTACTGATCTGGTCACTGGAGGGTTCTGCAGAATAATTTGCACCAACTCTAGTGCCGGGTATAGGTCCCTCACCGATCGGGAGTCGGGTCCGGGAGTCGGGTCCGGGAGTCGGGTCCGGGAGTCGGGTCCGGGAGTCGGGTCCGGGAGTCGGGTCCGGGAGTCGGGTCCGGGAGTCGGGTCCGGGAGTCGGGTCCGGGAGTCGGGTCCGGGAGTCGGGTCCGGGAGTCGGGTCCGGGAGTCGGGTCCGGGAGTCGGGTCCGGGAGTCGGGTCCGGGAGTCGGGTCCGGGAGTCGGGTCCGGGAGTCGGGTCCGGGAGTCGGGTCCGGGAGTCGGGTCCGGGAGTCGGGTCCGGGAGTCGGGTCCGGGAGTCGGGTCCCTCCCCCTTCTAACTATCCGTCACAGAAAAACGGACAGCACACACATGGCTTCCTAGTGCTTTCTGATTTTTTCCCCGGGCACACTGACTCGCATTGCAGATTTTGATCCTGCACTCAGATCAGTATCGCACAGGTCTCGCCTATTTTGCACGGACTGCTCGGTCCGTGAAAAAAAAAATCTTCCGTGTGAACAGCTCCACAGACTGTCATAGGTACAGTGCCATCTGGGAAAAACTGATGTGTAATTGAGCCCTTACCCTAATATTCGGTAGCAGATTTAGTGCATGTTCACACACAGCAGATATGTGTAAGAAAGGGGTAGAGTATGTGCCGCTCAAATCCTCCAGAACTCATGGGCCTGAAAGTGGCCGCTCCAACACCAAGACTCATTCTGCGTTGACCTGGAGCGTGAGCGAACTTGTCGTATTGAATTGAAGCAAATTAAATATTAAATGATGCAACTTTTAAACATCCGAAGCGAAGCCAAAAAAAGGGAAACGAGAAAAAAAAAAGCAATTTGAGGGATAGAGACACAATGGCAGGAAATACAAGAACTCACCCCACCCTGTACACTGCGGAGGGTCCTAATGAAGTGCTACAGCCATGTGTCCAGGTAACCGGCATAACATGGGTAGTATTGGAGCGCAGGTATACTGATATTTAGCTGTGTCTTTATATATCCCAGCACTAATGCACACAACCTCAGAATGGTACAGATCGGTGAAGGTCAGTTCACACATGGCAAAAAAAACGTTGGCAGAAAAACTGTTGCATTAAATATGCTTTTTTTTTTTTTTCACCAATCATTAGATTTTCAAAAAATGTAAGGCAAAAAAACTATAGCGTACATGTGAGTAAAAAAAGGGCAGATTTTCCCATTATTTCCAGACCACGAGGATTCTTTGGGCCATTTTCCACAGACTTCATTTTTCCAAAAAACTGACATGTAAAAAAAAAAAAAAAAAAAAAAAAAAAAGCCCCACAATTTCCATTTTCCCCCATGTACACGTGTGTACTCTAGAACAGCTTTTAGGATGTGAAGTCTAATAACTCAAGTCATCCTGCGTCCTTGAAGGAGATTTGATACAGGCGCTGAAATCAGTTAGACAGATTTTATCTCCTGCTGTCTACATCAGTATAGCTGCACGCATGTTTTCTCATCATTGTTAGCTGGTTTCTAGCAGAGCTCAACTCCCCTGCACTCTTCAATAATGGCAGTGTAGAGCTGTGCTTGTTGCCACTGTATTTGATGCACATGGTAGAGGATTATCTTTTGCCATATGCATCAATAGAGAGGAATTTGCATTTTCACATCAATGATCAGTCCGCTGCTGCAAGAAATAAACATAACTCCGCTCGGCACTGCCTACTTTTTACAAGCTACTCCATTGTGAGGGGAGCACAGGAGTTGAGCTATCGATGATGTAAAACCCAACTGCAGCTATACTGATGTAGGTGGCAGAAGATACAATCGGGCGCACAGGAGCATAAGGGGAACTCTACATTTTAGATTAGCTTGATAATTCAGATGAGACTAGTCAAGAGCACACAGGAGAGGAGGAGGAGTAAGGGGTCTGTAGCACTGAACACAAGCAAGTACTGCTGGGAAATGTAGTTTTAGTGGTGTAAGAATGGTGCACATAACTGAATGGGAAGGCCAAAAGTGCAGATGGAGATGAAAAAAGAAACATTAAGTTGGGCCTAGTCTGTATATTAACAATAAGCATGTATGTACTGTGCTTTGTGACAAATAATCCGATAATAACTTTGTAATTTGTCTCCTTTTATCACTATTGATGTTCTAGTTTATTACCGCTTTGTCTTGTGGATTCCTAGCCAAGTTTTATTGCCTTGAAAACTAATAAAAACAGACAAACGAAAAAACATCTGTACACTTTATAGGAAGGGGCTCTGAACATACGGATTGTACACAAACATCTAACAAGTAGGCAGGGGTCCCCATGTGCACTAGCCCATTCTCATGGAAGATAACTCCGATCAGAGCTGTCTGGCAGCGGCTCACTCCCTTCTCACCATAGAGCAGGGTTCCCCAACTCCAGTCCTCAAGGCCCACCAACAGGTCATGTTTTCAGGATTTCCTTAGTATTGCACAGGTGATAATTCCATCACCTGTGCAATACTAAGGAGATCCTGAAAACCTGACCTGTTGGTGGGCCTTGAGGACTGGAGTTGGGGAACACTGCCATAGAGCACCAAAGAACAGTTGGGTGTGCATGAGTACGGGGGAACCATGTCACATATATACAAAACAGGCAGAAGAAACGAGACCATCTTTATTAAGAACCCTCTAGAATAACAGAAGGGAATTTCCCTCATACTGATTATAGGGGAGAACCAAATACAGTATTCATTCACCAGCAATATACAAGTACATGTCACATTATTACACATCCTCTCCACCACCACCCCACACAGTCCCCTGCCCCCCCCACACACACACACGACCCCCTGCTCCCCCCCCCCACACACACACACACGACCCCCTGCTCCCCCCCCCCCACACACACGACCCCCTGCTGCCCCCCACACACACACACGACCCCCTGCTCCCCCCCACACACACACACACGACCCCCTGCTCCCCCCCCACACACACGACCCCCTGCTCCCCCCCCACACACACGACCCCCTGCTCCCCCCCCACACACACGACCCCCTGCTCCCCCCCCACACACACGACCCCCTGCTTCCCCCCCCACACACACACGACCCCCTGCTCCCCCCCCACACGACCCCCTGCTCCCCCCCCACACGACCCGCTGCTCTCCCCCCCACACACGACCCCCTGCTCTCCCCCCCACACACGACCCCCTGCTCTCCCCCCCACACACGACCCCCTGCTCTCCCCCCCACACACGACCCCCTGCTCTCCCCCCCACACACGACCCCCTGCTCCCCCCCCCACACACGACCCCCTGCTCCCCCCCCCACACACGACCCCCTGCTCCCCCCCCCACACACGACCCCCTGCTCCCCCCCCACACACGAACGACCCCCTGCTCCCCCCCCCACACACACGACCCCCTGCTCCCCCCCCCCACACACACACGACCCCCTGCTCCCCCCCCCACACACACACGACCCCCTGCTCCCCCCCCCACACACACACGACCCCCTGCTCCCCCCCCCACACACACACACACGACCCCCTGCTCCCTCCCCCCTCCATACACACACACACACAGGGGCCCCTGCTCCCCCCCCCCTCCATACACACGGGGCCCCTGCTCCCCCCCCCCTCCATACACACGGGGCCCCTGCTCCCCCCCCCCCTCCATACACACGGGGCCCCTGCTCCCCCCCCCCTCCATACACACGGGGCCCCTGCTCCCCCCCCCCTCCATACACACGGGGCCCCTGCTCCCCCCCCCCTCCATACACACGGGGCCCCTGCTCCCCCCCCCCTCCATACACACGGGGCCCCTGCTCTCCCCCCTCCATACACACGGGGCCCCTGCTCCCCCCCCCTCCATACACACGGGGCCCCTGCTCCCTCCATACACACGGGGCCCCTGCTCCCCCCATACACACGGGGCCCCTGCTCCCCCCCCCTCCATACACACGGGGCCCCTGCTCCCTCCCCCCTCCATACACACGGGGCCCCTGCTCCCCCCCCCTCCATACACACGGGGCCCCTGCTCCCCCCCCCCCTCCATACACACGGGGCCCCTGCTCCCCCCCCCCTCCATACACACGGGGCCCCTGCTCCCCCCCCCTCCATACACACGGGGCCCCTGCTCCCCCCCACCTCCATACACACGGGGCCCCTGCTCCCCCCCACCCCCCCTCCATACACACGGGGCCCCTGCTCCCCCCCCCTCCATACACACGGGGCCCCTGCTCCCCCCCACCCCCCCTCCATACACACGGGGCCCCTGCTCCCTCCCCCCTCCTCCATACACACGGGGCCCCTGCTCCCTCCCCCCTCCTCCATACACACGGGGCCCCTGCTCCCTCCCCCCTCCATACACACGGGGCCCCTGCTCCCCCCCCCCCTCCTCCATACACACGGGGCCCCTGCTCCCCCCCCCCCTCCATACACACGGGGCCCCTGCTCCCCCCCCTCCATACACACGGGGCCCCTGCTCCCCATTCATACTCCCTCCTCAGTGCCAGCCCCCGCCACCTCCAGGCCGCAGCCCGGGCCCCCAGTCTCTCCTGCACACGGAGCCCCACTTACAGTTCCTGATGTCGGAGATGAACACGGCCAGTCCCCGCATCCCGTCCCCTTTAGACACGGCCGGCATGGTTCCTGCAGACCAGGCCTGGGCGGGGGCGACTGCACTGAGGAAGGCGGGAGCGGTGACAGCGGCGGCTTCGGGCTGTGACAGCGGGCGCCTGGCTCCGGTACTCGGCCCCGGCTCACTATCAGACTACAGCGGGGGAATGTGAGAGCTACAGGCTTAGGGAGAAGCAGGGAACAGCAGGAAATCCGCCGCAGGGGCTCGTCCCGCCCTCCTCTGCCGCCCATTGGCCGGTGACTGACGGAGCCTCTCGCTGATTGGAAGAAACCGATGTCAGTCAGCGAGGCAGCAGAGGGAGGGGAAGAAGGGTGTGTCAGTGGGAAATGACGTCACTTTTCTAACTTAGCTCATTAGCGTACGCGCCTCATGCTCCTATCCTATTGGTCAATTCAGTCTTATTGGCCGGCTCTTATAGGGGGACACGTCATCTGGAGGGAGGGGCTTTATAAGGCCACGCCCTATGTAGTATGCGCCTTTCTATTAAAGGGGTTGTCCACTTTTGGGATTTTTTTTTTCTTACTTGAATACATGTATTTGTGGCTAAATAGCATATTTACAACTGGCTTTCATTAAAAGATGTTTCACCATTTGGTCTTTTTATCCCTGCACATTCATCTGTGGTTATAAATCACCCATCAGAGCTCACTGATGGAATCTCAGGTAGCCCATTCTGCAGCCAGAAATAAACAGTGCAATGCAGAGGCTATAAAAGGCAAACGGTGCAATATTTTTAATGAAGCCCAATTGCAAAAATTAGTTTCACCTAAAAATACATGTATTTAATGTATTTAAGTTAAAAAAAATGTCCCCAGAGGTGGACAACCCCCTTAACTTGCAGCCAGTGGTGTCTTCTTATGTACAGAATGTTTTTAGCTGATTGATCACCCTGTGAGGATTTGAACCTGCGATCACTTGTGTATTGCAAAATTACTTCCCCGTGGGGGAAGGGCTTCATAGGTGCACAGACTTGACACCTGCACTGCCCGGAGGGGGCTCAGCTTCCTGTATGGAGGATGCTGCCCAGGTTCACCGCCTCTGCTGGCAGTGACATAGTTAAAGGGATTTAGCAAATGACAGTACTCTTAAAGGGAAGGTCTGATAATAGCATAATGTAGAGCAAGAGAGCCTGATTCCAGCGATGTGTCACTTACTAGACTGTGTGCTGTCATTTCAAAACAATCAGTGTTTTATCAGCAGCAGATTATCACTGCAGGACTAGGTGTCAGGTGCACAGCAGTCCAGCTAGTCTGTGTAACCACGCCCCCTCTTCTGATTGGCAGTTTGCTGACAGTGTACACAGAAAGCTACCAATCAGTGCTGTGGGCGGGGTTATACACAACTGAGAATACTGATAAAAACAGGAATACATATAAAATACATATAAAACAGGAATTTTATCAAAACTACAGCAAGCAGCCCAATAAGTGATACGTCGCCGGAATCAGGGTCTCTGCCCGTACATCATGCTGCTCTCAGATTATATAGCAAAAATATGCTGATGGATTTCCTTTAAAGACAAGAAAATGTACCTTTCTTGGTGCAAAATCACTTAAGGATTGCCAAGATGATGAACTTAAGGGAAAGTGTTGGGGAGTGTTGTAGAAAAAACGCGTCAAAAACACGATGTGTGCACGCAGCCTGATGATAATTTTCTGTATTGTACAGATTTGTGTCTACATCTCCTCCACCCTCCACCACCGCTGGAATCTGCTGACTTGGGGAAGTTGTGAGTTCCTAGGAAACTTTTCTGTGATTCAGCAGGATTTCCCCAGAAGAAACCAGTGTGGAGTTTATTTTTTTTATTTAGGACGTTGCAGAATATTGCAGCTACTTATATGAATTTATTCCCAACATTGAAAGTTATCACCCACCCACTTGGCTAAGTATTAACTTTCCGATCGGTGGGGATCCGAGTGGTCCCAAGAACGGGGCTCTAAAGTGCCTCTTGGGAAGTGGGTCACTCCCTTCATTTAGTATGGGAGATAACTAAGTACACCCCAATCCCACCGACGGTCTCATAGAGAATGATTGATGCGGTGGTGTTACGGCACTGCTGCGTTTTTATGGGGTGTTTCTTGGGACCTATGAGACCCCATTTCAGGAAAACCCATGCAGTTTGTTAAAAAGGGCTTTACTCATCTTCCCCGGGTCCAGTGCAGAGTCTCTGCCGCTGCTCCTTGCGCCTATTATCTGCAGCACAGATGTCACGACAGCCAATCAGTGAACTTAGTGGCTTTGAGAGCTTGTGCCATCAGCGAGTTCAGCGAAGACTCAATGTGGACCCAAGGAGGGTGAGAATGACAGTCAGTGACTGATTCAGGACAGCTGTCAAAGGGGGTCGCAGGGGTGGTCCTCACTGAGACATTGAAACAAACTGAAATGTGAGGGAAACAATACATTTCTTCATTTCTGAGCAAGAGGAAATCTTGAAAATGGTGAGAAAATGAGACAGATAATGCGCAATAATGATATTATGTAATAATACATTTTTCATACTATACATATAAGCTCTATTACTAGTTAACAAAAAAACAACAACAACACGTGCATTGCTCACCCTCCCCAGGTTCATCACTGATTCTCCACAACTGCCTTGATCTCAGCGGCTATGAGCGTGTCGCGCTCCTCTTCTTCCAAGAGCCATAACTTTTTTATTTTTCCGTCAATATGGCCGTGAGAGCTCTTATTTTTTTTGGGACGAGTTATACTTTTGAACAACACCATTGATTTTACCATATCGTGTACTAGAAAATGGGAAAAAAACTCCAAGTGCGGAAAAATTGCAAAAAAAGTGCAATTCCACAATTGTTTTTTTTTTTTTTTTTTACCATGTTCACTAAATGCTAAAACTAATCTGCCATTATGATTCTCCTGGTCATTATGAGTTCGTAGACACCAAACATGTATTGGTTCTTTTTTATTTAAGTGGTGAAAAAAAATCCGACATTTGTAAAAAGAAAAAAAAAGAATTAGCTTATATTGTCATTTTCCGAGACCTGTAGCGTCTCCATTTTTCGTGATCTGGGGCCGGGTGAGGGCTTATTTATTGCGTGACGAGCTGATGTTTTTATTGATACCATTTTGGGGTAGATCCGATGTTTTGATCACCCGTTATTGCATTTCATTGCGGCAAAAAAAAAAGTTAATCTGGCTTTCCCATTTTTTTCTGGTTACACCGTTTACCGATCGGATTAATTTAATTTATATTTCGATAGATCGAGCGATTCTGAACGCAACAATACCAAATATGTGTATTTTTTTTTTTAATTGTTATATTTTCAATGGAACACAAGGGGGTGATTTGAATTTTTGTGTTTTTTTTATTATTTTTTTATATAATTTTTTAATTTATTTTTAGCTATTTACTTGCTTCAATAATCTTCTTAGGAGACTAGAGGCTGTGATCATCTGATCGCCTGAGCTACACATAGCACCTGCGATGTGTAGCAGCATTCATGATCTCCTATGAACGTCAGCCACAGGCCGGCGTTCATAGGAGATTCAAAATGACAGGCATGGGGGTCTTCTACAAACCCATGCCTGTCATGGCGCAAATTCAACAATGACGGGCCCTTTATTCAGAAATTCAGCTCATTGCACATGGACGTCTACAACCAGCCACTTCTCTTCTCCTCGACGACAGAACATATCGGCGTCCATCTTGGCAGCCATTTCCTGCAGCCCTTCCTGACTTTATTGTCCAGCACTGACCTAGGGCAGGGAAAGGGACGGACGTGTTATGTATTCAGATACTTGTACCCCCCTATAGATTGTATACAAGTAGTGGGAGTAAAGGGTGTGTCCGCATGAAGTACTTTTGACATGATTTTCAAACTTCACCTCAGAAATTCATGTCATGATAATGGCGCAACGTCACGTTCATTTTTTTTTTTTCCAGTGAGGTCATAGTGAAAGCAATGTGCTTTTCCCATTAAAATCCACAGGAAGCTTATCTAAAGAGTATTTGAAGAATGAATAAATCCTGTTTTGTGCCTCCATTTTGGTGCCCTGTTGACATTTTCACAAAATGGCCGCCAACGTTTTAGATTCATCTTATGCGGTGCTTTTTTTTGGACGTTCAAGACACATCCTTCCTCATCCATTGCCCTTTACTTCAGCCCTGTATATCCAGTCTACTAAAGGGGTGGGTATATGTTAAATTTCTGAAGAACACTGCATAGGGAAGACTGTGCGGCCATTTTGTGAAGATACAAATGGAGTTGTAGTGAGGAGTAACAGCGACAGGATTGACCATATCTTTGTCATTTATTGTCCAGTTTGATTAGGGGGGTTTCACTGACCCCTTAACTCCTTCCTGACAGGATTTTACTTCTAAAATTAGCAACCAGAGTGAGCTCCGATCTCTGCTGTGAGGCAGCCATCGTCCCCCAGATCATTGGGTTTTAATGGCAGCCTGAGGATCCCTGTCGCTTCAATGCTAGTGCTCCCAATAAAGCTAATGCTGTGTCTTGGCTTCATAGGTGGCGGCCATTTTTGCTGTATACTGAGGTACTACAATATATATCCCTGTAGGGACTAAAAAGGATCATTGAAATTCAATAAAAATTAAAATCTGAAAAAAAAATAAAACAAATTAACCCAAACCACAAAATTTAGTTTTTTTGGTCACCAGACATCCCAAAATAAATGGAATAAAAGGTATTGTTTGTACCCCAAAATACCAATATAACTACAGCTTGCTATATATAAAAAAAACTCCATCAGTGTAAGTGGTGTTGGCGCTGTCGGTTACCGCCGTGGGATCTGGGCATGTGCACCACTCGTCGGTTGCTCGGGGGCCGGTACGGTGCACGTTGTAAGTACAGGCTGAAATCTGGGGAGGGGGCACCTGGAGAACCGAGAATTGGGGCAAAAGTGGCAGGCACTATGGGGGAAATTAGCTTTTACATTGTGTGGGTAGCATTACTATCAGTTGGGAAAACAAGTTATCCTATTTTTCACAGGATAGGTGATAACTTGTTGATCGGTGGGGGTCCGATCTCTTGGGCGCAGGGGCGTAATGATCGCAGAGGGTGCGACCGGGCCCGTGCGGGAGGGAGACCACGGACCCCAGGGTCTACTTCAACTGGATGAGCGTCCGAGATCGCACATAGGCGCTGGGGTCGGCGGCCTCCCTCCCGCACGGGCCCAGAAGAGGACGCCGGAAGTTGAGGGAGCAGAGGAAGGTGAGAAGAATGTTTTGAGGTTTTTTTTAATACAGAACGGGGAACACATATACCAGAAAGAGGCCCAGGATGGGGGACATACAGTATATACCAGTATGGAAGATATATATATATATACCAGGATGGAAGATATATATATACCTGGATGGGGCCCAGGATGGGAGACATATATACCGGGATGGAAAAAAAAAAAAATATATATATATATATATATATATACCAGGATGGAAGATATATACATACCTGGATGGGGCCCAGGATGGGAGACATATATACCGGGATGAGGGACATATATACCAGGACGGGGGATATATATACCATGATGGGGACCATAAACCAGGATGCGGCCCAGGATGAGGGACATATATATATCATGATGGGGACCATAAACCAGGATGCGGCCCAGGATGGGGGACATATATACCAGGACAAGGGACATATATACCAGGATGGGGGATATATATACCAGGATGGGGGTCATATACCAGGATGCGGCCCAGGATGGGGGACAAATATACCAGGATAAGGGACATATATATCAGGATTGGGAATATATATGCCAGAATGAGGGATATATATACCAGGAAGGGGTACAGGATCGGGGACATTACTACATAATGGGGGGCGGGGGGGCAGTTATGTCTTTATAGGATTTAGAATGCTACAAGGACCCATACATCTAACCAACATGCAGGGTGGCCCAGGTCCAGGGGGCCCATCAGACTCTAGTTAGTCACTGCTTGGACAGGGCACTTTTATCACTGCTAGAATAGAACGACAGGTTCGGACACCTGACTGCCGCTCCATTCATTCCCTATGGGGTTGCTGTGCACTTGGCTTTTTCTGACAGTTCCATAGAGAATGAATAAATCGGCGGTCGGGCGGTGCTGGTAAGTCGGTGTGGGTCCCAGCGGTCGGACCACCACCGATCAGCAAGTTATTACATATCCTGGGTACAGGAGATAATTTGTTTTCACTGGACAAACCCTTTAAGTCCCTTTAAGAGGCGTTCCTATCAAATGGATGACTCAGGAACCCTATTCTCGTGATCGGTTGCAATTGCAGCGTTGGGACCTTGTTTGATCAGACACTTATCACCTACCCTGTGAATAAGTGATAAGTTGTAATTTTGGCAGCAACCTTTTAAAGGGATTGTCTAGGTTCAGAAAAACATGGCTGCTTTCTTTCAGGAACAGCGCCACCCTTGACCATAGGTAGAGAGGGGTATTGCATCACAGCTCCATTGACTTCAATGAAGCTGAATTAATATCAAAAATAGGGTCAACGGTGGGGCTGTCTCTGAAAGAAAGCAGCCATATTATTCTAAGCCTGGACAAATTCTTTACGCTTAAAGGGGTTGTCCACCTTTACGGACATTATTTTTCTTTTAATTAGGTGCATGTATTTGGGACTAAAAATCATTTTTGCAATTGGGTTTCATTAAAAATTTTGCACCGTTTGCCTTCTATAGTTCTAGTAATATAGTTCTATAATAATTCTATAATAATTCTTACTGTAGAACGAGTTAACTGTGAAACAGTCAGTGAGTTTTTTCATACTGAATTACGGGAAGTTTGTAACTCTATTATTTGTCTTTTTCTAAAGTGATTTATGACCACAAACCACATCAAAGTTGAATGTGCAGGTAAATAAGGAACCTGTAAAAGCAAAACGGTGCAAAATTTGCACATTTTTTTTTTTTTTGTATTTATTTATTTTTTTAAAGTGGACAACCCCTTTAAGATATCAAAAAGCAATACATTTATTTTATTTGTGGTCTGTAGAATGCGATGGTCACCTAAGCTCCGCCTCTATGACCTCATGCATGACTTTTCATGTACATAGGTTCCGCATATTCCGTAGGACAAGAGAACTGACTGCAGATATCTCCTCTAAGAACCTTCATGGAACTAACGCTAAAGACCGTCTTTCAGTCCCAGGAAATGTTAGTGGGGGGAAAAAAAGAGACCACTGAAATGAAGGTGCCGTTCGGGTTTCCCAGCAAGCAAAGAAGATCAAAATCCGTCTCTATTGAAAGGTAAATGTATATTGCTCGCCTCTGACATGTAGGATGGAATCTGTCTGTCTAGGCAAACTAGGATCTAAAATGATACCTTCCATTGATGCCCCATTGATTACTGGGATTCCTATACTTTTGAGCACAAAGTGTGAATAAGGGATACCACCAGCTTTAGGTGCTGAGGCCAATAGGGACCATGGAGCCCCCTTAAGTGTAAGTGGCGAACCACATGCAGACGTACAGGTGGTTCACCTCTATGGCCACCTCTAACTTCATAGTGCTTCTCTCATATATGATCTGAGGCCCCATTCACATATTGTTAATTTGTTTATAAGGAAAAATTGGTACATTTAAATACCACCTTAAAGAAATTTATTTTATTTAAATATTATACATTTTTTATTTTATTTTTCATATTAATTTGGATATTAAAAAAAAAAAATCTTGCAATTTTCACACTGGCCACTAGTCCTGATGTTAGCCTTCTTCCTATTCTTCACATGGACATAAGCAGCAATAGACTGACTCAGACCTGGTTTGTTTGTATAGAAACTTTCTGGGCATGTTGCAATCTGGTGATATTGTACAGGGAGGGGAGGAGGGGAGCTGTGACATCCCATTTTGTGAATGGTGAACTCTGTGCTAGCTACTGTATATAGAGATATTATCTTTTATTGTATTCCTGTCTGTGATGATAATGAGACTTCTGAAAAGCCCCTGAAACAGAACAGGAAGTATATTGTAATCCTGCCTGTGATGATAATAAAACTTTTGAAAAGCCTCCTAAACAGAACAGGAAGTATAATGTAATCCTCCTGTCTGTGATGATAACGAGACTTCTGAAAAGCACCCAGAACAGAACAGGAACTACGGTATAATGTAGTCCTGTCTGTGATGATAATGAAACTTCTGAAAAGCACACAGAACAGGAACTACAGTATATTGTAATCCTGTCTGTGATGATAATGGGGCTTCTGAAATGCACCCTGAACAGAACAGGCACTACAGTATATTGTAATTCTGTCTGTGATGATAATGAGACTTCTGAAAAGCCTCCTAAACAGAACAGGAAGTATATTGTAATCCTGTCTGTGATGATAATGAGACTTCTGAAAAGCCTCCTAAACAGAACAGTATGTATATTGTAATCCTGTCTGTGACGATAATGAGACTTCTGAAAAGTCTCCCGAACAGAACAGTAAAAATGAATCTAGTATTAAAGAGTAACTAAACTTCTATATATTTTTTTATATAATTTGTCCAGCATGGAAAATATCTTTCTAAATCACTTTATTAGGGGGATTAATCTTCATTCCTGTAAAAAGAAAGTGCATATACGTGGCTTCCAAACCTCCGCTTTTCCCAAGAGAGATACCCTTTAATCCTAATGGTGCCACTGTGTGAAAATTGCAACAACATTGCTAAAAATAAGAAAAAAAATGAGACTTGAGCAAGGCCCGACCTTGTCGGTCCTTGCGTGAACACACCTTCTTCAGCTAAGATCTGCCCTTTTTTCCAGAGCAGATATGAGCGTACAAACGCCAAAATTTGCTACATTTTTGTTCAACTCAGCTTGCACAAAAATTAGCTTCATTTGTCTGGAGGAAAGGGCTTGATCTGCTTCTGTCCATGATTCTTTGCGGGTGATCTTTCTATGAGGCAGAACATGTTAGTATTAGGTTAAGTCCATAGGGGACGGACAGCCCCAATGAGGAAGAAAATCAGCAGCAAAATACACAGCTCCAAATACTGCTGATGATTTGCCACAGATTTTGAGAATTTTTGCTGCAGGTTCGGGTCAGGAGACCGGCGGTCAGTCCATACATTGTGGTCTATATATGGACTGTGAAATACGCTCTTGTGAACCCGGCTTAATACACAATATATTTTCCACCAGCAAATTTGTGGCGGCAAATCTGCTAAGTATTCATCCAATGCGGACATCACTTTAAGTTTCAGAAGTTTGTGAAATTAGTTCAGAAGCACTGCATGAAAGTTTCTCTTCTCCATCAGACCGGGATCTCCTAGACCCTCTGACAGCATGGCCTGGAGCCTTCTGGTGAAAAAATCTTCGGCCTCCACCAACGTGTCCATCTTGAATTTAGCCGAGAAACAATCATCCTCTTCCGAATCAGAATCAGAAGAGTCTCAAAAATCGGAGGTATCTGATAACTCTATAAATATCTATCTATTACTGATGAGCGAGCGTGCTCGCCACTCGATGGAGCGTCAGGGTGCTCGGGCACACATCGAGTATCGTGGGTGCTCGAGCGCCATGCTTGAGTCCCCGCCCCGCATGTTTCGAGGCTGTTAGACAGCCAATAAATATGCAGGGACTGTCTGCCATACACAGTACCCGAGCACCCTGTTACTCGATCGAGTGTCTCTCATGCTCGCTCATCACTACTATCTATCTATCCAGTGTTTTATATATGACCATACTGGTATATATGTTTCCCATCCTGGTATATACAGTGGTGGCCAAAAGTATTGGCACCCCTGCAATTCTGTCAGATAATACTCAGTTTCTTCCTGAAAATGATTGCAATCACAAATTCTTTGGTATTATTATCTTCATTTAATTTGTCTTCAATGAAAAAACACAAAAAGAATTGTCCTAAAGCCAAATTGGATACAATTCCACACCAAACCTAAAAAAGGGGGTGGACAAAAGTATTGGCACTGTTTGAAAAATCATGTGATGCTTCTCTAATTCGTGTAATTAACAGCACCTGTAACTTACCTGTGGCACCTAACAGGTGTTGGCAATAACTAAATCACACTTGCAGCCAGTTAACATGGATTAAAGTTGACTCAACCTCTGTCCTGTGTCCTTGTGTGTACCACATTGAGCATGGAGAAAAGAAAGAAGACCAAAGAACTGTCTGAGGACTTGAGAAACCAAATTGTGAGGAAGCATGAGCAATCTCAAGGCTACAAGTCCATCTCCAAAGACCTGAATGTTCCTGTGTCTTCCGTGCGCAGTGTCATCAAGAAGTTTAAAGCCCATGGCACTGTGGCTAACCTCCCTAGATGTGGACGGAAAAGAAAAATTGACGAGAGATTTCAACGCAAGATTGTGCGGATGGTGGATAAAGAACCTCGACTAACATCCAAACAAGTTCAAGCTGCCCTGCAGTCCGAGGGTACAACAGTGTCAACCCGTACTATCCGTCGGCGTCTGAATGAAAAGGGACTGTATGGTAGGATACCCAGGAAGACTCCACTTCTTACCCCGAGACATAAAAAAGCCAGGCTGGAGTTTGCCAAAACTTACCTGAGAAAGCCTAAAAAGTTTTGGAAGAATGTTCTCTGGTCACATGAGACAAAAGTAGAGCTTTTTGGCAAAAAGCATCAACATAGAGTGTACAGGGAAAAATAAGAGGCATTCAAAGAAAAGAACACGGTACCTACAGTCAAACATGGCGGAGGTTCCCTGATGTTTTGGGGTTGCTTTGCTGTCTCTGGCACTGGACTGCTTGACCGTGTGCATGGCATTATAAAGTCTGAAGACTACCAACAAATTTTGCAGCATAATGTAGGGCCCAGTGTGAGAAAGCTGGGTCTCCCTCAGAGGTCATGGGTATTCCAGCAGGACAATGACCCAAAATACACTTCCAAAAGCACTATAAAATGGTTTGAGAGAAAGCACTGTAGACTTCTAAGGTGGCCAGCAATGAGTCCAGACCTGAATCCCATAGAACACCTGTGGAGAGATCTCAAAATGGCAGTTTGGAGAAGGCACCCTTCAAATATCAGGGACCTGGAGCAGTTTGCCAAAGAATGGTCTACAATTCCAGCAGAGCATTGTAAGAAACTCATTGATGGTTATCGGAAGCGGTTGTTCGCAGTTATTTTGGCTAAAGGTTGTGCAACCAAGTATTAGGCTGAGGGTGCCAATACTTTTGTCCGGCCGTTTTTTGGAGTTGTGTGAAATGATCAATGATTTGACTTTTGCCTCATTCTCTTTTGTGTTTTTTCCTTGCAAGCAAATTAAATGAAGAGAATAATACCAAAGAATTTGTGATTGCAATCATTTTCAGGAAGAAACTGAGTATTATCTGACAGAATTGCAGGGGTGCCAATATTTTTGGCCACCACTGTATGTACCTTATCCTGGGCCCATTCTGGTATATATGTCTCCCATCCTGGTATGTATGTCTCCCATCCTGGTATGTATATCTTCCATCCTGGTATATATGCCCCCAATCCTGGGCCCATCTGGGTATATATGTCTCCCATCCTGGGCCCATCCTGGTATATATGTCCCCCATCCTGGTATATAAGTACCCCATCCTGGTATATATGTCTCCCATCCTGGTATATTTGTCTCCCATCCTGGTATATATGTCTCCCATCCTGGTATATATGTCCCCCATCCTGGTATATATATCCCCATCCTGGTATATATGTCACCCATCCAGGTATACAGTGGGTACGGAAAGTATTCAGACCCCTTTAAATTTTTCACTCTTTGTTTCATTGCAGCCATTTGGTAAATTCGAAAAAGTTCATACACTCTGCACCCCTTCTTGACTGAAAAAAGACAGAAATGTAGAAATTTTTGCAAATTTATTATAAACGAAAAACTGAAATATCACATGGTCATAAGTATTCAGACCCTTTGCTCAGTATTGAGAAGAAGTACCCTTTTGAGCTAGTACAGCCATGCGTCTTCTTGGGAATGATGCAACAAGTTTTTCACACCTGGATTTGGGGATCCTCTGCCATTCTTCCTTGCAGATCCTCTCCAGTTCCATCAGGTTGGATGGTGAACGTTGGTGGACAGCCATTTTCAGGTCTCTCCAGAAATGCTCAATTGGGTTTAGGTCAGGACTCTGGCTGGGCCAGTCAAGAATGGTCAGAGTTGTTCTGAAGCCACTCTTTTGTTATTTTAGCTGTGTACTTAGGGTCATTGTGTTGTTGGAAGGTGAACATTCGGCCAAGTCTGAGTTCCAGAGCACTCTGGTAGAGGTTTCCATCCAAGATATCTCTGTACTTGGACACATTCATGTTTCCTATAATTGCAACCAGTTGTCCTGTCCCTGCAGCTGAAAGACACCCCCATAGCATGATGCTGCCACCACCATGTTTCACTGTTGGGATTATATTGGGCAGGTGATGAGCAGTGCCTGGTTTTCTTCACACACACCTCTTAGAATTATCACCAAAAAGTTCTATCTTCGTCTCATCAGACCAGAGGATCTTATTTCTCATAGTCTGGGAGTCCTTCATGTGTTTTTGAGCAAACTCTATGCGGGCTTTCATATGTCTTGCACTGAGGAGAGACTTCCGTCGGGCCACTCTGCCATAAAGGCCCGACTGGTGGAGGGCTGCAGTGATAGTTGACTTTGTGGAACTTTCTCCCATCTCCCTATTGCATCTCTGGAGCTCAGCCACAGTGGTCTGGGGGTTCTTCTTTACCTCTCTCACCAAGGCTTTTCTCCCACAATTACTCAGTTTGGCTGGACGGCCAGGTCTAGGAAGACGTCTGGTGGTCCCAAACTTCTTCCATTTAAGGATTATGGAGGCCCCTGTACTCTTAGGAACCTTGAGTAATGCAGAAATTCTTTTGTAACCTTGGCCAGATCTGTGCCTTGCCACAATTCTGTCTCTGAGCTCCTTGGGCAGTTCCTTTGAACTCATGAGTCTGATTTGGTCTGACATGCACTGTGAGCTGTGAGGTCTTATATAAACAGGTGTGTGCCTTTCGAAATCAAGTCCTATTAGTTTAATTACACACAGCTGGACTCCAATGAAGAAGTAGAACCATCTCAAGGAGGATCACAAGGAAATGGACAGCATGTGACTTAAATATGAGTGTCTGAGCAAAGGGTCTGAATACTTTTGACCATGTGAAATTTCAGTTTTTGTTTTTTAATAAATTTGCAAACATTTCTGGGTTTTTTTTTCAGTTAAGATGGGGTGCAGAGTGTACTTTATGAGAAAAAAATGAACTTTTTAGAATTTACCAAATGGCTGCAATGAAACAAACACTAAAAAATGTAAAGGGGTCTGAATACTTTTCTTACCCACTGTATATGCCCCCCATCCTGGGCCCATCCGAGTATATATGTCTCTCATCCTGGTATATATGTCTCCCATCCTGGTATATATATCTCCCGTCCTGGTGTATATGTCTCCCGTCCTGGTGTATATGTCTCCCGTCCTGGTGTATATGTCTCCCGTCCTGGTGTATATGTCTCCCGTCCTGGTGTATAAGTCTCCCGTCCTGGTGTATAAGTCTCCCATCCTGGTGTATAAGTCTCCCATCCTGGTGTATATGTCTCCCATCCTGGTGTATAAGTCTCCCATCCTGGTGTATAAGTCTCCCATCCTGGTGTATAAGTCTCCCATCCTGGTGTATATATCCCCCATCCTGGGCCCATCTGGGTATATATGTCTCCCATCCTAGGGCCATCCTGGTATATATATCCTCCATTCTGGTATTTATGTCCCCCATCCTGGTATATTTATCCCCCATCCTGGTATGTATGTCCTCCATCCTGGTGTATATATATCCCCCATCCTGGTATGTATGTCCTCCATCCTGGTGTATATATATCCCCCATCCTAGTATGTATGTCTCCCATCCTGGTATATATGCCCCCATCCTGGGCCCATCAGGGTACAGTACAGACCAAAAGTTTGGATACACCTTCTCATTTAAAGACTTTTCTGTATTTTAATGACGTTGAAAATTGTACATTCACACTGAAGGCATCAAAACTATGAATTAACACATGTGGAATTATATACTTAACAAAAAAGTGTGAAACAACTGAAAATATGTCTTATATTCTAGGTTCTTCAAAGTAGCCACCTTTTGCTGCTTTGATGACTGCTTTGCACACTCTTGGCATTCTATTGATGAGCTTCAAGAGGTAGTCACCGGAAATGGTCTTCACTTCACAGGTGTGCCCTGTCAGGTTTAATAAGTGGGATTTCTTGCCTTATAAATGGGGTTGGGACCATCAGTTGTGTTGTGCAGAAGTATGGTGGATACACAGCTGATAGTCCTCCAGAATAGACTGTTAGCTGCTTTTTTTCTTGCCATAATACAAATTCTAAGTAAAGAAAAACGAGTGGCCATCATTTCTTTAAGAAATGAAGATGAAGGTCAGTCAGTGCGAAAAATTGGGAAAACATTGAAAGTGTCCCCAAGTGCAGTTGCAAAAACCATCAAGCGCTACAAAGAAACTGGCTCACATGAGGTCCGCCCCAGGAAAGGAAGACCAAGAGTCACCTCTGCTTCTGAGGATAAGTTTATCCGAGTCACCAGCCTCAGAAATCGCAGGTTAACAGCAGCTCAGATTAGAGACCAGGTCAATGCCACACAGAGTTCTAGCAGCAGACACATCTCTATAACTGTTAAGAGGAGACTTTGTGCAGCAGGCCTTCATGGTAAAATAGCTGCTAGGAAACCACTGCTAAGGACAGGCAACAAGCAGAAGAGACTTGTTTGGGCTTATGAACACAAGGAATGGACATTAGACCAGTGGAAATCTGTGCTTTGGTCTGATGAGTCCAAATTTGAGATCATTGGTTCCAACCACCGTGTCTTTGTGTGACGCAGAAAAGGTGAACGGATGGACTCTACATGCCTGGTTCCCACCGTGAAGCATGGAGGAGGAGGTGTGATGGTGTGGGGGTGCTTTGCTGGTGACACTGTTGGGGATTTATTCAAAATTGAAGGCATACTGAACCAGCATGGCTATCACAGCATCTTGCAGCGGCATGCTATTCCATCCGGTTTGCGTTTAGTTGAACCATCATTTATTTTTCAACAGGACAATGACCCCAAACACACCTCCAGGCTGTGTAAGGGCTATTTGACCAAGAAGGAGAGTGATGGGGTGCTACGCCAGATGACCTGGCCTCCACAGCCACCAGACCTGAACCCAATCGAGATGGTTTGGGGTGAGCTGGACCACAGAGTGAAGGCAAAAGGGCCAACAAGTGCTAAACATCTCTGGGATCTCCTTCAAGATTGTTGGAAGACCATTTCCGGTGACTATCTCTTGAAGCTCATCAAGAGAATGCCAAGAGTGTGCAAAGCAGTCATCAAAGCAAAAGGTGGCTACTTTGAAGAACCTAGAATATAAGACATATTTTCAGTTGTTTCACACTTTTTTGTTAAGTATATAATTTCACATGTGTTAATTCATAGTTTTGATGCCTTCAGTGTGAATGTACAATTTTCATAGTCATGAAAATACAGAAAAATCTTTAAATGAGAAGGTGTGTCCAAACTTTTGGTCTGTACTGTACCTATAAAGAGAAAAATCAGAGAAACTGAAGATTTTGCAGTGGTCTCTTAATTTTTGCCAGAGCTGTATCTGTCCCCCATCCTGGTATATATCCCCCATCCTGGTATATATATCCCCCATCTTGGTATATATGTCCCCCATCCTGGTATATATGTCCCCCATCCTGGTATATATGTCCCCCATCCCAATATATATATCCCCCATTCTGGTATGTGTCCCCCGTTCTGCTGCTGTTCTTTAATACATAGAATTTTTGTTTTCGATTCTACTCACGTTCCATCCGCTCCCATGCTGTGCGACGTCCTTTTCTGCAGCCTGTGACACGCCCCCAGGGCAGTGGGGTACTCGGTGTCCGGGCCTATGGATGCTGGGGGGAATATGTCACAGTGGCTGGCCCGGTCAGTGGCCCAGGGCGGTCAACAAAAAGGGGATTGTTTATATGGGATTTGTAGTTTGATCGTGATGCCTGTGGTTTCTGGTAATTTGTACCAGCGCTGCTGCAGACCTCTGAGGCAGTTGATAGGCAGCTAGGATGGAACAGCTCCCCACAGGTGGAGCGGGCCTCAGGGCAGTGTAGAGATTGATGGTGGGTGGTGATGCTGGGGCTTGTAGTGCAGTCGGGATGGCGCAGCAGGAGTAACTGACAGAGACAGGGGATTTGCTTCAATACTTTTACCGGTGCGGATGTCAGGTACGGTCCAGGGTACTCGGTAAGAAGGGTGCACTTCAGGACTTCTCCCCAGTGAGCGGGTATAGAGCCTCCTGGTCCGTGTTTCCCTCTCTCTAAGCTCCTGGCCAGCCTGCAACTGGGCCTAGCTTATGTGTCGTGCTGTTCCTTCACCTGACGTTTGGTAGTAGGACCGCTGGCAACCACTATCTCTGGGCGCCGGGGCCTTCGTGGTTCCTGGTCCTGTGATGGGTCTAGCTTCAGGTCGGCCAGAGACTTGTTGTCCTCCTGGTATGCCGGTGATTCCTACTGGGTATAAAGGAACCCTGTAGGCGCGGACACAGTACCCGGTTTGTGTTCTGGGGTGAGCCTATGATGCTCCTCTGCCCCCTCAACTCCTCTTTGCCTCCGGCCACACTCGGGGCCCTCAGAACACAGCAGCAGACGTGCTGCGTCTTCGCTGCTCTCAACGTCAGCACGCTCTCTGACTGAAACTAAACTGACTGCCTGGCTCCACCCTCCATATATATATATCCCTATCCGGGCTCCCTCTGGTGGAATGAGGTGGAAGGGTGGAGGTGTCTGTTTGTAGTGAGGGCCTCTTGTGGAGAAGTCCATCCATGCACCCTTTTGGGTACTGTGGTACCTGTGAACAGCAGGGTGCCACACCGGCACTTGACTTCAACGTGCAAGCGATGGGAGCGTATGACATCACTGCCATTCGCTCCCAGTCACATGCACGCCGATGTCAGCTGCTGGCCTCTGCATCGCATGGACCCGGCCTACAGTTCAGCTGAGTGTGCGGCCGAGGACACACTTCTACCTGAAATATTCGCCAGCGTCGGCTGGCCCCCCACCAACACGCCCGGTTTTGGTCGTGACCACAATCGTTACACCCCTGTACCTATCTATATAAAATTGGCAATAAGTGTGTAGGTTTTCTTAAATCTTCATCATCCATGAAGTTGTTAAAAATGCCTTTCAATTGTTTACTCACATGTACAAATTTTCTGCTGCTGATTTTGCCGTGGATGTGTTACAAAAGGGTTTGTCACAGATTTTGATGTAGATTTGCGGCAGGTGTGAAAACTGCGTAATCCACTGTGAAAAGCTGCAGTGTAAATTAACAAACTGCAGATTAAAGGGGTTGTCTCTGTGACTGCAGACTTGGGAATCCTTAGAGTGCGCACAGTGCTCGCTGTCAGGATTCTCGAAATCTCATACTTGTGGTCACATGACCTCCTGCTACCGGCACTGGAGAATCCTTACAGTGAGCACTGTGTGTGCTATGAGGATTCCCAAGTCAACAGTCACATAGAGTGACTGCAGACTTGAACCCTAAGGCCGGACAACCCCTTTAAGGGCTTGTCCCACAGGCAGAATTCCGGCCACAGAAATCCGCAGTGACAGTGTTGTGGAAATGCTGCAAAAAAACATAATGCTTAGGCTACATTCCCCCTTCTGCCCCAAAAAGAGCCCCCGGAGGGGAGAAGACCTCCCCCCCCCCCCCCAAGGGAAAAGAGTGTACCCCGAGGGGTAATCACCTTCTTTGCTTTTTGTCCTTAATGCTGTTAATGTAGGCAACTCCACACTTACTACACTGACAGGCCAGATAGGCCACATTCAGGAAACTATCTCCATAATACGGCATGATGTCCATAAGGTGGCGGAGCGCCTCACGCTGGAGGATGCTGCTCCTCCTATCTGTAGAGATATTCAAAATCGCGCGTTGGGGTGGATTTACACCATCCAGCCGTTGGTACGCTCCCGGCTCCCTGCATTAAGGTAGCTATATACTCTATACACAACATATTTAATCATATATGGCTTACAAACTGCCCTAGACTGGTGGGAATACTTGAGTGGTAGTATGGATTGGAGCATGTAAATTTAATCATCGACTGTATTGGTATACCAAAAGGGCTGGATGTTTGATACGTCCGTTTTTCTCTGTACACGGCCATTGGTGTCAAATACTCCTTTTGCGATTGAATTGGTTTTTAATTAAGATATGTTTAATAAAGGTATATATATTTTTTTACATCAACAAATGTCTTCTCTTCTTCCTCCAAAATCATACACAGGCTGTGTCGGCACTGTTCGCCAAGGTGGATGATATGGAAAATCACCAAAGATGTAATTAAATTAGACTGATTGGGGAACCGGACAAGGTGGAAGGGGGAGATCCAGACAGTTTCTTTGAGAAATGTCTTCTAGTCACCTTTGGCAAGGAATCACTCACTCATCTGTTTGCGGTAGAGAGGGCGCTCAGGGTCTTTACGAGGCTGGGACTAGTGGGCAGACTTCTTCGGCCTACCTTGATTAAAAACCTTCATTATAAAGACCGAGATATTATATTACGGAAACCAGGGAAGAGACCGGAGATTAGTCTTGATGGGAAAAAGAGTTCATTGTTTCCAGATTTCTCGGCGGATGTCCAAGTACGATAATCACATCGGTAATTCACCTTGGTCAGGTTGGTTTCATGCCCTCGAAATCAACAGCCATTAATCTACGTAGGTTATTCCTAAATCTGCAAACGTCCCAGGCAGACGTGAGAAATAAAGCTATTCTCTCTCTGGATGCTACTAAGGCCTTCAATAGTGTGGAGTGTGTGTGTGTGTATATATTAATTTTTAACGTAGGTCACTTCACCTGTGATAAAAAAAAAAAGCAAATCACATTGTATGATCTTTACATAATTAAATAGCATTTTATTACATGAAATAAGTATTTGATCACCTACCAACCAGCAAGAATTCTGGCTCTCACAGACTAGTTTTTCTTTAAGAAGCCCTCTTACTCTGCACTCATTACCTGTAGTAATTGTACCTGTTTGAACTAATTACCTGTATAAAAGACACGTCCACAAACTCAATTACACTCCAACCTCTCCACCATGGCCAAGACCAAAGAGCTGTCTAAGGACACCAGGGAAAAATTGTAGACCTGCACATGGCCGGGATGGGTTACAGGACAATAGGCAAGCAGCTTGGTGAGAAGGCAACAACTGTTGGCACAATTATTAGAAGATGGAAGAAACACAAGATGACTGTCAATCTTCCTTCCACGCAAGGTCTTGCCTCGAGGGTTAAGGATGATTATGAAAAAGGTCAGGAATCAGCCCAGAACTACACAGGAGGACCTGGTTAATGACCTGAAGAGAGCTGGGACCACAGTCTCAAACATTATCGTTAGTAACGCACTACGCCGTCATGGATTAAAATCCTGCAGGACACGCAAGGTCTCCCTGCTCACGCCAGCACATGTCCAAGCCCATTTGTAGTTCGCCAATGACCATCTGGATGATCCAGAGGAGGCATGGGAGAAGGTCATGTGGTCAAATGAGACCAAAATAGAACTTTTTGGTATCAACTCCATTCTAAGTGTTTGGAGAAAGAAGAAGGATGACTAAAACCCCAAGAACACCGTCCCAACCCTGAAGCATGGTGGTGGATACATCATACTTTGGGGTACTTTTCTGCAAAGGGGACAGGACGACTGCACCGTATTGAAGGGAGGTTGGATGGTGTCATGTATTGCAAGATTCTGGCCAACAACCTCCTTCCCTCAGTAAGAGCATTGAAGATGGGTCATGGCTGGGTCGTTCAGCATGACAATGCCCCGAAACACACAGCCAGGGCAAATAAGGAGTGGCTCCATAAGAAGCATTTCAAGGTCCTGGAGTGGCCTAGCCAGTCTCCAGACATGAACCCAATAGAAAATCTTTGGAGGGAACTGAAACTCAATGTTGCCCAGCGACAGCCCCGAAACCTGAAAGATTTGGAGAAGATCTGTATGGAGGAGTGGGCCAAAATCCCTGCTGCAGTGTGTGCAAACCTGGTCAAGAGATACAGGAAACGTCTGACCTCTGGAATTGCAAACAAAGGTTTCTGTACCAAATATTAAATTCTGTTTTTCTGTTGTATCAAATACTTATTTCATGCAATAAAATGCAAATTAATTATGTAAAATTCCTACAATCTGATTTTCTGGATTTTTTTTGAAGTGTACCTATAGTAAAAATTACAGACCTCTTCATTCTTTGTAGGTGGGAAAACTTGCAAAAGCAGCAGTGTATCAAATACTTATTTTCCTCACTGTATATATCTGAACTGTACTAAAAGAAATTTATTAAGTGGATCATGCTATTGTATAAGGCCCCAACGGCTAGAGTAAGGGCCAATGGGGACCTCTCAGACTGTCTTCAATTATATATAGGGGTACTAGGCCCTACCACCCTTCATTGCTTCTTATATGGTTCCTTAAACTCAAGACATACTCTGTGGCATACTTTTAAAGTTTTATGGTTCTCTCAAAACTTATTTTCCTGCTTTGTGGTTATAGACTAAAAGTGCAGAACTATGCAAGAACATGGAGCAGGGACAACAAGATGTGGAGGATCTGGATAACATCTGCAATCAGTTGGAGGTAATGTCTGTTCCTGTAGGCGGAGATGAGAGGATGTTCAGTTTTAGGCTGTGTTCACATGTCCAGTTGTCATCCATTTGTGACAGATCCAAATATTAAAAAAATTGGATCTGTTACGAATGGAGCAAAAACAGATGCAAAATGCGATACATGAAAACCAACTTTCCCGGTTTTGAACGGATTAATCTTTAAAAGAAAAACAGATCAGTTTAAAAACTACAGACTACGTTTTTTTTGATCCGGCTAAAAACAGATAGCAGATGGAAAGGAGGCGAAGGGAAGACATTTTATGACCCTTGCATTCTCTTTCAAATGAAAGGATCTTGTATCATTAAGTTTACGTTTTTATGATGCCAAAAACGGACATAAATCATGGACATATGAGCAGAGCCTAATGGAATTTTATATATTTAGAAAAGGAAAACCTGTATTTCTATTATGGCTATTGCAGAAAAACATGTCTTACATGATGATTTCTCGCTAGCATTATAGAAAAAACAATGTGGGTGGAACATATGATGGCTTTTGTGCCAAAAGGTTGCGAAATTTGCCACCATCCTATTTTTTATGATGCGACAGACTTAGTAAACATTTTATGACACTGATAAATTTGGCACAGAATCTGGTGTAGCCCCGCTGCCTTCCCACCTTTGCCCATGTTGGCGGAGCTGCTTCAAACTGGTGTGAAAATGACAAAAATCGCACATTTTGCAACTTTTCAAAGTGTTTTATGCCAGTATTCTGCAGAAAACACTTTGATGAATGGCTCCCATAGTCCTTGTCCAGCTTCTCAAAGTATGTGTTTTTAAAAAAGACAAAATACTGTAAGCATACATGGCTGCAATCACGCAGCCAAACTCTGATTCATGCTGTCCATGGTTCAGGCATCATGACTTTACTGTCAGGTTCCCTTTAAGGAGGTGGAACGATTTTACTTTTATTCGCAGTATTAATGGGTATTTCATACATTTTCTTAAAGGATAAACTAAGTTGCATCACTAAAAAGCTAAGAGACGTCGATGGGAAAAGAGATAACCTGAAGAACCTGAAATATGAAATCCTGAAGGACATGTCTTCTCTGCAAGGCTTGCTACAGACTGTAGAATCCATTAACAAGACCGCTCTGTTGAGAGATATGAGCCAAAATATGGTCTCCTTGTGCCTCGGTTTAAAAGATCAGCAGCGTAGCCTGGAAACCGTCGAGCAAACAGCAGAGCCCAGCAGAGATGTGGAGAAGCAGGACATGACCAAACTGATGGCTACGATAGAGGAGATAAGGTACGTGACAACTCAAGGTGATCTCAGTGGACTGGTCACATAAGGCCACACATCTAGGGCTGTGTACCAGCCAGATTCCTATTCAACTAGGTCTTAAAATGTGATTTTACCTTTCACGGTAAGGATGAAGTATTTGGTTGCCACTGCACCTTTTATCGTACCGAATAGCAAGGGTCTCAGAGGTTAGACCTCCACCCATTGATAGCCAATCCTAACTACAGGAGTTGTCCCAAAAACATTTATCACCTCTCTATAAAAAAAAAAAGTGATAAATGATATAATTTGTAGGAGGCCAACCTCTGAGGACACCGAGCGATTAGGAGAATGGAAGTCCCAAAATTGTGTGACTACCACTTTCTATTCACTTGCATGGGTCTTTTAGAGCAGTAGAATCATGGGCGACCACCGTTCCCATAGACAGTGAGTAGAGCAGTGGACATCAACTTGTACTTCAGCTCCAATCACACAGTAGACTTTAGGATCTGAGCTCTTGCTATTGGACCTCCAGTGATCCTATATTTATCACCTACCCTATGGGACAATCTCTTCACGAGACTAAGGCTGGCCATACACTTGAAATAACTTTGGACGAATGGTAGTTGGGTCTATATCTATCGCTCTGGACTCCCTCACACTCGTGAGCGCTCAAGAGGAGAAAAGAACTGCAAGACACTTTTGGCGGCCGCTTATCGCCTGTGAAAATGACAGGACGGGGGGATTGACATTCCAACCGCTCGATCCTTCTCTATCTCATCTGTCAGGTCTTTCAGTTCCTCCAAAATTGTCGAGCCCATCTGAACTTCATCTAACGTATATTGGGGGACCTTGGAGCCTTGTGAAGCTTCTTTTCCAATGTCCACAAGGCAGCACTTCCTGTTCGGCACTCTGGTGTTTTTTTCTTTTATTAACCTTAGGGACTAGAGAAGAGCAAATAAATTTGCAGGACCCTGGTCCAGGCGATCAGGTTAGTATTCTGTGACTACCTCTTACCTGTAGGCAACTACGGATCTTTTTTAGATTAGCCGGCCTGGCACGACACCACACTCCAAAAATGATGTCGCACCAGACCGCTTAATCAAGAGAGCCAAAGATGCAGTCAGATAGGAGGTGATCCACAGGACTCCTGTCCAGCTGCCACGGGATATTGACCTGGCCACTGGATCGGATCTAGTCATCATACATACATATAATAATGACCTTATTATAAGGCCAACTAAATCAAGGAGAATAAGTGTTGTCATGAGGATACAGTGCACCACTGGTTTTGGTTGGATAACTTTGCAGAAGTCTTTTCAATGTTTCCCTGTTTTATTTTGCATCTTCTTGTAGTGAGATCTTCTGGTCCTATCCACCTTATGACAACATCTTGTACTTTTTACAGGAAAAGCACAGCCCAAATTGTTATGCACTTCGAGACCGTGAGCAGTTTACTGATGAGTGTGCAGAAAACGGTCTTCCACATCGACACGAGGATTGAATCATTTCTATCTCAGGGGAGTTGTGCTAAGGAGCAGCAAGAACGTCTACCTGAGAACATCCAGGAGCAGAGAGCCATCGTGCAACCTTCCCCCGAAACCGTAACTTCTGCTATCTCATCCCTGTTCTACATCCAATAAACTGTCAGTCACACAGTATGGGTGGTCTCTTCACCATATGTTATGTTAAAGTACATCCACACTCTGTCATGTCACACGTAATGAGGCGCGGGCTGGGGGTAAGTATGGGACCATCGTCCAAATTGGACGCACCCTAATTCTAATGGAGATGTGACCATTCGTTAAAGGGTTTCCACAACTATGATACTGATGACCTATTCTCAGGATATCAGATTAGTGGGGTCAGACACCCCCACCGATCAGCTGTTACCAGCTCTATACACTGTCAAGGTCCAGCCGCTTTTAGAGCCGATAACGCTAACTGGTGACGGACCTCCTCTGATATGACGATCTATTCCCAGGATAGATAATCGATATCACAGTAGTGGAAACCCCCTTTAACATCTGCTTGATGAGGGAGTATGAAAGATCAGTCCAGCGCAGTGCTCTCCTCCAAATAAAGTTGGAAAACCTCACCACAAAGAGTGTGTAGCCCTAGACCGAATATGCACATTTACGGGTTTGTGCACATAGGATGGATAAATCCAAACCGACCCATGGATATCTTTGGCAGATGTGCAATTTATAGCCCCCTATACACATTAGATAGCGTTAGACCAACAGCCATCTCCCTCATAAAGAAATTTTTGCCCACGATTTACCTCCCCACTAATCGAAAGGATCAACTGTTGATATTCAACACGCTGGATCCTTCTCTCCACCAACATCACCTATAAGGGGAGAATCATGAGCCCACCCATACACATTAGATGGGTGACGCATCCAGACAACGTAATATATATGGCTGCCTTTAACCCTATTGTCATGTCTGATTTTCTGTGCCGTATCCATAAAAATCGGTGTTGAATCCGATTAATGTGAACATGGCCCTAAGTCAACAGCCTTACATATGTCTATAAGTGTTATGTTCTGCTACCAGAGCTAAGGAAAGAGAGGAGATCTGTCCCTACGATAGAACTCAGCTTAATCCCTACGATGTAACAGGGAACCTGATCCTGCGATCAGACCTGCTAAAGTCCTAAGCTAGTCTGTACGGAGACCTATAGATGTGGGGAAGGAATCCCTACAAGTACTAAGGACTGGGAGGAATATGGGACACCTCCTAACAGAAATAGTAGCAGACAGACGAACAAACAAAATATATAGAACATAGAGGTCAGTAGACCAAGCAAACTAACAGAGCAAGACACAGAGCACAGGCTAGCTAGAAAGTAGATATACAATGAAGTCCAGCAAAGCCAGAAGGGCGGAGCAGGATTAAATAGGCCAACAAGGTCATGTGACCAGCAAAGGAAAAAAAACCTAAGAGCAAGGTTCTAACAGTACCCCCCCCTTCTAAGAGGATCCTCCGGATCCCCTAGGACCAGGCTTATCAGGAAATCTCCTGTGAAACGCTCTGATAAGTCTGGACGCGGAAACATCATCTGACCTCACCCAAGAGTTATCCTCGGGACCGAAACCTTTCCAGGCCACAAGATACTGCAAACTACCTCTATACCGTCTAGAGTTAAGGATGCGAGAAATTTCATATTCCCCGTCCTCCACCACCGGAGGAACAGAGGCAGAGGCGTCACAATCCGATACAACAGCTTTTTTCAACAGAGAGACATGAAATACCGGATTAATTCTCCAGGAGGTAGGAACCTCCAACCTAACAGCAGATTGGTTGACAACCTGAAGCACCTTAAAGGGCCCTACAAACTTGGGACCCAATTTCTTAGAAGGAATCCTCAACCGCAGATTCCTAGAGGACAACCAAACCATGTCACCAACAGCGAACAAAACCTCCTGTCGTTTCCTATCAAAGTAGTCTTTAGATTTTCTGTTGGCCTCCTGAAGATTACCACGCACATCCGTCCAAACTCTCTCCAAATCACCGGAAAAATTCTCCTCCTCAGGCACGGCAGATCCCAACTTGGAGAACGACCCAAACGACGGATGTCTCCCAGAACAACAAAAAAAAGGCGAACAACCAGCAGAAGAAGATGTATGATTGTTCAGAGCAAATTCAGCAAGTGGCAGAAACTCAGACCACCCCTCTTGATTGTCTGCCACAAAACAACGCAAGAACTGCTCAACATCCTGGTTTTTCCTTTCTGTCTGGCCATTAGATTCAGGATGATATCCGGACGAGAACGACAAATGAACTCCCAACCTATCACAAAAGGCACGCCAAAAACGAGCCACGAACTGAGGACCCCTATCAGAAACAATGTCAGTAGGAACGCCATGAAGTCTGACAATTTCCTTGACAAAGGCCTTAGCGAGAGTTTTAGCGCAGGGCAGTTTGACGAAAGGAATCAAGTGACACATCTTGCTAAAACGGTCCACGACCACCCAGATGACAGTAAAACCCTCAGAGGGGGGAAGGTCAGTTATAAAGTCCATAGCCAAATGTGTCCAAGGAGCACTGGGAACCTCCAAAGGACAAAGCAACCCCGCAGCAGGAGTATGTGAGGACTTAGATCTAGCACATATAGTACATTGACGCACCCACTTAATGACTTCCTTCTGCCATCCAGGCCACCAAAAACTGCGACCCACCAGTCTCTTGGTCTCAGAGATTCCGGGATGACCTGCCAACCGAGATTCGTGACACTCAACAAACAAATCTCTCCTAAAGGTCCCAGGCACAAACAACCTCCCATGAGGAGTGTTAGAAGGGGCATTCTCCTGTGCTTTAAGAATCTCATTTTCCAAAACGGAGTCCAAAGCAGCTATCACAACACCTTCTTGTAAAATGTTCTCCTCTTTCTCAGCACCGACTATGGGAGAAAAACTGCGAGACAAGGCATCCGCCTTAACATTCTTAGTACCAGGGATGTAAGTAACGGAGAAATTAAACCGCGAGAAAAACAGTGCCCACCTAGCCTGACGGGCATTCAGGCGCTTGGCAGCATCAAGATATATCAGATTTTTATGATCCGTAAGAACCTGAACGGGAAATTCCGCACCTTCCAAGAAGTGGCGCCAGTGTTCAAATGCGAGTTTAATAGCCAATAATTCCCGATTACCAATATCGTAATTCAGTTCAGTCTCCGAAAATTTTTTTGAAAAAAAGGCACAGGGATGTAATCCATCCCCGTTATCCTGAGACAATACTGCGCCAACCCCCACAGAGGAAGCATCAACCTCAACCAAAAACGGCCTAGTCACATCAGGCTGCATAAGGATGGGAGCAGAGGTGAACCTCTCCTTGAGATACACAAAAGCTTCAATGGCCTCAGAAGACCACTGAACCGCATCAGCACCTTTCCTGGTGAGATCAGTCAGAGGTTTGACAATACTAGAAAAATTTTTTATGAATTTTCTGTAGTAATTGGCGAAACCCAAAAACCTCTGTATCGATTTCAAACCAATAGGCCTAGGCCATTCCTGCACAGCCTGAACCTTAACCGGATCCATCTCAAAACCTTTGCTGGAGATAATTTTAGCCCAAAAAACTAATTCTCTGTACAGCGAACTCACATTTCTCCAGCTTAGCAAAAAGCGAATTGTCCATTAATAACTGTAATACCTCACGCACGCTCCGCCAATGAGACTCCAGATCCGGCGAATAAATCAAAATGTCATCCAAATACACAACCACATTTTTGCCGATCAAAGGTCTAAGGATGTCATTAATCAGATTCTGAAAAAATGCAGGAGCATTAGTAAGACCAAAAGGCATAACCAGATTCTCAAAATGACCCACAGGAGTGTTAAAAGCAGTCTTCCATTCGTCACCCTCCTTCATGCGCAACAGATTGTATGCCCCCTTAAGGTCAATTTTAGAGAACCACTTGGCCCCCATTAACTGGTTAAACAGATCAGGAATCAATGGCAGTGGGTAAGGATTGCGTACAGTAATTTTGTTAATCTCACGAAAATCCAGACAAGGACGTAAACCGCCATCCTTTTTTTTTACAAAAAAAAATCCAACCGCCACAGGAGACTTAGAGGGCCTAATGTGACCGGCGGCCAAACTTGTCTGTATGTATTCCTCCAAAGCCTTCCTCTCAGGAATAGTAAGGTTAAATAAACGACTTTTAGGAAGAGTCGCTCCAGGGACAAATTCAATAGAACAATCATAGTCTCTATGGGGAGGCAAAACCTGCGATTCCTTCTCAGAAAAAACTCTCCAAAAATCCTGAATAGGAACAGGCAATTCTCCCCTATCCAAAGCTGCAATACGCCCGTTACAACACTTGTCATAACATTTATGGCTCCAGGATTTAATTTCACTGGTAGACCAATCCAGTACAGGATTGTGAAATTTTAACCAGGGCAATCCCAATATTACTGGAGAAGGCAAGTTATTCAACACTACCAAATCCAATTTCTCATGGTGAACACCATTAATAGTGAGAGGAAATTCACAGACCTTGAGAGTAATATTCTTCAAAGGGGAACCATCCACAGAAACCACAGCAATGGGGGATGATAAAGGTTCAGGTTCTAAATTGAGTTTTTCCACGAATCCCCCATCAATTACATTCAGAGTAGACCCGCAATCAACAAACACCCGAAATTCCATTAATTTTTTCTGAGCAATCGTGGAAGCAGCTGAAAATATACCCTTGGAATTTAAACAGGCAATACGGGCGTGACTGACCATTTTTTTTTCTTTCTTCATACGAAGCTCACAGCCTTTAATCAAATGACCAGATTTTCCGCAATAGAAACACAAGCCTTCAGAAAATCGACGGTCTTTTTCTTGAGAGTGAGGTGCCACCGTTAGTACACACATTCTCATAACCAGAAACTGACATAGCAGAGGATTTGCTCTCATTAACCCTAGCACGCAGTCGCCTATCCACCCGTATAGCTAATTGCATAGCCTGTTGCAAATCTTCAGGTGTAGGATAAGCAATTAGCAGGTCTTTAACCCTTTCACTGAGCCCAGCAAGAAATAGACTTTTCAGAGCAGAATCGTTCCACCCTGTTTGAGTAGACCAACGACGGAAATGAGTACAATATTTTTCCACATTACCTGATCCCTGTTTTAAACGTCTCAACTCAGTCTCAGCTGATGCGACACGGTCAGGATCATCATATAATAGTCCCAAAGCAGAAAAAAAACTATCCACTGATCTGAAGCATGTATCACTAGGTTGCAAAGAAAACTATAGATGTGGGGAAGGAATCCCTACAAGTACTAAGGACTGGGAGGAATATGGGACACCTCCTAACAGAAATAGTAGCAGACAGACGAACAAACAAAATATATAGAACATAGAGGTCAGTAGACCAAGCAAACTAACAGAGCAAGACACAGAGCACAGGCTAGCTAGAAAGTAGATATACAATGAAGTCCAGCAAAGCCAGAAGGGCGGAGCAGGATTAAATAGGCCAACAAGGTCATGTGACCAGCAAAGGAAAAAAAACCTAAGAGCAAGGTTCTAACAATAAGATTATTGGGTTCCGGTTGGGAGACCCTTAAAAGGCATTTTGTCTCAATATGAGGTTAGATAAAAGGTCAGCTGTGTCACTGACCACTCATCTCCCATAAAAATAAAGGGGCATTCTAACAACTGAGACCGCAGCAATGATACATGACCATGGCGCTTCATTCCATCCAATAAAAGGAGGAAGAATAAGGGGGTCAGAACCCTCATTCTCGTGAATGATGGGCATTCCAGCGATTAGGCATTTATCCAGTGGATAGGTGATGAATTGCTTTTGTCCACCTCACAGATGTAGCATATCCAGATGCTGATTAGACACATGATTATTATATATGTGCATTAGGCTGGACACAATAAAAGGCCGCTCTATAATGTGCAGTTTTATCACACAGCACAATGGCACAGATGTTGCAAGTTTTGAGGGAGCGTGCTATTGGTGTGCTGACAGCAGAAATGTCCACCAGAGCTGTTGCCGTGAATTGAATATTAATTTCTCTTCCATAAGTCGTCTGCAAAGGTGTTTCAGAGAATTTGGCAGTACATCCAACCGGCCTCACAACCTCAGACCACGCGTAACCACACAAGCCCAGGACCTCAACATCCAGCATCTTCACCTCCAAGATCGTCTGAGACCAGCCACTGCAACAATTGGTTTGCGCAACCAAAGGATTTCTGCACAAACTGTCAGAAACACTCTCTGGGAAGCTCATCTGCAGCTCGTCCTCATCAGGGTCTCCCCCTGACTGCAGCTCGTCGTCCTCATCGGGGTCTCCACCTGACTGCAGATCCTTATCCTCATCGGGTCTCCACCTGACTGCAGATCGTCATCCTCATCGGGGTCTTCACCTGACTGCAGATTGCCATCTTCACCGGGGTCTCCACCTGACTGCAGCTCGTCGTCCTCATTGGGGTCTCCACCTGACTGCAGCTGCTTATCCTCATCGGGGTCTCCACCTGACTGCAGCTCGCCGTCCTCATCGGGGTCTCCACCTGACTGCAGATCCTTATCCTCATCGGGGTCTCCACCTGACTGCAGATAGTCATCCTCATCGGGGTCTTCACCTGACTGCAGATCGTCATCCTCATCGGAGTCTTCACCTGACTGCAGATCCTTATCCTCATCGGGGTCTCCACCTGACTGCAGCTCGTCATCCTCACTGGTGTCTCCACCTGACTGCAGATCGCCATTCTCATCGGGGTGTCCACCTGTCAGCAGCTCGTCATTCTCATCGGGGTCTCCACCTGACTGCAGCTCGTCGTCCTCATCGGGGTCTCCACCTGACTGCAGCTCGTCGTCCTCATCGGGGTCTCCACCTGACTGCAGCTCGTCGTCGTAACAGACTTGAGTGGGCAAATGCTCACATTGGATGGCGTCTGGCAAGTTGGAGAAGTGTTCTCTTCACGGGTGAATCCCAGTTTTCACTGTAAAGGGCAGATGGCAGACTGCGAGTATGGCATGGTGGAGTTGAGTAGTTTGCTGATGTCAACGTTGTGAATCGAGTGGCCCATGTTGTCGGTGGGGTTATGGTATGGGCAGGCGTTTGTTATGGACACTGGTACATTTTATTGGTGAATGCACAGAGATGCACTCACCGGACATGTCACCCATTGAGCATGTTTGGGATGCTCTGGATCGGCATATACGACAGCGTGTTCAAGTTCCTGCCACTATCCATCAACTTTGCAGCCATTGAAGAGGAGTGGACCAACACAGGCCACGATCATCCACCTGATCAACTCTATGTGAAGGAGATGTGTTGAGGTACGTGAGGGAAATGGTGGTCACACCAGATACTGACTTGTTTTCTGACCTCCTCCCAGGTCCTCCAAAACTGTAAAATTTCACATTTTCGGGTGGCCTTTTATTGTGTCCACCCTGCACCTGTGCAGTAATCCTGCTTTCGAATCAGCATCTGTATATGCCACCCCTGTGAGGTGGATGGATTATCTCAGCAAAGGAGAAGATCTCGCTAACACAGATCTAGACACATTTGAGAACAATAGTTGGGAGAAAAAGGCCTTTTGTGTCCATAGAAGAAGTCTTAGATCTTTGAGTTCAGCTTATCAAAAATGGGAGCAGAAACAAAAGTGTGTTAAGTTTATATTTTTGCTCAGTGTATTTCCAGAACTTGGTGTTATATGGTCAGGGGACTTGTATTCTCCGTATTATTCACAGTAGAGGGCACATTACACCCTTTTATACACTTATAGGACACGACACGCTAAACGTTGGCTTTTTATTGCCCTCAAGTCCTTCCCAAATTGAAATTGCATTGATAATGGCAAAAACAAAAATATACAAATGTTTTCTCAACAAGAACAAAATGCAAAGTACACCGATAAGCAAATTGAATGTAATTAAAAAAAAAAGCGTAAAATATATAAAGAAACATATTTAAACTAATGCTAAAACCTTTCCATAGGTTTCTCCAGAGTGCAATCAAATATAGCACGATGACATTAAATATCTTTTACCGTAAAGTCGTCCTATATAATATGGCAGCAAATGAGAAGTGGATGAGTGGAGTGACATGAGTTAGTAATGCCGTACATTGTGGATGGCAGTACTAAATAACTGGAGGAAATGTAAGATCCTATACAGCTCTGAATGAAATACAAGTGAGCACTGTAATAAAGCCAACAGGACCCCATACACATTATCATCACTGGTGGAATGATGGGTCATCCTTCACTAGTGAAATAATAGCTGCCCTCTCACCGGTGTCACTAGTGAAATGAGAACCTGCCCATTTATTGGTGTCACTACAGAAATGGTAGTCGCCCTCTGACCACTGTCACTAGCGAAAGGATAGACCTGCCTCCTCACTGGTTTCATTAGTGAAAAGGACAGGATGCCCCGTCACCGGGGTCAATAATAAAAGGACAGGTTGCCTCCTCACCAGGGTCACTAGAGAAAGGATAGGCCGCCTCCTCACCAGGGTCACTAGAGAAAGGATAGGCCGCCTCTTCACCGGTGTGACTCGAGAAACAAATAGGATGCCTCCTCACCATTGTTACTAGTGAAAGAATAGCCTGCTTCCTTACTTGTTTCACTAGTGAAATGATAGGATGCCCCGTCACCGGTGTCAATAGTAAAAGGATAAGTCGCCCCCTCAACAGTGTCACTACAGAAATGATAGGCACCCCCTCACCTGTGTCACTACAGAAATGATAGGCGCCCCCTCACCGGTGTCAATAGAGAAATGATAGGCGCCCCCTCACCGGTGTCACTAGAGAAATGATAGGCGCCCCCTCACCAGTGTCACTAGTGGAAGGATAGGCTGCCACATCACCAGTGTCACTAGAGAAATGATAGGCGCCCCCTCACCGGTGTCACTAGAGAAATGATAGGCGCCCCCTCACCGGTGTCACTAGAGAAATGATAGGCGCCCCCTCACCGGTGTCACTAGAGAAATGATAGGCGCCCCCTCACCGGTGTCACTAGAGAAATGACAGGCGCCCCCTCACCGGTGTCACTAGAGAAATGATAGGCGCCCCCTCACCGGTGTCACTAGGGAAATGATAGGCGCTACCTCACCGGTGTCACTAGAGAAATGATAGGCGCCCCCTCACCGGTGTCACTAGAGAAATGATAGGCGCCCCCTCACCGGTATCACTAGGGAAATGATAGGCGCCCCCTCACCGGTGTCACTAGAGAAATGATAGGCGCCCCCTCACCGGTGTCACTAGAGAAATGATAGGCGCCCCCTCACCGGTATCACTAGGGAAATGATAGGCGCCCCCTCACCGGTGTCACTAGAGAAATGATAGGCGCCCCCTCACCGGTGTCACTAGAGAAATGATAGGCGCCCCCTCACCGGTGTCACTAGGGAAATGATAGGCGCCCCCTCACCGGTGTCACTAGGGAAATGATAGGCGCCCCCTCACCGGTGTCACTAGTGAAAGGATAGGCCGCATCATGTCACTAGTAAAGTAATAAGCTGTCTCTTGACTAGTGTCATATAAAGTGATAAGCTGTCCTCTCAATGGTGGCACTAGTGAAATGATTGGGTGCCCACTGACTGATGTCACTAATGAAACGATGGGCTACCCCCTCACTAGTCTATAATGACATGATTGGATGCCCATTGCTGGTGTCACTGGTGAAAGCACTATCTGCACCACCACTGGTGTCACATTGTCCTGGCGTGGGATATAGCATATATGCTCTGTACAGGGTACAATCTAACGTCATATGGTGCAAGAGAGAAATTACGGACAGCAAAAACGGTATCTCAACTCAGTAAGACGGGAACGAAAGGTTCAACGCTCAAGTAAGAGATAATAAAATAAGGTAGAAATTAAGAGAAACCTAAAATATCAGCAGTAGAAATCATAGATAGGGACTAGGCCACAAAAAAAACACAGCAAAAACCAGACTGTTACTTTCTTCTTTTACCCGTTTTTTGGCTTTGGATCAAGTATAAATCATTTCTTAATATTTCGCAATAAAGAAAAATATTTAGTATAACTACGACATTAACCCTACGACGTCTCCAGTTTCTTATCCTGATTAGACACCCTGATTCCGGTGTATAAACTGCAATTGGCCCCAATTTTGGAAAATTTGTCAAAAAGAGAAAGGCAGAGTCTTCCAATAAATATAGTCAGCCACATTTTTTCTGACCAATCCTACTGTAACTATGCAACAACTGTCAGCAAAGTGATTGTCAGCTATTAGCCTCCACGCCGACGGTGAAGGATAAGCAGCCATCAGACACCCCGGCTCCGCTTATCCCCATAGGAAACAAAGACATTAAAGTGGATGGCAGCCCCTATAGACAAAAAATGGGTCTAAGATAGTAAAAGATGGAAAAATCCTTCAAGGAAATTAATTTTAAAGAGTCTAAAATACATAAAAAATAGAGAAAATTAATTACTATGTATTTTACATTACTGATTGCCTAGAAAAAGTTCTGAAATGGCATCATTAGGCCGCTTTCACTTTTCTAACATTCACAGTGGGGGAAAGACCGCGATGATAAGACCGGCTGTGAGTCTACTGACCCGCGGCACCACAGTCCGCATTCAGACAGTGAATGTTGGATAGAAGATTTGGTGTATTTGGAAAAACGTCAAATCACAGATTCCGGTCCTATGGCCAATGCTGCCGAAGTTCGGAAACAGTTGTTTGTATTTTTACATCTTCCGTTGTAATAAAGCAAATGCTCAATGGCTGCTAAAGGAAATGTATTAGAAAATTACCTATATATTTCAATCACATTATTAATGCATCTTTTTCTCCCATTTAACATCTGTATTAAAAAAAAAATTAGAAACCTTGCAATTTTCATATTGGCCACCGGGGCTATTCTAGACTCATACTTCCTGATCTTTACAGAAGACTTTCAGAAGTCTCATTATCATCACAGGCAGGAATAAAATGACAAGTAACACCTCAATACACAGCTAATAACACAGGATCCAATATTCACAATAGGTGATGTCACAGCTCACCTCCTCCCCCTCTCTTCACAGTGACCTTTGCCCATGTTAATTACATGCTTCAATGCATTGTGAAAATTAAAAGATTTAAAAAAAAAAAAAAAAAAAATACAGATTGTGAAACAAAAAAAAAAACAGAAAAAAAGATTTAAAAAAAAATAATAATCTACATTTAAGATAAAAATCTGATTTAAACAGTAGGTCTTTCTCTGATGAAACATTCCCTTTATCCAGCAAAACAAATCTGTATAATAAGCAAGAGAAAAGATTTCTTACAAAATTAAAAGGGGAATTCAATCTTAAAGGGGTTGGCCAACTTTAGATGAATTTCACAGATGTGCTGCAGATAGAAATATTAGTAAGCGGCTCCATGGTAAAGCTCTTAAACCTGATTGTGCATTGGTTGTAAATGTGCCTGTCTGCTTTTTGAGTCATAATATGGGCACATTTTAGTGCCTGTATGATGGCTGCAACATCTGGACTTCCCATGGTCCGAGAGGTCAATACAGCCATTATATGGAGTATATTGCACAGTCTGAGAGTGGCCTACAGGATCACCATTCATGTAATAGGCCTATATTGTGTATGTGCTATTAGGAGCCAGTGAATACGGTCACCGGTTAGGTCGGTTTCAGAAATTATAAAAAAATTACCAAATCACCCCAGAGGTGTTGGGTGCTGTGCGAAACATCACGGTCCTGCTAAACAGTGCGGGACCTTCAACCTGACCTCGCAAACCAAAACCCTTATGAACTTCAAAAAGATAGGTAAAAATGGCGTTCCCTTTAAGTTAAGCAGGAAATTGTGTATCAGTAGATTAGAAAATAGTTTGGTTATGTTAATAGAATAAAAGGTAGGAAAAAAAGGTTAGAAAACAAAACACAGCCAATCAAACACTCCTGTAACGTTACAAGCCAAAAATATAAAGCCTATTGAAAATAATGGACGAAACCCCAGAGGTGTGGCGAAACCTAGAAAATGCAACTGATGAGGAATGGTTCAATATAGTAGGTATAAAACAATGACTATAAGGAATAAGACAGAACTGCAGAACAGCTGCTAGCCTCCTCAAAATGTTTCACCACACAGGCGTCATCAGGGAAATAGGCTGTAATGAAAGCCTCATTCCCCTGATGACCCCTTTGTGGTGAAACATTTCAGGATATACCTGCTTAAATTCAGCTCCTTATCGCAGCAATATGTGTTTTTAACAAATAGGGTCTTTTCCGTTATTAAATCATATGGATTAAAAGTTATGTTTTATTAGGGTCTTTAGTTAGAAATCAGAGTGGAGACATTTGGAAATCTCGGAGTAAAAATGGATGTCAGCACTGGACGCCTGAAGCTGGAACATGTGGGATGGTTCAGAAGGAGGACACTCTATGGCGGACAACCCAAATAACTCACTGTCTCGTGGCTGAAGAATTTGCAGGACAAATGGAAGTTGATAAGATTTTCACCAACAATGATGTAGGAGACCCCGTATCCAACATCGGCCACCTGGAAAAACAGGAAATGGACTCAGAGACAGCGGACACTAGAAGCATTATTTCCTGCTACTATTCGATACACAAGAGCCTGGAAAATGACCATATTGCAGTTTCTACTTTGGCCACTAACAACAGACATGTCCTGGCTTAGGTGGTCTTTTATTTCCAGCGAGTGCGGTGTAGAAGGGGAAGGGTTACTAGAATCACCGTCTTCTCACTGGAGGTGGGCTACATTGACAGTCGACAGCTCTGTACCATAGTGGGTGCAAGGGTTTAAGGCCCTAAAACCCAGGAATCTATAGATATGTATAATTTAAATTTACTTACAGGTCCAAAGCCGCCGCCACAAGAGACGTATTCTGGGTGATTGACCAAGTCAAACAGCTCCACTTGCTGAATAGGCGTCTGGCTGGTGGAGAGGCGCCAGGGCTCAGAGAGAACCTAGGAGTCATTGACGTCACAAATCACTTAATAAGACCGTGAGTCTACTGAGAGGTTAGTCTCCACCTATCAGTATCACATACCTCCTTCAGGAAAGGGGAGTCCACGCCAAGGTACTTAGAAACTACATAGAGACAGAAGAGGTGAAGATCGATCCCAGCCCCGGTCATTGCGTCTCTGTAGAGCAACTGGTGCTTCTCTGCGGCCGATCTGAAAAGTTTCAGTCTCTCTTCGTTCTATTAGCGGGAGGGATGTAGAATAGAGAATGGCTGTGAGATCCATAGCAGCGGGTCAAGCTGTCGATGCCAAGTGCTCAAATACGACCAGATGTCCCACAGACCATGGTAACTGGGACTCTGTCCCATCTGGATGGATTTCAAATAGTCAGGTCCATTTGATCGGTGCAAATCGATTTGTACATCCTAGTCCATCGGCCAAGACAGAGGTCAGTTGCTGCTGGATGGGAGCGAGAGGACAGCCTCATACCTCCCGGCATCACCGGCTCTTCTTTTAGTAGCCATCCTGGCATCATCATTGTGGCCAGTTAATCGAAAGAAGAGCAGCGGCGCACGTCAGGATAAGGCCGCTCTTCTGCTCCGTCCACCAGCCATTGACCTCTGTCGTGAACGATCTACTGGGATGTGTGAATCAATTAGCACCAACTCTTGTGGATAAATATTTACCCCTTTTACGGTCAGTTGATGGCTAACTAGAGCAACATATACTAAGAGCAAGGCGAATGTGGATCCAATAAAGCAGGCTGTGCACTATTCCTTAGGCATAATCATTAATATAAGATCAGTATGGGTCTGACACCTGTCACACCCACCGATCACCTGCTTTGACCTCCAGAAGTGGCCGAATCTAAACAGTGTACAGGTTCTGCAGATCAGTGGGAGCTGATCCGTGGTACCCGGCAGCAGCCACAGTATGTGAAGCTGTGGTCTTCTGCTCTATGCACTGTTCACATCCATCCACTGCTGGAGACGATAACTGATCGGGTGGAGCTCCGGGGTGTCAGAATCCCACTTTTCCCAAGAATTGGCCCTCAATATAAAGGTAGTGGACAACCCCTTGAAATGTAATTGTATTCCTGCTCCATGATACCATAATATTATGTAGTAGTCATAAGTTAAGAGCCCCCAGCACCTCTGCAATGTTGATGCAGCTCTTCCGGGCAGGTTACATTGGTGACCACTGCAGCTAATCAGCACCTGCTGTTTGGCTTCAGCTCATCAATATTTGTTGGGAATAGCAGTGCCAACATCTCAGGAACGGCAGTACTTGCAGGAGGTAAGTATTGATATTGTTGGGCTTTGGGCACAACACCATTGTGGCTGTCAGACGCTTCTAGTCATTTTGCTGCTCCTGGACAAAAATTCCTGGTTCTCCTCTTCGACAGCGAGGTGAATGTATCAGTCACTTACTTTGCTGATTACATTATTCCATATAGGTGGAAAAAAAGAAAAGTCTACCAAAGGAGGCAAAAAGGAGGCTCTTCCGGCCTCCAATGGATGAAAGGTGACATAAGAACACTTTTGGCTTATGTACAGGGAGGTCTCCAGTGCTTTTTTGGATACTCACAGTTTTAGATGGCTCCATCATGGTCTTGACGAAGTTTGAGGACTCTATAGTACAAGAAAGCACGGTTTCTGTTCTTCCTTCTCTGAAAAGTCTCGTCATGGAAGCTTCATAGGTCAGACAGAATTTTGTTATAATAAAAAGTTTGTTATACAAGTCATGCATTGTATACATAGGAATCCTCAACTTCCAACTTCTCAAATCACGGCAAATACTGACAAAAATCTACAGGATATAGCTGCCATTAGCACTTGTGAATGAGACCTTACTAAGTTCCTTAAAGGGAATCTGTCAGCTGCCGTAGCCCCCTATAACTGCATGTCTCTACGCATTGCTATTTTTGCATTATGCTAATGTCTCAGGACTAGTCTAGCGAAGACCTTGTGTTGGAATAATACATATTAATCTATATGTGTATTGCAACAACTACTGTGCTGTTTCATATGTTGTGCATATTGTGAGGTTGTTAACAAAGTTTAGTTAAAAAAAAAAAAACTCCCACAGACTGGATGCCCCCTCCTTCTCTTCCTGTGTTGTTGTTATATATGTATTTTGATTTCCTCATGCTGCAGTAACACCAGACTCCATGCTGTGCCTATGCTGGATATGAATAAACCTACATTCTGTGTTCTAAACTCTGGATGTCACGCGGATTAATCCTCTGCTAACAGGTTATGGGCCCAGATGTACCTGAGTCCCAGAGTCACAGATCCCCAAAAGCGAACTAAGTGGGAATCTCACGCTAAAGAAGGTATCCTGGTAGGCTACAGCGAAACCCAGAAAGGTTATAGGATTCTACACCCAGAAACAAACAAGATCACAATAAGTAGAGATGTAGTGATTGATGAGAACTTTGCATCACCCAAGTTTTGTGACATCACGCCAGTAGTCCAGCTGAAGTCACAATTACAAGACAGCAACAAGGAGGATGTAGAGGTCTGGCTGGATTCTTCAACTAATGAAGGAACAACAGAAAAATCAGGTGAATCTGAAATCAGGAGATCGTCAAGATCAAATAAAGGTATACCAGCTAAACGTCTATCCTACATTGTCAAGACACTACCTGAGTCAGAGCCGCAGTCATGGGATGAAATGCAAGCACTACCTGTCCATGAAAGAACAAAGTGGATCGATGCCGCTAATGAGGAAATCAAATCGCTTCATCAACTCCAAACTTGGTAACTCACCAAGCTACCACAGGGCAAAAAGGCAATCAAGTGCAAGTGGGTCTTCAAAACCAAATATGAAGTCCACAGATTCAAAGCAAGGTTGGTCGCAAAAGGATATTCTCAAAAGTATGGCGAAGATTATGATGCTACATTTGCTCCAGTCGCTAAACAGACCACGTTCAGAGCTTTGTTAGCTGTAGCTGCTGTACAAAAGATGTATGTCAGGCATTTGGATATAAAAACTGCCTTTTTAAATGGTGACATTGAGGAGGACTTATACATGACTCAACCTGAAGGTTATGTAAAAAGAGGTGAAGAGAATCTTGTTTGCAAACTACAAAAATCTCTCTATGGTCTTAAGCAATCAGCAAGAGCATGGAACACCAAGATGAATAAAGTCTTGTTGGAAGAAGGATTTAAAAGAGGTCAAGCAGATTCGTGCTTATACACAAAATATACAGATGGAAAGTGGATGTATATTCTCTTATATGTGGATGACGTGATTGTTGTTCATCAAGACGACGCAGAAATTGGAAAAATGACTGAAATTCTGAATCAGCACTTTGAAACAAAAGACCTTGGAAGTGTGACATATTATCTAGGAATCCAAATCCAGAGAGAGGAAGATGGAAGTTTTCTTCTAAACCAAAGTGCAAAAATTAATTTGATTCTGAATCAGTTTAAAATGTCAGAGGCCAAAGGTATATCAACCCCAATGGAACCATCCTACCTGAAGCTGGAAGGAGAAGATGACCTGTTGCCTAACAATGAGAAATATCGTCAGGTAGTGGGGGCACTTCTATACATATCAACTATGA
Organism: Phyllobates terribilis; assembly: GCF_046119375.1. Lineage (NCBI taxonomy): Eukaryota > Metazoa > Chordata > Amphibia > Anura > Dendrobatidae > Phyllobates > Phyllobates terribilis. Next base: position 158,250,809 of record NW_027362772.1, read on the forward strand.
CCAGACCGGATATCACAACAACAGTTGGAATCCTTTGTAGATATGTGGAAAAACCGCGCCAAAGAGACTGGAATGCTGTTAAGAGACTTCTCCGATATTTGAAGTAAATACGTATTTTACTACAGGCAAAGATCAGACATTAGTGATACCACTTTGAGGATGAAATTAAAAAAACAAACGCCGGAGTGGTGCTTTAAATTTTCAAAAAAAGCATTATACTGCCATTCAGACAAGGATTTTCATAATAAATACACCAGCCTCATAAGGCCTATTTAACAATGTACACAGCTTGCCTTGTGAAGTCTGGTGACACTAACTGGAGTATGGGATTAATGATTAGGTATTCATTTTTTAACCTTACCTCCCACATGTGTCCAATGATGGGGGCATCCGCCCATGAATGTTCAGCGTTTGGTCCCACTTTTCCATTTTGGAATATGATAAAGGAGAAGGACTTGTCAAACCACCTAACAGGGGTACAAGAGGAGAACAGATCAAAAAAATTGCCATCTAACATTTTTAGTGCGTCTATAGCCTGCTTGAAATAGCTCAGAAGCCTAAGAAACATGGACCATCCTCAGATCAGAAGACTCCATCCGACCACCGAGTCTCCTGACCCAAGCAAATCGCTTCATATATGCCCGGTCAGGCAGAGTCTAGAGGACCCGGGAGAAGGTTGTCCCTCCTCTCGCACCCAAGGATTAGAGTTAAAAGTTGATTTCCGACCTGTCGTAACATTTCCCGTGCAGTAGAGATTTGGCATAGGCGTCCAGGGAGTTTACTGGGTCATCTGTGCGGAGTCCCTGCTCGCTGTCATCTAAAGTCAGAAAGAAAGCCGCTTTCTCCACCAGATCATAGAATCATAGAATCATAGAATGGTAGAGTTGGAAGGGACCTCCTGGGTCATCTGGTCCAACCCCCTGCTCAAAGCAGGATTCACTAGATCATCTCAGACAGATGTCTGTCCAGCCTCTGTTTGAAGACGTCCATTGAAGGGGAACTCACCACCTCTCGTGGCAGCCTGTTCCACTCATTAATCACCCTAACTGTCAAAAAGTTTTTTCTAATATCTAATCTGTGTCTCCTCCCATTTAGTTTCATCCCATTGCTTCTAGTCTTTCCTTGTGCAAATGAGAATAAAGATGATCCTTCTACAATGTGACAGCCCTTGACATATTTGTAGACAGCTATTAAGTCTCCTCTCAGTCTTCTTTTTTGCAAGCTAAACATTCCCAAATCCTGCAGAGCTTGCAGGGATTTTTGGTACTCACCGTAAAATCTCTTTCTAGGAGCCTTCACTGGGGGACACAGGACCATGGGTGTATGCTGCTGTCGCTAGGAGGTTGACACTATGCAAAAAAAAAAGGAAAATGGCTCCTCCTCCGGAGTATGCACCCACCTACAGGCACCAAGCTCACCAGTTAGTGGCTAGAGCAGTAGGAGAAGCACAAGTTAATCAACTATGTAATGCCCAACGGGGCACAACCGTGAAAAAACTAAATGAGATGCCCAACAGGGCCAACAGGACATATGTCCAAACACAGGGAGGGTGCTGTGTCCCCCAATGAAGGCTCCAAGAAAGATTTTACGGTGAGTACCAAAAATCCCTCTTTCTCTATCGCTTCATTGGGGGACTCAGGACCATGGGACGTCCCAAAGCAGTCCCTTGGGTGGGAGAACCGAAGATAGTCACAGACTAGGTCAGACTTCGGCAACTGCAGCCTGCAGGACCTTCCGTCCAAGACTGGCGTCAGCCGAAGAATAAGTATGGACCTTGTAAAACCTTGAAAAGGTGTGAAGAGAAGACCACGGGAACCAGGACTATGACTCCTTAGAGTAGAAGGGAAGTGAAAGTTGGAGGAAACCGGGAAGCAGAGATGGTTGTGGGGGGCGGGACCTGAGAAAACGTGATCGTGGGCTGGAATCGAACTCTATTTTGTAGCCGGAAGTCACAATTTCTTTGACCCAGGCATCCTCTATTGCCGGGAGCCAAGAATCTGTGAACAGAAGGAGACGGCCGCCCACCCTGGGAGAAGTCCCAGGTGGGAGTGACCCATCATGTTGAGGAAAACCTGTTGGATCGAGATCGTGATCCAGAGGACTTGGAGGAGCGACTCTTTGGGCGCCAGTTAGGTGTGGGCCTAAAGGAGGGTTTACTGTTGTCCCGCTGTGCTGGAGTACGGTCCTGTTGAGAGGAGGGGTTCGGTTGAGCGAACTGACGAAAGGACCGGAACTGAAGGGGGCGTCTCCTAGGAAAAGGGCGTTTGGGTCTGGGCTGGGGGAGGGAGGTGCTCTTACCCCCAGCCTGGAACCTTGAAAAGGAAGATTAGTTAGAGATCTTTTGGAAGCTGGGTCGGCGTTCCAGGCTTTAAGCCAAAGAATTCTACGTTAGGCAACGAGATTACTGGAAACCCGGGCTGAGCAAGCAGCGGAGTCGAGGGACGCCGTAAGCAGATATTTCCCGGCGTGGCCAATTTGATCAGCTAAGTCGGCCAGATCGTCCGGGGAGGCCCCTGCTAGGATGCCCTGTCTGGCCCATGCGGACACCGCCTTTGATACCCAAGTTGAGGCGAAGGAAGGGCAAAGAGAGGTGCCCGCAGCCTCAAAGGCTGACTTAGAGAGGGCCTCAACATGTCTATCCGTGGTATCCTTAAGGGAGGAACCATCCGGAAGAGACAGTACCGTCTTGGCGGAAAGGCGAGAGACGGGAGGATCCACAGATGGGGACTCCGTCCATTTGCTGAAAAGGTCGTGGTTAAACGGGTATAGGACGTTTAACTGTTTCTTTCCTGTAAAGCGCTTTTCTGGATGCTCCCACTGCTTTTGAAAAACGCTGTCAAATTCTGCATGGTTAGAAAAAGTGCGTGCGGGACGCTTAATCTTTTTGAAGGAAACTGAGTAGTCCCGGGACGGGCTCTCGTCTTCTGTAACGTGCAGAGTCTGATTGACAGCCATTATAAGGCTGTCTATCATGTCCTGGACCTTGGAATACTGGTCAGAGTCAGAACCGGAGTCTGAATCTGAAGCAGAGTTAGATCCCGGGGCGACCTCCGGGGAGGAGGTGTGAGACGCAGGGAGCATCTTGGAGTCTGGAGAGCTGGAGGATGACCTTGCGTGAATCCGTTTCTGAGAACGTGCTGACAGTCTGCCCCTGTGAGGAGGGGGCAGGGGTGCCTGCGAATAGTCTGTGGGGACATTCGGAGCGCTGGTGGCAGTGGATAACATAGAACGCTTGCCAGAACGTTTGCCTAAGACCTGCACCAGAGATTGAGAAACCTTGGTGAGGTCAGAGACAGACTGTGACATAGCAACAGCCCACTCCGGAGGGGAGGGGGGTTACCACGTCCTGAGCGGCGGGGAGATCTTGGGGTGCCAGCATGGCGGGAGATTTGCAGGTCGAGCAGAAGGCCGTAGTGAGACCCGCGGGCCACTTAGTACCGCAAAGAGCACAGGCGTAGTATGTGACTATGTGAGAGGGACGGACTGAGGGCTCCCTGGGTTTGGGCATATGTGCCTGAGCAGGGATACTGCAGAGGGGAGCGCTGTGAGCAGGGAGGGATGGGGGCCTTGTGTTAGGACAGAGCCTACCCGATCCTGCAGAGAAGCGGTCCCGTGTCCCCCTGAAGGCTCTGAAGGTGAGGTTGGAGCGGGTCGTAGTAGGTGCCGCCGGAGTAGGGAGCTGCGTGCGGCCCAGTGATGGCGTCGGTGTAGAGGACGCTCGTTGATGACGGAGCGCGCGAGGCTCCGATAGGCAGATGGGAAGGGGGACGGGCCTGAGAGGCCCCCCGATGATAGGTCCGCGGAAGGCACGAGGGCGTGACGGAAGCGTCACTATGACCCTCGGCCCTGATTGGTCGAATAGGAGGGGGCGTATGGGCGTCGGAGCGGGACCGCCCACGGGACACGCCCCCCCCGTCGGAGAAAAGCATAAGGGAGAAGAAGGAGAAAGTGACCCAGGGAAGCGCTGTTAAGCGCCATGTTTGGTGAGAGGGGGAGGGGAGAGGACCAGGGGGCTGGTACCTGCAGCTGAAAGGCAGGGTCCGGTAATCGTCCGTTCCTTTCACCTCCTGAGGATGGTCTCCCCCCTTCCTGGATAGGGGGGGGGGGGATCCTGGCTTTTCCTCCTTCCCGCACTGTCCGGTCCTGGACAATGCAGGAGACGGTGTCAACCCCAGAAAACTGGGGGAAGGTCACCCGCAGGGACCACCGTCTCCCTCCCAGGCCGCTCCGAGGAGGGGGCTGGGGTGGGGAACAGGCTAGGACTGGCCACCGAAATCACCCTGAGACACCCTAAGAAGACAGGGGATAAGTCCTGCCCAGCGGGTCCGAGAGTGGTCGATGTGGGGGTAGCCACATTGCTCTCTCGGTCGCTAGTGGGTTAACAGGGGACGCAATGTGCCCTGTTAGTCTGAAGAGCTGTATCTGAAAGAGAAAAAACAAACATTAATAAAACACAACAGGGTTGGATCAGTAAAGATCCAGGTCTACCTCCTACAGACACTAAGCTTAAACTGGTGAGCTTGGTGCCTGTAGGTGGGTGCATACTGCGGAGGAGCCATTTTCCTTTTTTAGCATAGTGTCAACCTCCTAGCGACAGCAGCAAACACCCATGGTCCTGTGTCCCCCAATGAAGCGATAGAGAAATAAGACTTGCAAGTTTTGGCCCAAGCTTAGACTACTATACATTTAGCATACAGTAAATGCAGCGCTCCCCAAAATAACCTACATGGTGGCTCCCTCACCTTTAAATTTCGACCTGATATTGGCCAGCTCCTTGTTGATTCTTTTAATTTCGGCTTCTTTGCTCTTACCTTGGGGGGGAAAAAAAATGATATACAGGATATTGAAAGAATATTCAATAAGAATTTTTTTTTCCAGATGGAAATCCACACTACCTAGTATACAGGGTATATACACTGGTGTAAGATGGGTATATACGGTTGTAAACTGTTACACAATAATATACAATGGTTCTAGTATCATTTTGCCTATATGTGGTCCCCTTTTGGAGCGGTTAATCTATTACCAGCGAGTGCTCAAGAGAGAATTAGTCTCCTTCCCCCTCTGGCAGCTGGAAATAAAGTACCCTCTTACATCTTATATACAGGTGTAAACTTTTTCAAAACAATATACAATGGTTCTAGAATCATTTTGTCTAAATGTTTTCCCCCTTTGGAGCGGTTAATCTGTTGCCAGTTAGATCTCGAAAGACTAGTCTCCTTCCCCCTCTGGCAGCCGATAATAAAGTCCCCTCTTATACAACCTTACATCTTATATAAATCGGAGTAAAATGGATTTAAAATAATATACAATGGTTCTAGTATCATTTTGTTTCTGTGCCTTTCCCCCTTAGAGCTGTTAATCTCAGAGACAATTCCTTCCCCCTCTGGCAACTGATATGTGCAAGGTAAGTTTGTTTTTTTTTTTTGTTTTTTTAAAAGGCTTTCCTAATTTTCATCACAATAAAAATATTAAACAATAGCATTAGAGGTAAAAAATAATCAATGTCCACTGAAGCCAGTCCAATAAGAAGATGGGAGATCACTTAAGCCCTTCAAGATCTGAGTATATCCCCTGCAGACTTTTACACTTTCCCAGGACATAGAAGTATCAGGTGCGGGAGTATGAAGCGGGCAGATGCCAGCTGTCTTATACAGCTAGCAATTGCCTGTAACAGCAGTGATGGGAGCCAGCTCTGATCACCGCTGTTAGTCTGACAGAGGCATTTAAATGACGCATTCCTGATGATGGACATCCATTCTGGTGCTCACTGCCCCAACCTGCAGGGTGGCAATAGCTTGCACTGGTAGACAGGAGGGGTCTGCTAAAGTATTGCAGTATATAGTAAAAACGTTCAAATAATCACTGCCTCAAGTTCCCTAAGGAGACTCAAAAATTATTTATTTTTTTTAAAGGGAATCTGTCACCAGGTTATTGCTTCCCAATCTGAGAGCAGCATGATGTAGGGGCTGAGACCCCGATTCCAGTGATGTGTCACTTACTGGGCTGCTTGCTGTAGTGTTGATAAAATCCCTGTTTTCTCTGCTGCAGATCTAGCAGTGCTCAGAATGCTGAGGTCTGCATAACCCTGCCCACACCTCTGATTGGCTGCTTTCTGCCTATGCACAGTGCACACAGACAGTTGCCAATCAGTGGTGGTTATACAGAGCTCATGGGTCCGGGAGTCGGGTCCGGTCTTCCCTCCCCCTTCTAACTATCCGTCACTGAAAAACGGACAGCACACACATGGCTTCCTAGTGCTGTCTGATTTTTTCCCCGGGCACACTGACTCGCATTGCAGATTTTGATCCTGCACTCAGATCAGTATCGCACAGGTCTCGCCTATTTTGCACGGACTGTTAGGTCTGAGAAAAAAAATCTTCCGTGTGAACAGCTCCACAGACTGTCATAGGTACAGTGCTATCTGGGAAAAACTGATGTGTAATTGAGCCCTTACCCTAATATTCGGTAGCAGATTTAGTGCATGTTCACACACAGCAGATATGTGGAAGAAAGGGGCAGAGTATGTGTCGCTCAAATCCTCCAGAACTCATGGGCCTGAAAGAGGGTAATGTACAGCGTGCCCGCTCCAACACCAAGACTCATTCTGCGTTGACCTGGAGCGTGAGCGAACTTGTCGTATAGAATTGAAGCAAATTAACTCATTTTGTGAGCGGATTTATTCCCTCTAACTTCGTAAACATTAAATGATGCAACTTTTTGACATCCGAAGCGAAGACAAAAAAGGGAAACGAGAAAAAAAAGCAATTTGAGGGATAGAGACACAATGGCAGGAAATACAAGAACTCACCCCACTCTGTACACTGCGGAGGGTCCTAATGAAGTGCTACAGCCATGTGTCCAGGTAACCGGCATAACATGGGTAGTATTGGAGCGCAGGTATACTGATATTTAGCTGTGTCTTTATATATCCCAGCACTAATGCACACAACCTCAGAATGGTACAGATCGGTAAAGGTCTGTTCACACATGGCAAAAAAAAAAAAAGTTGGCAGAAAAGCTGTTGCATTAAATATGCTTTTTTTTTTCACCATTCATTAGATTTTCAAAAAATGCAAGGCAAAAAAACTATAGCGTACATGTGAGTAAAAAAGGGCAGATTTTCCCATTATTTCCAGACCACGAGGGTTCTTTGGGCCATTTTCCACATACTTAATTTTTCCAAAAAACTGACATGTAAAAAAATAAATAAATAAAGCCCCACAATTTCCATTTTCCCCCATGCACACGTGTGTACTCTAGAACAGCTTTTAGGATGTGAAGTCTAATGACTCAAGTCATCCTGCGTCCTTGAAGGAGATTTGATACAGGCGCTGAAATCAGTTAGACAGATTTTATCTCCTGCTGTCTACATCAGTATAGCTGCACGCATGTTTTCTCATCATTGTTAGCTGGTTTCTAGCAGAGCTCAACTCCCACACTTCAATAATGGCAGTGCAGAGCTGTGCTTGTTGCTGCGGTATTTGATGCACATGGCAGAGGATTATCTTTTGCCATATGCATCAATACAGCAGAATTTGCATTTTCACATCACTGATCAGTCCGCTGCTGCAAGAAATAAACATAACTCCGCTCGGCACTGCCTACTTTTTACAAGCTCCTCCATTGTGAGGGGAGCACAGGAGTTGAGCTATCGATGATGTAAAACCCAACTGCAGCTATACTGATGTAGGTGGCAGAAGATACAATCGGGCGCACAGGAGCATAAGGGGAACTCTACATTTTAGATTAGCTTGATAATTCAGATGAGACTAGTCAAGAGCACACAGGAGAGGAGGAGGAGTAAGGGGTCTGTAGCACTGAACACAAACAAGTACTGCTGGGAAATGTAGTTTTAGTGGTGTAAGAATGGTGCACATAACTGAATGGGAAGGCCAAAAGTGCAGATGGAGATGAAAAAAGAAACATTAAGTTGGGCCTAGTCTGTATATTAACAATAAGCATGTATGTACTGTGCTTTGTGACAAATAATCCGATAATAACTTTGTAATTTGTCTCCTTTTATCACTATTGATGTTCTAGTTTATTACCGCTTTGTCTTGTGGATTCCTAGCCAAGTTTTATTGCCTTGAAAACTAATAAAAACAGACAAACGAAAAAACATCTGTACACTTTATAGGAAGGGGCTCTGAACATACGGATTGTACACAAACATCTAACAAGTAGGCAGGGGTCCCCATGTGCACTAGCCCATTCTCATGGAAGATAACTCCGATCAGAGCTGTCTGGCAGCGGCTCACTCCCTTCTCACCATAGAGCACCAAAGAACAGTTGGGTGTGCATGAGTACGGGGGAACCATGTCACATACAGTACAGACCAAAAGTTTGGACACACCTTCTCATTTAAAGATTTTTCTGTATTTTCATGACTTTGAAAATTGTACAGTCACACTGAAGGCATCAAAACTATGAATTAACACATGTGGAATTATATACTTAACAAAAAAGTGTGAAACAACTGAAAATATGTCTTATTATATTCTAGGTTCTTTAAAGTAGCCACCTTTTGCTATGATGACTGCTTTGCACACTCTTGGCATTCTCTTGATGAGCTTCAAGAGGTAGTCACCGGAAATGGTTTTCACTTCACAGGTGTGCCCTGTCAGGTTTAATAAGTGGGATTTCTTGCCTTATAAATGGGGTTGGGACCATCAGTTGTGTTGTGGAGAAGTCAGGTGGATACACAGCTGATAGTCCTACGGAATAGACTGTTAGAATTTATATTATGGCAAGAAAAAAGCAGCTAAGTAAAGAAAAACTAGTGGCTATCATTACTTTAAGAAATGAAGGTCAGTCAGTCTGAAAAATTTGGCAAACTTTGAAAGTGTCCCCAAGTGCAGTTGCAAAAACCATCAAGCACTACAAAGAAGCTGGCTCACATGAGGACCGCCCCAGGAAAGGAAGACCAAGAGTCACCTCTGCTTCTGAGGATAGGTTTATCCGAGTCACCAGCCTCAGAAATCGCAGGTTAGCAGCATCTCAGATTAGAGACCAGGTCAATGCCACACAGAGTTCTAGCAGCAGACATCTCTACAACTGTTAAGAGGAGACTTTGTGCAGCAGGCCTTCATGGTAAAATAGCTGCTAGGAAACCACTGCTAAGGACAGGCAGCAAGCAGGAGAGACTTGTTTGGGCTAAAGAACACAAGGAATGGACATTAGACCAGTGGAAATCTGTGCTTTGGTCTGATGTTGAGCGATACCTTCCGATATCAGGAAATATCGTATCGGATTGGATCGGGCCGATACCCAAAAAGTATCGGATATCGCCGATTCCGATACCGGAAACCAATGCAAGTCAATGGGACACAAATATCGGAATGAAAATAAACCCTTTCTTTCCTTGTAGGTTAATTCTACATGAAGTAAAACAACTAAGAATAATGTAGAATGACATGAAAAGCCGGCAATTCATCAGCGGCATTCACCGGTACCCGACAATTTACAACAGAAAGAATAGAGCTTCACACATAGATTAGATAGATAGAAACATGTCAGTAACACATATATGAAGTACAGTGACAGTGTTGCTTACAGAACTTGTCATTTAGTATAAAGGATTTATTTAAAAAAATATTAGTGTTTTCGTGCACCGTCTCTTTAAAAAAGCCGGCCGGCAATTCAGCATCTGTACTGTACCCGACAATTTATAACAGACAGAATAGAGCTTCACACATAGATTAGATAGATAGAAACATGTCAGTCACATATATATGAAGTACAGTGACAGTGTTGCTTACAGAACTTGTCATTTAGTGTAAAGGATTTATTTAAAAAAATAATAGTGTTTTCATGCACCGTCTCTTTAAAAAAGCCGGCCGGCAATTCAGCATCTGTACCCGACAATTTATAACAGACAGAATAGAGCTTCACACATAGATTAGATAGATAGAAACATGTCAGTCACATATATATGAAGTACAGTGACAGTGTTGCTTACAGAACTTGTCATTTAGTGTAAAGGATTTATTTAAAAAAATAATAGTGTTTTCATGCACCGTCTCTTTAAAAAAGCCGGCCGGCAATTCAGCAGCGGCATACACCGGTACCCGACAATTTAGAATAGAAAGAATAGAGAATCACACATAGATTAGATAGATAGAAACATGTCAGTCAGATATATATGAAGTACAGTGACAGTGTTGATTACTGTACTTGTCATTTAGTGTTAAAATAAAGGATTTATTTAAAAAAAAATTGGCGTGGGGTTCCCCTTAATTTTAGGCTCTAGCGGAGGTTAAGCAGACAGCTGGGGCAAATGTTTGAAGCCTGGGAAGGGGGTAATACCCACGGAGCTTCCCAGGCTACTAATATCAGCCCCCAGCTGAATACCTAGCCTTTACTAGCTATTAAAATGGGGGAACCCCCCAAAAAAAATAACGTGGGGTCCCCCCTAATTTAATAGCTAGCAAAGGCTAGGCAGACAGCTGGGGGCTGATTTTAATAGCCCACGAAGGGTGCCATGAATATTGGCCCCCTCCCTGGCCAGAAACACCAGCCGTCAGCTCCCCCAGAAATGGCGCATCCATAGGATGCGCCAATTCTGGCACTTAGCCTCGCTCTTCCCACTGCCCTGTAGCGGTGGCAGTGGGGTAATAGGGCTGGGGTTGATGTCAGCTTATAATGCCAGCTGACAGCAAGCCCAGGTTAGTAATGGAGAGGCGTCTATAAGACACCCCCATTACTAACCCCATTGTCAAAGTTAAAAAAAAACACAAACACCCAGAATAAAGTCCTTTAATTGAAATAAAGACACAATTCTTTATTCTTCTAAATTAAACCATACTTACAGTCACGCCCATTCCAGCTGAAGCCAACGATCTCCTGCAATAAAAGAAAAATAATAAAGCAACCTCATCCTTACCTTTCCATGGTTCCCACGACGGCTCCAGCTATGCTACATCGAGACGACAGGCTGGACCGCAGCAGAAAGCTGTCATCCAGCCTGTCATCCCGCAGACACTGAGAAGCACAGGCATGCTTGCGCTCCTCAGTGTCTGGCTGTGACGGCATAAAGATGAGCCGAGGTCATGTCCAATGAACTCAGCTCACCTCATGCACGTCACTGACAGCGTGGGAAAATTCTCACGCTGAAGCGCTGAGTGCAGGAGAATTTTCCCACGCTGTCAGTGACGTGCATGAGGTGAGCTCATGTCTAATGAACTCAGCTCACCTCATGCACGTCACTGACAGCGTGGGAAAATTCTCCTGCACTCAGCGCTTCAGCGTGAGAATTCTCCCACGCTGTCAGTGACATACATGAGGTGAGGTCATGTCCAATGAACTCAGCTCACCTCATGCACGTCACTGACAGCGTGGGAAAATTCTCACGCTGAAGCGCTGAGTGCAGGAGAATTTTCCCACGCTGTCAGTGACGTGCATGAGGTGAGCTGAGTTCATTGGACATGACCTCACCTCATGCACGTCACTGACAGCGTGGGAAGATTCTCCTGCACTCAGCGCTTCAGCGTGAGAATTTTCCCACGCTGTCAGTGACGTGCATGAGGTGAGCTGAGTTCATTGGACATGACCTCGGCTCATCTGGATGACGTCACAGAGAGACACTGAGGAGCGCAAGCATGCCTGCGCTTCTCAGTGTCTGCGGGATGACAGGCTGAATGGCAGCGTTCTGCTGCAGTCCAGCCTGTCATCTCGATGTAGCAGAGCTGAAGCTGTCGTGGGAACCATGGAAAGGTAAGGATGAGGTTGCTTTATTATTTTACTTTTATTGCAGGAGATCGTTGGCTTCAGCTGGAATGGGCGTGATGGTAAGTATAGTTTAATTTAGAACAATAAAGAATTGTGTGTTTATTTCAATTAAAGGACTTTATTCTGGGTGTTGTGTTTTTTTAAATACTTTACTAGAAATTCATGGTGGTCATGTCTAATATTGGCGTGACCCCATGAATTTCGGGCTTAGGGCCAGCTGATAATGCCAAGCTGGCCTTAACCCCTTTATTACCCAGTGAGCCACCGCCCCAGGGCCCTGGATGAGTTGGGTACAGCGCCAGAAGATGGCGCTTCGATGAACGCGCCATTTTCTGGGGCGGCTGCGGACTGCAATTTGCAGCGGGTGGGGCCCAGAAAGCTTGGGCCTCCCAGGGCTGCGGATTCCAGCTCCCAGCTGCCTAGTTGTACCTGGCTGGGCACAAAAATAGGGCGAAGCCCCACGCATTTTTTTTTTAATTATTTCATGAAATTCATGGAATAATTAAGAAAAAAAGGGCTTCCCTATATTGTTGTGTCCAACCAGGTACAAATAGGCAGCTGGTGGTTGGGGGCAGCCCGTTCCTGCCTGCTGTACCTGGCTGGACACAAATATAGGGCGAAGCCCCACATCAATTTTTTTTTAAATAAATCCTTTATTTTAACACTAAATGACATTTGAGGAGTTAATAAAGATGCAGTCCCTAAATTATTATTTATTTTTTAATTAATTTTTCCCAAAACTTTTGACGTGGGCTTCGCCATATTTTTGTATGCCAGCCAGGTACAGCATCCAGCTTCTATGAACGCGTCATTTTCCGGGGTGGCTGCGGACTGCAATTTTCAGCGGGGGTGGCAGAAAGCTTGGGCCTCCCTGCGCTGCAGATTCCATCCCCCAGCTGCCTAGTTGTACCTGGCTGGACACAAAAATAGAGAGAAGCTTCACGTATTTTTTTTTTTTTAATTATTTCATGAAATTCATGAAATAATTAAGAAAAAAGGGCTTCCCTATATTGTTGTGTCCAACCAGGTACAAATAGGCAGCTCGTGGTTGGGGGCAGCCCGTTCCTGCCTGCTGTACCTGGCTGGACACAAATATAGTGCGAAGCCCCACGTCAATTTTTTTTAAAATTATTTCAGGAAATTCATGAAATAATTAAAAAAAATTGATGTGGGGCTTCGCACTATATTTGGGTCCAGCCAGGTACAGCAGGCAGGAACGGGCTGCCCCCAACCACGAGCTGCCTATTTGTACCTGGCCGGACACAACAATATAGGGAAGCCCTTTTTTTCTTAATTATTCCATGAATTTCATGAATTTAAAAAAAAAATACGTGGAGCTTCGCCCTATTTTTGTGTCCAGCCAGGTACAACTAGGCAGCTGGGGGATGGAATCTGCAGCGCAGGGAGGCCCAAGCTTTCTGGGCCCCACCCGCTGCAAATTGCAGTCCGCAGCCGCCCCGGAAAATGGCGCGTTCATAGAAGCGCCATCTTCTGGCGCTGTACCCAACTCATCCAGGGCCCTGGTGCGGTGGCTCACTGGGTAATAAAGGGGTTAAGGCCAGCTTGGCATTATCAGCTGGCCCTAAGCCCGAAATTCATGGGGTCACGCCAATATTAGACATGACCACCATGAATTTCTAGTAAAGTATTTAAAAAAAACACAAACACCCAGAAAAAAGTCCTTTAATTGAAATAAACACACAATTCTTTATTGTTCTAAATTAAACCATACTTACCGTCACGCCCATTCCAGCTGAAGCCAACGATCTCCTGCAATAAAAGTAAAATAATAAAGCAACCTCATCCTTACCCTTCCATGGTTCCCAGGACAGCTTCAGCTCTGCTACATTGAGATGACAGGCTGGACCGCAGCAGAACGCTGCCATCCAGCCTGTCATCCCGCAGACACTGAGAAGCGCAGGCATGCTTGCGCTACTCAGTGTCTGGCTGTGACGGCATCCAGATGAGCCGAGGTCATGTCCAATGAACTCGGCGCACCTCATGCACGTCACTGACAGCGTGGGAAAATTCTCACGCTGAAGCGCTGAGTGCAGGAGAATTTTCCCACGCTGTCAGTGACGTGCATGAGGTGAGCGGAGTTCATTGGACATGACCTCACCTCATGTATGTCACTGACAGCGTGGGAGAATTCTCACGCTGAGTGCAGGAGAATTTTCCCACGCTGTCAGTGACGTGCATGAGGTGAGCTGAGTTCATTGGACATGACCTCGGCTCATCTGGATGCCGTCACAGCCTGACACTGAGGAGCGCAAGCAACCCTGCACTTCTCAGTGTCTGCGGGATGACAGGCTGGATGGCAGCGTTCTGCTGCGGTCCGGCCTGTCATCTCGATGTAGCAGAGCTGAAGCTGTCGTGGGAACCATGGAAAGGTAAGGATGAGGTTGCTTTATTATTTTTCTTTTATTGCAGGAGATCGTTGGCTTCAGCTGGAATGGGCGTGATGGTAAGTATGGTTTAATTTAGAACAATAAAGAATTGTGTCTTTATTTCAATTAAAGGACTTTTTTCTGGGTGTTTGTGTTTTTTTTAAATACTTTACTAGAAATTCATGGTGGTCATGTCTAATATTGGCGTGACCCCATGAATTTCGGGCTTAGGGCCAGCTGATAATGCCAAGCTGGCCTTAACCCCTTTATTACCCAGTGAGCCACCGCACCAGGGCCCTGGATGAGTTGGGTACAGCGCCAGAAGATGGCGCTTCTATGAACGCGCCATTTTCCGGGGCGGCTGCAGACTGCAATTTGCAGAGGGTGGGGCCCAGAAAGCTTGGGCCTCCCTGCGCTGCAGATTCCAGCCCCCAGCTGCCTAGTTGTACCTGGCTGGACACAAAAATACGGCGAAGCCCCACGTATTTTTTTTTTAAAATTATTTCATGAAATTCATGGAATAATTAAGAAAAAAAGGGCTTCCCTATATTGGTGTGTCCAACCAGGTACAAATAGGCAGCTGTTGGTTGGGGGCAGCCCGTTCCTGCCTGCTGTACCTGACTGGACACAAATATAGGGCGAAGCCCCACATCAATTTTTTTTTAATTATTTCATGAATTTCCTGAAATAATTAAAAAAAAAAAAAACGTGGAGCTTCTCCCTACTTTTGTGTCCAGCCAGGTACAACTAGGCAGCTGGGGGATGGAATCTGCAGCGCAGGGAGTCCCAAGCTTTCTGCCACCCCCCCCCCCCCCCCCCGCTGAAAATTGCAGTCCGCAGCCGCCCCGGAAAATGGCGCATTCATAGAAGCTGGATGCTGTACCTGGCTGGCATACAAAAATATGGCGAAGCCCACATCAAAAGTTTTGGGAAAAATTAATTAAAAAATAAATAATAATTTAGGGACTGCATCTTTATTAACTCAAATGTCATTTAGTGTTAAAATAAACAATTTATTTTAAAAAAAAAATGGCGTGGGATCCCCCATAATTTTAGGCTCTAGCGGAGGTTAAGCAGACGGCTGGGGCAGATGTTTGAAGCCTGGGAAGGGGGTAAAACCCACGGAGCTTCCCAGGCTACTAATATCAGCCCCCAGCTGAATACCTAGCCTTTACTAGCTATTAAAATGGGGGACCCCCCCCAAAAAAATGACGTGGGGTCCCCCCTATTTTAATAGCTAGCAAAGGCTAGGCAGACAGCTGGGGGCTGATATTAATAGCCCAGGAAGGGTGCCATGAATAATGGCCCCCTCCCAGGCTAGAAACACCAGCCGTCAGCCGCCCCAGAAATGGCGCATCCATATGATGCGCCAATTCTGGCACTTAGCCTCGCTCTTCCACGCTGCCCTGGTGCGGTGGCAGGGGGTAATAGGGTTGGGGTTCATGTCAGCGCCAGCTGCCATGAAGCCCAGGTTAGTAATGATGGGCGTCTATAAGACACCCCCATTACTAACCTACAAAGTGTTAAAAAGAAAAAACACACTACACAGAAAAAAATAATTTATTTGAAATAAAACACACCATTTTATTTAATTCTTAGTTTACTAAAAATAATAGTTACCTGTCCACGTTCCTGCGCTGATCTCCCATGCACAGCTGTCACATCTGGAGATGTGACAGCTGTGCATGGCTGCTGTAAGCTCACGCTGCCGGGAACACGTCCGCTCCCAGCAGCGGGAGCCACTGACTGAGGTCACCGGAGTGCATTCAGTCAGCGCAGCTCCGGAGACCTCCTTTATGGCAGTGCTGTACCGTGGGAATTTCTCACGATACAGCGGGGCCGTAAAGGAGTTGACCGGAGCAGCGCTGCCTGAACTCCGGTGAACCCGCTTATGCAATGACGGGGCGAGAGCGGTTCCCATCATTCTAGCGGCGAGAGCGGTTCAGAGCGGTCACCTTCTATGTGGCTGCTCTAAACTGGAGATCATCGTGGGACACTCGTGGACTACTACGGAGGGGTAAGGATAAGGTTGTGGTTTATTATTTTATATTTTATTACAGGAGATCGATGGCTTCGGGGAATTAGGTGTCTAGGTGAGTATAGGTGTAGTTTTTTATTTTTTACTTTATTTTAGGTGGCGATCGGCGGGGACAGGTAATGTATGAACTAATTTATTGTAGGTAACCACTGGCCACCAATGACATGTATTTAAAATTTATTGGGGCACAGTAGGGCAATTTAAATAGCAGGATCAGGCTGATGGGAACTACTGCTCCCATCGAGCTGATCCTGCTGGCACGAGTGGACGGGGGATAGACATAGGCCGATGGGAGTAGTAGTGTCACATCGGCCTATGTCTGCCTGCACGCACAGACACCGCGCACACCCGCACACACCCACAAACATCGCACAGACACCCCGCACACACACGCAGACATCGCACAGACACCCCGCACACACACTAATCATGACCGGTCTGATGGTCTGGGAGGTGAGGCTGACCTGTGCGGCCGTGGGAAAGTTCATGTGAGTTCATGCAGTCAAGCATGAACTCACATGAACCCTCTGAGGGCACCGGGGCTACTTCAAATGAACAGCTGATCGGCATCAGCTGATACCTCAGCTGTTCATTTGAAATAACCAGCGGGAAAGCGCAGCACAGAACGGGAAAGCCGGCGGTGAAGTCTTTTCACTGCCGGCTTCCCTGCCCGGGTCCTTCGCTCCTTGGTGCTGCGCTCCCAGCCCGGTCCTAACTTACGATTGGGATTGGAGGTGGCGAGGGGAGCGGAGGATCGGGGTGGGAGGCTGCGGGGAAGCAGTATGGGGCTGTGTGATTGTTTAAAAGCCGGCGGCTTTTTACCGCGCGCCGGCTTTTAAACAATCAGGAGAATTCTCCCCAGCTGGGATGGCATTCTGATGACAGGATGGATAACAGCTGAGCGCTGCCATCCAGCTTGTCATCCTTCACAGACACTGCAGAGCGCAGGCATTATGGGAACTTCCGATTCCGGTATTCGATATTGTAAAAGTATCGGAATTAAGTATCGGAATTCCGATACCGCGAATATCGGCCGATACCCGATATTTCAGTATCGGAATGCTCAACACTACTGATGAGTCCAAATTTGAGATCTTTGGTTCCAACCACCGTGTCTTTGTGCAATGCAGAAAAGGTGAATGGATGGACTCTACATGCCTGGTTCCCACCGTGAAGCATGGAGGAGGAGGTGTGATGGTGCTTTTCTGGTGACACTGTTGGGGATTTATTCAAAATTGAAGGCATACTGAACCAGCATGGCTACCACAGCATCTTGCAGCGGCATGCTATTCCATCCGGTTTGCGTTTAGTTGGACCATCATTTATTTTTCAACAGGACAATGACCCCAAACACACCTCCAGGCTGTGTAAGGGCTATTTGACCAAGAGGGAGAGTGATGGAGTGCTACGCCAGATGACCTGGCCTCCACAGTCACCAGACCTGAACCCAATCGAGATGGTTTGGGGTGAGCTGGACCGCAGAGTGAAGGCAAAAGGGCCAACAAGTGCTAAACATCTCTGGGATCTCCTTCAAGATTGTTGGAAGACCATTTCCGGTGACTACCTCTTGAAGCTCATCAAGAGAATGCCAAGAGTGTGCAAAGCAGTCATCAAAGCAAAAGGTGGCTACTTTGAAGAACCTAGAATATAAGACATATTTTCAGTTTTACACTTTTTTGTTAAGTATATAATTCCACATGTGTTAATTCATAGTTTTGATGCCTTCAGTGTGAATGTACAATTTTCAAAGTCATGAAAATACAGAAAAATCTTTAAATGAGAAGGTGTGTCCAAACTTTTGGTCTGTACTGTATATACAAAATAGGCAGAAGAAACAAGAAACCATCTTTATTAAGAACCCTCTAGAATAACAGAAGGGAATTTCCATAATACTGATTATAGGGGAGAACCAAATACAGTATTCATTCACCAGCAATATACAAGTACATGTCACATTATTACACATCCTCTCCACCCACACACACACACACACACACAGCCCCCTGCTCGCTCCCCCCTCCCATACACACGGGGCCCCTGCTCGCTCCCCCCCCCCCCATACACACGGGGCCCTTGCTCCCCCCCCCCCATACACACGGGGCCCTTGCTCCCCCCCCCCCATACACACGGGGCCCTTGCTCCCCCCCCCCTCCATACACACGGGGCCCCTGCTCGCTCCCTCCCCCCCCATACACACGGGGCCCCTGCTCCCTCCCTCCCCCCCCATACACACGGGGCCCCTGCTCCCTCCCTCCCCCCCCATACACACGGGGCCCCTGCTCCCTCCCTCCCCCCCCATACACACGGGGCCACTGCTCCCTCCCTCCCCCCCATACACACGGGGCCCCTGCTCCCCCCCCCTCCATACACACGGGGCCCCTGCTCCCTCCCTCCCCATACACACGGGGCCCCTGCTCCCTCCCTCCCCATACACACGGGGCCCCTGCTCCCCCCCCCCCCCCTCCATACACACGGGGCCCCTGCTCCCCCCCCCTCCATACACAAGGGGCCCCTGCTCCCCCCCCCCTCCATACACACGGGGCCCCTGCTCCCCCCCCCCCTCCATACACACGGGGCCCCTGCTCCCCCCCCCTCCATACACACGGGGCCCCTGCTCCCCCCCCCCTCCATACACACGGGGCCCCTGCTCCCCCCCCCTCCATACACACGGGGCCCCTGCTCCCTCCCCCCCCCCATACACACGGGGCCCCTGCTCCCTCCCCCCCCCATACACACGGGGCCCCTGCTCCCTCCCCCCCCCATACACACGGGGCCCCTGCTCCCTCCCCCCCCCATACACACGGGGCCCCTGCTCCCTCCCCCCCCCATACACACGGGGCCCCTGCTCCCTCCCCCCCCCATACACACGGGGCCCCTGCTCCCCCCCCCTCCATACACACGGGGCCCCTGCTCGCTCCCTCCCCCCCCATACACACGGGGCCCCTGCTCCCCCCCCCCTCCATACACACGGGGCCCCTGCTCGCTCCCTCCCCCCCCATACACACGGGGCCCCTGCTCGCTCCCTCCCCCCCCATACACACGGGGCCCCTGCTCGCTCCCTCCCCCCCCATACACACGGGGCCCCTGCTCGCTCCCTCCCCCCCCATACACACGGGGCCCCTGCTCGCTCCTTCCCCCCCCATACACACGGGGCCCCTGCTCGCTCCCTCCCCCCCCATACACACGGGGCCCCTGCTCGCTCCCCCCCCCCCCCCCCCATACACACGGGGCCCCTGCTCCCCCCCCCTCCATACACACGGGGCCCCTGCTCCCCCCTCCATACACACGGGGCCCCTGCTCCCCCCTCCATACACACGGGGCCCCTGCTCCCTCCCCCCTCCTCCTCCATACACACGGGGCCCCTGCTCCCTCCCCCCTCCTCCATACACACGGGGCCCCTGCTCCCCCCCCTCCATACACACGGGGCCCCTGCTCCCCACCCCCCCTCCATACACACGGGCCCCTGCTCCCCACCCCCCCCTCCATACACACGGGGCCCCTGCTCCCTCCCCCCTCCTCCTCCATACACACGGGGCCCCTGCTCCCCCCCCCTCCATACACACAGGGCCCCTGCTCCCCCCTCCATACACACGGGGCCCCTGCTCCCTCCCCCCTCCTCCTCCATACACACGGGGCCCCTGCCCCCCCCCTCCATACACACGGGGCCCCTGCCCCCCCCCTCCATACACACGGGGCCCCTGCTCCCCCCCTCCATACACACGGGGCCCCTGCTCCCCCCCACCATACACACGGGGCCCCTGCTCCCCCCTCCATACACACGAGGCCCCTGCTCCCTCCCCCCTCCATACACACGGGGCCCCTGCTCCCTCCCCCCTCCATACACACGGGGCCCCTGCTCCCTCCCCCCTCCATACACACGGGGCCCCTGCTCCCTCCCCCCTCCATACACACGGGGCCCCTGCTCCCTCCCCCCTCCATACACACGGGGCCCCTGCTCCCCCCCCCCTCCATACACACGGGGCCCCTGCTCCCCCCCCCCCTCCATACACACGGGGCCCCTGCTCCCCCCCCCCTCCATACACACGGGGCCCCTGCTCCCCCCCCCCCTCCATACACACGGGGCCCCTGCTCCCCCCCCCCTCCATACACACGGGGCCCCTGCTCCCCCCCCCCTCCATACACACGGGGCCCCTGCTCCCCCCCCCCTCCATACACACGGGGCCCCTGCTCCCCCCCCCCTCCATACACACGGGGCCCCTGCTCCCCCCCACCCCCCCTCCATACACACGGGGCCCCTGCTCCCCCCCACCCCCCCTCCATACACACGGGGCCCCTGCTCCCCCCCACCCCCCCTCCATACACACGGGGCCCCTGCCCCCCCCCACCCCCCCTCCATACACACGGGGCCCCTGCTCCCCCCCACCCCCCCTCCATACACACGGGGCCCCTGCTCCCCCCCACCCCCCCTCCATACACACGGGGCCCCTGCTCCCCCCCACCCCCCCTCCATACACACGGGGCCCCTGCTCCCCCCCCTCCATACACACGGGGCCCCTGCTCCCCATTCATACTCCCTCCTCAGTGCCAGCCCCCGCCACCTCCAGGCCGCAGCCCGGGCCCCCAGTCTCTCCTGCACACGGAGCCCCACTTACAGTTCCTGATGTCGGAGATGAACACGGCCAGTCCCCGCATCCCGTCCCCTTTAGACACGGCCGGCATGGTTCCTGCAGACCAGGCCTGGGCGGGGGCGACTGCACTGAGGAAGGCGGGAGCGGTGACAGCGGCGGCTTCGGGCTGTGACAGCGGGCGCCTGGCTCCGGTACTCGGCCCCGGCTCACTATCAGACTACAGCGGGGGAATGTGAGAGGCTCTAGCAGGGCTGCGGGCTGATCCCGGAAAATAAGTCCCGCCCTCTGACATTAGAAGACTACAATTCCCGGCAGTCATAGCGTGCCGCACTTCCGCTTCCGCTCGCAGGTCAGAGGGAAAGATGGCGGTGTTCTCCAGTAAGTGTCGGTCAAGGAGACTCCTGGGATTCGCAGGTGCTGGGCGTTACGGTGCTGACAGGTGTGGGCTCGTGCAGGGCCGGGCAATGACGGTCGGGTGAGAGGGCTCCGTGACGTCATGTCATTGCCCCGTCCACACTGGCAGCAGCCGGGACTCGCTCATCCCAATAGCATTTTTTTTTGTAATATGTTTATTGGCAGTGAATTATAACACTACTATGATATATAGTTAAAAAGAATATATCTGTATATGCAAAATTTCTACTATATAATTGGCTTATCCCGTCTGTCCGTCCAGGAAATCCCGCATCGCTGATTGGTCCAGCCGCGGCCAATCAGCGACGCGAGATTTCAGAACAAGATGGCGGCCGCTAGCGGCTCATCTGCCGCATGGAGGTCAGCGGCGATGCAGCCGGGAGATGACTGGCGCTAGCAGCAGAAGTACCCCGACTGGCGGCCTCGCTCCCCGGTCCTCCCTTCACACTTGCCGTCGGGAGATCAGCGGGCCCTAGCCGCTGATCTCCCGACGGTAGCCGCATGGAGGTCAGCGGCAATCTCCTGGCTTAGCGCCGGTCATCTCCCAGCTGCTCGCAGCGGAAGTACCCGCACAGGCAGCGCCGCTCCCCGGTCCTCACTAACACGGTTTGCTATTTGCGGCTGCAGCCAAGGGGTCTCCTGTTTCACGTTCCACGGTGAATGATGGGCTGTGGGCAGGGTTATCCCCCATCATGTCACACCCAGCATCCACCGCACGCGCATTCATTGACAGAGCGCGCGGTGGATGCCGGGTGTGACACGATGGGGGATAACGCTGCCCACAGCCCATCATTCACCGTGGTACACGGAACAGTAGACCCCTGGCTGCAGCCGCAAATAGTCGTGATGTAAGCGGAAGCAGGAGCCAGCTGCAGCCGGGGGAATTACGTGCTGGCTGTGCGTCGTCAGCGATGTTGTCACAAGCAGTATTGACAACATGACATAATTGCAAAATTCATTAGGGGCCCCGGGGGGATACATTAGGGGGTTAATTTAAAGTAGTGCACAACCCATTTAAACACTGCTTCGATGATTAGTCGCGCCCGGTCGGCCGCATACGTATTCTAGAATACCCGATGCATTAGAATCGGGCCACCATCTAGTATATATATATATATTATACAAAAAGAACAAGGAAAAGTGATTTTATGTGTGTACAGAGTTATTTTTTAATCCTATATATTTACATTTATTTTTCTTATGTGTGTAATATATATACACATATATACATCCCTTGAGAAAGCAACGCATTGTCCACGCGAAACGCGCGTTGGGTAGGTGTTTTTTGTATCTTCTGCACTCCCCTTTTTCCCCTTTTGGGGAGTTTTCAGCCCTTGGGTTAGTGCCTTGACCAGCTCTTTGATGTTTTATCACTCAGCTCTATGTGTATCCACTTGCATTTCCTATTACTCAATATTGCTTTTAGCTTTTGTACAGATTATGGGGTATTGTAGCAACATTTTTTGCTCCCCTGTGGTTGGGTATGCATAGTGTTTACTCTTTGCTGCACATCATATTTTGCATTTTAATGATGCCTACCTGAGGTCTGTTTGTGGGGGGATTTTCTGCTCTCTTTTGCACACATCAGGAATTATATTCCCTCTTATGGACTTTATATGTACCTTAATGTATTTATATCAATAAAATTTCTTTTCTAATTGTATTCTGTTAAGCTCCATTTCTGTCTTTTGTTGTTCATAATAATATGCATATATATGATATATATTATACATATATCTAGAAAAATAATACACACACTTGTATATATAGATAATATACACACATATAAATAATACACATATATATATATATAGATATGTGTATTATTTATATATATATATATATATATCTCTATCACACGCACACATTATATAAGATTATTATTTCTCAACCATATATTTTCTGATATCTATATATATATATATATAGATAGATAGATAGATATCAGAAAATATATGGTTGAGAAATAATAATCATATGTGTGTGTGTGTGTGTATATATATATATATATATATATATATATATATATATATATATATATATATATATTAGTACAGACAAAGTTTGGACACACCTTCTCATTTAAAGATTTTTCTGTATTTTCATGACTATGAAAATTGTACATTCACACTGAAGGCATCAAAACTATGAATTAACACATGTGGAATTATATACTTAACAAAAAAGTGTGAAAC
Source organism: Phyllobates terribilis (assembly GCF_046119375.1). Lineage (NCBI taxonomy): Eukaryota > Metazoa > Chordata > Amphibia > Anura > Dendrobatidae > Phyllobates > Phyllobates terribilis. The sequence continues at coordinate 158,274,162 of NW_027362772.1, forward strand.
AACTGAAAATATGTCTTATATTCTAGGTTCTTCAAAGTAGCCACCTTTTGCTTTGATGACTGCTTTGCACACTCTTGGCATTCTCTTGATGAGCTTCAAGAGGTAGTCAGCAGAAATGGTCTTCCAACAATCTTGAAGGAGTTCCCAGAGATGCTTAGCACTTGTTGGCCCTTTTGCCTTCACTTTGCGGTCCAGCTCACCCCAAACCATCTCGATTGGGTTCAGGTCTGGCGACTGTGGAGGCCAGGTCATCTGGCGTAGCACCCCATCACTGTCCTCCTTGGTCAAATAGCCCTTACACATTCTGGAGGTGTGTTTGGGGTCATTGTCCTGTTGAAAAAGAAATGATGGTCCAACTAAACGCAAACCGGATGGCATAGCATGCCGCTGCAAGATGCTGTGGTAGCCATGCTGGTTCAGTATGCCTTCAATTTTGAATAAATCCCCAACAGTGTCACCAGCAAAGCACCCCCACACCATCACACCTCCTCCTCCATGCTTTACGGTGGGAACCAGGCATGTAGGGTTCATCCGTTCACCTTTTCTGTGTCGCACAAAGACACAATGGTTGGAACCAAAGATCTCAAATTTAGACTTATCAGACCAAAGCACAGATTTCCACTGGTCTAATGTCCATTCCTTGTGTTCTTTAGCCCAAACAAGCCTCTTCTGCTTGTTGCCTGTCCTTAGCAGTGGTTTCCTAGCAGCTATTTTACCATGAAGGCCTGCTGCACAAAGTCTCCTCTTAACAGTTGTTGAAGAGATGTGTCTGCTGCTAGAACTCTGTGTGGCATTGACCTGGTCTCTAATCTGAGCTGCTGTTAACCTGCGATTTCTGAGGCTGGTGACTCGGATAAACTTATCCTCAGAAGCAGAGCTAACTCTTGGTCTTCCTTTCCTGAGGCGGTCCTCATGTGAGCCAGTTTCTTTGTAGCGCTTGATGGTTTTTGCAACTGCACTTGGGGACACATTCAAAGTTTTCCCAATTTTTCGCACTGACTGACCTTCATTTCTTAAAGTAATGATGGCCATTCGTTTTTCTTTACTTTGCTGCTTTTTTCTTGACATAATACAAATTCTAACAGTCTATTCAGTAGGACTATCAGCTGTGTATCCACCAGACTTCTGCACAACACAACTGATGGTCCCAACCCCATTTATAAGGCAAGAAATCCCACTTATTAAACCTGACAGGGCACACCTGTGAAGTGAAGACCATTTCCAGTGACTACCTCTTGAAGCTCATCAAGAGAATGCCAAGAGTGTGCAAAGCAATCATCAAAGCAAAAGGTGGCTACTTTGAAGAACCTAGAATATAAGACATATTTTCAGTTGTTTCACACTTTTTTGTTAAGTATATAATTCCACATGTGTTAATTCATAGTTTTGATGCCTTCAGTGTGAATGTAGAAAAATCTTTAAATGAGATGGTGCGTCCAAACTATACAGGAAAAATATACCGGTATGTGGTTAAACAAATAATTTCGTTTTGTGTCGTTAGCGTCCGCCACTTGTTCGCTTTAAGTCAGTTTGTTTTTTTGTTTTTGGGGGATAAGAGAGGTGATTAAAACTTTTTTTTTTTTTACATTTTGAAGGGAACCTGTCACCATGAAGATGCAGTCTAATCTGCGGGCAGCATGTTATAGAGCAGGAGGGGCTGAGCAGATGGATATATAGTTTTGTGAGGAAATATTCACTTTAACCCGTGTTTTCATCATTTAATCTTCGGCTCTTTCTGGGGTTTTGGTCCAGTGGGCTGTCCTGTCGGTGGGGTGGTCCTGTCGGTGAGCGACAGCCTTCCATATATGAATGCATACAGAGGTAGCTGTCAGTCACTGATAGGACCGTCCACTGGACCAAAACCTGTCGGAGGGAATCGATCACTCATCTCAAGTGTGAGGGCCGTCATAGAGATGGATTGGGCATGTTGAATTTTGGTGCCTCATCCTTTTACAAGCTATAGGCTGTAAATTGCTTCATCATCTTATTTTCTTCTTTGTTTTGTTTCTTAAAGAAGTGGGAGCGTTCCTCAAAAATGCCTGGAATAAAGAACCCGTTGTAACTGTGTCCGTCGGCATCGGGATTTTGGGTAAGATCTCCTGGCATAGAATTAAAAAGGCTGAGTGTATAGGGACTTGCTCTAGATAGCCCAGGTACGGTCCAAACTGTGCTGACAGTGTCTAAGGACTCATCCCACCCACAAAGGACTGGTACTCGCACATATGGACTATGGACGTGCAGGGCTTTGAAATATAAATCCATCAACACCTTTATATCTTCTATCTGTTGCTGTATTCCTGAGAAATCAGCATTCAAATGCAAATGAAGCTTTAAGTGTTCTGGGAGTGACATAGCACTCCGAGGTTGTTTTCCCATCCAGCACCAGAACCTTTAGATTGATTGCTGGCTTACTGTTTGATATCACACAGACAGCTGTCAGTCAAGATTAGGGGTTTTATGCTGGGGGGGGGGGGAACAACCTCTAAAGGCTGAGGCTCGGGAAGTGCTCTGTCACACCCTGAGCACTTAAAGACTCATTTTCATATGAATGAAAAAATGAGTTATTTGGGAATGCAGCAACAGATAGAAGATATAAAGGTGTCAATGTATTTACATTTCAAAGACCTGCATGCTCATGTATACAGTTTGGAGGGGGTGGGAGGTTCATCTAACTGACAGATTCCCTTTAAGGGTTTTTTAAATGTCTTATTGCTAAGATATCACTGGTGGGGCTGACCTCTGTGAGCGTCCCTGGCTTTTCTACCATAGATTACCAACAATAGCAATGATAACCTATCCTCTTGATTTAAAGGTTTTTTTCCACTTATGGGGCCAATTTATTTTATTTTTTTTACCTAAATTCATGTATTTAAGGTTAAGTCATTTTGGATTTGATTAAAAATTTTCCACCGTCCTCCTAACAGGCTCTTTTTTTTCACCACACATTGATCTCTGCTACACTTTGTGTTGATAAATCGGCTCACAAACACACTGCCTGCAGACCATCATAGTGAGTTCACCGACAGATTCTCAGTTAACTCTTTCTGCAGCCTGTCAGACAGTGCAGTCCAGAGGCAAATGGTGCAAAATGTTGAATGCAACCCAATTGCATAAATGATTATTCGCTCCAATAATATGCATTTAATATAAAAAAAATTGGTCCCCAAAGGTAGATGGTTCCTTTTAATTTCAGATATGGGGGTTTGTCAGATCTCCAGCATTTCCCATACAGCCCTTGTACATGAGTGTGCCGTGTTCTGATGAGACAATAATTTGTCACCTTTCTCGTTGCAGCCGCTATTGCTCCTTTCGTCAGTCCTTATACAAAATACGCCGCCATGTACAACAAAGCTGTACCCTACAGTTACCCAGGTGAGAGAGGTTTCATGTCTCTGACTGATGGACCATATTAAAGGCACAATCACCCAAGAATGGGAGTGTACGTCTATGGGCAAGAACCTTTGCTAGCTCCTGAAAAAAAATGTAAAAAAAATTCTGGCAAATACAGAATTTTCTCACTTTTCTTTATTTTTAAAGCAGGTCAGCTCAGAAAATACCGGAAGAAGTGTAGGTCGTAGACGGCTGAATAAAATGATACCTTGATATCTGCGATCCGATGTGTTATTCCAGAGAAACCCACTTTTTTTCTTAATATGTAAATGAGCTGTTAAGATCTATGGGAGGGACATAGCTCTCCCTGAGAATCTGCCTCCAGAGCTTAGTTTACCAGCATGAGACATGTAATGACTGACAGTCTGGTCTCCTGATCTACATGTCTCACACTGGTAACCCCCCTTTCATTTACAATAATCTCAGGAGGCAGATTCTCATGGAGATCTATGTCCGGCCCCTAGATCTTAACAGCTCATTTACATATAAAGAATAATGTGTATTTCTCTGGAATAATACATCGGATCACAGATATCAAGGTATCATTTTATTCAGCTTCCTATGACCTACATGGCCATATAGATGCCCAGATCCTACTGACTGATGCCCTTTAATGTGCTGCACGTATCATACACCATACAAGATGAGATTCCCTCTTTGCAGGCTGGGATGCAGTAAGATTCCAACGTACTTAATTGTTTCATTAATGTGTTTTTCTATCAGTTCCTGTTCGGGATGACGGGAACATGCCGGATATCCCCAGCCATCCCTGCGACAAAGTTGGGCCTAACTTGGATTGGCTGAAGAACCTGTAATTGTGAAGACCCCGTCTGTGTCTCCTTAGCAACCTTCTATGGACTTGTTAGGTCTGATGGTCACACATTGCACCGCGTCAGCCAGGAATGCCGAAATAGGAGTAAATTATTCTTCTGGAAGAGCGATGTGTAAAGGACGTCTGCTTCTCCAGAATTACCGCCTAGTATTGTATCATTAACACAATAAATCTACTTTCCCAATAGAACGCGCTCTACGTTTTTCTGTCCCCCTTTTGAGCTAGTGGAGGGCAGAGATTGTTCCACAGAAGCTCTTTGGAAACTTTCTGCATATCCCTCCATTAGAGAAAACGGGCCATTGCCTCCAAAAGGTTAAAGCACCACTCCAGAGTTTTCTTTATTTCATTGCTGGGGTGGTGCTTAAAATCCAAGTCCCCTGTCTTCTATCTGTTTTCGCTGCCTCTCCTGCAGTTTGTGACCTGCCCGTTGCTCCAGGGTTTCATGGAGCGGCGCCGAGTCTATGAAAACCTCATTCTGGCTCTCATAGACTTGTATTCAGAGCTTGTGACCATTACTTCCAGCCAATCAGAAGCTGCGCTCACAAGATGGCGCCGTTCTTCTTGCTGCAAACCCTGCGGGTGGCACACCCCATCACAGGGTCCAATATTTGCTGTAATAAATAGATATGTGAATGATCTGCTCTGTGCAATAGTGGATTTTAAAGTGGCTTTTTTTTTTTAATCTCTGGGAACTTTTTTTTTTTCTTCCTCACTTTATTTATACTCGGGGCTAAAAATAATTTTTTCAATTGAGTTTTACTAAAAATCTTGCCCTATTTGGCTTTTATAGGCTCTTTGCACACTTAACTAATTTATGACCACATCAAAGTAAAGAATGTAAAAAAAAAAAAAAAAGCAAAAAAATTCTCTGTGGACTACCAGAATGAGCTCACTGATGGATTCAAATAAAGGGAACACTGAAATAACACATCCTAGATCTGAATGAATGAAATATTCTCATTGAATACTTTGTTCTGTACAAAGCTGAATGTGCTGACAACAAAATCACAAAAAAAATCATCAATGGAAATCAAATTTATTAACCAATGGAGGCCTGGATTTGGAGTCACCCCCAAAATGAAAGTGGAAAAACACACTACAGGCTGATCCAACCATGATGTAATGTCCTTAAAACAAGTCAAAATGAGGCTCAGTATTGTGTGTGTGGTCTCCACGTGCCTGTATGACCTCCCTACAACGCCTGGGCATGCTCCTGATGAGGTTGCGGATGGTCTCCTGTGGGATCTCCTCACAGACCTGGACTAAAGCATCCGCCAACTCCTGGACAGTCTGTGGTGCAACGTGACGTTGGTGGATGGAGCGAGACATGATGTCCCAGATGTGCTCAATCAGATTCAGGTCTGGGGAACGGGCGGGCCAGTCCATAGCTTCAATGCCTTCATCTTGCAGGAACTGCTGACACACTCCAGCCACATGAGGTCTGGTATTGTCCTGCATTAGGAGGAACCCAGGGCCAACCGCACCAGCATATGGTCTCACAAGGGGTCTGAGGATCTCATCTTGGTACCTAATGGCAGTCAGGCTACCTCTGGCGAGCACATGGAGGGCTGTGTGGCCCTCCATAGAAATGCCATCCCACACCATTACTGACCCACTGCCAAACCGGTCATTCTGAAGGATGTTGCAGGCAGCAGATCGCTCTCCGTGGCGTCTCCAGACTCTGTCACGTCTGTCACATGTGCTCAGTGTGAACGTGCTTTCATCTGTGAAGAGCACAGGGCGCCAGTGGCGACTGCCAATCCTGGTGTTCTGTGGCAAATGCCAAGCGTCCTGCACGGTGTTGGGCTGTGAGCACAACCCCCATCTGTGGACGTCGGGTCCTCATACCACCCTCATTGAGTCGGTTTCTAACCGTTTGTGCAGACACATGCACATTTGTGGCCTGCTGGAGGTCATTTTGCAGGGCTCTGGTAGTGCTCCTGTTCCTCCTTGCACAAAGGTGGAGGTAGCGATCCTGTTGCTGGGTTGTTTCCCTCCTATGGCCCCCTCCACGTCTCCTGGTGTACTGGCCTGTCTCCTGGTAGCACCTCCAGCCTCTGGACACTACGCTGACAGACACAGCAAACCTTCTTGCCACAGGTCGCATTGATGTGCCATCCTGGAGGAGATCCCACAGGAGACCATCCGCAACCTCATCAGGAGCATGCCCAGGCGTTGTAGGGAGGTCATACAGGCACGTGGAGGCCACACACAATACTGAGCCTCCTTTTGACTTGTTTTAAGGACATTACATCAAAGTTGGATCAGCCTGTAGTGTTTTTCCACTTTAATTTTGGGGGTGACTCCATATCCAGGCCTCCATTGGTTAATAAATTTGATTTCCATTGATGATTTTTGTGTGATTTTGTTGTCAGCACATTCAACTTTGTACAGAACAAAGTATTCAATGAGAATATTTCATTCATTCAGATCTAGGATGTGTTATTTCAGTGTTCCCATTATTTTTTTGAGCAGTGTATTTATAACTTTTTTTACAGAAAAATCAAGTGTTCTTTATAGTGATGTATAGCCATCAGGAGGAAGGTTAGAAATGATCATAAAGGAGTCGCAATATACAGAAGATTAGATGGACTCCATGAAATGCGCAGACACACGGACGCTGTACGTTTACTGCACAGAAAAACATTGCATCCACATAGAAAAGTATAAAACCAGGATCTGATCCTTTCTCATAGTATTGAAATAGCGGACAGATAAATGGCTGAAATAACGGGGCACATCAGAGGTGAAATGTCTCAGACAAACCAGTGGGGGGCAGCAGGAGACCAATCATGGAATGCAGCATACACGTCACAGCGAGGCGCACCATCCGCACACAATCCGGGTGCAGAGACGCCGGCCGCATTCTTCCATTAAAGGCACAGCGTCTTCAGTAATCGCATTTTTAGTATTATGTATCAATCAAAATCCGGGCTGGAAAACATTGTGTACTGTAGGATCTTGTCTCGTGGGCTGAGAGGACGCCAGCTCAGATTAAGCTCCTCGTCTCCGTCACACAAATAATCCTCTTCAATCTTAACCTGGAACAGAGCGACAAAGATGTGAGTGATGGCGGGATGAAATGCAGGAGTTACATTAATGTGCCCTATTGATTCTGCTTGGTGGGTGTACAACCACCGATCGGCAGAACAGTTGGACGTCCAACCACTGCGTTATTCGTTCCCTATGGAATGTGCTTGGCTTTTTCTGGTGGAACCAAAGAGAATGAAGGAAGCGGTAGTCGGGCGTCCAAATTTTTGCAATTGAATAATCTCATGACATTGACATAGATCCTACACCACGTCCATCCTTTTATCGTGTGATGGCGGCACTGCTGGATATATTCTTCTTGATCGAAGTGATGATCATTCAAAATATCCCTCCGCTGACTGGTACATCCATTATTGGGTCTCCGAACAATGGAGACTGGGGTAGCGGCGGGGATTCAGCGCTGGGCTTAGGGATGGTAAGAACTGTGCACATAAGGGAAAAGTTTTCTAAACGGGACAACCCGTTTTACATAAAAAAAAAAAAAAATTTCAATCAACGTCATTGTCCTCGCCTGGAGTATCATGTTACAAGTTACAATGAAATGTGAAAACAATACCCCAAAAAGTAAAGTTTTGGGTTCTTGTTCACAATTTTTGTAACATTTGGAATTTTTGTGGGATGTTAAAAAGTCATTCAAAACTACAACTTTGAAATCAATATTGAAGGTCTGGTCAATGAATCAACCAAAGTCAGATGGTCACTTTGAAAATAAACAAGCCCTTGTACAGCTCTGTTGTGGGAACGATATAAAAAGTTATGGCTCTTGGAAGAAGGGAAGAAAAAAATGAAAGTGCAAGAAGAAAGTTAATCCCAAAGATCTTTATAGTTGAAAGTGAGGTTGGACACTGTTGTTGAGACTGGAAGGTGACTAATGTCTGATATAACATTTCAGTAAAAGTCTAAGGCCAGGGCACCACTATCAGTATTTTTTTTCAGGAGTGGGAGCCCCCAAACCAGGTGAGGAACAATCAGAGAAAAGGTAGAATAGAAACAAGTCACCAATTCTGCATTTACCACCCGCTCCTGAGAAAAAATACTGACCAAATACTGATAGTGGGACCGTGGCCTTATAGTCCTAGTGGTCGGTGTGAAAACTGCAATTTCTTATTTTAATACAGGTTGTGATTTGTTTTGTTTTTTTTCCATAACGTAACCCCCTTCACGCCAAGGTCATTTTTACGTTTTTGTTTGTTTTTTCCCCTCCCCTTCTTCCAAGCAAGAGCCATAACTTTATTTTTCCATCAATATGGCCATGTGGGGCTTGTGTTCTGCGGGACAAGTTGTACTTTTGAACATCACCATTGATTTTACCATATAGAGTACTGGACAATGAGGGAAAAAAATCTAAGTTCAATGAAATTGCAAAAAAAAGTGCAATTCCACAACTGTTTTTGTTTTCATTTACCATGTTCACTATATGGTAAAACTGACCTAGCAATAATAAATCTTTATTTTTATATAGCGCTAACCAGGGGTGGATTAAGAGTAGCAAGGGCGCCGGGCAGTTTAGAAGGCGCGGCCCCCCCCCCCCACACACACACACAAACACAAACACACACCTGATGTATCACATGTCACATGATCCCCTGTGATAGATCATGTGATAGTTCACGTGAAATTAATTTGCCACAATATTAATTATAATATTTTTTTTTTAGGCTGTGTGCCCACTATGCGTTTTTTAAGCGTTTCCACAGCAGCAATTCCGCTGCAGAAACGCTTAAAAAACGCTTGGTAGAAGGTCTGCCATGTTCCCCAATGATAATCCGCATGTGCTGTGCATATGCTGCGGAAATTTCCGCTGCGGATTATCATTGCAGAAAAATCCGCAGCACTACCAATTATTTTGCAGAAGCTCAGCGTTTTCGCCGCTATTGACTTGCACTAGAACGCATGAAATCCGCATCCCTGCGTCTGTAGATGCGGAATCCAAACGTTTCAATGTGCGGATGGTACCCGGGTCTGGAGGACAGGAGACTCTCCTCCACACCCGGGTACCGAGAACCTGTAAAAAAAGAATAAAATAAAAAAAAAAATATTATACTTACCTTCTGATGGCCCCCGGTGTCTTTATCCGATGTGTCCTGGCTTGCCGGCAGCTCGCGATGGTCTGAAAAGGACCTGCTGTGACGTCATTTAGTCATGTGACGGGTCACGCGATCGCTGACGTTGGCAGGCCATCAGAAGGTAAGTATATATTTTTTATTTTTTACCATTCTTTTACGGTCACACTATATAAATTCATGCTGGTTGCTTGCATTTATATAGTGTAACCAAGTTGTCAAGCACTTTCCAAGTGATGCTAAAATCGCTTGGAAAGCGCTTGTCAACCCGCATGCGGAAATGCAAGTGAAGAACGCTTCACATCCGCATGTCCCTGGCAGGAAAACGCATGTAAAATCCGCATGTACAATCCGCATGCGTTTTTTCTGCCAGGGAGATGCAGAAATGCTCAAAAAAAAATCTGGAACATTTCTGTATCGTGGGCACATAGCCTTACATTAATTGTATGACTCAATATTGAGCACATGTAACCATCTATACACAGCAGGAGGCTGCATGTAGCCATCTATACACAGTGGGAGGCCACACGTAGCCATCTATACACAGCGGGAGGCTGCACGGCACCCCCCCAGAGACAGCAGGAGGCCGCACGTAGCCATCTATACACAGCGGGAGGCCGCACGTAGCCATCTATACACAGCGGGAGGCCGCACGTAGCCATCTATACACAGCAGGAGGCTGCATGACACCATCTATACACAGCAGAGGGCACATATAATGAGGGCAATCCGGCATTAGACACCCTGCCCAGAGCCGCGGGCCCCCTGCAGGCTCGGGGTCCCGGGCGGTAGCCCGGATTGCCCTCATTATAATCCACCTATGGCGCTAATATATTCTGCAGCGCTTTACAGACATTATCATCACTGTCCCCATTGGGGCTCACAATCTACATTGCCTATCAGTATGTCTTTGGAGTGTGGGAGGAAACCAGAGAATCCAGAAAACCCACGCATACATGGGGAGAACATACAAACTCCTTGCAGATGTTGTCCTTGGTGGGATTTGAACCCAGGACCCCAGCGCTGCAAAGCTGCAGTGCTAACCACTTAGCCACCGTACTGCCCAATAGAACTTCTCCCATCATTACGAGTATGCAGATACCAAACAAGTATAGTTTAATTTTTATTTTCAAAATTTGTAGAAAATTTTTTATTGTGTTTGTCAGCATTTTCCGAGATCTGTAGCGTCTCGATTTTTGGGATCTGGGGCCGGGTGAGCTCTTATTTTTTGCGCCCTGAACTGACGTTTTTATTGATACCATTTTGGGGTAGATACGATGTTTTGAACACCTCTTATTGCAATGTTGCGGCGGCAAAAAAAAATTTAATTCCTGAGTTTAGATTTTTTTTCTTGTTACACTGTTAGATTTTGATTGGACACTTCTGAACGCAGGGATACCAAATATGTGTATAATTGTTTTATTTTGAATGGGGCAAAATGGGGGTAATTTGAACGTGTGTGTGTGTGTAATATATATATATATATATATATATATATATCTATATATATATACAGTACAGACCAAAAGTTTGGACACACCTTCTCATTTAATGATTTTTCTGTATTTTCATGACTTTGAAAATTGTACATTCACACTGAAGGCATCAAAAGTATGAATTAACACATGTGGAATTATATACTTAACAAAAAAGTGTGAAACAACTAAAAATATGTCTTATATTCTAGGTTCTTCAAAGTAGCCACCTTTTGCTTTGATGACTGCTTTGCACACTCTTGGCATTCTCTTGATGAGCTGCAAGAGGTAGTCACCGGAAATGGTTTTCACTTCACAGGTGTGCCCTGTCAGGTTTAATAAGTGGGATTTCTTGCCTTATAAATGGGGTTGGGACCATCAGTTGTGTTGTGCAGAAGTCTGGTGGATACACAGCTGATAGTCCTACTGAATAGACTGTTAGAATTTGTATTATGGCAATAAAAAAAGCAACTAAGTAAAGAAAAACGAGTGGCCATCATTACTTTAAGAAATGAAGGTCAGTCAGTGCGAAAAATTGGGCAAACTTTGAAAGTGTCCCCAAGTGCAGTTGCAAAAACCATCAAGCGCTACAAAGAAACTGGCTCACATGAGGACCGCCCCAGGAAAGGAAGACCAAGAGTCACCTCTGCTTCTGAGGATAAGTTTATCCGAGTCACCAGCCTCAGAAATCGCAGGTTAACAGCAGCTCAGATTAGAGACCAGGTCAATGCCACACAGAGTTCTAGCAGCAGACACATCTCTTCAACAACTGTTAAGAGGAGACTTTGTGCAGCAGGCCTTCATGGTAAAATAGCTGCTAGGAAACCACTGCTAAGGACAGGCAGCAAGCAGAAGAGACTTGTTTGGGCTAAAGAACACAAGGAATGGACATTAGACTAGTGGAAATCTGTGCTTTGGTCTAATGAGTCCAAATTTGAGATCTTTGGTTCCAACCACCGTGTCTTTGTGCGACGCAGAAAAGGTGAATGGATGGACTCTACATGCCTGGTTCCCACCGTGAAGCATGGCGGAGGAGGTGTGATGGTGCTTTGCTGGTGACACTGTTGGGGATTTATTCAAAATTGAAGGTATACTGAACCAGCATGGCTACCACAGCATCTTGCAGCGGCATGCTATTCCATCCGGTTTGTGTTTAGTTGGACCATCATTTATTTTTCAACAGGACAATGACCCCAAACACACCTCCAGGCTGTGTAAGAGCTATTTGACGAAGAAGGAGATTGATGGGGTGCTACGCCAGATGACCTGGCCTCCACAGTCACCAGACCTGAACCCAATCGAGATGGTTTGGGGTGAGCTGGACCGCAGAGTGAAGGCAAAAGGGCCAACAAGTGCTAAGCATCTCTGGGAACTCCTTCAAGATTGTTGGAAGACCATTTCCGGTTACTACCTCTTGAAGCTCATCAAGAGAATGCCAAGAGTGTGCAAAGCAGTCATCAAAGCAAAAGGTGGCTACTTTGAAGAACCTAGAATATAAGACATATTTTCAGTTGTTTCACACTTTTTTTGTTAAGTATCTAATTCTACATGTGTTAATTCATAGTTTTGATGCCTTCAGTGTGAATGTACAATTTTCAAAGTCATGAAAATACAGAAAAATCTTTAAATAATAAGGTGTGTCCAAACTTTTGGTCTGTACTGTATATAGATATATATATCTATATATATATAGATATATATATACTTTTTTTTCTTCATTTTTAATTTTTTCCCCCCACTTTATTTAATTGTCCTCTTTGGAGACTTGTAGCTGCAATCGTTTGATCACCTGTGCTATACATAGCAGGGCTTCAGCACTGCTGTGTATAGCAGAAATCACTATCTCCTATGAACACTGGCCACGAGTCGGTGTTCACATGAGATTCACAATGACAGGCACAGCGGTCTTCTGCTGACTCCATGCTATCATGACAACACATCAGCACCCCACGAGCACGTGACAGGGGAGCCGATGGGTGGGATTTATGATGCCCTTCCAGCCTGCGCGTGTTAAATCCCTTGTTAGAGATTGACAGTAGGATTTAACTGGTTAACAACCGCGGGTGGAGCTCCATTCCATTTGCGGCTGTTAAAGACACAGGATGACTGATTAAATCAGCCATCATGTGCAGCGAAAGATGCAGGATCAGCGTGTGAGCCCGCATCAAAGGCAAAGTAAATATAAGTCATGGGTCGGGAAGGGGTTAAAATCTACATGCAATACAAAGACCTGATGAAACAATTAGGTGATTTTCTGACACATTCCCTTTAAGGGAAACACCTATATTCTGCATTGCTTTACCTGCGCTAAAAGTGGCTCTGATGGCAGAAGTGATGGACTTATTTTTTTTCCATGGTCTTTCTCCTCTTTGAACTTTCTCCTTCTTTTAGCTGGTGGTCCTTCTACAAGAGATGGGCTTTCTGGACTGGTAGCCTCTAAGCCAAGGGGAGGTCCGCCGCTTAGACACTTGGATAAGTCCTCATTATCTGGGAGTTCGTTTTCAGAGTTTATCGGGGTGGGTGTATTGCAAGCTTGGGTGCCTTCATCCTGTAAAAAAAAATCAAGAGAACTTAGAAAATGTATAGAAATCGATTACAAATTAGTTCATAATTGAAAACGCGCCTGTCGTTTCAGGTAACTTTTCAGAATAATTTGTCGTCTGTACATGAAGAGAAACCGTTTCTGGCCGTGAGGTCACTTGCACCCTCTCTGCGGGCTCTAGCTCTAATTTTCTCTCTGAGCTATTGGATGGACTAGCTGCTATGATATTTCATATGTACAGCACACACAGAGATGATGGATTCCTGCTTCTTTCTCTGTAGTACAGACTGAAAGCAGCAGCAGCATTTAGAACATTATACAGCAGTACTAAGCAGTGTAGCTGTGAATCCAGCATTGGAGTGAATTAGTCTCCTATACAGAGCACACAGAGAGAGGGATTCCTACTTTTGTAGTACAGATTGAGAGGAACAGCAGCATTGAGGTAGGGCATTGTACAGCTGTGAATCCAGCATTGGAGTGAAGTAGTCTCCTATGCACAGCACACGCAGAGGGATTCCTGCTTCTGTAGTACAGACCAAAAGGAGCAGCAGCATTTAAGACATTATACAGGACTACTGAGCAGTGTAGCTGTGAATCCAGCATTGGGGTGAGAAAAACCAGTCTCACCGTGTGCAGAGATGACAGGGAGGAGGAGCAGGTATACATTAGGACAGGCGGCAGCCTGATGAAAGGCTACTCAAAACGGGTGTCTAACTTGTCAGGCTGAGGAGCAGCATTATGACCAAGCATAACTGATCTGCTCGCTCCACCTGACAGGTTTACAATGGGGACACGGACAGAAGCGGAGAGAAATAAGCCATTCTGCTCAGTGAGCCTCCAGGCTTTCTTCCTCCTGGTCTATGTCCTATTCAGGTGGGGTGAGCAGATCAGTTTGTAATGCTGCTCCTCGGCCTGGCATGTTGAGACACATCTGGAGCAGCGTTTCTTCAGGCTGCAGCCAATCTTTTATCAACAGAAAGCTTACCAGGTGACAGGTTTCGCCCGATAAAACTAGAAGAGACTCGAGGTGAAAATATCAAAACATATGTTTTATTGACAAAATAATAAAAAAAATTTTAAAAGACAGGATAACGGTATTAATAATCACAACAAAATCGTAGAGCTCACTGCTAATAGTGGCTGTACTCGTGGTATCGTATACACAGCTATGCTTTCCTATTTTGGAACAGCTCCAATGAATAATAAATACAGTGCTTTTCCCAACAACGGGACACAACGTCCTAATCAATTTTGTCAAATGCTGACAGTGCAAAATTAGGCTCCAAGTAAATGTAAGTATTTGATCTAAGAATGTACACATAATGTCACGCCAGGTGAGTGAAGGAACAAGTGTACAATGACGAGAAGAGGGGGGGAGGGAGCCCAACAACTAGGGAAAGGGGAAGTGGAGAACCCTTGGCAGATCTAATATCACCTGGCCTACCCTATCCTCCCTATATAGGTTCCGCACCTGTTGCCAAGCAGGACCCTAAACCCTGAATGTCCCTAGAGATAGGCACTAGATATGGAGGGGATGGGGTGCACACTAGTCAGTCCCCACTATAAACTAAAGACAACAGGGTAGACTAACAAAGGGGATACATTTAGCTTGAGCAGACACCAGAGAGATAACGCCAACTGTCCTCCAAGCGCACCAAAGAAGAAACTAGCCGACTGCTAGTACTCCAAGCCTGCACAGAGGTACATAGAAGTATCACCAGCGACTCTCTGGAGACAGTTTTCAACTACCAAGCAAGGGTGTGTCAATTAGCAGAAGAAGGTGGAGGTCGCTGCTGGGTCCTAAAGGGAGAAGGATATCACTACACTACAGAAATGAGAGGATCAAAAAGGCGTCTGCAATGCCAAGCGCAGCAACCTTCTACAGCCGGATCCCGAGCGACTCTCTGACACACCCAGCCAAAAAAGGTAGGTTGGTATTAAGACTGGATTAACCGTAGTAATAAAGTGCTTTAGTGCATATAATGCTGAGACAATACGTTTACGGTATGTGTCAAAATCATCTAACTGAAATATGAGTATTTTTGAAAGCCTGGCCCTTTAAGGGAAGGGAATGGTAGAAATAATATCCAAACAGTGCTCAATAATGCTTTTCACTTCCCATGGAATGTACAAGTGACTAAATAACATATGCCGTGAAACAAGCATAGTTGTTTGCTAGACCCAGGGCTTCAATACCGCTCACCACAAGTATATACAATTAGAATGAACAGGCCCTTTGTGAGGATATCACTTCCTGAGGAGGTGCTCACATATTCAATCAATAGGAACCATGTGGGGCAAGGGATAGATCCCAAGGTGTCATAGGCAATGTTAGATAGAGCGGCACATGTAAACAGCAGAAACAGATTGGAGCTATAACATCTTGTAAATCATAAGAGTTTTTACCTGTAAGACTGCGTGTTGTAAGTTACCGTTACAATTGAAAAAAGCCTTGGACAGGCTGAAACGTCTTGTGAGTTGTGGAATAAACGAATTAATCATCAACACGTGAGTGCCGGGATTTGCTTTTCCTAGTAAGTTACTGTGGGGCTGGCTGGCTTGACATCTGTCAAGTCAGCAGTCTTCCCCATGATTGTGGAGCCTACTGAAACCGACTAAGGGACCTTTTTAAACACTTTGGAAGCCTTTGCAGGTGTTTCTTGTTAGTCTAATTTACTGAGATAATGACTTTTGTGTTTTCATTGGCTGTAAGACATAATCATCAACACTAACAGAAATAAACACTTGAAATAGATCACTCTGCTTGTAATGACTCTATATAATATGAGTTTCACTTTTTGTATTGAACTGAAATAAATTGACTTTTTGATGATATTCTAATTTAGTGAGATGCACCTGTATGCTTTTATATTTTCACCTCGAGTCACTTCTAGTTTTAATCGGGCGAAACCTGTCACCTTGAAAGCTTTCTGTTGATATATGTTCATCTGGAAACGTCAATTATATAAGATTTCTAAGGAAGATTTTGATACTATATGCAGCCAGTCTTCGTTTATGCCTAGGGCGGGTTGCAGGTAAGGGTGGCCATCTTGGATGACTTCAGATAACCCCTTTAAAGAATGGCTTGAATAAAGAATGCATTTCATAATAAGTTATACCTCAAGTAGGAAGGTGAGCTGGCTCCGTCTGTAATCATCCCCATAGGAGTCCAAGATTTTCATGAGACATCTGAAATATGTACAAAGTAAGAGAGAATGAGATCTGTGCAATACGGCCCTCCACTAATGTGCCTCCTCCTCTGTGGGTGGTCGGGATCAATAATTCAGCATACTTGGGAAACAATACAGACTTGCTGTATGGAAGGAGGATATGGAAAGACCGGAGTGATCCGAGATCTGCCTCACATGACCTGGGCCAGGGCTGACCCCTGCGCTTGTGTGCGGGACCTTCACCCTTCGGACGTCTTCTATTCTTGGACAGATGAATACAGAGCGGTGTGTACGGGGTCTACTCTATCGGTGGGATGGCAAAGTACCAACCTTCTCTCTTGTTTCAGCTTTCGTGTGATCTTCTGAACTTGGTGAAGTCTGTTAAGGATTCTCTCATTGACCTATAAAACCAAACATCGTCTTATTATAAAATCAGGGGGATCGCTGTGGAAATTCTAGGTCGAAAAAAGACCCTTCTCCACCACTTACACATTACTTATAACCCATAATACCATTTGTTATGAAATGTCCTCCAGCCGTTGTATAAAGCTGTTATAGTGTCAGCCATTACTACCTCTTGTGGTCGGCATTCCACAGTCTGACTTCTCTGACTGTAAAGAACCCTTTCCTATTTAGCTGCCAGAATCGCCTTTCTTCCACCCGTAATGAGTGCCTCCTGGTCCTTAGTATGGTCTTTGGAAGGAATAAATCATGTGCTAGTCCTTTATACTGACCACACATATAAATGAGATCTCCTTTTTCTATGCTAAACAAGCCCAACCTCTCATCATATGAGAGGCCTTCCATCCCTTGTAGTAATCTAGTTGCCGCATTTGAACTGACTCTAACTTCTGAATATCCTTTTTAAAATGTGGAACCCAAAACTGGATCCCATATTCCAGATGTGCCCCCCCCCCAGTGATTTATAAAGGGGTAACAGTACCTTGGGATCGTGGGATTTTATTTCTCATTTTATACATCCTAAAATCTTGTTTGCTTTTGCAGCTGCTGTCTGACATTGAGTACTGCTGCTCAGCTTACTTGTAACCAGAATAACCAAGTCCTTCTCCTGTTCTGTAGTCCTGAGTATACTCCCATTTAATGTGTATGCAGCAACAGGATTACTCCATCCTAGGTGCATTATTCTACATTTATCTACATTAAACCTCATCTGCCAAGTGTTTGCCCATTCAGTCATGTTACCCAGATCGTTCTGCAATATCGCAATGTCAAGCTCAAATTTTTATTATCCTACATAAAGTCATGGCTGAAAGTGTTGGCACCCTTGAAATTGTTCAAGAAAATGAAGTATTTCTCACAGAAAATTATTGCAATTACATATGTTTATTTCTTTTGAGTCTGTGTGTATTGGAACAACACAAAAGAGAGAAAAAAGGGCAAATTGGACATAATTTCAGACAAAATCCCAAAAATGGGCAGGAACAAAATTGTTGACACCCACAACTTATTTGGTTGCACACCCTTTGGAATAAATACTGCAATCAATCGCTTCCTATAACCATCAACAAGCTTCTTACATCTCTCAACTGGAATTTTGGACCCCTCTTCTTTTGCAAACTGCTCCAGGTCTCTCATATGTGAAGGCGTCTCCTCCCAACAGAAATTGTAAGATCTCTCCACAGGTGATCAATGGGATTTAGATCCGGGCTCATTGCTGCCACTTCAGAACTCTCCAGTGCTTTGTTTCCAACCACTTCTGGGTTCTTCTTGAAGTATGTTTGGGGTAATTGTCCTGCTGGATGACCCATGACTTAGAACACAAACCCAGCTTTCTGACACTGGGCACTACATTGCAACCCAAAATCTTTTGGTAATCTTCAGGTTTTATAATGCCTCAGTGAAGGCACCCAGTGCCAGAGGCAGCAAAACACCCCCTAAATATCTTTGAACCTCCACCATATTTGACTGTAGGTATTGTGTTCTTTTCTTTCTAGATCTCATTCCCTTTTCAGCAAACATCAAAATGATGTGCTTTACCAAAAAGCTCTATTTTGGTCTCATCTGTCCACAAGATGCTTTTCCAGAAGGATTTAGCTTACTCACGTACATTTTAGCAAACTGCAGTCTAGCTTTTTATGTCTCTGTGTCAGCAGTGAGGTCCTCCTGGGTCTCATGCCATAGCATTTAATTTCATTCAAATGTGGATGGATAGTTTGTGCTGTCCCTTTCCCCCCATATAATGCCCCATGCAGGATGTCCCTTTCCCCCCCATATAATGCACCATGCAGGATGTCACCTCTCCCCCCCATATAATGCCCCATGCAGGATGTCCCTTTCCCCCACTATGTAATGTGCCATTCAGGATATCACCCCGCTCTCTTGAAAATGCCCCATGCAGGATGTCACCCCCCATATAATGCCCCATGCAGGATGTCACCTCCCACCCATATAATGCCCCATGCAGGATGTCACCTCCCCCCATATAATGCCCCATGCAGTATGTCACCCCCCAATATAATGCCCCATGCAGGATGTCACCCCCCATATAATGCCCCATGCAGGATGTCACCTCCCACCCATATAATGCCCCATGCAGGATGTCACTCCCCCCATAAAATGCCCCATGCAGGATGTCACCCCTCATATAATGCCCCACGCAGGATGTCACCCCCCATATAATGCCCCACGCAGGATGTCACCCCCCAAATAATGCCCCATGCAGGATGTCACACCCCCATATAATGCCCCATGCTGGATGTCTTCCCCCCCCCATATAATGCCCCATTCAGTATGTCACCCCCCCTATATAATGCCCCATTCAGGATGTCACCCCCCCTATATAATGCCCCATGCAGGATGTCACCCCCCTGATAATGCCCCATGCCTCCATACATTAAAAAAAAATCAAATACTCACCTGACTCCTCCTCACCTGCTGCCGCTGCTCAGGTCCGGACTCCAGCGTCGCCGGCATTGTCCCGCTCTGCACTGCCTGTGGTGGCTCAGGGGAGAGCGCAGTGGAAAGAAGTCACCCCACCCTCTGACCTGAGACGTCACAGGGAGCGCACAGCAGGAAGACAGCGGATCTGTGGAGGCACGGGGAGAGGTAAGTATCCGGCTGCCGGGGCCCTGAGCAAGTGGGGGAGAAGGACGGGCGCTGGCTCCGCTCTCCTCCGCCCATAGCCCGGCGGGGTACCCGAACGTGGTTGGGCCCCCCCGCTTGCTCAGGGCCCCGGCACTTGCCCGGGTGCGCCGGGTGCTGACGCCGGCCCTGTGTGGATTACTTGTAATTACTTATAAGGCTGAGTTCACACGATGCGTATTTCATGCATTTCCGCTGCGTTTTTGCAGTTGCGGAAACGCATGAAAAACGCATGGTAGAAGGGAAGCAATGTTCCCCAATGGAAATCCGCATGTGCTGTGCCCATGATGCGGATTTTTCCGCAGCGTTAACGCTGCGGTCAAAAATCCGCAGCATGTCAATTAATTTTGCGGAAACGCGGCGATTTCGCCGCCATTGACTTGCATTAGAACGCGCCAATTCCGCAAGACAGCATTTGTACTTGCGTTATTGGCGCGTTCTAATATGTGGATGGTACCCGGGTGTGGAGGAGAGGAGAGTCTCATCCACACCCAGGTACCATTAAAAAAGCTGTAAAAAAAGAATAAAATAAAAAATAAATGTATTCTTACCTTCTGTCGGCCCGCGCAGCGCTCCCGCTTGGTTCCCGACACTTGCAGTGAGTTGTAGGACCTGCGGTGACGTCAGAGTCATGTGACGGGTCACGTGACGCTGACGTCGGCAGGTCTTTCAATTCAAAGTTGCCGGCAGCCGGGAACTTTGTAAAGCAGGACAGCGCGGGCCATCAGAGGTAAGTATATACACTCTCTCGGGTCACACTATATAAATCCATGCTGTTTGCATGGATTTATATAGTGTGACCTAGTTGTCAAGCACTTTCCAGGTGATGCTAAAATCGCCTGGAAAGCGCTTGTCAATCTGCATGCGGAAACGCATGTCAATCTGCATGTGGATCCGCATGTATTCTGCAGGAAAAACGCATGCACAATCTGCATGCGTTTTTTCTGCCAGGGAGATGCAGAAATGATGCAGAAATTTTCTGCTTCATTTCTGCATCGTGTGCACATACCCTCAGTCTGTTTACCTCAATCTCATGTTTAAAGCTGTTTACCACTTCTTTAAGATTTGATTCAACATGAAAATGATTTGTTATTTGTTATCTCTTATTCTCAATAAATAAAACATTGAAAACAAAACAAGACAACGTCCATCCTCATGTGACCTGAGTGTGTGGACAGCTCCTGGATGATGAAGGCATTTATGCCACTAACTGGTTCTCATGTTTCCCAGACCTGAATCCTATTGAAAACCTCAGGTTTGTAAAGCATCAGCGCATCCAACGCCGCCAAGTAACAGGCTGTGCAGGAGCTCACCGATGCCCCGATACCTCAGAATACCACCCATTATCTCATCAGGAGCATGCCCAGACATTGTCAGGAGGCTACAGACACGTGGGGCCAGACATTTATCTTTCACCTCACTGTAAATGACGCGCCCCTGGGCCTGTGTCGCGCTGCGTTGCGCACGCGGGAGCCTACCCGGAGCCGGATCAGTGGAGGGTTGTAGTCTCGTGGCGGTGACCCGGTCCGTGCCCAGGGAGTCAAACTAGACGGCAGTCTATTAGTAGTAAATAGTTGATGACTACGCCACCCGTTGAGTGCAGCCAGGAAGCTGCTGCTGCAGGGCAGACCGCTAAGGCCGGTGGTAGGATTGTGCAGCGTGATAGTATAACCCCCAACGGGAGGGGTATGGCCTCAGGGCAGCCGACGTGGATGATGGGGGTAGCAGGAACCACTCAGAGACGGTACGGTGTAGTTCAGGGTCTTTACTGGTAACAACGACAGACCCTCCCGGAGTACTTGCTAGCAAACGGGGCCTGGTCAGTCTTTGAGCAGATGGGATCTCCCCTGGCCAGGCGTAGTTGTAGGCCTCCCAAACTGACTGTACTCTTCTGGCTACCTTGCTAGAAGCTGTTGTAAGTAGCCCACGTCCCTGAGTGTACCGTGTGGTGCTCACCCGTATGGCCGGTGACTCGGGGCCTTCTAATGGCTTCCGCTCCACGATGGCGGTGCTGGTCCCACGCGTGTGACCGTGCCTTCGGGCTTCTGGGCCAGAGGACCTGAAATCCCCTGCCTGACGGATTCTGCTGCTGGGAAGGAGTTAGTCCCCACAGCCTCAGACTCCGGATCCGGTAAAGAATCTTCTTAGTCAGGGCGAGCTCTGCAGCTGCCAGCCCCTGACTCCTTGTAACTCTGCTGTTTCCTATGCTGCTTCTTGTCTCCACTCTCCTTGTCTGACTCACCCTGCCTCAGCCCCGGGTTTATACAGGGGAAGTTCTTCCCCTCCCAAGACTGGGCAGGAGGTGTGGCATGCACAGGATCCCTGACCAAAGGACCTCCCACCTGCTCTCAGACATAACATTACATTACTGTGGAAAACCAGACCCCTGGGGTGCCACATTCCCCCCTAGTGAAATTTAGTACTCCGGGACTAAACACATTTAGAAAAACATAACAAAGTATAACAATAACAATACTATAAGAAAAACACATAAGATGGTTACGGCGTGTCCGCAACCGGATGCAGTCTTTGAAGAAAAGCAAAGGTGTCCATTTCACCAACACAGGGAGACGTAACCAGGTAGGGGTCTGTCCTACCCCGAGTCCTTAACAGTCTCTAGTCCATCCTGGGTTACGCTCCAACTATATACAAGGATTCCCGGTAAATCCACCAAGGTTTCCTAAAAACAACTGGAAACACAAAATTATACACAAGCAACAATACACAGATAAACATAAATAAAACTATTTTTACACTTCAAATTCTCCAGCGTGCGGGTAACTGGCCTCTAGTGGCCCTAGTGGACCTACGGAGCTGACTGTCTGGCCCTGAACTACAGGGTGTAGGAGCTGTCAAGGGTAAACTGGGCAGCTGTCTACCGGCTCTTTGTCTCACTAGGGGTACGGCAGGCTCACTATAAGCAGAGGGTTGATTCTCCTGTTCTACTCGTGTGGAGTCTTCTGCCTCCTGGACCGGCTGTTCTTCCAGCTCTACCCGTTGCTCCGTAGGTTCTTGGGATGATGGTTGGAGGAAGGTGAGTACGGGTACCACAACTGCACCATTGACTTGAGTCCAAGACCGAGGGAAGTCCCCGAGCATGGTACTAACCATATCTTCCCTTTCCTCTACGGGTCGATGGTCTTCTTGTTCTTCTTCAGGGTTCCTCAGTTGTTCGGGACACTTCTTCAGGTGGTCCCGGGATACAATGGCTGTGGTTTCCCCTCCGTCTTTACTGATGGTACAGACCTTCGGGTTCTCGTGGCTTGAGGGCAGTACGGTGTACGGGTCCTTCTCCCACTGGTCATCCAACTTGTGGAGCCGTCTTTTCCTCTTCAAGACCTGCTCTCCGGGTTCCAGGGGAACAGCGGGAGCATACTGGTTGTAAGTCTTCTCTTGTCTCTCCCTAGCCTGACAGAGACTTCGCTCCACGCTCTCTTGTACTCTCCGGTACTGCTGCTGCCTCTCTGTGTCCCAGTCTGTTTCTGGTGAAGTGTCCTCAGGTGTCAGGACTCCCATTTCCAGGTCAACAGGTAACTTACCAGGTCTCGCCCTCATTAGGTAAGCCGGGGTACAGTTGGTGGAACCTACCGGGATGTGGTTGTATAGGTCCACCAGATCGGGCAACTTCTCAGGCCACAGACTGCGTTCTTCCAGGGGCAATGTTTTTAGAAGATCCATTACCACCTGGTTCATTTTTTCACAAAGTCCATTAGTTTGCGGATGGTAGGGTGTCGTCCTTATCTTCCGGCAGCCATACAGATTGCAGAATTCCTGGAAGACCTCCGCTTCAAAGGCAGGTCCCTGGTCCGTCAGCACTTGGTCCGGGTACCCGTGTGGACGGCAGAAGTGCTGCTGGAAGGCTCTAGCTGCTGTTTGAGCCGTTAAGTCCTTGACGGGGACGACAACCAAGAACCGGGAGTAATGATCCACGATGGTTAACGCGTAGACGTAGCCACTTCTGCTTGGGGTCAGTTTTACATGATCCAAGGCTACCAGTTCCAACGGTTGCCGGGTGACGATGGACTGCAGGGGAGTCTTCTGGCTGGCCCGGTCCTTCCTTCTCAGATTGCACGGGCCACAATCTCTGCACCACTTCTCGATGGTTCCCCTCATGCCTACCCAGTGGAACCGCTCGCGCAGCAGGAACTCCAGCTTTTTCCACCCAAAGTGTCCAGCTCCGTCGTGGTATGCCTCCATCACCATGGCTGCGTCTCTTCGTGGCACCACTACTTGCCAGAGTAATTCATGCGTCCGGGAGTTAACCATTCTGCGGCACAACTTCCCCTTGTAAAGGAACAGTTGACTCTTCTCTGCCCATAGTTGTTTGGCTTCCTCCGGAGCATCTGGTTCAAGGCGAGCCTCCGGCCGAGTCAGCATCTCCTTCACCAGTCGGACGGCAGGGTCGCTGTCTTGCGTTTCCGCCCAGTTGTAGTGGGGTAAGGGGTTCAACGTAGCAGCCTGCTTACTCCTTACCCGGTGGGAATACTGAATAGTCCCATGACGGTGGAACGCAGGGAGTTCAACTTCTTCCAGTCCCTCCGGATCTTCTCCTCCGTCCGGCAGGTTGGGCATCCTGGACAGGGCGTCCGCGTTGGTATTGGAGCGTCCTGCCCGGTATTTAATTGTGAACTCGTAGTTGGACAGACGGGCCATCCACCTCTGCTCCAGGGCACCGAGTCTTGCCGTGTCCAGGTGTGTCAGCGGGTTGTTATCCGTGTACACGGTGAACCGGGAAGAAGTAAGGTAATGCTTAAAGCGCTCAGTGATTGCCCATACTACAGCCAGGAACTCTAACTTAAATGAGCTGTAATTCTCGGGGTTCCTTTCGGTGGGTCGCAGTTTTCGGCTGGCGTAGGCGATTACTCGTTCCTTCCCCTGCTGGATCTGGGACAGTACGGCTCCTAGCCCGATGTTACTGGCGTCGGTGTAGAGGATAAAGGGCTGGCTATAATCCGGGTACGCCAGGATTTCGTCCCCCGTGAGGGCCATCTTCAGCTGGCGGAAGGACTCTTCTTCCAGCTCTTCCCATTTGAAGGGCGGCTTCTGGTTCTTGGCCTTCCGGGACTGGCCTATCAGGAGGTCCTGCATAGGTGCTGCCTTTTTGGTGAAACCGGGAATAAACCTTCGGTAGTAGCCTACCAACCCGAGGAACTGCCGCACTTCTTTTACGCTGGAGGGGCTTGGCCATTCCTTAATTGCGGTGATTTTATCAGGGTCGGGAGCCACTCCGTCAGCGCTCACTACGTGTCCCAGGTACTGCACCTTTGGTTTCAGGAGGTGACACTTGGAGGGTTTCACCTTTAGGCCGTAACTCGCCAGAGCCTCGAACACTTCCGCCAGGTGTTTCAGGTGGTCCTCATACGTCTTGGAATATACGATGACATCGTCCAGGTACAACAGGACCGTCTCGAAGTTTCTGTGGCCCAGACAACACTCCATTAGGCGTTGGAAGGTTCCTGGTGCGTTGCAGAGTCCGAACGGCATGCAGGTGAACTCGCTAAGTCCCATCGGGGTGGTGAATGCGGTCTTCTCCCGGTCTGCCTCTGCTACAGGAACCTGCCAGTACCCGCTAGTGAGATCCAAGGTAGAGAAGAAGTTAGCAGATCTTAACGCAGCCAATGACTCCTCTATCCTTGGTAAGGGGTACGCATCCTTGTGTGTGATACGGTTGATTTTCCGGTAATCTACACACATCCTCATGGTGTTGTCTTTCTTTTTGACTAAAACTAATGGGGCTGCCCAGGGGCTACAACTATCCCGGATTACCCCAGCCTCCTTCATGTCTCTAAGCATCCCCTTGGCGTGTTGGTAATGTGCAGGGGGTACGGGTCGATACCTCTCTTTTATGGGAGGATGATCTCCCGTGGGGATGCGATGTTCTACCCCCTTGACTCGCCCGAAGTCTAACGGGTGTTTACTAAACACTCTCTCATACTCTTGAACCACCCGATAGACTCCTTGTTTCTGATGTGAGGGAGTGGAGTCAGTACCCAGATGTAGTTGCTGACACCAGTCCTCCATGTCTTTCTTAGAGCCGTTACCTTCCTCCGGGTGAGATGGAGGCAAGGGTTCCACAGATTGTATAGAATTTTGATTAGTGATATATAATTTGGCTAGCGTGGCATACCGGGGCAGGTACACTTCCCTCTCCCCGATATTTATTATGCGAACGGGCACCCTCCCATGGCGTACATTGACGACCCCCCGTGCTGTCAAAATGGTGGGCCTACTGTCTGAGTAAACTGGTTCTACCATTGCCTGGTAATCTCTACCTCTCAGACCAATAGCTGCCCGGCACCAAATCATCATTTCACTTTTTGGGGGCATGGCAATAGGAAAAGGTTCACACATTCTTACGCTACCAATCTCACCGCCGGAGAGTTCCACTTGTTGCCGTTGCATCAGTGCCCGGATCTCTTTCTGGAGCACCCGCTACTCGCCGGAGCTGGCATTCTTGGCAACCTGCTGTAAAAGGAAAATCACCTCTGCAAGACAATTTTCAATTACATTAGTTCCTAGAGTTATTTTTGGGTGACTCTCATGTTTATCAATATCTACAATGATCAGTCCCTGTGCGGCCAGTTCGACTCTACCAATTTTGATGGTCACCTCTTTAAATCCGATCTGTGGCACGGGCTGACCATTGCTGGCGATGATACTCAAGTCGTCGTCGGGGTAGCGGGTAATATCCGAGTCATTCCAGTACTGCTTGAAGAGCACGTACGGGATGGTGGTGACCTGTGACCCGGTATCCAGTAGGGCACTCATGGGAATGCCATCCAGTACCACAGGCAAGACTGGACGTCCTCCCACATATCTGTCGCGCCAGTTCGATGGGCCTGGTGATCTTTTTCCTGGGGGTTGGCCCTCTACCCCAGGTTGTGCCCGTTTAAAGAACAGTACCTTTCCATATGTCCGGGTTGATTGCAGCGGCGGCAGATGGGTCGTCCGTCCTCGCTGTATCGGTCACTGGGTCTTCCTCTGGCCGGTGGGGTCCTCCTTGGTCGACGCCACGGGATGTCCTCCGGTCCGGATGCCAGCTGGATCTTCCCTGGGGTGGAAACCTGTAAAGACTGCACAGTTCGGGTTAGCGCAGCAACGCTCTTAGCTAGCTCTTGGACCTGATGGTGTAGGTCTGGAGCCGGGTCATTGTCCAAAGCCTGCGCATCAGCTCCCACAGGCCCTGCCAACAAGGGCGCCGCCTCCTGGTGGTAAGTGATAGCTGGGCGCCTGTGGGTAACAACGCCACCCGGTGCTGGTTCTCGGAGCACCCGGATAGCTCTATCCTTGAACTGTGCAAAGTCCAGATGGGGATCCTGTAAGGCCATTGCCCGCAACTGGGTTCGGTGGGCATTGCAATATAAACCCTCTATAAATTGTTCAGTCAATAGCCTGTCCTCGTTTCCCACCCCATCAGGGTCGATCTGCTTTATGGCCCTCAGGGCCTCTTGTAGGTTTAGTGCATAGTCCCTTATACTCTCATGCGCTCGCTGCTTGCACCCGTAGAATCTAAGCTTAATCTCGGCTGAGGTGCGGGTATCAAAGGTGTCCTTCAGCCGGGTTAGTATCCCTGCGACAGTCTTCCTCCCAGGTGGCCAGGATTTTACTTCCCTTTTGGCTGCCCCGGTTAGTTGGGCCACCAGGATGCTCACTTTTTGCTCTTCTGTGAGGGGGTACACCTGGAAGAGGCTATCCAGCTTTTCTCTAAAGTCATGCAGGGTATGTGACTCCCCTGAGTACTGGGGTAGCCAAGCTGCTCCCGGGATATAGGGCATGGTGAAGGGCATAACTGCAGCAGCGGTAGCGCTGGCGGGGGTTGAGGCAGTGAAGCTCTCCTCCGTATCCGACATCTTCCTCCCCCCTAGTGGACCGTGGCCTACCTTGCGATGATCCTCTTCCGTAGGCCGCGGCTCCGCAGTGGATCGTCAGGGTTGAGGACCTTCCGTCGCGCTCCTGTGACGTCGGCGTCTGCTGGGCTCCTTCCAGGACCTTACGCAACGTCCGGACGTGAGGCGGGGCTTCAGTTCTCGCGCGCTTTCGGAGTCCACGCCCCTCTTCTTCCCGCGCGGCGTCCTCAAGATGGCGTCCAATGGCGGGAAAACTCCACGGATGGCGGGAAGAAGGTAGAAAATGGCGCCGGATGGCGGGAAACCTTCACCACTGGTAAGTTTGAACAGTCTTTGCTTTTCAGGCACGCAGTACCCGGTGGTTGCGGGCACGAAATCCTGCCGACTACGCCAAAGTTGACGCGCCCCTGGGCCTGTGTCGCGCTGCGTTGCGCACGCGGGAGCCTACCCGGAGCCGGATCAGTGGAGGGTTGTAGTCTCGTGGCGGTGACCCGGTCCGTGCCCAGGGAGTCAAACTAGACGGCAGTCTATTAGTAGTAAATAGTTGATGACTACGCCACCCGTTGAGTGCAGCCAGGAAGCTGCTGCTGCAGGGCAGACCGCTGAGGCCGGTGGTAGGATTGTGCAGCGTGATAGTATAACCCCCAACGGGAGGGGTATGGCCTCAGGGCAGCCGACGTGGATGATGGGGGTAGCAGGAACCACTCAGAGACGGTACGGTGTAGTTCAGGGTCTTTACTGGTAACAACGACAGACCCTCCCGGAGTACTTGCTAGCAAACGGGGCCTGGTCAGTCTTTGAGCAGATGGGATCTCCCCTGGCCAGGCGTAGTTGTAGGCCTCCCAAACTGACTGTACTCTTCTGGCTACCTTGCTAGAAGCTGTTGTAAGTAGCCCACGTCCCTGAGTGTACCGTGTGGTGCTCACCCGTATGGCCGGTGACTCGGGGCCTTCTAATGGCTTCCGCTCCACGATGGCGGTGCTGGTCCCACGCGTGTGACCGTGCCTTCGGGCTTCTGGGCCAGAGGACCTGAAATCCCCTGCCTGACGGATTCTGCTGCTGGGAAGGAGTTAGTCCCCACAGCCTCGGACTCCGGATCCGGTAAAGAATCTTCTTAGTCAGGGCGAGCTCTGCAGCTGCCAGCCCCTGACTCCTTGTAACTCTGCTGTTTCCTATGCTGCTTCTTGTCTCCACTCTCCTTGTCTGACTCACCCTGCCTCAGCCCCGGGTTTATACAGGGGAAGTTCTTCCCCTCCCAAGACTGGGCAGGAGGTGTGGCATGCACAGGATCCCTGACCAAAGGACCTCCCACCTGCTCTCAGACATAACATTACATTACTGTGGAAAACCAGACCCCTGGGGTGCCACAGTAAACATTTCTATAACATCATTTGTTATTATTCTCTACTTCAAAATCCATTCTGAAAAAGTCCTATAAATATCAAAATGCACAAACAAAAGATATCATAGGCAGAAAATGGGAAGATAAACAGCAAAAGAAGTAATTGTTAAAACAAATCTAATAGAAATGTTAATTATTATTTTTTTTAAGTTCTTCAAACCCGATTGGCTTCTTTCTGGCGTCGCTTTATAAAGAGAAAGTTTTGCAAGAAGAAGCAGATGTTCCCCAGGTAAGTCCTTACTGATACAACGCTGTTACATTGCCTTATACCAATGTTCCCAGCCGGCAGCTCTATGCTGGTGTCAGAACTACAACTCCCAGAATGGCATAAAGAGCCGTAGATTGGGGAGAAGTGCCCGACACAATCAGTGGTAAAACTGCAGAATAGTAATTTACAGGACCAACCTGAATGATACAAGGATCCTGGTAGATGATGGAGGAGAAACTCTCTGAAGTGACATGTGAGATGGACACTTCAAAGGGCATTTAAATATTTTTGTCACATTTTTCACAAAATGCAGAACGCCTATATCCACAATATACTTTCCTCACTCTTTCATACCTGTTGGGCAACAATATTACTTGTTTTTTTAGGAATCATTTATTGATCATTTGTTCACATATGTAACTAAAACAACCTACAAATGGTTGATGAACTTGATGAAGAAAATTATAATATTATAATCAATTATCTTTTGATTTTCAGTCTTGGGACGTCTGGCTAAAGTGACATCGAAAGTTCTTTATTACATCATTATTCATAAATCAAGTGTGATGAAAAGACTCTGCAGTACAGCCCTCTATGTCTCCGCCGTACAGCCCTCTATGTCTCCGCTGTACAGCCCTCTATGTCTCCTCCGTACAGCCCTCTATGTCTCCTCTGTACAGCCCTCTATGTCTCCACCGTACAGCCCTCTATGTCTCCTCTGTACAGCCCTCTATGTCTCCTCCGTACAGCCCTCTATGTCTCCTCCGTACAGCCCTCCATGTCTCCTCCGTACAGCCCTCTATGTCTCCGCCGTACAGCCCTCTATGTCTCCTCCATACCGCCCCCTGTCTCCACCGTACAGCCCTCTATGTCTCCTCCGTACAGCCCTCTATGTCTCCTTCATACTGCCCTCTATGTCTCCGCTGTACAGTCCTCTATATCTCCTCCATACCACCCTCTATGTCTCCGCCATACAGCCCTCTATGTCTCCTCCGTACAGTCCTCTATGTCTCCGCTGTACAGCCCTCTATGTCTCTTCCGTACAGTCCTCTATGTCTCCACCGTACAGTCCTCTGTCTCCTCCGTACAGCCCTCTATGTCTCCTCTGTACAGTCCTCTATGTCTCCACCATACAGCCCTCTATGTCTCCTCCATACCGCCCTCTGTCTCCACCGTACAGCCCTCTATGTCTCCTCCGCACAGCCCTCTATGTCTCCGCCGTTCAGCCCTCTATGTCTCCTCCGTACAGCCCTCTATGTCTCCTCCATACCACCCTCTATGTCTCCTCCGTACAGCCCTCTATGTCTCCATCGTACAGCCCTCTATGTCTCCACCGTACAGCCCTCTATGTCTCCACCGTACAGCCCTCTTTGTCTCCTCCGCACAGTCCTCTATGTCTCCTCCACACAGCCCTCTATGTCTCCTCCGCACAGCCCTCTGTCTCCTCCGCACAGCCCTCTATGTCTCCACCGTACAGTCCTCTATGTCTCCTCCGTACAGCCCTCTATGTCTCCTCCATACCACCCTCTATGTCTCCGCCATACAGCCCTCTATGTCTCCTCCGTACAGTCCTCTATGTCTCTGCTGTACAGCCCTCTGTCTCCTCCGTACAGCCCTCTATGTCTCCTTCGCACACTCCTCTATGTCTCCTCCATACCGCCCTCTATGTCTCCTCCATACCGCCCTCTATGTCTCCACCGTACAGCCCTCTATGTCTCCGCCATACAGCACTCTATGTCTCCTCCATACCGCCCTCTATGTCTCCACCGTACAGCCCTCTATGTCTCCTCCATACCGCCCTCTATGTCTCCGCCATACAGCCCTCTATGTCTCCTCCGTACAGTCCTCTATGTCTCCGCTGTACAGCCCTCTATGTCTCCGCCATACCGCCCTCTATATCTCCGCTGTACAGTCCTCTATGTCTCCTCCATACCACCCTCTATGTCTCCGCCATACAGCCCTCTATGTCTCCTCCGTACAGTCCTCTATGTCTCCGCTGTACAGCCCTCTATGTCTCCTCCGTACAGCCCTCTATGTCTCCTCCGTACAGTCCTCTATGTTTCCACTGTACAGCCCTCTATGTCTCCTCCGTACAGCCCTCAATGTCTCATCCATACCGCACTCTATGCCTCCGCCGTACAGCCCTCTACGTCTCCACCGTACAGCCCTCTATGTCTCCACTGTACAGCCCTCTGTCTCCTCCGCACAGCCCTCTATGTCTCCGCCGTACAGCCCTCTGTCTCCACCGTACAGCCCTCTATGTCTCCACTGTTCAGCCCTCTATGTCTCCTCCGCACGGCCCTCTATGTCTCCGCCGTACAGCCCTCTATGTCTCCTCCGTACAGCCCTCTATGTCTCCTTCATACCGCCCTCTATGTCTCCGCTGTACAGTCCTCTATGTCTCCTCCATACCACCCTCTATGTCTTCGCCATACAGCCCTCTATGTCTCCTCCTTACAGTCCTCTATGTCTCCGCCGTACAGTCCTCTATGTCTCCTCCGTACAGTCCTCTATGTCTCCTCCGCACAGTCCTCTATGTCTCCTCCGCACAGCCCTCTATGTCTCCGCCGTACAGCCCTCTATGTCTCTGACTAGCCCAGGGGGAGATGGGGATGACTCGTTACCCGGGCCTTTAGCCTGGCCTTTACGGATGTCGCGGTGGTCGGCTCCCGGGCCCGTACCCTGGGCCTCTCCTTTAAAAAGGGGTTGGTGATTTATTAAGTTTATAAAAGTTCGTGACGCCACCTATGGTTTCTGATGATATTCACCAGTGCTGCGCAGTCTACTGAGGCCGGTGATAAGGCAGCTAGATGGTATAGCTCCCCACAGGTGGAGCTGGGCCTCAGGGCAGTATAAGAACGGGGATACAGGACAAGGAGACTCAGCCGAGTCGGAGCAAGAACAGGGACGGACACAATAGTCACTTCAGTACCTTTTACTGATGGAAATTCAGGCACTCCCCGGAGCACTGTAGGGTGAAGGGTGTATGTCCGGATCTTCCCCAATGAGCAGGTTTTGGGCCTCCTGGTTCTTGCTGCTGCTTAATAAGTTTCTGACCTGCCTGGAGCTAGGCCTAACTTTGTCTCTGTCCTGCGCTGGCTGACCTTGTGGTAGGGCCTTCTCTTGGAGTGCACGCTCCCGACCTACGGGGCCTATGTGTCTCCTGGCTCTGGTACGTATCAGCACTTTAGCGATCCTGGGACTTGTAGTTCTCCAGGGATTCCGGTTTATCTTACTGGGTCGTGGAGATCCCGGCAAGCTTCGAACCCGGTGTCCGGTAACTACTTCTTCGGGGTGAGCTAGTTAAGCTCCTCTGCCCCCTATGAACTAACTCTCTACTCCTTCGCCTTCAGCCTACTCGGACCCTCAATAGGCTACTCAAACTAACGGCAGCGTGCCGCTTTTCACCGATCTTATCGCGCCGGCACACCCAAAGCTCACCTCTCTGAGCTACACGGAGTCTGGACTCCACTCTGTATTCAGGCTTGCACCAACTGAACTCTCAGAGGAATTGCTGAGTCACTGAGCTCCACTGCAGACTGACCTGTTTCTGTGTCTCGCTCTGCAGGAACTCATCAACAGACTAACTGCTGCATGGCTCCACCTTCCCTTTTATATCTCCCTAAGGAGCTCCCTCTGGTGGTCTGAGGTGGAAGGTGGAGATGTGTGAATGGTTATGGGGGCCTCTTGTGGAGGAATCCTTCACTACACCCTTCTGGGATTTGTGATACCAAGCACAGCTGGGCTTCACATCTCCACCGTACAGCCCTCTATGTCTCCTCCGTACAGCCCTCTGTCTCCTCCATACAGCCCTCTATGTCTCCGCCATACAGCCCTCTATGTCTCCACTGTACAGTCCTCTATGTCTCCTCCATACCGCCCTCTATGTCTTCGCCATACAGCCCTCTTTGTCTCCTCCGTACAGCCCTCTATGTCTCCGCTGTACAGCCCTCTATGTCTCCTCCATACCGCCCTCTATGTCTCCTCCATACCGCCCTCTATGTCTCCGCCGTACAGCCCTCTATGTCTCCACCGTACAGCCCTCTATGTCTCCTCCGTATAGTCTTCTATGTCTCCACCGTACAGCCCTCTATGTCTCCTCCATACCACCCTCTATGTCTCCGCCATACAGCCCTCTATGTCTCCACCGTACAGCCCTCTATGTCTCCATCGTACAGCCGTCTATGTCTCCACCGTACAGCCGTCTATGTCTCCACCATACAGCCGTCTATGTCTCCTCCGTACAGCCCTCTATGTCTCCTCCGTACAGCCCTCTATGTCTCCTCCGTACAGCCCTATGTCTCCTCCGTACAGCCCTCTATGTCTCCTCCGTACAGCCCTCTATGTCTCCTCCGTACAGCCCTCTATGTCTCCGCCATACAGCCCTCTGTCTCCACCATACTGCCCTCTATGTCTCCTCCGTACAGCCCTCTATGTCTCCTCCGTACAGTACTCTGTCTCCGTCGTACAGACGTCTATGTCTCCGCCATACAGCCCTCTGTCTCCACCGTACAGCCCTCTATGTCTCCACCATACAGCCCTCTTTGTCTCAGCTGTTTAACCACTTTAGAGCCCATGACGTCTTAGTAGGTTCATTTGCATACTGCCCGTTCAGTGAGGGCTGCTGCGCTGAGCCCTCACTGAACCGAGCACATGTCAGCTGATTCTTACAGCTGACATGTGCCCGCAACAGCCGCGGGTGGAATCGCGATCCACCCGCGGCTGTTAACCTGTTAAATGCCGCTGTCAATCTCCGACAGCGGCATTTAACGCGCGCTTCCTGGAAGCGCGTCCTAAGCCCCGCCCACCGGCGACCCCGTCACGTGATCGCGGGTCGCCGATGGGCGTGCATGACAACCCAGGGTCTGCAGCAGTCGCCTGTGGTTGTCATGATCTGGTCGCTATGAGCGCCACCTTGTGGTCGGCGCTCATAGCACAGGACCATTTCTGCTGCATACAGGGGACCTGCTGGTCCCCTGTATGTAGCAGAGCCGATCAGACAACTGCTGCTTCTAGTCTCCTATGGAGACTATTGAAGCATGCAGTAAGTGAAAAAAAAAAGTTATTAAAAGAATAAAAAAAATATATATATATAAAAGTTTAAATCACCCCCCTTTTGCCCCATTCAAAATAAAATACTAAAAAATAAACCCCACATACACATATTTGGTATCGCCGCGTTCAGAATCGCCCGATCTATCAATATAAAAAAAGAATTAATCCGATCAGTAAACGGCATAACGATAAAAAAATTCTAAACGCCAGAATTACGTTTTTTGGTCGCCGCAAAATTGCAATAAAATGCAATAAAGGGGGATCAAAACATCGTATCTCCCCCAAAATGTTATCAATAAAAACATCAGCCCGGCGCGCAAAAAATAAGCCCTCACCCAGCCCCGGATCACGAAAAATGGAGACGCTACAGGTCTCGGAAAATGGCGCTATTTTTTATATATTTTTTTACCAAATTTTGGATTTTTTTTTCACCACTTAAATATAAAAGAACCCATACATGTTTGGTGTCTATGAACTTGTAATGACCTGGAGAATAAGAATGGCAGGTCAGTTTTAGAATTCAGTGAACGTGGTAAAAAAAACAAATAAAAAACAACTGTGGTATTGCACTTTTTTTTGCAATTTTACCGCACTTGGAATTTTTTTCCCGTTTTCCCGTACATGATATGGTAAAACTAGTAATGGCGTTGAAAAGTACAACTCGTCCCGCAAAAAATAAGCCCTCACATGGCCATGTTGACCAAACAATAAAAACGCTATGGCTCTGGGAACAAGGGGAGCAAAAAACGAAAAAGCAAAAACGACAAAACCCAAGGTTGCGAAAGGGTTAATAGTGATTCTTGATTTCTTTATGTTTTGGCAACTTTTATGACTATTTTTAGATTTCTGATATTGAAAATGTTGTTTTTTTAGTACTGGGGTAATATTCAGTATCATGTTGTAAATGTCCACATTTTAGCGTAATTTTGTCATTTGTTTCAACATTTTGAGCTGAATTATTTTAGCACAATCAATATATTTCATTCTTTATAGCCTATCAGTCTCACGCTCATGTCTCATGCATCTTTACAGCATCTCCAAAGTTTGCCCTTTATTTCTTGAATCTCAAAAACTTTTAGATCCCAATTTATGAAAGTGTCATTACCAGAAAACTGGCATAAAACACTTTCAAAAGTTTCAAATTATTGCTCAAGGCAAAGATGCGCCAAACAATTGGGATTTTTTTGCGTTTCCACAACACTTTCAGGTAGCTCCGCCAAAATAGGAGGAGTTGGGAAAGAGCCAGTGTAGGACGGGGCGGTGCTGTAGAACGGGTCGGTGCTGTAGGACTGGGCGGTGCTGTAGGACTGGGCGGTGCTGTAGGACGGAACGGTGCTGTAGGACGGCACGGTGCTGTAGGACGGGGCGGTGCTGTAGGATTGGGCAGTGCTTTAGGACGGAGCGGTGCTGTGGGACGGGGCGATGCTGTAGGACGGAGCGGTGCTGTAGGACGGGGCGGTGCTGTAGGATTGGGTAGTGCTCTAGGACGGAGCTGTGCTGTAGGACGGAGCGGTGCTGTAGGACCGGGCGGTGCTGTAGAATGGAGCGGTGCTGTAGGACGGAGCGGTGCTGTAGGACGGGGCAGTGCTGTAGGACGGGGCGATGCTGTGCCCGTCATCAAATTCTTCAAAATAGGAACAATTTCTTCTCCAGAAATATGACTCCAGTTCCTGTAGTCCCTGACTGGAGTAACATTTCTGAAGAGGCAGATGGAGACGCACACCACTGATCAGATACATCATTAGGTGCTGTGCGCCTCTTAAAGAAATCAGCGAATCTTATTCATGCATGCTTTTCATTAAGACTGGTGACTGAGAAAGCGCTCACAAAATGATTAAAATAATTGTCTTAGTCATTTCTATGCATAGATTATCTATGCGCCTAAAGTGGCATAATCCTTTATGAATTTTCCCCCCCGGGCTTCCACAAGCTTCCACAAGCCCAGTAGTGCCTTAGCTTTGCAGCTTTTGGTGGATCTAGTCAGGAGTGGAGTAAAAATGCTAAAAGTCACAACATTTTTGTGCTACTTCGAATTGCGCCAAAATTTTGTAACTTTTCAAAGTGTTTAACACTAGAAAACTGTCAAAAAATTTGATGAATCGGGCCCTATATCTCCAGCAGTACCAATAAATGAATAGGGCAATGAATGGAGTCAATGAATGGAGTAATGAGGCTTGTGCAGCTTGTGTAACTTTTTTTATTTATTTGCTTGTTTTTTGCAGGACTATTTGGCGTTTTCATTTATACCCTTATTTTACATATAACTTTTTTATCACTTTTTATTCAATTTTTTGTCAGTATGATAAAAACGTGACATTTTTGGCGTGTTTTTTATTATTCTTTTGTTATAGTATTCTCCGTATAGAATAAATAATGTGACAGTTTTATAATTCGGGTCGTTCCGGACGCGGTGATACCAATTATGTGTACGCCAATTGTTTAGTTTCGTTTTAACACAAAGGCTGCGTTTCTAGTAGTGAAAATGAATTTTGTAATTTGTGTGATCTCTTTTGTATGGTTTTTTTATTTTTTCTGCATTTTATTTAACTTTTTTTTTACTTTTTCACTTCGTCCCACTGTGGGACATGTATATTTTGTACTTTGATCACTGGTCTCATACATTGTGATACTTGTGTACTGCAGGCCCTGAGACCTGTCAGTGTCTCACTGACTCAGCCCGTTAGACTCTGCTTCAATCGGCCCCGGTTAGTTCCAAAACCGGTCGTGGCCGATGCCGCAGGGTCATATACAGCTGTCATATACAGCTGTCAGCCGGATTGTCCTCATTGCTGTTTTAAAACGGCGGTTTGGAATAGGGCCCCTTTACGGCTGCCATTACAATGCGTATTGATGGTCATTAAGCAAATTCATGACTGCATTTCGAGTTTAGTTTTTGCGGCGTTTATTGTGTGTAATAATGACCCGACAATATGTTTCTCCAGGTCAGTACGATTACACCAATACTGTAAGGATTTTACTGGAAAAATAAGAAAAAATTAGAACTTTGTAAAAATTAATTGGTTTGTGTTGCAATTTTTTTTTTTCCGTCAGAGCCATGTGACCGCTTATTTTCTTGTGCACTCCTGTAGTTTCACACTCTCTTGATCACTTTCTTTTGGGGTGGAGACAAAAAACATCAATTCTAAAATTGAATGTATGGGTCGAGTAGCCTTAGATTTTGATTTTGCTTCTTTTTGGGACATGATAATAAAAAAAAATGATAAAAAAATTGTTCTTTGGGATTTTTCTTACACTTTTTATTAAATTTACGTTATTTTCGTTGCCCCCTCAGTACCTGAACCTGTGATCATTTGGGCTGGGGTGCAAAAGTGATTGTGCCATGAAAGTTATATTTTAGCTGTGTGAGAGTGCCAGCGGCATTTAGATGGTTAAATCAGCAGCAATCTAAGCTAGCTCTGATTGCTGCTCTTCGCACAGGCGCTGACTGTATAACACAGACGACACCTGCAGCTCCTGAGCCCGCTCCCAACATATGGCACCACTACATCCAATGGTGGGAAAGGATCAATGGTGTTTGGCCATTCACTCGCTGTTATATCTGTTTCCTAGGAGGGATGAAGGTGACCATACAAAGATTGATAGATGTGAACTATTAATTCACAAATTACATACCAAGCTCTTGTAGCAACATCTCATGATGCCATTTGCAAGGAATGATCAGGAAGCCTCTCTCCGATAGGAACATTTGCAAGTATTGGAATATTTAGAAAAAACATCCAAAAAATGGTAA
The DNA here is from genome assembly GCF_046119375.1 of Phyllobates terribilis. NCBI lineage: Eukaryota > Metazoa > Chordata > Amphibia > Anura > Dendrobatidae > Phyllobates > Phyllobates terribilis. Next base: position 158,312,050 of record NW_027362772.1, read on the forward strand.
TAAATACAGGTTTACCCTGCATCAAAATAAGAAGAACCATTGCTCAGGTGATGTGTATTTGTGTAATGAGGGGGGTGCGGACTAAGGATGTGAGGCTCTTTACCAAGATGTGAAGAATTATTAGGCGCTTGTTTTCCTCAGACAAAATGGCCAAAAAAGAGACTTACAGAGGATGCAGCACTCCTGAAATTGCTAAGATATTGGGGCGCGATCACAGAACCAGCAAAAGTTTTGGTGCAAATAGTCGACGGGATCACAAAAAAGATGTTGAGAAAAAAAGACTCACATTAACTGTTAAAGATTTGAGAATAATCAAACGTGAATCGTCCAGGGCCCCATTATCCTCCAGTGCTGTCGTATTCCAGATCTGCAGTCTCCTGAAGGCCAAGAAGTACAAAGTGCTCGGTGTTTAGAGACATGGCCGAGGTAAGGAAGCTGAAACCCGACCACCACTGAACAAGACACAGAAAGGGAAACATCAAGACTGGGCCGAGAAATATCTGAAGACGGATTGTTCAAAGGTTTTATGGACTAATGAGATGAGAGGGACTCTTGATGGACCAGATGGATGAACCCATGGCTGGATTAATAATGGACACAGACCTCCACTTTAACTCAGGTGCCAGCGAGGAGGAGGTGGGCACTGATCTGGGCTGGTATTATTAAAGAGGAGCTAGTTAAACCTTTCCAGGTAGAAGATAGACTCAAAATAATCTCTCAGTTTTTAGAAGACACTTTCTTCAAGCAGTGGTACAGGAAAAAGTCTGCATCTTTCAAGAAAATCATAATTCTTCTACAGGACAATGCTCCATCACAGCACTGAAGTCTCCTTTGCTTGGTGCCACTAAATGCCTTAAAGAATAATGACACGGCCCCTTCTTCACCTGACCTAAACCCTATTAAGAACTTGTGGGCCCGTCTGGGAGATGTACAGGAAGGAAAAACTCTCCCCTGTCTTATAAGCGTCTGGGAGGTTGGTACCGCCCATGAAGTTGATCGGCAACAGATTAAGAAACTGACTGACTCCAAGGACGGATCTTATGGCTCTTATTGCTAAAAATTACAGCTATATTACTATATAGGCTACTGATATCATTTTTGAAATGTCAAATATATGTTGTACATTTTGAGTTGTTTGGTTATTATTCTTACTTTAACAGATGAAAAAAAAATAAGATGGAAAATATATATTTTTATTTAGTTGCCCAATAATTCTGCACACATTGTTATTCTCCTAAGACAAAACCCTCACTTTTACATTCTTAAATATTCAGGTTTTAGGTTTAGTAACCTTTTGCACTGACCAACAGCCCTGCAGTTGTTGAATTAAATTAATCATCAAAAATACAAATTGTCTAATAGTTAAGTAAGTTGAAGATGAAATGGTCTAAAAAAAAAAACAAAAGTTAAAGATGACACATTTCCTTTGCATTTTTGGCTATATATATATATATATATATATATATATATATATATATATATATATATATATATATACAGTGCCTACAAGTAGTATTCAACCCCCTGCAGATTTAGCTGGTTGACACATGCGGAATTAACTTGGCATTGTGACATTTGCACTGTAGATCAGCCTGGAAGTGGGAAATGCACTGCAGCAAATTTTGTTTTTGCTTTTTTTTTTTTTTTTTAAAAACGTTAAAAGGTAATTCAGAGTGTCATTTATTATTCAACCCCTCAAACCACAAGAATTCTGTTTGGTCCCCCTAAAGTATTAAGAAGTAGTTCAGGCACCAAGAATAATGAGCTTCACATGTGTGGATTAAAGATCTCTTTTGCCAGCCTTTTCTGACTATTTAAGACCCTCCCCAAACTTGTGAACAGCACTCAGACATGGTCAACATGGGAAAGACAAAGGAGCATTCCAAGGCCATCAGAGACAAGATCGTGGAGGGTCACAAGGCTGGCAAGGGGTACAAAACCCTTTCCAAAGAGTTGGGCCTACCTGTCTCCACTGTTGGGAGCATCATCCGTAAGTGGAAGGCTTATGGAACTACTGTTAGCCTTCCACGGCCTGGACAGCCTTTGAAAGTGTCCTCCCGTGCCGAGGCCAGGCTTGTCCGAAGAGTCAAGGCTAACCCAAGAACAACAAGGAAGGAGCTCCGGGAAGATCTCATGGCAGTGGGGACATTGGTTTCAGTTAATACCATAAGTAACGTACTCCACCGCAATGGTCTCCGTTCCAGACGAGCCTGTATGGTACCTTTACTTTCAAAGCGTCATGTCAAGGCTCGTCTACAGTTCGCTCATGATCACTTGGAGGACTCTGAGACAGACTGGTTCAAGGTTCTATGGTTTGATGAGACCAAGATCGAGACCTTTGGTGCCAACCACACACGTGACGTTTGGAGACTGGATGGCACTGCATACGACCCCAAGAATACCATCCCTACAGTCAAGCATGGTGGTGGCAGCATCATGCTGTGGGGCTGTTTCTCAGCCAAGGGGCCTGGCCATCTGGTCCGCATCCATGGGAAGATGGATAGCACGGCCTACCTGGAGATTTTGGCCAAGAACCTCCGCTCCTCCATCAAGGATCTTAAGATGGGTCGTAATTTCATCTTCCAACAAGACAACGACCCAAAGCACACAGCCAAGAAAACCAAGGCCTGGTTCAAGAGGGAAAAAGTCAAGGTGTTGGAGTGGCCTAGTCAGTCTCCTGACCTTAACCCAATTGAAAACTTGTGGAAGGAGCTCAAGAATAAAGTCCACATGAGACACCCAAAGAACCTAGATAACTTGGAGAAGATGTGCATGGAGGAGTGGGCCAAGATAACTCCACAGACCTGTGCCGGCCTGATCAGGTCTTATAAAAGACGATTATTAGCTGTAATTGCAAACAAGGGTTATTCCACAAAATATTAAACATAGGGGTTGAATAATAATTGACCCACACTTTTATGTTTAAAATTTAATAAAATTCAACTGAGCAAAATAACTTTTAGGTTTGTAAGATTTATGCTTCTGTTCATAAAACCTACTCTCGTTTGCAGTTTGAAGGCTCTAACTTATTTGCATCTTATCAAACCAGCTAAATCTGCAGGGGGTTGAATACTACTTGTAGGCACTGTATATATATATATATATATATATATATATATATATATTGTAATTTTTTTCATTTTAAAAATTACAAAAAGGGAAATGTGTTGATGCAAAAGTTTGGGCACCCTTGGAGATCTGTGTGCTCAGATAACTTTGACAAAGGTTTCAGACCTTAATTGGCCTGTTAGGGTTATGGCTTGTTCACTATCATCATTAGGAAAGGTCAGGTGATGCAAATTTCCCAGCTTTATAAAACCCAGCCTCCTCTAACCTTGTGCCAAAAAACAGCAGCCGTGGGTTCTTCTAAGCTGCTGCCTAGCACTCTAAAAATGAAAATAGTGGAGGCCCACAAAGCAGTAGAAGGCTATAAGAAGATAGCAAAACATTTTCAAGTTGCCCTTTCCTCAGTTCGAAATGTAATTAAGAAATGGCAATTACCAGGAACAGTGGAGGTCAAGATAAGGTCTGGAAGACCAAGCAAAATTTCAGTGAGAGTTGCTCGTAGGATTGCTAGAGAGGCAAATCAGAACCCCCGCTTGACTGCAAAAGACCTTCAGAAAGATTTAGCAGACTCTGGAGTTGTGGTACATTGTTCTTTTGTTTAGAGACACCTGCACAAATATGGCCTTCATGGAAGAGTCATCAGAAGAAAACCTCTTCTGTGTCCTCACAATAAAAGTCAGTATGCAAAAGTATGCAAAAGAACATCTAAACAAGTGTGATGCATTTTGGAAACAAGTCCTGTGGACCGAAGAGATTAAAATAGAACTCTTTGGCCACAATAATCAAAGGTATGTGTGGCGAAAAAAGGGCACAGAATTTCAGGAAAAGAACATCTTGCCAACCATTAAGCATGGGGGTGGATCAATCATGCTTTGGGGTTGTGTTGCAACCAATGGCACGGGGAACATTTCACAGGTAGAGGGAAGAATGAATTCAATGAAATTTCAACAAATTCTTGAGGCAAACATAACACCATCTGTTAAAGGGGTTATCTGAAGTCATCCAAGACGGCCACCCTTACCTGCAACCCTCCCTAGGCATAAACGAAGACTGGCTGCATATAGTATCAAAAATCGTCCTTAGAAATCTTATATAATTGACTTTTCCAGATGAACATACAGTACAGACCAAAAGTTTGGACACACCTTCTCATTTAAAGATTTTTTGTATTTTCATAACTATGAAAATTGTACATTCACACTGAAGGCATCAAAACTATGAATTAACACATGTGGAATTATATACTTAACAAAAAAGTGTGAAACAACTGAAACTATGTCTTATATTATAGGTTCTTCAAAGTAGCCACTTTTTGCTTTAATGACTGCTTTGCACACTCTTGGCATTCTCTTGATGAGCTTCAAGAGGTAGTCACCGGAAATGGTTTTCACTTCACACGTGTGCCCTGTCAGGTTTAATAAGTGGGATTTCTTGCCTTATAAAGGGGGTTGGGACCATCAGTTGTGTTGTGCAGAAGTCAGGTGGATACACAGCTGATAGTCCTACTGAATAGACTGTTAGAATTTGTATTATGGCAAGAAAAAAGCAGCTAAGTAAAGAAAAACGAGTGGCCATCATTACTTTAAGAAATGAAGGTCAGTCAGTGCGAAAAATTGGGAAAACTTTGAAAGTGTCCCCAAGTGCAGTTGCAAAAACCATCAAGTGCTACAAAGAAACTGGCTCACATGAGGACCGCCCCAGGAAAGGAAGACCAAGAGTCACCTCTGCTTCTGAGGATAAGTTTATCCGAGTCACCAGCCTCAGAAATCGCAGGTTAACAGCAGTTCAGATTAGAGACCAGGTCAATGCCACACAGAGTTCTAGCAGCAGACACATCTCTTCAACCACTGTTAAGAGGAGACTTTGTGCAGCCGGCCTTCATGGTAAAATAGCTGCTAGGAAACCACTGCTAAGGACAGGCAACAAGCCGAAGAGACTTGTTTGGGCTAAAGAACACAAGGAATGGACATTAGACCAGTGGAAATCTGTGCTTTGGTCTGATGAGTCCCAATTTGAGATCTTTGGTTCCAACCACCGTGTCTTTTTGCGACGCAGAAAAGGTGAACGGATGGACTCTACATGCCTTGTTCCCACCGTGAAGCATGGAGGAGGAGGTGTGATGGTGTGGGGGTGCTTTGCTGGTGATACTGTTGGGGATTTATTCAAAATTGAAGACATAATGAAAAAGGATGGCTATCACAGCATCTTGCAGCGGCATGCTATTCCATCCGGTTTGCGTATAGTTGGACCATCATTTATTTTTCAACAGGACAATGACCCCAAACACACCACCAGGCTGTGTAAGGGCTATTTGACCAAGAGGAAGAGTGATGGGGTGCTACGCCAGATGACCTGGCCTCCACAGTCACCAGACCTGAACCCAATCGAGATGGTTTGGGGTGAGCTGGACCGCAGAGTGAAGGCAAAAGGGCCAACAAGTGCTAAGCATCTCTGGGAACTCCTTCAAGATTGTTGGAAGACCATTTACGGTGACTACCTCTTGAAGCTCATCAAGAGAATGCCAAGAGTGTGCAAAGCAGTCATCAAAGCAAAAGGTGGCTACTTTGAAGAACCTAGAATATAAGACGTATTTTCAGTAGTTTCACACTTTTTTGTTACATATATAATTCCACATGTGTTAATTCATAGTTTTGATGCCTTCAGTGTGAAGGTATAATTTTCATAGTCAAGAAAAAACAGAAAAATCTTTAAATGAGAAGGTGTGTCCAAACTTTTGGTCTGTACTGTATATCAACAGAAAGCTTTCAAGGTGACAGGTTTCGCCCGATTAAAACTATAAAATAGTAAAATATAAAATATAAAAGCATACAGGTGCATCTCACTAAATTAGAATATCATCAAAAAGTCAATTTATTTCAGTTCAATACAAAAAGTGAAACTCATATATTATATAGAGTCATTACAAGCAGAGTGATCTATTTCAAGTGTTTATTTCTGTTAGTGTTGATGATTATGTCTTACAGCCAATGAAAACACAAAAGTCATTATCTCAGTAAATTAGACTAATTAACAAGTAACACCTGCAAAGGCTTCGAACCGTTTAAAAAGGTCCCTTAGTTTGTTTCAGTAGGCTCCACAATCATGGGGAAGACTGCTGACTTGACAGATGTCAAGCCAGCCAGCCCCACAGTAACTTACTAGGAAAAGCAAATCCCGGCACTCACGTGTTGATGATTAATTTGTTTATTCCACAACTCACAAGACGTTTCAGCCTGTCCAAGGCTTTTTTCAATTGTAACGGTAACTTACAACTCTCAGTCTTACAGGTAAAAACTCTCATGATTTACAAGATGTTATAGCTCCAATCTGTTTCTGCTGTTTACATGTGCCGCTCTATCTAACATTGCCTATGACACCTTGGGGTCTATCCCTTGCCCCACATGGTTCCTATTGATTGAATATGTGAGCACCTCCTCAGGAAGTGATATCCTCACAAAGGGCCAGTTCATTCTAATTGTATATACTTGTGGTGAGCGGTATTGAAGCCCTGGGTCTAGCAAACAACTATGCTTGTTTCACGGCATATGTGATTTAGTCACTTGTACATTCCATGGGAAGTGAAAAGCATTATTGAGCACTGTTTGGATATTTTTTCTACCATTCCCTTCCCTTAAAGGGCCAGGCTTTCAAAAATACTCATATTTCAGTTAGATGATTTTGACACATACCGTAAACGTATTGTCTCAGCATTATATGCACTAAAGCACTTTATTACTACGGTTAATCCAGTCTTAATACCAACCTACCTTATTTGGCTGGGTGTGTCAGACAGTCGCTCGGGATCCGGCTGTAGAAGGTTGCTGCGCTTGGCATTGCAGACGCCTTTTTGATCCTCTCATTTCTGTAGTGTAGGGATATCCTTCTCCCTTTAGGACCCAGCAGCGACATCCACCTTCTTCTGCTAATTGACACACCCTTGCTTGGTAGTTGAAAACTGTCTCCAGAGAGTCGCTGGTGATACTTCTATGTACCTCTGTGCAGGCTTGGAGTACTAGCAGTCGGCTAGTTTCTGCTTTGGTGCGCTTGTAGGACAGTTGGCGTTATCTCTCTGGTGTCTGCTCAAGCTAAGTGTATCCCCTTTGTTTGTCTTACCCTGTTGTCTTTAGTTTATAGTGGGGACTGACTAGTGTGCACCCCATCCCCTCCATATCTAGTGCCTATCTCTAGGGACATTCAGGGTTTAGAGTCCTGCTTGGCAACAGGTGCGGAACCTATATAGGGATGATAGGGTAGGCCAGGTGATATTAGATCTGCCAAGGGTTCTCCACTTCCCCTTTCCCTAGTTGTTGGGCTCCCTTTTCCCCCCTTCCCGTCATTGTACACTTGTTCCTTCACTCACCTGGCGTGACATTATGTGTACATTCTTAGATCAAATACTTACATTTACTTGGAGCCTAATTTTGTGTGTGCCAACGATCTGGCTGATTTGCACTGTCAGCATTTGACAAAATTGATTAGGACGTTGTGTCCCGTTGTTGGGAAAAGCACTGTATTTATTATTCGTTGGAGCTGTTCCAAAATAGGAAAGCATAACTGTGTATACGATACCACGAGTACAGCCACTGTTAGCAGTGAGCTCTACGATTTTGTTGTGATTATTAACACCGTTATCCTGTCTTTTAAAAATGTTTTTATTATTTTGTCAATAAAACATATGTTTTGATATTTTCACCTCGAGTCTCTTCTAGTTTTATCGGGCGAAACCTGTCACCTGGTAAGCTTTCTGTTGATAAAAGACTGGCTGCAGCCTGAAGAAACGCTGCTCCTGATGTGTCCCAACTAGTGTTGATCGAGCACTAAAATGCTTGGGTGCTCGAAGCTCGGGCCGAGCTCGCCGTGATACTCGGGTGCTCGACCCGAGCAACAAGCCCAATGTTAGTCTATGGGAGACCCGAGCATTTTTGCGGTGGCACCCCCGGCAGTCTTTTAAAAGCCTAACAAGTGCCCAAAACGATAGTGACAGTGCTCAAATGACATGGGGACAGCATGGGGATCGCCCCAGGAAGCATTTCTGACCCCCAGGTCGCTGCTGTCAACAACGTGGTCAGAGGTATTAAGCCACTTTTACGGGCTCACAATAAAACGTTCGAAAACGAAACTGAAACTTTTTTCCTGTGAAATATGTTAAGGAATTTCTTTTCCAGGGTAAAGAATTGTGTATAAGGTAAAATAAATAACCAAAAACAAAAATACTCCTCCACACCTTGGGCTATGTTCACAAGAAGCATTTTTTATGCGTTTTTGCACTTTTGTATTGCTTTCAACTGTGACAAATGCTTTCACCAGGAAATGTCATTTTAACATTTTACAACCTTATCTGGACATGTGCTGTGTGACACATGCATACAGTGCTGAAAAGACATGGGAACAGCATGGGGAAGACCCCTGGAAGCATCTCTGACACCCAGGTCACTGCCTAAAAGTGTGCCCATCAGAAGTGATCCTTGCCGCATCAGAAGATGCAGACTTGCTACTATCCCCGTGCAAGTTCTAGTCCCAGGGCAGTGTTCAATTGTACCTCCCCCATTCCTTGCAATACAAGTGCAAGTATGCGGCCTGCCACCCACCCACCCCCAGGCTGCAATACTATACTGCTTGCTTGCTTGCACTTTAAATTGGGCCTTTTAGGCATGTGGAGGTGGAATCTGCCCACCACGTCATGGCTGCGTTGGCGGCCTGGAATCCATACTCAGTCCCCAGCCGCCCGGCGGCCGGGTGTCAATGCTCGGTCCCCAGCCGCCCCGCGGCCGGGTGTCCACACACGGTTCCCAGCTGCCTGGGGGCAGCCGGGTGTCCATAAACGGTCCCCAGCCGCCCCTATTTCTCCTTGGAACATCCCCCCACACACTTTTCTTAGCCCGGCCTGCTTTAGGCAGCATTGGACGAGCCCACCAGAGAACCAGACTCCTCCGGTGGGCCCTAGCTTCTCCATCAGGGGAGTTGAGAGTGCCAAGGTGAGGAGCATGATGATAATGACAGAAGTTAGCATCTCCTATGTTTTCTTTTAATGCAAGTGTAAGTGTGCAGCCTGCCACCCACCCACCCCCAGACTGCAATGCCATACTGCTAGCTTGCACTTGAAATCGGGCCTTTTAGTTTGGAGGAGGCCGAAGCTGGCCACTACCTCATGGCTGCTTCGGCAGCGAGGTATCCATACTCAGTCCCCAGCCGCCCCTATTTGTCCCAGTGCGCCTTATACATAAGATTAAGCGCGTATACCAAAACATTACCTGTGCCCTCCCCAGTGCATTTAGTGGGAAGGAGAGCCTAATCCGCTGTAGTGTGTGCATGCCAAACCCCTGTTCATGGTACATGCGAAGATGCCTCCCACTCTCTACCTGTCGTTGCAGACTTGCAACTATCCCCATTCAAGTCCTTGTCCCAGGGCAGTGTTCAATTGTACCTCTCCCATTCCTTGCAATGCAAGCGCAAGTATGCAGCCTGCCACCCACCCACCCCCAAGCTGCAATACCATACTGCTTGCTTGCTTGCACTTTAAATTGGGCCTTTTAGGCATGTGGAGGTGGAATCTGCCCACCACGTCATGGCTGCGTTGGCGGCCTGGAATCCATACTCAGTCCCCAGCCGCCCGGCGGCCGGGTGTCAATGCTCGGTCCCCAGCCGCCCCGCGGCCGGGTGTCCACACACGGTTCCCAGCTGCCTGGGGGCAGCCGGGTGTCCATAAACGGTCCCCAGCCGCCCCTATTTCTCCTTGGAACATCCCCCCACACACTTTTCTTAGCCCGGCCTGCTTTAGGCAGCATTGGACGAGCCCACCAGAGAACCAGACTCCTCCGGTGGGCCCTGGCTTCTCCATCAGGGGAGTTGAGAGTGCCAAGGTGAGGAGCATGATGATAATGACAGAAGTTAGCATCTCCTATGTTTTCTTTTAATGCAAGTGTAAGTGTGCAGCCTGCCACCCACCCACCCCCAGACTGCAATGCCATACTGCTAGCTTGCACTTGAAATCGGGCCTTTTAGTTTGGAGGAGGCCGAAGCTGGCCACTACCTCATGGCTGCTTCGGCAGCGAGGTATCCATACTCAGTCCCCAGCCGCCCCTATTTGTCCCAGTGCGCCTTATACATAAGATTAAGCGCGTATACCAAAACATTACCTGTGCCCTCCCCAGTGCATTTAGTGGGAAGGAGAGCCTAATCCGCTGTAGTGTGTGCATGCCAAACCCCTGTTCATGGTACATGCGAAGATGCCTCCCACTCTGTACCTGTCGTTGCAGACTTGCAACTATCCCCATTCAAGTCCTTGTCCCAGGGCAGTGTTCAATTGTACCTCTCCCATTCCTTGCAATGCAAGCGCAAGTATGCAGCCTGCCACCCACCCACCCCCAAGCTGCAATACCATACTGCTTGCTTGCTTGCACTTTAAATTGGGCCTTTTAGGCATGTGGAGGCGGAATCTGGCCACCACGCCATGGCTGCGTCGGCGGCCTGGTATCCATACTCAGTCCCCAGCCGCCCGGTGGCCGGATGTCCCCGCTTGCTCCCCAGCCTCCAGGGGGCGGCCGGGTGTCCATACTCGGTCCCCAGCCACCCCAATTCGTCCCGGTAACCTTTCCCACACTTTTCTTAGCCTGGCCTGCTTTTGGGCAGCATTGGCCGAGCCCACCAGACAACCAGACTCCTCCGGTGGGCCCTGGCTTCTCCATCAGGGGAGTTGAGAGTGCCAAGGTGAGGAGCATGATGAGGATGATAGAAGTTAGCATCTGCTTTGTTTTGTTGGAATGCAAGCGCATGTATGTAGTAGCGGCTAGGCCTGAGGTGGTCAGCGTTTTGGCGCATATCCTACCTCCTCCGAGGATTGCTGGATGTTTTCCTGCTACTATCCAAGTTCTATGACTCCCGTTAAAACAAAGCTTCAGGTGATAAATGATGGATGAGGTAGTGGCAAAGGAGAAAGAGCAGGAGGAACAGGGACCATTCACATCAATATCAGGCCAGTCAACCAGATATGTCTTGTAGGATATGTTTCTGTAACAAAAGGAGCGGTTCGGCTACACAGTTATAGGGCATACAGTGAGTGCAATGCCTACCAAAAATTTCGAGGCACTCCAATGCCCCTTTGAAATGACATGGAGGTCAGAGGGCCTTAACTAAACCTTTTTTTCCATTTATAGCAACTGGGTCTCCTGTGCACTGTTGGCCTAAGCAGTGAATGGAAGGCTTTCCAAAAATTATGAGGAACTGCAATGCCCCTTACAAGAGCCATGCAGTACAGCATATTACAAATATAAGTCCCATTATTGGGGAGTAGGTCTCCCATAGGATTTGCTTATGCCTTCCAAGCAAAAACTTCCAAAAATTAGGACGGAGCAACTTGCAATGCCCCTTACAAGAACCATGCAGTACAGCATATTACAAACATAAGTCCCATTATTGGGGAGTGGGTCTCCCATAGGATTTGCTTATGCCTTCCAAGCAAAAGCTTCCAAAAATTTTGACGGAGCAACTTGCAATGCCCCTTACAAGAGCCATGCAGTACAGCATATTACAAACATAAGTCCCATTATTGGGGAGTGGGTCTCCCATAGGATTTGCTTATGCCTTCCAAGCAAAAGCTTCCAAAAATTAGGACAGAGCAACTTGCAATGCCCCTTACAAGAACCATGCAGTACAGCATATTACAAACATAAGTCCCATTATTGAGGAGTGGGTCTCCCATAGGATTTGCTTATGCCTTCCAAGCAAAAGCTTCCAAAAATTAGGACGGAGCAACTTGCAATGCCCCTTACAAGAGCCATGCAGTACAGCATATTACAAACATAAGTCCCATTATTGGGGAGTGGGTCTCCCACAGTCTTTGCTTATGCCTTCCAAGCAAAAGCTGACAAAAAAATAAGGACGGAGGAACTTGCAATGCTGGCACCCTGGTGGTATAGTGGTGGTGGAGGCTGAGGATAAGGAGAAGAAGATTAAACAGCCGAAATGAGGAAGCGTATACCCATGTGTGGGTGTGAAGTGGTGCATGTGAATACACCTCCCGAAATGACACAGTGGATTTGACTTTATGTTACTCTGCTGTCATTTGGTGGTGATGAGAAGTCTGGCCCAATCCAGCCCTTGTTCATTTTGATAAGGGTCAGCTTGTCAGCATTGTCAGTTGACAGGCGAGTGCGCTTATCAGTTATAATTCCCCCAGTGGCACTAAAAACACGCTCCAATAACACGCTAGCGGCAGGGCAGGCCAGGACCTCCAAGGCATACAGAGCGAGTTCATTCCAAGTGTCCAGCTTGGATACCCAATAATTAAAAGGCACAGAGGAGTCACGGAGGACGCTGGTACGGTCGGCAAGGTACTCCCTCACCATCTTTTGAAACTTTCCACTCCTTGTGAGAGTACCCCGCGTCTCAGGGCCTGTAAGCTGGGCGGGTGTCAGAAATCTGTCCCAGAATGTTGACAGTGGTCCCCTGCCTCTGCTGGATTGGAGTTGCATCTCTCTCGCCTGTACGCCTTGGTTGGGCAACGAACTGTGACCTCTGCCGCTAGCGTGTTCAGATGGGAATTTTTTTAAGAGTTCTGCAGCAAGGGCCTTCTGGTACTGCCCCATTTTTGTAGACCTCTCCACCTCAGGAATAAGAGAGTGAAAGTTCTCCTTGTAGCGGGGATCTAAAAGTGTCACCAACCAGTAATGACTGTCACCCAACATTTTGACAACGCGAGGGTCACGGTTAAGGCAGCGTAACATAAAGTCAGCCATGCGTGCCAGACTGGTAACGGGCAAGATTTCCGTGTCCTCACCAAGATGACGACTGACCATGCTCTCCTCCTCCTCCTCCTCCCTGTCCTCAGGCCACCCACGCTGAACCGACGGTATGACACTTGTACAGGTACTACCGTCTACAGCGCATGATAGCAGTTCCTGTTCTTCCTCCTCCTCCTCCTCTCCCTCTTTGTCCCCCAATGCACGTTGGGATGAGATGAGGCTGGGCTGTGTGTAATCACCCACTACGGCTTCTTGATCCATCTCATCATACTCTGGCTGCAATGCCTCCTCTTTAATTCTCTGCAGAGAGCGTTGCAAAAGACAGACAAGTGGGATGCTGACACTAATGATGGCGTCATCGCCACTCACCATCTTGGTGGCCTCCTCAAAGTTTGTCAGGATGGTACATATGTCAGACATCCAGGTCCACTCCTGAGGTCTTATGTGTGGAGTCTGACCTGAATATCGACGGCCTTGTTGCATCTGGTACTCCACAACTGCTCTCTTCTGCTCACAAATCCTTTGCAACATGTGGAGGGTAGAGTTCCAACGTGTGGGGACATCACACACCAGTCGGTGTGCCGGAAGCTGCAAACGCTGCTGCAACACAGCAAGGGCTGCGGAAGCTGTAGCCGACTTGCGAAAATGAGCTGACAGGCGGCGTACTTTCACGAGCAGATCTGGCAACTCGGGGTACGATTTAAGAAACCGCTGAACCACGAGGTTAAGCACATGAGCCAGGCATGGTACGTGTGTGATCTCACCTCGCCTCAGAGCCGCCACCAGGTTACGGCCATTGTCACACACGACCATGCCTGGATGTAGGTTCAGCGGTCTCAGCCACAGATCTGCCTGCTCTTTCACAGCTGTCCACAACTCACAAGCAGTGTGAGGTTTATCACCTAAGCTTATGAGTTTCAGCACAGCCTGTTGCCGCTTGGCGGAGGCAGTACTGCAATGCTTCCAGCTTGTAACTGATGTGGTGATATCTGAGATGGAGGCTGAACATGAGGAGGAGGAGGATGATGCGCAGGAGCTATACACTGTGGGGACAACTATGACTGACATAGGGCCCGCAATCCTCGGTGTGGGGAGGACGTGTTCCGACTTGGTCCCGGCTTCCACTATGTTTACCCAGTGTGCCGTCAGAGAGATGTACCGTCCCTGGCCACAAGCACTTGTCCACGTGTCCGTTGTCAGGTGGACTCTCCCAGTAACTGCGTTGTTGAGGGCACGGCAGATGCTTTGGGACACGTGCTTGTGTAGTGCGGGGATGGCACACCGGGCAAAATAGTGTTGGCTGGGGACCGAGTACCGAGGGACGGCCACCGCCATAAGATTGCGGAAGGATTCCGTCTCCACCAGCCTAAAAGGCAGCATTTCCAATGCAAGCAGTCGTGAAATGTGCGAATTTCGGACTGTGGCCTGTGGGGCGTTAGCTGCGAATTTCCGCTTTCGTTCAAAGGTCTGGGATATGGACAATTGAACGCTGCGGTGGGACGTGGACGTGGACGTTGATGCTGTTTCTTGAGAAACTGCCATAACAAGTGAAGACTGAGAGGAGGGGGCATCTTTACATGCAGTATGGACAGGGGATTGCCTTGCACACACAACAGGGGGCTCTATTGCACGCACAACAGTGGAAGAAGCAGTCGTGACACCCGCTGACACTGGTCGTGGACCCTGGGTTTCGCCCCACAAAGTCGGGTGCTTTGCTGCCATGTGCCTGATCATGCTAGTGGTGGTCAGGCTGGTAGTTTTGTCACCCCTGCTGATGCTGGCATGGCAGGTGGAACATATGGCCTTTTTGGGGTTATCAGCAGAGTCTTTAAAAAAATTCCAGACTCTGGAAAACCTACCGCTTGTACTGGCAACGTCCCTCGTGTTGGTGTTACGGGGAACGGTTGCCCGCCTTCTGTCTGCGGCCACCACACTGCTTCTTCCTGCCTGTTGGGGTACTCTGCCTCCCTCCCCCTGTGTGCTGCTGGCCTCACCCTGCATGTCCTCTTGCCACGTTGGGTCAGTTACTAGATCATCCACCACCTCCTCCTCTTCCACTTGCGCACCACGATGCTCCTCCTCACTTCCTGGCAATTGTGTCTCGTCATCGTCCACCTCTTGTGACAAATTGCCAGCGTCGACTTCCTGTGGAAGTCGACTTTGGCTGTTCAAATATTTGGGCATCGCTACATGGGATCTCCTCTTCCACCACTTCAAGCGTATCAGGCGAGGGGCACAAATATGGAAATGGACCAGTAAACATCTCTTCAGAGTGTCCAAGTGTGGGATCAATTGCTGTCTCACGACACTCAGCATGGTGGGAGGAAGGAGCATCAGGGTGAGGAGGAGTATGCGGTCGAGACTCACGGCTACTAAGAGTTGACCGTGTGGAAGACAGACAGGAGGTGGTGGTGCCCAGGTAACTGGAAGTATTATCTGCTATCCAATTAATAACCTGTTCACACTGATCAGTTCTCAATACTGGTGTTGTTCTGTGCTTCCCTAGTAATTCGGTCAAGAAGTGGGAGCGAGAAGATGTGTCTGTTGGTTGTGGCACATTTTCACCTTGGCCACGGCCCCGTCCTCTGCACGAACCATCACCAGAACGTCCAGTTCCACGTCCCTTGCCACACGCCTTGCCCATTGTAAAGGAAGTAAAATAGCTTACACTTGCACTATCAATGGAAAAAGGGTAATAAAAAGTAGATTAGAACCGTGGAAGAGGAAAACCACAGTTCTATTTCTCTGGCCTACACCCGACTCTTTTAAACAATCTGAACAATCAGGGAGAAACTATTACTGTTTTTCTTTACATAAAAAATACCAAAACCTGAATAATAGAGATTTTTTACCGAGGGATGGCAAAACCACAGTTATTGTTTACTGGGGTATACCAGACTTTTTTAAATATATAGATTTGCGGCTGAAGAGTGAGCGACACACTCAAACTGTGTTTTTTTAGTTACCAAAGGCCCAAAACTGGATAGTACAGAGATTTGACCCGTGGAACTGCAGAACCACACTGGGATTTGTCGGGCCTACACCAGACTATTTTCAACAGATATATTTTTGTGTCACAACAGTCAGGAGACACTACGGTTTTTCTTTACGGAAAATATACCAAAACCTGAATAATAGAGATTTTTTACCGTGGGATGGCAAAACCACAGTTATTGTTTACTGGGGTATTCCAGACTTTTTTAAATATATAGATTTGCGGCTGAACAGTGAGCGACACACTCAAACTGTTTTTTTTTAGATACAAATGGCCCAAAAGTGGATAATACAGAGGTTTGAACCGTAGAAGTGCAAAACAACACTTCTGTTTCTCTAGCCTGCACCTGACTATTTTCAACAGATATATTTGTGTCTGAAAAATCAGAGACACGCTTTTTTTTTGGGGGGGGGGGGGGGGCACCAAAAGGTTAATAAGACGGGTATTTGTACAGTGTGAAGGAGGGAAAAAAAAGAGGATTTAGATGAAAAAAAAAGGATTTTTCCTGTCCCCTGAGACCTGGAGCTAAGTCCAGCAATTTCAGCAACAGGAGCAGCACACAGGACTATAATGCAGCGTTTGCTGGTATAACCACTGCGTCTCCTCTACAGCCTGCCTGCCTGATATCTGGGATGGATATTAGTCCTGAGAAGGACTGTTTGTTTGATCTGGCAGCCTTTACAGACCCTACACTAACTATTTCGCAGTTTATATCTCTTCCTAAATCAGCAGCGCTGTCCCTACACTGTCTGATCCGGAGCGACTGTGTCCAAGATGGCGGCGCCTGGTTTTAAATACTCGAGGTGACGCTGTGCGGCCAGCCAATCACTGTAATGCCCACAACCAACATGGCTGCGGCATTACAGTGACTGGCTGGCAATCCCTGCATGTTCATTGGCTCTGTAAAGAGCGCCAAACATGCAGGGTGGAGACCCGAGCTCCCGCCCGAGTAACCCAGAAATGCTCGGTGCTCGACGAACATCCCGAGTAGCGTGATGCTCGGGCGAGTACCGATCAGTGTCGAGCATGTTCGCTCAACACTAGTCTCAACATGCCAGGCCGAGGAGCAGCATTGCAAGCTGATCTGCTCACCCCACCTGAATAGGACATAGACCAGGAGGAAGAAAGCCTGGAGGCTCACTGAGCAGAATGGCTTATTTTTCCCCGCTTCTGTCCGTGTCCCCATTGTAAACCTGTCAGGTGGAGCGAGCAGATCAGTTATGTTTGGTCACAATGCTGCTCCTCAGCCTGACAAGTAAGACACCCGTTTTGAGTAGCCTTTCATCAGGCTGCCGCCTGTCCTAATGTATACCTGCTCCTCCTCCCTGTCATCTCTGCACACGGTGAGACTGGTTTTTCTCACCCCAATGCTGGATTCACAGCTACACTGCTCAGTAGTCCTGTATAATGTCTTAAATGCTGCTGCTCCTTTTGGTCTGTACTACAGAAGCAGGAATCCCTCTGCGTGTGCTGTGCATAGGAGACTACTTCACTCCAATGCTGGATTCACAGCTGTACAATGCCCTACCTCAATGCTGCTGTTCCTCTCAATCTGTACTACAAAAGTAGGAATCCCTCTCTCTGTGTGCTCTGTATAGGAGACTAATTCACTCCAATGCTGGATTCACAGCTACACTGCTTAATACTGCCCTACCTAAATGCTGCTGTTCCTCTTGGTCTGTACTACAAAAGCAGGAATCCCTCTCTCTGCTTGTGCTGTGCATAGGAGACTACTTCACTCCAATGCTGGATTCACAGCTACACTGCTTAGTACTGCTGTAAAATGTCCTAAATGCTGCTGCTCCTTTCGGTCTGTACTACAGAGAAAGAAGCAGGAATCCATCATCTCTGTGTGTGCTGTACATATGAAATATCATAACAGCTAGTCCATCCAATAGCTCAGAGAGAAAATTAGAGCTAGAGCCCGCAGAGAGGGTGCAAGTGACCTCACGGCCAGAAACTGTTTCTCTTCATGTACAGACGACAGATTATTCTGAAAAGTTACCTGAAACGACAGGCGCGTTTTCAATTATGAACTAATTTGTAATCGATTTCTATACATTTTCTAAGTTCTCTTGATTTTTTTTTTACAGGATGAAGGCACCCAAGCTTGCAATACACCCACCCCGATAAACTCTGAAAACGAACTCCCAGATAATGAGGACTTATCCAAGTGTCTAAGCGGCGGACCTCCCCTTGGCTTAGAGGCTACCAGTCTAGAAAGCCCATCTCTTGTAGAAGGACCACCAGCTAAAAGAAGGAGAAAGTTCAAAGAGGAGAAAGACCATGGAAAAAAAATAAGTCCATCACTTCTGCCATCACAGCCACTTTTAGCGCAGGTAAAGCAATGCAGAATATAGGTGTTTCCCTTAAAGGGAATGTGTCAGAAAATCACCTAATTGTTTCATCAGGTCTTTGTATTGCATGTAGATTTTAACCCCTTCCCGACCCATGACTTATATTTACTTTGCCTTTGATGCGGGCTCACACGCTGATCCTGCATCTTTCGCTGCACATGATGGCTGATTTAATCAGTCATCCTGTGCCTTTAACAGCCGCAAATGGAATGGAGCTCCACCCGCGGTTGTTAACCAGTTAAATCCTACTGTTAATCTCTAACAAGGGATTCAACACGCGCAGGCTGGAAGGGCATCATAAATCCCACCTATCGGCTCCCCTGTCACGTGCTCGTGGGGTGCTGATGTGTTGTCATGATAGCATGGAGTCAGCAGAAGACCGCTGTGCCTGTCCGGGTGGAAGACGAGTCAGATCCAAGGGGGCCACCATCATCACCTTGGAGGGGTTGATGATGTGCATAGGCTCCTCCTCTTGATCGGAGGACAGGAAGGATCGGGACAAGGCGTCGGCTTTGACATTCTTGTCCGCCGGGCGGAAATGAAGGACGAAGTCGAAGCGGGCGAAGAACAAAGACCATCGGGCCTGACACGGATTGAGTCTTTGGGCATTTTGGAGATATGCCAGATTTTTGTGAACCGTATAGATGATCACCGGGTATAGAGCCCCCTCAAGCAGGTAGCGCCACTCCTCCAGCGCCAATTTAACGGCTAAAAATTCTTGGTCTCCAATGGAGTAGTTGTGCTCAGACGAGGAGAAGAGTTTGGAGAAGAAGCCGCAGGTTACCATTCTCCCGGATGAAGACTTTTGGGTGAGCACCGCTCCGGCTCTGGAGGAGGAAGCATCAACCTCCAGGTAGAACTGTTTATTGCTATACGGACGGTGCAGCACTGGGGCAGAGTAGAAGGCTTGCTTTAAGGAGAGGAAGGCCTCCTCCGCTTCGGGCAACCATACCTTAGGATTTTCTCCCTTACGGGTGAGCGCAGATATGGGAGCAGTCCGGGAAGAGAAGTGCGGAATGAAGAGACGATAGTAGTTGGCGAAGCCCAGGAATCGCTGAATCGCCTTCAACCCCTCCGGACGGGGCCACTTTAGGACAGCGGAGAGTTTCTCGGGATCCATTCGTAGGCCTGTCTGGGAGATAACGTAGCCCAGGAATGGAAGAGAGGTCTGCTCGAAGAGGCACTTCTCATATTTTGCATAGAGGTGGTTCTGCCTGAGCCTAAGCAGGACCTGACGAACATCCCTCCGGTGTGTGTGTGAAGATCCGGAGAGAAGACCAAGATATCGTCCAGGTATACCACCACGCAGGAGTAAAGAAGATCACGGAAGATGTCGTTGACCAATTCTTGGAAGACAGCGGGAGCATTGCAGAGACCGAAGGGCATCACACGGTATTCATAGTGACCGTCCCTGGTATTGAATGCCGTCTTCCACTCATCTCCTTGACGGATTCGAACCAGGTTATACGCTCCACGTAGATCCGGCTTGGAAAAGATCTTGGCGCCCTTAAGGCGATCAAACAACTCGGAGATAAGCGGCAGGGGATATTTGTTTTTTACCGTGATCTGATTGAGTCCTTTATAATCAATACAGGAGCGTAGCGAGCCATCCTTCTTCTTGACAAAGAAGAATCCGGCTGAATCCCCTAGCCAGATTCTCCTCAATGTACTCAGACATGGCCTGGGTTTTGGCCGCCAACAACAGGTAAATACGCCCACGGGGTGGAGTGGCGCCAGGTACCAGGTCGATCGGGCAATCATATGGCCTATGAGGTGGCAGTGTCTCTGCTTCCTTTTTACCGAAGACATCCGCGTAGGACCAGTAAGGAGCCGGTAGACCAGGTAAATTAGCTGGGGTAGGTGGTGGACAAGTCGGCGAACCGGAACCAGGCAGGCCCTATGGCAGTCCTGCCCCCAGCGGAGTACTTCACCGGATTGCCAGTTCAGCACGGGTTCATGTGTCTGGAGCCAGGGTAGACCTAGCAATAGGGAGTGAGAGAGCCCGGACAGCACATGGAAGGAGATTTTGTCCGAGTGCAACATTCCCACCTGCAGGGTTAGGGGCTCAGTGACGAGCAGGATGGTCACCGGAAGGAGTCTTCCATCCACGGAGGCGACGGACAATGGTTCAGCCAGAGTTTTGGTGGGGATTCGGTATCTCTCTACCAGGGACTGGGAAATGAGGTTTCCAGCAGCTCCAGAATCCAGATGAGCAATTTCAAAGAGACGGTTCTCTCCCCAGGAGATAGAGACAGACAAAGTCAGGGATGGAGAGGGCTTACTTTTGCCTAGGGCGACCTCTCCGAGCGGTCCTAGACACTGAAGTTTCCCGGCCTCTCCGGGCAGGAACGGATCAGGTGCTCTTTACTGCCACAATAGAAACAGCTCCCCTCGGCTCGACGTGACTCTTGGCGAGATTTGACCATCTTGGTCTGGTCGATCTGCATAGGTTAGGGCGAGTGCGCCCAGGGAGTGACTGGTTGAGAGGCAGGTCTCTGGAAAATAGGGGCAAGGCGAGGAAACTTTCTCTCCCGGGTAGTCTCTTTGGTACGTTCTTGGAACCGGATGTCAATCCAGGTAGCCAGTGACACCAGGTCATCCAGGGTGGTAGGAATGTCCCGACCGGCTAACTCGTCCTTAATCCGGCCGGAAAGGCCCTCCCAGAAGACGGACACCAGAGCCTCGTTATCCCAGGCAAGCTCAGAAGCGAGGGTACAGAACCGTATGGCATATTGGCCCACGGTGAGGTTCTCCTGGCGGAGACGTAGCAGAGAGGAGGCTGAAGAGGATTTTCGTCCTGGCTCATCGAAGACTTTCCGGAAAGCAGCGAGGAAAGACGATAGGTCGGACACCAGGGGATCCCCTCTCTCCCACAGGGGATTTAGCCATGCCAGTGCTTCCCCAGTGAGATGGGACATGATGAATGCCACCTTGGCCCGGTCGGAGATGAACTGATGTGCCTAGAGTTCAAAGTGCAGAGTGCACTGGTTTATGAAACCCCCAGCTAGAGCGGGGTCGCCTCCAAAACGAGGAGGTGCAGAAAGCCGGGGGCCTGGGTTGGATGCCGTGGTATTGGTGGGTAGCGGCGCTGCCGAAGCGGGTGTTGCTCGACTTGGGGCGGACACAGGTGGTACGGACAGCGTGTCTAGGCGAGTGTTGACAGACCACAGGTAGGTCAGGATGGTTTCCTGTTGGGATCTCTGACGAGAAACCTCCTGGTACAGGTCAGCAAGCGAAGGGGCCTGGGAGCCACTGGATTCCATGGCCCGAGCAAACTGTTACGGATCCGGGTGGTGGAACCTCTGTGCCGCGGTGCAAGGAGGGACCCAGAGGGGCGTAACTAAGTATCAACTCAGACCGACCCTGGTCGTACGGCGGCTAACGACCCCGTGACCAGGGAGGGACCGAGCAGAGGGACCAGGTGCTACTCTGGGGACGACCTTGTAAGAGAGCAGGTGGCTCCCACGGGTCAGAAGACTGGGACTGACCGGTATAGCGGATGGGCACAACAAGCAGGCAGAAGTCTCTGGGTTAGTTGACGGGTGGTCACGGCAGGTGACGGCAGAGCAGGCTGAAGTCTCTAGGTTAGCAGACAGGTAATCACGGCAGGTAACAGCAGGAGCCTCCAGGTAGGCTATCAAGTGGTCACGGCAAGTGACGGCCAAGCAGGCTGAAGTCTCTAGGTTAGCAGGCAGGTGATCACGGCAAGTGACTGCAGGAGCCTCCAGGTAGGCTAGCAGGTAACAGGCAGGTAACAGGCGAGTGCTCCCAGGTGAGTGGACTAGCGGGCACGGCAGGTAGCAGGCAGGTAACTGGCAGGTGCTTCCTGGTAAGCAGGCGGACTTGCCCAAAGACAGACTGGCGGATGAACGGAAGACAGACTGTCGGGCTGGAGAGTAGTCTGACTGGCGGACTGGAACAGTAGTCAGGCTGGCAACTGGACCTGAGGGCTGAAGCAGAGGTAAGTATGCTGTGCATCAACTATTGCTCGGGCACCTCCATTTTGGAGGAGGTGCCTTATATATTGGAGGTCCTCCGGCTATTGGCCGGGGACTCCTTAGGACAGCGCGCACGGCCCCTTTAAGAGAGAGGGAGCGCACGTGCGCCCTAAGCACAGTGCCCGGGAAGCTGCGTGCACCTGCAGCAGCAGGAAGAGGAGCGCAGGAGGAAACCGCGCGGGGAGCAGGGAGGTGAGAGGGACGGCGTCTCTGCCTGGCAGGGGGCAGAGACGCCGATGCTACACATACACCATGAAGGCATTTGTCCCAGGGGGCTACAATATTCAACATCCAGATTGCTACATGTTGGATCACTAGGCTTGTATTCAGAAAATTCATTGCAAGGGATTTTACCAGATATTTTATAACATGTGTCATTGGTATCTTTTATAAACAGATTTGCATGTACCCATGATGATTATGAATGTATCTTTCCAACAATGACGGTTTAAAAGCATCTGCCGTACTAGAGGTAGCATTAAAACTGATTTGTAGACCTTCAGTTGGTATGAAGCCTAAATTAGTCAAGGAAGACTTGTTTCTGGGCACCCACTTGTTTCCGTTAAGGGCAAGAAATTGTAGGTGTTTACTAGTGGCAGTAAGAATTCCTTGCCACCAAGGGAGATCCACCCACCCAACTACTGGTATACCTACAGTGGTGTTCCATAATCTACTAAACTTAGTAGCGTTATTAGCAAGGGCATCGCTACAATTGGGCCAGTTTAGTAATTCCTCCAGAGTGACTGGGACCGCCAGAAAAGGCATACTAGTGGCTGAAACTGGTGAGTGAGTACATATCCAACAGTCACTGATGTGGTTGTTCTCTAATTGACTCAATTCTTGTACGAAAATCTGGTGGTGAGTAATGAACTTATTATTAAAAGGGTCAGTATTCTGTTGTAGGCTATTCCAGGTATTGACTAATCTAACCATACATATTATCATAAAACATCTCAGGATGGTTGGCGTTTGCAGTGTGAAGCATGGATCCATGCTGACTTCCCTTCAAGTTTTACTGCTGTTGGGGTTGTAAGGAGCATTTGGCATGATCCATCATACAATGGTTCTAGTCCGTGTTTCCGAACATGCTTCTTCACATACACGTAATCTCCGGGTTTGAGGGTATGACAACCTTCTGCATTAGCTGGATCTGGAATAGAAGATGATACTAACACATGGGTGTTAGTTAAGGCTTTGGCAAGCTGAATCACATATTGCACAACATGATCTGTTTCTTCTGATAATTGTTGTGGAGTAAATCGAGCTATAGCTGGTTGCGACCTAAATAGTATCTCCCCCTATGGGGGTGGTGCGTATGTGATATAGTGCAATGGGAAGGAGCTCAGGCCACTGGGCCGTAGTCTCCTGCATCATTTTGGTCAATTGCCTTTTCAGTGTGCCATTCAATCTCTCCACCTTGCCACTTGACTGTGGATGGTAAGGAGTATGTAACGCCACTGTTGATCCGATCATGGTAAGTATTTCTTGATATACGCATGAGGAAAAGGCTGGTCCCTGATCACTTTCGATAACTTCTGGGACTCCATACCGGCAAACAACTTCAGAGACCAGCTTCTTGGCGGTGGTAAGGCTGCAGCCTCTACCAATGTATCTTCAGTTGTGACAGCATATCCAGTATGAAGCCTGCCAGAGGTGTCAACATATCTGGATCCATCCGTATATAACGTAAGTTCTGGATCATCCAAGGGTACTTCCTCCACTAAAACAAGTGGAGTTGACTCTTTACCCTCTCCTTCAGGTGCTGGTAGCAGGGTGGCCGGGTTGATGGTGGTGCACCGGTGTAACTTCACATTTTCTGGCAAAATCAACGAACACTGCAGCCGCAGGTGTCTCTGTGTGGACAGATGTTTAGGTTGCTGTAAAGCCAAAACAGCCGCAATATCATGTGGAGCATAAATGTGAGTCTCATGTCCAAGGATGATGTCCGCCGTCTTCTCAAGTAACTGCTGTGTGCCGTGAACCGCTGGTAAACAGCTGAGGGAGGCCCTGGCTACCAGGTCCAGATGTGCTGAGTAATAACAGACCGGGCACTGGTTTGTACAGTGTCTCTGCGTGAGCACCCCGGCTGCATGCCCTCCCGTCTCAGAGACATACAAATGGAAAGGTTGAGTATAGTCCGGATTTCCAAGGGCAGGAGCTGTCATCCTTGATTTAAGTTGCTCAAAGGCTTGTTGCAGCAGTTCTGGCGTATTGTACGGGGAGACGCAGGGGACTAGTGCCCTTTTCTCTAACAAGGTCTGAATTTGCTGGTGTAGACCTTGTTCTTGTGCATGTGTGAGCGGGTACTGGCGAACCTTGGGAAAGGGCGCTTCAGGCTTGAGGTACACCTGTATTGGTTCTACCGGCAATCTCCCAATGTCATCTGGGCCTTGTGACCACAGATGAGAAGGGATTTCCTCTATGTATGGAGCTAACCTGGGATCTTTTGGGAGAATTCCACTCGTATCTGTTAATCATAACCGTGGGTAGTGCCCATAAGATGCAGACCTCCTCTATGTGTGCATCAGAGTTTGGATCCTTTAAAGTAAGGATCATCTGACCATTGTCCTGGTATTGGATTCGGGATCGGAATTTAGACAAGAGGTCTGCCCCTAAAAGATTTACCGGGCAGGTCGGGGATATGACAAATTGTGCCATTACTTCTGGAAATGGGCCAATCGGAATAGGTTTGGTAAGAGTGTGTTTGTTAGGTCTGCCATCTACACCGATCAATATTAGATTGTCATTAGAAAATTGGACTGGGAGACCTTGTGGCAGTTCAGTGGATTTTAAAATGGAGTTGCCCCCCCCCAGTGTCTACCATGAACTTCACCGGATTCCCTCCTACTGGGAGAACTACAGATGAACAGAGCCCGGGGGTGGTTACGGGCATCACGATGGCAGACTCTGGTTGCCCTCCATTTCAGAATGGACGGTCCTGGGGGACATTTTCTCGTGAGTCTCATGGGCCGGGCGTCCTATTTCTAGATAGGGGGGCTTGGGTGGTGCACTGGCTGGCAGGGGTGTGACAGTCCCTTTGGAAGTGTCCTGCCCGGTCACACCTCCAACACAGAAGACGGGAATTCGTTACTGGTCTTCTCCCGGGATACATTACTCGCTGATCAGGTACTGTCATGGGGTAATAGTGGGGCTGTAAGGGAGGATACTGGGGGGACAAGGGGGGATACTGTGCTACGGGCACTGTGGGTGCCGCAATAGCCACTGCAGCGGGTTTGGATTTAGGCTTAACCGCAGAAGTGGTCCGGGCGACACTCTTCTGGAAGCTTTTTGCTACTTTTAGGGCATCTCCTGGGGTGGCTGACTCAACATCTGGCCGTAGAGCCAATATCGCGTCCTTGATTTCAGTACGTAAACCCTGGATAAAGGCGGACACTAACAGCTGGCAATGAGTTTTAGTATGTAAGGAGAACCCAAGGTCCTTATAGACCTGCAAAAGACGCTCATAAAACTTCTCAACCGACTCTCCCTTCTCTTGAGTGACATCTATGAGGGTGGTGGATTGATCAGCCAGCTTATCCTGAGCCCATATTTTAAGGGCTCGACAGAAGTCAATCCCACTCTCATACGTATTGGAGTCTAATGCTCTGTTATATGGGATAGCAGTCTCTATCATCGGATAATATCCTTCACCGGCTTTTACACGAAGCAGGTGTAAAAGATCTTGCCTTGTTGTTGAATATATCTCTCTATTTGTGGCCATGCCCCAGTAAAAAGCCACGGGGGAATGTTCGGGATCCGGGAGACGATTACACAGAGTATCCGTCTGTGCTGGGGTAAACGGGGTATATTTGGGTGGGCTGGTATTCTGGTCCGCTTCCTCCATTTCCTCCAACTTTGTGAGAGGGGGTGGAGGTGGAGGGAAATCAGGGGGAGGGGGGAGATCAGCATGAGTACTGATTGATGGGAGATCTCGGAGGTAGGGAAGCGCTGGGGGAGACCAGATATCTGATCTGGTCGTGGGTTTGATTAGTTGAGCGGCATAATCGACTAGATCCCTGTCGATGGCCAAGAGTCTTATCTCTCTCAATTTAGTTGGATGCGTGGCAATGTATTGCTTTATAGTCTCGACTATTATTTTGGCCGCATCCTGTTTTGGATATCCAAAGATACCGGTGGAAATAAATGGCAGGGCTAGGGTTTGGACCGCATGAAGCTGTGATGCGTATGCTATGGTGTTCTGAACTGTTTCTGTAAGCAGATGTAGTGACCTGGGTACATCTAGGGGATCATATCTTGGTCCCACCGCATGTATAACATACTGACATGATAGCTGTCCGGCTCTTGTAGCCATCACCTTTCCTTCTCTTAACGGACCGCTGTCACGGATGTGATCATTGGATGCAATCTGTATTGCAGGTCCCCCAAGACGACATATTTCTGCAGCTAGCCCCCCCCCACGCTGTAGTCTCATATTTGCTGCATTTACAATGATCCCAACTTGCTGTTGTGGTATGCTCCCTATGCCTATTCTCAGTATAGTGGAGAATTCCGAAGGACCATTCAGTAAAACAGACGCCAACTCCTGGTACTTGTGTCCATGTTCTATTTCCCCAGTTTGGGAGAGGGTGAATAGGGTAGAATTCGGAGGACCCTGGGTCTCCCAGAATGAAGTGTGGACCATGGCGGGGGCAGGTGGGGGCAATGGTTTATAATACCCACCGTCAGCGTTAAGTAATGGGAAGGCTGGTGCTGCAGCATCGGGTCTGCGTGCTCCACAATTATAGCACGTCTCGCGCCATCCTGGATTAGTGGCCCAACACACATTACAAAGCCAGCCATCTGGGTTATATGATGGTGGCTGGTCACCAGTGGGAAGTGCAGGGTATTTAATCTCCTTAGTTAAAAATTGCTCAGTTTCCGGATTGAGGGGCTGGGAGACGGCTACATTTGTGGGGGTATGGGATGCTTCTTTAGGGGCTTCAGATTCGGTTTGTGGACACATAAGTCGGGAAGGGGAACCTATTTCCTCCTCTATCTTGTCCCCATCAGCTTCATTTTGTAGCACAAAACAGCCAGTCATCGTTACAGTGCTAGATAATTTTCCCTTCTTTACATAAAGATAATTGAAATAACCAGGCTTCATCTCCTCCTCTATTTCAACATATCCTTCATCACAAATCTCATGTGCAACTTTCTTAAACTTTTCAGCATCTTCCAATAATCCACAGTCAACTAATCTACCCCTTTTCTGCCAGATGCCTTCATCCCACAATGTAGGATGAAGTTTCCCTTCCACGGGAAAGTTTAACACCTTAAAAACTTTTGGTGCATTCTTAAATGACCTTTTCCCCTCTCGTCCGACCATGATGGTCATCACATCCTCTCCCTCCTGCGGGAGAGACACTCTCTTTCTGCTCCACGGAAACATTGATTAATCATTGCATTGCTGCCTTTCAACTGACAAAAGATCCTTGATTTGTGCACAGTACGAGTTCGGCCGGCCTCAGCTGCTGTTTCACTGACTTCATCCCTCCCGTTGTGGGAGTCACATACGGCCCAGATGAAAGGAGGAGAGCTCTCGTCCACTGTTCTCCGGACACTAGATATAGTTATATCTGTGTGTGTGTCCTACCCAATCTTCGATCACCTGCCGCAACTGAACCTAACAGTGTTCAGTCTCCTAAGGATCTTTGTCAGAAGTTAAGGAAGATTCATACAATATTCACTTGTCAATCCGAGGTGGTATTGTTTTAAAAGTTATCAATATCAGACCCTTAATGGGACTACACCCCTATAGTCTCACCTCTGACTATATCCAACCAGGACGTAAAAGTAATCCCCCAATCATTAGAATATCTTATATTAATTCTAATGATTGGGAGATTACTTTTACTCCTACAATAGGGAAAGATTTTATTAACTTTTTAGATATCACCATCTCTCATCAGGGACAACATGTAATTACTAAAACTTTTTTTAAAGATGTGGATGCCAATAGTTATATCCATTTTTCCAGCGGTCACTATAAAAAGTTGCTTGAAAATGTCCCTTTTAACCAGTTTCAACGGATAAAACGTAACTGCAGTAATGAGGTTGATTTTGAATCACAAGCCAATATCCTGCGTGAGCGTTTTCATAGGCAAAGTTACCCCAAAGGGCTTATCAAGCGCGCTTATCAGAAAACTAGGAACGTATCACAAAAACAGTGCATCCAGCCCAAAACTGTCCCACAGGCTAGTGCATGTGATGATTTTAATTGTAATTTTATCACAACTTTTAATTCAGCACATGAGTCCATTCGGAACTCACTGCACAAACATTGGCACATTCTTCTAAAAGATCCGATTCTGTGTTCTCTCATTCCTAAACAGCCTAAGGTTACCTTCAGGCAAGCCCCTATGCTGAGAAACATCCTAGCCCCCAACTGCCTGAAACACACTACCCCCAGTGGTACATGCATCAATAAGCGTTCACAAAGAAATGGGAGTTTCAAATGCTTTTCGAGACAATGCTTTTGTTGCAACAGCATTAAACATAATACCCAAACTTTTAAATCTAACCATACAGGTGAAGTTTTTACTATCAAGTCAAATATGAGCTGTCAATCTCGTTTCATTATATACCTCATAGAATGCCAATGTGGCCTGCAGTACGTGGGCAGGACCGCCCAGACACTACACCGAAGGCTTAACTCTCATCGGTCCAATATTGTAAAAGGTTTCATGAAGCATGGTTTATCCCGGCATTGCGCATTGGTGCACGGTAAGAATGCCACAGGCATTTCTATCACACCAATTGAATCCATTTCCCTTGATCTCCCAAACCCTATGGAAACCTTGAAGAGGAAAGAAATATATTGGATATACGGGATCAGCACCCTTAAACCCTATGGACTCAATGAAATTACTGAGATTTTTATTTCATTATTTATTTTATTCTATTTTTATCTCTGCACAGTGGTTGCATAGGGCCACAGATCCTTTTTTTATGTATTTTCTTTGGTACTTTTTCTGATTGTTATTTTAATATAATTTCTATTAATATCCCCATTTTTAATTCTATATCACAATGTGTTTTATCCTAAATAATCAATATACACATGATCTTGGATTCAATTTATCCATTCTTGAAAATTCATTTTGATTTTTTTTTTTTAGTTATTCCCTCCTTGTATTTATGAAAATTATTATCCCCGTTTCATTTTTCATCCCCCTTTTTTAACTCTCCTGCACTCCAAACCGTAGCCTTTACAACATTTTTGTCCTTTTTATTCATTTATAAGTATAGTTCCCTTTTCTGTATCACCTTCACCTCATCCACCAGATGGCTCCTCTGTTAAATGTTGCCCTTCTGATGTCCATACACTGCCAAATCCCAGGATCTGATCACATTTCTCCTACACTCCAATCGCTTCTCCTCCACAATTTGTCTTTTATGTATGTGGTGCCATTTATATGTGCATTTCCCCTCTTTCCTTTGCCCCCTTTCCCACATTTGCCTGGGTGGTTCACCTGTTAAATATTCACTCACTGGCGTCTATTCACTGCCCCATCCTGGGTTCTTATCCCACTTCTCCCACATTGTAATTATTTAACTGTTTACATTTTATCAGTATTAAGGATGGTCCTTTTTTTTTTTTGTTCCCCCAACTTTAATTTATTCAAAATTACAAGTTGAACATCCCTCCCCTTCCTAATTTTCCTATTGGTTTAAGTGTTCCTGTGGGTGTTCCCTATGTAACTGTCATCCATTTTGGGCCTTTAAAAACCCATCCATTCTCATGCTGTACACATTTGTTTTTTTTTACTTGAAAAAGACGCCGGTACGGCGTTGAAACGCGTTGTTAATAAAAAGCCTCATCATCATCATCATCATCATCATCATCTCTGAAGAATTGATTCACTTCAGCAGCGCAGCCCACCTACGTGTTTATCCAACTGGATCCAATATCTCCTGGAGGATTCATCTTCCAGCCACGGGGCAGCAGCAGCTGGTTTTCTTCATGCCTTCATAGGAGTTGTGCCTGTCACAACTCCATCAGGTGAGTGTAACCAGGACTCTCCTACTCTCCCCCCATAGGGTATCACCCTATTGTGCGCTCTGTTTCCCACATTTAGATCTACATATAATAATAGCATGATTAGCTGAACAGTTAGACAATGTGGCTCAGAAGATGAAACCAGTTTTGTCCCTTTTCATGAGCATTGACAATTATTGATGAGCGAACGTGCTCGCCACTGCTCTGTGCTCGCCCGAGCATCACTGTGCTCGACAAGCTCAGCGCTTGGCGAGTATTTCCGGGGTTGCTTGGTGGGAGCTCGGGTCCTCTCCCTGCATGTTTGGCGCTATTTAGAGAGCCAATAAACATGCAGGGATTGCCTGCCACGCACTGTGATGCCGTAGCCATGTTGGTTGTGGCATTACAGTGTTTGGCTGGCTGCTCAGCGTCATCAGGTGTATATAAGACCTGGCACCGCCATGCTCATCCCAGTCACTCTGGAATCAGGCAGAGTAGGAAGAGGTGCTGCTGAGCTAGGGAGAGATTTGCTTGTTTATAGTTAGTATAGGTATTCCACAACAGATATATATATCCATCTGGACTAACAGTCCTTCTGAGGACTAATCCAGCTGCATATATTCAGTGGTGATAGCAGGAGTTAGGCAGGCAGGCAGTGTATGTGGCAGACTGCAGTGCATATAATGCAAGAGGGTCCATTGAATGTTCCTGTTGCTGCTGTTCTTACAGATATTTGAAGACATAGCCCAAAGTATCAGGGGCAGGGAAAAAAATGTTATCTTAATTCTCGTTATTTGCTTAAAAAGTAATCCACAGTACACCATTTTTCTGCTCCATTTGCTTGTTCTCACTGCAGAATAAAGCCAGATCTGTTCCATGTTTCAGCGATAAAAATCCAGAAATTTAAACTGAACGTGGAAAATATTGGGGCCTATTATTACGTATGGAGGGCTATGTGGGGCCTATTATTCTGTATGGAGGACTATGTGGGGCCCATTCTACTGTATGGAGGACTATGTGGGGCCCATTCTACTGTATGGAGGACTAAGTGGGGCCCATTCTACTGTATGGAGGACTAAGTGGGGCCCATTCTACTGTATGGAGGACTAAGTGGGGCCCATTCTACTGTATGGAGGACTAAGTGGGGCCCATTCTACTGTATGGAGGACTAAGTGGGGCCCATTCTACTGTATGGAGGACTAAGTGGGGCCCATTCTACTGTATGGAGGACTAAGTGGGGCCCATTCTACTGTATGGAGGACTAAGTGGGGCCCATTCTACTGTATGGAGGACTAAGTGGGGCCCATTCTACTGTATGGAGGACTAAGTGGGGCCCATTCTACTGTATGGAGGACTAAGTGGGGCCCATTCTACTGTATGGAGGACTAAGTGGGGCCCATTCTACTGTATGGAGGACTAAGTGGGGCCCATTCTACTGTATGGAGGACTAAGTGGGGCCCATTCTACTGTATGGAGGACTAAGTGGGGCCCATTCTACTGTATGGAGGACTATGTGGGGCCCATTCTACTGTATGGAGGACTATGTGGGGCCCATTCTACTGTATGGAGGACTATGTGGGGCCCATTCTGCTGTATGGAGGACTATGTGGGGCCCATTCTGCTGTATGGAGGACTATGTGGGGCCCATTCTGCTGTATGGAGGACTATGTGGGGCCCATTCTGCTGTATGGAGGACTATGTGGGGCCCATTCTGCTGTATGGAGGACTATGTGGGGCCCATTCTGCTGTATGGAGGACTATGTGGGGCCCATTCTGCTGTATGGAGGACTATGTGGGGCCCATTCTGCTGTATGGAGGACTATGTGGGGCCCATTCTGCTGTATGGAGGACTATGTGGGGCCCATTCTGCTGTATGGAGGACTATGTGGGGCCCATTCTGCTGTATGGAGGACTATGTGGGGCCCATTCTGCTGTATGGAGGACTATGTGGGGCCCATTCTGCTGTATGGAGGACTATGTGGGGCCCATTCTGCTGTATGGAGGACTATGTGGGGCCCATTCTGCTGTATGGAGGACTATGTGGGGCCCATTCTGCTGTATGGAGGACTATGTGGGGCCCATTCTGCTGTATGGAGGACTATGTGGGGCCCATTCTGCTGTATGGAGGACTATGTGGGGCCCATTCTGCTGTATGGAGGACTATGTGGGGCCCATTCTGCTGTATGGAGGACTATGTGGGGCCCATTCTGCTGTATGGAGGACTATGTGGGGCCCATTCTGCTGTATGGAGGACTATGTGGGGCCCATTCTGCTGTATGGAGGACTATGTGGGGCCCATTCTGCTGTATGGAGGACTATGTGGGGCCCATTCTGCTGTATGGAGGACTATGTGGGGCCCATTCTGCTGTATGGAGGACTATGTGGGGCCCATTCTGCTGTATGGAGGACTATGTGGGGCCCATTCTGCTGTATGGAGGACTATGTGGGGCCCATTCTGCTGTATGGAGGACTATGTGGGGCCCATTCTGCTGTATGGAGGACTATGTGGGGCCCATTCTGCTGTATGGAGGACTATGTGGGGCCCATTCTGCTGTATGGAGGACTATGTGGGGCCCATTCTGCTGTATGGAGGACTATGTGGGGCCCATTCTGCTGTATGGAGGACTATGTGGGGCCCATTCTGCTGTATGGAGGACTATGTGGGGCCCATTCTGCTGTATGGAGGACTATGTGGGGCCCATTCTGCTGTATGGAGGACTATGTGGGGCCCATTCTGCTGTATGGAGGACTATGTGGGGCCCATTCTGCTGTATGGAGGACTATGTGGGGCCCATTCTGCTGTATGGAGGACTATGTGGGGCCCATTCTGCTGTATGGAGGACTATGTGGGGCCCATTCTGCTGTATGGAGGACTATGTGGGGCCCATTCTGCTGTATGGAGGACTATGTGGGGCCCATTCTGCTGTATGGAGGACTATGTGGGGCCCATTCTGCTGTATGGAGGACTATGTGGGGCCCATTCTGCTGTATGGAGGACTATGTGGGGCCCATTCTGCTGTATGGAGGACTATGTGGGGCCCATTTTGCTGTATGGAGGACTATGGGGGGCCCATTTTGCTGTATGGAGGTCTATGTGGGGCCCAATTTTCGGTATGGAGGCTATGTGGGGCAAGCAATCAGCAGATTTGGGTTCCAGTATCATCTCTATGCTGACGACACCCAATTATACACTTCTTCCCCTGACATCACCCCTACCCTAATACAAAATACCAAGGATTGTTTGTCTGCTGTGTCTAACATCATGTCCTCCCTCTATCTTAAACTGAATCTCTCCAAAACTGAACTTCTTGTGTTTCCCCCCTCTACTAACCTAACTCTACCTAACATCGAAATTACCTTGGAAGGTTCAACCATAACTCCCAAGCAGCACGCCCGCTGCCTTGGGGTCATATTCGACACTAACCTTTCCTTTACTACCTATATCCGATCACTCACTCGCTCTTGTCACCTGCATCTTAAAACATCTCCGGAATCCGATCTTTTCTCACTATTGAAACTGCTAAAACTCTTACTGTCGCTCTTATTCACTCTCGTCTGGACTACTGCAATTCTCTTCTGATCGGTCTCCCTCTTACCAAAATTTCCCCTCTCCAATCTGTCCTGAATGCGGCAGCCAGGGTCGTATTTCTGTCCAGCCGCTTCACCGATGCCTCCACCTTGTGCCAGTCATTACACTGGTTACCCATTCGCTATAGGGTCCAATATAAACTCATTGCTCTCACCCACAAAGCTCTCCACAGTTCTGCACCACCTTATATCTCCTCTCTCATCTCAGTCTATCGTCCTACACGTGCCCTCCGTTCCACAAATGACCTAAGACTAACATCCCCCATAATCCGAACCTCGCACCTCCGTCTCCAAGACTTCTCTCGTGCTCTGCCAGTTCTCTGGAATGCTCTACCCCAGACGATCCGATTGATGCCTAGCCCCTATGTCTTCAAGCGCGCTTTAAAAACCCATCTTTTTAAACAAGCCTACCATCTCAAATACCCAGTAAACTAACTTTTTCCTGTTCCGTCCTAAATACTATTCAGAATCTGCTCCCTACTGTTCATCTGTCTCTACACCCTCCATGAACACGATAACTGCGCTCGGTAATTGAGTATTGCACTTGAACATACAGGCTGATGACCGGATCATACAGCTTTATATGATAAACCCGACTTATTATAATTGCCAGACCTGAAATAACAAGCACTTTCCACCTATTGTGTCCCCCCATTTCCTTGTAGAATGTAAGCTTGCAAGCAGGGACCTCACTCCTAATGTAACTGTTTAAACTGTCTCATCTTGTATTGAATTTATTGTTTGTACATGTCCCCACTTAATTGTAAAGTGCTGCGGAATATGTTGGTGACGCGCCCCCTGGGCCATATTCTTTAGGGGAATACCCGGAGCCGGATCAGATGGGGGTTGTAGTCTTCCGAGTGGCTGTGACCCGGTCCGTGCCCAGGGTGTCAAGCTCAGAGTATGTGGCAGTCCTACAGATGTTATAAAGTTCTTAATGTCGACTACGCCACCCGTTGTATTGCGGTCACTAGGGCCGCCGCTGCAGCAGGGTCCGCTGAGGCTGATGGTGTTGGTGCAGCTTTAGATGGTATAACCCCCAACGGGTGGGGTATAGCCTCAGGGGGTCAGGTGCAGAGGATGGGGGTTGTGGTGGTACAGCATAGATGTTAAATGAAGACAGAGTCGGGTTGTGCAGTTTAGGGTATTTACTCACTGCTGATGTTCCGGTCACTCTAGCTTCAAGTGACCACCCGAGCCGTGCTGCGTCCACCAGGTCCTGGATTCAGCAAACCCCCAAACAAGTCCGGAGCGTGACCCTGAGCTCTCCTTCCGTCCTTTCCTCTGGCCGTCCCCACTAGTGATCCACCTAGGTCCAGCTCCCTCGGGCCTTTTGTTGGGAGACCCTTGGCCTTGGGTTCCCTGACCCTCCACGTGGTCTGCCTTCGGGGTGGATGTGGTGGGTGGCCGTGGCAGACGCTGCCCACGGCCTCCGGTCTCTGGCTAGGGTGTGCTTTTGCCCCCACCAGTTTGGGATCCGGTACCCTACTGCCGACTCTTCACCCGGGGATTGAATTTGGGTTCTCAGAGTCCTTTCTTTTCACCCCCTCTGGGTCTCTCTTTCTTCTCCTCTCTCACTCTGGCTCAGGCCGCTCTGCTCCTCTGCTCTCCTTACCGACTCTGACAGACTGACTCCTCTGCAAGGACTGACTGACTGACCCTGATCTTTGATGGTGCCCACCTTATATACTCCCTCTATGTGTGAGCTCAGGTGACCAGCACCCAATGAGCTCCTATCTTTACCCAGGCTGCTCCCCCTATCTGCCCCTACACTACTTGGGATGTACCACCCCCCTCCCACTCCAGCCAGGAACAGACTCGGTCGTACCTGCACATTTCTAAGTGGGAGTACCGTTGGTCTGCTCCTCGGAAATGGGATGTGTGTAGTGCATGCAGCCTACCGAGCTCAGTTCCACACTCCATCCTTACCCGGGAGTGGAATATCACACCTCTGGGTTGAGGTGCAATACCCCTGTAGCAGCCGAATCCTCAGGGTGCTACATTGGCGCTATATAAATAAAAATTATTATTATTATACTGTATGGAGGACTATGTGGGACCCAATTTTCTGTATGGAGGGCTATGTGGGGCCCATTATACTGTATGGAGGACTATGTGGGGCCCATTATTCTGTATGGAGGACTATGTGGGGCTCATTATTCTGTATGGAGGACTATGTATAGCCTATTCTGAATGGAGGACAATGTGGGGCCCATTATACTGTATAGGGGACTATGTGGGGCTCATTATTCTGTATAGGGGACTATGTAGGCCCTATTATACTGTATCGAGGTCTATGTGGGGCCCATTATTCTGTATGGAGTAGTATGTGGGGACAATTATACTGTATGGAGGACTATGTGGGGCCTATTATTCTGTATAGAGGACTATGTGGGCCCATTATTCTGTATGGAGGACTATGTGGGGCCCATTACTCTGTATGGAGTAGTATGTGGGGACAATTATACTGTATGGAGGACTATTTGGCGCCCATTATACTGTATGGAGGACTATGTGGGATCCATTCTGTATGGAGGACTATGTGGGGCCCATTATTCGGTATGGAGGACTATGTGGGGCCCATGACTCTGTTTGGAGTAGTATGTGGGGACCATTATACTGTATGGAGGAATAGGTCGGACCCATTATTTTGTATGGAGGACTATATGGGACCCATTGTTCTGTATGGAGGACTATGTGGGGCCCATTGTTCTGTATGGAGGACTATGTGGGGCCCATTATTCTGTATGGAGGACTGTGGGGCCCATTATTCTGTATGGAGGTCTATGTTTGGCCCATTATACTGTAGGGAGGACTCTGTGGGCCCATTATATTATGTGGGGCTCATTATTCTGTATGGAGGACTATGTGGAGTCCATTATTCTGTATGGAGAACTATGTGGGGCCATTATTCTGTATGGAGGACTATGTGGGACCATTATTCTATATGGAGGACCTTGTGGGGCCCATTATACTGTATGGAGGATTATGTGGGCCCATTCAACTGTATGGAGGACTATGTGGGGCCCATTCTACTGTATGGAGGACTATTTGGGGCCCATTCTACTGTATGGAGGACTATTTGGGGCCCATTCTACTGTATGGAGGACTATTTGGGGCCCATTCTACTGTATGGAGGACTATTTGGGGCCCATTCTACTGTATGGATGACTGTGTGGGGCCCATTCTACTGTGTGGAGGACTGTGTGGGGGACTGTGTGGGGCGCATTCTACTGTGTGGAGGACTGTGTGGGGCCCATTCTACTGTGTGGAGGACTGTGTGGGGCCCATTCTACTGTGTGGAGGACTGTGTGGGGCCCATTCTACTGTGTGGAGGACTGTGTGGGACCCATTCTACTGTGTGGAGGACTGTGTGGGGCCCATTCTACTGTGTGGAGGACTGTGTGGGGCCCATTCTACTGTGTGGAGGACTGTGTGGGGCCCATTCTACTGTATGGAGGACTGTGTGGGGCCCATTCTACTGTGTGGGGCCCATTCTACTGTGTGGGGCCCATTCTACTGTGTGGAGGACTGTGTGGGGCCCTTATGCCATTGGACACACTCCACAAGGTCCCAGAGTTCCAATTTTCATTTGGAAATCAAGGTCCCAGAGTCTGGAGGAAGAGTGGAGAGGCCACAATCCAAGCTGCTTGAAGTCTAGTGTGAAGTTTCCTCAATCAGTGATGGTTTGGGGGGCCATGTCATCTACTGGTGTAGGTTCACTGTGTTTTATCAACACCAAAGTCAGCGCAGCCATCTACCAGGAAATTTTAGAGCACTTCATGCTTCCCTCTGCCGACAAGCTTTTTGGAGATGGAAATGTCATTCTCCAGCAGGACTTGGCACCTGTCCACACTGCCAAAAGTACCAATACCTGGTTTACACACAACAGTATCACTGTGCTTGATTGGCCAGAAAACTCGCCTGACCTTAACCCCATAGAGAATCTATGGGATATTGTCGAGAGGAAGATGAGAGACACCAGACCCAACAATGCAGACGAGCTGAAGGCTGCTATCATAGCAACCTGGGCTTCCATAACACCTCAGCAGTGCCACAGGCTGATCGCCTCCATGCCACGCCGCATTGATGCAGTAATTGATGCAAAAGGAGCCTCGACCAAGTATTGAGGGCATTTACTGAACATACATTTCAGTAGGTCAACATTTTGGATTTTAAAATCATTTTTAAAGCTGTTATAAAGTATTCTAATTTACTGAGATAATAATTTTTGTGTTTTCATTGACTGTAAGCCATAATCATCAACATTAACCCCTTTATCCCCCAAAGTGGTTTGCACGTTAATGACCAGGCCAATTTTTACAATTCTGACTACTGTCACTTTATGAGGTAATTACTCTGAAGCCCTTCAGCGGATCCCTGTGATTCGGAGATTATTTTTTCTTGACATATTGTACTTCATGATTGTGGTAAAATTTCTTCGATATCACTTGCGTTTGTGAAAAAAAAACGGAAATTTGGCGAAAATTTTGAAAATTTTGCAATTTTCAAAATTTGAATTTTTATGCCCTTAAATCAGAGCGATATGTCACACAAAATAGTTAATAAATAACATTTCCAACATGTCTACTTTACATCAGCATAATTTTGGAACCAAAATTTTTATTTTTTTTTAATTTTTACTAGGGAGCTATAAGGGTTAAAAGTTGACCAACGATTTCTCATTTTTCCAACAAAATTTACAAAACAATTTTTTTTTTTTAGGGACCACATCACATTTGAAGTGACTTTGAGGGGTCTTTATGACAGAAAATACCTAAAAGTGACACCATTCTAAAAACTGCTCCCCTCAAAGCGCTCAAAACCACATTCAAGAACTTTATTAACCCTTCAGGTGCTTTGCAGGAATTTTTGGACTGTGGAAGCAAAAAATGAACATTTAACTTTTTTCACAAAAATGTTAATTTAAACCCAATTTTTTTAATTTTGCAGGGGTAACAGGAAAAAATGGACCCCACAATTTGATGTGCAATTTCTCCTGAGCACGCTGATACTCCATAAGTGGGGAAAAAACACTGTTTGGGCGCACGGCAGGGTTAGGAAGGGAAGGAGCGCCATTGACTTTTTGATTGTAAAATTTGCTTGAATAATTAGCGGACGCCATGCTGCGTTTGGAGAGCCCCTGATGTGCCTAAACAGTGGAAACCCCTCACAAGTGATGCCATTTTGAAAACTAGACCCCTCAGGGAACTTATCTAGATGTGTGGTGAGCACCCTGAACCCCCAAGTGTTTTACAGAAGTTTATAACATGAAGCCGTGAAAATAAAAAAAAAATCAAACTTTTTCCACTAAAAGATGTTTTAACCCCAATTTTTTTTTTTCACGAGAGTAAGAGGAGAAAATGGACCCCAAAAACTTTTGTGCAATTTCTCCTGAGTATGCCAATACCCCATATGTGGGGAAAATAATGTTTGGGCGCACGGCAGAGTTCAGAAGGGAAGGAAGGAGCACTGTGTGACTTTTTGAATGCAAAATTGTCTGGAATCGAGAGCGGACGTTTGGAGAGCCCCTGATGTGCCTAAATATTGGAAACCCCCCCACAAGTGACCCCATTTTGGAAACTACACCCCTCAAGGATTATGACAAGGGGTATAGTGAACATTTTGAACCCAGAGGTACGACACAGAATTTGATAACATTAGGTCATCATATTGAATAAGTTGTCATTAGTCTTGAGTGCAAGTGCTCGCTACTTGAGTTTGCATCGGGTACTCAGGTATGCACCATGTATCGCAGGTGCTCGAGTGACATGCTCGAGTGCCCGCCTGCATGTTTCAAGGTTATTAGACACCCAAAAAAAAAACATGCGGGGGATGGCTCGTGCATGGCAGGCAATCCCTGCAAAGTTTTTTTGGCGGCGAGGCATATGGGGCGGAGACTCGAGCACCCACGATACTCAATGCATACCCAAGCACCCGATGCAAACTCAAATAGCGAGCACTTGCGCTCAACACTAGTCGCCATATCGTCATCTTTTTTTTACTTTTGAAAAAAATCCCAAACCCAACCCTAATCCTAGAGTTTAGTTTTTACGCCGTTCCTAGTGCGGTACAAGTGATTAGACGACTTTATTATTCAGGTCAGTGCGATTACAGAGAAACCAGAATCATATCGGTTTTTATGATTGACAGCTGTCGCACACTAAAAGACGCATTTTTTTGTAAAATCTAGTTTTTGCATCGCCATATTTTGAGAGCTATAATTTTTCCATATTTTGGCCGACAATCATGTGATGGCTTGTTTTTTTGCGGGACAAGTTGACGTTTTTATTGGTACCATTTTCGGGCACGTGACATTTTTTGATCGCTTTCTATTCCGATTTTTGGGAGGCAGAATAAACAACCAACAATTCAGGATTTATTTTTTTTTATTGTGCTCCACGTGTGGTAAAATTAATAAGGTTATTCTTCGGGTCAGTACGTTTACAGCGGTACCACATTTATATCGTTCTGCTATGTTTTGGCGTTTTTACACAATAAAAGCTATTTTATGCAAAAAAATATTTTTTTCCATCACTTTATTCTGAGAGCTATAACTTTTTAATTTTTCAGCTGTATGGCGGCTTGTTTTTTGCGGGACATGATGTTTTCAGCGGTACCATTTTTATTTATATTCGTCTTTTTGATCGAGTGTTATACCATTTTTTGTTTGGCGGTATGATGATAAAGCATTGTTTTTTTGCTTCGTTTTTTATTTATTTTTTTACAATAAAGGGGTTAACTAGTGGGACAGTTATAGGTCAGGTCGTTACGGACGTGGCGATACCAAATATGTGTACTTTTATTGTTTTGTTTTTTTCAGAATATTTATTGATGGGTACATTATATTTTTATTTTTACATTTTTTTTATTTTTTTTTTCATTTTTTTCATTTTTTTCATTTTGTAACACTTTTTTTACTTCCATTCTTTGTCCCACTATGGAACTTTCACTTTTTTTATTCTGATCGCGTGTGTAGTATAGGGATGGAGCACCATCCCTGTGCTATACAGGCAGTCAGCACTGCAGAGACAGAAGATACTTTGGTCATGCACTGCGCATGACCAAAGTATCTTTCTGCTGTCTGGTGACCCAGCTTTAAATGGGTTAACAGAAATAAAACACCTGAAATAGATCACTGTTTGTAATGACTCTATATAAAATATGAGTTCCACTTTTTGTATTGAAGAGCGGAAATAAATTAACTTTTTGATGATATTCTAGTTTAGTGAGATGCACCTGTATTTGAGCACTTTGAGAATGAATGCTCAAAGCAGCAGGCAGAAAGTCACTATTAAGTGGGTGAAAGAAGCATATCACTGTAATAATACACTGCTCAAAAAAATAAAGGGAACACAAATAACATCCTAGATCTGAATGAATGAAATATTCTCATTGAATACTTTGCTCTTACAAAGTTGATTGTGCTGACAACAAAATCACACAAAAATCATCAATGGAAATCAAATTTATTAACCAATGGAGGCCTGGATTTGGAGTCACCCCCAAAATTAAAGTGGAAAAACACTACAGGCTGATCCAACTTTGATGTAATGTTCTTAAAACAAGTCAAAATGAGGCTCAGTATTGTGTGTGGCTTCCACGTGCATGTATGACCTCCCTACAACGCCTGGGCATGCTCCTGATGAGGTTGTGGATGGTCTCCTGTGGGATCTCCTCCCAGACCTGGACTAAAGCATCCGCCAACTCCTGGACAGTCTGTGGTGCAACGTGACGTTGGTGGATGGAGCGAGACATGATGTCCCAGATGTGCTCAATCGGATTCAGGTCTGGGGAACGGGCGGGCCAGTCCATAGCTTCAATGCCTTCATCTTGCAGGAACTGCTGACACACTCCAGCCACATGAGGTCTGGCATTGTCCTACATTTGGAGGAACACAGG
The DNA here is from genome assembly GCF_046119375.1 of Phyllobates terribilis. Lineage (NCBI taxonomy): Eukaryota > Metazoa > Chordata > Amphibia > Anura > Dendrobatidae > Phyllobates > Phyllobates terribilis. The sequence continues at coordinate 158,353,674 of NW_027362772.1, forward strand.
GCCAACCGAACCAGCATATGGTCTCACAAGGGGTCTGAGGATGTCATCTCGGTACCTAATGGCGGTCAGTCTACCTCTGGCGAGCACAAGGAGGGCTGTGCGGCCCTCCAAAGAAATGCCACCCCACACCATTACTGACCCACTGCCAAACCGGTTATGCTGAAGGATGTTGCAGGCAGCAGATCGCTCTCCACGGCGTCTCCAGACTCTGTCACGTCTGTCACACGTGCTCAGTGTGAACCTGCTTTCATCTGTGAAGAGCACAGGGCGCCAGTGGCGACTTTGCCAATCCTGGTGTTCTGTGGCAAATGCCAAGCGTCCTGCACGGTGTTGGGCTGTGAGCACAACCCCCCATCTGTGGACGTCAGGCCCTCATACCACCCTCATGGAGTCGGTTTCTAACAGTTTGTGCAGACACATGTACATCTGTGGCCTGCTGGAGGTCATTTTGCAGGGCTCTGGCAGTGTTCCTCCTGTTCCTCCTTGCACAAAGGTGGAGGTAGCGGTCCTGCTGCTGGGTTGTTGCCCTCCTACGGCCCCCTCCACATGTCCTGGTGTACTGGCCTGTCTCCTGGTAGCGCCTCCAGCCTCTGGACACTACGCTGACAGACACAGCAAACCTTCTTGCCACAGCTCGCATTGATGTGCCATCCTGGATGAGCCGCACTAACTGAGCAACTTCTGTTAGTTATAGAGTCCGTCTTATGCTACCACGAGTGTGAAGGCACAACCAACATTCAAAAGTGACCAAAACATCAGCCAGAAAGCATTGGTACTGAGATGTGGTCTGTGGTCCCCACCTGCAGAACCACTCCTTTATTGAGGGTGTCTTGATAATTGCCAATAATTTCCATCTATTGTCTATTCCATTTGCACAACAGCATGTGAATTGATTGTCAATCAGTGTTGCTTCCTAAGTGGACAGTTTGATTTCACAGAAGTTTGCTCAAAAAAAATAAAGGGAACACTTAAACAACAGAATATAACTCCAAGTAAATCAGTGTATATATTACCAAGTTTTTTCTTTTTTAATCTTCACTAGTACTGTTAATTTATGAGGAAATAAATTAGTATTTAAATTTGTGGCTTCATATCTTAAATCCATTTTAGTCCACCTTGACAAACTTACTTAATTCATTTTCTATTTCCACAGTCAAATTGTTTGCATCGACAATCACATTATACTCGGGTGCTGCTTCCACAGGTCCCATAACTAGGAGTCAGAAAATAAATCACAATAATGCAAAGATATAAAACAATCGTTATATCAGAATGTAATTCAATCTGAACAGGAAGCGACAGCAAGTCTTAATATGCCATCACATCTGGAGAGGAATAAACTTCGGTATAATCTTATATCCCCCTCCTAATACAACACAGGCTAAGAATAAACGAGTTTTGTCGGCTTCTTCTGCAGGATCACGGCCGCTCCCCGGCCTCCTGCTTGATGACAGTTTGAGCCAATATCATCGCACTGCATGCACGAACTGTGTGCGCCAAGATGCTGCAAGGAGAAGCAGCTTTACCTCTGCAGCTTCAGGAAAGCGTAGTCACTGAAGGTGGCAGAGTATAGTAATCAGGCCAGCTTCAGAGGAGCGATTACAGGCTCTATAGAACAGAGTTTGAAAGTACTGCACACCATGTCTGAGACCGGCCACCAATGACATTGCAGCAGTGGCCAGTAACCAAAATAATTCCTCTGTCCTTGAGAATTAAGAGCATCTTTAATAAGCAAGTTGCAAACTTGCTCGCTTTTACAAGAGCTTTGCAATGGTAGCCACTTATGATGATGCTGAACTATACCTTCAGATGCTTTTGGTTGTTTTTTGACATACTATCGATCTTGTCAAGAATGTCTGAAAACTAAAAAATATATATATTAATAAAATTACTCTTTTTTTTGTTATGCAGTGAACGGATGTAGAAGTTGGCGCTCAATAAATAGGTTTTCTGCACAATGCTCAGTTGAACAGATGAACTGTCTAAGATCCCCAACCTTAGTCTTATACTTACCAGCTGCCATCTTCACCTTTTATCGGTGCAGCTCCAGCCTCGTGGTGTGGATATTGTGACTGCAACTTCTGACCAACCAAAAGTCAGAGGTAACGATAACAAAGGGTCAATGTAAGAATATGAAAGCCAGAAGAAGGCTCTCAGACTTACTTGAAAAGTGGCCCGTGGCTCGCCCAGCAAACACTGGAGCGATCCGGCAAGTCACAAACTGCAGGAGACGGACCGAAGAGGCGAAAATAGGTGAGATGTCAGCAGGTAAATATAAGACTAAGGCAGGGACCTTAGACCAGAAGCACCACTCCAGTGATAAAAACAACAAAAACACGCTGGAGTGGTGCTTTAACATAACGTAGAGCAGCATCTCATCTACCACTTCCCAGTTATGTCCACTGGAGGGACGAGGCAGTCTGTAATTCATGGTGACATCTATTTTTCATGCCCCAGATCGGACAAAGTGAGCAGAGCTGGTGCAAGATGGAGCTGGTCAAATTCTTGTCTACTCCACAAATCTAATTCCAGCACAAGCACATAGAGGTGCAGACCACAACGCGCCTTGCCTGATCCATTGCGTGTGCCTATTAATCAGGAGCGTCTGTTCCCACTCGCCCCCTGACCAACACCAGCGAGAGAATCGCCGACCATTGTTCTGAGGCTACTTAGTGTCTGAATATTGTTTGTGATGGTGACCAAGGGCAAAATGGAGAAAAATTAGGATGTGGAGTGCCGGGAGATGTGACAAGAGTTTTTCGGGTTTTCTGACACTCACCTGTCTGCTGTCCCATAACTTTGCTATACTTTTCACTGACTCAGCGTTAACATCCACCTGCATCTCCTCCTGCACTTCCTCAATGGTCTCCAAGTCATCCTCGTCTATTAAGCTGTCCTCTTCTTCCTCTGCGGCCTCCTCCAGGTCAGGCAGCAACTCGTCTGCCAGAGACATGTCTTATCCCTGCGGGAAAAGGCAAATTCATAGCAGGATTGTGCTTTATAGAAGTAATTCACTCATAGAAAACGCTATATCCTCATTAACATAAATGTAGTAATACATCAGTCACCAGATAATACAGCTTTATGTTACATAGAAACCCTATAACCAGCACGGCGGCGGCACCGCCGCACATGTCCTATAACCAGCGCGGCACCGCCGCACACGTCCTATAACCAGCGCGGCACCGCCGCAGACGTCCTATAACCAGCGCGGCACCCTCGCACACATCCTATAACCAGCGCGGCACCACCGCACACCACCAGCCAAGTACGCCCCACATTCTGCCATGCTAACACTCCGGGCACATATCCCACCCGCAGACATCAGCGCAGCATTTACCAAGTGCAAGAAGCCTGAAAAAAGGTGTCAGAAAGCTGTCGCACTTCTCTTCAACTATAACCGGAAGTTGTGGAGCGAAAATACAACGTCACTGCAGCGACAGCTTCCGGAATGCTATCTGGTTTTCCGATTGGTCCGCAAATGCGCATTCGTACTCACACGAACGCTAAGCATGATTTCATTGGTCGATCAGCTGATGTTTTTTTATCCTTTTTGTATAGTGTAACTTTATTTGTATACACCAGTCGTAGTGTTTATATCACGCTGCGCTTGGGAAGAAGGACAGACCATGTGAACAGGTAGGTGCGGAGGAGGAGGACATGGTCTTGTCCTGTGATGTCAGGGTAATGTGTGGAGGTGGATTCTACCTATGAGGCTGCTCGTCTATATCGCAGGGACTTGTGTCAGGTTGTGCAGTAGTGCTCTCCCCGGTGTAAAAGCAGACAGATCTGACACTGGTGCAGCATGTGTGAGCCCATAAATATGTATTTTTGGATTGTAGCAATTGGAGAGTAAGGGTAGATCCGTACAGGATGTATATGATAACGATTCTCCGCATTGATCTGTACAGGTAAAAATGTTATCAAATTCTGTGTTGTACCTCTGAGTTCAAAATATTCACTATACGCCTTGATATAATCCTTGAGGGGTGTAGTTTCCAAAATGGGGTCACTTGTGGGGGGGTTTCCACTATTTAGGCACATCAGGGGCTCTCCAAACGTCCGCTCTCGATTCCAGCCAATTTTGCGTTCAAAAAGTCACACAGTGCTCCTTCCTTCCCTTCTGAACTCTGCCGTACGCCCAAACACTATTTTCCCCACATATGGGGTATTGGCGTACTCAGGAGAAATTGCACAAAAGTTTTTGGGGTCCATTTTCTCCTCTTACCCTTGTGAAAATGAAACAAAAATTGGGGTTAAAACATCCTTTTGTGGAAAAAGTTTGATTTTTTATTTTTTTTTCACGGCTTCATGTTATTAACTTCTGTAAAGCACTTGGGGGTTCAGGGTGCTCGCCACACATCTAGATAAGTTCCCTGAGGGGTCTAGTTTTCAAAACGGCATCACTTGTGGGGGGTTTCCACTGTTTAGGCACATCAGGGGCTCTCCAAACGCAACATGGCGTCCGCTAATTATTCAAGCAAATTTTACAATCAAAAAGTCAATGGCGCTCCTTCCCTTCCGAGCCCTGCCGTGCGCCCAAACAGTGTTTTTTCCCCACGTATGGAGTATCAGCATGCTCAGGAGAAATTGCACATCAAATGTTGGGGTCCATTTTTTCCTGTTACCCCTGCAAAATTAAAAAAATTGGGTCTAAAGTAACATTTTTGTGAAAAAAGTTAAATGTTCATTTTTTGCTTTCCACATTCCAAAAATTCCTGTGAAGCACCTGAAGGGTTAATAAAGTTCTTGAATGTGGTTTTGAGCACCTTGAGGGTAGCAGTTTTTAGAATGGTGTCACTTTTAGGTATTTTCTGTCATAAAGACCCCTCAAAGTCACTTCAAATGTGATGTGGTCCCTAAAAAAAAAAAAAAAATAGTTTTGTAAATTTTGTTGGAAAAATTAGAAATCGTTGGTCAACTTTTAAGCCTTATTGCTCCCTAATAAAAATTAAAAAAAAAAATAAACATTTTGCTGATGTAAAGTAGACATGTTTGAAATGTTATTTATTAACTATTTTGTGTGACATATCTCTCTGATTTAAGGGCATAAAAATTCAAATTTTGAAAATTGCAAAATTTTCAAAATTTTCGCCAAATTTCCGTTTTTTTTCACAAACGCAAGTGATATCGAATAAATTTTACCATAATCATGAAGTACAATATGTCACGAAAAAATAATCTCCGAATCAGGGGAATCCGTTGAAGCGCTTCAGAGTAAATACCTCATAAAGTGACAGTGGTCAGAATTGTAAAAATTGGCCTGGTCATTAACGTGCAAACCACTTTGGGGGGTAAAGGGGTTAATGTTGATGATTATGGCTTACAGTCAATGAAAACACAAAAATTATTATCTCAGTAAATTAGAATACTTTATAACAGCTTTAAAAATTATTTTAAAATCCGAAATGTTGACCTACTGAAATGTATGTTCAGTAAATGCCCTCAATACTTGGTCGAGGCTCCTTTTGCATCAATTACTGCATCAATGCGGCGTGGCATGGAGGCGATCAGCCTGTGGCACTGCTGAGGTGTTATGGAAGCCCAGGTTGCTTTGATAGCAGCCTTCAGCTCGTCTGCATTGTTGGGTCTGGTGTCTCTCATCTTCCTCTCGACAATATCCCATAGATTCTCTATGGGGTTAAGGTCAGGCGAGTTTTCTGGCCAATCAAGAACAGTGATACTGTTGTGTGTAAACCAGGTATTGGTACTTTTGGCAGTGTGGACAGGTGCCAAGTCCTGCTGGAGAATGACATTTCCATCTCCAAAAAGCTTGTCGGCAGAGGGAAGCATGAAGTGCTCTAAAATTTCCTGGTAGACGGCTGCGCTGACTTTGGTGTTGATAAAACACAGTGGACCTACACCAGTAGATGACATGGCCCCCCAAACCATCACTGATTGAGGAAACTTCACACTAGACTTCAAGCAGCTTGGATTGTGGCCTCTCCACTCTTCCTCCAGACTCTGGGACCTTGATTTCCAAATGAAAATTGGAACTCTGGGACCTTGTGGAGTGTGTCCAATGGCATAAGGGCCCCACACAGCAGAATGGGCCCCACACAGCAGAATGGGCCCCACACAACAGAATGGGCCACACACAGCAGAAAGGAGGACTGTGTGGGGCCCATTATTCTGTGTGGAGGACTGTGTGGGGCCCACACAGAATAATGGGCCCCACACAGTCCTCCACACAGAATAATGGGCCCCACACAGTCTTCCACACAGAATAATGGGCCCCACACAGTCCTCCACACAGAATAATGGGCCCCACACAGTCCTCCACACAGAATAATGGGCCCCGAACAGTCCTCCACACAGAATAATGGGCCCCAAACAGTCCTCCACACAGAATAATGGGCCCCAAACAGTCCTCCACACAGAATAATGGGCCCCACACAGTCCTCCACACAGAATAATGGACCCCAAACAGTCCTCCACACAGAATAATGGGCCCCACACAGTCCTCCACACAGAATAATGGGCCCCACACAGTCCTCCACACAGAATAATGGGCCCCACACAGTCCTCCACACAGAATAATGGGCCCCACACAGTCCTCCACACAGAATAATGGGCCCCACACAGTCCTCCACACAGAATAATGGGCCCCACACAGTCCTCCACACAGAATAATGGGCCCCACACAGTCCTCCACACAGAATAATGGGCCCCACACAGTCCTCCACACAGAATAATGGGCCCCACACAGTCCTCCACACAGAACAATGGGCCCCACACAGTCCTCCACACAGAATAATGGGCCCCACACAGTCCTCCACACAGAATAATGGGCCCCACACAGTCCTCCGCACAGAATAATGGGCCCCACACAGTCCTCCACACAGAATAATGGGCCCCACACAGTCCTCCACACAGAATAATGGGCCCCACACAGTCCTCCACACAGAATAATGGGCTCCACACAGTCCTCCACACAGAATAATGGGCCCCACACAGTCCTCCACAAAGAATAATGGGCCCCACACAGTCCTCCACACAGAATAATGGGCCCCACACAGTCCTCCACACAGAATAATGGGCCCCACACAGTCCTCCACACAGAATAATGGGCCCCACACAGTCCTCCACACAGAATAATGGGCCCCACACAGTCCTCCACACAGAATAATGGGCCCCACACAGTCCTCCACACAGAATAATGGGCCCCACACAGTTCTCCACACAGAATAATGGGCCCACAGAGTCCTCCACACAGAATATTGGGCCCACAGAGTCCTCCACACAGAATAATGGGCCCCACATAGCCCTCCACACAGAATAATGGGCCCCACATAGCCCTCCATACAGAATAATGGGCCCCACATAGCCCTCCATACAGAATAATGGGCCCCACATAGCCCTCCATACAGAATAATGGGCCCCACATAGCCCTCCATACAGAATAATGGGCCCCACATTGCCCTCCATACAGAATAATGGGCCCCACATAGCCCTCCATACAGAATAATGGGCCCCACATAGCCCTCCATACAGAATAATGGGCCCCACATAGCCCTCCATACAGAATAATGGGCCCCACATAGCCCTCCATACAGAATAATGGCCCCGCATAGCCCTCCACACAGAATAATGGGCCTCGCATAGCCCTCCATACAGAATAATGGGCCCCACATAGCCCTCCATACAGAATAATGGGCCCACATAGCCCTCCATACAGAATAATGGGCCCCACATAGCCCTCCATACAGAATAATGGGCCCCACATAGCCCTCCATACAGAATAATGGGCCCCACATAGCCCTCCATACAGAATAATGGGCCCCACATAGCCCTCCATACAGAATAATGGGCCCCACATAGCCCTCCATACAGAATAATGGGCCCCACATAGCCCGCCATACAGAATAATGGGCCCCACATAGCCCGCCATACAGAATAATGGGCCCCACATAGCCCTCCATACAGAATAATGGGCCCCACATAGCCCTCCATACAGAATAATGGGCCCCACATAGTCCTCCATACAGAATAATGGGCCCCATATAGTCCTCCATACAGTATAATGGGCCCCACATAGTCCCCCATACAGTATAATGGGCCCCACATAGTCCCCCATACAGAATAATGGGCCCCACATAGTCCCCCATACAGTATAATGGGCCCCACATAGTCCTTTATGTAATGCACATGCCCGGACTGACTGGCGTGTGCGTGTATATGTAGTGATTCCACTGGACCGTACCGGAGAGTGAATGCCTGGAGGGGCGTAACTAAGTATCCACCCGATCCGACCAAGGTCGCACGACGGCATACGATGCCAGTGCACCAAGGAGGAACCGAGCAGAGGGACCAGGGGCTACTCCAGGTCAGACCCCGGACACGGCTGTTGACCCACACCGGGGAATACAGGAACAGGCAGGTTAGGCTGGTACGCAGACTGGTGGCTGCTGGCAAGCACGACTGGTATGCAAACAGGGAGGTACTGACAGGTACGGCCGGAATGCAGGCAGGTGGATGCTGGTAAGTACGACTGGTATGCAGTCAGGGAGGTACTGGCAGGTACGACAGGTTGGAGCACAGAGTGGATAGGTCCCAGTACAGACTGGGACTCAGGAACAGAACCGCAGATGCGGTGGACAGTCAGAGCAGAGCGAGACTGCCGGAGCGGCGAGCAAAGTGTCAGAGCAGAGCGAGACTGCCGGAGCGGCGAGCAAAGGGTCAGAGCAGAGCGAGACTGCCGGAGCGGCGAGCAAAGGGTCAGAGCAGAGCGAGACTGCCGGAGCGGCGAGCAAAGGGTCAGAGCAGAGCGAGACTGCCGGAGCGGCGAGCAAAGGGTCAGAGCAGAGCGAGACTGCCGGAGCGGCGAGCAAAGGGTCAGAGCAGAGCGAGACTGCCGGAGCGGCGAGCAAAGGGTCAGAGCAGAGCGAGACTGCCGGAGCGGCGAGCAAAGGGTCAGAGCAGAGCGAGACTGCCGGAGCGGCGAGCAAAGGGTCAGAGCAGAGCGAGACTGCCGGAGCGGCGAGCAAAGGGTCAGAGCGGCGAGCAAAGGGTCAGAGCAGATCGAGACTGCCGGAGCGGCGAGCAAGGCAGGGCAGAGGGGACAGGGCTCTGTTCACACGGAACAGACAGGAAGAGAAAGGCAGAACCAGATACCCACAGGGTACTTGCAGTGAAGTAGCGAGTGGACCACAAACTCACAAAAGGAAGTACAGTGACAACGAGCAGGAGTTAGGTACAAGTTCAGACTCTGCAGAAAAAGGAAAGATATGGGCGTAGAGAGAGACGGGAAACAGGCTGGAAGATAGTTAGGGCAGGAACAGACACTGGGAAAAGACACAGACAACAGATCTAGGTATGCGGCCCCTAGAGGGCAGAAGGAACAGGCTAAGAGAGTGTTCACACGGACCTGGAAATACAGCCTCCAGGAAAGGCAGAAAGACAGCTGGCTAGAGTACACAGACAGGACACAGTTCAGACACGGGAACTGATACTGCAAGGCACGAAACATAGACAGGACCTGGCACATCAGTGACTAGAAGCCAACTGACAGAACAAGATGCTCAGGCATGGATTCCAAGGAGGAGCTGGTTTAAATACCAGGTGACAGACAGCAATAGGCTGAGGACGCATTAGGATGTGTCTGCGGCAGCTACAAGAAACAGGAAATTCGGCGGGCGTCGCCTTAAGCAGCCAGAGCAGAGCAAAGCAGACAGTATGGTAAGAAGCCAAAGTGGCAGTCTGGACTGGAAATCAAGTGCGCTCTCTTGCACAGTGGGAGATGGACCACTATGCAAGGATGCCGCAAGGTATGCTACACTTTATACAGCATAATGGGACCCACATAGTCCTCCATTCAGTACAATGGGCCCCACATAGTCCTCCATACAGTATAATGAGCCCCACATAGTCCTCCATACAGTATAATGAGCCCCACATAGTCCTCCATACAGTATAATGAGCCCCACATAGTCCTCCATACAGTATAATGGGCCCACATAATCATCCATACAGTATAATGGGCCCCACATAGTCCTCCATACAGTATAATGGCCCCACATAGTCCTCCATACAGTATGATGGGCCCCACATAGTCCTACATACAGTATGATGGGCCCCACATAGTCCTCCATACAGTATGATGGTCCCCACATAGTCCTCCATACAGTATGATGGTCCCCACATAGTCCTCCATACAGTATAATGGCCCCACATAGTCCTCCATACTGTATGATGGGCCCCACATAGTCCTCCATACAGTATAATGGGCCCCACTTAGTCCTCCATACAGTATAATGGGCCCCACATAGTCCTCCGTACAGTATAATGGGCCCCACATAGTCCTCCGTACAGTATGATGGGCCCCACATAGTCCGCCGTACAGTATAATGGGCCCACATAGTCCTCCATACAGTATAATGGGCCCCACATAGTCCTCCATACAGTATAATGAGCCCCACATAGTCCTCCATACAGTATAATGGGCACCACATAGTCCTCCATACAGTATAATGGGCACCACATAGTCCTCCATACAGTATAATGGGCACCACATAGTCCTCCATACAGTATAATGAGCCCCACATAGTCCTCCATACAGTATAATGTGCCCACATAGTCCTCCATACAGTAAAATGGGCCCACATAGTCCTTCATACAGTGTAATGGCCCCATATAGTCCTCCATACAGTATAATGGCCCCATATAGTCCTCCATACAGTATAATGGCCCCACATAGTCCTCCATACAGTATAATAGGCCCCTCATAGTCCTCCATACAGTATAATGAGCCCCACATAGCCCTCCATACAGTATAATGAGCCCCACATAGCCCTCCATACAGTATAATGGGCCCACATAGCCCTCCATACAGTATAATGGGCCCACATAGTCCTCCATACAGTATAATGGGCCCCACATAGTCCTCCATACAGTATAATGAGCCCCACATAGCCCTCCATGCAGTATAATGAGCCCCACATAGCCCTCCATACAGTATAATGGGCCCCACATAGTCCTCCATACAGTATAATGGGCCCACATAGTCCTCCATACAGTATGATGGGGCCCACATAGTCCTCCATACAGTATAATGAGCCCCACATAGTCCTCCATACAGTATAATGGGCCCACATAGTCCTCCATACAGTATAATGGGCCCCACATAGTCCTCCATACAGTATAATGGGCCCCACATAGTCCTCCATACAGTATAATGGGCCCCACATAGTCCTCCATACAGTATAATGGGCCCACATAGTCCTCCATACAGTATGATGGGTCCCACATAGTCCTCCATACAGTATGATGGTCCCCACATAGTCCTCCATACAGTATGATGGTCCCCACATAGTCCTCCATACAGTATGATGGTCCCCACATAGTCCTCCATACAGTATAATGGGCCCACATAGTCCTCCATACTGTATGATGGGCCCCACATAGTCCTCCATACAGTATAATGGGCCCCACATAGTCCTCCATACAGTATGATGGGCCCCACATAGTCTGCCATACAGTATAATGGGCCCACATAGTCCTCCATACAGTATAATGGGCCCCACATAGTCCTCCATACAGTATAATGAGCCCCACATAGTCCTCCATACAGTATAATGGGCACCACATAGTCCTCCATACAGTATAATGGGCACCACATAGTCCTCCATACAGTATAATGGGCACCACATAGTCCTCCATACAGTATAATGGGCACCACATAGTCCTCCATACAGTATAATGAGCCCCACATAGTCCTCCATACAGTATAATGGGCCCACATAGTCCTCCATACAGTAAAATGGGCCCACATAGTCCTTCATACAGTATAATGGCCCCATATAGTCCTCCATACAGTATAATGGCCCCATATAGTCCTCTATACAGTATAATGGCCCCATATAGTCCTCCATACAGTATAATGGCCCCACATAGTCCTCCATACAGTATAATGGGCCCCACATAGTCCTCCATACAGTATAATGAGCCCCACATAGCCCTCCATACAGTATAATGAGCCCCACATAGCCCTCCATACAGTATAATGAGCCCCACATAGCCCTCCATACAGTATAATGGGCCCACATAGTCCTCCATACAGTATAATGGGCCCACATAGTCCTCCATACAGTATAATGGGCCCCACATAGTCCTCCATACAGTATAATGGGCCCCACATAGTCCTCCATACAGTATAATGGGCCCCACATAGTCCTCCATACAGTATAATGGGCCCCACATAGTCCTCCATACAGTATAATGGGCCCCACATAGTCCTCCATACAGTATAATGGGCCCACATAGTCCTCCATACAGTATGATGGATCCCACATAGTCCTCCATACAGTATGATGGGCCCCACATAGTCCTCCATACAGTATAATGGGCCCACATAGTCCTCCATACAGTATAATGGGCCCCACATAGTCCTCCATACAGTATAATGGGCCCCACATAGTCCTCCATACAGAATAATGGGCCCCACATAGTCCTCCATACAGTATAATGGGCCCCACATAGTGCTCCATACAGAATAATGGGCCCTACATACTCCTCCATACAGTATAATGGGCCCCACATAGTCCTCCATACAGTATAATGGGCCCCACATAGTGCTCCATACAGTATAATGGGCCCCACATAGTCCTCCATACAGTATAATGGGCCCCACATAGTCCTCCATACAGTATGATGGGTCCCACATACTCCTCCATACAGTATGATGGGCCCACATAGTCCTCCATACAGTATAATGGGCCCCACATAGTCCTCCATACAGTATAATGGGCCCCACATAGTCCTCCATACAGTATAATGGGCCCCACATAGTCCTCCATACGGTATAATGAGCCCACATACTCCTCCATACAGTATAATGGGCCCACATAGTCCTCCAAATATATTTATTGCATTTGTTTCTAGCACTCAGTGCACACAAGGGCCCGGCCTTCCTTCCTGTGAGCTGGGTATTAGGTTTATGCAGCTTCCTATCCCTGTGTGCATAGTTGGCCCCGCTCCTGCTCGGCCCTCATTCACATTGAGGTAATTTTTTTTAATACCAGAGATTAGAACTGTTCTGATTGGGTACTTTTATGGGCGCCCACCTTGTCGTGGTGGGATGGCTTTTATGCTTTTTTTTTTTATCAAAAATGGTGTGAACTATTGCTTTTACTTACAGCAGGTTATAGGCTCATTTTGTTTCTGTTAGGTTTTGCCTTATGACCAGTGTGAACGTGCGCCTACACGCTGCATGTATACCAACTCCAGCTCATTGCTTTAGGTTGGCTGCAGCGCCACAGACTAGACGGTCCCTCTCTCTTGGCGGCAGAGGAGCGAGTTACCACTGCGCCGCTATTAGGCCTTAGGTCTGGGTTCACACTACGCTTATTGCGCATGTCAGGGGCTCCATTAGAATCCACTTCAGTAAGAGGGATGTTACCAGACTCATCGTCAGAAAGCATCTGCACTGAGAGCTACAGGCTGAGGGAGAAGCAGGGAACAGCAGGAAATCCGCCGCAGGGGCTCGTCCCGACCTCCTCCACCTCCCATTGGCCGGTGACTGACGGAGCCTCTCGCTGATTGGAAGAAACCAATGTCAGTCAGCGAAGCAGCAGAGGGAGGGGAAGAAGGGTGTGTCAGTGGGTAATGACGTCACTTTTCTAACTTAGCTCATTAGCGTACGCGCCTCATGCTCCTATCCTATTGGTTAATTCAGTCTGACTGGCTGGCTCTTATAGGAGGACACGTCATCTGGAGGGAGGGGCTTTTATAAGGCCACGCCCTATGTAGTATGCGCCTTTCTACTTAAAGGGGTTGTCCACTTTTGGGATTTTTTTTTCTTACTTGAATACATGTATTTGTGGCTAAATAGCATATTTACAACTGGCTTTCATTAAAACATGTTTCACCATTTGGTCTTTTTATCCCTGCACATTCATCTGTGGTTATAAATCACCCATCAGAGCTCACTGATGGAATCTCAGGTAGCCCATTCTGCAGCCAGAAATAAACAGTGCAATGCAGAGGCTATAAAAGGCAAACGGTGCAATATTTTTAATGAAGCCCAATTGCAAAAATTAGTTTCACCTAAAAATACATGTATTTAAGTTAAAAAAAATGTCCCCAGAGGTGGACAACCCCCTTAACTTGCAGCCAGTGGTGTCTTCTTATGTACAGAATGTTTTTAGTTGATTGATCACCCTGTGAGGATTTGAACCTGCGATCACTTGTGTATTGCAAAATTACTTCCCCACGGGGGAAGGGCTTCATAGGTGCACAGACTTGACACCTGCACTGCCCAGAGTGGGCTCAGCTCCCTGTATGGAGGCTGCTGCCCAGGTGACATAGTTAAAGGGATTTAGCAAATGACAGTACTCTTAAAGGGAAGGTCTGATAACAGCATAATGTAGAGCAAGAGAGCCTGATTCCAGCGATGTGTCACTTACTAGACTGTGTGCTTTCTTTTCAAAACAATCAGTGTTTTATCAGCAGGAGATTATCACTGCAGGACTAGGTGTCAGGTGCAGAGTAGTCCAGCTAGTCTGTGTAACCACGCCCCCTCTTCTGATTGGCAGTTTGCTGACAGTGTACACAGAAAGCTACCAATCAGTGCTGTGGGCGGGGTTATACACAACTGAGAATACTGACCCCTGCTACATATAAAACAGGAATTTTATCAAAACTACAGCAAGCAGCCCAGTAAGTTATACGTCGCCGGAATCAGGGTCTCTGCCCGTACATCATGCTGCTCTCAGATTATATAGCAAAAATATGCTGATGGATTTCCTTTAAAGACAAGAAAACGTACCTTTCTTGGTGCAAAATCACTTAAGGATTGCCAAGATGATGAATTTAAGGGAATGTGTTGGGGAGTGTTGTAGAAAAAATGCGTCAAAAACACGATGTGTGCACACAGCCTGATGATAATTTTCTGTATTGTACAGATTTGTGTCTACATCTCCTCCACCCTCCACCACCGCTGGAATCTGCTGACTTGGGGAAGTTGTGAGTTCCTAGGAAACTTTTCTGTGATTCAGCAGGATTTCCCCAGAAGAAACCAGTGTGGAGTTTATTTTTTTTATTTAGGACGTTGCAGAATATTGCAGCTACTTATATGTATTTATTCCCAACATTGAAAGTTATCACCCACCCACTTGGCTAAGTATTAACTTTCCGATCGGTGGGGGTCCGAGTGGTCCCAAGAACGGGGCTCTAAAGTGCCTCTTGGGAAGTGGGTCACTACCTTCATTCAGTATGGGAGATAACTAAGTACACCCCTATCCCACCGACTGTCCCATAGAGAATGAATGATGCGGTGGTGTTAAAGCACTGCTGCGTTTTTATGGGGTGTTTCTTGGGACCTATGAGACCCCATTTCAGAAAAACCCATGCAGTTTATTAAAAAGCGCTTTACTCATCCTCCCCAGGTCCAGTGTAGAGTCTCTGCCGCTGCTCCTTGCGCCTATTATCTGCAGCACAGATGTCACGACAGCCAATCAGTGAACTTAGTGGCTTTGAGAGCTTGTGCCATCAGTGAGTTCAGAGAAGACTCAATGTGGACCCAAGGAGGGTGAGAATGTCAGTCAGTGACGGATTCAGGACAGCTATCAAAGGGGGTCGCAGGGGTGGTCCGCACTGAGACATTGAAACAAACTGAAATGTGAGGGAAACAATACATTTCTTCATTTCTGAGCAAGAGGAAATCTTGAAAATGGTGAGAAAATGAGACAGATAATGCGCAATAATGATATTATGTAATAATACATTTTTCATACTATACATATAAGCTCTATTACTAGTTAACAAAAAAACAACAACACGTGCTTTGCTCACCCTCCCCAGGTTCATCACTGATTCTCCACAACTGCCTTGATCTCAACGGCTATGAGCGTGTCGCGCTCCTCTTCTTCCAAGAGCCATAACTTTTTTAATTTTCTGTCAATATGGCCGTGAGAGCTCTTATTTTTTGTGGGACGAGTTGTACTTTTGAACGACACCATTGATTTTACCATATCGTGTACTAGAAAATGGGAAAAAAATTCCAAGTGCGGAGAAATTGCAAAAAAAGTGCAATTCCACAATTGTTTTATTTTTTATTTTTTACCATGTTCACTAAATGCTAAAATTAATCTGCCATTATGATTTTCCAGGTCATTATGAGTTCGTAGACACCAAACATGTATTGGTTCTTTTTTATTTAAGTGGTGAAAAAAAATCCGACATTTGTAAAAAAAAAAAAAAAAAGAATTAGCTTATATTGTCATTTTCCGAGACCTGTAGCGTCTCCATTTTTCGTGATCTGGGGCCGGGTGAGGGCTTATTTATTGCGTGACGAGCTGATGTTTTTATTGATACCATTTTGGGGTAGATCCGATGTTTTGATCACCCGTTATTGCATTTCATTGCGGCAAAAAAAAAAGTTAATCTGGCTTTCCCATTTTTTTCTGGTTACACCGTTTACCGATCGGATTAATTTAATTTATATTTCGATAGATCGAGCGATTCTGAACGCAACAATACCAAATATGTGTATTTTTTTTTAATTGTTATATTTTCAATGGAACACAAGGGGGTGATTTGAATTTTTGTGTGTTTTTTATTTTTTTATATAATTTTTTAATTTATTTTTAGCTATTTACTTGCTTCAATAATCTTCTTAGGAGACTAGAGGCTGTGATCATCTGATCGCCTGAGCTACACATAGCACCTGCGATGTGTAGCAGCATTCATGATCTCCTATGAACGTCAGCCACAGGCCGGCGTTCATAGGAGATTCAAAATGACAGGCATGGGGGTCTTCTACAAACCCATGCCTGTCATGGCGCAAATTCAACAATGAGGGGCCCTTTATTCTGAAATTCAGCTCATTGCACATGGACGTCTACAACCAGCCACTTCTCTTCTCCTCGACGACAGAACATATCGGCGTCCATCTTGGCAGCCATTTCCTGCAGCCCTTCCTGACTTTATTGTCCAGCACTGACCTAGGGCAGGGAAAGGGACAGACGTGTTATGTATTCAGATACTTGTACCCCCCTATAGATTGTATACAAGTAGTGGGAGTAAAGGGTGTGTCCGCATGAAGTACTTTTGACATGATTTTCAAAATTCACCTCAGAAATTCATGTCATGATAATGGCGCAACGTCACGTTCATTTTTTTTTTTTCCAGTGAGGTCATAGTGAAAGCAATGTGCTTTTCCCATTAAAATCCACAGGAAGCTTATCTAAAGAGTATTTGAAGAATGAATAAATCCTGTTTTGTGCCTCCATTTTGGTGCCCTGTTGACATTTTCACAAAATGGCCGCCAACGTTTTAGATTCATCTTATGCGGTGCTTTTTTTTGGACGTTCATGATACATCCTTCCTCGTCCATTGCCCTTTACTTCAGCCCTGTATATCCAGTCTACTAAAGGGGTGGGTATATGTTAAATTTCTGAAGAACACTGCATAGGGAAGACTGTGCGGCCATTTTGTGAAGATACAAATGGAGTTGTAGTGAGGAGTAACAGCGACAGGATTGACCATATCTTTGTCATTTATTGTCCAGTTTGATTAGGGGGGTTTCACTGACCCCTTAACTCCTTCCTGACAGGATTTTACTTCTAAAATTAGCAACCGGAGTGAGCTCCGATCTCTGCTGTGAGGCAGCCATCGTCCCCCAGATCATTGGGTTTTAATGGCAGCCTGAGGATCCCTGTCGCTTCAATGCTAGTGCTCCCAATAAAGCTAATGCTGTGTCTTGGCTTCATAGGAGGTGGCCATTTTTGCTGTATACTGAGGTACTACAATATATATCCCTGTAGGGACTAAAAAGGATCATTGAAATTTAATAAAAATTTAAATCTGAAAAAAAAATAAAACAAATTAACCCAAACCCCAAAATTTAGTTTTTTTGGTCACCAGACATCCCAAAATAAATGGAATAAAAGGTATTGTTTGTACCTCAAAATACCAATATAACTACAGCTCGCTATATATAAAAAAGCTCCATCAGTGTAAGTGGTGTTGGCGCTGTCGGTTACCGCCGTGGGATCTGGGCATGTGCACCACTTGTCGGTTGCTCGGGGGCCGGTACGGTGCACGTTGTAAGTACAGGCTGAAATCTGGGGAGGGGGCACCTGGAGAATCGAGAATTGGGGCAAAAGTGGCAGGCACTATGGGGGAAATTAGCTTTTACATTGTGTGGGTAGCATTACTATCAGTTGGGAAAACAAGTTATCCTATTTTTCACAGGATAGGTGATAACTTGTTGATCGGTGGGGGTCCCATCACTTGGGCGCAGGGGCGTAATGATCGCAGAGGGTGCGACCGGGCCCGTGCGGGAGGGAGACCACGGACCCCAGGGTCTACTTCAACTGGATGAGCGTCCGAGATCGCACATAGGCGCTGGGGTCGGCGGCCTCCCTCCCGCACGGGCCCAGAAGAGGACGCCGGAAGCTGAGGGAGCAGAGGAAGGTGAGAAGAATGTTTTGAGTTTTTTTTTAATACAGAACGGGGAACACATATACCAGAAAGAGGCCCAGGATGGGGGACATACAGTATATACCAGTATGGAAGATATATATATATATACACCAGGATGGAAGATATATATATACCTGGATGGGGCCCAGGATGAGGGACATATATACCAGGACGGGGGATATATATACCATGATGGGGACCATAAACCAGGATGCGGCCCAGGATGGGGGACATATATACCAGGATGAGGGATATATACCAGGATGGGGGACATATATGCCAGGATGGGGGATATATATACTAGGATGGGGAACATATACCAGGATGCGGCCCAGGATGGGGGACATATATACCGGGATGAGGGACATATATACCAGGACAGGGGATATATATACCATAATGGGGACCATAAACCAGGATGCGGCCCAGGATGGGGGACATATATACCAGGATGAGGGATATATACCAGGATGGGGGACATATATGCCAGGATGGGGGATATATATACTAGGATGGGGAACGCATACCAGGATGTGGGCCAGGATGGGGGACATATATACCAGGACGAGGGACATATATACCAGGATGGGGGGCATATATACCAGGGTGGGGGATATATATACCAGGATGGGGGGCATATACCAGGATGCGGCCCAGGATGGGGGACATATATGCCAGGATGGGGGACATATATGCCAGGATGGGGGACATATATGCCAGGATGGGGGACATATATACCAGGATGGGGGACATATATACCAAGAAGGGAGGCATATATATCAGAATTGGGAATATATATGCCAGAATGAGGGATATATATACCAGGAAGGGGTCCAGGATGGGAGGCATTAGTACAGGATCGGGGACATTACTACATAATTGGGGGGGGGGGGCATTTATGTCTTTATAGGATTTAGAATGCTACAAGGACCCATACATCTAACCAACATGCAGGGTGGCCCAGGTCCAGGGGGCCCATCAGACTCTAGTTAGTCACTGCTTGGACAGGGCACTTTTATCACTGCTAGAATAGAACGACAGGTTCGGACGCCTGACTGCCGCTCCATTCATTCCCTATGGGGTTGCTGTGCACTTGGCTTTTTCTGACAGTTACATAGAGAATGAATAAATCGGCGGTCGGGCGGTGCGGGTAAGTCGGTGTGGGTCCCAGCGGTCGGACCACCACCGATCTGCAAGTTATTACATATCCTGGGTACAGGAGATAATTTGTTTTCACTGCACAAACCCTTTAAGTCCCTTTAAGAGTTGTTCCTATCAAATGGATGACTCAGGAACCCTATTCTCGTGATCGGTAGCAATTGCAGCGTTGGGACCTTGTTTGATCACCTACCCTGTGAATAAGTGATAAGTTGTAATTTTGGCAGCAACCTTTTAAAGGGATTGTCTAGGTTCAGAAAAATATGGCTGCTTTCTTTCAGGAACAGCGCCACCCTTGACCATAGGTAGAGAGGGGTATTGCATCTCAGCTCCATTGACTTCAATGAAGCTGAATTAATATCAAAAATAGGGGTCAACGGTGGGGCTGTCTCTGAAAGAAAGCAGCCATATTATTCTAAGCCTGGACAAATTCTTTAAGCTTAAAGGGGTTGTCCACCTTTAGGGACATTATTTTTCTTTTAATTAGGTGCATGTATTTGGGACTAAAAATCATTTTTGCAATTGGGTTTCATTAAAAATTTTGCACCGTTTGCCTTCTATAGTTCTAGTAATATAGTTCTATAATAATTCTATAATAATTCTTACTGTAGAACGAGTTAACTGTGAAACAGTCAGTGAGTTTTTTCATACCGAATGACGGGAAGTTTGTAACTCTATTATTTGTCTTTTTCTAAAGTGATTTATGACCACAGACCACATCAAAGTTGAATGTGCAGGTAAATAAAGAACCTGTAAAAGCAAAACGGTGCAAAATTTGCACAAATTTTTTTTTGTGTATTTTTTTTTTTTTTTCAGTGGACAACCCCTTTAAGGTATCAAAAAGCAATACATTTATTTTATTTGTGGTCTGTAGAATGCGATGGTCACCTAAGCTCCGCCTCTATGACCTCATGCATGACTTTTCATGTACATAGGTTCCGCATATTCCGTAGGACAAGAGAACTGACTGTAGATATCTCCTCTAAGAACCTTCATGGAACTAACGCTAAAGACCGTCTTTCAGTCCCAGGAAATGTTAGTGGGGGGAAAAAAAGAGACCACTGAAATGAAGGTGCCGTTCGGGTTTCCCAGCAAGCAAAGAAGATCAAAATCCGTCTCTATTGAAAGGTAAATGTATATTGCTTGCCTCTGACATGTAGGATGGAATCTGTCTGTCTAGGCAAACTAGGATCTAAAATGATACCTTCCATTGATGCCCCATTGATTACTGGGATTCCTATACTTTTGAGCACAAAGTGTTGAATAAGGGATACCACCAGCTTTAAGTGCTGAGGCCAATAGGGACCATGGAGCCCCCTTAAGTGTAAGTGGCGAACCACATGCAGACGTACAGGTGGTTCACCTCTATGGCCACCTCTAACTTCATAGTGCTTCTCTCATATATGATCTGAGGCCCCATTCACATCTTGTTAATTTGTTTATAAGGAAAAATTGTTACATTTAAATACCACCTTAAAGAAATTTATTTTATTTAAATATTATATATTTTTTATTTTATTTTTCATATTAATTTGGATATTAAAAAAAAAAATCTTGCAATTTTCACACTGGCCACTAGTCCTGATGTTAGCCTTCTTCTTCCTATTCTTTACATGGACATAAGCAGCAATAGACTGACTCAGACCTGGTTTGTTTGTATAGAAACTTTCTGGGCATGTTGCAATCTGGTGATATTGTACAGGGAGGGGAGGAGGTGAGCTGTGACATCCCATTTTGTGAATGGTGAACTCTGTGCTATCTACTGTATATAGAGGTATTATCTTTTATTGAATTCCTGTCTGTGATGATAATGAGACTTCTGAAAAGCCCCCGAAAGAGAACAGGAAGTATATTGTAATCCTGTCTGTGATGATAATAAAACTTTTGAAAAGCCTCCTAAACAGAACAGGAAGTATAATGTAATCCTCCTGTCTGTGATGATAACGAGACTTCTGAAAAGCACCCAGAACAGAACAGGAACTACAGTATAATGTAGTCCTGTCTGTGATGATAATGAAACTTCTGAAAAGCACACAGAACAGGAACTACAGTATATTGTAATCCTGTCTGTGATGATAATGGGGCTTCTGAAACGCACCCTGAACAGAACAGGCACTACAGTATATTGTAATTCTGTCTGTGATGATAATGAGACTTCTGAAAAGCCTCCTAAACAGAACAGGAAGTATATTGTAATCCTGTCTGTGATGATAATGAGACTTCTGAAAAGCTTCTTAAACAGAACAGGAAGTATATTGTAATCCTGTCTGTGATGATAATTAGACTTCTGAAAAGCCTCCTAAACAGAACAGTAAGTATATTGTAATCCTGTCTGTGACGATAATGAGACTTCTGAAAAGCACCCAGAACAGAACAGGAACTACAGTATAATGTAGTCCTGTCTGTGATGATAATGAAACTTCTGAAAAGCACACAGAACAGGAACTACAGTATATTGTAATCCTGTCTGTGATGATAATGGGGCTTCTGAAACGCACCCTGAACAGAACAGGCACTACAGTATATTGTAATTCTGTCTGTGATGATAATGAGACTTCTGAAAATCCTCCTAAACAGAACAGGAAGTATATTGTAATCCTGTCTGTGATGATAATGAGACTTCTGAAAAGCCTCCTAAACAGAACAGTAAGTATATTGTAATCCTGTCTGTGACGATAATGAGACTTCTGAAAAGTCTCCTGAACAGAACAGTAAAAATGAATCTAGTATTAAAGAGTAACTAAACTTGTATATATTTTTTATATAATTTGTCCAGCATGGAAAGTATCTTTCTAAATCACTTTATTAGGGGGATTAATCTTCATTCCTGTAAAAAGAAAGTGCATATACGTGGCTTCCAAACCTCCGCTTTTCCCAAGAGAGATACCCTTTAATCCTAATGGTGCCACTGTGTGAAAATTGCAACATTTCTAATTTTTTTTTATATATAAACACAAATATGGAGAATTGTATACAGACAATCTATTAGCAAAAATGTGTACAAAAAAATTGAAAACCTGATTTAAACAATAGGACATGCTACCGACAGGAGCCAAAAGGACACATTTAGGGACCAAAAAACCCCCAAGGACAAGTTAAGAGTGCACATGTGGTTCATGCTAAAAATAAGAAAAAAAATAAGACTTGAGCAAGGCCTGACCTTGTCGGTCCTTGCGTGAACACACCTTCTTCAGCTAAGATCTGCCCTTTTTTTCCAGAGCAGATATGAGCGTACAAACGCCAAAATTTGCTACATTTTTGTTCAACTCAGCTTGCACAAAAATTAGCTTCATTTGTCTGGAGGAAAGGGCTTGATCTGCTTCTGTCCATGATTCTTTGCGGGTGATCTTTCTATGAGGCAGAACATGTTAGTATTAGGTTAAGTCCATAGGGGACGGACAGCCCCAATGAGGAAGAAAATCAGCAGCAAAATACACAGCTCCAAATACTGCTGATGATTTGCCACAGATTTTGAGAATTTTTGCTGCAGGTTCGGGTCAGGAGACCGGCGGTCAGTCCATACATTGTGGTCTATATATGGACTGTGAAATACGCTCTTGTGAACCCGGCTTAATACACAATGGATTTTCCACCAGCAAATTTGTGGTGGCAAATCTGCTAAGTATTCATCCAATGCGGACATCACTTTAAGTTTCAGAAGTTTGTGAAATTAGTTCAGAAGCACTGCATGAAAGTTTCTCTTCTCCATCAGACCGGGATCTCCTAGACCCTCTGACAGCATGGCCTGGAGCCTTCTGGTGAAAAAATCTTCGGCCTCCACCAACGTGTCCATCTTGAATTTAGCCGAGAAACAATCATCCTCTTCCGAATCAGAATCAGAAGAGTCTCAAAAATCGGAGGTATCTGATAACTCTATAAATATCTATCTAATACTGATGAGCGATCGTGCTCGCCACTCGATGGAGCGCTGTTAGACAGCCAATAAATATGCAGGGATTGTCTGCCATACACAGTACCCGAGCACCCTGTTACTCGATCGAGTGTCTCTCATGCTCGCTCAACACTACTATCTATCTATCCAGTGTTTTATATATGACCATACTGGTATATATGTTTCCCATCCTGGTATATATGTACCTTATCCTGGGCCCATTCTGGTATATATGTCTCCCATCCTGGTATATATATCCCCCATCCTGGTATATATGTCCCCCATCCTAGTACATATATCCCCCATCCTGGGCCCATCCTGGTATGTATGTCTCCCATCCTGGTATGTATGTCTCCCATCCTGGTATGTATATCTTCCATCCTGGTATATATGCCCCCCATCCTGGGCCCATCTGGGTATATATGTCTCCCATCCTGGGCCCATCCTGGTATATATATCCTCCATCCTGGTATGTATGTCTCCCATCCTGGTATATATATCCCTCATCCTGGTATGTATGTCCCCCATCCTGGTATATAAGTCCCCCATCCTGGTGTATATATCTCCCATCCTGGTATATGTCTCCCATCCTGGTATATATATCCCCCATCCTGGGCCCATCCTGGTATATATATCTCCCATCCTGGTATATATGTCTCCCATCCAGGTATACAGTGGGGACGGAAAGTATTCAGACCCCTTTACATTTTTCACTTTGTTTCATTGCAGCCATTTGGTAAATTCTAAAAAGTTCATTTTTTTTCTCATTAAAGTACACTCTGCACCCCATCTTGACTGAAAAAAACCCAGAAATGTAGAAATTTTTGCAAATTTATTAAAAAAGAAAAACTGAAGTATCATGATCATAAGTATTCAGACCCTTTGCACAGTATTGAGAAGAAGTACCCTTTTGAGCTAGTACAGCCATGAGTCTTCTTGGGAATGATGCAACAAGTTTTTTCACACCTGGATTTGGGGATCCTCTGCCATTCTTCCTTGCAGATCCTCTCCAGTTCCGTCAGGTTGGATGGTGAATGTTGGTGGACAGCTATTTTCAGGTCTCTCCAGAGATGCTCAATTGGGTTTAGGTCAGGGCTCTGGCTGGGCCAGTCAAGAATGGTCACAGAGTTGTTCTGAAGCCACGCCTTTGTTATTTTAGCTGTGTACTTAGGGTCATTGTGTTGTTGGAAGATGAACATTCGGCCAAGTCTGAGGTCCAGAGCACTCTGGAAGAGGTTTTCATCCAAGATATCTCTGTACTTGGACACATTCATGTTTCCTATAATTGCAACCAGTCGTCCTGTCCCTGCAGCTGAAACACACCCCCATAGCATGATGCTGCCACCACCATGTTTCACTGTTGGGATTATATTGGGCAGGTGATGAGCAGTGCCTGGTTTTCTTCACACACACCTCTTAGAATTATCACCAAAAAGTTCTATCTTCGTCTCATCAGACCAGAGGATCTTATTTCTCATAGTCTGGGAGTCCTTCATGTGTTTTTGAGCAAACTCTATGCGGGCTTTCATATGTCTTGCACTGAGGAGAGTCTTCCATCGGGCCACTCTGCCATAAAGGCCCGACTGGTGGAGGGCTGCAGTGATAGTTGACTTTGTGGAACTTTCTCCCATCTCCCTATTGCATCTCTGGAGCTCAGCCACAGTGGTCTGGGGGTTTTCTTTACCTCTCTCACCAAGGCTTTTCTCCCACAATTACTCAGTTTGGCTGGACGGCCAGGTCTAGGAAGACTTCTGGTGGTCCCAAACTTCTTCCATTTAAGGATTATGGAGGCCACTGTACTCTTAGGAACCTTGAGTAATGCAGAAATTCTTTTGTAACCTTGGCCAGATCTGTGCCTTGCCACAATTCTGTCTCTGAGCTCCTTGGGCAGTTCCTTTGAACTCATGATTCTCATTTGGTCTGACATGCACTGTAAGCTGTGAGGTCTTATATAGACAGGTGTGTGCCTTTCCAAATCAAGTCCTATTAGTTTAATTACACACAGCTGGACTCCAATGAAGAAGTAGAACCATCTCAAGGAGGATCACAAGGAAATGGACAGCATGTGACTTAAATATGAGTGTCTGAGCAAAGGGTCTGAATACTTATGACCATGTGAAATTTCATTTTTTGTGTTTTAATAAATTTGCAAGCATTTCTACATTTCTGGGTTTTTTTTCAGTCAAGATGGGGTGCAGAGTGTACTTTAATGAGAAAAAAAATGAACTTTTTAGAATTTACCAAATGGCTGCAATGAAACAAAGAGTAAAAAATGTAAAGGGGTCTGAATACTTTCCTTACCCACTGTATATGCCCCCCATCCTGGGCCCATCCGGGTATATATGTCTCTCATCCTGGTATATATGTCTCCCATCCAGGTACCGTATATATATCTCCCATTATGGTATATATGTCCCTCATCCTGGTGTATATATCCCCCATCCTGGTATATATGTCTCCCATCCTGGTGTATATAGCCCCCATTCTGGTGTATATACCTCCCATCCTGGTGTATATGTCTCCCATCCTGGCGTATATGTCCCCCCATCCTGGTGTATATATCCCGCATCCTGGTGTATATGTCTCCCCTCGTGGTGTATATATCCCCCATCCTGGTGTATATGTCCCCCATCCTGGTGTATATGTCCCCCATCCTGGTGTATATGTCCCCCATCCTGGTGTATATGTCCCCCATCCTGGTGTATATGTCCCCCATCCTGGTGTATATGTCCCCCATCCTGGTATGTATGTCATCCATCCTGGTATGTATGTCATCCATCCTGGTATATATACTGTATCCCTCATCCTGGTATATATATCTCCCATCTTAGTATATATGTCCCCAATCCTGGTATACAGTGCCTACAAGTAGTATTCAACCCCCTGCAGATTTAGCTGGTTTGATAAGATGCAAATAAGTTAGAGCCTTCAAACTGCAAACGAGAGTAGGTTTTATGAACAGAAGCATAAATCTTACAAACCAAAAAGTTATGTTGCTCAGTTGAATTTTATTAAATTTTAAACATAAAAGTGTGGGTCAATTATTATACAACCCCTATGTTTAATATTTTGTGGAATAACCCTTGTTTGCAATTACAGCTAATAATCGTCTTTTATAAGACCTGATCAGGCCGGCACAGGTCTGTGGAGTTATCTTGGCCCACTCCTCCATGCAGATCTTCTCCAAGTTATCTAGGTTCTTTGGGTGTCTCATGTGGACTTTATTCTTGAGCTCCTTCCACAAGTTTTCAATTGGGTTAAGGTCAGGAGACTGACTAGGCCACTCCAACACCTTGACTTTTTCCCTCTTGAACCAGGCCTTGGTTTTCTTGGCTGTGTGCTTTGGGTCGTTGTCTTGTTGGAAGATGAAATTACGACCCATCTTAAGATCCTTGATGGAGGAGCGGAGGTTCTTGGCCAAAATCTCCAGGTAGGCCGTGCTATCCATCTTCCCATGGATGTGGACCAGATGGCCAGGCCCCTTGGCAGAGAAACAGCCCCACAGCATGATGCTGCCACCACCATGCTTGACTGTAGGGATGGTATTCTTAGGGTCGTATGCAGTGCCATCCAGTCTCCAAACGTCACGTGTGTGGTTGGCACCAAAGATCTCGATCTTGGTCTCATCAGACCATAGAACCTTGAACCAGTCTGTCTCAGAGTCCTCCAAGTGATCATGAGCAAACTGTAGACGAGCCTTGACATGACGCTTTGAAAGTAAAGGTACCTTACGGGCTCGTCTGGAACGGATACCATTGCGGTGGAGTACGTTACTCATGGTATTGACTGAAACCAATGTCCCCACTGCCATGAGATCTTCCCGGAGCTCCTTCCTTGTTGTCCTTGGGTTAGCCTTGACTCTTCGGACAAGCCTGGCCTCGGCACGGGAGGACACTTTCAAAGGCTGTCCTGGCCGTGGAAGGCTAACAGTAGTTCCATAAGCCTTCCACTTACGGATGATGCTCCCAACAGTGGAGACAGGTAGGCCCAACTCCTTGGAAAGGGTTTTGTATCCCTTGCCAGCCTTGTGACCCTCCACGATCTTGTCTCTGATGGCCTTGGAATGCTCCTTTGTCTTTCCCATGTTGACCATGTCTGAGTGCTGTTCACAAGTTTGGGGAGGGTCTTAAATAGTCAGAAAAGGCTGGCAAAAGAGATCTTTAATCCACACATGTGAAGCTCATTATTCTTGGTGCCTGAACTACTTCTTAATACTTTTGGGGGACCAAACAGAATTCTTGTGGTTTGAGGGGTTGAATAATAAATGACACTCTGAATTAACTTTTAACGTTTTTTAAAAAAAAAAAAAAATTTGCTGCAGTTCATTTCTAGGTTCTTCAAAGTAGCCACCTTTTGCTGCTTTGCTGACTGCTTTGCACACTCTTGGCATTCTCTTGATGAACTTCAAGAGGTAGTCACCGTAAATGGTTTTCACTACACAGGTGTGCCCTGTCAGGTTTAATAAGTGGGATTTCTTGCCTTATAAATGGGGTTGGGACCATCAGTTGTGTTGTGCAGAAGTCTGGTGGATATACAGTTGATAGTCCTACTGAATAGACTGTTAGAATTTGTATTATGGCAAGAAAAAAAGCAGCTAAGTAAAGAAAAATGAGTGGCTATCATTACTTTAAGAAATGAAGGTCAGTCAGTGCGAAAAATTGAGCAAACTTTGAAAGTGTCCCCAAGTGCAGTTGCAAAAACCATCAAGCGCTACAAAGAAATTGGGTCACATGAGGACCGCCCCAGGAAAGGAAGACCAAGAGTCACCTGTGCTTCTGAGGATAAGTTTATCCGAGTCACCAGCCTCAGAAATCGCAGGTTAACAGCAGCTCAGATTAGAGACCAGGTCAATGCCACACAGAATTCTAGCAGCAGACACATCTCTTCAACAACTGTTAAGAGGAGACTTTGTGCAGCAGGCCTTCATGGTAAAATAGCTGCTAGGAAACCACTGCTAAGGACAGGCAGCAAGCAGAAGAGACTTGTTTGGGCTAAAGAACACAATGAATGGACATTAGACCAGTGGAAATCTGTGCTTTGGTCTGATGAGTCCAAATTTGAGATCTTTGGTTCCAACCACCGTGTCTTTGTGCGACGCAGAAAAGGTGAACGGATGGACTCTACATGCCTGGTTCCCACCGTAAAGCATGGAGGAGGAGGTGTGATGGTGTGGGGGTGTTTTACTGGTGACACTGTTGGAGATTTATTCAAAATTGAAGGCATACTGAACCAGCATGGCTACCACAGCATCTTGCAGCAGCATGCTATTCCATCCGGTTTGCGTTTAGTTGGACCATCATTTATTTTTCAACAGGACAATGACCCCAAACACACCTCCAGGCTGTGTAAGGGCTATTTGACCAAGAGGGAGAGTGATGGGGTGCTATGCTAGATGACCTGGCCTCCACAGTCACCAGACCTGAACCCAAGTGATGGGGTGAGCTGGACCGCATAGTGAAGACCATTTCTGGTGACTACCTCTTGAAGCTCATCAAGAGAATGCCAAGAGTGTGCAAAGCAGTCATCAAAGCAAAAGGTGGCTACTTTGAAGAACCTAGAATATAAGACATATTTTCAGTTGTTTCACACTTTTTTGTTAAGTATATAATTCCACATGTGTTAATTCATAGTTTTGATGCCTTCAGTGTGAATGTACAATTTTCATAGTCATGAAAATACAGAAAAATCTTTAAATGAGAAGGTGTGTCCAAACTTTTGGTCTGTACTGTACCTATAAACAGAAAGATCAGAGAAACTGAAGATTTTGCAGTGGTCTCTTATTTTTTGCCAGAGCTGTATCTGTCCCCCATCCTGGTTTATATGTCCCCCATCCTGGTATACTGTATATGTCACTCATCCTGGTATATATGTCCCCCATCCTGGTATACTGTATATGTCCCCAATCCCAGTATATATATCCCCCATTCTGTTATGTGTCCCCCGTTCTGCTGCTGTTCTTTAATGCATAGAATTTTTGTTTTCGATTCTACTCACGTTCCATCCGCTCCCATGCTGTGCAGCGTCCTTTTCTGCAGCCGGTGACACGCCCCCAGGGCAGTGGGGTACTCGGTGTCCGGGCCTATGGATGCTGGGGGGAATATATCACAGTGGCTGGCCCGGTCAGTGGCCCAGGGCGGTCAACAAAAAGGGGATTGTTTATATGGGATTTGTAGTTTGATCGTGATGCCACCTGTGGTTTCTGGTAATTTGTACCAGCGCTGCTGCAGACCTCTGAGGCAGTTGATAGGCAGCTAGGATGGAACAGCTCCCCACAGGTGGAGCGGGCCTCAGGGCAGTGTAGAGTTTGATGGTGGGTGGTGATGCTGGGGCTTGTAGTGCAGTCGGGATGGCGCAGCAGGAGTAACTGACAGAGACAGGGGATTCGCTTCAATACCTTTACCAGTGCGGATGTCAGGTACAGACCAGGATACTCGGTAAGAAGGGTGCACTTCAGGAGTTCTCCACAGTGAGCGGGTATAGGGCCTCCTGGTCCGTGTTTCCCTCTCTCTAAGCTCCTGGCCAGCCTGCAACTGGGCCTAGCTTATGTGTCGTGCTGTTCCTTCACCTGTCGCTTGGTAGTAGGACCTTCCGCTGGCAACCACTATCCCTGGGCGCCGGGGCCTTCGTGGTTCCTGGTCCTGTAATGGGTCTAGCTTCAGGTCGGCCAGAGTCTTGTAGTCCTCCTGGTATGCCGGTGATCCCTACTGGGTATAAAGGAACCCTGTAGGCGCGGACTCGGTGTCCGGTTTGTGTTATGGGGTGAGCCTATGATGCTCCTCTGCCCCCTTAACTCCTCTCTCCTCTCCTCTTTGCCTCCAGCCACACTTGGGGCCCTCAGAACACAGCAGCAGACGTGCTGCGTCTTCGCTGCTCTCAACGTCAGCACGCTCTCTGACTAAAACTAAACTGACTGCCTGGCTCCACCCTCCATATATATATATCCCAAACCGGTCTCCCTCTGGTGGTATGAGGTGGAAGGGTGGAGGTGTCTGTTTGTAGTGAGGGCCTCTTGTGGAGAAGTCCATCCATGCACCCTTTTGGGTCCTGTGGTACCTGTTCACAGCAGGGTGCCACACCGGCACTTGACTTCAGCGTGCAAGCAATGGGAGCGTATGACATCACTGCCATTCGCTCCCAGTCACATGCACGCCGATGTCAGCTGCTGGCCTCTGCAGTGCATGGACCCGGCCGGTCTCAGCTCCGCAATAAAGTTCGGCTGAATGTGCGGTCGAGGACACACTTCTACCTGAAATATTCGCCAGAGTCGGCTGGCCCCCCACCAACACACGCCCGGTTTTGGTCGTGACCACAATCGTTACACCCCTGTACCTATCTATATAAAATTGGCAATAAGTGTGTAGGTTTTCTTAAATCTTCATCATCCATGAAGTTGTTAAAAATGCCTTTCAATTGTTTACTCACATGTACAAATTTTCTGCTGCTGATTTTGCCGTGGATGTGTTACAAAAGGGTTTGACACAGATTTTGATGCAGATTTGCGGCAGGTGTGAAAACTGCGTATTCCACTGTGAAAAGCTGCAGTGTAAATTAACAAACTGCAGATTAAAGGGGTTGTCTCTATGTGACTGCAGACTTGGAAATCCTTAGAGTGCGCACAGTGCTCGCTGTCAGGATTCTCCAAATCTCATACTTGTGGTCACATGACCTCCTGCTACCGGCACTGGAGAATCCTTACAGTGAGCACTGTGTGTGCTATGAGGATTCCCAAGTCAACAGTCACATAGAGTGACTGCAGACTTGAACCCTAAGGCCGGACAACCCCTTTAAGGGTTTGTCCCACAGGCAGAATTCCGGCCACAGAAATCCGCAGTGACAGTGTTGTGGAAATGCTGCAAAAAAAAAAAAAAAAAACGCTTAGGCTACATTCCCCCTTCTGCCCCAAAAAGAGCCCCCTGAGGGGAGAAGACCCCCTCCAAAGGGAAAAGAGTGTACCCCGAGGGGTAATCACCTTCTTTGCTTTTTGTCCTTAATGCTGTTAATGTAGGCAACTCCACACTTACTACACTGACAGGCCAGATAGGCCACATTCAGGAAACTATCTCCATAATACGGCATGATGTCCATAAGGTGGCGGAGCGCCTCACGCTGGAGGATGCTGCTCCTCCTATCTGTAGAGATATTCAAAATCGCACGTTGGGGTGGATTTACACCATCCAGCCATTGGTACGCTCCCGGCTCCCTGCATTAAGGTAGCTATATACTCTATACACAACATATTTAATCATATATGGCTTACAAACTGCCCTAGACTGGTGGGAATACTTGAGTGGTAGTATGGATTGGAGCATGTAAATTTAATCATCGACTGTATTGGTATACCAAAAGGGCTGGATGTTTGATACGTCCGTTTTTCTCTGTACACGGCCATTGGTGTCAAATACTCCTTTTGCGATTGAATTGGTTTTTAATTAAGATAGGTTTAATAAAGGTATATATATTTTTTTACATCAACAAATGTCTATGGGCTTTATGTCGCTACTTTTCTCCTCTTCTTCCTCCGAAATCATACACAGGCTGTGTCGGCACTGTTCGCCAAGGTGGATGATATGGAAAATCGCCAAAGATGTAATTAAATTAGACTGATTGGGGAACCGGACAAGGTGGAAGGGGGAGACCCAGACAGTTTCTTTGAGAAATGGTTTCTAGTCACCTTTGGCAAGGAATCACTCACTCATCTGTTTGCGGTAGAGAGGGCGCTCAGGGTCTCTACGAGGCTGGGACTAGTGGGCAGACTTCCTCGGCCTACCTTGATTAAAAACCTTCATTATAAAGACCGAGATATTATACTACGGAAAGCAGGGAAGAGACCGGAGATTAGTCTTAATGGGCAAAAGTGTTCATTGTTCCAGATGTCTCGGCGGATGTCCAAGTACGATAATCACATCGGTAATTCACCTTGGTCAGGTTGGTTTCATGCCCTCGAAATCAACAGCCATTAATCTACGTAGGTTATTCCTAAATCTGCAAACGTCCCAGGCAGACGTGAGAAATAAAGCTATTCTCTCTCTGGATGCTACTAAGGCCTTCAATAGTGTGGATTGTGTGTGTATATATATGTATGTATATGTATACATACATACATACATACATACATACATACATACACAGTGGAGAAAATATTTGATACACTGCCGATTTTGCAAGTTTTCCCTCCAACAAAGATTGGAGAGGTCTGTAATTTTTAACGTACGTCACTTCACCTGTGAGAAAAAAAAAAAAGCAAATCACATTGTATGATTTTTACATAATTAACTAGCATTTTATTACATGAAATAAGTATTTGATCACCTACCAACCAGCAAGAATTCTGGCTCTCACAGACTAGTTTTTCTTTAAGAAGCCCTCTTACTCTGCACTCATTACCTGTAGTAATTGTACCTGTTTGAACTAGTTACCTGTATAAAAGACACGTCCACAAACTCAATTACACTCCAACCTCTCCACCATGGCCAAGACCAAAGAGCTGTCTAAGAACACCAGGGAAAAAATTGTAGACCTGCACAGGGCCGGGATGGGTTACAGGACAATAGGCAAGCAGCTTGGTGAGAAGGCAACAACTGTTGGCACAATTATTAGAAAATGGAAGAAACACAAGATGACTGTCAATCTTCCTTCCACGCAAGGTCTTGCCTCGAAGGTTAAGGATGATTATGAAAAAGGTCAGGAATCAGCTCAGAACTACACAGGAGGACCTGGTTAATGACCTGAAGAGAGCTGGGACCACAGTCTCAAACATTATCGTTAGTAATGCACTACGCCGTCATGGATTAAAATCCTGCAGGACACGCAAGGTCTCCCTGCTCACGCCAGCACATGTCCAAGCCCATTTGTAGTTCACCAATGACCATCTGGATGATCCAGAGGAGGCATGGGAGAAGGTCATGTTGTCAAATGAGACCAAAATAGAACTTTTTGGTATCAACTCCATTCTAAGTGTTTGGAGAAAGAAGAAGGATGACTAAAACCCCAAGAACACCGTCCCAACCCTGAAGCATGGTGGTGGATACATCATACTTTGGGGGTACTTTTCTGCAAAGGGGACAGGACGACAGCACCGTATTGAAGGGAGGTTGGATGGTGTCATGTATTGCAAGATTCTGGCCAACAACCTCCTTCCCTCAGTAAGAGCATTGAAGATGGGTCATGGCTGGGTCGTTCAGCATGACAATGCCCCGAAACACACAGCCAGGGCAAATAAGGAGTGGCTCCATAAGAAGCATTTCAAGGTCCTGGAATGGCCTAGCCAGTCTCCAGACATGAACCCAATAGAAAATCTTTGGAGGCAACTGAAACTCAATGTTGCCCAGCGACAGCCCCGAAACCTGAAAGATTTGGAGAAGATCTGTATGGAGGAGTGGGCCAAAATCCCTGCTGCAGTGTGTGCAAACCTGGTCAAGAGATACAGGAAACGTCTGACCTCTGGAATTGCAAACAAAGGTTTCTGTACCAAATATTAAATTCTGTTTTTCTGTTGTATCAAATACTTATTTCATGCAATAAAATGCAAATTAATTATGTAAAATTCCTACAATCTGATTTTCTGGATTTTTTTTGAAGTGTACCTATAGTAAAAATTACAGACCTCTTCATTCTTTGTAGGTGGGAAAACTTGCAAAAGCAGCAGTGTATCAAATACTTATTTTCCTCACTGTATATATCTGAACTGTACTAAAAGAAATTTATTAAGTGGATCATGCTATTGTATAAGGCCCCAACGGCTAGAGTAAGGGCCAATGGGGACCTCTCAGACTGTCTTCAATTATATATAGGGGTACTAGGCCCTACCACCCTTCATTGCTTCTTATATGGTTCCTTAAACTCAAGTCCTACTCTGTGGCATACTTGTAAAGTTTTATGGTTCTCTCAAAACTTATTTTCCTGCTTTGTGGTTATAGACTAAAAGTGCAGAACTATGCAAGAACATGGAGCAGGGACAACAAGATGTGGAGGATCTGGATAACATCTGCAATCAGTTGGAGGTAATGTCTGTTCCTGTAGGCGGAGATGAGAGGATGTTCAGTTTTAGGCTGTGTTCACATGTCCAGTTGTCATCCATTTGTGACAGATCCAAATATTAAAAAAATTGGATCTGTTACGAATGGAGCAAAAACAGATGCAAAATGCGATACATGAAAACCAACTTTCCCGGTTTTGAACGGATTAATCTTTAAAAGAAAAACAGATCAGTTTAAAAACTACAGATGTTTTTTTTGATCCGGCTAAAAACAGATAGCAGATGGAAAGGAGGCGAAGGGAAGACATTTTATGACCCTTGCATTCTCTTTCAAATGAAAGGATCTTGTATCATTAAGTTTCTGTTTTTATGATGCCAAAAACGGACATAAATCATGGACATATGAGCAGAGCCTAATGGAATTTTATATATTTAGAAAAGGAAAACCTGTATTTCTATTATGGCTATTGCAGAAGAACATGTCTTACATGATGATTTCTCGCTAGCATTATAGAAAAAACAATGTGGGTGGAACATATGATGGCTTTTGTGCCAAAAAGTTGCGAAATTTGCCACCATCCTATTTTTTATGATGCGACAGACTTAGTAAACATTTTATGACACTGATAAATTTGGCACAGAATCTGGTGTAGCCCCGCTGCTTCCCACCTTTGCCCATGTTGGTGGAGCTGCTTCAAACTGGTGTGAAAATGACAAAAATCGCACATTTTGCAACTTTTCAAAGTGTTTTATGCCAATATTCTGCAGAAAACACTTTGATGAATGGCTCCCATAGTCCTTGTCCAGCTTCTCAAAGTATGTGTTTTTAAAAAAGACAAAATACTGTAAGCATACATGGCTGCAATCACGCAGCCAAACTCTGATTCATGCTGTCCATGGTTCAGGCATCATGACTTTACTGTCAGGTTCCCTTTAAGGAGGGGGAACGATTTTACTTTTATTCGCAGTATTAATGGGTATTTCATACATTTTCTTAAAGGATAAACTAAGTTGCATCACTAAAAAGCTAAGAGACGTCGATGGGAAAAGAGATAACCTGAAGAACCTGAAATATGAAATCCTGAAGGACATGTCTTCTCTGCAAGGCTTGCTACAGACTGTAGAATCCATTAACAAGACCGCTCTGTTGACAGATATGAGCCAAAATATGGTCTCCCTGTGCCTCGGTTTAAAAGATCAGCAGCGTAGCCTGGAAACCGTCGAGCAAACAGCAGAGCCCAGCAGAGATGTGGAGAAGCAGGACATGACCAAACTGATGGCTACGATAGAGGAGATAAGGTATGTGACAACTCAAGGTGATCTCAGTGGACTGGTCACATAAGGCCACACATCTAGGGCTGTGTACCAGCCAGATTCCTATTCAGCTAGGTCTTAAAATGTGATTTTACCTTTCACGGTAAGGCTGAAGTATTTGGTTGCCACTGCACCTTTTATCGTACCGAATAGCAAGGGTCTCAGAGGTTAGACCTCCACCCATTGATAGCCAATCCTAACTACAGGAGTTGTCCCAAAAACATTTATCACCTCTCTATAAAAAAAAAAGTGATAAATGATATAATTTGTAGGAGGCCAACCTCTGAGGACACCGAGCGATTAGGAGAATGGAAGTCCCAAAATTGTGTGACCACCACTCTCTATTCACTTGCATGGGTCTTTGAGAGCAGTAGAATCATGGGCGACCACCGTTCCCATAGACAGTGAGTAGAGCAGTGGACATCAACGTGTACTTCTGCTCCAATCACACAGTAGACTTTAGGATCTGAGCTATTGCTATTGGACCTCCAGTGATCCTATATTTATCACCTACCCTATGGGACAATCTCTTCACGAGACTAAGGCTGGCCATACACTTGAAAGAACTTTGGACGAATGTTAGTTGGGTCAACATCTATCGCTCTTGACCCTCACACTCGTGAGCGCTCAAGAGGAGAAAAGAACTGCAAGACACTTTTGGCGGCCGCTCATCGCCTGTGAAAATGACAGGACGGGGGGATTGACATTCCAACCGCTCGATCCTTCTCTATCTCATCTGTCAGGTCACCTGTCAGGTCTTTCAGTTCCTCCAAAATTGTCGAGCCCATCTGAACTTCTAACGTATATTGGGGGACCTTGGAGCCTTGTGAAGCTTCTTTTCCAATGTCCACAAGGCTGCACTTCCTGTTCGGCACTCTGGTGTTTTTCTTTATTAACCTTAGGGACTAGAGAAGAGCAAATAAATTTGCAGGACCCTGGTCCAGGCGGTCAGGTTAGTATTCTGTGACTACCTCTTACCTGTAGGCATCTACGGATCTTTTTTAGATTAGCCGGCCTGGCACGACACCACACTCCAAAAGTGATGTCGCACCAGACCGACTAATCAAGAGAGCCACGGATGCAGTCAGGTAGGAGGTGATCCACAGGACTCCTGTCCAGCTGCCACGGGATATTGACCTGGCCACTGGATCGGATCTAGTCATCATACATACATATAATAATGACCTTATTATAAGGCCAACTAAATCAAGGAGAATAAGTGTTGTGGTGAGGATACAGTGCACCACTGGTTTTGGTTGGATAACTTTGCAGAAGTCTTTTCAATGTTTCCCTGTTTTATTTTGCATCTTCTTGTAGTGAGATCTTCTGGTCCTATCCACCTTATGACAACATCTTGTACTTTTTACAGGAAAAGCACAGCCCAAATTTGTACGCACTTCGAGACCGTGAGCAGTTTACTGATGAGTGTGCAGAAAATGGTCTTCCACATCGACACGAGGATTAAATCATTTCTATCTCAGGGGAGTTGTGCTAAGGAGCAGCAAGAACGTCTACCTGAGAACATCCAGGAGCAGAGAGCCATCGTGCAACCTTCCCCCGAAACCGTAACTTCTGCTATCTCATCCCTGTTCTACATCCAATAAACTGTCAGTCACACAGTATGGGTGGTCTTTTCACCATATGTTATGTTAAAGTACATCCACACTCTGTCATGTCACACGTAATGAGGCGCGGGCTGGGGGTAAGTATGGGACCATCGTCCAAATTGGACGCACCCTAATTCTAATGGAGATGTGACCATTCGTTAAAGGGTTTCCACAACTATGATACTGATGACCTATTCTCAGGATATCAGATTAGTGGGGTCAGACACCCCCACCGATCAGCTGTTACCAGCTCTATACACTGTCAAGGTCCAGCCGCTTTTAGAGCCGGTAACGCTAACTGGTGACGGACCTCCTCTGATATGATGATCTATTCCCAGGATAGATAATCGATATCACAGTAGTGGAAACCCCCTTTAACATCTGCTTGATGAGGGTGTATGAAAGATCAGTCCAGCGCAGTGCTCTCCTCCAAATAAAGTTGGAAAACCTCACCACAAAGAGTGTGTAGCCCTAGACCGAATATGCACATTTAGGGGTTTGTGCACATAGGATGGATAAATCCAAACCGACCCTTGGATATCTTTGGCAGATGTGCAATTTATAGCCCCCCATATACATTAGATAGCGTTAGACCAACAGCCATCTCCCCCATAAAGAAATTTTTGGCCACGATTTACCTCCCCACTAATCGAAAGGATCAACTGTTGATATTCAACACGCTGGATCCTTCTCTCCACCAACATTACCTATAAGGGGAGAATCGTGAGCCCATCCATACACATTAGATGGGTGACACATCCAGACAACGTAATATATATGGCTGCCTTTAACCCTATTGTCATGTCTGATTTTCTGTGCCGTATCCACAAAAATCGGTGTTGAATAAGATTCATGTCAACATGGCTCTAAGTCAACAGCCTTACATATGTCTATAAGATTATTGGGTTCAGGTTGGGAGACCCTTAAAAGGCATTTTGTCTCAATATGAGGTAAGATAAAAGGTCAGCTGTGTCATTGACCACTCATCTCCCATAAAAATAAAGGGGTATTCTAACAACTAAGACCGCAGCAATGATACATGACCATGGCGCTTCATTTCGTCCAATAAAAGGAGGAAGAATAAGGGGGTCGGAACCCCCATTCTCGTGAATGATGGGCATTCCAGCAATTAGGCATTTATCCAGTGGATAGGTGATAAATTGCTTTTGTCCACCTCACAGATGTAGCATATGCAGATGCTGATTAGACACATGATTATTATATATGTGCATTAGGCTGGACACAATAAAAGGCCTGACTGCAGCTCGTCGTCCTCATCGGGGTCTCCACCTGACTGCAGATCCTTATCCTCATCGGGGTCTCCACCTGACTGCAGCTCGTCGTCCTCATCGGGGTCTCCACCTGACTGCAGATCCTTATCCTCATCGGGGTCTCCACCTGACTGCAGATCGTCATCCTCATCGGGGTCTCCACCTGACTGCAGATCCTTATCCTCATCGGGGTCTCCACCTGACTGCAGATCGTCATCCTCATCGGGGTCTTCTCCTGACTGCAGATCCTTATCCTCACCGGGGTCTCCACCTGACTGCAGCTCGTCATCCTCACCGGGGTCTCCACCTGACTGCAGATCGCCCTCATCGGGGTCTCCACCTGACTGCAGCTCGTCGTCCTCATCGGGGTCTCCACCTGACTGCAGCTCGTCGTCGTAACAGACTTGAGTGGGCAAATGCTCACATTGGATGGCGTCTGGCAAGTTGGAGAGGTGTTCTCTTCACGGATGAATCCCAGTTTTCACTGTAAAGGGCAGATGGCAGACTGCGAGTATGGCATGGTGGGGTTGAGTAGTTTGCTGATGTCAACGTTGTGAATCGAGTGGCCCATGTTGTCGGTGGGGTTATGGTATGGGCAGGCGTTTGTTATGGACACTGGTACATTTTATTGGTGAATGCACAGAGATGCACTCACCGGACATGTCACCCATTGAGCATGTTTGGGATGCTCTGGATCGGCATATACGACAGCGTGTTCAAGTTCCTGCCACTATCCATCAACTTTGCAGCCATTGAAGAGGAGTGGACCAACACAGGCCACGATCACCCACCTGATCAACTCTACGTGAAGGAGATGTGTTGAGGTGCGTGAGGCAAATGGTGGTCACACCAGATACTGACTTGTTTTCTGACCTCCTCCCAGGTCCTTCAATACTGTAAAATTTCACATTTTCGGGTGGCCTTTTATTGTGTCCACCCTGCACCTGTGCAGTAATCCTGCTTTCGAATCAGCATCTGGATATGCCACCCCTGTGAGGTGGATGGATTATCTCAGCAAAGGAGAAGATCTCGCTAACACAGATCTAGACACATTTGTGAACAATAGTTGGGAGAAAAAGGCCTTTTGAGTCCATAGAAGAAGTCTTAGATCTTTGAGTTCAGCTTATCAAAAATGGGAGCAGAAACAAAAGTGTGTTAAGTTTATATTTTTGCTCAGTGTATTTCCAGAACTTGGTGTTATATGGTCAGGGGACTTGTATTCTCCGTATTATTCACAGTAGAGGGCACATTACACCCTTTTATACACTTATAGGACACGACACGTTAAACGTTGGCTTTTTATTGCCCTCAAGTCCTTCCCAAATTGAAATTGCATTGATAATGGCAAAAACAAAAATATACAAATGTTTTCTCAACAAGAACAAAATGCAAAGTACACCGATAAGCAAATTGAATGTAATTAAAAAAGCGTAAAATATATAAAGAAACATATTTAAACTAATGCTAAAACCTTTCCATAGGTTTCTCCAGAGTGCAATCAAATATAGCACGATGACATTAAATATCTTTTACCGTAAAGTCGTCCTATATAATATGGCAGCAAATGAGAAGTGGATGAGTGGAGTGACATGAGTTAGTAATGCCGTACATTGTGGATGGTAGTACTAAATAACTGGAGGAAATGTAAGATCCTATACAGCTCTGAATGAAATACAAGTGAGCACTGTAATAAAGCCTACAGGACCCCATACACATTATCATCACTGGTGGAATGATGGGTCATCCTTCACTAGTGAAATAATAGCTGCCCTCTCACCGGTGTCACTAGTGAAATGAGAACCTGCCCATTTATTGGTGTCACTACAGAAATGGTAGTCGCCCTCTGACCACTGTCACTAGCGAAAGGATAGACCTGCCTCCTCACTGGTTTCATTAGTGAAAGGATAGGATGCCCCGTCACCGGGGTCAATAATAAAAAGACAGGTCGCCTCCTCACCAGTGTCACTAGAGAAAGGATAGGCTGCCTGCTCACTGGTTTCACTAGTGAAAGGATAAGTTGCCCCCACAACAGTGTCACTACAGAAATGATAGGCACCCCCTCAACAGAGTCATTAGTGAAAGGATAAGAAGCCCCCTTACCAGGGTTGCTAAAAAAAAAGAAAGAAAGGTCGCCTCCTCACTGATGTCTCAAGTGAAAGGATAGGCTGCCACTTCACCTGTGTCACTAGTGAAAGGATAGGCTGCCACTTCACCTGTGTCACTAGTGAAAGGATAGGCTGCCACTTCACCTGTGTCACTAGTGAAAGGATAGGCTGCCACTTCACCTGTGTCACTAGTGGAAGGATAGGCTGCCACTTCACCTGTGTCACTAGTGGAAGGATAGGCTGTCCCCTCACCTGTGTCACTAGTAAAAGGATAGGCTGTCCCCTCACCTGTGTCACTACAGAAATGATAGGCGCCCCCTCACCTGTGTCACTAGTGGAAGGACAGGCTGCCACCTCACCAGTGTCACTACAGAAATGATAGGCGCCCCCTCACCCGTATCACTACAGAAATGATAGGCGCCCCCTCACCCGTGTCACTACAGAAATGATAGGCGCCCCCTCACCGGTGTCACTAGGGAAATGATAGGCGCCCCCTCACCCGTGTCACTACAGAAATGATAGGCGCCCCCTCACCGGTGTCACTACAGAAATGATAGGCGCCCCCTCACCGGTGTCACTACAGAAATGATAGGCGCCCCCTCACCCGTGTCACTACAGAAATGATAGGCGCCCCCTCACTAGTGTCACTAGTGAAAGGGTAGGCCGCCTCATGTCACTAGTAAAGTAATAAGCTGTCTCTTGACTAGTGTCATATAAAGTGATAAGCTGTCCTCTCAATGGTGGCACTAGTGAAATGATTGGGTGCCCACTGACTGATGTCACTAATGAAACGATGGGCTACCCCCTCACTAGTCTATAATGACATGATTGGATGCCCATTGCTGGTGTCACTGGTGAAAGCACTATCTGCACCACCACTGGTGTCACATTGTCCTGGCGTGGGATATAGCATATATGCTCTGTACAGGGTACAATCTAACGTCATATGGTGCAAGAGAGAAATTACGGACAGCAAAAACGGTATCTCAGCTCAGTAAGACGGGAACGAAAGGTTCAACGCTCAAGTAAGAGATCATAAAATAAGGTAGAAATTAAGAGAAACCTA
This sequence comes from Phyllobates terribilis, assembly GCF_046119375.1. NCBI lineage: Eukaryota > Metazoa > Chordata > Amphibia > Anura > Dendrobatidae > Phyllobates > Phyllobates terribilis. The sequence goes on from NW_027362772.1 coordinate 158,395,485, forward strand.
AAATATCAGCAGTAGAAATCATAGATAGGGACTAGGCCACAAAAAAAACACAGCAAAAACCAGACTGTTACTTTCTTCTTTTACCCGTTTTTTGGCTTTGGATCAAGTATAAATCATTTCTTAATATTTCGCAATAAAGAAAAATATTTAGTATAACTACGACATTAACCCTACGACGTCTCCAGTTTCTTATCCTGATTAGACACCCTGATTCCGGTGTATAAACTGCAATTGGCCCCAATTTTGGAAAATTTGTCAAAAAGAGAAAGGCAGAGTCTTCCAATAAATATAGTCAGCCACATTTTTTCTGACCAATCCTACTGTAACTATGCAACAACTGTCAGCAAAGTGATTGTCAGCTATTAGCCTCCACGTCGACGGTGAAGGATAAGCAGCCATCAGACACCCCGGCTCCGCTTATCCCCATAGGAAACAAAGACATTAAAGTGGATGGCAGCCCCTATAGACATAAAATGGGTCTAAGATAGTAAAAGATGGAAAAATCCTTCAAGGAAATTAATTTTAAAGAGTCTAAAATACATAAAAAATAGAGAAAATGAATTACTATGTATTTTACATTACTGATTGCCTAGAAAAAGTTCTGAAATGGCATCATTAGGCCGCTTTCACTTTTCTAACATTCACAGTGTGGGTACGGACCGCGATGATCAGACCGGCTGTGAGTCTACTGACCCGCGGCACCACAGTCCGCATTCAGACAGTGAATGTTGGATAGAGGATTTGGTGTATTTGGAAAAACGTCAAATCACAGATTCCGGTCCTATGGCCAATGCTGCCGAAGTTCGGAAACAGTTGTTTGTATTTTTATATCTTCCCTTTTAATAAGGCAAATACTCAATGGCTGCTAAAGGAAATGTATCATCAGAAAATGACCTATTTATTTCAATCAGATTATTAATGCATTTTTTTCTCCCATTTAAAATCTGTATTAAAAAAAAATTAGAAACCTTGCAATTTTCATATTGGCCATCGGGGCTATTCTAGACTCATGCTTCCTGATCTTTACAGAAGACTTTCAGAAGTCTCATTATAATCACAGGCAGGAATAAAATGACAAGTAACACCTCAATACACAGCTAATAACACAGGATCCAATATTCACAATAGGTGATGTCACAGCTCACCTCCTCCTCCTGTAAAATGACTGATGACACCTCAATACACAGCTAATAACACAGGATCCAATATTCACAATAGGTGATGTCACAGCTCACCTCCTCCCCTCCTGTACAATGACTGACGACACCTCTATATACAGCTGATAACACAGGAACCACCAATCATAGTAGGTACTGTCACAGCTCACCTCCTCCTCCTCCTGTACAATGACTGACGACACCTCCATACACAGCTGATAACACAGGATCCACCACAATAGATGTCACAGCTCACCTCCTCCTCCTCCAGTACAATGACTGATAACACCTCTATACACAGCTGATAACACAGGATCCACCATTCACAGTAGATGATGTCACAGCTCACCTCCTCCTGTACAATGACCGATGACACCTCTATACACAGCTGATAACACAGAATCCACCAATCACAGTAGGTGATGTCACAGCTCACCTCCTCCCCCCTCTCTTCACAGTGACCTTTGCCCATGTTAATTACATGCTTCAATGCATTAGATGCTGCTAATGTACATGTGAATTTCCCGAAACAACAGAAAATAGGAGAGCAGAATAACCCCAGTGGCCACCGGTGTGAAAATTAAAAGATTTTTTTTTTTAAAATACAGATTGTGAAATAAAAAAAACACAAAAAAGATTTAAAAAAAATAATAATCTACATTTAAGATAAAAATCTGATTTAAACAGTAGGTCTTTCTCTGATGAAACATTCCCTTTATCCAGCAAAACAAATCTGTATAATAAGCAAGAGAAAAGATTTCTTACAAAATTAAAAGGGGAATTCAATCTTAAAGGGGTTGGCCAACTTTAGATGAATTTCACAGATGTGCTGCAGATAGAAATATTAGTAAGCGGCTCCATGGTAAAGCTCTTAAACCTGATTGTGCATTGGTTGTAAATGTGCCTGTCTGCTTTTTGAGTCATAATATGGGCACATTTTAGTGCCTGTATGATGGCTGCAACATCTGGACTTCCCATGGTCCGAGAGGTCAATACAGCCATTATATGGAGTATATTGCACAGTCTGAGAGTGGCCTACAGGATCACCATTCATGTAATAGGTATATTGCACAGTCTGAGAGTGGCCTACAGGATCACCATTCATGTAATAGGCCTATATTGTGTATGTGCTATTAGGAGCCAGTGAATACGGTCACCGGTTAGGTCGGTTTCAGAAATTATAAAAAAATTACCAAATCACCCCAGAGATGTTGGGTGCTGTGCGAAACATCACGGTCCTGCTAAACGGTGCGGGACCTTCAACCTGACCTCGCAAACCAAAACCCTTATGAACTTCAAAAAGATAGGTAAAAATGGCTTTCCCTTTAAGTTAAGCAGGGAATTGTGTATCAGTAGATTAGAAAATAGTTTGGTTATGTTAATGGAATAAAAGGTAGAAAAAAAAAGGTTAGAAAACAAAACACAGCCAATCAAACACTCCTGTAACGTTACAAGCCAAAAATATAAAGCCTATTGAAAATAATGGACGAAACCCCAGAGGTGTGGCGAAACCTAGAAAATGCAACTGATGAGGAATGGTTCAATATAGTAGGTATAAAACAATCACTATAAGGAATAAGACAGAACACATAAGGCACCAGCTCACACATGGGACTTGTCCAATCTCTAGCACCCCACACAAGATGCTCCTCATACAATAAGTCGTCAGCCACAGCCGTGTACACAGGACCCCGGAGATGTCTCCACCCGACAGGCTGCTGGCTGCCATGATTGCACTGCTAGTAAGGCAGTTCATACAGTCTGCGGAGTTATTGGAAAATAACGCAATGGTCCCTGTATTCGGCAGCAATTTATTGGTACGTTTTATTTTTCTTGCTCCTTGGGGGTAACTTGACAGAGATGTTTTTTAAGCCTGTCATGAGAGGAGACGTCCTACATCTTATCCAGCTTGAACAGGCTGAGAATATCGAGCAGAGATTGTCGAATGTGTCTGCCAAAGCGGTGGGAATCCTGCGGAGGGGGAAAAACAGACTGATTAATGTGCCGGCCAAATGGGCATCAAGTGCAGAGCCTACAGGCTTGTAGCCAGGTATTAATGCAGACTCAGAAGAGACCAGGCGGCCGAGCTGACCACTATTACAAGACTCCATGCAGAAAAAAAATGGAGGAATCACTGGGATGACATTCCTCTGAACCAGCATTAAAGTGGTTCTCCGATGCAAACAAGTTATCACCTATCTGTAGGATAGGTAATAGAGTGTTGATCGGTAGGGGTCCGACTGCTGGGACATGACACTAAAGGCAGAACGGGGAACTTTTATCCTCGACAGAGTGAACTGCCACTCCATTCATTCCCTTTAGAATGATTGGAGCACTGCGCTTGGCTTTTTCCAGCAGTGCCATAGAGAATGAATGAAGCGGGGGTCAAGGTATTCGACCTACAGCTCGATTAGTAACGTGGGGATAAAAATTCCCTGTTTTGCCTATCGGTGCAGGTCCCACGATCAGAGGATAGGTGATAACTTGTTTTACTAGACATACCCTTTAAAAGGGAACCTGTCAGCTGATTCATGCTGTCTGAACATAGGACTGCAAGAATTAGAGACCGACTACATTTTGGCAGCAGTTTATGTTCCACTCAGGAACGCTATGTTGTTTCAGAGAACACATACATTGGGATGGCAGCCGAGGACTATGCAACTAGGATGACTAGTCCGAGAGGCAACTCCCTAGTGTCTTCTCCCCACCCCACTCCCCTAGACTGATAGCTCTGTCCCTATGTGTGTATATAAGGAGAGACCTGTCAGTCAAGGGGAGTGGGGTGAAGAGAAGCCACCCAAGGACCTGCCTCTTGGACTAGTCATCCTAGTTGATAGTCCCCGCCTGCCATATGAAGGTATTTTTTCTTGTGAAACACATGACCACATTACGGCGCCGGCCTCTCATTCATGCGGCCCCTGGAGCCGGTCTCTCATTCATGCGGCCCCTGGAGCCGGTCTCTCATTCATGCGGCCCCTGGAGCCGGTCTCGCATTCATGCGGCCCCTGGAGCCAAGCTCGCATTCATGCGGCCCCTGGAGCCAAGCTCGCATTCATGTGGCCCCTGGAGCCGGGCTCGCATTCATGCGGCCCCTGGAGCCGGGCTCGCATTCATGCGGCCCCTGGAGCCGGGCTCGCATTCATGCGGCCCCTGGAGCCGGGCTCTCATTCATGCGGCCCCTGGAGCCGGGCTCTCATTCATGCGGCCCCTGGAGCCGGGCTCGCATGCATCTGCTGACTAGTTCCCTTTAATGGGACATGGATTTTGGGATCATTCTGATAAACCCCTTTAACAGTGCATATAATCCATACTCCTGTCTCTGCCTAAATAGAGGGGTCTAATATTAGATTCGGCGTTCTTTTCTTACATACTGTGGTCCCCTTAATAAGAGATGATCTGCTCTAAATTTTGACAAAAGCGGAAATTATGGAGCAGGTGAGACCACTCTTTACTACTAGCTAAGACTACTCTACTTTGACTACAGGGGACATGGGGGGGGGGGGGGGCAGTTAAAAATTAGAGTACGTTGCTCCGACTTGAGGAGTGATGGGAGAGACCTGTTTTTGACTATGGTGAACGTTTTGTTCCCTGCTGTGACATTGACAAAGAAGAGTGGGGATACAATCTGTATTCTATTACTAAAAGGGTCCGGAGGGGAATTTCTATAACTACAGGGAAGAGCTGTTCTATTTTTTTTTTCCCCATTTTAATTATTTACATGGACCAATTGATTTTGAGATATGTATAGAAATCAGAGTGTAACACAATTCAATACTGTTTAGGAGTCAGCATAGGGTTATACTACTATATAAAATATTGCCATGGGCAAAGAGAACCCCTAACTAAAGACCCTAATAAAACATACCTTTTAATCCATACTATTTAATAATGGAAAAGACCCTATTTGTTAAAAACATATATCGCTATGATACAGAGCTGAATTTAAGCAGGTACATCCTGAAATGTTTCACCACACAGGCATCATCAGGCTCTCACTACAGCCTCATTCCCCTGATGACGCCTGAGTGGTGAAACATTTTGGGGAGGCTAGCAGCTGACTATTTTTAATAGCATATGCTAGGTAGGAAGGATAGTAACAATAAGTTGATAGGATTTCGGCAATACACTTGTGAAATAGATCGCTTAGGTAAAGTGCTGGTGCTTCTAATTTAAGCGATCTATTTCAAACGTGTATTGCCGAAACTCTATCAACTTATTGTTACTATCCTCTCTACCTAGCATATGTTATCTAAAAATAGTCAGCTGCTAGCCTCCTCAAAATGTTTCACCACACAGGCGTCATCAGGGAAATAGGCTGTAATGAAAGCCTCATTCCCCTGATGACCCCTTTGTGGTGAAACATTTCAGGATATACCTGCTTAAATTCAGCTCCTTATCGCAGCAATATGTGTTTTTAACAAATAGGGTCTTTTCCGTTATTAAATCATATGGATTAAAAGTTATGTTTTATTAGGGTCTTTAGTTAGAAATCAGAGTGGAGACATTTGGAAATCTCGGAGTAAAAATGGATGTCAGCACTGGACGCCTGAAGCTGGAACATGTGGGATGGTTCAGAAGGAGGACACTCTATGGCGGACAACCCAAATAACTCACTGTCTCGTGGCTGGAGAATTTGCAGGACAAATGGAAGTTGATAAGATTTTCACCAACAATGATGTAGGAGACCCCGTATCCATCATCGGCCACCTGGAAAAACAGGAAATGGACTCAGAGACGGCGGACACTAGAAGCATTATTTCCTGCTACTATTCGATACACAAGAGCCTGGAAAATGACCATATTGCAGTTTCTACTTTGGCCACTAACAACAGACATGTCCTGGCTTAGGTGGTCTTTTATTTCCAGCGAGTGCGGTGTAGAAGGGGAAGGGTTACTAGAATCACCGTCTTCTCACTGGAGGTGGGCTACATTGACAGTCGACAGCTCTGTACCATAGTGGGTGCAAGGGTTTAAGGCCCTAAAACCCAGGAATCTATAGATATGTATAATTTAAATTTACTTACAGGTCCAAAGCCGCCGCCACAAGAGACGTATTCTGGGTGATTGACCAAGTCAAACAGCTCCACTTGCTGAATAGGCGTCTGGCTGGTGGAGAGGCGCCAGGGCTCAGAGAGAACCTAGGAGTCATTGACGTCACAAATCACTTAATAAGACCGTGAGTCTACTGAGAGGTTAGTCTCCACCTATCAGTATCACATACCTCCTTCAGGAAAGGGGAGTCCACGCCAAGGTACTTAGAAACTACATAGAGACAGAAGAGGTGACGATCGATCCCAGCCCCGGTCATTGCGTCTCTGTAGAGCAACTGGTGCTTCTCTGCGGCCGATCTGAAAAGTTTCAGTCTCTCTTCGTTCTATCAGCGGGAGGGATGTAGAATAGAGAATGGCTGTGAGATCCATAGCAGCGGGTCAAGCTGTCGATGCCAAGTGCTCAAATACGACCAGATGTCCCACAGACCATGGTAACTGGGACTCTGTCCCATCTGGATGGATTTCAAATAGTCAGGTCCATTTGATCGGTGCAAATCGATTTGTACATCCTAGTCCATCGGCCAAGACAGAGGTCAGTTGCTGCTGGATGGGAGCGAGAGGACAGCCTCATACCTCCCGGCATCACCGGCTCTTCTTTTAGTAGCCATCCTGGCATCATCATTGTGGCCAGTTAATCGAAAGAAGAGCAGCGGATCGCGTCAGGATAAGGCCGCTCTTCTGCTCCGTCCACCAGCCATTGACCTCTGTCGTGAACGATCTACTGGGATGTGTGAATCAATTCGCACCAACTCTTGTGGATTAATATTTACCCCTTTTACGTTCAGTTGATGGCTAACTAGAGCAACATATACTAAGAGCAAGGCGAATGTGGATCCAAAGCAGGCTGTGCACTATTCCTTAGGCATAATCATCAATATAAGATCAGTAGGGTCTGACACCACCGATCACCTGTTTTGACCTTCAGAAGTGGCCGAATCGAAACAGTGTACATGTTCTGCAGATCAGTGGGAGCTGATCCGTGGTACCCGGCAGCAGCCACAGTATGTGAAGCTGTGGTCTTCTGCTCAATGCACTGTTCACATCCATCCACTGCTGGAGACGATAACTGATCGGATGGAGCTCCGGGGTGTCAGAATCACACTTTTCCCAAGAATTGGCCCTCAATATAAAGGTAGTGGACAACCCCTTGAAATATAATTGTATTCCTGCTCCATGATACCATAATATTATGTAGTAGTCATAAGTTAAGAGCCCCCAGCACCTCTCTAATGTTGATGCAGCTCTTCCGGGAGGGTTACATTGGTGACCACTGCAGCCAATCAGCACCTGCTGTTTGGCTTCAGCTCATCAATATTTGTTGGGAATAGCAGTGTCAACATCTCAGGAACGGCAGTACTTGCAGGAGGTAAGTATTGATATTGTTGGGCTTTGGGCACAACACCATTGTGGCTGTCAGACGCTTCTAGTCATTTTGCTGCTCCTGGACAGAAATTCCTGGTTCTCCTCTTCGACAGCGAGGTGAATGTATCAGTCACTTACTTTGCTGATTACATTATTCCATATAGGTGGAAAAAAAGAAAAGTCTACCAAAGGAGGAAAAAAGGAGGCTCTTCCGGCCTCCAATGGATGAAAGGTGACATAAGAACACTTTTGGCTTATGTACAGGGAGGTCTCCAGTGCTTTTTGGATACTCACAGTTTTAGATGGCTCCATCATGGCCTTGACGAAGTTTGAGGACTCTATAGTACAAGAACGCACGGTTTCTGTTCTTCCTTCTCTGAAAAGTCTCGTCATGGAAGCTTCATAGGTCAGACAGAATTTCCCTTTATCCTTTGAAAAAAAAAAAAGTTTGTTATACAAGTCATGCATTGTATACATAGGAATCCTCAACTTCCAACTTCTCAAATCACGGCAAATACTGACAAAAATCTACAGGATATAGCTGCCATTAGCACTTGTGAATGAGACCTTAATAAGTTCCTTAAAGGGAATCTGTCAGCTGCCGTAGCCCCCTATAACTGCATGTCTCTACGCATTGCTATTTCTGTATTATAGCGACCCCCTTCTTCTGTCTTTGCGATCTCTGAATACTTTTAAAATCAAGTTTTTGCATTATGCAAATGTCTCAGGACTAGTCTAGCGAAGACCTTGATTCCCCTGGACTAGTCCTGCCTTCCATCTTATACCCAAGCCCCTTTCTGCGTGATTGACGTGATTTTCTAGATCCACGTCGCAGTTGTTGAATTTGTTTACATACATTTTTATTTTATTTTTCAGCTCCTTTAGGATCGCTTACATTATATACTACAGTATATTGTAAAATTACCCATATCCCACAAAGTCCAGCCACAGGCATCAGTAGACCCCAAGCTGCCATGGCAATGCTTCGGCTCCCCACAATCTTGCTGCGGGGCAACACCAGTGGCCGGAGTGATTGTGCCATGAAATCAGTGATTGACAGTGGCATAAGCAGCGATCTGAGCTAGTTCCGGTCGCTGCTGTTAATTCTTGGTGCTGGCTGTATAACACAGTTGGCATCTGCAGGGTATTGAGTTGGCAAAGCTCCTGAACACCAGTCATCCACCTGAAGGCAGAAGTCGAGACTCACCCTGTAGTGCGCGAGCTGCAGAGCGATCTGGATGAAAGCATCGGGGCTGGTCTTACACTTCTTTATTAAACCTTTGCCAAAGTCTTTGAAGGGGAAAGTGTGGAAATCCACATCGTCTGCTATGGATTGGGCAACTTTTAGGGAATCATGGATGATTTCTTGGCACTATTCAGGAAAAAAAAGGAAATGCAGAAGAATAAAATGTATCAAATAACATAAAAAAGTATTCGTATAGCAGTAAGTAATATAGAAATTCTGAACCAATCTACTTGTAAATTAATTAAGATCTAACCTATTGGGAGAGATTTCTCAAAATTGTCGGAAAAGGAAAAAAGTGAAAAAGTTGTTTGGACTTTGCTCACCTCGTCGGAGATATCCCACTCCATTCTCTTTGGTAACGGCACAGTGGTATCTACTTGCCCCTTGCAGTGACCTTCATCGTTGTACCCGAGCTGGAAACTATCTGCGGCCAACATGGACTTGGGAGGCAAAAATAAGCAGAGAAAAAAAAAGTGATAAAAATTAGTTGTTATTATAGATAGAGTCCAAAAAGTTTTATTTCTTCTTGGGTTATATTATCATCTGACCACAATGTGGCGCTGTTTCTTTTAACAATGTTCTTTAATGATTTTGGGTCTAACATTTTTCTTTAACCGGCCGCTCTGAGACAGAAAATGAGAACTCCCTTCATTCTTGAGAACGGGGAGGATTTTTAATAAGAAGCAAATTGCAAAGTCGCTTGTTTTTACGCTTTGCAATTTTAGCCATTACAGAACCTGAGATAAACCCCTTTAACGAGATAATCAACGCAATGATAAAAATTCCCTTGCGGTAGAATTATATATTAAACACACATTGCAAAAACAGATCGGCTATGTATGTGTGTACACAGGAAATGCATTTACACCTTTGCTGCCTACATTACAGCCATACAAAGCTCTGCTGTCTACATATTACAAACACAGTTGTGCTGTGCACACAAGACATCAATTACAATTTTTCTTCTCTGTTGGTAACATAGGTGTGAATGAACGTAATGTGTGCATAGCAGAGCTGTCTGTTTATATAATATATATAGCAGAGCTGTCCCTTTATATAATATATATAGCAGAGCTGTGCGTTTATGTAATACATGTAGCAGAGCTGTGCGTTTATATAATATATATAGCAGAGCTGTGCTTTTATATAATACATGTAGCAGAGCTGTGCGTTTATATAATATATATAGCAGAGCTGTGCTTTTATATAATACATGTAGCAGAGCTGTGCTTTTATGTAATACATGTAGCAGAGCTGTGCGTTTATATAATATATATAGCAGAGCTGTGCTTTTATATAATACATGTAGCAGAGCTGTGCGTTTATGTAATACATGTAGCAGAGCTGTGCGTTTATATAATATATATAGCAGAGCTGTGCGTTTATATAATATATATAGCAGAGCAGTCCGTTTATAATATATATAGTAGAGCTGTGCATTTATGTAATACATGTAGCAGAGCTGTGCGTTTATATAATATATATAGCAGAGCTGTGCGTTTATATAATATATATAGCAGAGCAGTCCGTTTATGTAATACATGTAGCAGAGCTGTGCGTTTATGTAACACATGTAGCAGAGCTGTGCGTTTATATAATATATATAGCAGAGCTGTGCGTTTATATAATATATATAGCAGAGCTGTGCATTTATATAATATATATAACAGAGCAGTCCGTTTATATAATATATATAGTAGAGCTGTGCATTTATGTAATACATGTAGCAGAGCTGTGCGTTTATATAATATATATAGCAGAGCTGTGCGTTTATATAATATATATAGCAGAGCAGTCCGTTTATATAATATATATAGTAGAGCTGTGCGTTTATGTAATACATGTAGCAGAGCTGTGCGTTTATATAATATATATAGCAGAGCTGTGCGTTTATATAATATATATAGCAGAGCTGTGCTTTTATATAATACATGTAGCAGAGCTGTGCGTTTATGTAATACATGTAGCAGAGCTCTGCGTTTATATAATATATATAGCAGAGCTGTGCGTTTATATAATATATATAGTAGAGCTGTGCATTTATGTAATACATGTAGCAGAGCTGTGCGTTTATATAATATATATAGCAGAGCAGTCCGTTTATATAATATATATAGTAGAGGTGTGCATTTATGTAACACATGTAACAGAGCTGTTCCTTTATGTAATACATGTAGCAGAGCTGTGCCTTTATGTAATACATGTAGCAGAGCTGTGCGTTTATGTAATACATGTAGCAGAGCTGTGCGTTTATGTAATACATGTAGCAGAGCTGTGCGTTTATGTAACACATGTAGCAGAGCGGTGCGTTTATGTAATACATGTAGCAGAGCTGTGCCTTTATAGCAGAGCTGTGCATTTATGTAATATATATGTAGCAGAGCTGTGCATTTATGTAATATATATAGAAGAGCTGTGCATTTATGTAATATATATATAGCAGAGCTGTGCATTTATGTAATATATATAGCAGAGCTGTTAGTTTATGTAATATATATAGCAGAGCTGTTAGTTTATGTAATATATATAGCAGAGCTGTGCATTTATGTAATGCATATAGCAGAGCTGTGTGTTTATGTAATACATGTAGCAGAGCTGTGCGTTTATGTAATACATGTAGCAGAGCTGTGCGTTTATGTAACACATGTAGCAGAGCTGTGCGTTTATGTAATACACATAGCAGAGCTATGCATTTATAGCAGAGCTGTGCATTTATGTAATATATATGTAGCAGAGCTGTGCATTTATGTAATATATATAGCAGAGCTGTGCATTTATGTAATATATATAGCAGAGCTGTTAGTTTATGTAATATATATAGCAGAGCTGTGCATTTATGTAATGCATATAGCAGAGCTGTGCGTTTATGTAACATATATGCAGCAGAGAAGGGCATCCATGTACTGAGAACATAGCAGAGCTGTGTTTGCGCTTTATACACAGCAGAGCTATGTCACCTACAACCTGTGTGGAAGCTGTGGCTCTTTTTAACAAAAAGGAGCAGCATCACTGCGATGTGCCATGACACGTTTCAGCAAACCTAACGCGGATCTGTCACTAAATTTCCACTCTTAAAAAAAAATTGCATTCATTGCTAAATGGTTCTGACACCAGTGAGACTAGTGTTTTTGTTTTGAAAACCCATTTCAAAATGGCTGTATCATCTATTTTTTTTAATCCAGCTATAGAGTAACAGCGCTCACGAAACCAAATATATTCAGTCTCTTCACACCCAGCCTGACTGAGGGCTGCAGCTTGTACTGAGCAGTGTGAGATTGTAGCAGCAGGGACGAGGAACACTGAGGAGCTGTCAATCAGGCTAGGTGGATGGAGATTGTGCTAAAGCAGCAGTCTGATGGGGTTTTTTTTTATTTCACCCCTGGAGTGGTATGCCTCCATGACATATCATACTTACCAGCTGCCATCTTCTTCTGTCAATGGCACCGCTCTGGTCTTGTTCCGCTGGTTGTAACCCGCCGGATCCCTCTAGGGCGAGCCGGAGGTCACTTCTCAATGTAAGTCTATGAGAGTCAGAAAGAGGCGTCTCATAGATCAACACTGAGAGCTTGTGAACATTAGATCTGACTTCACAAGAAGGCGGAACGGGACCAGAGCGACTCCAGGAACAGTAAATACGTATTTTACTACAGGCAAAGATCAGACATTAGTGATACCACTTTGAGGATGAAATTAAAAAAACAAACGCCAGAGTGGTGCTTTAAATTTTCAAAAAAAGCATTATACTGCCATTCAGACAAGGATTTTCATAGTAAATACACCAGCCTCATAAGGCCTATTTAATAATGTACACAGCTTGCCTTGTGAAGTCTGGTGACACTAACTGGAGTATGGGATTAATGATTAGGTATTCATTTTTTAACCTTACCTCCCACATGTGTCCAATGATGGGGGCATCCGCCCATGAATGTTCAGCGTTTAGTCCCACTTTTCCATTTTGGAATATGATAAAGGAGAAGGACTTGTCAAACCACCTAACAGGGGTACAAGAGGAGAACAGATCAAAAAAATTGCCATCTAACATTTTTAGTGTGTCTATAGCCTGCTTGAAATAGCTCCGAAGCCTAAGAAACATGGACCATCCTCAGATCAGAAGACTTCATCCGACCACCGAGTCTCCTGACCCAAGCAAATCGCTTCATGTATGCCCGGTCAGGCAGAGTCTAGAGGACCTGGGAGAAGGTTGTCCCTCCTCTCGCACCCAAGGATTAGAGTTAAAAGTTGATTTCCGACCTGTCGTAACATTTCCCGTGCAGTAGAGATTTGGCATAGGCGTCCAGGGAGTTTACTGGGTCATCTGTGCGGAGTCCCTGCTCGCTGTCATCTAAAGTCAGAAAGAAAGCCGCTTTCTCCACCAGATCCAGAGCTTGCAAGTTCTTTCCGCTGCGGAAATAAGACTTGCGAGTTTTGGCCCAAGTCGTCCTTGAAGAGAGAGAAACAAAATGAATCAAATCAAGATGGGACAATAAAAATGGTGATACGTTCTTCAAGAGAAGATCGTCAAGGACACAAAGTCCGGTGGTGACAACAGAGGTCCGAGTGCTGATAACTCCGCCACTTGCCGAAACAAAGGTAAAAATCACTCGGCTGAACTTTGATCTCCTCCAGTAAACCGGGTCCTGTAGTTGTGGCCCCATAGGGGGCTGCTGAGAAGGTTCACTCCCAGATGGCTACTATAGGCACCTTGTCCTCTACTCTATGGCACGTTCATCCGCAATAAGGACCTCTCACCTCTCTCCGGCTGTTAGAGCGGCCAGTTTCTCTTCTCCCGGCTGTGGAGGGCTCGTGTCGTCCAAGATATGTTGGAATTGGATCTCCAGTTCCTTGGGGTTCAGCAGGCGTCCACTATAGTAAACCCAGACCCTGAAGAAGCGCCCCTTGTGATACACCACAATGTGCTTACTGTCGGAGAAGTGCTGGATGGTATCTGGCCATAGAATACAGAAATGATCAAACTTACACAAACTGGATCCTGATAAGCAAAATCTCCCTGTACTAATAGCTCCACGGTATGATCCTGACATCACTAATGTATGGGGTCCATTAATATCGATCAGAAGCAAGTATGGAGACTTGTCATTCCAAGGGTTGTCCCACTTTAATAAGTTATCTGTCCACAGGTTAGAGGATTGCTGGGGGTCACCCAATTTGTGCTGATTGAGACCATCTATCTGCAACAATAATTTGTATGTATCGGAAATGTTTTGATCTTGGTTTTGGATGCGGTGGGGCTAGTAACAGTGTTTGGAGTTATTTTTTTAATCTACCTATTTTTTCACGCTTTTTTTATTTATTCATTCACTTAACACATTGTGACCCCTCAACAGATCATAAAAGACCTTTGGAAGCATTAGCATTTCAACATTTAAACAGATTTCTACAGTGCTGATTCCTCTGTAACTGAGGTTTGGCCTATTAGCCCTGGATACAGGGCAAATTCAGTCTTATGCCTCTGCCAGAATCAAGCAGCTCCTGCTCCCTCACGGCATCCAGTTCATCACCTGGGATGGAATAATAATAATAATAATAATAATTTTTATTTTTATAGCGTCAACATTTTCTGCAGCACTTTACATCTTAGAGGGGACAATAAATACAATAAAGCCCTGCTCGCAAGCTTGCTCATAGATTGTTAGCTTGCGAGCAGCGTCCTCTCTTCTCTTGGTATCTGTTGATTTATGTGATTATCATTATTTTGTAATGTCTTTTATTGTCTGTACAAGTCACCTCTAAAATGTAACGTGCTAAGAAAGCCAATGCTTCCTATACTACTGTCATGGCCGAAAAGTGTTGGCACCTTGGAAATTGTTCCAGAAAATTAACTCTGACAGTTCTCTTCTCCTCTTTCTGTTCTCCATGCTTAGTGTGGCGCACACAGACACACAATGCAAAAATGGAGTCAACTTCTCCCCTTTTTATCTGGTTTTAGCTATGTTTTTCATATTATCCACACCTGTTACTTTGCACAGGTGAGTTTGAATGAGCATCACTTGTGTGAAACAAAGTTGTTCACCCCCACAATTTTGGAAAGGTGCCAACAATTTTTGGGGTTTTGTGTGAAATTATATCCAATTTGCCTTTTTTTCCCTCTTTTTTGTGTTGTTCCAATACGCACAAAGGAAATAAACATGTGTATAACAAAACATGTGTAATTGCGAGAATTTTCTGGAAGAAAGATGCTTCATTTTCTGGAACAATTTCAAGCATACCAACACTTTCGGCCATGACTGTACATATTTACATTGCTGATTTCCTCTGTAACTGAGGTTGGCAGATTAGCCCAGGTTACAGGACAAATTCAGTCTTGTGCCTCCACCAGGATCCAGCAGCTCCTGCTCCCTCCCAGCATCCAGTGATCACGTGGGATGGGAGAAGAAAGCCAATGTTTCCTATACTACATACACAGCGCTTCAGTACTACATATACAGCGATCGGGAAGGCAGAGTTAGTAATAAACCATCTCAGCACTCTTTTTGGGGAGTCTCACTGTATCTGACAGCTGCTTCCTGCAAAACCTAGTGGAGCGGATTACTTTGCAGTGACATTTTAGAACCTCATTGAAGAGAAGATCGTCCAGATGTTTCAGGTCTATGGGTGGTCCTCAAGTAGTTAATGGGGAATATACATCATTTTATTGTTTTACCACATTCTCAGCTTCTTGAAAAAAATGTTTAAACTTGCTATACAACCCCTTTCAACCCCCAGCAATTAGCCATCATCTACATCGCAGTTTTCTGCACATTTCATCTGCAATGCTGTCATGTCTGGCTAAAAGAGAATTTTGGAGGGGATCCTCAAGTGGACAACCATATTCCCTATGATTTGTATATCCCATATTGGGACAAACCTTTAATAATCTTATTTAATCATGTTCTAAAAATCAAGGCAAGCGATCTGCGCTAGAAAGTATTGTAAAAAGAGGAACGTAGCTTTAGTCAAAGGTTATAGAAATGCACAAGATTGTTCCTACCTGTCTCTACTCCGGGGATACGGGCGGTGTTAAATATGCGCTCGTACTGAGCAGAGCACATGGGCAAACAATCTTGGATCATCAGCTGTATAAGAGGGGGAAACGGAGGGAGCCACACACCGACAAGTACAGGAAGAGACAAGAGGACGACACAACACATGATGATGGAGGAGTTGGGGGGGTTCGCAAAATATTGGGAAGGTGGGAAATGGGCAAAATTCAAATATATATATATAAAAAATATATAAAAATGAAATAAAAAAAATATTGTGGTTTATGTAAGAAAGGATTGTGTATGGAGGTTAATAGAGGTCATGGAAGAAGAAGAAAACATAACAAGTGGACGGTAAAAGGGCAGGGAAGGGGAAGTGGATGGTAAAAGGGCAGGGAAGGGGACGGTAAAAGGGCAGGGAAGGGAAATTAGACGTTAAAAGGGTAGGGAAGGGGAAGTGAAGTGGACGGTAAAAGGGTAGGGAAGGGAAATTAGACGTTAAAAGGGTAGGGAAGGGGAAGTGAAGTGGACGGTAAAAGGGCAGGGAAGGGAAATTAGACGTTAAAAGGGTAGGGAAGGGGAAGTGAAGTGGACGGTAAAAGGGCAGGGAAGGGAAATTAGACGTTAAAAGGGTAGGGAAGGGGAAGTGAAGTGGACGGTAAAAGGGCAGGGAAGGGAAATTAGACGTTAAAAGGGTAGGGAAGGGGAAGTGAAGTGGACGGTAAAAGGGCAGGGAAGGGAAATTAGACGTTAAAAGGGTAGGGAAGGGGAAGTGAAGTGGACGGTAAAAGGGTAGGGAAGGGGAAGTGGACGGTAAAAGGGTAGGGAAGGGGAAGTGGACAGTACAAGGATAGGGAAGGGGAAGTTGACGGTAAAAGGGTAGGGAAGGGGAAGTGGACGGTACAAGGGTAGGGAAGGGGAAGTGGACGGTACAAGGGTAGGGAAGGGGAAGTGGATGGTATAAAGGAAGGAAAGAAGAAGTGGATGATAAAAGGGTAGCGAAGGGGATGTGGACGGTAAAAGAGTAGGTAAGGGGAGAAGAAGGCAAAGAAGACCGTAATCAATAGACAATCCGCTACCAAAGAAAGATTATTATTTATTAACGGAAACATAACACGTCCATGTTAATCTCAGATCACATGCAAAGATAAGGCGAACCGTCACCCGGCCCAGAGCTCAGGTTGCTGGTTTAATGCTCATTAGGTTTTGCGGGAGACGTTTGGAGCTCATAATTTTTTGTTGCAAAGCTACAACTTTTATAAATCCGCCTTTATCTGATCGGGAGAAAGCTGAGCTCTCCTTCTGTGGTTTGCCTTTGTTTGTGTCCCATCCAAGCTCCAAATGTGGATCCCCAAAAACCTAGACATAGCGGGTTTCACACGCAAATCTCATTAGAAGGAAAGATAGGAGGACAACTCTGGTCTTTGTTAGGTCCCGTTCACCATGAGGGACGGATAAGGATGTTGATTTTGGTTCACCCGCTCGCTTACCTGTCTCCTCTCCGGGAATGCGGGTGGTGTTAAAGGTGCGCTCCCACTGGGACGAGCACAGCGGGATAATGGATCCTGGGACCCTGCTCTGTACCCAGTAATTACAATGGGGACAGGAGCATCGCAGAGATACCGGGAGGGGAGATAACACAGAGTTGATATCAAGACCCCAACCCAATGAACCCAATCAAGACTTTCATGAAGATGTTAAAATAAAATGACATTAGTGCGCTATTCCTTAAAGTGTACCTATCGCCAGTACAAGAATATATAAAGCTATGTAATATGTACTTATTGGGGGGCTTCTAGATATCAGTAGCCCCCATTTCCCTGTAAATATTCAGAAATGTCTTCAATTCCCCTAATATATGTAGGGATAGTAGGGGGATGCAGCTACAGCTTCTGTCTCTCTATACTGAGAGTGAGGAGACATCTGATTGGCTCAGGGAGCGGTGCACGGCATCATGAGATATGTGGGCAAGAAACTTTATCCAAGTAAGGGCACAACACCAGATAGCGTCTATGTTTGAAGTAATACCCTTACACAAGAAATTACAGTGGGTACGGAAAGTATTCAGACCCCTTTAAATTTTTCACTTTGTTTCATTGCAGCCATTTGGTAAATTCTAAAAAGTTCTTTTTTTTTTCTCATTAAAGTACACTCTGCACCCCATCTTGACTGAAAAAACAGAAATGTAGACATTTTTGCAAATTTATTAAAAAAGAAAAACTGAAATATCCCAAGGTCATAAGTATTCAGAGCCTTTGCTCAGACACTCATATTTAAGTCACATGCTGTCCATTTCCCTGTGATCCTCCTTGAGATGGTTCTACTTCTTCATTGGAGTCCAGCTGTGTGTAATTAAACTGATAGGTGTGTGCCTTTCCAAATCAAGTCCTGTCTATATAAGACCTCACAGCTCACAGTGCATGTCAGACCAAATGAGAATCATGAGCTCAAAGGAACTGCCCAAGGAGCTCAGAGACAGAATTGTGGCAAGGCACAGATCTAGCCAAGGTTATAAAATAATTTCTGCATTACTCACATTTCCTAAGAGCAAAGTGGCCTCCATAATCCTTAAATGGAAGAAGTTTGGGACCACCAGAAGTCTTCATAGACATGGCTGTCCAGCCAAAATGAGCAATCGTGGGAGAAGAGCCTTGGTGAGAGAGGTAAAGAAGGACCTCAAGATCACTGTGACTGAGCTCCAGAGATGCAGTAGGGAGATGGGAGAAAGTCCCATAAAGTCAACTATCATTGTAGCCCTCCACCAGTCGGGCCTTTATGGCTTAGTGGCCCGACGGAAGCCTCTCCTCAGTGCAAGGCATATGAAAGCCCGCATAGAGTTTGCTCAAAAACACATGAAGGACTCCCAGACTATGAGAAATAAGATTCTCTGGTCTGATGAGACAAAGATAGAACTTTTTGGTGATAATTCAAAGCGGTATGTGTGGAGAAAACTAGGCACTGCTCATCACCTGCCCAATATAATCCCAACAGTGAAACATGGTGGTGGCAGCATCATTCTATGGGGGTGTTTTTCAGCTCCAGGGACAGGACGACTGGTTGCAATTGAAGGAAACATGAATGCGGCCAAATACAGAGACATCCTGGATGAAAACCTCTTCCAGAGTGCTCTGGACCTCAGACTTGGCCGAAGGTTCACCATCCAACAAGACAATGACCCTAAGCACACAGCTAAAATAACAAAGGAGTGGCTTCAGAACAACTCTGTGACCATTCTTGACTGGCCCAGCCAGAGCCCTGACCTAAACCCAATTGAGCATCTCTGGAGAGACCTGAAAATGGCTGTCCACCAATGTTCACCATCCAACCTGATGGAACTGGAGAGGATCTGCAAGGAAGAATGGCAGAGGATCCCCAAATCCAGGTGTGAAAAACTTGTTGCATCATTCCCAAGAAGACTCATGGCTGTACTAGCTCAAAAGGGTGCTTCTACTCAATACTGAACAAAGGGTCTGAATACTTATGACCATGTGATATTTCAGTTTTTCTTTTTTAATAAATTTGCAAAAATTTCTACATTTCTGTTTTTTATCAGTCAAGATGGGGTGCAGAGTGTACTTTAATGAGAAAAAAAATGAACTTTTTAGAATTTACCAAATGGCTGCAATGAAACAAAGAGTAAAAAATGTAAAGGGGTCTGAATACTTTCCGAACCCACTGTATGCAGTGTATCAAATATACATCTGAATCTGATTTTTTTAGCCATAGGTACACTTTAAAGAGAATCTGTCACACCAGGAGCATAAGGGAAATTTCCATCTAATAATAGGGTTAAATTCACACTTTGGCCATATTGTACAAGGCGGCCATACACATTAGACTAAGGTCAACTGAACCTGGCTGACTAATGCTTATCGGATATTTGGCAAACTATTATTAAAGGAGCTCTCCAATGAAAACAAGATGTCACTTATCCATTGAATTATTGATTGTGGGGGGTGAACGCTGAAAATTATTATCTCTGATGCAGTGTCTTTATCTCCGTTTCAATATGTATCGTCAGTGTCTACGCCTGACCGCAGCTCCATTCATTACCTATGGGGGCAGCGTTTGGAATCCCATAGGGACTCTAGGCATGAGCACTGCTGATCCATTCTGACTGTCGCATTCGGAGTCAAAGCGTCCGGACCCCCACTGATCAATATATTATCACCTATCATCTGGATAGGTAATTACTTGTTTCACCAGAGACCCCTTTAAGCCTACATTGGGAAATAATAATACGGACAGGGCATGTTGGATTTTAACATGCCTGATCCTTTATTCTAAAGTGTGATAAAAGGTGTCAGAAGTATCAGACAGCGGCTCAATGCCTTATACTAATTAAGAACACGTTACAAGCTCGGCCAATCCCTGTACTTCAGCTCTCTCCCGTTTACTTGGATTGGAGAGAGCTGCAGTACCATTCATGGCCACTATACAGTATGGCGCTGTGCCGTTCCCGGGGGCTTTAATCAGCGTATCGGGGTGGTCCTGGGAGCTGATCTGATATAGAAGACCTATCCTAAGGATAGACCATTAATAGCAACGCCCTTTAAAAAGTGAATTAAGGATTATAGTGGGGATGTTAAAATAACCCTCACTTATCTTTGGTAGCAGCTAGACTAGCAGGCTATGTATAATGTGTGAACATGGTCCGAGAGGTTACACCGGGCACACATCACATCAGACAATGTCATACATTAACAGCCCTAACACCAATATGGTAGACGTGCTGTAATAATACCATATAATAAAAATATCCGATTTCTTACCGGCTTCAACTCCTCGCGGCTAAGCTTGCGTCGATACAAAAGCAAGGCATGGACCGTGTTACCTGCACGAGCCGCCTGGATCGGGGTTGGTGTAACGTACAGAAAGTCCTAAAGGGAATAAACACCAGAATGGTTTATTTGACTTTTAACAATAATAACTTTTGACATGTGACCCCTGCAGCCAATCACTGGCAGAACAAGAAGTAAAAACGCCGAGGACAGTCACTGTCTGCAGGGGTCACCAAGTAAAACACTTGAGTGGCGGGGAAATTCTTAGTTTTTTTAAGCATATTTCATCCCAGACAACCCCTTTAAAATAAGATGAGCTTCAATTCCTTTGTATTTCAAAATAAAGGCGTCTAGAGACCTGTTTACTCTGTCCAATGCTGACCCAAATGACACTCACCATAACTGGTGAGAAAAGGATCACTTATAAAAATCAAAGTTCCATAAAGTTATCATTGTGCCAGATTTAAAGTGAAAGCGACCTCCTGCCTGAGCCTTGCACACATTCCTGCGCCACACCCTGGGGCGGAGGACAGATAACACCCGTCAGCCTGCAATCAATGAACTGCAGCTCCCGCCAGACTTGGTGAGAGGTTCCTGCTATCTTCTTAGGACTTCCTGCTCTAAATTGTGCGCTCATGCCCTGACCGGCAGCATTATCACTAATGATTCTTATAACAGTTCCTCTTAGGACCCCATTTTCTCCATCCAAAGACCACCAAAGGCCACACGCAAGCTGATCAATGGTCGTTTGATGGCCTGCTTAGAGAGGCCAACGACAAATCTAGAATGCTCAATAATACGATCATTCATGTATTCATGTGCAGCGCGTGTCCTGTTTACACAAAGCCACGTACTTTCGAAAGCCGGCGTAAAAATCATCTCACCTGATGAACAAGTGTTTTGCTAGTTCGTCGTATAATTGCGGCCTTTTCAGACAGGCTGATAATCACAAAATAAGGAGTTTCCAAGAATGATTGTTTCCAATTATAGGCCTGTGAAAATGGATCTTTATTCCCATGTGGGAAATGCCTTGACTATCCATATCTGATTGTAAACCCCTTAAAGTGTTTGTATCAGGATAATAAGTTTTCCCCATCAACCGGATAAGGGATACCTTATTGATCACTGGGAACCCCCCGCCGATCCCGAGAATGGGGCTCTGATGAGATCGAGCATGTGCACCTATGCTTGCTTCATTCATTCTCTATGGGAGAGCCAGAAATTGCTGAGCGCAGTACTCAGCCATCACTGGAAGTCCTGTAGAGAACGAATGCAGAAGAAATGGGTCCCAGCAGGACCCTGTTCTTAGAAATGGTGGGGATCCAACCACTATAAGCAACAGTAGGTTATCCTATGGATAAAGGATACCTTAACCCTTTAAAAGGTTATTCCCAGAATCTCATTATTTTTCACATAGCACAGTACATACATACTTATTGTTAGTGTACAGACTAGGCTCAACATAATGTTTCTTTCTTGTACCTCTGTGGACTTTTTCCTCTTGTGCATCCCGCTTCACAGCGCTGAATGAGCTGTCCTATTTCTAGCTGCACCTGCTTCTCCTCAGTGCTGCAGACCACTTCCTCATCTCCTGTGTGCCCCTGACAAGTCCCATCTCTCTGAGTTATCAGCAAGCTAATCTAGGTGTAGAGCTCCCCTTATGCTCCTGCGCACACTCTTCCTCTCTGCTCCTGTGCATGCTCTTCCTCTGTGCTGCTGCGCATGCTCTTCCTCTGTGCTCCTGCGCACTCTCTCCCTCTCTGCTCCTGCGCACTCTCTCCCTCTCTGCTCCTGCCTGACGGATTTTATCTTCTACCACCTACATCAGTATAATCGCCTGTGTGGCATTACAATACTGTTGGCCAGTTTCTAGCAGAGCTCAACTCTCCTGCATTCCCCTACAATGGCAGTGCAGAGTTGTGTTTGTTGCCGGCTGCTGACAGATGAATATGATAAGTAAATTAGTAAGGGGTTCCTTCATAAGGTCTTGCTTACCATTGCGTAATAGTTGCTGTTTACCATAATGGGGCTCCGTCCGCGCAGGTAGATGTATTCTTCCCACCAATCACTCACCTACAGGACAGGGAAAAATCAGGTTCATTAATCTGAATACATTTCAAAAGAGTTACAGCAGAACCCAATAATTTTTCTGGTGTCCTTGCTTCTCCCCTCTGGCAAATGTTGGTGAAAGAATGAATTTAACATGCCTGATCCATTGATTTTAAGTGAAATAAAGGTGTCTTGGGGGGCCCTCTTCTTCCTACTGAGAATACATGCATGCTCAGTTGAAGGGATGTTGCATGTTTATGGAGTAATTGGGAGGACAGCTGCTAGCTAATGAAAAATTCGTCTGACAGCCATCTTAGTGGTATGGCCACCTTATAGGGGGTTTTCCACCTTTTAGGTCATCAGTATCAGATCGGTGGGAGTCTGACTCCCAAAAGAGCAGAGTACCACCGCTCCTTCACAATGCTCGAACACTGAAAATTTATTGTGCGGAAATCAGGCGGTTTTCCTTACGCTGCTGGTAAAATCCCACGAATGGACTTGAGAGATGAAGAAGATTAAATGCAGTATTTAGCGGTTATGAAGTCTACGAGTTTCAAAGTTATTCGACGTCTTCCTCAGGACACAACCACAAGGTATCCGCCGTCTTCCTCAGGACACAACCACAAGGTATCTGACGTCTTCCTCAGGACACAAGGTATCCGACATCTTCCTCAGGACACAAGGTATCAGACATCTTCCTCAGGACACAACCACAAGGTATCTGACATCTTCCTCAGGACACAACCACAAGTTATCCGACGTCTTCCTCAGGACACAACCACAAGTTATCCGTCGTCTTCCTTGGGACACAACCACAAGTTATCTGTCGTCTTCCTCAGGACACAACCACAAGTTATCCGACGTCTTCCTCAGGACACAACCACAAGTTATCCGTCGTCTTCCTTGGGACACAACCACAAGTTATCCGTCGTCTTCCTTGGGACACAACCACAAGTTATCTGTCGTCTTCCTCATGGCACAACCACAAGTTATCCGACGTCTTCCTCAGGACACAACTACAAGTTATCCGACGTCTTCCTCAGGACACAACCACAAGTTATCCGACGTCTTCCTCAGGACACAACCACAAGTTATCCGACGTCTTCCTCAGGACACAACCACAAGTTATCCGACGTCTTCCTCAGGACACAACCACAAGTTATCCGACGGCTTCCTCAGGACACAACCACAAGTTATCCGATGTCTTCCTCAGGACACAACCACAAGTTAGCCGACGTCTTCCTCAAGGCACACAACCACAAGTTAGCCAACGTCTTCCTCAGGACACAACCACAAGTTCTCCAGCTTCTTCCTCAGGACACAACCACAAATTCTCCAGCTTCTTCCTCAGGACACAACCACAAGTTAGCCAACGTCTTCCTCATGAAACAACCACAAGTTAGTCAACGTCTTCCTCAGGACACAACCACAAGTTAGCCAACGTCTTCCTAATGGACACAACCACAAGTTAGCCATCGTCTTCCTCTGGGCACAGCCACAAGTTAGCCATCGTCTTCCTCAGGACACAACCACAAGTTAGCCAACATCTTCCTCAGGACACAACCACTAATTAGCCAACGTCTTCCTCAGGACACAACCACAAGGTATCCGACGTTTTCCTCAGGACTAGTGTTGAGCGATACCTTCCGATATCGGGAAATATCGGATTGGATCGGATCGATACCCAAAAAATATCGGATATCGCCGATTCCGATACCGGAAACTAATGCAAGTCAATGGGACACAAATATCGGAATAAAAATAAACCCTTTCTTTCCTTGTAGGTTAATTCTACATGAAGGAAAACAACTAAGAATAATGTAGAATGTATTACATGAAAAGCCGGCAATTCAGCAGCGGCATACACCGGTACACGACAATTTAGAACAGAAAGAATAGAGTATCACACATAGATTAGATATGTTTCTGTCAGTCACATATATAAGAAGTACAGTGATAGTGTTGCTTACTGTACTTGTGATTTAGTGTAAAGGATTTATTAAAAAAAATAACAGTGTTTTCATGCACCGTCTCTTTAAAAAAGCCGGCCGGTAATTCAGCAGCAGTACACGACAATTTAGAATAGAAAGAATAGAGTATCACACATATATTAGATAGATAGAAACATGTCAGTCACATATATAAGAAGTACAGTGATAGTGTTGACTACTGTACTTGTCATTTAGTGTTAAAATAAAGGATTTATTAAAAAAATAATTGGCGTGGGGTTCCCCGTAATTTTAGTCTCTAGCGGAGGTTAAGCAGACGGCTGGGGCAGATGTTTGAAGCCTGGGAAGGGGGTAATACACACGGAGCTTCCCAGGCTACTAATATCAGCCCCCAGCTGAATACCTAGCCTTTACTAGCTATTAAAATGGGGGACCCCAAAAAAAATGACGTGGGGTCCCCCCTATTTTAATAGCTAGCAAAGGCTAGGCAGACAGCTGGGGGCTGATATTAATAGCCCAGGAAGGGTGGCATGAATATTGGCCCCCTCCCAGGCTAGAAACACCAGCCGTTAGCCGCCCCAGAAAAGGCTATGGATGCGCCAATTCTGGCACTTAGCCTCGCTCTTCCCACTGCCCTGTAGCGGTGGCAGTGGGGTAATAGGGCTGGGGTTGATGTCAGCTTATAATGCCAGCTGACATCAAGCCCAGGTTAGTAATGGAGAGGCGTCTATAAGACACCCCCATTACTAACCCCATAGTCAAAGTTAAAAAAAACACAAACACCCAGAATAAAGTCCTTTAATTGAAATAAAGACACAATTCTTTATTGTTCTAAATTAAACCATACTTACCATCACGCCCATTCCAGCTGAAGCCAACGATCTCCTGCAATAAAAGAAAAATAATAAAGCAACCTCATCCTTACCTATCCATGGTTCCCACGACGGCTCCAGCTCTGCTACATTCACATGACATGCTGGATCGCAGCCGAAAGCTGCCATCCAGCTTGCCATGCCGCAGACACTGAGAAGCGCAGGCATGCTTGCGCTCCTCAGTGTCTGGCTGTGACGGCATAAAGATGAGCCGAGGTCATGTCCAATGAACTCAACTCACCTCATGCACGTCACTGACAGCGTGGGAGAATTCTCCTGCTCAAGCGCTGAGCGCAGAAGAATTCTCCCACGCTGTCAGTGACGTGCATGAGGTGAGCTGAGTTCATTGGACATGACCTCGGCTCATCTTTATGCCGTCACAGCGAGACACTGAGGAGCGCAAGCATGCCTGCGCTTCTCAGTGTCTGCGGCATGGCAAGCTGGATGGCAGCGTTCTGTTGCGATCCAGCCTGTCATGTCAATGTAGCAGAGCTGAAGCTGTCGTGGGAACCATGGAAACGTAAGGATGATGTTGCTTTATTATTTTACTTTTATTGCCAAAGACATTGGCTTCAGCTGGAATGGGCGTGATGGTAAGTATGGTTTAATTTAGAACAATAAAGAATTGTATGTTTATTTCAATTAAAGGACTTTATTCTGGGTGTTTGTGTTTTTTTTTTTAACTTTGACAATGGGGTTAGTAATGGGGGTGTCTTATAGACGCCTCTCCATTACTAACCTGGGCTTGATGTCAGCTGGCATTATAAGCTGACATCAACCCCAGCCCTATTACCCCAATGCCACCGCTACAGGGCAGTGGGAAGAGCGAGGCTAAGTGCCAGAATTGGCGCATCCTATGGGGGACCCAATGTAATTTTTTTGGGGGGGTCCCCCATTTTAATAGCTAGTAAAGGCTAGGTATTCAGCTGGGGGCAGATATTAGTAGCCTGGGAAGCTCCGTGGGTATTACCCCCTTCCCAGGCTTCAAACATCAGCCCCAGCCATCTGCTTAACCTCCGCTAGAGACTAAAATTACGGGGAACCCCACGCCAATTTTTTTTTTAATAAATCCTTTATTTTAACACTAAATGACAAGTACAGTAATCAACACTATCACTGTACTTCTTATATATGTGACTGACATGTTTTTATGTATCTAATCTATGTGTGATGCTCTATTCCTTCTATTCTAAATTGTCGGGTACCGATGCTGAATTGCCGGCCGGCTTTTTTAAAGAGACGGTGCATGAAAACACTATTATTTTTTTTAATAAATCCTTTAACACTAAATGACAAGTACAGTAAACTGAGCGCTGCCATCCCGCTTGTCATCCTTCAGAGACACTGCAGAGCGCAGGCATTATGGGAACTTCTGATTCCGGTATTCGATATTCTAAAAGTATTGGAACTCAGTATCGGAACTCCGATACCGCGAATATCGGTCGATACCCGATATTTCAGTATCGGAATGCTCAACACTACTCAGGACACAACCACAAGGTATCCGACGTCTTCCTCAGGACACAACCACAAGTTATCCAACGTCTTCCTCAGGACACAACCACAAGTTATCCGACGTCTTCCTCAGGACACAACCACAAGTTAGCCAACGTCTTCCTCAGGACACAACCACAAGTTAGCCAACGTCTTCCTCAGGACACAACCACAAGTTAGCCAACGTCTTCCTCAGGACACAACCACAAGTTAGCCAACGTCTTCCTCAGGACACAACGACAAGTTAGCCAACGTCTTCCTCAGGACACAACCACAAGTTAGCCAACGTCTTCCTCAGGACACAACCACAAGTTAGCCAACGTCTTCCTCAGGACACAACCACAAGTTAGCCAACGTCTTCCTCAGGACACAACCACAAGTTAGCCAACGTCTTCCTCAGGACACAACCACAAGTTAGCCAACGTCTTCCTCAGGACACAACCACAAGTTAGCCAACGTCTTCCTCAGGACACAACCACAAGTTAGCCAACGTCTTCCTCAGGACACAACCACAAGTTAGCCAACGTCTTCCTCAGGACACAACCACAAGTTAGCCAACGTCTTCCTCAGGACACAACCACAAGTTAGCCAACGTCTTCCTCAGGACACAACTACAAGTTCTCCAGCTTCTTCCTCAGGACACAACCACAAGTTAGCCAACGTCTTCCTCAGGACACAACCACAAGTTAGCCAACGTCTTCCTCAGGACACAACCACAAGTTAGCCAACGTCTTCCTCAGGACACAACCACAAGTTAGCCAACGTCTTCCTCAGGACACAACCACAAGTTAGCCAACGTCTTCCTCAGGACACAACCACAAGTTAGCCAACGTCTTCCTCAGGACACAACCACAAGTTAGCCAACGTCTTCCTCAGGACACAACCACAAGTTAGCCAACGTCTTCCTCAGGACACAACCACAAGTTAGCCAACGTCTTCCTCAGGACACAACCACAAGTTAGCCAACGTCTTCCTCAGGACACAACCACAAGTTAGCCAACGTCTTCCCCAGGACACAACCACAAGTTAGCCAACGTCTTCCTCAGGACACAACCACAAGTTAGCCAACGTCTTCCTCAGGACACAACTAGATTGTGATTGTGTCCTGAGGAAGAAGTTGGATAACTTCGAAACGTGTAGACTTCATGTGGTGTGGGCAGTATGAATCACCTTACAGGCTTCCTTTAAAACTCGTAAGCAATATTATTCCATCTGATCATTGATTAAAGAGAATTAACCCAAACATTTCTCAGCAGAACATATCACAATTAACTTCAAGATGAATAAAAATGGTTCTTACATAGTTAGAAGCCCACCAGGACTTCAGCTTCAGGTACCACTGGAGTTTAGGCGCCAGTTTAGATTCAAAGTCTTTGGCCAGTCCGGTCATACGCTTGAATTCCTCATCGTTCATCAGAGGCCTCACCGATTCCAGGTACTGAGGATAAAGAGTTAACACCACAGCTCATTGCCTCACATTTCCTCTATCTAGCTGACAATTTCGATACACGATGAGTGGAACTAAAATAGTTTTCCTGGCCCGTACAGCAGTCGGATATTTTCCTTGAAATTATCCATTTTAACGTGTCCTCTTCACAGTAATCTGTACAGCTCCAGAAGGGCAGGAATCATTCATGGCATCACTGTGCACTTAGAGGGAATCTGTCAGTAGGATGAACCTTCCTAAGTCGTCTATATGGCTATGTAGGTCATAGGAAGCTGAATAAAATGACACCTTGACTTCTGTGATCTGATGTCTTATTCCAGAGAAATCTACATTTCTCGGGGAGATCTGTGTCCGGCCCATAGATCTTAACAGTTCATTTAAATATGAAGAAAAATGTGGATTTCTCTGGAATAAGACATCAGATTGCAGATATTAAGGTGTCATTATATTCAGTTTTCTATGACCTACATGCCCACATAGACTGCTTAGGAGGTTTGATCCTACTGAAAGTTTTCCTTTAAGACACAACCATACTTTTTAGGATGACGTCAGGGCCATATGCATTTACTTAGCCATCAGCATCGGTGCTCACATACTTTTGGCCATTATGAGTGTTTAAAATCCTATTATCTGATAAAACTGAACAAAAATGTCTAGGTTTGGCTAAATTTACCTTTAGCATCGTGTCTTTAATTTTTGGAACAGGAAGGCGAGGAAGCGACGCCTGGTAACTGTACAGCATGGGCTTACGGCCAGAGAAGATCTTCACTAAAGTCTGCAAATCAAAGAAACTGTTAGTTGTGGTCAGGAGACCTGAGGTCCTACTATGTAACCATTTATATTGCTTATACACGTGAGAAGTTTATAGGCCTCCTGACATATGATGTCACTGGATAAAGATTGTGCAGAGACCCTGAATCCAGCGATGTATCACTTACTTGGCTGCTTGCTGCACTTTTGACAAAAATCTGTGTTTTCTCTGCTGAAGGTCTACCAGTTCTCTCATCTGCAGAGGTTTGTATAACCCCACCCACACCACTGATTGGCTGCTTTCTGTGTACAGGCAAAAAGCAGCCAATCAGTGGTGGAGGCGTTGTTGGACTACCCACAGCAGGTTTACTAGTCCTCTATGGATAATCTCCTGCTGATAAAACTGTGATTTTATAAAAACTACAGCAAGCAGCCTAGTAAGTGACAAATCGTTGGAATCAGGATCTCTGTCCCTACAATATGTTGCTCTTGGATTAAGTGGTAAAAACCTGGTGACAGATTCCTTTTAAGGGTTTCAAGCAAAAAATAGTCCTAGAACGATTGTTATTATTGGCCGAATAACATTTCCAATCAAGATTCCACTTTGAGATTCTATTTATCTACATCTGATTAATGATCACTAGTTTTTCTATAACATAATAATATCTCCTCTCGTTCTTCCCGGCAGATCCCTCCACCTTACGGTCGTCAATCCATTGACTGATTATGATTTAACCAACTATTCTCCACATGTCACACCCAGCCCCGTTCCTCCAAGACTTCAAAGTTCAAGCAAACATAGTGGATAGTGTAACAGTGCG
Source organism: Phyllobates terribilis (assembly GCF_046119375.1). Taxonomy (NCBI): domain Eukaryota; kingdom Metazoa; phylum Chordata; class Amphibia; order Anura; family Dendrobatidae; genus Phyllobates; species Phyllobates terribilis. The sequence goes on from NW_027362772.1 coordinate 158,425,444, forward strand.
GTTAAGGGAACACTAACCACAGAAAATGCACAATATTCAAAAAATATCCCAGCACTTCCTCCCTTAGTCTCCTCCCATTGTGTCTCGTATTTATATAAAGAAATCTTCTAAATTTATGTAAGAAGATCAGACTACTGCCCCTACTGCTCCTGTGTTTGGCTGTAAGATAACTGGCTGCAGCAGAAGCCTCCCCCCTCTGCCATGTCTGCAGTAAGTCAAAAAATCAACAACGGGGGAGAAAAAAAAATACAGTGAAAACTAAAAAGTTAAAACCAAAAATAAAATCGCTATTTTTGCTGTATTATTTTTTTTTGCAGGAAAGTGATAGACACCACAATGGAAATCATTACGGTCAATAGCGTCCATAAAGTGCCATTTGTGTCGGATCTTACAAACATGAATGTGAGCAAATCAGAGTTGAGTGGACCTTGGTCCAGCAGCCATGATGGTTGTTCATGGCCACTAGACCTGCGAACCTCTTACAGGGTCATCCTTGGCGGCTCTTCTGATTAGTAGGCACTTGCGTCATCATCTGCGGATCTCAATGTCGCAGCGGCCTACTAATCAGAAGAGTGGCTGGGACTGACGCCGGTAGGAGGTTCGCAGGTCTGGTGGCCATGACCTACCGACGTGGTCGCTGGACCAAGGTAGTGTGAATTTTTTTGCTCCACTTTAGCACAGAGCCTTCGTAGGGTCACAGTTTCTATGTCATAAAATAAATATGTTTATTACATGCTTACCAGCCATAACTTGGTGGTGGCCGACATCTTGCCGTGCTGATCGTACATCCAGCCGTGATATGATAGGAGTTGTTTTAGGATATATCGCATAGTCATGATGAGTGCGAACCACAGGCCGGTAGAGAAGAGCAAGGCGCTGATAATACTCTGTCCTTGGTGGGATAAGTAGCCACTGCGAGATAAGGAAGGAAAACTTATACAAATCTGCGCCTGATCTTGAGCTTTAAAGTGGAGAAGCCAAAAGAAAAGAAACACGGACAACGGTATACATACCTTGCTGGCAGATGTTCTTTGATTTTGCCAATCATGCCCATGGATGGGTCCACACGGGCATACAAGGTCCCCATAATGGCAATCACCACAAAGAGCCAGCTGGAAGGGCTGGCGGGATACACTCCAGTGATGAAGCTATTCTATAGAGATGAAAGGTGGACGGATTAGAGGTTTTGATCAACAAATTTATGGACTTTTCCATAGCGTTGCTCATGTGCAAGGTTGGACTGGCCCACCAGAGAACCGGAGAATCCTCCGGTGGGCCCTCCTTCTCAGACTTTGCAGCGGCTATGGAGCCCTTGAGTCGGGGAGAACCCAGCGTCACCATCTGGATTTAAAAAGTGGAAATTTAAAAGGGTATTCCCATGTCGTACATTTACGGCATATCCATAGGAGATGCCAAAAATTCCAATAGGTCCTGCGTCATTTTTGAGTTTGAGGCCCCGATGCCCTTCACTGTCCCCCCAGCCTGATCATTTCCCCACATTAGGCTCTGCTCACATTGTGACCTCCGTTTACCAACAATGCAGGGACATGTACATGAAATGGGTTATTCGGGCCCAACATATTTGTAGAACAGGTCATCAATCTCCGATGGGTGGGGGTACGACATCCTGCAACCCCACCGATGAGCTATCATTTGCTCTGGTGGTGTCCGGACGTAAACATGCTGTACAGAGCTGTAAAGTGTAGCTCCATTCAATGTGTAGCAGCCACTGCAAAGTCCTGCAGATCAACCCTTTTTTTTTTATACAGAGGCCTCCAATCTTTTCTAGCACATATTGCAAAAAGTGATGTGAACCTGGAGTTAGATGGATGACCGGTCCCACCAAAATCTTCAGATCCGGCCGACATTTAACTAATCTCTGCTCCCCATGTGAATGAACTGCCCTCGAACAGATGCTATGAAGCAGAATACCCAGCATCCCTGACACCACTCACCTTGAGTCGGGCGAGTTTCTTCTTCCACGACCGCAGTCCTGAGAGGTAGATCTGTTTAAGTGCTTCATGGCTCAGGTGGAGGTCGATCCCTTCTGGAGTAACCGTAAACTGGAACGCCACAGCCTGGTGGGCTTCAGCCATGTTGGTGACACTTCAGCCCCAAGCTACAAATGGAATATGAAAAATGGCCATTAATACAAGGATAAAAGTCATCTGCGCGTCCGCAAAAAAAGTCATCTGTAAGGACTCATAGTCCCTGGATCCTCACCGATCGCTACAGTGTGCCAGGTACAACCACAACACTTTCTCAATGGATAAAAGTTAGTTCACCTTTACCAAAGTGGATTTTTTTTCTAGTTTTATGGAAATAAAGTTTAAAGTCCATATAATGAATGGTCCATACTTAAAGGGGTGGCCCAAGCCATGCTTAACACTAGGGTGGGAGTGTAACATGCTGAGTGCTGACAGCATGTAATACACTCACTGTTAGGATCGCGCTCATGGAGGTCATCACGAGCCCGTAAATATGGGATTAGCAAGCAGACAATCACATGCCGACCACTTCTTCTGCTACTTCCTGAGAGCAGGGGAAGAGAAAGTGGTCGACACATGATCGCAAGTCTCACAAGAGAGATCAAGTCCATCACACATGTCCTATAAAACCTCCATCTATCACCATAATCGTTATCGGCAGCACGTCGCCTCATGCACACAGAGGATGTGTGTTCCCGTATGGGGACAGAACGATCGCACTTTTTACTGTCGACAGGTGCTCGTTAGGGGGCAGAGATCGGCCAGTCTAAATGTACTGTAAGGCCCTTATGGAGACGCCATGTGCAGCTAGCTCTCCGTTCAGTCACTGCCTGAATGCAGCGGTCTCACCAAGCAGGTTGGGTGACACCTATTTTCCCAGACGAGCGGAAAAAAAATGTAAATAAAAATCATAGCATGTACAAGTCTGGTCCATTTTACAGATTAGGTAAAAAACAGCTCCCGGGTGCTATGCAAATGAAAACACGTAGCCAGTCACATTTGCAATTTGCGTGGCCCAACGTTAGAATTCCCCTCCCCCCGATATCGACAGGTTCAGCCGACAGTCAAATGTGTATGGGGGCGCTAAGGATCTGGCATGTCCTACTTTGGACTATCGGATCCTTAGCACTGTCAGGGATGTCTAGTAGCAGCTCTCTCATAGGCAACACAGGAGAGCTCTGCAGAGACGGCTGCCGGCCCAGACAATCGGTGGAATCATAGTTGAGCCGATAGTGCTCTATTGTACATGGGTAGCTTTAGTACCTGACCTAAAGAGGTCTTGTGTAGAGGTGACAAGGGCATTTATACATGCAGTCACTGTATTTATGCCTCTGCCTGGGCCACTCGTGCCTCCCCCCGGACCACTTGCGCCTCTCCCGAGGCCCATCGTGCCTCTCCCCGGGTCCACCGTGCCACTCGTGCTTCTCCCCGGGCCACTCGCGCCTCTCCCCGGATCCCTGGTGCCACTCGTGCCTCCCCCCGGACTCCTCGCGCCTCTCCCCGGGCCCCTCGCGCCTCTCCCTGGATCCCCCGTGCCACTCACGCCTCTCCCCGGACCCCTCGTGCCTCTCCCCGGACTGCTCGCGCCACTCGCCGGATCCCCTGTGCCACTCGCGCTTCTCCCAGAACCTCTCGCGCCTCTCACCGGATCCCCCATGCCACTAGCGCTTCTCCCTGGCCCACTCGCGCCTCTCCCAGGACCCCTCGCGCCTCTCCCTAGGTCCCCCGTGACACTCATGCTGCTGGGTACAAAGGAACCTGTCAATCACTTTGAGGATTTTTCCATGTCCCTATACCATGCAACATAGTCTTATGACAGATCCGCTTTAGTAAATTATTTTCTAGTAATACAGTAAAATTCCAGTAATCCAGCATCACCGGATTTCCTAGTGGTCGCAATAATGCCGCAATTTTACAGCGAGTCCTAGACTCCGATCCCCAGGAGAACGACACGAAAAGCCCAGAAATAAAAGCACTACAACTCACATGATCTAGCAGAGAAGAAAAACTTATTCCACCCCCCAGAGCACTAATCTAGAGAAGGAAACCACAAACAAGCAGGCACTGGATGATAGAGCTTAATAACCCGTAGATAATTCATCAGAACGTGTCTGGCAAACCTGAGGATCAGAGAGACGGAAAAGCAGAAGTGCTGACTACTACTACACCCAGCATGTATGTACACTCGGCCACGTGATGCTGCATGTATATAGGGCAGAGGTCCCGCTCGTCGCCCTGCACACACCCATAAACCACAATCCACAAACTGACTGAACTCTAGACAAAAAAAACTCGTGACCGGCACACTACGTCACCAAATTTCCTGGATTTCTGTCCTAACCTGCCCCTAAGGATGATCACAATAGGATAGTTAAGGTCGCGTTCACACAGTGCAAAAAAAAAAAAAATTCACTGCTTTTAACAGTTCAAAGAAAGTAGATGCAATTTCAAGAAAACTTCGCCCCCTGTATGTTTATAGACGCTGTTAAACTGCGCATTTTCTGATGCAATTTTTCTTTATAGGCTTCTATGCGATAAAATAAAATGCATTTATAAACGCAGTTGCTTTTTTAAGCGCATTTCTGCACCAAAAAATGCATTTATAAAAAAAAGAAAATCCTAGTGGATTATTTGTGCAAAATAATAATGAAAAGTAATAAATAAATAAACTATTTTTTTTAAATGATGCAACCGTCTGGAAGGGACTAATGCTGTGACTCTTGCGCCTGTGCAGTTAAAGGTGCGCTTTATTCGACCCTCCCCCAGCGCCTATTGAATGGAGGTGAATTTGGCGCATGAGAATGACAGAGGTAGAGACTCCGCTCCAGCATCCAGTGCAACGGTACCCAACGGCTAGAAGGAAGGCCCGTCAATCTCTTACTTTCCGATTCGTCAGAGATGGCGCGACATGTCACACAAACGATGCCATGCCAGCCCTGGCTAATCCACATCAGTGCTGGGAATACTGGAAGGGAAGAGACTTGGGGGCCTCCCGTCTAGCCGTTGGGTGTCATTGCACTGGATGCTGGACCCCTCCCTATTTGCTGGGATTTGTGGATGCTATAGGACGCATCATCCCCATTAGTTAAGGATTGTGCCGATAGAGAAGGTGCAGGCCATAGACCCCCCGACGCCATCGCGGGAGACTATATACAACGTTGATGGACTGCAGTACAAGAAGGGGTTAAGGGGGTTGTGGCCGGCGCGGAATTCCGCCAGCACAAAGTGGTCGCCGACCTCCCCTGATGTCATATCTACAGAGCAGCTCTTCCTCTTGATGGGGTGTGATTGCCGACATCAGACTGATTGATAGCAGGGGTGCCGGCTGTCATTCAGTATGATGTCCGCAGTCACGCGCTCTTGACAGAGCAGAGCGCAAGAGGAAGAGCAGCTCTGGAGATCAGTGACCGCTCTGAGCCGCTCAGGAGGCAGTGGAGAAAAAAAAATCATGACTAGGACACACATGATCGTCTCAGGGATTGGCTGCAGCGGTCATGTGCGCTGTAGATTATGTCACCGCTGCAGCCCGCCAACAATGACAGTTATAGCAGTTACCAGCTACCTCATCTGTAAATTTGGCAGCATCATCACCCCCCCATCTATGATAACACATCAAGTGACGTCACATCTGCCGGTCAATCATTCCTCATACGTCACTAGGTCCTCAACAGCTCCATTTCCTGTACGTCAGAGTCTACCAGAACAAGCAGTGCAGTTACTTTGCTTTCTGTCGACCGGTTATGAACGGTAACCGAGCGCAGGCATCATCGCAAAACTCACCGGACAGGACAGCGCATGAGCCGGGAGGTCTTGATTATTCCCCGGGATGAGAGCGCGCATGCGCAGAGCTAGGTGGAATCGAGAACAGGAAAGTAGCGCGCCTGCGCAGTGGGGGAGCGTGACGTCACCAGCGCTCGCTGCTCCTTCTGCTTAATGACAGAGCTAAAAGCAACAATGTAACTATAATGTTAGCAAAAGGAGGAAGCGATGAGGATGAAGGGGATGGTAGGAAGATAATGCTGGGGATTCACAGAAGCTGGTTCAGCTTGCAATTAGTTGGAATGCATTTGGTCAAGTGGTTGCCCTGCCCTCAGAGGATAAGGTGGGGGATGGGAAACTGGTAAAAAATGGTTCTGGAAGTTTATGAAAAGTGATTACATCAGTTCACACAAATTTTTATTTTTTTGTACGTGGATTTTTCACGCAGATGCCTTAAAAAAACGTTTTCTTCTAGTTTTGATACTGTTGTCACCTTATTTTTTTATAGCATTTTTAATATTTTTTTTTATAGAAACATTAGGATATATTCACAATGGGCCCCGAGTCACCATTTGTGATATATCAGTCACTTTTTTTTGGGTCTTTCGATATTCGTTGCCATTGTTTGCGCCAAATTCTTTAAAATGGTTCATGAATTCGGCGTAAAATGAAATCTGCACTTTATTTTTTGTCTTTGACCTTTTTTTTGTGCCTTTTCAGCAGCAAAATTCACAGATCCTTTGGAAAAGTTGTAAAAATGCACCAAATTGAAAACTCCACCGGAAACCTTACTCCAGACGAGGACTGGAGTGAGATCTGCCCAAAAAAAAGGGTGATATTTGGTAAAAGTGCCATTTTGTGAATCTGTCTAAAACATCTGGAAAGGAAAAGTCCACATCACAGAGTAATTGAAGTGTTTTTTTAAAGCCTCTTCACACATCCGATTTTTGCGTACGATATCTGTGATATTCTATGGGGCCATCACATGTCTGACTTTTTTTTTTCCCTGGACCAAGTGGAGACATGTCCAAGTCTGATCCGAGGGTCCAAAATCAGCAATGCAAGTCTATGGGTCCATGAAAAAATTGGACCTCACTTGGATAATTGCAGCGCTGGGGTCCTGGGTTCGAATCCCACCAAGGACAACATCTGCAAGGAGTTTGTATGTTCTCCCTGTGTTTGTGTGGGTTTCCTCTGGGTTCTCCGGTTTCCTCCCACACTCCAAAGACATACTGATAGGGAATGTAGATTGTGGGCCCCAATGGGGACAGTGATCATAATGTCTGTAAAACGCTGCGGGATATGATGGCACTATATAAGCACAGCATAATAATTAAGTGGGGCTTGATTTTCATGAACTGTCAGAAAGGAGAAGGCAGAGAAACCCTTTTTTTTTCTTAATTCTCCCTGTACGAGAAAATCGGATGACACTCAAACTCTGGTCAGAATACTTGGTCCGATGTCTGAATGAGGCCTAAATGTGGATTTTGCAGCAGATTCGCTTCAAAGTCCACATAAAAAACTGCATGTAGCTTTAAGCTATGTTCACACGTTGCGTTTTTGCTGCTTTTTTAATGCAAATTTTAAGCTGCGCCAGCAACATTGGAGAATCCTCACAGTGCACATTGTGCGCAATATAAAAATTTCACAAGTCTGCTGTCACATAGGGTACAAGTCTGCAGTCACTAAGGCCAGACAACCCCTTTAAGAATTCTTATTTTACCAACAGAGTATTCTGTCACATAGTGGAATGAGCTACAATACCTCACACAACCTGTGGATGGATAAGGCACTGGTTTTGTAAGAAATCAGCCATGCTTTTCTAATGCTGGAAGCCCCTTAAAGGGGTTGTACCGGATTTTTTACAACATGGCATCTTTTAGAAGCAACACCACACCTGTCCACAAGTTGTGTGGGGTATTTCGTCTCAGCTCCATTAAAGTGAATTAGGTTGAACTGTAATACTATATATAACCTGAAAACAGGTGTGGCGCTGTTCAAAGAAGGCAGCAATTTTTTTTTTCTAATCCTGGACAACCACATTAAGGCAACCTTCTAGAAAGCTTTAGGTCCTCAAATCAAGGGGCAGTGATATCATTGGTGCACAGGGACCCTAGAGTTAAGGGCAGGTGTGTAATGATTGCCTGCCGGGTCCCTGAGCTGCAATACACACCGCCGGCCAATCAGAGGCTGGCAGCTGAAGTTGGCAGGTGGCGCAGCGATGTCATATGTCATTCATAGCTGACACGCTGATGTAAGCTACCGGCCTCTGCGCTTGCTACAGATTAGGACGCTGCGCGACGTTGGAGCTGGGGGAGGTAAGCAGAATGTTTTTTTTTTTTTTATGTTATAGAACAGCGTCAGAAAGGGGACATATACCAGGAAGAAACCCAGGATGGGGGGCATATATACCGGGAAGGGGCCAGGGATGGGGGACATATATACCAGGAAGAAACCCAGGATGGGGGGCTTATATATTGGGAAGGGGCCAGGGATAGGGGACATATATACCAGGAAGGGGCCAAGGATGGGGGACATGTATACCAGGAAGGGGCCCAGGATGGGGAACATATATACCAGGAAGGGGCCCAGGAAGGGGCCCAGGATGGGAGATATACCTGGAAGGGACCCAGGGTGGGGGACATATATACCAGGAAGGGGACATTACTTATATTTCCATATAAGATTTAGAATGCTACAAGGGTCCATAAATCTGACCAACTTACAGGCCCAAATTTTGCACCGGGTCCCATCTGACTAGTTACGCCACTGTGTGAGGGACCCATTTCCACCTCCAAAACAGGTGAAATTGTGCATGATGATGAGCTATTAAACGGCAAAGGACCCATATATTGTTCTTGCACAGTGCCGCTCCTTGTCTATGGTATCTGACTACATACAGGCATGTAGTCTGTAGCCATAGAAACACAAGGGTCTTTATAGAATTAATATCCATAAAACGGCAAGAAACATATATATTTTTTAAACAAAATCATTTGCAAAATTGTTTAATTCTCTATTTTAGATGTCGTACAAAGGATTTAGAGGTGGATATCTGGAGTGCTGTGGTGTTTTATGGCCTTGCCCCGAGGTGATAATCGGATATAACCTGCAACACCTTGTTCTCCTGTTCTCTAAAGTGCATTTCTGATCTATGGCGGTAAAATCTGGACTCATTTTAGCTGCAGGGCGTGATATTGCTTAATGGGTGGCAATAAATTAATTTATTATTTTTACATGATGACTCAGAATGGAGGGTGGATTTCTCAATTTGACACCCAAAGTGCAATAACAAAAAAGAAAATGCTATAAAGTGAGAGTAAAAATAGTTAAAAATCATCAAAGTAATTAAATGAAATGAAAGACTCAGCGTTTTGTACATTTTATTCCTAAGAGACAGGACGTGGGTGCCGGATTTACCTCTTACCCACATGCTGTGTTAGTACATGGTCTTGTTGCTTAGCAACGCACATGGTAACCTCCATTTTCCCTACATATCTGCTATTATCAAGGTTATTTATGATTGACTTGTCATGTCTGGAGGCCAAACGTATGCTGTAATGGTGTCAGGTGTCAGCACTGTACACACTTGGTACCGGGTGACACCGACACCTGAATGTACTAACACGGATACAAGGCCTGGGAGTAAGGACACTACACTGCCATCACACGTCATGGAAGGATAGGTTTATTATCGTCGTGGATTTCGAAGCATACCCGCTCCAAAATCCTTCTCAAAAAAACCTCTTCATTTCACATGAGGAGATTTTTGAGAGTTTTTTTTTTTTTGCTGACAAGGTTTTAAATAGCACTTATTGCAAAAAAAAAAAAAATATTAGTGTATGTTCACACTGCGCCTTTTAATGTTTATTTTTTTAGAAGGTCAGCTCAAAAAAAAGATGGAAAAATCTCTAAGAAAGCAAAAGAATAGTCCTACTAATTTGTATGGGGAAACAACTTGCAGTTCATTTATTCAGGCTTTTGGATGTTTCTTAAGGCTGTGTTCACACGTTGCGTTTTTGCTTTGTTTTTTTTTTTCTGCAGGCAAAACCTGCTCTCTTAGCAGTAAAAAACCAATGTCAAAAAAGCAAGTTTTAAACAATTTTTGCTGCATTTTTTACAGCGTTTTTGTCAGGGTATATTTGTCTCTTGTGCATGCTGATAAAGTTTAGTGCATAAAAAAAAATAAATAACTTCTTTAGGTTTTGGCACCAAAAACGCAGCAAAGCCTGATACCTCTGTTTTTTGCTAAGTTTCTGCAGCGTTTTTGCACTTCCTATAGTTTTTCAGCAACCAACGCGTTTCGGGGCCTTCCTATCTTCTATTTTGGAGCGGCGACGGTCCCATTTCTCCCAAATGCCCACCTGCGATTGGTCTTGCAATGATGAAACAGCAAATATGAAAAACTGAGGTTTGAGGTCGGTGCATCACTCCAAAGTAGAAGATAGGGAGGCCCCAAAACGCGTTGTATATCTTCTACTTTGGAGTGACGACTGTCCCATTTCTCCCAAATGCCTACCTGGGATCGATCTTGCAATAATGACACAGCAAGTATAAAAAACAGGTTTTTGGTTGGTGCGTCGCTCCAAAGTAGAAGATAGGGAGGCCCCAAAACGCGTTGTGTATCTTCTACTTTGGAGTGACGACTATCCCATTTCTCCCAAATACCTGCCTGGGATTTGTCTTGCAATAATGACACAGCAAGTATAAAAAACAGGTTTTTGGTTGGTGCGTCGCTCCAAAGTAGAAGATAGGGAGGCCCCAAAACGCGCTGAATATCTTCTACTTTGAAGTGATGCACTGACCAAGAACCTGTTTTTTATTCTTATAGTGTCATCATTGCAAGACCGATACCAGGTGGGTATCTGGGAAAAGTGGGACCGGAAGCTGCTCATACCGGTGTGGCAGCCAGGGCTGTTGTGCTCCAAGCACAACCCGCAGGGTCACCATGAACGCCCTACTGAGATACAGTTATGCAAATGTGTTCCCCTATAAAGCGCAATTTTGCTTCTCTTAGTACCTGTAGATTGTGTTGGGGGGACATATGGATCGCTAGGTTGAAACTCATCCGAATCCACCAATTTTAATCAAGACTAAAGTTTTTGGTCCATGCTTCGCTCCAAAGAACAATATATGGGCTCTTTCTAGCCTAAGAGCTCCTAAAATGCAAAATTGCACCTGCTTTGGGGGTAGAAATGGCCCCCGTTTGCACCAATGATATGTCCTCTAAAAACAGGAACACCGAGAATTTTTGTGAATGGAGGAATTGGAAGAGATCACTGTTGGTCCAACTATCGTTTGACAACTATCTCATGTATACGGCATGCTTTATTTTTCCTCCGCACATGTTATGAGGAAGCAATACTTTCTTACAGATTGCATTTATTGCAGACAATCAAAATAAAACCACATGTTGCACTTCTTAAAGGTGCATTGATAACGGCCAATATAGTAGACATTAAGATTATTTGTGAAAGCGTTCTAGACAAGATATCAGAAACAGTAGCATGTTGCAATGTTACATAGTATCTGCAGGTAATATGGATATTTGAAAGCCTTTCACTAATTACCTATTATCTACAACACTTATCTCATGGCTCATGGTCCATATCCAGGTCCCATTTATCTGCATCTTCTCGCCCTTTCCTTTCTTACCTTTGTATTTTGATAGTTCTTCCAAGCAAATAAAAGAAAGCGAGGATAGCCTATGGGAGATCCACCGTTTCTCTTGGTTTCCTCGCCGATCGGACTATGTCAGCTTCAGCAAACAGGTTAGACGTGTTTGCATTATTCAAGTAAACGCCTCGGATCTTAAACTCTACAATTGTGACAAGGAGAAAACAGCCGTGATTGAAGCAGAGACGAGGGTATGTCATGTAGGAGTGGCTGGAGGTCCTGCCTTTCGACGTATGTCCCAATACTAGCAGCTGATGGAAACTTGGTGTTTGGTTACCCTTCTATAATGTGTAACCGGAAATACTAAAACCGTCACTGGGACAGTGTAACCTTTGGCCTTGTGACTTTTATGAGTGTTATCTTTTTATAGGAAGTAGTTGTCCCACATTTATCGCAATAGGTGATGTGTATGATTGTGGGGGTTCGACTACTGGGACCCCCAACAATCCTGAGAAGAGGGATCCCAAAGTCCTGAGTGAGTACAGGCTCGTGTACTGGAGTGTTTACTCAGGCCGATGAGTACTGACGGGAACAATATTAAAGGGGTTATCCAGGACTTTTAAATGTTTTTACTATGGGCCAAAGAACTAACCACCTGCCTGTTGTGCCCAGTGTCTATTTCTGCCATCACAGAATCACAAACTGCTCCTACCGGCGATTCAGCAGCTTCCACCGACGTTGCGTCTAATCCGCTCTGCTCTGTTGACGGAGTGTGACTGACGACGTCATGCTAATTGACAGCCAGCTCCCCGCTGCCTAACTGCGGGGAGTCAGTTGTCAAGGAGCATGACATCGGCAGTCACGCCCCTTAGACAGAGCAGCCTGGAAGCAGAAACTCTGCTCTGTTGACGTGGAGCAGCTGGAACAGTCCATGACCGTTCTGAGCGGACAGGTATTTGCCTCTGTTAGCAGCTATCAGCCTGTTAGTTTTTAGGCCTATAATAAAAAAAAATAAAATGGTCCTGGACAAACCCTTTAATGATCGTTCTGTACCCATACAGCATTGTGTTATCGGCAGCACATCCCCTGTTTACACGGGATCCTGCCCTGCCGATACACAGACAGCGGGGATCTGGCTGTCAATCAACATGATTTCGGCAATCACGACCCATCAACAGAGCAGAGCGGAAGAGAAGCCGGCGCTCGGTTGACGTGACACCAGCATAAGTCGTTGAATCTCCGGCAGGAGTGGTCTGTGACTGTACTGTTCCACTGGAGTTCACCACCGGTCACAACAAGCAGGTAGGTAGCAACTATCTGACTCTCAGTACTTAGGAGGCCCATGGTAAAAAAATAAAAATAAAAAATAGTCCTGGATAGAAATCCTATTCAAAAGAAATCCTAGTGTATCTTGCCCCACCCAAGGTTTCCATCTGGCTTTGTCAAGTGCATGCTTGACCAATGCTCCATTCTCTTCTGTGGGTTCATGGAAGCAGTAGAGTGTGTATGTGAGCAGTGTATATGAGTCCATACACAACTCTGCTTACATATACAAGGTGTGAAGCTCCACAGCGCTTAGATCAGCTCCCTTGTCCCTTCGTTCCAGGAATTGGTGGGTGTCCCAGGACTTGAACCTTAACAGAGTAAAACTTCTGAGATGTCACTACGCTTTTTCCACTTGATAGTTGTCCATTAACAATGTAGTTCTGGGATTATATATATATTATAATTATATATATATTTTTTCACTTGTTTGCTTCCATTCCTAACCCTAAACTCTCTCCGAAACATAGGAGATACGTATAAAAAAGGAGCAACATGGCATAACTAACTTTTTATTTAGACAGAAAAACTATTTGCTAAAAACTTTTTATTTAGATGTAATATGGTGTAATTGAATTTCTGACTCCTGATGTCAATCGACCAAGTCACGAATTCCGCTGAGGTTCAGGTTTTTGGTGTGCTTCCTGCTCCCTCCCCCACAGGCATTTAGCAGGTCAGACAGAAAAGTGGAAATCTTGGGATGGTGGGGGATGGATGTGAATAGTTGTAGCTGGACATTCTCTAGACTTTACCAGAAAGTACTTAGTTGTAGGACTAGAAGGGAAATGCTGTTATAGCTTTCCAGCCAAACTGGTTAAGTGCAATTAAAAATGCCTGTGGGTAAACCACTTAAAGGCATCTTCTTCCCACTGAGTATTTATGCAGATCATTTTGCAGGCGGAAAATCCTTTGCATATTACAGAACCGTCATTGTGGATAGGACTTTATGAAATCACATCTGCAGACCCGCTGTATCAGAGGCGTAGCTACGGGTTCACCTCAGGGGGAAAACTTAACATTTCAGTAGGCCCCTAACCGGTAACCCTGATTATAACTAGGGTGGTGCACTGATATTACCACCATATGGTGACCATATAGTGGTAAGTACCAGTGCTGCAGAACATACAAGTTATTACAGTACAGTTATAGATGGTGACTTACTTTCTGATGGAGTCGATCATTTTTCCCGTAATTTCCATCTGGCCCAGAGCGAAACGACAACTTCTTCCAGCCAGGATTCGTCTGCAGAGATTACAACGAAGACACATTTGACTTCTCACATTTCCAACACTGTCCCCATCTATTCCCAACCTGCACAAACTCCTCATCCTGCTGATACCCCAATACTAAGCCGCTGCTGCCATATGTGTCCCTATTACTGCATCTGCTCTTCGGCACAATAACAGAGCTCCTCTTACTGCCCAACATAGTAATGACCATCACTGTGCCCCTTACATAGTAATAATACCTCCAATGTGCCATCTAGATGGTAAAATTGCCCTCCAGAAGATATTAATACACTGTGCAAATGCCCTAGAAAGCAATGTCCACATGTTGCTCCTTTGATGGCCACAATACTCTTGAGTGCACAGTATGGTGGGCCCACAGCTCCCCTACACACAGTATGATGAGCCCACAGCTACCCTACACACAGTATGATGAGCCCACAGCTACCCTACACACAGTATGATGAGCCCACAGCTCCCCTACACAGTATGATGAGCCCACAGGTCCCCTGCACACAGTATGACGAGCCCACTGCTCTCCTACACTCAGTATGACGAGCCCACAGCTCTCCTACACTCAGTATGACGAGCCCACAGGTCCCCTACACACAGTATGATAAACTCACAGCTCCCATATACACAGTATGATGGACCCACAGCTCCACTATATACAGTATAATGGGCCCACAGCTGCCCTATATACAGTATTATGGTCCCACAGCTCCACTATATACAGTATGATGGGCCCACAGCTCCACTATATACAGTATGATGGGCCCACAGTTCCTCTATACACAGTAAGATGAGCCCACAGCTCCACTATATACAATATGACGAGCCCACAGCTCTCCTACACACAGTATGATGAGCCCACAGCTCCCCTATACACAGTATGATGAACCCACAGCTCCCCTATACACAGTATCATGGGCCCACAGCTCCCCTATACACAGTATGATGGTCCCGCAGCTCCACTATATACAGTGTGATGGGCCCACAGCTCCACTATATACAGTGTGATGGGCCCACAGCTCCACTATATACAGTATGATGGGCCCACAGCTCCCCTATACACAGATGAGCCCACAGCTCCACTATATACAATATTATGGGCCCACATCTCCCCTATACACAGTATGATGGACCCACAGCTCCACTATATACAGTATGATGGGCCTACATCTCCCCTATACACAGTATGATGGACCCACAACTCCCCTATATACAGTATGATGGGCCCACAGCTCCCCTATATACAGTATGATGGGCCCACAGCTCCACTATATACAGTATGATGGGCCCACAGCTCCACTATATACAGTATGATGGGCCCACAGCTCCCCTATACACAGTAAGATGAGCCCACAGCTCCACTATATACAATATGACGAGCCCACAGCTCTCCTACACACAGTATGACGAGCCCACAGCTCCCCTATACACAGTATGATGAACCCACAGCTCCCCTATACACAGTATCATGGGCCCACAGCTCCCCTATACACAGTATGATGGTCCCGCAGCTCCACTATATACAGTGTGATGGGCCCACAGCTCCACTATATACAGTATGATGGGCCCACAGCTCCCCTATACACAGTAAGATGAGCCCACAGATCCACTATATACAATATTATGGGCCCACAGCTCCACTATATACAGTATGATGGACCTACATCTCCCCTATACACAGTATGATGGGGCCACAGCTCCACTATATACAGTATGATGGGGCCACAGCTCCACTATGTACAGTATGATGGGCCCACAGCTCCACTATGTACAGTATGATGGGCCCACAGCTCCACTATACACAGCAAGATAGGCCCATAGCTCCACTATATACACTATGATGGGCCTACAGCTCCCCTATACACAGTATGATGGAGCCACAGCTGCACTATACACAGTATGATGGACTCACAGCTCCACTATATACAGTATGATGGACCCACAGCTTCCCTTTACACAGTATGATTCCCCTGCTTCTCTATACATAGTATGATGTTCCCACTGCTCTCCCAAAGCACAGTATAATGACCTCCTCAGAAGCCCTCACGCTGTATAATGGTACAGTATTACCAATGATCTAATTTTATGGGACTTTTTACCTTACCTTGTTCCTTTTATTACTAACTTTTTATGCATCTTCTTGGCTGCAAGCTTAGTTTTACATGTTGCTTGTAAGGAAGGATTAGACTGCACACCCTGGCTCTATGACAAGGTCACATAAGGTAATGAAGGAATGTCTTAAGTAACATTCCTTGCAGCAGAGAGGTAGTTTTGCTAGCTGAAAATATTCACAAATTGCATTTTCTATATTTCTATGCGAAAGGGACATTCTCCTAAATGTGTAGGAAAAGCAGCTTAGGATCTAGAACAAGGGATTTATTCTAGGAATACTGTAGTCACGGGGCTTCTAAAGACAGGCAGAAGTTAAAAGGACCAAAAATTAATTTCCACAGTAAAAATGAGCCATAACTGAAATTTTACATGGCTTGGTTACCATGGAAGAGGAAAACCGTTGTTACTTTCTTTGAAAAACAGCATCACAACCTTAAAGGGAATCTATCAGTAGGGTCTACCCTCTTAAGCCATCTATATGGGCATGTCGGTCATAGGAAGCTGAATAAAATGATACCTTGATATCTACGATCTAATGTCTTGTTCCAGAGAAATGCATGTTTTTCTTAATATGTAGATGAGCTGTTAGGATCTATGGGAAGGACATAGATCTTCCCGAGATTTTATTATAAATGAAAAGTGGAGTTACCAGTGTGAGACATGTCGATAAGGAGAGCAGACTGTCAGTCATTATATGTCTCATACTGGTAACTCTCCTTTTCATTTATTATAAGCTCTAGAATCAGATTCTCAGGGAGATCTATGTACGGCCCATAGATCTTAACAGCTCATTTACATATTAAGAAAAATGTGGATTTCTCTTCAATAAAACATTGCATTGCAGATATCAAGGTATCATTTTATTCTGCTTCCTATGACCTACAAAGCCAAAGCTGTCAATATAGGAAGAGGAGAGTGAAGACAAGCAGGCAGGAAGGCGAACTGTACTGTTTGGCCAAACCAAGAGTGTACCCGGCGCCTGTGCTTTGTTTGAACAGTCATTTTGTGCTAACAGTCTCCCATTAAACCAGCTGTGCATACATATGCCATTATTGACTGCCGAAACTTGCAATTCCAAAGCCATTTTTTCACCAAAATTTCTAGTTTGCACACGGTACAGATCAGCGCTCACATACCCACCTGAAAAGGGCCAGCGAAACTTCCTGCTCCTTCCTAGTGCTAATCATGTCGTTTATTGCAGAGCAGGGTCAGAAAGGACAGTGCGCCTATAAGTGAAGGCGAGACCTCAGGTATTTGCACAGCTGCCTTCACATCGCAGTTTTTGAAAACTTTCGAACCCGGGCACACAAGTTGCACATTTGGCTCAGATTTTCCGTAGATAAAATCCACAGCATTTTAACATACCAGCAAAGAGGTTGAGTTTTAATTTAATGGGGTAATCCACTAGTGGAAAACCCCTTCTCAACAGCTAAATTGGTCATCATCTTAAAATTAAAAAAACAAAAACAAAAAAAAAACATATTGGCCGCATGACATACGGTAATAATGTTTCATGACCGCCAGCTCCGACAGCACAGCAACAGTGCCTGTCCGGGAGACAAGTATATGTTTTTATTATTTTAGGATAGGCAATTTAGCTATTAAAAGGGGTTGTCCAGTAATGGACGATCTCTTTAATCTCATCCACAGGTTGTGTGTTTTTTTGTGCAGATATTGCATCTTTAAAATTTACATCTTGTCAATTCTGTGTGCAGATCTGGCACAGAATTCATCTTTTTGTACAAGATGGGGAGGAGGTGAGCTGTGACATCACCTATTGTGAATGGTGGATCCTGTGTTATCTACTGTATATAGAGGTGATATCAGTCATTGTACAGGAGGAGGAGGTGAGCTGTGACATCACCTATTGTGAATGGTGGATCCTGTGTCATCTACTGTATATAGAGGTATTATCAGTCATTGTACAGGAGGAGGAGGTGAGCTGTGATATCACCTATTGTGCATGGTGGATCCTGTGTTATCTACTGTATATAGAGGTGTTATCAGTCATTGTACAGGAGGAGGTGAGCTGTGACATCACCTATTGTGATTGGTGGATCCCGTGTTATGAGCTCTGTATAGAGGTGTTATCTATATAATGGAAAAGCAGCGGCAATATATTGTGTTAGAGGTCAAAATGCATGAATACATAGGAAATATTGCATCTAGACTGATTTGTCACTTAATGAAATATACTTACAAAATGAAGGTTTTTTGTGCATAATTTGGCCAATTCATGTGTGCCCATCAACCATGACAAGGTAACCTCCGTCTGATGGGTAACTACGCTACCACTGGATATGCCACTCTTGGGCTGTAAGCCTGTATGGACAATATGTCTCTGCTTGGGCTTTAAACCTACAATGTATGGGCTGGTAGAGCTAGTTAAAACCACCTATGAATGAGTAGAAGGAATTAGTGGAAGGGATGCATGGTCAGAAAAAAGGCTACTACTCATTCACAGGTGGTTTTAACTAGCTCTACCAGCCCATACATTGTAGGTTTAAAGCCCAAGCAGAGACATATTGTCCATTCAGGCTTACAGCCCAAGAGTGGCATATCCAGTGGTAGCGTAGTTACCCATCAGACGGAGGTTACCTTGTCGTGGTTGATGGGCACACATGAATTGGCCAAATTATGCACAAAAAACCTTCATTTTGTAAGTATATTTCATTAAGTGACAAATCAGTCTAGATGCAATATTTCCTATGTATTCATGTATTTTGACCTTTAACACAATATATTCCCGCTGCTTTTCCATCGTATAGTATTTGCAGTCTTTTGCAGCAGGTATGTGTTCACATCATTCGAATTTCTGATCATTTTTTTGCTTTACTTAACATAGAGGTGTTATCTGTCATTGTAATCCTGTCTGTGATGATAATGAAAATGCTGAAAAGCCGTCTATGCAAAACAGGTAGTATAAGTCTAGTATAAAGGCCTTATTGTCAGAGTGAAAATTGTTAGATTTATTTTTCTTTTGCAATATAGATAGTAATTTATGAAGCTCAGGAAAAAAATTCAAGTTACAGTTGATAGAGGTAGCAACACTTACATGGGACTGTTCAGTTCACCGTGGATACCACTGCAGCAAATATATCCCATGTGAACAGACACTAACCCTGGAGAATCTCACACTAGCATGTAAGGTATTTCCAGAATCCAGAAATAGCCCCTGTGTACTATACTCCCCAAGCAGCAAAAACTTCAAGGGGGTGACCATAATCTGTACACGATATAATCATTTACCATGCGGAATGGAAAATAATTTACAGGAAATGTCTGTGCTTCTAAGTAATTTGCAATACACAGAGGTGGGAGCTGCTTATCATCCCTGTCACTGATTCACATGAGTCAAGTGCCTGCCTGTTTATCATTGACTGCAGATCTATGCTGCACAGGTGACTCACTTTTTAACAGAATGACCATCCTCATCCTCCTATGGGTAAAGTCACACAGGCAGCTATTGATAATAAGCAAAGATTTTCCCCATAATTCCACTTATGTACATAATTCACCACTTTTTTCTGTATTGACTGATGAACGTGAATGTATTATGGCTACCTCAAATTTGTACGTTTCAGCAGTGGCATAACTAGAGTCTCATGGGCCCCGTGCAAAACTTGGACTTGGGCCCCCATCTGCATGTTGGTCAGATGTATGAACCCTTCTAGCATTATAGGTCCTATAAAGACATATGTGTTCGCCCCCATATAATGATTTCCCCCATCCTTTTGCCTTCTTATTAATAATTTCCCCCCATTCTGGCACCTTCCTCTAGTAATGTCCGTCATCCTTGGCCCCTTCCCGGTATAATGTCCCCCATCCCAAGCCTCTTCCTGGTATAATGTCCCCCATTGCATGCCCCTTTCTGGTATAATGCCCCCCCATCCAAGGCCCCTTCCTGGTTTAATGTCCCCAATCCTGGGCTCCTTTCTCTGTATAATGTCCCCAATCCCAGGCCCTTTCTCGGTATAATGTCCATCATCCTGAGCCCCTTCCTGGTATAAATTCCCCCATTCTGAGCCCCTTCCTGGTACAATGTCCCCCATCCTGGGCCCCTTTCTGGTATAATATCCCCCATTTCGAGCCTCTTCCTGGTATAATGTCCCCAATCCCTGGCCCCTTCCCTGTATAATGTCCCCTATTCAGAGACCTTTCCTGGTATAATGTTCGCCATCCTGGCGCCTTCCTATATTAATGTTCCCCAACCTGTGCCCCTTTCTTGACCCTTCTTGTTATGATGTCCCCCATCCTGCCCCCTTCATTTAAGAATATTCTCCATACTGGCCCCTTCCTATAATAATGTTGCCCATCCTAGGTATAATATCCAGCATACTGGCCCCTGTCTCAGACACACATCCAGCTGAATTAGGCACTGGTATAGTCGGGCCCCCCTCCCGCACGGCCTGGTCACAGTTGCACCCTCTTTGACCGCAATCATTGTGCCCCTGTGTGGCAGTCATAATGCACCCATATAACTCTTGCATGGCATACATGGAAGTATCTGGTCTGTGCAATTCCACAGCAAAATCCGCATTTGTAATATGTTAGTTTTCTGGCAGATCCACTGTTCGTTTTGCCTCGGCTACATTAAAAGGAAATGTGAGTCCTGCAGCAGATTTGCTCTGGATTTCACGCATTGCATTGCAAGGGATAAAATTTGTAATGAATACAACACAAACGATTGACCTGCTGAAGATTTCTGCACAGAAATTTTCTGTGACGTGCACATGAGATTTGCATAGCTCCCAACTTTTGAAGAAGAGAAAGAGTGACAGATCATGAGGCGTGCAAAGCGTGCTGTGGCAAATTTTGGCCATGCCCCTGGTCACACCCCAATTCTTGCTCATTTACCATTTCTTTCTCCCCTGGCAGGAGGAGTTGTCAGAGGGGTGCTGGTAATGAGGGGCATTCAGCAGACGGTCCTCATCCCCATTCCTGGTATGCATGGCCCCCTCATCCCCAATCCTGGTATGCATGGCCCCCTCATCCCCAATCCTGGTATGCATGGCTCCCTCATCCCCATCCTGGTATGCATTGCTCCCTCATCCCCAATCCTGGTATGCATGGCCCCCTCATCCCCAATCCTGGTATGCATGGCCCCCTCAGACCCGATCCTGGTATGCATGGCCCCCTCATTCCCGATCCTGGTATGCATGGCCCCCTTAGACCCGATCCTGGTATGCATGGCCCCCTCAGACCCAATCCTGGTATGTGTAGCCCCCTCATCCCCAATCCTGGTATGCACGGCCCCCTCATCCCCAATCCTGATATACATGGCCCCCCATCACTGCACAAATGAAAAATATAAACAATTCTACTCACCTTCCTTCCTCCACTCTGCTCTGCTCCAGCACTGCGTCCTGTCTGCCAGCAGCTCATGTCAACATCTGAGCAGCACATGACGTCACTGCCATGTGCCCTCTGATGCAGAGGTGAGCTGCGGGGATATTCACTCCTCTCCACGCCGGGACTATGTGTGTGGAGAGAAGTGAATAGTTCTCCTTAATAGCTCACACAGCAGCAGCTGCATTCCTGCTGCGGCTCCGCGATCTTCTGTCTCTACTTCTAAAGAGAATGAATATTCACTCAGCAGACACACAGGATCGCCGAGCCGCAGCAGGAAGCCGGCAGCTGCGATTGACAGTGTGTGCTATTAAGGAGAATGAACATTCACTCCTCTCCACTCCCATGGATGTGGAGAGGAGTGAATATTCATTTTCTTTAGCAGCGAGCAAACGTGGTAGCTGCAGCTGCCGGCTACTACCTGTGCCCATTGCTCCACCGTTGCAACCAGCCCCACCACCCTCCACAGCCGAGTGAACAGCTGAGCCGTGACAAGACATGGGACTGAGCCCTCAAAGAGGGACAGTCCCGCGGAAACCGGAACGGTTGGGAGCTATGGATTTGTTGGCCTCTCAACTATTTAGCTGGAGCTGCTAATCCGCAACAAATATTCAACATGTGAACATGCCCTGAATAATTGCACCACCTTCCTGTAGTAGTGAAGCCAGTCAATCACAGAAAGGTAGTGCTGGGTGGGGAATAGAGTCCAGAGAAGTGCTACATCACACCCAGAGCACTTAAAAGGGTTTTCTGGTTTTAGAATCAGATTGCATAAGTAAAGATATGGATGTCATGATCATTCAGAGAGCAACATAAAAATTTGTGGGGGGGACACGGTGATGGAGGGATGATGATGGTCCCAAGATTGGGGAGTCTACAGTGACGTAGTCCCATGTCCCCTACGCATAATCCACTTGTGCAGCTCTACTGGATTATCGCTGCTTGTAAAGGGTTACATGGGATTATAGGCTCAATTCTACATTCAATAAATCTATAAATAATACTAAATAAATAAAGACACAAACTGTTGGCTCCGACAGGTGCAGCGCTTTATTATTGGACATACAGTATGAATCATACCAATCATGATCCTTTGTAAAAAAAAAAAAAAAATCTAATTTTTTTGTCACTTTTTTTACCCCCCCCCCCCCCCAAAAAAATGTTGCAGGCAGAAATTAGCTGGAAATCAATAGTAAATTATGAAGTGCATTGCGGTCCGATCTCTGAATGCGACCTTAGACTTTTTAAATGTTTATTTGTTGCGTTTTTTTCTATTACAATATGATTCTATGATTGTGGCGATAACATGATCGATAACCCCAATGACTTGTAATGAGAAAAGCAGCAAAAAAAACCTTCCGGGAACAAAAACATTTAAAAGAAAGCAAAAAAAAAGAAAAACAGATTTAGGATATATTCACATAACTTCAATCGATCTACTTTTTTTTGCCCCCAAAGAAGGCTGCGAGATTGCATTTTGTGAACATATCCTTAGGCTAATTTATATATGTTGCATGAGGTATTAAAACTTTCATTGTTTTTTATGAGATCCAATGTGTTGAATTTGAAGGATGGATATGTAGTGCATGAGAGGTGTAAGAAATGTGATGTTTCTTTTTCGGCAAACTCCAGGTAAAACCGCTGGGAAAGTCTGATGTGCACTGGTGACCTCTAGTGGCTACTACCCATCTATGCCTGCCTGTGTTACTACTTTTCATAAAAACATATTTCTCAATGTAAAAGTTTTTTTTTTTGTGTATGAATGATACCAAACCCCGCATGCATCATAGTAAATATCAAAAGACTGACCGTCACTTCCAAACAGAAAGACAAATGTGAACAGGTGTAAGCTAAGAGAGCCACAAATTAACCAACAAATTAAAGTTGCACACTGAAACGCTATAGTATGCAATCATGGAATATATGACATTGAAATGGCATTACTGCTATAGAAAATAAGTTAAATATGAAGATACTTAGCGCATAAATTGGCCAATTCATGTGAGCCCAATAGCCAACGACAAGGCGACCTTCTCTGCTGGGACCCTAACCTAATATGATACCTCTCCCCGGCTGAAAGCCTATAATTATATGAGTAGGCCGGATCAAGCTGTGTTTAAAACTGGCATAGGCTGATTAGAGGATTGCTCAGCTAGAAAGCCTGTATATATAAATATGAAAAGACTGACAGGCGCAAGCTAAGAGAGCCACTCTATATGTAAGTAACAAATTAAAGCTGTATCTTCATTTTTAACTTATTTTCTAGAGCATTAATGCAATTCCAATTTCATATATTCAATGTTTGCATACTATAGTGTTACAGAGTGCAGTTTTAATTTATTTGCATCACAGTAAAGACCCAATATACATTAGATAGCTGTCAGCATAATAACTTTCTTCCCCAACTCCTAAATACACAGGAACACTCGGCCCAACGCTCCTGTGGTCTCTATGGTAGAGCCATTGTCAGACTCCCTCTGATGGGAGCTTATCTGCCATGAAAACAAAAAGATCATGCGTTGAGATTCCAACTGTCCGATCTTTCTCTTTCCCCCAACATCATCTATCGGGGAAGAATCAAGAGGTCCCCCATAGACATTAAATGGTTGGCCAATCTCCTCAATACAATGGGTTTTATCAACTTTTAATTTTTATTACACAAATCAATAGCACACATGACAATCATAAACTTTGTAATATATCTTATTATTAGAGAAATCTGCTTCTTTCTCCTCCTGGACTGATCTGTCACTTTAACCCCTTCACCACCTTGGGTTTTTCCATTTTTGCGTTTTTGTTTCTTGCTCCCCTTCTTCCCAGAGCCATAACTTTTTTATTTTTCGGTCAATATGGCCGTGTGAGGGCTTATTTTTTGTGGGACGAGTTGTACTTTTAAACGCCATCACTGGTTTTACCATATCGTATACTGTAAAATGGGAAAAAAATTCCAAGTGCAGTGAAATTGCAAAAAAAGTGCAATTCCACAGTTGGAATTGACCTGCCATTATCATTCTCCAGGTCATTACGAGTTCGTAGATACCAAACATGTATAGGTTCTTTTTTATTTAAGTGGTGAAAAAAAAAGTTTGCTTAAAAAAAAAAAAAGAAAATGTCATCATTTTCCGAGACCCATAGCATCTCCATTTTTGGGATCTGGGACCGGGTGAGGGATTATTTTTTGCGCGCCGGGCTGACATTTTATTGATACCATTTTGCGGTAGATCCGATGTTTTGATCTCCCGTTATTGCATTTTATTGCAATGTTGTGGCTACCAAAAAAATGTCATTCTGGCGTTTCGATTTTTTTTCTCGTTACGCTGTTTACCGATCGGATTAATTATTTTTATATATTGATAGATCGGGCGATTCTAAACACAGCAATACCAAATATGTGTATGCGTATTTTTTTTATTGTTTTATTTTGAATGGGGCGAAAGGGGGGTCATTTAAACTTTTTTATATATTTTTTATTTTTTTTAATATTTTTAAAAACTTTTTGTTACACTTTTTACTTGTTTCTATAGTCTCCATGGAAGACTAGAAGCAGCACTTGTCTGATCGTTTCTGTTACACACAGATGTTGAGCAGATCACTTCTGTGTAGTAGTGACGCGCCCCCTGGGCTGTGGGGCACTCGGCAGCCGGGCTGGTCGGTGCTGGGGATGTCACGGTGGCAGTGACCCGGTCCGTGACCCAGGGCGGTCAATTAAAGGGGAATAAAGTTTTTGGAGATAATGTTCGTGACGCCACCTGTGGTATGCGGCTATATGGGGCCGCCACTGTGGTGCAGATCCTCTGGAACTGATGGTGACGCAGCAGAGTTGGTTCAGCTGTCCACAGGCAGAGCTAAGCTCTAGGGCGGTGCTGGGCCCTATGTGCTGCTGAGCCTCCGGGCGTGTGATGGGGCCAGGAGACCTGCAGTCTCCTGCCCTCCAGATTTAGCTGCTGGGCCTTCAGTGCCCACACAACCATGGACTCCAGTGTCCAGTTCCCTTGCGCTTCTCTCTGTGGTGAGCTAGTACACAGCTCCCTTCCCCAGGTTCTTCCTGGTTGTTCTCCTGTCTGCAACTCCTCTCAACTCACTCTTACTAACCCCGCCTCCAGATTCCAGTTTTAAATGGGGGGAGCTCCCCTTTCTAGTCTGGAGCCAGGAAAGTGTTGGATGCTGGTAAACCTGATTAGGGGACCCCTCCTTGCTTCTAGGCATGGCATCACCCCTTCCGAGGGAGGCAATGCCACTGTGGCAACCGGACCCCTGGGGTGCCACAGTAGAAATGCTCCTATGCTATGAGCGCCGACCACTGGGCAATCTGGCCATGACAACCACAGGAGTCTCCTGCAGACCCCGGATTGGCATGCCAACCCATCGCTGACCCGCGATCATGTGACGGGGTCACCGACGGGCGGAGTAAGTGACGTGCATCTGGTTTGCGCGAGTTAAATGCCGCTGTCAGATTCACAGCGGCATTTAACTAGTTAACAGCCGCGGATGGATCGCGATTCCACCCACGGCTGTTGCGGGCACATGTCAGCTGTATAGATCAGTTGACATGTGCCCGGTTTAGTGCAGGCTCAGCACCGGAGCCCGCGCTGAACTGGGGGTTATGACGTGTCGCGTATTATTACGTAGCACGTCATAAAGGGGTTAATTTCATGGGTGAAAATCTGTATACAGTGAAGACAGACTTTTCTCTTACTGAGATGACAGTTGGTGCTTTTAAAATTCTACGGAGGAGGGAGGAGCTACAGGCAGACACAGCTTTCCATAGAACTTTATGAACACCAATTGTCACCTCACATCTCAGTAATGGGAAAGTCTGTATTCACTGAAGGCTGGTTTTACTCATGAATTGCGAATTTTGAGAATGAATGAGAGGAGAAAGAAGTGGATTTCTCTAATAAGATATATTGCAAAGTTTCTTATTTTCAGATGTACTATTGATTTATGAAAAAAATAAAAATGTAATTTACGGTTACTCTTTGTGTGGGGGGTATATGCCTCTCAGACATCTCTGGGGGTGCTGCAGGAAAGTCAGCAATTAGTTTTGGATGCAGCTCCGATTTGGGAGGATTAGTTACCGTATCTTGCAGTTTTGAGCCCAGTGAATCATCCTTCAGTATTAGCCTTGCTATGTTGGGAAGAAAATATTAGGTACTTGTTTAAAGCGAATCTGTCACTAGGTTTCTGCTATCTAACCTGTTGTTTCAATAAATTTAGTGTTTTATCAGCAGGGGATTATCACTAGAGGACTAGGTGTCTCGTGCCATGTAGTCCTCCTGCTTGATATAACCCTGCACCACCACTGATTGGATGTTTTCTGCCTATGCACAGTGTACACAAAGCTGCCAATCAGTGGTATGGGCGAGGTTGTACACAGCTCTGCATTCAGAGAACTGCTAGATCTGCAGCAGAGAAAAACGGGATTTTAGCAAAACTTCAACAAGCAAACCAGTAAGTGATAAATTGCTGGAATCAGGGTCACTGTCCCTACATCATGCTCCTCTGTGTCATCCTCAAGGGTAGAACCAGGGAAGAGGACCCTGCCCTTGCGAGATTACATTCTACAGGATGGGGAAGGAGACAGTAGGTGGGGGGGTTGCAGTAGATCCGGTGTTGAGGTGGCAGCAAGCAAGGTCATGGCAGGCTGTAGGCTTTCTTGAAGAGATGGGTTTTCAGGTTCCGTCTGAAGGATCCCAGTGTGGCGGATAATCAGACGTGTTGAAGCACAGAATTCCATAGGACAGGGGATATTCGGGAGAAATCTTGGAGGCGATTGTGTGAGGAACGAATAAGTGTGGAGGAGAGAAGGAGGTCTTGGAAGGACCGGAGATTACGTAAGGGAATGTATCGGGAGATTAGTTCAGAGCTGTACAGAGGAGAGAGGTTATGGATGGCTTTGTAGGTCAGTGTTAGTAGTTTGAACTGGATACGCTGGGGGAATGGGAGTCAGTGAAGGGATTTGCAAAGGGGAGTAGTGAGGCGAGAGATGAACCAGTCGCGCAGCAGAGTTAAGGATGGACTGGAGGAGTGCGAGAGTGTTAGCAGGTAGGCCACAGAGGAGGATGTTGCAGTAGTCGAGGCGGGAGATGATGAGGGCATGCACAAGCAGTTTAGTAGATTGACGGTTGAGGAAAGGACGGATTCTGGAAATATTTTTGAGCTGGAGGCGTCAGGAGGTGGCGAGAGCTTGGATGTGGGGTTTGAAGGACAGGGCAGAGTCAAGGGTTACTCCGAGGCAGCGGATTGCCGGTACTTGGGAAAGTGTGATGTCATTTATTGTGATAGAAAGATCAGGTGGGGAAGATATGCGAGATGGGGGAAAGATGATGAGTTCAGTTTTGTCCACATTGAGCTTGAGGAAGCGGGAGGAGAAAAGGAGGATATGGCTGCTAGACATACTGGGATTCTGGACAGCAGAGAAGTGACGTCTGGGCCAGAGAGGTAGATCTGGGTGTCATCAGTGTACAGATGGTACTGGAAGCCATGGGATTTTATGAGCTGTCCCAGGCCAAGGGTATAGATGGAGAAGAGTAGGGATCCTAGGACAGAGCCTTGAGGGACTCCAACAGAGAGGGGGTGGGATGAGGAGGTAGTGTGGGAGTGGGAGACGTTAAATGTGAGGTTAGAAAGGAATGAGGAGATCCAACATAGGGCAAGGTTTTTGACGCCAAAGGAAGAGCGGATCTGTAGTAGGAGGCAGTGGTCAACTGTGTCGAAAGCAGAGGACAGGTCAAGAAGAAGGAGTACAGAGAATTGTCTGTTAGCTTTGGCTGTAAGTAAGTCATTGGTGATTTTGGTAAGGGCAGTTTCGGTGGAATGGTGGGGGCGGAAGCCAGATTATCGATTGTCGAACAGAGAGTTAGATGAGAAGTGAGAGGAAAGTGCAGCGTGAACATGTTGCTCAAGGAGTTTGGAGGCAAATGGGAGCAGCGATATGGGGTGGTAGCTGGACAAGGCTGTTTGGTTGAGGGATGGCTTTTTGAGGATGGGGGGATTGTGGCATGTTTGAAGGCAGCGGGGAAGGTACTAGAAGTTAGTGATAGGTTGAAGAGATGGGTTAGGGATTGGATGATTATGGGGGTGAGGTTGGGGAGGAGGTGGGATGGGATGGGGTCAAGTGCACAAGTGAGGTGAGGTGTGATTTGTAGAGGAGACAAGTAAGGTCTCTTTCCGTGATGTTGAGAAGGGAGGTTATGGGAGAAGGGAGGTTATGGGTGAAGGGCAATGGTCTGAGAAACAAAGGGGTTGTGGTGGTCGGACAGCAAAGACTTGTCGTGTTTGGTCAATCTTATTTTTGAAGTATGTGGCAAACTCCTCAGCAGAGATGACAAAGGTCGGAGGGGGCAGTGGAGGGCGGAGGAGGAAGTTAGGGTATGTGCCCACAATGCAGATTTGAAGCAGAAATTTCCTGAGCGTTTTTTCCTCTCCCTGGCAGAAAAAACACATGCAGATTTTACATGCGTTTTTTAAGCGTTTTTACATGCGTTTATGCATGCGGTTTTCCAAGCGATTTTGAGCATTACTCAAATGCATTTGGAAAAGGGCTTGACAATATAAGTTGGTCACACAATATAAATCCATGCAACTGGCATGGATTTATATTGTGTGACCAATTTCTGAGAAGATTTCTGCTTTTAAATGGTGCATCTATACTAAAAAAAAGAATTAAAAAGTAAAAAGAAAAAAAAACCTTATACTCACCTCTCCGGCAGTCCCCGGTCTCCTCCCAGCAACGATCCTCTCTCCTCGGCGGCCCGCGGTGTACTGGAAGGACCTGCGGTGACATCATTTAATCAGCTAATGGTCACGCGACCATCACCTGACCGCTGACGTCGGTGGTCAGTTGATAGTCGCGTGACCATCAGCTGAATAAATGATGCAACCGCAGGTCCTGCCAGTACACCGCGGGCCACCAGGAGGAGACTGGGGCCGCCGGAGAGGTGAGTATGATTAATTTTTTTTATTTTTTACTTTACAATTCTTTTTTACCTTGCGGGTACGATGGTACCTGGGTCGGATGAGAGTCTCCTCTTCTTCAGACCCGGGTACCATCCGCGCATTGAACCGCATAAAATCCGCATGTATAAATCTATACATGCGGATTTTATGTGGTTCAATGCAAGTCAACGGGCGCGATTTCGCGGCAAAATCGCGCCCAAATTGGTTGTGCTGCGGATTTTTCCGCAATGATAATCCGCAGCGGAAATTTCCGCAGCATGTGCACAGCACATGCGGATTATCATTGGGAAACATGGCAGACATCTTAACAAGAGATTTTAATGCATTTCCGCGGAGGAAATGCCTCCGCGGAAACACATTAAATCCGCATCGTGGGCACACAGCCTTAAAAGTGTTGAATAGCTGTTTGGGGTTGTAGGATAGGGAAGATATGAGGGTTGTGAAGTAGGCTTGTTTAGCAGAGGTAAGGGCTGATTTGAATGCGAGTATTGCTAGTTTGAATGCAGTGAAGTCATCTTGAGAATGTGTTTTCTTCCAACGCCGCTCCGCAACCCTGGACGCTAGGTTTGGATAGATGTTCAGGCCCCTTTAACATGGTTTTTCAGTTTTGGAAATGCATTCCCCTGTTTGCAGTTTGTTTTCCTCACCCTCCCCAGGCCCAGCGTTGAGTCTCTTTCACTGCTCCCGATGTTTGTTATTGGCTGCAGCACTGACATCACGTCGATAGCGCTGCAGGCAATAACAGAGGTCAACGCCTCTGAGCAGCTCGTGCCATCATCTCGGGCAGATCTGAATCCTCCTCTTTTGGTAGTGGATTTGTCATATTAACATGTTTCTAAACAGCTGAATTGCCAATGCTATCCCCACCTTGCTAACACACTAGTAATGTTGGGCAAAATGTTGCCATGGCTAGAGCATATTCGGGAACTCTCCAGGAAAGGCCTAGAGGCTTGTGCAAAAAAGAAGAGACCTTCTGAATGTCACAATTTCACCTATCAGTGTGTCTGGACTCAGTGAAAGACTGTTCTGCAGTCCAATCTAGGGCAGGGTGTGCTGAACTGTCAGTGTGTTGAGTGACAGTTTAGCCATCCAATCAGGACCAAGGTGTGCCAGGCCTTCCTCCATATATCTCCTGTGTGGAGTAATTACCTGGCTATTTAGCCAGCTCTCTGTCTTAGATTTCTGCCAATTGTAGCTTTGCTCAAGTAGAGTGTGTTTGCTCTGTGCTCCTAGCCTTGTATTCTGATCTTTGCTGCTTGACCTTGGATTTACCTTGACCATCCGATTGCCTAGCCCTTTTGTCATGATCTGCTACCTTCTTGGAATTCTGACCTCGGACTGTGCTCTGACTATGCCTTTGTCTCACCCCTCTGTCTATGATGTACCGTCCTGGTTTTTGACCTCAGGCTTCTTGACTACTCAGCTTCACGGCTTGTCCGTGAGTAGTGACTAGCGTCACACTGAACTTCTAGAAGTGTTGGTAAATACTAGCTATAGTGCTAAAATGGGTGCAGAGGTTGCAGTCTGGGGGGGTCCCAAAAAGTCATCAAAGAAGACCAAGGCTCTTAAAGACTCATGGTAGTTGGGGGCCCTGTTGGAGATTTGCATTGATCCTCAAGCTTCAAGTTATGCTACTGCGTTACCCAGGCCGTGACCCAAAGTCTTGGGGAGGCAGGGATTAAGATATAGTGACCTTCAAAAGGTGTAAAAAAATGGTACAGATTATTAAAGGAATGTTGAAAATATGGCTTTTTTATCTCCGTCTTTTCTGATGTTGTCTGCAAATGTGGCGCCCTGCTGCGCATTGGTGCCACAGATCCTAGAGGGGTGCATGGACGGATTCCTCCACAAGAGGCCCTCATAGCATACACACACCTCCACCTTCCACCTCAGACCACCAGAGGGAGCCCGGAGAGGGATATAAAAAGGGAAGGTTGAGCTAGGCAGTTCAGTCTAGTCTGTGAGGAGGTCAGTCTGCTGCAGCCAGAGAAGTTGCCAGTCCAGCCTAGACTCGGGGAGCTCAGGTTAGTGAGCCTAAGGTGTGCCGACACCATAAGAGCGGTGAAGAGTAGCGAGGCCTACTGCCAGTGTGAAGCCTAGTGAGGGCCCCGAGCGTGGCCAAAGGCAAGTGGAGTAAGCGAGCTACATAGGGGACAGAGGAGCTTAACCAGCTCACCCCACAACCATTTACTGGACACCGGGTCTGCGTCTGCATGGATCTCTACGACCAGCAGAAACTACCGGAACCCCTGGTGAACTATATGTCCCAGGAACACCAAAAGCTGACTGTTATACCAGGGTCAGGAGTCACAGAGGCCCAAGAGACCAGGGAGTGTGAACTCCAACAGAAGGCCCTACCACCAGGTCAGCCGGTGCAAGACAGAGAACAAGTTAGGCCTAGTTCCAGGCAGGTCATAAACTTATCAGGAAAAGGCAAGAAACAGGAGGCCCCACACCCGCTCACTGGGGAGAGTCCTGAAATGCACCCTTCACCCTACAGTGCCCTGGATCGTGCCTGAAACACCACCAGTAAAGGTACTGAAGTGAACTGTTGTGAGTGTGCCTATTCTTCTTCTGACCCGGCTGGGTCCCCTCTGTCCTGCATCCCTTCTCCTACGCTGCCCTGAGGCTCCGCTCCACCTGTGGGGAGCTGCACCAACTAAGCTGCCTGACCACCGGCCTCAGAGGACTGTAGCAGCACTGGTGATCCTCACCAGGCACCATGGGTGGCGTCACGAACTTTCCCCTTTCCCATACACCTTTCCCCCCATTATTCCTTGCTTTTAAGAGTGACCCCAGGGTACGGCCCCGGGAGCCGGCCACCGCGGCGTCCTCAAATCTAACAGCAAGGCCCGGGCGCCGAGTCGTCCCCATGCCCTGGGCGCGTCACAAATAGATGAACATTTTAAAGTCTGATGATCAGATGATGAGGGAGTAGTGCCGGACATATGCCATGCTTGCTGATCCATTTGATGAGCTTCCTTATTTAGTTCCTTCAGTTTAACTGAACTACAGACAGTGCACAACTTTATAAACCCTGTAATGAACAAGCCCAATATAATGCAGGGGCCGGAATGCAACACACAGAGACACAAGGCGAGGACAGTCGGAGATGAATATAAACAGTTTATATATAGATATAACCGGTATTCTGAACAAGGGAATGGCAACAGGGGTAATGAACGGTAATTTGAAATATTAACAAAATGCGAAGTCTCTCAAGGTAGTGTGGTGCACCCAATCATGGGAGTCACCATGTCAGTTCTTTAACTCTGTATATGGCCCTAGCAGGGGTCACCGGTTATTCCTGCTAAGCCGAAAGTCTTTTCCGGACAAAGTCAATTAAATCACGTTTAGCTTCTTCCGCCCCAACCGTTCCCCTCCCAACCTGAGTACCTAAACCCAACTGGCCCCTGTACCGTGAGTGAACAGTAGAAGTGACAGCCCTGTTCACGTATGCAGCTTCTCTGTTTTCACTGGTGTGACTTTCCTGGCGCAGCCGTCTCCCAACTCCTCTCTTCCTGGCCGTTGGAGGCAGTCTCTCAAGCCATGGATAGGGGGGTCCAAACCTCGTCTGTCGGCGGGCTACGTCGGGTTCTGCGAACTCACTCAGCACCGCAAGCAGGTTCCAACTCTCTTCAGTAGGCACAGCGCTCAGGGCACATCTGTGAGGGATCCGGAGCTCATCCACCGGTGTCCGTCGGTGGCACCTCGCAGGCCTCTGGCTTAGGCCTGCCATGTGGGGCTTCTCAGCACATAGGGAGCACGTCTGCTCCTCTCTGCTGCTTGGTGCCAAAAAAAACTCAGGCTTGGCGCGCTGGCCTCTTATACCCAGGAACTCCTTCCTGGAAGTCACCTGACTGGGTCCAGCGTCTATATCTGCTCTCCCTTCAACTTCCCTTGCACATCTTGGTTCCGCTTGGCTGTGCCTGACCAGCAGATAGCAATCTCTCTCCATCTTTGAAGCACCCTGTAAGAATTCTCTTAAAGGCTCTCTTGCCTCTACTACATTAACAATTGGACTGAATGAGGGTTACAGAGAAAAGCAGGCAAGGAAGGGAATGACAGGCCCCGCTACCAAACCTGCCAATCATTCCATAAAAATTCATTTCCGAAAACAGGAGTTACCCAAACTATACTTTATTAGGGAAATCCAACTTTCCTGGATGCTTTCTACATCACCTAGGGTTTCTCTTTCAAGGTTCTGTCTGCACATTCGGTTCTGCCATGTCAAGGTGCCTGTCTGCCAATCCAGCTCTGCTGTTCAGAGGTGCTGTCTGTACACTCAACTCTGCCATGTCAAAGTGACTGTGTGCCAATCCAGCTCTGCTGTTCCAAGGTGCTCTCTGCACACTTGGCTCTGCTATATCAAGCCTGTCCACCAATTCAGCTCTGCTGTTACAAGGTGCTCTCCGCACACTCTGCTATATTAAGGTGCCTATCTGCAAAACCATCTGTGCTATTGCAAGTGCTGTCTGCACACTCTTCTGTTATATCTAGGTGCCAGTCTGTCAATCTCATTCTGCTGTTTCAAAGTACCATCCAGCATATCCAGCTCCAGTGTTCCTGGCAGTTACACTTACTGTCCAGCATATTCATCTCTGCTGTTCCTTGCTGTTCTGGCCTATTCAACTCCACTGCATCAACTTCTTTGCTCCATGCTGTCCATCCTGGCTTGGCCAATCCACCTAGGTATTAGAGCCATAACCTATAAGTTGCATATTTCCTGTCATTGCCATTGAATGACTGTTGGACTAATACTTATTATTGTATATATCGCATCAACTATTTACTACTGTTTAATAGTGCATGAGTTTCTGTCTTCAGCAATAGTGTTATATTGCCAGTAAAGCACTGTTAAAAAAAAATAACCAAGCCAGGAAGTCCCTGTTCACTCACTGTGTGTGTAACTGGAGCACATTTTACTTTCACTTTAACCCTCCTCAACTGATCTGACAGGAGCAGCCCACTTAGTTTCATTTCGCTATTTTCAGTGGTTTGTCTGGGAAACACCCTCCTCCCAGTACCTTCCTAACTTTAACCCCTTAATAACATCTGACGTACTAATACGCGTCTGTGCCCTGGGACTTGAGAGCCAGACCCGTATTAGTACGTCATGGCGATCGCGCGCGCACACAGGCTGTGCGGGCGCGATCGCCGCCGGGTGTCAGCTGATTGTCACAGCTGACACCCGGTACTATGTGCAGGGAGCGGTCCTGCACCGCTCCCAGCACATTAACCCCTGCGATGCTGCGATCGAAGTCGATTGCGGCATAGCGGGGGCAAGGGGAGGTGATCGGCTATACTCACCTCCTCTTCCGGCTTCCAGCGCAGTCTACAAAGGCTTCCCGGGTGTTGCCATGACGACCCGATGTCGTCATGACAACATCCGGGTCACCAGAGAGCAGGAAGATTGCTTGGGCATGCGCAGTGCATCTCCAAGCAATCTTCACACTGTGCACTTCTGACAGCCTTCATGGCATAGGGATGGTGCTTCATTCCTGTGCCATGCAGGCGATCAGAAAAAAAAAAGTAAGTCCCAGAGTGGGACAAAGTAATAAAGTATAAAAACTGTGTGAAAGTGGAAAAAAAAAAAAAAAAATGTGCAAAAATATTATAAAAAAATAAAAAAAATAATACACCAAAAATAAAAATATAATGTACCCATCAATAAATATTATTATAAAAAAAAAACAAAAAAACAATAAAAGTACACATATTTGGTATCGCCGCGTCCGGAACAACCTGACCTATAAAACTGTCCCACTAGTTAACCCCTTCAGTGAACACGGTAAAAAAAAAAAAAAACGAAGCAAAAAACAATGCTTTATCACCATACTGCCAAACAAAAAGTGGAATAACACGCGATCAAAAAGACGCATATAAATAAAAATGATACCGCTGAAAACGTCATCTCGTCCCGCAAAAAACAAGCCGCCATACAGCTCCATCAGCCGAAAAATAAAAAAGTTATAGCTCTCAGAATAAAGCTATGCTAAAAAATATTTTTTTCTATAAAATAGCTTTTATTGTGTATAAGCGCCAAAACATAGAGAAATGATACAAATGTGGTACCGCTGTAAACGTACTGACCCGAAGAATAAAGCTACCTCATCAATTTTACCACATGCGGAACAGAATAAAAAAAAAAAAAAAAAAACAATTCCTGAATTGTTGGTTTTTGTTTATTCTGCCTCCCAAAAATCGGAATAGAAAGCGATCAAAAAATGTCACGTGCCTGAAAATGGCACCAATAACAACGTCAAGTCATCCCGCAAAAAACGAGCCGTTACATGACTGTCTGCCAAAATCTGGAAAAATTATAGCTCTCAAAATATGGCGATGCAAAAACTAGATTTTACAAAAAATGCGTCTTTTAGTGTGTGACAGCTGTCAGTCATAAAAACCCCATATGATTCTGGCATTGCTGTAATCACACCGACCCGAAGAATAAAGTCGTCTAATCACTTATACCGCACAAGGAACGGCGTCAAAAATAAACTCTTGGGTTAGGATTGGGCTAGGGTTAGGGCTGGGTTTGGGGCTAGGGTTGTGCTGGGGCTAGGGTTGTGCTGGGGCTAGGGTTGTGCTGGGGCTAGGGTTCTGCTAGGGCTAGGGTTCTGCTAGGGCTAGGGTTGTGCTAGGGCTAGGGTTGTGCTATGGTTAGGGCTGGGGTTGGGATTTTTTCAAAAGTAAGAAAAAAAGATGACGATATGGCGACTAGTGTTGAGAGCAAGTGCTCGCTACTTGAGTTTGCATCGGGTGCTCTGGTATACATTGTGTATCGTGGGTATTTGAGTGACATGCTCGAGTCTCTGCCCCATATGCTTCGCGGCCAAAAAACTTTACGGGGATTGCCTGCCATGCACGAGCGATCCCCGCATGTTTTTTTTTGGGTGTCTAATAACCGTGAAACATGCGGAGCAGGGACTCGAGCATGTCACTCGAGCACACGCTGTACATGGTGCATACCTGAGTACCCGATGCAAACTCAAGTAGCGAGCACTTGCGCTCAAGAATAATGACAACTTATTCAATATGATGACCTAATGTTATCAAATTCTGTGCCGTACCTCTGGGTTCAAAATGTTCACTATACACCTTAATAAAATCCTTGAGGGGTATAGTTTCCAAAATGGGGACACTTGTGGGGGAGCTCCACTGTTTAGGCACATCACGGGCTCTCCAAACGCGACATGGTGTCCGCTAACAAATTGAATGGAAAATCGGCTCAAATTGTTAGCGGACGCCATGTTGCGTTTGGAGAGCCCCTGTGTGCCCAAACATTGGAGCTCCCCCACAAGTGACCCCATTTTGGAAACTAGACCCCCCAAGGCACCTATCTAGATGCATAGTGAGCACTTGGAACCCCTAGGTGCTTCACAAATTGATTCGTAAAAATGAAAAAGTGTTTTTTTTTTCACTTTTTCATTTTTACGAATCAATTTGTGAAGCACCTGGGGGTTCCAAGTGCTCACTATGCATCTATAAAGGTGCCTTGGGGGGTCTAGTTTCCAAAATGGGGTCACTTGTGGGGGAGCTCCAAAGTTTGGGCACACAGGGGCTCTCCAAACACAACATGGCGTCCGCTAATTATTCAAGCAAATTTTACAATCAAAAAGTCAAATGGCGCTCTTTCCCTTCCGAGCCCTGCCGTGCGCCCAAACAGTGTTTTTTCCCCAAATATTGGGTATCTACGTGCCCAGGGGAAATTGCACAACAAATTTTGGGGTCCATTTTTTCTTGTTACCCCTGTGAAAATAAAAAAAATTGGGTCTAAAGTAACATTTTTGTGAAAAAAGTTAAATGTTCATTTTTTTCTTCCACATTCAAAAAATTCCTGTGAAGCACCTGAAGGGTTAATAAAGTTCTTGAATGTGGTTTTGAGCACCTTGAGGGGTGCAGTTTTTAGAATGGTGTCACTTTTGGGTATTTTCTGTCAAAAAGACCTCTCCAAGTGACTTCAAATGTGATGTGGTCCCTAAAAAAATGGTTTTGTAAATTTTGTTGGAAAAATGAGAAATCGCTGGTCAACTTTTAACCCTTATAGCTCCCTAACAAAAAAAAAAATTTCGTTCCAAAATTGTGCTGATGTAAAGTAGACATGTGGGAAATGTTATTTATTAACTCTTTTGTGTGACATATCGCTCTGATTTCAGGGCTTAAAAATTCAAATTTTGAAAATTGCAAAATTTTCAAAATTTTCACCAAATTTCTGTTTTTTTCACAAATAAACGCAAGTGATATCGAAGAAATTTTTCCACAATCATGAAGTACAATATGTCACGAAAAAACAATCTCAGAATCAGGGGGATCCGTTGAAGCGTTCCAGAGTAATTACCTCATAAAGTGACAGTGGTCAGAATTGTAAAAATTGGCCCGGTCATTAACGTGCAAACCACCCGCGGGGCTTAAGGGGTTAAAGGCTATGTGAAACCTGAGAAGCCTCTTGTGCTGCAGAGCTTCAGGAGATCAGATATCAGTGTTTTGGCTTCTCAGGCTCATTGCCCCTGAATGCGTCACACCTTTGACGGTTAGTATTTGCTGTTTTTATTCATCCCAATTGTTTTTTTAGCTTGTTTTAAGAATAGCTAGTGCTAAATTTGTGGATTTGTCATAGAAGGTTTTGTTAGAAATAAGAGTGTGCTTCTCAGGCACATTGCGCCCTAACACATATTCTCTCTCTTGCTTCAGCTTTTGTTCTGAAATGGCGAGGAGAATATTTGACTTGTCAAATGCCCTTCATGTTGAGCAAGTGCAAAATATACTTCTTGATGATGATGAGACAGACCCCTTAAAGCTAGAAGATTTAGGGGAAGAAAGTGCCATTGATTCAGAAGATGATGTGGAAGAATGTCCAGATGTGTCTGATACAGATCAAGATGGAGAGAGTGAGGAGGATGCTCATGACATAGAAACATATTATTTGGGCAAAGATAAAACAACAAAATGGATAAAAAAGCCACCCCCTAAACGTTCTCGCACACGCTCGCATAACATTTTGAGCCACCTTCCTGGTGTCATAGGAACTGCAAGGAATGCTAAAAATGAAATGGAATGCTGGAACTGTTTATTCACTGATGACATTCTGGTCACAATTGTGACATATACAAATCAGTACATGGACACCATAAGGGACAGTTTCATTAGAAAGCAAAATGTCAACCCGATTGATGTAATTGAACTGAGGGCGTTTATTGGTTTGCTATATCTTGTAGGCGCCTATAGGGCAAACCAACAGAGTTTGGAGGAGCTCTGGGGTAGAGATGGGGATGGCATTGACAAATTTTCCTTGGTAATGAATATAAAGAGATTCAAAATTATAATGCGGTGTCTTTGTTTTGACGACAGAAGTACCAGAACTGAGCGAAAAAAATATGACCGGCTTGCTGCGATTCGTGAGATATTTGAAAAATTTGTGCAAACCTGTCAAAAAAGCTATTGTCTAGGTCAAAATGTCACTATTGATGAAATGCTCCCGGGATTTCGTGGTAGATGTGGCTTTCGGCAATATATCCCATCTAAAGCAAACAAATATGGGCTAAAAATATTTTCCCTTGCTGACTCCAGGATTACTTCTACCTACAATATGGAAGTTTATGCAGGGAAACAGCCAGCAGGTCCATATTGTGTAAGCAACACACCGAGTGAGGTGGTAAAGCGAATGGCTGAGCCTTTGTATGGTTCGGGGAGAAATATAACTGCCGATAACTGGTTTACTGATGTGGGTTTGATTGATTTTTTGAAATCCAAAAAAATATCATATGTGGGTACTGTGCGAAAAAATAAAACACAATTGCCGCCACAGTTTATCAATGTGAAAGGGAGAGAGCAATACCACAGTATGTTTGGATTTAGTGAAGGCAAAGTTTTAGTGTCCTATGTCCCACGCAAGAACAAAAATGTTATTCTTGTATCCTCGCTTCATGATGATGATGCGATCGATCCTCGGTCTGAAGCACAAAATAAGCCGGAAATGATAACGTTTTACAACGAAACTAAGGGTGCTGTATACACTGCAGATCCGATGTGTGCTACTTTCAGCGTGTGCAGAAATGTCAGGCGCTGGCCAATGGTAATTTTTTTCACTATGCTAAAGGTGGCAGGAATAAATTCTCAAGTTATTTACATAGGAAACCAGCTGGGATCACAGCGTAGAAGACTCTATCTAAAAACATTGGCTCATGAACTGGTCATTGCAGAGCTTCGCAGAAGAAGTGTGAAAACAATTGGAATACCCTCTAGCATGCAAATGCAGCTGAGAAAATTTCGCACAGAACATGAGCGCGAAGAATCACCAGCTCCCCCATCACCCAAAAGACAGAGATGCAACACCTGCACTGTAGAAAATTATGCATGTAAAAATTGCAAAAATGCTATTTGCCT
This sequence comes from Phyllobates terribilis, assembly GCF_046119375.1. Taxonomy (NCBI): domain Eukaryota; kingdom Metazoa; phylum Chordata; class Amphibia; order Anura; family Dendrobatidae; genus Phyllobates; species Phyllobates terribilis. Next base: position 158,465,174 of record NW_027362772.1, read on the forward strand.
GTCTCATGCAGAAATGATCTGCAAATCATGCTCATTGCTCTGCAAGTGTACTTTTACAGGTGCACCGCTAACATCTGATAGTGACTGATTTTGAGTACAGTACTATTTCAGCAACCTTATAATTTATTTTGCTTATCTAAATTTTAGGTTTACTAATAGTTTTTGAAGAAAACTGTCAGGTTTTTTTTGCAAGTAGCAAAATGTGTGCACTTTGAAACATATTACTTTTCTGGTTAGTACACATTTTTTTTCCACCTGATTATGTGTATTCTCATTTATTACAATCCTATTAAGGTAACTGATCACTTTTAGAGCATTGAAATTAAAAAAAAAGGAAAATATAGCCAATTTTCTAGCCTGTGCCGGAGAGGCGCAATGCCCCTAAACTCGTTCTGAAACATATTGCCCCTGACGGAGGGTTAAAAGCTGACAGACAAGATGCTAAGATCCTAAGCTATAAGAAATACCAGTTGTAAGCTGTGTTATCTTTGCTCCTGACTAAATATATATTCACTGTTGAACGGCTTGACAGTACATATATTAATCCGCTGTCAATAGGTTATGGGCCCAGAAACCCAAAGACCCAGAGAACAGCCCAGAGGAGAGAGAACAAGAGTGTATTAATAATAAGAAGAAGCAAAGATGGCCACCACCAGCAACTCTGTGAAGTTCACAGTGCCAAATCTGTCTAACCAGAACTACCAATCCTGCAGATTCAAGGTAAAGATGCTGCTGATAAGAGAAGGAACGTGGAAATACACACAGGAGTCTAGACCTGATCCACTACCAAGAAGACGTGGTAGAGAAGGATCAAAGAACTATATGCCTCAGTATAGATGATGATCAGATTGTGCATTTATGCAGAGCCGGCGTCAGCACCCGGCGCACCCGGGCAAGTGCCAGGTCCCTGAGCAGGTGGGGAGGCCCACTCGCCGTCTGGCACCCCGCCGCGCTATTGGACCCGTGAGCGGAGTCTTGTCAGCGCCTGCTACACCCCTCTTGCTCAGGGCCCTGGCGGCCGGCGAAACAATACTTTCCTCTCCCCGTGCCTCCGCAGCCGCTCCGGTCTCTTCCGCGTCCTCTAACTGTGATATCTCAGGTCAGAGGGCGCAGTGACGTCTTTCCACCACGCCTTCTGCTGAGCCGTCACGGCGCAGAGCGAGAAGACGCCGGCGACGCTGGAGTCCAGAGCAGCGGCAGCAGGTAAGAAGTGAGGTGAGTATTAGATTTTTTTTTTAATGTATGGAGGCATGGGGCATTATAAAGGAGGGGAGGGGGGATGGGTGTGACATCCTGCATGGGGCATTAAAAGCGGGGGGGTGACATCCTGCATGGGGCATTATAAGGGAGGAAGGTGTGTGACATCCTGCATGAGGCATTAAAAGGGGGGGAAGTGACATCCTGCATGGGGCATTAAAAGGGGGGGTGACATCCTGCTTGGGGTATTATAAGGGGGTGACATTTTGCATGGGATATTATAAGGGGGGTGATATCCTGCATGGGGCATTATAAGAAGGGAATAGCCTGTGTGGGGCATTATATGGGGGGAACAGCCTGCATGAGGCATTATGTGGGGGGAACAGCCTGTATGGAGCATTATGCGGGGGCACAGCCTGCATGGAGCATTATATGGGGGCCAGTATCCTGTATGGAGCGTTATATGGGGGCCAGTATTCTGTATGGAGCGTTATATGGGGGCCAGTATCCTGTATGAAGCATTTTATGGGGGCCAGTATTCTGTCTGGAGCAATTTGCCGGTTTCTGAGCTATTGTGGAATTTTCAATAGATATCGGTCATGTAATGTAAGAAGTGAAATCTTTGGCATTGTGCTATATATATATAGTATATAGCCTCCATCTCAGATATCACCACATCAGATACAAGCTGGAAGCACTTCAGTACTGTCTCAGCCAAGGGGAAACAGGCTGTGCTGAAACTCATAAGCTTAGGTGATAAACCTCACACTGCTTGTGAGTTGTGGACAGCTGTGAAAGAGCAGGCATATCTGTGGCTGAGACCGCTGAACCTACATCCAGGCATGATCGTGTGTGACAATGGCCGTAACCTGGTGGCGGCTCTGAGGCGAGGCGAGATCACACACGTACCATGCCTGGCTCATGTACTTAACCTCGTGGTTCAGCGGTTTCTTAAATCGTACCCCGAGTTGCCAGATCTGCTCGTCAAAGTACGCCTCCTGTCAGCTCATTTTCGGAAGTCGGCTACAGCTTCCGCCGACCTTGCTGTGTTGCAGCAGCGTTTGCAGTTTCCGGCACACCGACTGGTGTGTGATGTCCCCACACGTTGGAACTCTACCCTCCACATGTTGCAAAGGATTTGTGAGCAGAAGAGAGCAGTTGTGGAGTACCAGCTGCAACAAGGCCGTCGATATTCAGGTCAGACTCCACACATAAGACCTCAGGAGTGGACCTGGATGTCTGACATATGTACCATCCTGACAAACTTTGAGCAGTCCACCAAGATGGTGAGTGGCGATGACGCCATCATTAGCGTCAGCATACCACTTGTCTGTCTTTTGCAACGCTCTCTGCAGAGAATTAAAGAGGAGGCATTGCAGCCAGAGTATGATGAGATGGATCAAGAAGCCGTAACGGGCGATTACACACAGACAAGCCTCATCTCATCCCAACGTGCATTGGGGGACAATGAGGGAGAGGAGGAGGACTAACAGGAGCTGGTATCATGCGCTGTAGACTGTAGTACCCGTACAACTGTCATACCGTCGGTTCAGCGTGGGTGGCCTGAGGACAGGGGGGAGGAGGAGGAGGAGAGCATGGTCAGTTGTCATCTTGGTGAGGACATTGAAGTCTTGTCCGTTACCAGTCTGGCACGCATGGCTGACTTTATGTTACGCTGCCTTAACTGTGACCCTCGCATTGTCAAAATGTTGGGTGACAGTCATTACTGGTTGGTGACACTTTTAGACCCCCGCTACAAGGAGAACTTTCACTCTCTTATTCCTGAGGTGGAGAGGTCTACAAAAATGGGGCAGTACCATAAGGCCCTTGCTGCAGAACTGTTAAAAAAATTCCCATCTGAACACGCTAGCGGCAGAGGTCACAGTTCGTTACCTAACCAAGGCGTACAGGCGAGAGAGATGCAACTCCAATCCAGCAGAGGCAGGGGAACACTGTCAACGTTCTTGGACAGTTTTCTGAGACCCACCCAGCTTACAGGCCCTGAGGCGCGGGGTACTCTCACAAGGAGTGGAAAGTTTCAAAAGATGGTGAGGGAGTACCTTGCCGACTGTACCAGCGTCCTCCGTGATTACTCTGTGGGTATCCAAGCTAAACACTTGGAATGAACTCACTCTGTACGCCTTGGAGGTCCTAGCCTGCCCTGCCATTAGCGTGTTATCGGAGCGTGTTTTTAGTGCCGCTGGGGGAATTATAACTGATAAGCGCACTCGCCTGTCAACTGACAATGCTGACAAGCTGACCCTTATCAAAATGAACAAGGGCTGGATTGGGCCAGACTTCTCATCACCACCAAATGACAGCAGAGTAACATAAAGTCAAATCCACTGTGTTATTTCGGGAGGTGTATTCCCATGCACCGCTTCACACCCACACATGGGTATATGCTTCCTCATTTCGGCTGTTTTTTGCTCTTCTCCTTATCCTCAGCCTCCACCACCACCACTATACCACCAGGGTGACCGTGGTCCGTGTTGCCAGCATTGCAAGTTCCTCCGTCCTAATTTTTGGCAGCTTTTGCTTGGAAGGCATAGGCAAAGACTATGGGAGACCCACTCCCCAATAATGGGAATAATGTTTTTAATATGCTGTACTGCAATCGTCTTGTTAAGCTACTGTGACCTCCACGTCTCTTCCAAGGGTCATTGATATTGTCTTTTTATTCCACTGGGACCTCCACCACTCTTCCAAGGGGCATTGATATTGTATTTTTATTCCACTGGGACCTCCACGTCTCTTCCAAGGGTCAATGATATTGTCTTTTTATTCCACTGGGACCTCCACGTCTCTTCCAAGGAGCATTAAAGCCATCTTGTTAAGCTACTGTGACCTCCACGTCTCTTCCAAGGGTCATTGATATTGTCTTTTTATTCCACTGGGACCTCCACCACTCTTCCAAGGGACATTGATACTGTCTTTTTATTCCACTGCGATCGCCACCACTCTTCCAAGGGGCATTGATATTGTCTTTTTATTCCACTGCGACCTCCACCACTCTTCTAAGGGGCATTGATATTGTCTTTTTATTCCACTGCGACCTCCACCACTCTTCCAAGGGGCATTGATATTGTCTTTTTATTCCACTGTAACCTCCACCACTCTTCCAAGGGGCATTGATATTGTCTTTTTATTCCACTGGGACCTCCACCACTTTTGGTACAGAAACATATCCTACAAGACATATGTGGTTGACTGGCCTGATATTGATGTGAATGGTCCCTGTTCCTCCTGCTCTTTCTCCTTTGCCACCACCTCATCCATCATTCATCACCTGATGCTTTGTTTTAACGGGAGTCATAGAACTGGGATAGTAGCAGGAAAACATCCAGCAATCCTCGGAGGAGGTAGGATATGCGCCAAAACGCTGACCACCTCAGGCCTAGCCGCTACTACATACAGCTACTACATACGTGCGCTTGCATTCCAAGGAACAGAAAGCTAAGGAGATGGATGGCCTCATGATCATGAATAATTTACTCGTTGTGTAGGAGGCCGACCACTGCTGCTGTCTACCTTCTGAACTTTGTGTTGAAGCCTGATTGACCCAGGACCCGCAATCCTCTATGTCTGGAGGACGGGTTGCATCCCAGTGTCCAACTGTGTCCCGGCTTTCACAATATTAACCCAGTGTGAAGGCGTCGGTGAGATGGACCATCCCTGGCCACATTCACTTGTCCACGTGTTTGTGGTTAGGCTGTCCTTCCCACTAAATGCACTGGGGAGAGCACAGGTAATGTTTTGGTATGCGTGCTTGTGTATAAGGCGCACCGGGACAAATAGGGGCGGCTGGGGACCGTTTATGGACACCCGGCCGCCCCCAGGCGGCTGGGGACCAAGTGTGGACACCTGGCCGCCGGGCGACTGGGGATTGAGTATGGATACCGGGCTGCCGACGCAGCCAGGACGTGGTGGACAGATGCCGCCTCCACATGCCTAAAATGCCCAATTTCACGTGCAAGCAAGCAGTATAGTATTGCAGCCTGGGTGTGTGTGGGTGGCAGACTGCATACTTGCGCTTGCATTGCAAGGAATGGGGGAGGTACAATTGAACACTGCCCTGGGACAAGGACTTGCACGGGGATAGTTGCAAGTCTGCATCTTCTGATGCGGCAAGGATCACTTCTGATGGGCACACTTTTAGGCAGTGACCTGGGTGTCAGAGATGCTTCCAGGGGTTTTCCCCATGCTGTTCCCATGTCTTTTCAGCACTGTATGCATGTGTCACACAGCACATGGCCAGATAAGGTTGTAAAATGTTAAAATGACATTTCCCGGTGAATGCATTTGTCACAGTTGAAAGCAATACAAAAGTGCAAAAATGCATAAAAAATGCTACTTGTGAACATAGCCCAAGGTGTGGAGGAGTATTTTTGTTTTTGGTTATTTATTTTACCTTATACACAAGACTTTACCCTGGAAAGGATGTTCCTTAACATATTTCACATGAAAACAGTTTCAGTTTCGTTTTTGAACGTTTTATTGTGAGCCCGTAAAAGTGGCTTAATACCTCTGACCACGTTGTTGACAGCAGTGACCTGGGGGTCAGAAATGCTTCCTGGGGCGATGCCCATGCTGTCCCCATGTCATTTGAGCACTGTCACTATTGTTTTGGGCACTTTTTAGGCTTTCTACAGACTGCCGGGGGTGCCGCCGCAAAAATGTTCTGGTCTCCCATAGACTAACATTGGGCTCGTTGCTCGGGTCGAGCACCCGAGTATCACGGTGAGCTCGGCCCGAGCTTCGAGCACCCGAGCATTTTAGTGCTCGCTCAACACTACTGCCTTCCTTTCAGACCGCACGGGTCTCCTGGTCTCAAAAAGGGCTCCCGGTGGAGGAGCAGGTGACCAGACCTGTCCATTAGTCTCCTCCAAGTAAAAACAGTTTTCCTGTGTGCAGTATAATTCAATTTGAAGCACATGCCCCTAGATTTTACTGCCATTTTGGAAGGCTGCACTAACAAGCGTCATATTAGTATACTCAAATTGCATATTAGGAAGTGCTACAAACAAATGTCTCAACACATGTGTTAAAGATAAAGTGAACAACCCCTTTAAGGCAAATAGAACCATAATGTTAGAACCAACCAACTTAGCCATATTTAAACACTAGATGGCGCTCATATGTCACAGACAGGTTTGTGTTGCTACATTATAAATGTCTTTGTAATATATGAGTAATAGCTAAAACATGAGAGCAAGCACATTTATAACACTAGTCTCTTACATAGCAGGGGAGACTTTGGGATTCCTCTGTTACCGGGGTCTAGATGTGACTTCTACTTCTGCAGCGTAATGTAGCCACACATTCAGTCATCGTTACTAAAAACAGAGGGAAGACGCTGTGCACGGCCCCCTTACTTAAAGGGGTTGACCACTACTTTATATTCCCCCCCTATGCATCCCCCTGGGGCCCCTAAGACTTCTTGTAATCACCTTCTGTTTCTGATACTGCCTGTGAGTGGCGCTATCACTGGCCGCTCACAGGCATCACGTGACCCCCAGCTGCAGCCAGCGCTCACATCCACTGATGTCACGACAAGTGCTGGCAGCAGCCGGGGTCATGATCTTCCTGGTTCCATGGTGGATGCCAGGCTGTGGGCGGGGTTGCCCCACACATCACACCCGGCATCCACCGCGCGCTCTGCCTCTCCCCATTCACTGGGAAAGCGCGCGGTGGATGCCGGGTGTGAGCGCGTGGGTCACGTAATGCCTGTGAGCGGCCACTGATAGCGCCTCTCACAGGCATTATCAGCAACAGAAGGTATTTACAAAAAGTCTTAGGGGCCCCGGGGGAACACATTGGGGGGTGGGGGGGAATAAAGTAGTGGACAACTTCTTTAAGGAACATACAGCTATATGAGTTTTTGTATTGAAGAACTGAAATAAATTAACTTTTTGATGATATTCTAATTTAGTGAGATGCACCTGTATCATAAAACAAAACATGATGCTCACACATCAGAAAATCACAGCAAACATATCAGATAAGCACAGCGCTCACGTCACACAAGCACAGCGCACTCTCATCACACAAAGCCACTGCTCACATCACATAAGAACAGGGCTCACGTCACACAAGGATAACACTCAAATTACACAAGCACAATGCTCACTTCACACACGGACAGCACTCACATTACACAAACACCCTGGTCACATCATAAGCAGAGGGCTCACGTCATACAAGCATAAGGTTCACATCACACAAGCACAGCGCTCACATTAGACAATCACAGTAGTCACGTCACACAAGTACAGTGCTCATGTCACACAAGCATAGTATTCATGTCACACATAGGCAGCGCTCACGTCGTACGAGCACAGCGCTCACGTCACACAAGCACAATGCTCTTGTCACACAAGCACAGGGATCACATTACACAAGCACAGCGCTCACATCACACAATAACAGCGCTCACATCACACAATCACAGCGCTCACATCACACAAGCACAGCGCTCACGACACACAATCACAGCGCTCACAACACACAAGCAGAGAACACACATCGCACAAGCACAGCGCATACATCAGTCAATCACCTAATACATATCAAATGAGCACAGTGCAAACATCAGAAACTTCACACTACCACATTGCTCATGTTAAACAAGAACAATACACATGTAACACAAGCGCAGTGTTCACGTCACACAAGCACAGCTCGCACATCACACAAACACATCTCTGCACAGTGGTTGCGCTTGGCTGTTTGTGTAGCCCAGCTGAAACCTAAAAATATTCATTCCAAGCCATGAAATGTAGTGATGGGAATAACCCATGCCCACCAATGTGACCACTGTGTTTTAAATAAAAAAAAATATATATATATTTTGACTCCTTGTGAAAAACATATACAATTACTGAGAAGTACAGGAAGGCAAAATATTTATTTATTTTTATTTAAAAAAACAAACAAATAGTGTTCAGATTGGTGGGATTCTAGCTTTCAGCGGTGGGTAGGGGGGCTGGCAGGACAGCTGTCCTTACATTGCTTAGATTCCAGTGACTGTCTGTGCCTCCTCCATGGATGGAAAAATTCTGTCATCACTACAGCGTCCCTGGGCATTTGCAGTGCAACAATGAAGCCAGGGAGCGAACACCCGGCTTCACTGCCAGGGAGGTTGCAAAAAACCTTAAGTGTAAGTCAGGTATCAATAGATTGTTTGGTATCTTTAAAAAAAAGAACAGGAGATAGTAAGGAACAGAGTCCGGAGCAGCGGCAGCAGGTGGGAAGTGAGGTGAGTATTTGATTTTTTCTTTCTTTATGTATGGACGCATGGGGCATTATATGATGGGGGGGGGGGGTGATGACATCCTGCATGGGGAATTATATGGGGGGAAGAAGTGACATCCTGCATGGGGCATTATATGGGGGGAAGAAGTAACATCCTGCATGGTGCATTATATGGGGGGAAGAAGTGACTTCCTGCATGGGGCATTACATGGGGGGGGGGGAAGTGACATCCTGCATGGGGCATTATATGGGGGGGTGACATCCTGCATGGGGCATTATATGGGGGGAAGAAGTGACTTCCTGCATGGGGCATTATATGGGGGGGAAGTGACATCCTGCATGGGGCATTATATGGGGGGGGAGTGACATAATGCATGGGGCATTATATGGGGGGGAGTGACATCCTGCATGGGGCATTATGTGTGTGGGGGGGACAGCCTGCATGGGGCATTATGTGGGGGGGCACAGCCTGCTTGGGGCATTGTATGGGGGCCAGTATCCTGTATGGAGCGTTATAAGGGGGTCAGTATCCTGTATGAAGCGTTATATGGGGGCCAGTATCCTGTATGGAGCATTATATGAAGGCCAGTATTCGGTATGGAGCATTATATGGCGTCCATTATTCTGTATTGGGCAATATATGGGCCCATAATACTGCATGGAGGACTATGTGGGGCCCATAATACTGTATGGAGGACTATAATGTCCGATCTGCACTGTGCACTGCGAGGATTCGCCGGTTCCTGAGCTATTGTAGAATTTACTATAGATATCGCTCATGTAATGTAAGAAGTGAAATCTTTGGCATTGTAATATATATATTATGCGGTATCTGTGCATCATGAATCGTGGTATGTGTTAAAGGGGCCCACTAAGACTCTTTCGCCCAGGGCCCACAAAAATCTGGCGCCGACCCTGGTAAGGAGCCTATAGTTGGAGCTCTTTTAGCCACAAAACATACAGTACAGACCAAAAGTTTGGACACACCTTCTCATTTAAAGATTTTTCTGTATTTTCATGACTTTGAAAATTGTACATTCACCCTGAAGGCATCAAAACTATGAATTAACACATGTGGAATTATATACTTAACAAAAAATGTGAAACAACTGAAAATATGTCTTATATTCTAGGTTCTTCAAAGTAGCCACCTTTTGCTTTGATGACTGCTTTGCACACTCTTGGCCTCTGACTCTTGATGAGCTTCAAGAGGTAGTCACCGGAAATGGTCTTCCAACCATCTTGAAGGAGTTCCCAGAGATGCTTAGCACTTGTTGGCCCTTTTGCCTTCACTCTGCGGTCCAGCTCACCCCAAACCATCTCTATTGGGTTCAGGTCTGGTGACTGTGGAGGCCAGGTCATCTGGCGTAGCACCCCATCACTCTCCTTCTTGGTCAAATAGCCCTTACACAGCCTGGAGGTGTGTTTGGGGTCATTGTCCTGTTGATAAATAAATGATGGTCCAACTAAACGCAAACCGGATGGAATAGCATGCCGCTGCAAGATGCTGTGGTAGACATGCTGGTTCAGTATGCCTTCAATTTTGAATAAATCCCCAACAGTGTCACCAGCAAAGCGCCCCCACACCATCACACCTCCTCCTCCATGCTTCACGGTGGGAAACAGGAAGGTAGAGTCCATCCATTCACCTTTTCTGCGTCGCACAAAGACACGGTGGTTGGAACCAAAGATCTCAAATTTGGACTCATCAGACCAAAACACAAATTTCCACTGGTCTAATGTCCATTCCTTGTGTTCATAAGCCCAAACAAGTCTCTTCTGCTTGCTGCCTGTCCTTAGCAGTGGTTTCCTAGCAGCTATTTTACCATGAAGGCCTGCTGCACAAAGTCTCCTCTTTACAGTTGTTGTAGAGATGTGTCTGCTGCTAGAACTCTGTGTGGCATTGACCTGGTCTCTTATCTGAGCTGCTGTTAACCTGCGATTTCTGAGGCTGGTGACCCGGATAAACTTATCCTCAGAAGCATAGGTGACTCTTGGTCTTCCTTTCCTTGGGTGGTCCTCATGTGTGCCAGTTTCTTTGTAGCGCTTGATGTTTTTTGCAACTGCTCTTGGGGACACATTCAAAGTTTGCCCAATTTTTCGGACTGACTGACCTTCATTTCTTAAAGTAATGATGGGCACTCGTTTTTCTTTACTTAGCTGCTTATTCTAACAGTCTATTCAGTAGGACTATCATAGAATCATAGAATCATAGAATGGTAGAGTTGGAAGGGACCTCCTGGGTCATCTGGTCCAACTCCCTACTCAAAGCAGGATTCGCTAAATCATCTCAGACAGATATCTGTCCAGCCACTGTTTGAAGACGTCCATTGAAGGGGAACTCACCACCTCTCGTGGCAGCCTGTTCCACTCATTGATCACCCTAACTGTCAAAAAGTTTTTTCTAACATCTAATCTGTGTCTCCTCCCATTCAGTTTCATCCCATTGCTTCTAGTCTTTCCTTGTGCAAATGAGAATAAAGATGATCCTTCTACAATGTGACAGCCCTTGACATATTTGTAGACAGCTATTAAGTCGCCTCTCAGTCTTCTTTTTTGCGAGCTAAACATTCCCAAATCCTGCAACCATTCCTCGTAGGACCTGGTTTGCAGACCGGTCACCATTCTGGTCGCTCTTCTCTGAACTTGCTCCAGTTTGTCGATGTCTTTTTTAAAATGTTGTGCCCAAAACTGGACACAGTATTCAAGATGAGGTCTGACCAAAGAGGAGTAAAGTCCGATAATGACTTCATGTGATCTAGACTGTATGCTTCTGTTAATACATACCAGAATTGTATTTGCCTTTTTTGCTGCTGCATCACACTGTTGACTCATGTTTAGTCTATGATCTATTAGTATACCTAAGTCTTTTTCACATGTACTGTTGCTTAGCTCTATTCCTCCCATTTTGCATATGCTTTTTTCATTTTTATTGCCCAGATGTAGTATTTTGCATTTTTCCCTGTTAAAAACTATTCTATTAGTTGCTGTCCACTGCTCCAGTTTATTTAGGTCTCTTTCTCTTCTATAGTGTTAGCTATCCCTCCTAGCTTTGTGTCATCAGCAAATTTAATCAATTTACCCTCAATTCCTTCATCTAAATCATTGATAAGGATGTTGAACAATACAGGTACCAGGACAGAGCCCTGTGGTACCCCACTTGACACACTGGATGTGAAACCATTTACGACCACTCTTTGAGTCCGATCAGTAAGCCAGTTATGAATCTGTAGCGCCCCGAGGGTTCGGCCGCTACAGGGGTATTGCACCTCAACCAGAGGTGTGATATTCCACTCCCGGGTAAGGATGGAGTATGGACCAGGGCTCAGTTAGCTGCATACACCACACACACCCCATTTCCGGGGGACTACTCGACGGTGCTCCCATTTATATATATATGTAGGCACAACTGACTATGTCCCTGGCTGGAGTGGGGAGGGGGGAGGAAAACCCAGTGGTGTAGGAGAAGATAGGGGTTGGGTTCTGAGCATAGGTAGGAGCTCATTGGGTGCTGGTCACCTGAGCTCGCACACAGAGGAGGAGGTATATAAGGCGGGCACCATCTTAGTTCAGGGTGAAGAATAAGAAGGAGAAGTTGAGAGGAGAGCTGACTGGGAGCAGCAGCTCAGGCTGAGTGCTGCTCCAAGAGGCAGGCCTGGAGAAGAGGCCAGGGCCAGAGTGGAGAAGAGGAGAAGGAATGGAACAGAAAGAGAAAGGAACAGAACAGAAAGAGAAGGAACCAAGGAGTAGAAAGGCTCAGAGACACGAAGGCAGAAGGGACCCTAAGGACCAGCGTGATATTGGGTGACGGGTCAGGCAAGAGAAGGGTACCGGATCCCAAATTGGTGGAGGTAAATCATCCCTCAGCCAAGAACCGAAGGTCCTGATCATCTATTGGTGCGACCCCCCGCTAAACCTACTAGGAAGGCACCACATAGGGTCAGGGAGGCTGGCGCCAAGTTCTCCCAGAGAAGGCCCAAGACAGCTGGACAGAAGTTTGGTCACTGGTGGGGCACGGCCAGAGAAAGGATAGAAGGGAGTTCTGGGCTATACTACTGAATTGCCTGAGGGTTGACCGAGCCCCGCACCTGGTGGACGCAGCACGGCTTGGGCAGTCATTGCCAGCAGAAGTGACTCAGATAACAACTGTGAGTAAAAGACACTGGACTGCAACACGTTGACTCTGTGTTTCTTACCGCGCCAGCACTAACGGTACTGGGACGCCCTGCACCACAACCCCCACCATCTACACTCACTGCCCTGAGGCTACACTCCTCCCATGGGGAGTTATACTATTCTCTGCTGCACCCACAACACCAGCCTCAGCGGTCTGCCCCGCAGCGGCAGTCCGCCCTGACCGCAATCCACGGGTGGCTTAGTCGGACATTCATAACTATACAAATAGACTGCCACACAAATTGGTCTGACCACCCTGAGCCACGGGATCGGGTTGCCACTACTACCCCCAACATCGCACTGAAGCCCGGTTCCGGGTGCCCCACGGCTCAGGGGGCGAGTCAGCTTTGGCGTAGTCGGCAGGATCGTGACCAACCCGCCACAAATGGGTATTGCGCGCCTGAAAAGAGACTGTTTCGCTGTATTAAAGATGGCGCCCGCCCCAGAAGAACGGACGCCATAATGTGCGCGCCAAAAGATAACAGGAAGCCACCTCCCATCGTGGGCCAGGTCCCAGAATGGCGCCAAAGAAGGAGCCCACCCTCAACAGCCATGAGTGCGGCTGTAGAGATGTCCATCAAGGTGGGGGGGGCTGCCCCTGAAAGTGATTGTCAGCAGATTGCCCCAAGACCACCCCCAATGGGGGCGGAAAGAGAAGAAAACTGTGGGGTAGGGTGTGATTTGGATCAGTCTCACCGGACTACACCCGGAGATGGAGAGAGGAGCCAGCTCCAGCACCCTGGCGAGGGGCCTGCTGCAGGCCGAGTCCCCATGCAGCTTCACGGAGCTGCTAGCGCAACTCCCCAAGGAGGACCCAGAATACATGCGGGCTGCGCTGGAGGAGCTGGACCGGAGGATGGTCCGAGCGCAGCGGGACGTCATCGCCGGGTGGAAGGAGGAGATGGCCCGGCGGGCTGTGACCCAGCCGCAGGGGACGCTGCAACCATCCAGCAGCACGCCTGCCTCCGAGGGCGGTGAGAGTGGACCAGAGGCCGAGGATGACACCACGGAGGAGGCCGCAGCAGCGGAGGCAGGTAACGGGGGCATCCTTACCCCGAGTCCTGCCCCTGCATCCTGTTGCAGAGCCCGAAGCCCCAGGAACCGTCACTGTCACCGCGCCTCCACCGCTACCAACCGGTCCCCAGGCCGCCGACACCGCCGGCGAGCCCCGCCCCGCGCCGTGCCCTCTGACCCCGAGCGCGATCGGAAGACGTCCACGGCAGGCCTGGTCGCAAGGCCTAGTGTCTCCAGGCGCCGCTATTCCGCCAGCGCCCCCTACCTCTAACATACCACCTCTGGGCGCGGACCTGTTTGCCCAACTCACAAGTCCAGATGGAAAGCCTTTCATCTGGCCCCCCGGATGGGTTAACCCCCGTCTCCGGGGAGGCCCGTACGCGGAGGCCGGAGCCCCACCTGAGCCCCTCATACCTGTGTGGCACCCCAGGGGTCTGGTTGCCACAGTGATAGGAATATTACGTCTGAGAGCAAGTGGGAGGTTCCCTGGTCAGGAGCTCTTGAACATGCAACACCTCCTGTCCCAGACCAGATAGGGGAGGAACCTGCCCTATATAAACTGGATCTGGGACGGGGTTAGTGAGTCAGAGTCTGGAGTTTGTTCCAGACACAGGGAAAGTAACAGTGAGGAGCTCTGTAGGAGCAGGAGCTGAAGACCAGGGACTTGAGCTAAGCGGAGTTCGTCCTGGCAGAAGACGCCAAGAACCAGACACAAGAGTCCGAGGCTGTGGCAACTTATATATACCCAGCAGCAGAAACCAGCCGGCAGGGGATTCCAGGTCCTCTGGCCATAGAAGCGCGGAGGCTCAGTCACGAGCAAGGGACCAGCACCGCCATCGAGGAGCGGGGGCTATCAGAAGGCCCCAAGTCACCAGCCATACGGGTGAGCACCACACGGTACACTCAGGGACGTGGGCTACTTCCACTCGCTTACAGCAAGGTAGCCAGGAAGAGTGCAGATAGACGGGGAGGCCTACAACTCCACCTGGCCAGGGGAACTCCAGTTTGCTCACTGACTGACCAGGCCTCTTAAGCTAGCCAGTACTCCCGGGAGGGTCTGCCTTATCATCATCAGTAAAGACCCTGAACTGCACTGCAAAGCCTCTGAGTCGTTCCTGCTGTGCCCGTGCACCATCACTCCCATCATCCACTACATTGCCCTAAGGCTACACTCTTCCCGTGGGGAGTTTTACTAACTCAGCTGCACACACAATCAGCCTCAGTGGACTGCCTTGCAGCGGCGGTTCATAATAGCCGCAATCCACGGGTGGCGTAGTCGGACATTACCTAAAACATATAAAAGACTGCCACTGGTCTGACCACCCTGAGCCACGGGACCGGGTCGCCACTACTACTCCCAGCGTTGCCCTGTTGCCCGGTCTCGAGTGCCCCACGGCCCAGGGGGCGAGTCAGCTTTTTGGCGTAGTCGGCAGGATTGTGACCAATCCCGCCACAAACGGGTATTGCGTGCCTAAAAAGGACTTCATACTTTCCTGAAAAAGAGTTTTCCCGCCGTCCGGAGCCTTTTCCCGCCATCTTCAGCCGTTTCCCGCCATCTTCAGCCGTTTCCCGCCATCCTCAGCCGCTTTCCCGCCATCGGGCGCCATCTTCGGGACGCCGCGCAGGAAGAAGAGGGGCGTGGACTTTCAAACCGCGCGAGACCTGAAGCCCCGCCCTATGCACCAACGCTGCGCAAGGTCCTGGAAGGAAAGAGAGCGACGCTGACGTCACCAGGACGCGACGCAAGGTCCTCGCCCGGAGCAGCACCAGCGGAGCCGCGGCCTACGGAAGAGGATCGACGGAAGGTAGGCCACACTTAACTAGGGGGGAGGAAGATGACGGACACGGAGGGACCCTCTACCACCAGCGCAGCCACTGCCGCAGTAATGCCGTTCACAATGCCATACATCCCCGGAGCGGCCTGGCTGCCCCAATACTCAGGGGAGTCGCATACCCTAAGCGACTTTAAAGAGAGACTGTACAGCTATTTAAAGTATACCCCCTGACGGAGGGACAGAAAGTGAGCATATTGATAGGCCAGTTAACCGGCGCAGCCCAGCGTGAAGTAAAGTCCTAGTCAGTCCGGGACAAGGAGACCGTAAAGGAGATCTTGGCCCATCTGAAGGACACTTTTGATACCCGCACCTCAGCCGAGATCAAAATGAGATTTTATGGGTGCAAGCAGCGGGCCCAAGACAGTATAAGAGACTATGCTTTGAGTTTGCAAGAGGCCCTGGGAGCCATTAAACAGGCAGACCCTGACAGTGTGCGGAATGCAGATGAACTGTTAACTGAGCAATTCATTGAGGGTCTGCTGTCCAACGCCCACCGAACCCAGTTACGTGCAATGGCCTTGCAGAACCCTGGTTTAGACTTGCAAAGTTCAAAGACAGGGCCATCCGGGTGCTCCGAGAATCGGCACCGGGTAGCGCTGTAACCCACCGGTGCCCTGCTATTACCTATCATCAGGAGGCGGCGCCCTTGTCTACAGAGTCTGTAGGAGCTGGTGCGCAGGCTTTGGATAACAACCCGGCTACAGACCTGCACTATCAGGTCCAAGAGCTGACTAAAAGCGTAGCCGCGCTAACCAGAACTGTGCAGTCTTTACAGGTCTCTCCTCCAGGAAAGATCCAGCTGGCGTCCGGACCGGAGGACGTCCCGTGGCGCCGACAGAGGAGGATCCCAACGTCCAGAGGAAGACCCAGCGACAGATACAACGAGGACGGGCAACCCATCTGCCGCCGCTGCAATCAACCCGGACATATGGCAAGGTACTGTCATTTAAACGGGCACAACCTGGGGCAGAGGGCCAACCCCCAGGCATAAGATCATCAGGCCCCTCAAACTGGCGTGATAAATATGTAGGGGGACGTCCAGTCTTGCCTGTGGTACTGGATGGCATTCCAATGAGTGCCCTACTAGACACCGGGTCACAGGTGACTACCATCCCTTATGTGCTCTTTAAGCGGTATTGGAATGACTCAGACATAACCCGCTACCCAGATGATGACCTGAGTATCATCGCCATCAATGGTCAGCCCGTGCCGCAGGTGGGATTCAAAGAGGTGACCATTAAGATCGGTAAAGTCGAACTGGCGGCACAAGGACTGATTATTGTGGACATTGACCGTCATGAGAGTCACCCTAAAATAACATTGGGAACTAACGTGATTGCAAATTGTCTTGCAGAGATAATTCTCATTTTACAGCAGGTTGCCAAGAACGCCAGTTCCAGCCTGCAGCGTGTGCTCAAAAAAGAGATCCGGGCACTGATGAAACGGCAACAAGTGGAACTATCTGGTGGTGAGATTGGTAGCGTGAGAATGTGTGACCCGTTCCCTATCGCCATGCCCCCAAAGAGTGAGATGATGATCTGGTGCCGGGCAGCTATTGGTCTAAGAGGTAGAGACTACCAAGCAATGGTAGAACCCGTCTACTCAGACAGTAGGCCCACTATTTTAACAGCACGGGGGGTGGTCGATGTACGCCATGGGAGGGTGCCCGTCCGCATCATAAATATCGGGGAGAGAGAAGTATACCTGCCCCGGTATACCACGCTAGCCAAATTGTTCACCATAAACCAAAATTCTGTATGGGCCGTGGAACCCTTGCCTCCATCTCAACCAGAGGAAGGTAACGGCTCTAAGAAACAAATGGAGGACTGGTGTCAGCAACTGCATTTGGGTACTGACTCCACTCCCTCACACCAAAAACAGGGAGTCTACCGGGTGGTTCAGGAGTACGAAAGAGTCTTTAGTAAACACCCGCTAGACTTCGGGCGAGTAAAGGGGGTAGAACATCACATCCCCACAGGAGACCATCCACCCATAAAGGAAAGATACCGACCTGTACCCCCTGCACACTATCAGCATGCAAAGGGGATGTTGCGGGACATGAAGGAGGCTGGGGTAATCAGGGACAGCTGTAGCCCCTGGGCAGCTCCACTAGTTCTAGTGAAAAAGAAGGACAACACAATGAGAATGTGTGTAGACTACAGAAAGGTCAACCGTATCACACACAAAGATGCGTACCCGTTACCTAGAATAGAAGACGCTTTAGCTGCATTAAAATCTGCTAACTTCTTCTCCACTTTGGATCTTACTAGCGGGTACTGGCAGGTTCCTGTAGCAGAGGCAGACAAGGAGAAGACTGCATTCACCACCCCGATGGGTCTCAGCGAATTCAACTGTATGCCGTTCGGGCTCTGCAACGCACCAGGAACCTTCCAGCGGTTGATGGAATGCTGTCTGGGACACCGGAATTTCGAGACTGTCCTGTTATACCTGGACGATGTCATAGTTTATTCCAAAACCTACGAGGACCATCTGAAACACCTGGCAGAAGTGTTTGACACCCTGGCAAGCTACGGCCTAAAGGTGAAACCCTCCAAGTGTCACCTCCTGAAACCAAAGGTGCAGTACCTGGGACACGTGGTGAGTGCTGACGGAGTGGCTCCCAACCCGATAAGATCGCCGTAATTAAAGACTGGCCAAGACCCTCCAGCATAAAGGAAGTGCGGCAGTTCCTCGGGTTGGTAGGCTACTACCGAAGATTCATTCCCGGTTTCACCAAAATGGCAGCCCCTATGCAGGACCTCCTGATAGGTCAATCCAGGAAGGCCAAAAACCAGAAGCCGCCCTTCAGGTGGGAAAAGCTGGAAGAGGAGTCCTTCTGCCAGCTGAAGATGGCCCTCACGGGGGATGAAATCCCGGCGTACCCTGACTACGGCCAGCCCTTTATCCTCCACACGGACGCAAGCAACATCGGGCTAGGAGCTGTACTGTCCCAGATCCAGCAGGGGAAAGAACGGGTAATCGCTTACGCCAGCCGAAAACTACGGCCCACAGAGAGAAACCCTGAGAATTATAGCTCATTCAAGCTAGAGTTCCTGGCAGTGGTGTGGGCAGTGACCGAACGGTTCAAGCATTACCTTGCCTCTTCCAAGTTCACCGTGTACACTGATAAAAACCCGTTGACACACCTGGACACTGCAAAACTTGGTGCCCTGGAGCAGAGATGGATGGCCCGCCTGTCCAACTATGAATTCACCATCAAATACCGGGCGGGACGCTCAAATGCCAACACGGATGCCCTGTCCAGAATGCCAAACTTACCGGACGTAGGGGAAGATTCAGAAGAACTGGAAGAAGTCGAACTCCCTGTGTTCCACCGTCATGGGATTACCCTGTATTCCCACTGTGTGAGGGACAGGCGCTCTGCTACGTTCAATCTCTTACCCCACTACAGCTGGGCGGAGACACAAGACAGTGATCCCGCAGTCCGTCTGGTGAAGGAAATGCTGACACAGGCTGATGCCTGTCTTGACCCAGACGCTCCGGAGGAGACCAAGCAACTGTGGAAGGAGAAAAGTAAACTGTTTCTTTACAAGGAGAAACTGTGCCGGAGAATGGTCAACTCTAGAACACATGAGCTGACCTGGCAGGTAGTGATCCCAAGACGAGACGCGGCTATGGTTCTGGAGGCATACCACGACGGAGCAGGACACTTCGGATGGAAGAAGCTGGAGTTCTTGTTGCGTGGACGGTTCTACTGGGTAGGCATGAGAGGAGCCATCGAGAGGTGGTGCAGAGACTGTGGCCCGTGCAGCCTAAGAAGAAGAGACCGTGCCAGCCAGAAGACTCCCCTGCAGCCCATCATCACCAGGCAGCCACTGGAACTGGTAGCCCTGGACCATGTGCAACTAGCTCCAAGCAAATCTGGGTACGTCTACGCCCTCACCATCGTAGATCACTTCTCCCGGTTCATGGTGGTGGTCCCTGTCAAAGACTTAACGGCTCAAACAGCAGTCAGGGCCTTCCAGCTGCACTTCTGCCGTCCACACGGGTATCCGGAGCAAGTTCTGACGGACCAAGGACCAGCCTTCGAAGCGGAGGTCTTCCAAGAGTTCTGCAATCTGTATGGCTGCAGGAAGATAAGTACAACGCCCTATCACCCTCAGACCAACGGACTATGTGAGAAAATGAACCAGGTGGTGATAGACTTGCTAAAAACGTTGCCCCTGGAAGAACGCAGTCTGTGGCCTGAAAAACTGCCTGATCTGGTGGACTTGTATAATCACATCCCCGTAGGTTCCACCAACTGTACCCCGGCTTACCTAATGAGAGCAAGACCTGGTAAGCTGCCTATTGACCTGGATATGGCAGTCCTGACACCTGAGGACACCTCGCCACAGAAAGCTGCCAGGCCTACCCGCAACACCTCCTATACACTGTAGTGCAGAACCAGATAGTGGGTTACGTAGGTCCACCAGGAGCACTAGAGGACAAATGCCCGCTCGCTGGAGAATTTAAACTATAATGTGAATTTACCTGTAAACTACAAATGTTGAAAATGGTTTACGTTTGCTGCCTGTTTATTAATTATGTTTCTCTAGTTACCCTACAGGTTTATTTGAACTGACAGGTTATGGACGCTGAATAACCGGAACTACATTGTAAATAGTTGCACTTGGTGCCTCTTGCGAAGACGGCCACGGAAGAAAAACCTGTCTGGCGTGGTCCCGTGTGGTCCAAAGTAATTAGCTTCGCCTTGCAGCCACGCCCAGGGCCAACGTTTGGGGTTTGCTTTGGACAGGTCCCCTATTCCGTTCTAAAACTTCACCTTGGGTGATATGGACACCCGGTTATGGAAATGCCATGACCATCAATACAAAATGTACTTTTCCTGTTATTGTTTATACCCTGTTATATTATGTTTCAAAAATGTGTTTAGTCCCGGAGTACTAAATTTCACTAGGGGGGAATGTGGCACCCCAGGGGTCTGGTTGCCACAGTGATAGAAATATTACGTCTGAGAGCAAGTGGGAGGTTCCCTGGTCAGGAGCCCTTGAACATGCAACACCTCCTGTCCCAGACCAGATAGGGGAGGAACCTGCCCTATATAAACTGGATCTGGGGCGGGGTTAGTGAGTCAGAGCCTGGAGTTTGTTCCAGACACAGGGAAAGTAACAGCGAGGAGCTCTGTAGGAGCAGGAGCTGAAGACCAGGGACTTGAGCTAAGAGGAGTTCGTCCTGGCAGAAGACGCCAAGAACCGGACACAGGAGTCCGAGGCTGTGGCAACTTATATATACCCAGCAGCAGAAACCAGCCGGCAGGGGATTCTGGGTCCTCTGGCCATAGCAAACCCGGAGGCTCAGTCACGAGCAAGGGACCAGCACCGCCATCGAGGAGCGGGGGCTATCAGAAGGCCCCAAGTCACCAGCCATACGGGTGAGCACCACACGGTACACTCAGGGACGTGGGCTACTTCCACTCGCTTACAGCAAGGTAGCCAGGAAGAGTGCAGATAGACGGGGAGGCCTACAACTCCACCTGGCCAGGGGAACTCCAGTTTGCTCACAGACTGACCAGGCCTCTTACGCTAGCCAGTACTCGCGGGAGGGTCTGCTTTATCATCATCAGTAAAGACCCTGAACTGCACTGCAAAGCCTCTGAGTCGTTCCTGCTGCGCCCGTGCACCATCACTCCCATCATCCACTACATTGCCCTGAGGCTACACTCTTCCCGTGGGGAGTTATACTAACTCAGCTGCACACACCATCAGCCTCAGTGGACTGCCTTGCAGCGGCGGTTCATAATAGCCGCAATCCACGGGTGGCGTAGTCGGACATTACCTTAAACATATAAAAGACTGCCACTGGTCTGACCACCCTGAGCCACGGGACCGGGTCACCACTACTACTCCCAGCGTTGCCCTGTTGCCTGGTCTTGAGTGCCCCGCGACCCAGGTGGCGAGTCACCTGCTCCGGAGCCCATGGGAGTTTCCCAGCCCCCGATGGAGGACGCCCAGTACGAGTGGGACCCAACCGGAGAAGATCTGATGGGGTTCACCCAGGAAACGCGGGCGGGCGCAGCCCGCCGACGGAAGTCTAGCCGCCAGCAGTTGGCGCTGTTCGAAAGAGAGCGACGGGAGCGGCGCGTAAGGCAGGAGCAGTTGCAAGCTCAAAGTGCAGAGCAGAAGATGAGAACCCGGCGAGACCCCCAAGCTGCCCGTGGTCCCCGAGCCACCGGGACTGTTGTAAAATTCCAAATAAAGCACGGCTGGGGTTTCATCAGGGACCCGAACACAATAAGCGATGTGTTCGTAACCCGGAGGGATGTCGAGAGCCACCTGCCGGAAGGTCATCGCGGGCAGGATCTGTACCCAGGAGACGTAGTGACTTACACCAGACACCAAGGCGTAAAGGGGTGGTACGCCCTCCACGTCCACAGAGTAATAGAAGAAGAGCAGCGCTACTCAGTACCTGGTGATCAAGCGGGCCCGGATGGGCCTGAAGATTATCGTGAGCAAGGCGCATATGGAGGACATCGCTTACAGTAAAACGGAAAAGCGTCAGTGTATATTGTTACCCATCAGGGTACAAAGGACTGTTATGGGACTGTTTCAAATTTAAGTGTGGTCCCCGTTGGGACTGATATTGAACTGTGCAAAGTTATCCCTTTTCCCTAACCTGGCTGAGGACTGAGAGCAGCCATCCCCTTCCCAAACTGGCCGAGGACTGAGAACGGCCGTCCCTGTAAATAGTTGCGCTTCCTAAAGCGCCCCCTATTGGTTTTATAAAAAAGGACTGCAACGTCTACCTCAGGAGAAGTTTGCTAGACTTTTGCCCCTTTAAGAAAAATGGACACCTGGTTTCAAGTTGCACCGCAGTCAGAGCACAAGAAAATGTTTTACTTGAAAATGTTTTATATGAAAAGTTTTATACTGCTAAAAGAATAATATGATAGTAAAAATGTTTTATATAGTGTCTGATAAAAGAGTTCCGGTAGTGTTCAAAATATTTTATAAAGTCTAGTAAAAGAGACGTGTTGAAAAAGAGAAAAATGTTTCCCATGAAGGGAATTGAATAATGTCGGTCGTTTTCAAAATGTAAAAAGTTATTGAAAAAGTTTTGCATGTCTTGTAAATCAAATGTTTTTGCTCTTTTCCAGCCCGAGGATGTGCTGTGGTTTACCAGGGGGGAATGTAGCGCCCCGAGGGTTTGGCCGCTACAGGGGTATTGCACCTCAACCAGTGGTGTGATATTCCACTCCCGGGTAAGGATGGAGTATGGACCAGGGCTCAGTTAGCTGC
The DNA here is from genome assembly GCF_046119375.1 of Phyllobates terribilis. Classification (NCBI taxonomy): domain Eukaryota; kingdom Metazoa; phylum Chordata; class Amphibia; order Anura; family Dendrobatidae; genus Phyllobates; species Phyllobates terribilis. The sequence continues at coordinate 158,487,909 of NW_027362772.1, forward strand.
ATACACCACACACACCCCATTTCCGGGGGACAGCTCGACGGTGCTCCCATTTATATATATATATATATATGTAGGCACAACTGACTATGTCCCTGGCTGGAGTGCGGACGGGGGAGGAAAACCCAGTGGTGTAGGAGCAGATAGGGGTTGGGTTCTGAGCATAGGTAGGAGCTCATTGGGTGCTGGTCACCTGAGCTCGCACACAGAGGAGGAGGTATATAAGGCGGGCACCATCTTAGTTCAGGGTGAAGAATAAGAAGGAGAAGTTGAGAGGAGAGCTGACTGGGAGCAGCAGCTCAGGCTGAGTGCTGCTCCAAGAGGCAGGCCTAGAGAAGAGGCCAGGGCCAGAGTGGAGAAGAGGAGAAGGAACGGAACAGAAAGAGAAAGGAACAGAACAGAAAGAGAAGGAACCAAGGAGTAGAAAGGCTCAGAGACACGAAGGCAGAAGGGACCCTAAGGACCAGTGACGCGCCCCCTGGGCCGTGTATGCACGTGTGTGGGCTACCCGGAGCCGGGTCTCTGGGGGTTGTAGTCTCCGTGGCGGTGACCCAGTCCCGTGGCTCAGGTTGGTCAGACCAGGAACCGTCTTTTATAGGGTTTTTATGATTTAATGTCCGACTACGCCACCCGTGGATTGCGGTCAGGGTGTACCGCCGCTGCGAGGCAGACCGCTGAGGCTGGTGTGGTGTGCGCAGCAGAGGATGGAACCACTCCCCACGGGAGGAGTATAGCCTCAGGGCAGTGAGTGTGGATGATGGGAGTGATGGTGCACGGGTGAAGCAGGAATGACTCAGAGTCTTTGCAGTGCAGTTCAGGGTCTTTACTGATGATGATAAGGCAGACCCTCCCGGGAGTACTGACTAGCGTAAGGGGCCTGGTCAGTCTGTGAACAAACAGGAGTTCCCCTGGTCAGGTGGAGTTGTAGGCCTCCCCGTCTATCTGCACTCTTCCTGGCTACATTGCTGTAAGCGAGTGGAAGTAGCCCACGTCCCTGAGTATACCGTGTGGTGCTCACCCGTATGGCTGGTGACTTGGACCCTCTGGTAGCTTCCGCTCCTTGATGGCGGTACCGGTCCCTTGTGTGTGACTGAGCCTCCGGGCTTCCTATGGCCAGAGGACCTGAAATTCCCTGCCGGCTGGTTTCTGCTGCTGGATATATAAGTCCTCACAGCCTCGGACTCCTGTGTCCGGTCGTAGTGTCTTCTGCCAGGACGAGCAATATCAGCTTCCAGTCCCTGGCACTCAGCTCCTGCTCCTACAGAGCTCCTAGCTGTTCCTTTCCCTGTGTCTGGAACTTCACTCCAGGCTCTAACTGAACTAACCCCGCCCCAGATCCAGTTTATATAGGGCAGGTTCCTCCCCTATCTGGTCTGGGACAGGAGGTGTTGCATGTTTAAGGGCTCCTGACCAAGGAACCTCCCACTTGCTCCCAGACGTGATATTTCTATCACTGTGGCAACCAGACGCCTGGGGTGCCACACCAGCGTGATATTGGGTGACGGGTCAGGCAAGAGAAGGGTACCGGATCCCAAATTGGTGGAGGTAAATCATCCCTCAGCCAAGAACCGAAGGTCGTGATCATCTATTGGTGCGACCCCCCGCTAAACCTACTAGGAAGGCACCACATAGGGTCAGGGAGGCTGGCGCCAAGTTCTCCCAGAGAAGGCCCGAGACAGCTGGACAGAAGTTTGGTCACTGGTGGGGCACGGCCAGAGAAAGGATAGAAGGGAGTTCTGGGCTATACTCCTGAATTGCCTGGGGGTTGACCGAGCCCCGCACCTGGTGGACGCAGCACGGCTTGGGCAGTCATTGCCGGCAGAAGTGACTCAGATAACAACTGTGAGTAAAAGACACTGGACTGCAACACGTTGACTCTGTGTTTCTTACCGCGCCAGCACTAACGGTACTGGGACGCCCTGCACCACAACCCCCACCATCTACACTCACTGCCCTGAGGCTACACTCCTCCCGTGGGAAGTTATACTATTCTCTGCTGCACCCACAACACCAGCCTCAGCGGTCTGCCCCGCAGCGGCGGTTCGCCCTGACCGCAATCCACGGATGGCGTAGTCGGACATTCATAACTATACAAATAGACTGACACACAAATTGGTCTGACCACCCTGAGCCACGGGATCGGGTTGCCACTACTACCCCCAACATCGCACTGAAGCCCGGTTCCGGGTGCCCCACGGCCCAGGGGGCGAGTGAAATCCACCTAACAGTTGCCTTGTCCATTCCATACTTGGTCATTTTTTCAATAAGGATGGTGTGAGATACTTTGTCAAATGCTTTGCTGAAGTCAAGATATACTATATCTACAGCATTTCCCTGATCCACCCAGTCAGTGATTCTGTCATAGAAGGAAATTAAGTTAGTCTGACATGACTTGTTAGTTACAAACCCATGCTGACTCTGGTTAATCACTTCATTTTTATCCAGGTACTTACATACATGTTGTTTAACAATTTTGTTCAAAGATCTTTCCTGGTATAGAAGTCAGACTCACCGGCCTATAGTTCCCTGGTTCCACCTTCTTCCCCTTTTTGAAGATAGGAACAACATTTGCTCTTCTCCAGCCTTCTGGGACTTCTCCTGTTCTCCAAGAATTTTCAAAGATTATGGAGAGTGGTTCTAAAATTTCTTCCAGGATCTCCTTCAGTACTATGGGGTGTAATTCATCTGGACCTGGAGACTTGATCTCATTTATGTTAGCTAAATATTCCCTCACAATCTCTCTGTTTACAGATAACCTGGATTCTTCTATTCTTTTAATAGGACAGTGAAGATCAGTTGATGTTACATTTTCTTTCTGAGATAAAACAGATGCAAAATAGGAATTAAAAAGTTTGGCCTTCTCAACATCCTTTCTTACCATTTCACCATTTTCATCCTGTAAAAATCCTATAGCATCTTTGACTTTTCTTTTACTTTTGACATAGCCCCAAAATCCTTTTTATTGCTTTTGACATCTCTTTCAAGCCTTAATTCATTGTCAGCTTTAGCTAACCTGATAGGTGCCCTACAGGATCTGCAGACTGCGTTATAATCTTCTTTAGATATGCCTCCCTCTTTCCATTTGATAAACATTTCTTTCTTTCTTTTTAGCATGTGTTTAAGTTCTGTGTTCATCCAACCTGCTTTCCTTAAATGCTTCCCATTCTTCTTACTTTTCGGGATTGTTAATGATTGTGCTTTGAGAATCTCATTTTTAAAAATTTCCCATCCTTCCTGGACATTTTTGTCCTTACGGACATCCAACCATTGGATCCCTCTTATTCTCTTTGAGAGTCTCTTAAAATCTGCCTTTCTGAAATCTAACCTTGAAGTTTGAGTGTTCACATGTCTTCCTCCTCTAGTTATCCAAAATTCTATAATAGCATGATCGCTGCCTCCTAGCGTCCCAGCCACTTTTACCTCCTCAACCATTTCATCCCTGTTTATAAGGATTAGATCCAAAGTAGCAGATCCCCTTGTTTTCTCCCCTACCTTTTGGAAGATAAAGTAGTCAGCAAGAGAGGATAAGAATTTGCTTGACCTATTAGTTTTACTTGAGAGAGATTCCCAACAAATGTCTGGATAGTTGAAATCTCCCATGACCACTACGTCATATTTTTTGGAGAACTTGGTCATTTGATACATAAAGAGTTCATCCATATCTTCAGCTTGCCCAGGTGGCCTGTAGTAAATGCCTACAATGGTGTCCTTTCCGTTGTTCTCTCCTTCTATTCTTATCCAAACAGTTTCCACAGAACTCCCAGTCTCTGCTTCAATCTCTGTGCAGATATTCGCTTTTCTAACATACAATGCGACACCTCCTCCTCGTTTATCAAGTCTGTTTTTTGCAAATAAGTTGTATCCTTTTAGCCTTGTATTCCAATCATGTGTATCGTCCCACCAAGTTTCAGTGATTACAATGACATCATATTTCTTTTCCTGCGTTAGTAGTTCCAATTCTCCTTGTTTGTTGCCCATGCTTTGTGCAATGGTATAAAAACATTTTAGTTTGTGATTGGTTTCTCTTCCTCCCATATTTTTATTACTTAGATTTTTTTGTCTTTGTTCTTCCTTTCCACTTCCAGTAGCAGAGATCTCAATAGTATTTGTCAGCTGTATGGCTTTTTCTGGCCTTTTGCTTCCCTTCCCAGATTGTTCTAGTTTAAAGCTCTCCTGATGAGTGTAGCAAGGCGGCTTCCAAATACATGTTTCCCAGTCTCCGTAAGGTGCACCCCATCTCTAGCAAGTAGTCCATCATATAGGTTGTAACATACCTGTTGGCGGGCTTGCATAGTGCACCATCTCTCACTATGCAAGATCTCAAACTTGATCTTCAGTCCAGTCTGCTAGCCTGGCTTCTATTCATGCTGTCTGTTGGTCTCTGTTCTGACTGCTTAGGGCGGCGGCCCGGTTACTTCCTGCTTCTTGTAGCTGCTGTGGGCACACCCCTAATGCGTCCTCAGCCTATTACTGTCTGTCACTGGATATTTAAACCAGCTTCACCTGGAAGCTGATGCCTGAGAAACTCTATCATTCAGTGTGCTCTTTGACTCTGAATGTGCCAGGTCCTGTTCTGTTCTTGTCTGTTTCCGCCACTCTGGGGACTGTATTCCCAGACTGGCTCCTGTATCTCTTTCAGTAGCAGTTCCTGTCTGAACTGTACCCTAGCCTGTTCATCACGCCTTCTAGGGGCCGCATACCTAGATCTGTTATCTGTGTTTTCTTGCCTGTCTGTCCGCCTTCCTGGAGGCTGCATTTCCAGGCCAGTCTGAACACGCTCCTAGCCTGTTCGTCCCGCCTTCTAGGGGCCGCATACCTAGATCTGTTATCTGTGTTTTCTTGCCTGTCTGTCCGCCTTCCTGGAGGCTGTATTTCCAGGCCAGTCTGAACACGCTCCTAGCCTGTTCGTTCCGCCTTTTTTTGGCCCCATACCCAGACTCGCTTCTGTATCTCGCTGCAGTGTCAGTTCCTGTCTGAACACTCAGTTCCTGTCTGAACACTCTCCTAGCCTGTTACCTGTCTTTCTCTATGTCCGTACCTTCCCTTTTTCTGCAGAGTCTGAACCTGCACCTAACTCCTACTCGTTGTCGCTGTACTTCCGTTTGTGAGTTTAGAGTCCACTCGCTACTTCATTGTAAGTATCTTGTGTGTATCTGGATCTGCCTTTCCCTTCCTGTCTGTTCCGTGTGAACAGAGCCCTGTCCCCTCTGCTCTGCGGTTCCTGCCCGCTCTGCCTTGCTCACCGCTCCGGCGGTTTCTGCCCCCTCTGCCTTGCTCATCGCTCCGGCTGTTCTTGCCTGCTCTGCCTTGCTCACCGCTCCGGCGGTTCTTGCCTGCTCTGCCTTGCTCACCGCTCCGGCGGCTCTTGCCTGCTCTGCCTTGCTCACCGCTCCGGCGGTTCTTGCCTGCTCTGCCTTGCTCACCGCTCCGGCGGTTCTTGCCTGCTCTGCCTTGCTCACTGCTCTGGCGGTTCTTGCCTGCTCTGCCTTGCTCACCGCTCCGGCGGTTCTTGCTTGCTCTGCCTTGCTCACCGCTCCGGTGGTTCTGGCCTGCTCTGCCTTGCTCACCGCTCCGGCGGTTCCTCTCTGCTCCGCCTTGCCCACCGCTCCGGCGGTTCCTCTCTGCTCTGCTTGTCTACCGCATCTGCGGTTCTGTTCCTGAATCCCAGTCTGTACTGGACCCTATCCAGCCTGTGCTTCAACCTGCTAGTATCTCCCCATCTGCACATCAGCAGTACTTGTCAGTACCCCCTGTCTGCATACCAGCCGTGCCTGCCAGCATCCTCCTGTCTGCACTCCAGCTGTGCCTGCCTGTGCCCACCTGTCTGCATGCCAGTCGTGCCTGCCAACACCCACCTGTCTGTGTGCCAGCCTAACCTGCCTGTTCCTGTTTTCCCCGTTGTGAGTCAACAACCGGGTCTGGCCTGGAGTAGCACCTGGTCCCTCTGCTCGGCTCCTCCCTGGTGCACGGCGTCGTAGCCGTCGTGCGACCTTGGTCGGATCGGGTTGATACTTAGTTACGCCCCTCCAGGCACTCTCCGGTTGATGGCACAGTGGAATCACTAAATCACGCACACGCCAGTCAGCCCGGGCGTGTGCATAACAGTTTGCTCAGGCCATGGTTCCCGTTGAGCCCCACGGCCCTTCGCTCTCAGAGACATTTTGAATCCGTGTCCAGCGAATACGTGCATTAAAAATAAATAAATAAAAAAATTTTTTCTCTAGCGATGGCCCAGGCGATGTACGCACCAGTCCAAATGGAGCTTTCTGCACCCGTTCCTGCGGATCCGCCACGGTACTATGGGGATCCTAAACAAAGCCGTGCGTTTGTGAAGCAATGCATGCTGCATTTCAAGTTCTACCCTCTCTATTTTCCTACCGATTGGGCTAAAGTGGCATTTATGTTATCCTACCTAGCGGGTGATGCCTTGAAATGGATCACCCCCCTATGGGAAGCATGGGATCCTATCGTCCTTGACCTGCAGGCCTTCCTGGTGGTCTTTCTAATGGTCTTTGATGACCCCAATCCTGAAGTCTCTGCTAATGCTTCACTTCCCAGTATCCCGGAGCAGCCCCGATGGGTAATGTGTGTGGGTAGCTCACCAGTTCTCCAGCCCGAAGAGACTGATGCCCACCCAGAATCCACACAGGATGACTGCGCTCCGCAGAATACTTCTCTTCCCAACCTCAAGAGGCAGTCCAGACGTGCAAGGCGTAGAGGTAAACCGTCACGCCAGGTTCTGTCCTCCCAAAGACCTCTTGTTTCACAGCCTGCAGAAGCAGCTACCCGCACTGAATCCATGAAGGTTGACCATGTTCGGCAGGCAAAGCAGAGGCCGGAACTCAGTCACGAAATCAGATTGCAGTCCCGCTGCGGTTGTTTGGGTCCCCCTGACGGTCTTTGTTCAGTGAAGGTTGGAGAATCCCAACACATTAGGCCTGTAGGAGAGGCTGCCCTGGGCATTGGTGTTTCCTCTCCACAGATGACCATGACTGTCTCCGTGGCAAGTAAAAGGCTCAGATTAATCGGAAGTTTCGGGCTTAAAGCCTTGAAGAGTCAGTGTCTGATTCCCGTCCGAAAACTCCAGAAGCCGGTTTGGGCATTGTCTGCAGACTGACTAGCCCTACTCAGAAACAGTCAAAAGATGTGTGTACAAATTAAGCTCCAGATTGGTGCATTACACTTGAAGAAGCTTTCCTTTCAGGTGCTGACTGGTTTACCCACAAGTCGTCCAGAGCCGAGAGATCTAGTGCCCGCTCAGGTCTGGAGACCTTGCATGGTGTATCGTGGGGGACTGTTAAGGTGCAAGGGGTGTCCAGTCCCCATATCTTCAGGACAGTCAGCAATGTCTTCTTCTTCTTCACCAGATCTGCTAGTCGCTGACTCGCTGTGCCCTGTAGTCTCCAAAGGAAGAGAAGCGGAGGCAATGTCCCCACACAGTCTCGACGATTGTATCAATGATCTGGCTTCAGGTACCGTCCCGCCTCACAGACATGTCATCTCTGAAACCAGTTTGAGGATGGTCCCAAAGCATGGACCCTCCGTCTTTAATAAATCTGGCCTTGCGTCCATCGAGGCGGTGGATACCCCCAAGTCTCTGCACCCCTCCAACCAGGCGGAGGACCTCCAGTTGCCTCCTAAATCCTCCGGGGTGCTAACTGATAACAAATGGAGAGAGACTTTCCTACACCCTGTACCTGATACCTCGCTCACTTCGTCCAGTGAGCTTGACCAAGTGTACCCCGAAGCAGTGGTTACCCCTGAGTCTCTGCACCCCTCCAACCAGGCGGAGGACCTCCAGTTGTCTCCTGAACCCTCTGGGGTGCTACCTGATAACAAATGGACAGAGACTTTCCTACACCCTGTACCTGATACCTCGCTCACTTCGTCCAGTGAGCTTGACCAAGTGTACCCCGAAGCAGTGGTTACCCCTGAGTCTCTGCACCCCTCCAACCAGGCGGAGGACCTCCAGTTGTCTCCTGAACCCTCTGGGGTGCTACCTGATAACAAATGGACAGAGACTTTCTCACACCCTGTACCTGGAACTACACTCACTTCATCCGTTGCTGAGGATGGCTTGATGGGAGGAAGCATCCTAGTTACCAAGATGATGAGACCAGTTTCGTTTCCTCTAGTGGACAGAAGAGGTAACCCTCTTGAAGAGAAGGACTGGCCTCCCAATTCTCTGTGGAACACTCTTGCAGGCTTGAAAAACAGGGGGTGTAAGGGGGGGTACTGTAACATACCTGGTGGTGGGCTTGCATAGTGCACCATCTCTCACTATGCAAGATCGCAAACTTGATCTTCAGTCCAGTCTGCTAGCCTGGCTTCTATTCATGCTGTCTGTTTGTCTCTGTTCTGACTGCTTAGGGCGGCGGCCCGGTTACTTCCTGTTTCTTGTAGCTGCTGTGGGCACACCCCTAATGCGTCCTCAGCCTATTGCTGTCTGTCACTGAATATTTAAACCAGCTTCACCTGGAAGCTGATGCCTGAGCAACTCTATCATTCAGTGTGCTACTTGACTCTGAATGTGCCAGGTCCTGTTCTGTTCTTGTCTGTTTCCGCCACTCTGGGGACTGTATTCCCAGACTGGCTCCTGTATCTCTTTCAGTAGCAGTTCCTGTCTGAACTGTACCCAAGCCTGTTCGTCCCGCCTTCTAGGGGCCGCATACCTAGATCTGTTATCTGTGTTTTCTTGCCTGTCTGTCCGCCTTCCTGGAGGCTGTATTTCCAGGCCAGTCTGAACACGCTCCTAGCCTGTTCGTCCCGCCTTCTAGGGGCCGCATACCTAGATCTGTTATCTATGTTTTCTTGCCTGTCAGTCCGCCTTCCTGGAGGCTGTATTTCCAGGCCAGTCTGAACACGCTCCTAGCCTGTTCGTTCCGCCTTTTCTGGTGGCCGCATACCCAAACTCGCTCCTGTATCTCGCTGCAGTGTCAGTTCCTGTCTGAACACTCAGTTCCTGTCTGAACACTCTCCTAGCCTGTTACCTGTCTTTCTCTATGTCCCTACCTTCCCTTTTTCTGCAGAGTCTGAACCTGCACCTAACTCCTACTCGTTGTCGCTGTACTTCCGTTTGTGAGTTTAGAGTCCACTCGCTACTTCATTGTAAGTATCTTGTGTGTATCTGGATCTGCCTTTCCCTTGCTGTTTGTTCCGTGTGAACAGAGCCCTGTCCCCTCTGCTCTGCCTTTGCTCACCGCTCCGGCGGTTCTTGCCTGCACTGCCTTGCTCACCGCTCCGGCGGTTCTTGCCTGCTCTGCCTTGCTCACCGCTCCGGCGGTTCTTGCCTGCTCTGCCTTGCTCACCACTCCGGCGGTTCTTGCCTGCTCTGCCTTGCTCACCGCTCCGGCGGTTCTTGCCTGCTGTGCCTTGCTCACCGCTCCAGCGGTTCTTGCCTGCTCTGCCTTGCTCGCTGCTCTGGCGGTTCTTGCCTGCTTTGCCTTGCTCACCGCTCCGGCGGTTCTTGCCTGCTCTGCCTTGCTCACCGCTCCGGCGGTTCTGGCCTGCTGTGCCTTGCTCACCGCTCCGGCGGTTCTGGCCTGCTCTGCCTTGCTCACCGCTCCGGCGGTTCCTGCCTGCTCTGTCTTGCTCACCGCTCCGGCGGTTCCTCTCTGCTCCGCCTTGCCCACCGCTCCGGCGGTTCCTCTCTGCTCTGCTTGTCTACCGCATCTGTGGTTCTGTTCCTGAATCCCAGTCTGTACTGGACCCTATCCAGCCTGTGCTCCAACCTGCTAGTACCTCCCCGTCTGCACGTCAGCCGTACTTGTCAGGACCCCCCTGTCTGCATACCAGCCGTGCCTGCCAGCATCCTCCTGTCTGCACTCCAGCCGTGCCTGCCAGTGCCCACCTGTCTGCATGCCAGCCGTGCCTGCCAATACCCACCTGTCTGTGTGCCAGCCTAACCTGCCTGTTCCTGTATTTCCCGGTGTGGGTCAACAGCCGTGTCCGGGGTCTGGCCTGGAGTAGCACCTGGTCCCTCTGCTTGGTTCCTCCCTGGTGCACGGCGTCGTAGCCGTCGTGCGACCTTGGTCGGATCGGGTTGATACTTAGTTACGCCCCTCCAGGCACTCTCCGGTTCATGGCACAGTGGAATCACTAAATCACGCACACGCCAGTCAGCCCGGGCGTGTGCATAGCATAGGTAATTCATTCCGTGATCCAGAAATCCAAATCCTTGTTGACTGCACCATCGACATAGCCAGTTGTTCACCTGTAGAATCTTATTCCACCTCATTGTTCCATGGCCTTCCACTGGGAGGTTGGATGAGAAGACCACCTGCGCTCCCAATTCTTTCACTTTCTTGCTGTGTATCCACCAGACTTCTGCACAACACAACTGATGGTCCCAACCCCATTTATAAGGCAAGAAATCCCACTTATTAAACCTGACAGGGCACACCTGTGAAGTGAAAACAATTTCCGGTGACTACCTCTTGAAGCTCATCAAGAGAATGCCAAGAGTGTGCAAAGCAGTCATCAAAGCAAAAGGTGGCTACTTTGAAGAACCTAGAATATAAGACATATTTTCAGTTGTTTCACACTTTTTTGTTAAGTATATAATTCCACATGTGTTAATTCATAGTTTTGATGCCTTCAGTGTGAATGTACAATTTTCAAAGTCATGAAAATGCAGAAAAATCTTTAAATGAGAAGGTGTGTCCAAACTTTTGCTCTGTACTTAAAACCCGTATTATTACCTATGCTGGATAATTTAGGGTCTCGGTACAAAATGGGTAGATATTTTTTGATAATGGAAATTATGGCATAGCATTGTGTGCTAAATTGGGTAGAAAAAGTAATATGATTGTTTTGATATACTATTTCTGTTGTGGAATTTTTTTTTACTGCAACTTCTTTTTTTAATCCCCCATGAAATCCTGCCTGTCTATTTAAGCCACTATTCCATTGACACGGTTTAAGTTGTTATCTGTATAGCCTCTATCTCTGAGTCTGTTTAGGACTTTTTTGGATTTTATTTGGAAATCCTCCGATCTGTTACAATTCTGTTTGGTGCGTATGGTTTCCCTACTGGGATATTCCTGATAATATGGGAAGGGTGGCAGGACTGTGCTTGTAATGATGAGTTACTCTCCATAGGTTTTTTATATGTAGAAATAATGATGGAATTGCTGAAAAGGTCCTCCTGCAAAGTAACATTGAGATAATTAATTTTTGTTCCATCGAAACAATGAGTGAAACTAAGATTAAAGGATTATTGTTCAGATAGTATAATTTTTGTTTTACATCATCCTGGGACCCCTTCCAAATAAACAAAAGATCATCTATAAAGTGCCCGTACCATTGGATATGCTTATGGGAGGGATTTATATCACTGAACAAATATTTCTCCTCCTACACCACCATTACCAAATTCACTAGGGAAAGAGAGAATTTACCCCCCCATCCATGCTCACTCCCTGTTTCTGTAGAAAAAATTGTCAAAAGAAAAAAAATTGTAAGTAAAAAAGAAAGAGCCATAATCAAAAATTCTTGAATTTGCATGGTGTAAGTGACTCACCCCCTGGGCCGTGGGGTACCCGGAACAGGGCTTCTGTACGATGCTGGGGGTAGTAGTGGCAACCCGATCCCGTGGCTCAGGGTGGTCAGACCAAACTGTGGCAGTCTATTTATCAGTGTTTTGAATGTCCGACTACGCCACCCGTGGATTGCGGTCAGGGATAACCGCCGCTGCAAGGCAGACCGCTGAGGCTGGTGTTGGTGTGCAGCACAGGGGTAGGATAACTCCCCACGGGAAGAGTGTAGCCTCAGGGTAGTGTAGGTGGATGCTGAGGGTGATAGTGCAGGCCGCAACAGTAACAGTTCAGAGTCCGCTTCAAACAGTCCAGGGTCTTTATTGTAGGTATTATTAATGACCCCACAGCGGTACCGGTTAGGAATGGGCCTGGGTGTCTGAGAGCATTCGGGCGAGCCCCACTGGTCAGGGTGAGTGTGTAGGCCTACCGTTCTCTTTATGCTCTTTCTGACTATCCCCCTCCTCGTGGTGTAATAGCCCACGTCCCTGAGCTGGCCGTGTACTTCTCGCCCGTATGGCTTGCAACTTGGGTTCCTTTTACCTTTGACCTGTCTTGGCCTTTCTGGTCCCTTCTGTTGTGGCGGAGCCTCTGGGCTTCTTAGGCCAAAGGACATGAAATCCCTTGCGGATTGGTTCTCTGCTGCTGGACTTAGAGTCTTTACAGCCTCGGACCCCAATGTCCGGTAGATTGGTTCTCTCTCTCTGCCAGGACAGGCTCTCGGCGCCGTACGTCCCTGGCTAGCAGTTCCTCCACCGCCTCACGACCTCCTCAGCTACAGTTGAACTGTCCCTCCTTCTCTGGGACTAGTCTCACTCCTGAGCTAGGTCATCCAGTTCTCCCTAACCCTGCCCCCAGTTCCAGCTTTTATAGCGGCAGCCAGCTCCCCCTACTGGCCTGGGACAGGAGGAGCTGCATGCTAATTGTCCCTAACCAGGGAACCTCCCTCCTGCTCTCAGACACAGCCTTTATTATTTGTGGCATCCAGGCCTGGGGTGACACATTCCCCCCTAGTAAAATTTAGTACTCCGGGACTAAGCCTTTTTGGCCAAAAACAAACAGGGTTACATATGCACGACCATAAACACAACATTAATACATGGCAACAAACAAAACACAATTGAGTTCTTTAGGTCACAGTGTGGTCTGTGACCGGGTGTCCATATCACCAACAAAAGGAGGGGGTCACAGTATGATCTGTGACCGGGTGTCCATTTCACCAACACAAGGGGAGCCTTAACCAGGTGGGGGTCTGTTCTTGCCCCGAGTCCTTGACAGTCTTTATTCATTCCTTTGGTTAAGCTCCGAACATATTTTACAAGAAAAGTCCCGGTTACTCAAAGTTCATAACCTGTTAGTCCATTGGATTAACTAAGAGAAACTGAAACACATAATTACTGGTCATGCAATTAACTGTTTAAACATTTGACAATTATTTACAAGGGTTATTTACAGCTCTTTACACACCCTATATTTTCCAGCGAGCGGGTATCTGCCCCCTAGTGCTCCGGGTTGACCTGTGTAACCCACTTTCTTGTGGTGGTCTAACCTGGCTTTCCCCACTAGCATTTAGGGTACAGCTACAAGCTGGGTTTACAGGCAGGGCAGGCAGCTGTCTGCGGGTCCTTTGGCTTACCGCAGGCATGGCAGGCTCACTGTCAGCTGAGGGTTGACTCTCCTGGGCTGCTGGCATGGGTTCTTCTGCCTCCGGGGCTGCTTGTTCCTCTTGTTCTTCCTGCTCTCCTGTAGGCTCCTGCTGGGTAGGTTGAAGGAAGTGTAGGACGGGTACCACTATTACATCGTTTATCTGAATCCAGGACCGGGGGAACTCTCCGAGAACGGTGCTGACCATTTCTTCCTTGTCCACTGCGGGCTCAAGGTCATCTTGATCTTCACTTGGACTCTGCAGTTGCTCAGGGCACTGTTTTAGGTGGTCTCTGGAGACAGTGCTAGTGGTTTCTCCTCCATCCTTGGTAATTACACATACCTTCGGGTTGTCGTGGTCGGACTGCAGTACTGTGTACGGGTCTCTCTCCCACTGGTCATCTAGCTTGTGAAGCTTTCTCTTCCGCTTCAGGACCTGCTCACCAGGTTCCAGGGGACCAGCAGGGGCGTGTTGGTTGAAGAGCCTCTCTTACTTTTCTCTCGCTTGAGCCAGACTCCTCTCCACACTCTCCTGTACCTTCTTGTACTGTAGCCGCCTTTCCGTATCCCAGTCCGCATCTGGGGAGGTGTCCTCGGGTGTCAGGACTCCCATCTCCAGGTCCATAGGCAGCTTACCTGGTTTTACTCGCATCAGATAAGCCGGGGTGCAGTTGGTAGCATTCACCGGGATATGGTTGTATAAGTCTATCAGGTCTGGCAGCTTCTCCGGCCACAGGCTGCGTTCCTCCCGGGGCAACGTCTTGAGGAGATCAATGACGATATTATTCATTTTCTCACACAGCCCGTTGGTTTGCGGGTGGTAAGGCGTTGTCCGAATCTTCTTACAGCCGTAGAGGTTGCCGAACTCCTGGAAGATTTCCGCCTCGAACGCTGGACCTTGATCTGCCAAGACCTGTTCCGGATACCCGTGTGGACGGCAGAAGTGTTGTTGGAAGGCTCTGGCCGCAGTTTGGGCTGTCAAGTCTTTAACGGGAACCACCACCAGGAACCGGGAATAGTGGTCCACTATTGTCAGGGCATAGACGTAGCCCAACCGGCTTGGAGCCAATTTCACATGGTCCAGAGCTACCAGCTCAAGAGGCTGCCTGGTGACGATGGGCCTCAAGGGTGTCTTCTGGCTGGTACCGTCCTTCCTTCTGAGGTTACATGGGCCGCAGTCCCTGCACCACTTCTCTATGGCCCCTCTCATACCGATCCAGTAGAACCGCTCTCTCAGTAGGAACTCCAGTTTCTTCCACCCGAAGTGTCCCGCTCTATCATGGTAGGCCTCCAGGACCATCGCTGCATCTCGTCTCGGGACCACTACCTGCCAGGTCAGCTCGTGTGTCCGGTGGTTGACAAGCCTTCTGCACAGCTTACCTTCGTAGAGGAATAGCCTGCTTTTTTCCTTCCATAACTGCTTGGCTTCCTCTGGAGCGTCCGGGCCAGGGCTAGCGTCTGCCTGGGTCAACAGGTCTTTCACCAGGCGAATTGCAGGGTCACTATCTTGCGTTTCAGCCCAGCCGTGGTGGGGTAAGGGGTTGAACATGACGGTGGTTAGGTCTTTGTCTCTTACCCGGTGAGAATACTGAGTGGCCCCATACCGGTGGAACGCAGGGAGCTCTACTTCCTCCAGCTCTTCTGTGTCCTCTTCTCCTTCGGGTAGGTGGGGCATTCTTGATAGGGCATCTGCATTGGCGTTGGTTCTGCCCGCCCGGTATTTGATTGTGAAGTCATAATTTGATAGCCGGGCCATCCACCGCTGTTCTAGGGCACCAAGTCTTGCATTGTCCAGGTGTGTCAACGCGTTGTTGTCCGTGTACACAGTGAACTTTGTGGAGGCCAGGTAATGTTTAAACCGTTCTGTGACGGCCCACACCACTGCCAAGAATTCTAGCTTGAAGGAGCTGTAATTCTCCGGGTTTCTCTCGGTGGGCCTTAGCTTCCGTCTGGCGTACGCGATCACCCTTTCTCTGACCTGTTGGTTTTGTGACAGTACGGCTCCCAGCCCCACATTACTGGCATCTGTGTGGAGGATAAAAGCCTGGCCATAATCGGGGTAGGCCAGGATCTCATCCCCCGTGAGGGCCATCTTCAGCTTGCGGAAGGACTCCTCTTCCGGCTTGTCCCACTTGAAGGGTGGCTTTTGGCTTCTGGTCTTAGATTGTCCTATAAGGAGGTCCTGCATAGGGGCTGCCATCTTGGTGAACCCGGGGATGAACCTTCGGTAGTAGCCTACCAACCCGAGGAATTGCCTCACTTCTTTGATGTTAGAGGGGCTTGGCCAGCTCTTGATTACTGTAACCTTGTCGGGGTCGGGGGCTACTCCCTCAGCACTCACCACGTGCCCCAGGTACTGTACCTTCGGTTTTAACAGGTGACACTTTGAGGGCTTCACTTTCAGGCCATAGCCTGCCAGGGCTTCGAACACCTCTGCCAGGTGTTTTAGATGGTCCTCGTAGGTCTTCGAATATACAATCACGTCGTCTAAGTAAAGTAGGACCGTCTCAAATTTTACGTGCCCTAGACAGCATTCCATCAGCCTCTGGAAGGTCCCGGGTGCATTGCAGAGCCCGAATGGCATACAGTTGAATTCACTTAATCCCATCGGGGTGGTGAAGGCGGTCTTCTCCTTGTCAGCCTCTGCCACAGGAACCTGCCAGTACCCGCTAGTAAGGTCCAAAGTAGAGAAGAAATTAGCTGATTTTAGTGCGGCCAAAGACTCCTCTATTCTAGGCAACGGGTATGCGTCTTTATGGATGATACGATTGACTTGTCTATAGTCCACACACATTCTCATAGTACCGTCTTTCTTTTTTACCAGAACCAAGGGGGCTGCCCAGGGGCTACAGCTGTCTCTAATGACCCCGGCTTCTTTCATTTCTCTCAGCATGCCCTTTGCGTTCTGATAGTGTGCGGGGGGTACAGGTCTGTATCTCTCTTTTATTGGTGGGTGGCTCCCCGTGGGGCTGTGGTGTCCTACCCCTTTCACTCTGCCGAAGTCTAGCGGGTGCTTACTAAACATTCTCTCGTACTCCTAAACCACCCGTTAGACTCCTTGTTTTTGGTGCAAGGGAGAGGAGTCAGCACCCACGTGGAGTTTCTGGCACCAGTCCTCCTTGGGTTTCTGGGAGCCATTACCCTCCGCCTGGGGAGATGCAGGCAAGGGTTCCACGGCCCTGACAGCATTGTGTTCAACGGTATACAATTTGGCTAGTGTAGCGTACCGGGGCAAGTGTACTTCCCTTTCCCCAATGTTTAAGATCCGGACGGGCACCCTTCCATGGTGGACATCAACCACCCCCCGGGCTGTCAAAATGGTGGGCCTGCTGTCCGAGTACACAGGTTCTACCATGGCTTGGTAGTCTCTCCCTCTTAACCCGATTGCAGTCCGACACCAGATCATCATTTCACTTTTGTGAGGCATGGCAATGGGGAACGGGTCGCTCATCCTCACGCTACCGATCTCACCACCAGACAGTTCTACCTGTTGCCGTCTCATCAGGGCTCTTATCTCTTTCTGGAGGACCCTCTGTTGGCTGGAGCTCGCATTCATAGCCATCTGCTGCAAAATTACAATTACTTCTGAAAGACAATTTTCAATCACGTTAGTACCCAAGGTTATTTTAGGGTGACTTTCTCGACGGTCAATGTCCACAATGATCACTCCCTGTACCGGCAGTTCAACTTTACCAATCTTAATGGTCATCTCTCTGAACCCCACCTGCGGCACAGGCTGGCCATTGCTGGCGATGATGCTCAAGTCATTGTCTGGATAGCGGGTTATGTCAGTGTCACTCCAATACCGCTTAAAAAGTACATAGGGGATGGTAGTAACTTGTGACCCAGTATCCAGCAGTGCACTCATGGGGATACCGTCCAGCACTACGGGTAAAACTGGGCATCCCCCCACGTACTTATCACGCCAATTAGACGAGCCTGATGACCTTATGCCTGGGGGTTGGCCCTCTGCCCCAGGTCGGACCCATTTAAAGTACAGTACCTGGCTACGTGTCCTGGCTGGCTGCAACGGCGGCAAATTGGCTGTCCATCCTCAGTGTAGCGATCGGCGGGCCTCCCTCTGAACGACGGGATCCTCCTCGGTCGATGCCACGGGACATCCTCTGGACTGGAAGCCAGCTTAATTGGTCTTGACGGGTCCATCTGTAACGACTGTACGGTCCGGGTCAATGCAGCAACACTCTTTGTTAGTTCTTGGACCTGATGGTGCAGGTTTGCAGGCGGGGATGGATGTAGGACCTGCGGATCAGCCCCCACAAGGTCTGCGGGGTAGGGCGCCGCTCCCTGGTGGTAAGTGATGGCAGGGCTCCGGGAAGCTACAGCGCCACCTGGTGCGGGTTCTCAGAGCACCCGGATAGCCCTATCTTTAAATTGTGCAAAAGTCATATCGGGGTTCTGTAGGGCCATGAGGCGCAGCTGAGTCCTGTGGGCGCTGGACAGCAGACCTTCTATGAACTGGTCAGTCAATAGTTTATCTGTATCCTGCACGCTGCCAGGGTCAGCTTGCTTAATTGCTCCCAAGGCTTCCTGTAAATTTAGGGCATAATCTCTGATGCTATCTTGAGCTCGCTGCTTACATCCATAGAACCGCATTTTGATTTCTGCTGAGGTACGGGTATCAAAGGTGTCCCGTAGATGGGTCAGAACCCCCTTTACATTCCTTTTCTCTTCAGCTGTCCAAGACTTTACCTCCCACTGGGCCGCACCAGTTTACTGCCCTATCAGTATGCTTACTTTCTGTTCTTCTGTCAGGGGATAAACTTTGAACAGGCTATACGGCCTTTCTTTAAAGTCGCCCAAGGTATGCGACTCGCCGGCATACTGTTGCAGCCTGGCCGCTCCGGGGATATATTGCATGGAAAACGGCACCACAGCTGCAGCGGCTACGCTGGTGGTAGAGGGTCCCTCCGCGTCCGACATCTTCCTCCCCTCTAGTTAACCATGGCCTACCTTCCGGTGATCATCTTCTGTAGGCCGCGGCTCCGCTCGCGATGCTCTGGGCGAGGACCTTGCGTCGCTCGGTGATGACGTCGGCGTCCGCTGGATCTCCTTCCAGGACCTTGCGCAGCGTCTCAGCGTAGGGCGGAGCTTCAGGTCTCACGCGTTTTTGACGTCCACGCCCCTCTTCTTCCCGCGCGGCGTACCGAAGATGGCGCCCGATGGCGGGAAACTGCTCCGATTGGCGGGAAATGGCCCCGAATGGCGGGAAACTTCACTCAGTTAAGTATAAAGTCTTTTTCAGGCACACAATACCCGTTTGTGGCGGGTTGGTCACAATCCTGCCGACTACGCCAAAGCTGACTCACCCCCTGGGCCATGGGGTACCCGGAACCGGGCTTCTGTATGATGCTGGGGGTAGTAGTGTCAACCCGATCCCGTGGCTCAGGGTGGTCAGACCAAATTGTGGCAGTCTATTTATCAGTGTTTTGAATGTCCGACTACACCACCCGTGGATTGGGGTCAGGGATAACCGCCGCTGCAAGGCAGACCGCTGAGGCTGGTGTTGGTGTGCAGCACAGGGGTTGGATAGCTCCCCACATGAAGAGTGTAGCCTCAGGGTAGTGTAGGTGGATGCTGGGGGTGATAGTGCAGACTGCAACAGTAAGAGTTCAGAGTCCACTTCAAACAGTCCAGGGTCTTTATTGTAGGTATTATTAATGACCCAACAGCGGTACCGGTTAGGAATGGGCCTGGGTGTCTGAGAGCATTCGGGCGAGCCCCACTGGTCAGAGTGAGTGTGTAGGCCTACCGTTCTCTCTATGCTCTTTCTGACTATCCCCCTCTTTGTGGTGTAATAGCCCACGTCCCTGAGCTGGCCATGTACTTCTCGCCCGTATGGCTTGCAACTTGGGTTCCTTTTACCTTTGGCCTCTCTTGGCCTTGCTGGTCCCTTCTGTTGTGGCGGAGCCTCCGGGCTTCTTAGGCCAAAGGACATGAAATCCCTCGCGGATTGGTTCTCTGCTGCTGGACTTAGAGTCTTTACAGCCTCGGACCCCAATGTCCGGTAGATTGGTTCTCTCTCTCTGCCAGGACAGGCTCTCGGCGCCGTACGTCCCTGGCTAGCAGTTCCTCCACCACCTCACGACCTCCTCAGCTACAGCTGAACTGTCCCTCCTTCTCTGGGACTAGTCTCACTCCTGAGCTAGGTCGTCCAGTTCTCCCTAACCCTGCCCACAGTTCCAGCTTTTATAGGGGCAGCCAGCTCCCCCTACTGGCCTGGGACAGGAGGTGCTGCATGCTAATTGTCCCTAACCAGGGAACCTCCCTCCTGCTCTCAGACACAGCCTTTATTATTTGTGACATCCAGGCCTGGGGTGACACATAAGTACTGTATTTGTTAAAAAAAAATGTGAGACTATCGATAGTGTGAAGTTCTGAGGTTGTGGGTTGTAATAATCACCTTGACAGGTTAACGATTCAACTATTTTTTATTCCTTACGTCCATGGTTTTACAACAACTCCAGATAGATAGCCAAAATACATTGCCCCTAGTCCACAAGATCTCGCCCCGGCGCCTGTAGTTCCACTGCCCCCATACTAGGTTATACTCACTGTCTCCCAACTTTTGATTGGCCGACAGATTTGGTATCTCCCGCCAGTATAGTCTGTAGTCACAGTCCACTCTTGTTCAGATGACAGATAACACGACCATAGCACATGTATCCAGCAGCAACAGTCCTTAAGATAATTCCTCAAAACCAGACGACCAATCCCACAACCGTAGCACGTGTATCCAGTCCAGCTGACAACCGATATCCAAACTCTACAGGCCATCCATACATGGGCACCAGTACCTCAGCAATAGATCCTCGCCCCTCTACGCCATTGCACCAACTCACTCACTAAACATGTGTCTTACTGATTTCCCTGCCTGGGATCAGCCCCCTGAATGGGCAGAAGTGTTCACACCCTCCCCCCAAAGCTAACTGTGCATTAGTGGAAGTATTTTCCTCAGGCCGAACCCGTCACCTGGGATTGCATATGAGACCCCCTATGGTGATGGCTCCACTGAGTCTACTTTACCCATCAACACAATGGAACTAGTGGCTGGGCAAACAATGGCTTGAGGCCCCTGAGACACTAATGAGAGTAATGAAATCATTGCTTTCCTTGATTACCAATCTTTGGTCTGACCTTATGTATGCATAAGATCCAGCCTGCACATCTTCCTCTGCTTACTCTCACTGAATGGAAACATTGATTCCTGAGGCTGAACTGACAAGCAAGAAAATCTCTAATAAAACACAGCAAGCAAATCTCTAATAAAACACAACAATAAGATTGATGTAACCGGTGCTCTGTGCTGGAAAAAGTCTGCATCCCTTGGAGCCGCGGATTCTGCGCTACGTGCATTGGTCCAATATTCTTTAGAACAAGGCCAGCTCCTCACGGATAGCAACCTGGTATTGTATGGAAGGATAAAGTCTCACCACATTATAGGTGAGCCAGGTAAAATTAGACTGCCACGAAAAATGATTGAATATTGAAACAATGGCTTTTGTGTCCCTGATATAGCCAGGAATGTTTTGAACAAGGGGTTGTAATTAAGTAGTGATCCACTCATGCCTCCAATCTCTCACTAAGTGATCCTGTCCCAGAGATAATGGGTCTAAATGGGGGAGGAAAAACATTTTTATGAACTTTAGGTAGAGACCCTTTAGGTTTGAATGTAAGACAGGATATCATGCTTCAATATGTCAGATTCCCTTCAAGTTTCTCTGTAAGGCATAAGGGATGCTTTGGCTGTAACTGGGGCAATACTAGTCATTGCGATAATTTCACTGTGGTTGTCGCTGGGGGAATTATGTGTCCAAAACTGCAGTAAGATTTGAAAAGAAAAGCAAATTGCACTGCTCATTCACCATCTATGCATGTAACCTTCTAAGTAGGGTTGGTCCAAGATTGACACTTTTCACTTTTCCACAGCATAGGTGATAATTGTCCGCTTTTACCACCAGTCGTACTCTTGATGAATGGGGGTTCCAAGTTCCCAGTGTGAATGGAATGTCATTATGCATACGCAACTGCTGCTACATTTAAGCAAGATTCGTGACCCCTGTATTTGTGATCAGTGGGGGCCCCAGGGTTTGGATCTCCACTGATTACGTCCCCACTTTGTTGCTTGAATGGAGCACAGTGATTAAGTGATAAGTGACGATTTTGGTCCAATCTGTTAAAGTGGACTAAGAGGAGGTGAATGAGCCCTCAACATAATTTCTATCTGTGGGCCCAGGGAACCGCAGATAAACATTTGAGTACTAGCATCAACCATAGGGCTGTATCACTATATGCAGTATTGGCTTGCTCAGGTCCTGTGTCTGTCTGATCGCAGGAATTTACGATGTATAAAATGCACCTCCAAATCTGACAACTCCAGTAAATTGCTTTTAATTCTCTCTGATAAATCCACATTTTTCTACCATGGGACATGAAGACCAAATTGAAGGAATTTTTGCCATGTTATAGTGTTGTTGCATGCCATTATACCTTGGCTTATTTAGAAAACGATTTCCAACATGTTTTTAATTCCATAGCTATTACACATCCTCTCACCTTTCTTTGGTTTCATTAGTCACAGATCCACCAGTGTTATATGGGCTGCATCTTGTTGGGTTGCTCATAAAACACCAAAGTGAGATACTTGGTGAAACACGATGGGGCGCAGTCAAGAGAGGTGCAAAATTGAAGAAGATCATATCAACCAACGAGATCATTGATTATATATAGACCCTGAGATCGAACATGAGATTTGGCATAGGTGAGTGAACACTCTGTGAATACAAGAACGACCCTAAATATTGCAAGTGGTGGGGAATTGCTTCAAGAGTGCAGCCTGTTTGATGGACGAGTATATGACATGGCACACTACTTTAACTGAGTGACCCAAGACAGAGACTGATCCAAGTTACTGAACCCAGTGAGTTACATTGTGAACTGTGCTAAGACACTGTTCTCGTTGAAGGGGATAACTGCCAAGCTCTGTGCCTCATATCTGATGTGTAACTACCAATCCTTGTGCCTCACCTCTGATGAGAAACCACCAAGCCTTGTGCCTCACCTCTGATGTGAAACCACTAAGCCTTGTGCCTCACCTCTGATATGAAACCACCAATCCTTGTGCCTCACCGCTGATGTGAAACCACCAAGCCTTGTGCCTCATCTCTGGTGTGCAAGCACCAAGCTCTGTGCCTCATCTCTGGTGTGTAAGCACCAAGCTCTGTGCCTCATCTCTGATGTGTAAGCACCAAGCTCTGTGCCTCATCTCTGGTGTGTAAGCACCAAGCTCTGTGCCTCATCTCTGGTGTGTAAGCACCAAGCTCTGTGCCTCTTCTTTAGTGTGTAAGGGGCAAGCTCTGTGCCTCATCTCTGGTGTGCAAAGGGCAAGCTCTGTGCCTCTTCTTTGGTGTATAACTACCAAGCTCTGTGCCTCATCTTTGGTGTATAACCATGTGACACCCTGCTGCGCAATAGTGCCACAGATCCTAGAGGGGTGCATTAAAGGATTTCTCCACAAGAGGCCGCTCACAGCATACACACACCTCCACCCTACCTCAGACCACCAGAGGGAGCCCGGATAGGGATATAAATACGGAGGGTGGAGTTAGTCAGTTCAGTTTTCAGTTTCAGTTCAGTTCCTGCTGACAGGCAGAGAGGAACCAAGTGTGCTTAGGGAACAGAGCCAGTTCCTGCAGAGTGAGACACAGAAATAGGTCAGTCTGCAGTGGAGCTCAGTCTAGTTTCAGTCTAGAGAACACAGCTAAAGGTTCAGCAGCGGAGCACGAGGCTCCTGCTAGTCTAGACTCAAGTAGCTCATGTCAGTGAGCCAGGAGCGTTACCGACGCTCAGAGAGCGGCAGAAGAGGCAGCCAGCTAACTGCCAATGTGTATAGCCTAGTGAGGGCCCGAGTAGGCCGAAGGCTAGAGGGGTGAACAGCATTGGGGGCAGAGGAGCTTTACCAGCTCACTCCAGAAAGCATCTACCGGACACCGGGTCCGCGTCTACAGGGCTGTATACCTCCCTGTAGAGACAACCGGAGACCCCTGGAAGACTTCAGGTCCCAGGATCACCCAAGAGCTGATACGTAACAGAACCAGGAGTCACGCAGGCCCCGCAAGCTGGGAGAGTGCTCTCCAAAAGAAGTCTCTACCACAAGGTCAGCCGGTGCAGGACAGAAACCAAGTTAGGCCTAACTCCAGGCAGGTCAGAAACTTACTACAGAGAGGCAAGAAACAGGAGGCCATACACCCGCTCACTGGGGAGAATCCGGACGTGCACCCCTCACCCTACAGTGCTCCGGGATGTCCCTGAACTAATTCCAGCAAAGGTACAGAAATGACTTTCTTGTGTGCTCCCACTCTTGCTTTGACCCGGCTGGGTCCCCTCTGTCCTGCATCCCCCCTCCTACGCTGCCCTGAGGCCCTGCTCCACCTGTGGGGAGCGATACCATCTAAGCTGCCACTACACCGGCCTCAGTGGACTGCCGCAGCGCTGATGACCCTCACCAGACACCACAGGTGGCGTCACGAACTTTGAAATTTCATTTCCCCTTTTTTAAGAGAGACCCCAGGGTACGGGCCCGGGAGCCGACCACCGCAACATCCCCCAAGACCAGGCATCAAGGCCTGGGCGCCGAGTAGTCCCCTTCCCTTGGGCGCCACATCTCTCTAACTGGCGTCACGAACAGGATTGCATGTCCGCGTGTAAGCACCAAGCTCTGTGCCTCATTTCTTGTATTTAAGCACCAAGCTGTGCGCTTTATCTCTGGTGTGTGACCACCATGTTCTGCGCTTCATCTCTAGTGTGTAAGCAACAAGGTCTGCGTCTTATCTCTGGTGTTTAGGCACCAAGCTCTGTGCCTCATCTCTGGTGTGTAATAACCAAGCTCAGTGCCTCATCTCTGGTGTGTAATCACCAAGCTCTCTGCCTCATCTCTGATGTATGACTGACGACCAATCTCTGTGGCTCATCTCTGATGTATGACTGACCACCAAGCTCTGTGCCTCATTGCTGATGTATGACCACCATGCTCTGTGCCTGATCTCTGATGTATGACCACCATGCTCTGTGCCTCATCTCTAATGTATGACCACCATGCTCTGTGCCTCATCTCTGATGTATGACCACCATGCTCTGTGCTTTCTTTGATGTGTGAGCACCAAGCTTTATGTCTCATCTCTCAAATATTTGCGATCAAGTTTCTGGCATACACAAAATAACTCTGTGGAGGAGGGGAGACGGGAGTACATTTGCACAAAATTTAGTGACTTTTTAAAAAGTGCACTTGATGAACCTGGTAAGATAACCCCAATAACAAACACAATGAGGAACATTAAATAAAACAAACAAAAAACGAGTG
Source organism: Phyllobates terribilis (assembly GCF_046119375.1). Classification (NCBI taxonomy): domain Eukaryota; kingdom Metazoa; phylum Chordata; class Amphibia; order Anura; family Dendrobatidae; genus Phyllobates; species Phyllobates terribilis. The sequence goes on from NW_027362772.1 coordinate 158,512,461, forward strand.
GACTCATATAAAATAGACTTTAAACCCCTTCACAACATATGACGTATATTTACGTCATATGTCATATCCCTGCCTTTGATGTAGGCTCACACACTGAGCCTGCATCTTTCCCCGCATATGATGACTAATTTAATAAGGCATCATGTGCCTTTAACAGTCGCAGGTGGACAGCAGGCCATTATACAGCTTGGGGACCAATGCAGCAGACATTATACAGTTTGGGGACTAATGCAGGGGCCATTATACATCTTTGGGACTAATACGGGGGCCATTGTACAGTTTGGAGACTAATGTGGGGGTCATAATACAGTGTGGAGGCCATTATACAGTTTGGGGGCTAATGTGGGGGCCATTATACAGTTTGGGGGCTAATGTGGGGGCCATTATACAGTTTGGGAGCTCATATGGAGGTGCGATTACACAGTTTGGGAGCTAATGTGGGGGCCATTATACAGTTTGGGAGCTAATGTGGAGGCCATTATACAGTTTTAGGGCTAATGTGGGGACCATTATACAGTTTGTGGGCTAATGTGGAGGCCACTATGCAGTTTGGGGTCTAATGTGGGGGCCATTATACAATTTGGGGGCTAATGTGGGAGCCATTATACAGCTTTGGGGCTAATATGGGGCCAATATATAGTTTGGGAGCTAATGTGGAGACCATTATACAGTTTTAGGGCTAATGTGGATGCCATTATACAGTTTGGGAGCTATTGTGGGGACCATTATACAGTTTTAGGGTTAATGTGGAGGCCACTATACAGTTTGGGGGCTAATGTGGGGGCCATTATACAGTTTGGAGGCTAATTTGGAGGCCATTATACAGTTTTAGGGCTAATGTGTGGGCCATTATATAGTTTGGGGGCTAATGTGGGAGCCATTATACAGTTTGGGGGCTAATGTGGGGGCCATTGTACAGTTTGAGAGCTAATGTGGGGACCATTATACAGTTTGGGAGGTAATGTGGGAGCCATTATACAATTTTAGGGCTAATGTGGGGGCCATTATACAGTTTGGGACTGTGGGAGCCATTATACAGTTTGGGAGCTACTATGGTGCCCATTTTACACTTTGGGGGTTAATGTGTAGGCTATTATACAGTTTGGGACTTAATATGGGGGTCATTATACAATTTGGGGGATAATGTGGGGGGCTTTTTACAGTTTGGGGGCTAATGTGGGGGGCTTTTTACAGTTTGGGACCTAATGAAGGGGCCATTATACAGTTTGGGGGCTAATGTGGGGGCCATTATACAGTTTGGGGGCTAATGTGGGGGCCATTATACAGTTTGGGGGCTAATGTGGGGGCCATTTAAAAAGATTGGGAGCTAATGTGGGGAGTCATTATACAGTTCAGTTTGGGAGCTAATGTGGGGGCCATTATACAGTTTGGGAACTAATATGGGGGCCATTATACAGTTTGGGACTAATGTGGGAGCCATTATACAGTTTGGGAGCTACTATGGTGCCCATTATACACTTTGGGGGCTAATGTGTAAGCCATTATACAATTTGGGACCTAATGTGGGGGCCATTATACAGGTTGGGACCTAATGCAGGGGCCATTATACAGCTTGGAGACTAATGTGGGGACCATTATACAGCTTAGAGACTAATGAAGAGGCCATTATACAGTTTGGGTACTAATGTGGGGGCCATTATACAGTTTGGGGCTAATGTGGGGGCCATTTTAAAAGTTTGGGAGCTAATGTGGGGGGTTATTATACAGTTTGGGAACTAATGTGGGGGCCATTATACAGTTTGGGGCTAATGTGGGGGCCATTTAAAAAGTTTGGGAGCTAATGTGTGTGTGTGGGGGGGTCATTATACAGTTTGGGAGCTAATGTGGGGGGTCATTATACAGTTTGGGAGCTAATGTGGGGGCCATTTAAAAAGTTTGTGGTTCAGTATTGGGATGGCAATATTTATTACTTCTAAAAACAGTGCCACATCTATCTACAGGTTGTGTGTTGTATTGCAGCCCATTCTCATTCACTTCAATAGGGCTGAACTGCAGACATGTTTTTTTAAATCCTTTCGAGAAAGTTCCTCTATACACATCCTTATGACTTGCCTCATGCGTACCTACAATTGGCATCTCCTACTATTAAAAGTGAGAGAAAAAAAACGGAGGCTTTCTTCCAGAAACAGCAGGAGTGTGGTTTGTACTTGATTTTATAGCTCAACTCTATTGACGTCAATGGGGCTGAGCTACAATGTGAAAGATGATTTAAAGGGGTTTTCCATTATTAAAAAAAGGAATACTGACGTGGCCACTGAACAAGGGTCCTGCGAATCTATTCGCTCATCTCGACCCACAACCCATATATCGTTGCATTTATGTATACATCACACAACGCCTTGGATTGCATAAACATCCCTTTAATCGGTGAACATCATACATACGTTATTCAGCACATAATAATAATTAGGTTTAGAAAATCATCATCGATCCCAACCATTTATAACTTAGAAATATTAATTTAAAATACTTATAAAATAAAAAGTAAAAACTATAAATATCTGCAGAGTGTGGATAGATATATTTACATCTCCGATATGTTTACAATATATATATTTTTTTCCTAACCGGAAAATCTCATATAATACAGTGAAACCTACGACAAAGTGCTCTAACTGACTACATCTCCTAGTCCTCATATCACATGAACGATGCCTTAAAGGAATTGTCTAATGCAAGGGATACATCTTCAGATCTGGGGGATTTATGAGTTGGTCCTGACCGCCATATTGAGATCCACAGGGTTACTTTCCAATGTGTTAAATACATTATGCCATTCTGACACCATCATTACTCTGTATTCCTAACTGCCGCTTTAATTTCCAACTAGTAGAGTAGTGAACCCCTTTCTTTTAACTAAACATGCCCCAGTGTGGTGCAGTAAACTTAAAGAATTTGTACAAAATTGGGAAAAAAAAACATTTTTTTCAGCAACAGTGCCATTCTTGTCCACAGGCTGTGTCTGGTATTGCAGTTCATCCCCACTTGAGAATGGAGCTTAAGCTGCAATACCAATGTCTAGAACAAAAAAATGTCTAAAAAGAAAAAGTCTAATTCTGAACAACCTCTTTTAGAGCAATATCAATTGTAAGTTTCTTTTGGTATCAAATTAAGGCTATGTGCCCACGTTGCATTTATGAAGCAGAAAATTTCTGCTGCATAAATGCAAGTCCTCTCCCGGAAAAACGCATGCGGAATTCCGCACGCGTTTATCGCGCATTTTTCGCGCGTTTATCACGCGTTTTCCACATGCGGAATTGCCTTGCGTTTTTTATGCATTGGACAAAGGCAATTCCGCATGCGGAAACGCAAAATTAAATGACATGCTGCGGATTTTTGAATGCGGCATAAACGCTGCGGAAAAATCCGCAGCATGTGCATAGAACTTGCGGAATCCCATTGGGGACCATGGGGTGCGGATATACATGCGTTTTTCAAGCGTTTACGCTGCGGAAATTCCGCAGCATATACGCTTGAAAAATGCTACGTGGGCACACAGCCTTAATGATGACCAGTCACTTACCAATAATATGCTAATGTTTTATCTGGTGTAAATGTCACTGTTCTCCTGAATCTGACGCTCTTTTTCTTTTCTTCCTGCGCCTCTCCATTCCTATGATATGGCCCCTTCTTTCTTGAGTATAAATCTACCCTTGTTAGTCAAGAGGGTGTGGTCCTCAAAGACCTCTCCTCAGAAAAGCCCTCTTGGCTAACAAGACTAGATTTATATACAGAGAAAAAAGGGCAATATCTCAGGAACGGAGAGGCGTAGGAAGAAAAGAAAAACAGCGCCGGATTCAGGAGAACGACGGCATTTACACCAAGGGCAAAGCACAAAATAAATTACATATTTATGGTTTGTGATAGGTCCTCAGAAATTCCACTCAAGCCAAAGTGTCTTTGATGTTTACAGTAATTGTATTTTTCTGGGGCTTCAAGACATCGATGAATGTGGTTATGGTTTATGCCGATACCCGTTTTCCTTTAATATCTAGTGCAAAGGAAAAAATAGCCTTCTGCCGAGAGGTAGAAAAAAAAAGAGGAAATATTTTGTTTTGGAGTCGACCTTTCTTCTCGATGTAAACATCTATGTACACAAGTGCAAAACAATTCCCTTCTTTCCCCACCTGCATCCTGTAGGCACTCTGAGAGCACTAAGGTCATTGTATCATTCACGAGAATTGCAAAGCAACGACATTGACGTCACTCTAGATACAACTTTATAATATTATTCTTGGCACACGGAGTTACACACAGTAGCTTTAAAGCACATTACATTATTATTGTTGGAAAGCATACTCCTGGGGATAGTAGTTTTCGGTTTTCTATACGGGGGGAAAGGGGTAGGAGAAGGGACAGTTTTACTAACACGAGGATCAGTGCACAAATCTTGGTTCCTTCTAGAATAAAGCACGCGCGTCACTACACGCTGGTGAAATCTTCAGGTTCTGTGACAGGTCGCCTGCAGCCTGACCACCCAGGAGCATACATCTCCGAGCTTGGCTTTTGGATCTACTCCACAGGATGACCTAAAGACCATAAAATTCAGCTCTCTATGTAATTTTAATTACCAGTATAGTTTCTTTGGCTTGTGGAGTGAGCATAGAAGGTGCAGATTTATCTATGTGGCGAGTAAAGTTTCAGATGAGCCAGTCCATTCCTTCTCCCGGAGCAAGGAACGACGTCTTCTGCCATATCCTAAGGGGTCCTTGGTGTCTCTGTTTGACTCGCCTTTGTAGTTGTTGTTGCCAAGTCGGTAAAGCAGGTTGGCTAAATTCTGAATCTGGCAGGTTCCTAAATGACAGCCGCGATTGCTGCTGGGTGCGGCGTAGCGCTTCTCTCTAAGGTGCAACAAGGAACTAGAAAAAAAAAAGAATATCAATTTTACAGATCACAGTTAAGTAAAGACTATCCGCTAAAAGAACACTAAATTTGCCAACAACATGTGTATTCCTTTACCTTAAGGCATTCTGACCAGTCGATGAATCTTCTTTTGTGACTTCCTCGGTAGATACATCATTGTTGGTATCCCTAACATCTCGTTTTTGTCTCTGGTCTGAAAGGTCTTTTAGCTTTTCCAGGAATGATTCTATCGGAGGTGGCATTCGCCTGCAAGAAAAAGGAAAGTCATTAATCACAATAATAGTCAGACCAGCACTAAACTTATCTACGTCAATAAAGGCATCGGCTATACTTTTAAGTGACTGTTAAAAAATTAATTATTTCCCAAGGTCATCCTTTTGACCTTCAAAAAGAGTACTTCAGGGGCTCCTACTGCTGCTTCCTACTACTCTCAGAGCCGAATTGATCTCTGGCCCTTACTCTGACCCATATTTATTGAGTATAAAGGATGATTAATTAATCACTGATCTATACAAGCCAATTGCGTTGGAGTGCCAAGATCCCCATTTCTGAAGGATCTCAAGTAATGTTTTGGGAGGTGGAATATTGATCCTATCATAATTTACAAGATATTAGCCTTAAGATGGCCATAGATATCCCAACAATTCCAAATGGTGCATTAAGACTCTAATCTTTTTTGGGCTTTGTGGATCGTGAAGGTCACTATTTGAAACAACTTGACAATGGACCTATGTCTACGGGCACCTTTTGACTGGTCAGAGTAAAGTTGGCCATACGCATGAGATAGCTGTCGGGCTGGCCCCTCCATATACACGAGTAGTCAGCTCAACCTTATCTCAACAGAATCACCATTGAAACTCCATCTGCCTGCTCCTTTTCTCACCCAACATCATTTGTCGTGGAAGAGTTGGAAGGCCTCTATACACGTCAGATGGTTGGCCGAAATGGACGAGTTTGGCCAACTTTCACTTAATGTGGATGTGGGCCTTAAAGCCAACTTTATCAATTTAGATGGGAATTGTGGACTATCCAACATGTATGGATGTGTCCCAGCACTTCTTTCCCCTGACATCTGATGCCTTAGAAGGTTTGAGCATTTTGGAATAAAACAATCCTTTCTACTTGATGAAATAAATGAGAAAGAGCAATGTGGTGGAGTAATTGTTTATCGACTCACTTGTCTAAGTGTATGAGCATCTTTGGACCATTCATTGTCTATGGGATTGATGGAGATAGCCGAGCGCTATACCTTCTATCCTATAGACCATCAACAGAGCAGTCGGCACGAACGCACCATTGCAACAGGAGACACTAAACCAGGGTTGGACTGGCCAACCAGAGAACCTGAGAATCCTCCGGTGGGCCCTGGCTTATCCTTCAGGAGAGTTCATAGTGCAAACCTTGCAGCTGCTATGGGGCTCTTGAGTGGGGGAGAAAGGTGGGCTCTCAGAATCAAATCCTCTGGTGGGCCCAATGTTCTTCAGTCTGACACTGCACTGAACCCACATTCAAGTGATCAGTGAGGATCCTGGACCCTAATGATCATATGAGATGTTGTTTATATTCTAACCCTTTTAAAGAGGACCTTTTACAAGGTAAAGAGTGGCCAGTTTTTGCTATTATTTTACTCCCCCCTGCTCTCCTAAGTATTCTGTTTTTTTTAAAATCTACCATACTGTTTCAGAGATACGGGACTTTTTTTTCTGCTCAAATTTTTATGGTCTCTACCAAAGAGATCCCCTCGGGGGCGTGTTTTTAGGCTGCTCTGCATAATTACCCTGTGAGCGACGCCCCCTTGTAAAGATCATAAAGGCCAAATAAAAAAGTCTGTATCTCTGGAGCCGTAGGGCGGATTAAAAGAAAACGAAAAACGGAATACTCAAGGAAGTAACTAAGAGCAAAAAAACTGGACATTCTTGATCTGATGACAGATCCCCTTTAAGATCCTAGCCATCAAGGTTTCATAGACATTTCTAACTATTGAATAAGTTGGATAATAATAAAAACCTTATAATATTCTCACCTGTCGCTGTTTCCCATCCAGTGAGCGCCGCACACATTGATTGTCATCACAAGGAAAAACAAGATCAGACATCCACGAAGAGCCATGACTGTAGCAAAGAGAACAACATGATCAGTACACAATGCCCACAATGTCCTCCAACTGGGCTAAATTTATACTATGTTTTTGGTCTCATTGTTTTCTAATATTTTGGCACCGGAACGGAGTAGAGCAAAAATAGTAAATGCAAGGGAGGTAATCTAGTAGAGGAAGCAGTCTGAGCTATGCACTATTGTGAAGCCAGTAACACAATAACCTGGGTCATGCAGAAAAGTTTAGCCTCCGTCTGCTCCTTAATTGAAGCATCAGGTAGTGACAAGACTGTGGGAGAGCAGCGCCAAAAGCAATGACTAATGTAATGGAAACACTCCCTGCCTAACGGCAACTATACACCTGCATACTTCACTGAAAAGGGAAAGTCACAATCCCAAGAAGCGTACTCGTCTTTGGCAGAGCTGCAATACCAGATATGACCACTAAACAAGAGTGGTGCTATTTCTTTAAACACAATTTATTTATTTTTTTCTAATCATGGACTGCTAATCTAATATAACGATTAGATTATGGATGTCTGTGTAGATAAATAGTAAATAAAAGACTGATTCTCTCCTGATATGTCCTAAAATTGCAAATTAGGTATCTCAAAACTTGACCCCAATAATTTAGGGGTTTCAGCTGGATTCCATTGATTTTATAATAAGCCACTGATTTTATAACAAGCCTAAAAGATTGATTTTATAACAAGCCAAAAATATTGCTTTTGGGGTGATTTTGCTCCTTTCTGGTCATAGAGTCAGAAAGAATTAGAGAAGCTCTTCTGCAGTCCCTGCAAACAGCGCCCCATATCCCAGCTTACTAGACATTGAATATTACATATAGTAATGGTTTCCTACTTGTCATTATGATCCTCTCCCAAATATTCATTGATAATATTCCAGCAGGCTTTATTTACTAATAAATGTATCTGTCACCATTGTGGAGTATGACTTCTCTCCTACAGATAATTTCCATATAGCATGGCTATTTATAAGCACGGCCAGCCTAAAATAAAAATCTGCCACATAAGCCATGTACTAAAGGATAGGACATAGCTAGGTTTGGCTCGCACCCATGCTTTCCTTTTAAGATGCATTTTACTATATAACATGTTGTATTAGTATTAAAAGTATTAGATGTAGCAGAGCTGAATGTGCCGGATTGCACATTTTATGAGTTACTTTACACATATATATCATGGCTCATTACTTTAGTGCCTTAGCTGTAAGAATTGGATCATTAATGGTTATTTCTTAGGGCAAGTCTTGCTAGTTTTCTATATTTTAAGCCTAGGGTTTAAAAGAAGTAGTAAGGATAAGGAACCCCACTGTGTGCTGGGAGGATTATATTGCCTTTGGGAAAAGCAGGGCAGGCACACTGCAACCCTTATATTATATTGCATCAGAAAGTCCAAGTTATTCCAATAGTTTTGCAAGTCTCTGCCCGCCATGGGGAAATTAGGCGCAGACTTGCTCCTTGTGTTTTACAACTTGGCAATGAAAAATGAACAATGTGCATCTGTTTGTGACCTACGGTTTAGCGGACAGTGTAAAACTTTAATTCCTGCCTCATCTTCAGGGCTTTTACATGGGACTGCACTTCAATATCATGAGGTTATGGAAATAAAGTATCTCCTAAGACTTAAGCAGCAATTTCAGCTTTGCTCCTTTCAGAGAAAAGATGTGGAATGTGGAAAAGATACAAATGGTAAATAAAGAAGAACAAATATTTACAAGTGTTAATACATTGTATCAAGCAAAGTCCAATGTTCATGATGTAAAAAATTACATTTTTTTTTACAATTCAGTTATAAATTGAATTAAAAGCGTTCAACGGATTTTGGATGAGCGCCACTCACCTTTTTTATTTATAGTCTGGGTGTCTTGTCTTCAGAAATTCTCCTTTTTGGTTTTCTTCTCCTGGCAGAGTTTCAGTCCAAGAAATAAGTGCTGTTCAATAAGGCTTTGTCCCCCCTGACTGCAGCTGTGCCTGTGACTCCTTTATATGCTGCCCGACCTGCAGGGGAGGTCATGTGCAGGATGATGATGATGATGATGGTGATGATGATGAGGATGATGTCACGCAGGGAGGCAAAGAACAACAGTGTTTGACTAAGTCTCAATTAAGAATTCCGCTCAAGTTCATTTATCTCATCTCCGACAAGGCAGATATGTTCAGCTTCTGAAAAATTCTACATCTTTGCATATAATAATAATAATAATAATAATATTGATAATAATAATAATCTTTTCACTTTAGAATTAGAGGAGTTAGTAAAAAATGCTCAAATCACAAAATATAGGAAATATATATCGTGCCTATTACCATTTTTATTTTAGCTGTTCTTCATTATTTAAAAAAAGGATGAACTATGTACAAAAACCTTAAAATCCAAAATGGATTGTTTAATTCTAGGTGCAGACGACTGTTTGTTTTTTTTCACCCGAGAAAATCGGGTCAATTATGAAAATTACATTCTGATCAGAGTTTGATCGGATTATGATCATAGTGGGATCCGATCCTCTCGGATGAGGAGAAAATGGAGAAAAAAAAATTCTCCATTCTGTCAGTGCATGAAAATCGGACCGCATTCAAATGTCATCTGAGTTCAGATGGTTTCCACGGACTCATTGACTTGTATGGCCGAGTGCCATCTGAATACTGGATGCAAATCCTGCATTTTCGGTTCAAGAACAAAATTGGACATGTGCACGGCCCCATAGAATAACATTGGTCCGATGTTTTGTTGGATCGTACCTGGACTGAAAATATCGGCATGTGAACGAGCCCTAAGGGCACAATGCCTTTTTCTTAGTCTGAGTGCAATGTGACAAAACATTAGATCAATGTTATTCTATGGTACCAGCTCGGTCAAAGTAAAAAATTGCCCCATGCCCAAATTTGATCCAATATTCGGATTACACTCAGCCATGCAGTCAATGAGTCATGCAGTCAATGAGTCTGTGAAAAAAATCGGACTGCATTCAGATGACATCTGAGTGCAGTCCGATTTCCACAGACTGACAGAATGCAGAAGATGGAGACATTTTTTTCCCTATCTTCTCCTCATCGGAGAGAATGGGATCACACTATGATCACACTATCATCATACTCTGATCACACTCTATCAAACTCCTATCACACTCCGATAAAACTCTGATCACACTCCTATCACACTCCGATAAAACTCTGATCAAACTCTCTGATCACACTCCTATCACACTCCGATTAAACTCTTTGATCAAACTGATATCAACCTCCGATCAAACTCTGATCACCCTCCGATCAATCTATCCCATCAAACTCTCTGATCACACTCCTATCAAACTCTTATGACACTTCTATCAAACTCCTATCACACTCCGATCACACTCCTATCACACTCCTATCACACTCTGTTCAAACTCCGATCAAACTCTCCGCTCAAACTCATAGCATAGTTGACCCAATTTTCTCAGATGAGAAAACACCCGCTCGTCTGCACTTAGCCTAAAATTGTCTAAGTTAGGTTGATTTTATTTTCTGCAAACAGCACCACCCTTGCCCCATGGCGGTGTTTGGTATTGTAGCTCAACTCTATCCGAGTGAATAGGAATGGGGCTGTTGGCTGTTTTTGAAAAACAAAATCTTATCAGAGCACTGCAAACTTCCAACCACCTGCGACATCCCTGGCGCCTCTTCTGATTAGTGGGTTGCGTGTGATGGTGCAGCGCAGGACCAGACTGCACATACAAGCCTTTTTTTGCAGAGGGCTGGTCTTCTTCACAGCTCTGATGTATCTATACTAGTCTACATTTGAAGAAGTGTTTTCTTGAAGAATTGCGATGTTACATGATTCCCATGGCTCAGAAATGATTTCACTTAGGCTCTAGTCCTTTAAAAAAGTTTTTCATTACTTTAAATTATCCTTGAAATAGGTAATCAATATCTAATTGGTGGAGGTCTGACTCCCTTTACCCCCACAATCTGTTGTTTAAAGGTGTCACAGCACAGCAGAGGTGGCAGAGCTTTGTGTATTTTGTGGTGGCCACTGGGGTCTAAGCAATAACGTTTTTCCTTGTGGAGAGTGACAAGCCAAGCCTGGCATGTCAGAGTGAGGAGACTTGTAAGCCATGCATGCTCCTCTGGGAAATTAAGTATGCAATTGTCTCTTAAGAGTGATCCTAATAGTCTATATCGACCTTTAACAATCTTTGCCATGTGACTTAGGATAAAATCCAAACCAGAATCTCAATTTGCAGACATAGTGTTTTGGGGTGTTGCCCCTTATAAGTGCAAAGTATGAGAACTAATTTGGTTAGGTGAGAGGTTTAAGATTGGGGTCTAAGGGGTAACGTTTCTCCTTGTGGAGAGTGACAATCCAAGCCTGGCATGTCAGAGTGAGGAGACTTATAAGCCATGCACTGTAAGCTCTCCACCATACAAGTGAATGGGAAAAAGCTTGCAGTGCCATGCATGGCCACTACATTACAAACTGAGCTGTGCCATTTTCAGCCTAAATCAGAAGACCCTCCCACTGTATTGATCTGACATTGATGACCCATCTTAAAAATCCCTTTAACTCCATTTTTGTGATAAAGATCTCAAAGTTCTTTATATCCCTTTAAAAAAAAAATTCTGGCAGCTTGTAGTTGCCTGAAAGAGAGTTTCAATGAAAGCCAAAAAGCAGCTAAGCAATAAGATCTGACAGATAAGAGTACCTGCACATAGGGTTTTTTAAGGAGTCTCTTAATGCAGGTTTTCTTAAAAAAAAACTCCTGAAAAATCGCAAAAAAAAATTACTTGACAGACTTTTCCCATTCATTTCTGGTCATATGTTCATTATTTTGAGTATTTTTCTTCAACTTCAGGTATTGACAGACACCTAGTTGGAGAAAAGAAAGTGCATGTCACTTCTTGGAATGTGTCTTCTGATGGAGACAAACTAGGATCTGTCCAAACAAAAGGCTCCAAAAAAAAAGTTTCAGGGAAAAAAAAACTTTATAAGGCCATGTGCACACTGTGTTTTTTGAGTCAAAACTGAGAAGGGAACTCTTCAAATCCTTCTCCAAATCTGAAAACTCCTCCAACATGTTCGTTGAGTTTCTGCTCTGAAAACTCAGCAAAAAGTCTCAGTGTGCACTTAGCCTAAAAACGCTTCAGGGGATGAAATAAAAAACTCCTCCAAAAACTTGAGAAAAAAGGAACGTTTCCTGAAACAGTTTCCACTAGAAAATGTGTCAATTTTGATCATTTTAAGGAACTCCCCTGTAGATACTGCCTAACATGCCATGTCCTAAGGTTGTGACCGGGCAGTTCCTTTCAGTACAAGCTGGAACCTTTTGACCTCCAACATAACTTTTCAAACATTTATCTGTGAAGTTTGGCCATTACGCATATGTGTTTTATTGATAGTTTATCATAAAATTATTTGGAAACTGACTCAGCTGGGTTGTTTGAACTTGATGTTGACCTTAAAGAGACTCTATGTCAAATTTGCACGGGTAACTGAATCTACTCCCGTTCTGATTTTTCAGGTGGTAAACGGAACTCCCAGGTTATAGTTAGACCAATACTTGTGCCTTAAGAAGATATGTTGGGCTGAAAAAAAGTAGTTTTTTACCATTGCTGGACAAGTTCCTGGACTGGTGGATAGTCTTCACTTGGATTTGGTGTAACCCGAAGACAATCTTCGAGATAAAGTGGTTTTGGTGCCGATTTGAATACTTATGGCCACATTCCAACTAGACTTGTCTAGGCATGCTCAGTACACTTGTACGTCTAGTCGGCATGTGACCGCATATATGCAAATTGCATACTTTTGGTCATGCACCTGCCTCGAAAATCCTCATCGAATGGACACTGTGAGCTGTGAGGATACACAAGTCTGCAGTCACATAGAGTAACTGCTGACTTTACATCCAAGCCTAGACAACCCCTTTAAGGAAAAGCTTTCAAGATGTGGGTTCCAAACCCAGGCATCACTTTTATTATCTTATCACATCAAAGTTAAAGTAAGCAAAATAAGTGATTCATTATGTGAAGAAGATGTTTCATTATGAAGAAACACTTTTATGGGGAGGAAATTCCCAAAAATGAGGTTACTGTAAATGCAGCCTGTTTTATAGTCCAGAGCTGCATTCACAACTCTGCTGGTTGTAACTGGAAATTGTTGACAAGCTAGACCAGGGGTCCTCAAACTTTTTAAACAGGGGGCCAGTTCACGGTCCCTCAGACCATTGGCGGGCCGGAATATAGTTTTTAAAAAAACTATGAACAAATTCCTATGCACACTGCACATATCTTATTTTGTAGTAAAAAAAAAACAATACAGGAACAAATACAATATTTAAAATGATGAACAAGTAAAGTTAAATCAACCAGTATTTCAATAGGTAGGTAACTGTACCCAATAGGCAGCATAGGTCCTCAATAGGCAGGTAAATGTCCCCAATAGGCAGCATAGGTCCTCAATAGGCAGGTAAATGTCCCCAATAGGCAGCATAGGTCCCCAATAGGCAGGTAAATGTCCCCAATAGGCAGCATAGGTCCCCAATAGGCAGGTAAATGTACCCAATAGGCAGCATAGGTCCCCAATAGGCAGGTAAATGTACCCAATAGGCAGCATAGGTCCCCAATAGGCAGGTAAATGTACCCAATAGGCAGCATAGGTCCCCAATAGGCAGGTAAATGTCCCCAATAGGCAGGTAAATGTTCCCAATAGGCAGGTAAATGTCCCCAATAGGCAGGTAAATGTTCCCAATAGGCAGCATAGGTCCCCAATAGGCAGGTAAATGTCCCAAATAGGCAGGTAAATGTCCTAAATAGGCAGCATAGGTCCCCAATAGGCAGGTAAATATCCCCAATAGGCAAGTAAATGTCCCCAATAGGCAGGTAAATGTCCCCAATAGGCAGAATAGGTCCTCAATAGGCAGGCTGTTTCCCCCTTATAATGCCCTATGCAGGCTGTTCCCCCCTTATTATGCCCCATGCAGGATTTCTCTTTCTCCCACCATATAATGACACATGCAGGATATCACTCCCCTGTCTTTATAATGCCCCATTCAGGATGTCACCCCCCCCCATATAATGCCCCATTCAGGATGTCACCCACCCCCCATATAATGACACATGCAGGATATCACTCCCCTGTCTTTATAATGCCCCATGCAGCACGTCACCCCCCCCCATATAATGCCCCATGCTGGATGTCACCCTCCATATAATGCCCCATGCAGCATGTCACCCCCCCATATAATGTCCCATTCAAGATGTCACCCCCCCATGTAATGCCCCATTCAGGATGTCACCCCCCCCAAATAATGCCCTATTCAGGATGTCACCCCCCCCCATATAATGCCCCATTCAGGATGTCACACCCCCCATATAATGCTACATGCAGGATGTCACCCCTAATATGTCCCATGCCTCCATACATTAAAAAAAAAAATCCAATACTCACCTCCCTCCTTGCCTGCTGCCGCTGCTCAGGTCCGGACTCCAACGCCTCCGGCGTTGTACCTCTCTGCGCTGCCTGTGGTGGCTCAGGGGAGGGCGCGGTGGAAAGACGTCACCGCGCCCTCTGACCTGAGACGTCACAGGGAGCGCAGACCAGGAAGACAGCGGATCTGCAGAGGCACGGGGAGAGGTAAGTATCGGGCTGCCGGGGCCCTGAGCAAGCGGGGGAAGGGCGGGCGCTGACACCGCTCTCCTCTGCCCACAGCTCGGCAGGCCAGATAAAAGTCCTCCGCGGGCCGCATGTGGCCAACGGGCCGTAGTTTGAGGACCCCTGAGCTAGACATATCAGATTCATCCCAAGGGTATATTCACACATGGCAGATTTGTGCCTTATTGTCATTGAATTAAAAGATTTTTGCATTTACAAAACTAATGTCATAGCAAATCCCAGAGACTTCAGTTCATGAGTATTGCAATTGCATTAAAAGCTATGGCAGCAGCGCTTCATTCAAAACTACAACTCCCAGCATGCTCTAAAATGTATAACTTTTTTTGAGCCTTTAAGAGATGAAAAAAAATGTCCAAACTCAAAGCTAAAATGGCAGAATGTTGGGTTAAGTTCTGGAAACCCTTTTTCGGAAATCCGTTCCAGACCCTTGTAAAAATGACAGGTTTAGGTGTGACGTATGTCCCCTTAACTCAGTGCTCCGCTGGGGAATGTGCCGCTATGACTTACATGACACAGCAATGTTTAACTGGGAAAGGTGTTTTCTAACCAGCACAGTAGGTGAAATCTCTCATTGTGATTATACACAGCATTGAGGGTTAGAGTTGAGGCAGTCAGCTTGGTGGTTACACAGCAGAGCTGTGGCACTGAGCTTGGAGGTTACACATGAGAGAAGAGATTTAAAGCTCGGCTGTTAAACATCAGAGTTATGGAACACGTGGATTAAGGCAAAGAGCTTGGAGGTTTTACATCAGAGCTGATGAGCAAAGTTCCTGGGTTAAACATCAGAGTTACAGAACAGAGCTTGGAGGTTTCACATCAGAGCTGAGGAGCAAAGTCTCTCACTTAAACTCAGAATTGAGGCCGAAAGCTTGGTGGTTACACAGCAGAGCTGTGTCTCAGAGCTTGGAAGAGAGGAGATTCAAAGCTTGGCTGTTAAACATCTGACTTATGGCACAAAGCTTGGAGGTTACACATGTGGATTGAGGCGAAGAGCCTGAAGGTTTTACATCAGAATTGAGGAGCAAAGTTTCTCAGTTACCCATCAGATTTATGGTACAGAGCTTGGAGGTTTCACATCAGAGTTGTAGAGCAAAGTTTCTGATTTAAACATCAGAGTTACAGCACAGAGCTTGAAAGTTACACATCAGGGAAGAGGTGCAAAGTTTGCCAGTTAAACATCAGATTTACAGCTCAGAGCTTGGAGCTTACATGTCAGAATTGAGATGAAAAGCTTGGAGGTTATTCACCAGGACTGAGAAGCAAAGTTTGTCATGCAAATAGCTTTGAGATTACACATCAGGGTTGAGGCAAAGAAATTGAAGCTTACATATCATGATTGAGGCATGGAGCTTGGAGGTTTCACATCAGAGTTATGGCACAAAGTTTGGAGGGTTTACATCAGAGTTATGTCACAGAACTAGGAGGTTACACGTCAGAGTTAAGGAGCAAAGTTTTCAGTTAAACATCAGAGTTACAGCACAGATCTTGGAGGTTACACATCAGAGCTGAGGCAAAGAGCTTGGAGGTTACACATCAGAGCTGAGGCAAAGAGCTTTGAGGTTACACATCGTGGTTGAGTCAAAGAGCTTAGTGGTTACCAACAGGAAAAGTCTTTACAGTGTAATTTACAACAGGTGGTTGCTTAGTAGACTGGCGCTGTTACTGTCTCGGGTCCAGGGAGTACAGTCCCAAGCTGATGGTGGCATTGGAGGCAAGTACTTTAGCATCATAAGAGACCATATTTCAATTTAAAGGAGAAACTTGAATCTCCTAATGCAAAATATATAAAAGGACGCCCTACTTGCATGCAAGATTTATAGTACCGGTCCCCTGATATGGGCTAGAGTGGTCAGCACTTATGTGTAATTACAACGAAAATCACGCTGTGCGTTCACTGCTCAATTACATAGAGCTTAGCCAGCCACTGTTATCTCAGCAATAAATCTATGAACTGCACCTAAATCCATTTGCTGAGTGGATTAGGCTGCAATATTACCAGTTCCTTCTAGTTAACACTAGAGATGACTTATAATAAATGAACGTTTATTCTTTTTAAATCCCTAAGTAAGAATTAGTGCTGCCCAACAACAATGGGTTAATTCTTCATTATGTATAGGATAATAGTTAGCAGGGATTTTCCTAATGCAGAAGTGGAACATTTTACTAAAAGTAATTTAGTGCTCTAATCTACAGCGGGGGTCATGGCATGTTATCTTATACTGAGCATTTCCCAGTAGAAGGCGATGAAGTCACTGCTCCCAGCTTATTACCAGATTCTTGGGATTCTTTAAAGTTGCACAATTGACAGATTTATCTCTACTTATCCCATGTAAATGATCGATATCAGTAACTAGTTTGTTTTATCAACTAATAAAATACATAAGTCGTATTTAATGCGGAACTTGGCATTTTCATTAATTAGTTGTTTCACTTGCAGTACCTCTTTTCACCACTGCTAAAGAAACTTTTTTATCATAGACTCCCATGTAACAGCGCCCTCATATCAAACCTGATGTGAAATTTGACGTAATTTGCCATCCATCTGTAAAAGAGCCCACCTTTTTCCGGTGATATATCACTTAGTTTACTGGGTGCAGCAGTTGTAATAGAATCACAGTTTTCTCTGCTGCAGATCTAGCAGTGCTCAGAATGCTGAGCTGTGTATAACCCCGCCCACACCACTGATTGGCTGCTTCCTGTGCACAACATCAGCAAACTGCCAATCAGAGGTGGGGGTGTGGTTACACAAATTAACTGGACTAGCCTGCACATGACACCTAGTCCTGTAGTGATAATCTCCGGCTGATTAAGAACTGAATTTATTGAAACAGAAACACACAGCCTAGTAAGTAAGACACCACTGGAATCAGGGTCTCTGCCCATACATCATGCTGCTGTCTGATTACATATGAAAACTTGCTCATAGATTCCCTTTAATGAAGGACCCTCTGGCGTACGATGCGCCAAAATGATTAAGTGGTGCACGCCACTTAATAAATTTGGTGCATCTTGAGAGTTGTGTGCTCCTCTGTTGCACCTCACCAGAAATATTACTCCAGTCATGGAGTGGAGTAGCATTTCTGGAGTAAAAAACGCCAGCACTTTTGCAGAATTTGAATGGGCGGGCGTAGCTCCAGCTCCTCCTCAGCTCTGCCCGTTTTGGCGGAGGTGTTTTGACGTGACATGAAAACGCCAAAGGTTGCAAAATTTTTGCACAGCTCAGTATTCTGGCGTAAAAGCCTTGATGAATTGCCTCCTATGGTTATTGGCTTGGATGTGGATAATGTGCGAGTAAATAATGGTCCTGGGCAATAGCCACATAGGACGTCGGTGTCCCGTTTTCAATAGCCAGTTTTTACTTTTTTGTGCATTTTGTAACTTTAAAGAAACCAATATATTCCAAGCAAAGTTGAGTGCAGTCATACCAAATGATTGTAGTGCAGCTCGGTGGCTCAGTGGTTAGCACCATAGCCTTGCAACACTAGGGTCATGTGTTCAACTACCACCAAGGACATCTACAAGGAGTTTGTATCTTCTCCCCTTGTTTGTGTGGGTTTCCTCCAGATTCCAAAGACATACTGATAGGAAATCTAGCTTGTGAGCCCCAATGGGGATAGTGATGATGATGTCTGACTGTAAAGCACTCTGGAATATGATGCTGCTATATACAAACATAATAAATAATGAGTGGTATAAAGCTTAGGTCACAAGGTGGCAGTCAAATGGCAATGAGGTCAAACAGCAACTTCTAATTTTAATTGATAGCACTGCTGCAAAGAACAACCTTAACAAATCGTCTATATATGGATCGCAGTTTTGGACTGGTGTGCCAGTAGCTCCCACTTTTCAACTACATGCAAATGTGACATTATCCTCAATCCCAAATTTATATAACAGTGAACTGGGTAGATTGTTAAATGAATAAGAAGCTGCCTTTGTCTGAGAATGGTGGCACTCACTCTTGCACAGCGGCCCACTGGAGGATTCTCCTGCCCACCCGTGAGCCAGTCCAAACCTGTGGATGGCAATTGGCTCAAAATTGGTTGAAGGTTGTACCAAGAAATCAGAGTGTCAGGATAAAATAAAAATATGCAAGTAAAAATATAAAAGTAAAACCTGCAGAAATAAGTTCTATCTACATACTGCAAGCAAGTCTCGATTGAATATTTATTTAATAAAGCCATTAATGCCCAAAGTAACCTATACACATCTGATATACGACAGCCGCATACACAGGTATTTATCAGGGAATTGTTCTATAAAGTACACAGCAAACATCCCACAAGTCATTGGCCAGTGAACTGTTTCGGCTCAGGATCACTTAATCTGTTTGTTATAGGATAATTAGCTCTAAGAAAAGCCATAAAATAATAAAAGATCGGAAAATGTATGGAAACCTTGCTCATTTGTAACCAGGTAAGACGTATTCACTGGAGCAGACGGAAAGGTGAAGCAGATCATTGTGTGTTCATGGTCGACTTAATCGCGTTTTGTATTTTATGGGATTTCGATTCGGTTTTATTCTATTCCTTTGTGTTATGGGCAAAGATATGTTTGTTTTTTAAATAACCTACGGTTCCATTGGAGCCCTACAATGTAATGACGAGTCTTGGCACAATACAACTTGGTATTTAGTATGGAGTCTGCAAAGTATTTATAGGATAAAGACCACCATACACATTATGGACAAACTTGCTAATTTTCTTCCGGGACCTCCTGACTCTCACCGGACAGATGATGTCAGGGAAGAGAAGCATCGGGCATGATGAATTATAACGCTCTGTCCTTTTATTTCTCGGGTGTCTAGTGTCATCTTAAGCCTCCATACACATTAGACTAATGTCGGCCACACCCGCCAATTTTGACAGGTTCATCTGGCACTCTAATGTATATAGGGCACCAGCCTACTGATTGTTGGGGGAGATGTCGATCGGGTATGTCCGATTTTGGACTGCCAGTTGCTACTGCATTGCCCTGCATATGGGGTAAGCAACATAGCTTATCAGAAGAACTATACTAAATTTCTAGTTGGAGGTATTTGCTAATATTATTACTACATAAAGGGATACTCCCATCTCTAATATTCTATCCCAATATGTAGTAGGTGTAATAATAATAATATTAGCAAATACCTCCAACTAGAAATGTAGTATAGTCCTTCTGATTAGCTATGTTGCTTACCCCATATGCAGGGCAATGCAGTAGCTTAGGTATTCATTGTTGTGATTATTAACAACTAACTCACTATATGAATGAGCGCAACCATGAATACCTAAGCTACTGCAATGCCCTGCATATGGGGTAAGCGACATAGCTAATCAGAAGAACTATACTACATTTTTAATTTTTAGGTGTTTGCTAATATTATTATTATTACACCTACTACATATTGGGATAAAATATTGGAGATGGGAGTATCCCTTTATGTAGTAATAATATTAGCAAATACCTCCAACTAGAAATGTAGTATAGTTCTTCTGATAAGCTATGTTATCAGAAGAATACCTACAACATAAAGGGATGCTCCCATCTCCAAGATTCTATCCCAAAAAGTACATGCAAATGCAGGATGAGTTAACAGAGAATCTGTCAGTGAGACTGCTATGGTGGTCTGTTGGAGAGTTTGCCTTTTTTCTGAGCTCCTCTCAGCTGATTTATGACCAAAGACCACATCAAAGTTGAATGTAGTAAGAAACAAAGATCCTGTCAAAGCCACATTTTTAATGAAACCCAATTGCAAAAAAATATTTTTAGCCCCAAATACATGGATTTAAGCAAAAAGAAAAAAAGTCTCCCAATTCATTTCAGGGCAGTCAATATGAGGATCTGACACCCGACAGCTCCACGATCAAAGATCTGATGTTGATGACCTATACTAAGGATAGTTGATAAATACCAAATTAATGGAAAACCCCTTTAAGAGCAGAGAAGATTTTTAGCAAATGTTGTAAGATGTGGATTATTCTATTGCAGGACTGAAGAATAATCTTTTTATATTAGTAAAAAAGGAACTTTGTTTTGTCAGGATTCACCTGCAATTTTAATATTGACATTGCTGCTGTAATAACCTGTAAAAGAGACCAGTAAAAATGTCCTTTCCTTCCTTCTGAGCTAAAAAAAAAAGTCATTAAGCAATTTTGCAGCTAGAGCAGTTCCAAAGCCAGTAATGCCATACTTCATAAAAAACCTGAACGGAAGCTCGTAAACTGTTAATTAAAAGAGCCGAGTTATATATGTCTACTCAATATGCAAGTGTTGGGTATTGCACTGAGAAATAAAGCTAAACCCTCACAGAAATATGTGAAGAAAAACAAAATATTCATCAGTACAATAAATGAATGAATTTTTAAAAAATTCCCTGCCATAAACTATGTCCGAGATTACGAGCTATATCAATTTGTATTAAAATTTCCAGAATTCAGAATACAAACTGAATACATTAGTAATAGATATCTTAATAATAATAATCTTTTTATTTATATAGCACCAACATATTCCACAGCGCTTTACAATTCAGACAATATCAGCACTGTCCCCATTGGGGCTCACAATCTACATTCCCTATCGGTATGTCTTGGAGTGTGGGAGGAAACACACACAAACACAGGGAGAACATACAAACTCCTTGCAGATGTTGTCCTTGGTGGGATTTGAACCCAGGACCCCAGTGCTGCAGCGCAGCAATGCTAACCACTGAGCCACTGTGCTGCCCTAGACATAACTCTGGTGTAATTACTTAAAAAAATCCATCTCAGTCTAGTTGAAAACCTGGTTGACATTTTCTCTTTGTCCCTCCTCCCTGCTGAGATCTCACACTCATGAGTATAAGCTGCAGCTGTCAGTTAGGCTGGGTGGAGACTGAATCCATTTGGACTCATGAGGTCTCTCCCTCTTTAGCTGGACCTATAAAAAGCTAATTTCTTATAACAGGATTATACAGCCATTCTTGATTGGATTTTCAAGGTAAGTACCCCAGTCTTGTTAGGTTGAAGAAATCTAACCAGCAATATATGCAGGATGTAATCTACAATCTTATAATGTATCCGCTTTAAGTAGAAGAAGTGGCTAGCCAACTCATCCTTGTAACGGGTCTGGGAGGCGGAACCTCTGAGCTACTATACAAGGGGGCGGTCCTTGTAAGGGAGCGGGTGGCGACCAGGGAAGACGGGCAGGCACTCACAGCAGGTGACTGGGACAGTCTCTGAGTGAACGGGCTGGAG
This sequence comes from Phyllobates terribilis, assembly GCF_046119375.1. NCBI lineage: Eukaryota > Metazoa > Chordata > Amphibia > Anura > Dendrobatidae > Phyllobates > Phyllobates terribilis. Next base: position 158,534,329 of record NW_027362772.1, read on the forward strand.
GTCACGGCAAGTGACCGGGGCAGTCTCTGGATGAACGGGCAGGAGGTCACGGCAAGTGACCGGGGCAGTCTCTGGATGAACGGGGAGGAGGTCACGGCAAGTGACCGGGGCAGTCTCTGGGTAAAGGGTAGGTACGACCTGTGATGGCAGAGCCTCCAGGTAGGCTAGCAGGCAGATGGTAGATGTGTGCTCCCAGGTGAGCAAGCGAGAGTCTCTGGAATGGCAGGTGGTCACAGCACGTGACGGCGGAGCCTCCAGGTAGGCTAGCAGGCAGGTAGCAGATGTGCGCTCCCAGGTGAGCGGGCAGGAGTCTCTGGAATGGCAGGTGGTCACAGCACGTGACGGCGGAGCCTCCAGGTAGGCTAGCAGGCAGGTAGCAGATGTGCGCTCCCAGGTGAGCGGGCAAGCTGGTCCATAGACAGACTGACAGGAGTTGGAGGGCAGACCGTCGGACCTCAGGCTAGCAGGCAGGTAGCAGAGGAGCGCTCCCAGGTGAGCGGGCAAGCTGGTCCTTAGACAGACTGACAGGAGTCGGTAGGCAGACCGTCGGACCTCAGGCTAGCAGGCAGGTAAGCAGAATATCAGGCAGGAATCAGACAGCAAACTGGCAGGAATCTGGCAGGTAACTGGCAACGGGACCTGAGGGCTGAAGCAGAGTAGTGAACAGTGCAACAACATTGCTCGGGCACCTCCATTTTGGAGGAGGTGCCTTATATATGGTGAAGTCCTCCGGCCATTGGCCGGGGACTCCTTAGGACGGCGCGCGCGGCCCCTTTAAGAGGGAGGGAGCGCGCGCGCGCGCGCCCTAAGCACAGTGGCCGGGAAGGAGCGCGCGCTGCCAGCAGAGCGGGAGGAGGACGCCGGGCTCGGAGCAGAGGGGTGAGGGGAACAGCGTCCCTGCCTAGCAGAGGGCAGGGACGCCGGCGCTACAGTACCCCCCCCCTTTAGGCCCCCATTTTTTAGGCCAGAGAGAAATTTAGCTAGGATGAGAGGGGCATGGATGTTCTCCCGGGGCTCCCACGTTCTCTCCTCAGGACCAAACCCCTTCCAATCTACTAGAAAAAAGGTCTTCCCTCTTACCCTTTTGGTGGCCAGAATGTTCTCTACCTCAAACTCGTTTTCAGCGGAAACCGGAGCAGGAGGCGTACCTGTAGACTTGGAAAAAGAGTTAAGTACCACAGGTTTGAGGAGAGATACATGGAAGGAGTTAGGGATCCGCAAGTTGGCCGGGAGTTTCAATTTATAGGCCACCGGGTTGATCTGACTGATGACCTCCAGAGGACCGATGAACCGAGGCCCTAACTTAAAGGAAGGAATCTTGAGCCGGACATACTTGGACGAGAGCCAGACCTTATCCCCTGGACGGAATTGAGGAGGATCCAGACGTTTTTTGTCAGCATGTCTTTTCATACGCTCGGATGACAGAAGGAGTGCGGATCGGGTACTCTCCCATATGGAGGAAAATTTGTTAACAAGAGATTCCGCAGCCGGATTGTCCACCGAGGTGGAGACGGGAAATGGGATCCGAGGATGCTGACCGAAGACAACAAAAAACGGGGATTTGGAGAAAGATTCGCTCTCGTGATTGTTGTAAGAAAATTCGGCCCATGGCAGGAGATCCACCCAGTCTGAATGGTGGGCATTAACGAAGTGCCGGAGGTAACTGGTCAGGTTCTGATTGATCCGCTCCACTTGACCATTAGACTGTGGGTGGTAAGCGGAGGAGAAGTCCAGGGTGACGTCTAGCAGTTTACAAGTGGCTCTCCAGAAGCGTGAGGTGAACTGTACCCCACGATCCGACACGATGTGGAGGGGCAGGCCATGAAGACGGAAGATGTGGCGGATAAAGTCTTTAGCCAGCTCGGGTGCAGACGGGAGGCCTGGCAGGGGAACGAAATGAGCAATCTTGGAAAAGCGGTCAGCGACCACCCAAATGACCGTACAACCGGCAGAGACAGGGAGATCAGTTATAAAGTCCATTGCTATATGCTGCCAGGGGGCAGCAGGTACTGGGAGCGGAAGGAGGCGACCGGCTGGCAGATGTCTCGGAACCTTGTTGCGGGCGCAGGACACACAGGCAGAAACAAAGTCTATTACGTCCTTGTGCAGGGTAGGCCACCAGTAGTGCCGGGTAATAAGCTGGAGGGTCTTTTTCTGACCGGCGTGGCCAGCTAGTTTAGACGAGTGACCCCAGTGTAGGATCTTCTCCCGATCAGGTACTGATACGAACGTCTTACCGGGAGGGAGACGATTTAGACTCACGGGAGCCACCTGCATTACTCTGGCGGGATCGATGATGTGTTTCGGTTCCTCCTCGAGATCAGACACCAGAAAGGATCGGGACAAGGCGTCCGCCTTGATGTTTTTGTCAGCCGGGCGAAAATGAAGAATAAAATCAAAGCGAGCAAAAAACAAGGACCACCGAGCTTGGCGCGGGTTAAGTCTCTGGGCATGCTGGAGGTAAGCCAAGTTCTTGTGGTCAGTGTAAATTATTACCGGGTGAAGAGCCCCTTCGAGCAGGTAACGCCACTCCTCCAATGCCAGCTTGATGGCCAATAACTCTCGATCTCCTATGGAATAGTTGCGCTCAGAAGAGGAGAAGAGTTTGGAGAAGAAGCCACAAGTTACCATTCTCCCGGAAGATGATTTTTGGGTAAGTACCGCTCCGGCTCCAGAGGAGGAGGCGTCAACCTCCAGGAAGAACTGCTTGTTGCCATCTGGGCGATGCAGCACCGGGGCGGAAGAGAAGGCCTGTTTTAAGGAAAGAAAGGCCTCCTCTGCTTCGGGCGGCCACTCTCTGGGATTAGTGCCCTTACGGGTGAGCGCGGAAATTGGGGCAGTCCGGGAAGAGAAGTGCGGTATGAAGAGGCGGTAGTAGTTGGCGAAGCCCAGGAACCGCTGGATGGCCTTCAACCCCTCCGGTCGGGGCCATTTCTCGATGGCAGACAGCTTCTCTGGATCCATTCGAAGGCCGGTCTGAGAAATAATGTAGCCCAAAAACGGAAGCGAGGTCTGCTCAAAGAGGCACTTCTCATATTTAGCGAAGAGGTGATTCTGCCTGAGCCTGAGCAGGACCTGACGAACGTCTCTCCGGTGAGTCTGGAGATCCGGAGAGAAGACCAAGATGTCGTCCAGGTACACCACTACGCAGGAGTAGAGAAGGTCCCGGAAGATGTCATTGACCAACTCTTGAAAGACGGCAGGAGCGTTACAGAGACCAAAGGGCATTACCAGATATTCATAGTGGCCGTCCCGGGTGTTGAATGCAGTCTTCCATTCATCCCCTTGACGGATAAGGACCAGGTTGTACGCCTCACGGAGGTCCAGTTTGGTGAAGATTCTAGCCCCCCTCAGACGATCAAATAATTCTGGAATGAGCGGAAGGGGGTACTTATTCTTCACCGTGATCTGGTTAAGGCCTCTATAGTCTATACAGGGACGGAGAGAGCCGTCCTTCTTTTTTACGAAAAAGAAGCCTGCTCCCGCCGGGGAGGTAGATTTCCGGATGAATCCCCTGGCCAAATTCTCCTCAATATATTCGGACATCGACCGGGTCTCAGCAGCGGACAATGGGTAAATACGCCCACGGGGAGGCGTAGTACCGGGTAACAGGTCGATAGGACAGTCGTATGGTCTATGAGGGGGTAATGTCTCTGCCTCCTTTTTATTAAAGACATCAGCAAATGACCAATAGGGAATCGGAAGTCCAGGTAGATTAGTTGGGGTAGGAGAAGGACGGGCGGGATGAACAGGAACCAAACAAGTCTTATGACAGTCCTGTCCCCAGCGAAGGACTTCTCCGGTCTGCTAGTCAAGCACGGGTGCATGTCTCTGGAGCCAAGGTAGACCTAGTAAGAGGGCGTGAGAGAGTCCAGGCAGAACATGAAAAGAGATGCTCTCAGAATGCAGCATTCCCACCTGCAGAGTTACGGATTCGGTGATGAGTTGGATGGGACGTGGTAAGAGGCCCCCATCCACAGCAGCGACAGATAATGGTATAGCCAGAGGTTTGGTGGGAATGCGGTATTTTTCTACCAGGGACTGTGAAATAAGATTCCCGGCCGCTCCAGAATCAAGTTGGGCTAGTTCGAAATAACGATTCTCCCCGCAGATAATTGAGACTGACAGCAGCAGAGATGGAGAGGATTTATTCTTGTCTAGGTCGACCTCTCTGAGCGAATCTAGACACAGGCGTTTCCCGACCTCTCCGGGCAGGTACGGATCCGGTGCTCCTTACTGCCACAGTAGAAGCAGCTCCCCTCGGCACGGCGTAAGTCCTGACGGGTTTTGACCATCTTGGTCTGGTCGACCTGCATAGGCTCAGGAGAATGTACCTGGGGAGAAACGGAGGGAGTGACGGATTTCTGAAAAGTAGGAGCTAGACGTGGAAACCTCCTCTCACGGGTGACTTCTTTGGCACGCTCCTGGAACCGTAGGTCAATCCGGGTGGCAAGAGTTATTAGGTCATCGAGAGTGGTAGGAATGTCTCGACCGGCAAGTTCATCTTTAATACGGCCGGACAGACCCTCCCAGAAGACAGATACCAGAGCGTCGTTATCCCAGGCCAGCTCCGAGGCAAGGGTACGGAACCATATGGCATATTGGCCCACGGTGAGACTTCCCTGACGGAGGCGTAGCAGAGATGATGCGGATGAGGTCTTCCGTCCAGGTTCGTCGAAGAAGCCGTGAGAAAGGCAGGCAAGTCGGACACCAGGGGGTCTCCTCTCTCCCATAGAGGATTTAGCCAGGCCAGGGCCTCCCCGGTGAGATGGGACATGATGAAGGCAATTTTGGCCCGGTCGGAGTTAAACTGGTGGGACAGGAGTTCAAAGTGCAGGGTGCACTGATTTATAAAGCCCCGAGCCTGAGCGGAGTCGCCTCCGAAGCGAGGAGGTGCAGAAAGCCGGGGTCCGGGGTAGGATACCATAGTATTGGTGGGCAGCGGAGCTGCCGGATTGCGAGTCATGGCTCTGGCGGTGGTTGCTGGTGGAGCAGTCAGAGTGTCCAGGCGAGTATTGACATTCCGCAGGTGACCCAGTATGGACTCCTGTTGGGACCTCTGACGGGACAGTTCATGACACAGGTCCGAGAGTGAGGGAGCTTGGGTGCCACCGGGTTCCAGGGCCCGAGCAAACTGTAACGGGTCTGGGAGGTGGAACCTCTGAGCTACTATACAAGGGGGCGGTCCTTGTAAGGGAGCGGGTGGCGACCAGGGAAGACGGGCAGGCAGTCACAGCAGGTGACCGGGACAGTCTCTGAGTGAACGGGCTGGAGGTCACGGCAAGTGACCGGGTCAGTCTCTGGATGAACGGGCAGGAGGTCACGGCAAGTGACCGGGGCAGTCTCTGGATGAACGGGCAGGAGGTCACGGCAAGTGACCGGGGCAGTCTCTGGATGAACGGGCAGGAGGTCACGGCAAGTGACCGGGGCAGTCTCTGGATGAACGGGCAGGAGGTCACGGCAAGTGACCGGGGCAGTCTCTGGGTAAAGGGTAGGTACGACCTGTGATAGCAGAGCCTCCAGGTAGGCTAGCAGGCAGATGGTAGATGTGTGCTCCCAGGTGAGCAAGCAAGAGTCTCTGGAATGGCAGGTGGTCACAGCATGTGACGGCGGAGCCTCCAGGTAGGCTAGCAGGCAGGTAGCAGATGTGCGCTCCCAGGTGAGCGGGCAGGAGTCTCTGGAATGGCAGGTGGTCACAGCACGTGACGGCGGAGCCTCCAGGTAGGCTAGCAGGCAGGTAGCAGATGTGCGCTCCCAGGTGAGCGGGCAAGCTGGTCCATAGACAGACTGACAGGAGTTGGAGGGCAGACCGTCGGACCTCAGGCTAGCAGGCAGGTAGCAGAGGAGCGCTCCCAGGTGAGCGGGCAAGCTGGTCCTTAGACAGACTGACAGGAGTCGGTAGGCAGACCGTCGGACCTCAGGCTAGCAGGCAGGTAAGCAGAATATCAGGCAGGAATCAGACAGCAAACTGGCAGGAATCTGGCAGGTAACTGGCAACGGGACCTGAGGGCTGAAGCAGAGTAGTGAACAGTGCAACAACATTGCTCGGGCACCTCCATTTTGGAGGAGGTGCCTTATATATGGTGAAGTCCTCCGGCCATTGGCCGGGGACTCCTTAGGACGGCGCACGCGGCCCCTTTAAGAGGGAGGGAGTGCGCGCGCGCCCTAAGCACAGTGGCCGGGAAGGAGCGCGCGCTGCCAGCAGTGCGGGAGGAGGACGCCGGGCTCGGAGCAGAGGGGTGAGGGGAACAGCGTCCCTGCCTAGCAGAGGGCAGGGACGCCGGCGCTACAATCCTTCTGCACGTTCTAGAGAATTGGTGTGTCGTGAGAGAAGTCTTAGAGAACGGAGTGGGATGTTTGTCTACCGTCCTTAACCAGCCTCTCGATTCATATCAGAGATGACTGAGGAAATATGAGTTTGAATTGTATTCTAAAGTACAGTAGACAACTCTCCCAGAACTGGAAAAGGAGAGACTTTTCAAGCCGATTGTCAAATCTTCCCGGTGTTGCTGATGCCTTCTAACTCCTTTCAGAAACCAAGTGCTTCTGGATCAATTTCTGAGCGTGGCACCGGGATGAATCATCATCAGATGGAGCCATTCTTTCAGATAAAGAAAACCTGGCATGGAAAGGGGGGTGAATCTACAGTTGGTGCGAATTGATTAGTAGGACCCGGTCCATTGAAAATGCCAATATTCCTTGGCCACCAGATGGAAGTTCTTAAAACCATCTTAGAGCATCCACAGCTCTTCTTTTGATTAGCCAGCCTTGTGTTACGTCACATATGCATCACACTGCAATGATGACAGGCCGGCTAATCAGAAAAGGAACCATGGATGCCGTTAGGTAAGAGTAGGTTCTCAAGGCTCCCATCCAGTGGCCACCAGTTATTGATGTGGCCAATGATTCGCGCCAACTCTAGGTGTGACCTTTAAAAAGGGCTGTGGTAATGAAAAAGTTTATGTGGATCTCCCCACCCTGCAATCTCTCGTAAAAATTGGCTTAGGGTAGAGGTATCAGTGTTTTGGTTGGACAGGGTGATGAGCCTAGCTGCTGCTTTCACGATGGATTGGATGGTGGACAGTTTTGAGAAGACAAGACTGATCAGTAATCAATTTGAGAACCAGAACAATATCCCTGATAGACTAATAATTATTTGGCCACGCCAATCATCAGATTTTACTCTGTATAGTCATAGACTCAAACAAGTATGTGTCGAATGAGAAGGATGGGAGAAGGAGGAGTGAAAGAGTGGATAAGATGAGCCTATGGGTGATCAGGTGACAGAGGAATTACTCCGGTAAGACCTGACATGGCTGACAGTGAAGTCTGTTTTGGAAACTGAAGGCAGAAGTCTACAGTACAAAGTAGAGAATCACGTTTTCCTTCTTGACCGAAAGTCTGAAGCCCTAATGAAGCGTAATAGCAAATGACCCAAAAGAATGTTACGCTGTGTTGGACAAGTGGGATCGTCAGGATAACTTGTCATCGAGGTCTATTCCCTGCTGGAAAGATATCTAATTTGTAATGCAATGTGTATGGGGCACGAAGTAATGTTTATACAAGTGATACAATAAATGTAATGCGAGTTATTGCTATTAAGTAGAAACAGTGGTGTAATTCATCATAAATTGCTGAATAAAATATTTATATAACTAGGAAATAGCTTCCCGGAGGAAATCAGAGGCTCTACCAGCACAAAAGTCCACAACCAAGGCTCCTGGAGCATCAAGTATAATGTAATAAGCTGTCAGGTCTCACAAAAAAGCTAATATATGCCATATAGCCTGGGCAACGGGCTCAGTAAGTCCAGGGGACAGTGGTGCAGGGGTGGGTGCTATGAAAAATTCCCCTCATTGGCTTCTGGGTTCCATTGAAGCCCCATAAAATAGGATATAATTTCTAGACAGAAGGGAATTTTTAATATTTGTATGGAAATTAGGGGTTGCTCCATTATCTGCAATATATACACTATGAAGGCAGCCCATGTGGTTGTACTGGACCTTTAGAGAGATTGACACACCCTCCCGGACTCCCCTCCCTGGAGGACCTGCATGTGGGGTGGGAATTTGGTCTAAAGGTCATAGAGCAGGTTTAGATGGGAAACCTCAGGCCCTTTGTCCAAACTTGGAGCTATAATGGGGGATTCATTTGATATTTGCTGTGGGTCCATTGTCTCCACCAAGTTACTGAATCTCATTTTCACAGTTTGCTCCGACTCAATTTTTGAAAATTTTTGAAAGGACCTTAATTTCTAGAAATGACTTATCTTTGTCATGAATCTTCATTATTATGGTCGCTAATTTAGGCTGAACTCACTGACAATATGTTAGATGTAGGGTTACTAATAATCATTAGCTATTAGATGTCCTAGAATGGAAACGATCCATAGATGCAGCACCTGCCTCTTCACGTACAGCAGAAAGACAATATTTAAGCAGTCATTGTAGAGCAGGTGGCCTCCTCATTTCTAGGGCTATTTTCCACTGCTACTTGAGCAGGATCCTCATAAACACATTCAGGCGATTTACTCCTGGAAACATAAGTGGTTTGTTTTGTCTCCATCCGAAACTGGAAAAAATCTGTTAGAAGCTCTTTGCTATTTGCAGGCATCGGGGTTGCCAACTGCATACAAAGCCGTTCTTGGTTATTTTTGAAGCTGGAGATGTTCTTGAAGGTCTTTGTGATTGCAATTATCACCATTTCACATTTTGGGTTGACAGGGTTTGGAGCCACTGGGATCCTCACAGATATTGAAAGAGCATAGTTTATATATTAGGAAACCAGAAATTAGAGCGAGAGATGAAGTACGGTATAATTAGATTTTGTCAATTTTCCCTAAAGTTGTGAAAGACGTTTTTGCAAATGGACAGTAAAAGCTCATTCAGACGTTCGTGCACATCAGTCTGGGATAGAACTGCAATGCACGGACTGGCCATAACTCTCCCGACATGAGCGTGACAACCTCACACCTGTCCCAGATATCCGAGGCTCTGTTCCTTCACCTCAGTCTGCCCTCTGTTGTGCTCCACGTCGCGTTTTTGCGGATTGCCTGGTGTGGCTCAGTGACATCATCTCCATGATCCTATTTAAGGCCCATTAAGACACACACACCTGTGTCTTAAGATTGAGATTCTGGACTTTAGTTTGGTGCACTCCACCTTCTGTGCACACCGTGCTTTAATCTACTTCTTTCCCTGCCGAATTCTACTCCAACAGTCCTTCTACTCCCAAGATTCCTGAGTGTTCCACGTCCTCTTTCTCATGTGGCATCCTGCACTAATGCCCATGGACGATGTATCTGGGGCTTAGTGGGTCCACTTCACAAGGTGAGCATCACATTAACATTCATAAAAATACATAAAGCTGTCACACTCGGATCGGGAGACCCGTGGCCAGTCCATGCTTTGGCGGTCCGTGCTCGGACCGATTGCCACGAATGTCTGAATGAGCTCTTAGAAGTGCAACTTTATTAGTTTGCCGTAGCCTGTCAGAAACTCTGTAAAACATTTTACTAGCATGTTCTGATAATTAAGGGCACTTTACTATATTTGGCAACTTTTTGTTTTTCTGGTAGACCTCCATTTGTCACCCTTTTCACTGCCCTCTGTATGATCATTTGGATACTGGGGTTCTGTCTAACAACCGTGCATCTTGGCATTACATGCAAGGTTTGGGAAGCTACGGCATTCACCACTCCAGGAGGTATCCACTTTTTCTGAGAGCTGCTCGGATATTTATAGAGAGCTGGAATGTTTGCACTTTACTTTCAATTACTAGCAAGATAATTGAAATGGGTCAACCTATATGGCTCCATTTCCTGTTTTCACTTTCGCAAAAATCTAGTAGCACGTCAAGACAGTTTTTTTTTACATCAGCTTATTGACATGGGTCCTGCCCAGAGAAACCTAGGAGTTAGGGAAAATTTTTGGGATAAATGACAACTGGCAATATATTTCCTATACATCATCTGCTACATCGTAAATGTACTAGAAAGTAGCACCCACTCAATGAATAGTCAACTGTGTAAAGCAGTGTTTCTCAGCATCTCTCTAATTTGACCTGAAAAGGGGGCCCCCTCACAATTTGGCTCGGACTGGCCCATGGTGGAACCGGAAAATCCTCCGGTAGGCCCCTCCTGAAGGAGTGCTGATGAGCAGTGCTATTACACTTGAGTCTAAATTTTCAGAAAAAGGTATTATCTAATCATTTATTAAACAAGCTAGCCAAATTAATATTACATAGAGGCAAAAGTAAATTTGTGTACTAGGATCAGGTTATGTATGCATGTAGCTAAACAGTGGGCCCCAAGAATCAATGTTATTGGTGGGTCTTTGCCAATCCAGTCCAACACTGCTCACATGTTCTAATATATTCTTCAGCTCTTGTGACTTGTCTAATTAAATGTTTATAATGCTCATAAAATACCAATTCTGGAACATCTTTTATAATTTTCACATTTCCGTTTATTATTTTCATTTTTCTGATCCATTTGAGAAAATGATAAAAAACGGAAATAAATATTCAGTAGCAGGACCAAGTCATTTGAACATTTTCTTTTGGTAAAATGTCAGCAGTTTTTATTCGTTCAATCAGTTATGGGTGTTTTTTTGGTTGGACAGATAAAAATGGTCTGCGCAACTTTTTATTTTTACTACGTAACGGACACTTCCGCTTTATTTTTTCCGTTAAAGTCTATGGAAAATGGATCATCTGTTATGCTTTCCATTTGACAGATCCGTTTTTGAGCACTACACATTCTATAAAACTGGTGGTGTTCAGAGACAGTGATTCTCTGGAGGAACTGAGGGTATTTAAAGATCCAGCAAGGATGTGTTAATTAGCAGCAAAAGGAGGAGACCACCGCTGGGTCCTAGAGAGGGAGGGATGATGAAAGGATCAAGAAGGTGTCTTCTCTGGAGAAACTGAGGGTATTTAAAGATCCAGCAAGGGTGTGTTAATTAGTAGCAAAAGGAGGAGACCACCGCTGGGTCCTAGAGAGGGAGGGATGATGAAAAGATCAAGAAGGTGTCTACAAGGCCAAGCACAGCGACCTTCTACAGCTAGATCCAGAATGACTGTCTGTCAAACCTGATACACTCGTGACACACTTGTAAAAATCGATGCATTAAAAATTGAGCAAAAATGGTGTAAAATGGAAACCAAAAGTATCCGTATTGAAATAGATGTCAAACTGAGTCATAAAAAAATGGAAGCTTTGGTTTCTGTTTGGTTCCTTGTTTGTTCCTTTCTGCTTTTATATTCTGTCGGATTCCAAAGGAATAAGAGAATGTGAACTGAATCTACTTCTACGTTGTGCTGTTCCTTTCTATAGTTTCTCCTGGAAAAGTACAAATTAAAATTAAGGTAGAACATAATATATAATTGGGTATGATTGCCCCTCCAACCAACAAGACATTGCTGCCGGAAATGTTCTTGTTTTGAGAAGCATTACGTACACGATAATCCTTATCGTTAAGTAGCTCGGCTTCTAGTGAATGGAATGAACATGTTATGGAATGAAATTGCCTGTTGACGACCATTAGAGATGACCGTTATATAAGGATGTACATAGGCTTTACAGTAGGACCATGTTATATCATTATATCATTTCCGGAGTCCCACTCATCCCACTTGTGTGTAGGCGACTGATGCACTTTACTGACCTTCTCCATTTCTTATTGTCTTTATCTTTCCTTAGGGTAAAAACACCATACATCTCTTTGAAGAAGACACAATCTCAGTATATTAGGGTGTGAGATGCCATGTCTCTCCCCAAGTGTTGTATCTCCTGTGCTCTGCAGCTGTTGCAAAGCTTCAAAGCCCAACATGTCCATCGGCAGTGGAAATGTTTTTCTTAGGACTCATTATTTGGCACCTTACATTGGAAACTGAGCACAGAACCATCTCTCTAGGTGATCCCTATGCTTTTCTGTAGTGATATGTTACTTACATTTATTTGGTATTTTTTAAAATCTCCCTGCAGGTAGCAATATTGGAGACACACACTTCCATCCTGTATAGACGATATAGCAGGGTGTATTCTTTTTATGGCTGCTGAAAAGAATGGGAGTCAATTGACAGAGAAGTTCCATGAGATGAGATGAACTGGTGAGATGGCTCTGATCGTTCTGTTCCTATCTACACAGCAAAGCTGATAAGTGAGTTGCAGAAAAAAAGGATGTGTCAGCTTATTGTGACTGCTTTGGGTAGTCCAATCTAAAAATAAAAAAATTCATAAAAGAAATTATGTTAATAATAAAAACTTGATTTAAATGAATGTCTGATGATTATGGATGGGTAGATAAATAGATGCCGTAGATTGATAGAGTATGAACAAAAGTATTGGGACACACGTCTTAATAACTGAATTAAATTTTTTTATTCCATTGCCACCGGTGCATAAAATCTGTCCCCTCGTCCAAGGTGTATAACATCTGGCCCCTCGCCCAAGATGTATAACATCTGGCCCCTCGCCCAAGGTGTATAACATCTGGCCCCTCGCCCAAGGTGTATAACATCTGGCCCCTCGCCCAAGGTGTATAACATCTGGCCCCTCGCCCAAGGTGTATAACATCTGGCCCCTCGCCCAAGGTATATAACATCCGGCGTCTCAACCCCGGTATATAATATCCGGCCCCTCGCCCCGGTATATAACATCTGGCCCTTCACCCCCTGTATATAACATCTGGCACCTCGCTCTCGGTATATAACATCTGGCCCCTTGCTCCCGGTATATAACATCCGGCCCCTCGCTCCCGGTATATAACATCTGGCCCCTCGCTCCCGGTATATAACAACTGGCCCCTTGCTCCCGGTATATAACATCCGGCCCCTCGCTCCCGGTATATAACATCTGGCCTCTTGCCCACAATGTATAACATCCGGCCCATCGCCCGCTGTGTATAACATCCAACTCCTCACCCCCGGTGTATAACATCCTGCCCCTCGCCCACAATGTATAACATCCGGCCCCTTGCCCTCAGTGTACAACATCCGACCCCTCACCCCTGGTATATAACATCCAGCGCCTTGCCCCGAATGTTTAATACCTGGCTCCTCACTATTGGTGCATAACCTCTGGTCCCTCGGCCCCAGTGTATTACATCTGCCCCCCACCCCAATGTATAACTTCCGGACCCCCACCATGACGTCCGCCTTTTTTAATGTACGACATAATGGCTGGTGGTAAAGAGCTCACTGATACCAGCGGTCCTGTAATATTCCCCATCACCTGTGAGTGATATTATTGAGAAGTGGAAGGAACCGCAGCAACTCAGCCACAAAGTGGAGACCCCGTAATGTTACAGATTGGGGCCACCAGTTGTTGAGGAGCAGAGGGCAGAAAAGTCACCACCGCTCTGCTGGCCCCATAACTGCAGAGTCCAAACCTCCATCAGCACAAACACTGCGCCCCCGCCGGGAGCTTCATGGCTGAGCAGCTGCATGCAGCCGTACATCACTAAGCACAATACTGAGCGTCGGATGGAGTGGTGTAAAGCCGCCACCACTGGACTCTGGAGGAGACGTGTTCTGTGAAGTGATGGATCATGTTTCATGTAGAAAGCCTTCTCAGAAGACTGGAACCTATTTTAGCTAGAAAGTTGGGACAAACTCCATATTGATAGAAGGTCATAAAAGCTCCTGTAGGTGTAATGTGTAGGTGTCATAATACTTTTGTTCATAGTGTGTAAGTAGATAGATCGTGTAATATGAAAGTTGCAGGTCAATTTGACATTTTTGGACAAATAGAGAACCATCATAAAACTGAATGCTGGTGCACAAATTGCAGTTCCTCGGCAATAAAATGACTGATTAAATATGTGCTCGGATTTTCTCGTGCACATAACCAGTCTCTTCCAAGCAGAGAACACGTTTGTGGCTATAAGTATTGGTTTATTGTCGAGACATTCGGGTGAAGAAGGCTGCATGCAATAGAACAAATATACTCTTCGAAATACTTGCAATAAAATGCTAGCCATTTGTGATTGTCCATCCGGGTCACATTACATTAAAGGGAACTGGTCACCAGGTTTTTCCGATATAACCTACGGCCACCACCTTTCGGCCTCATAGGACAGTATGCTGTAAATATGACTCCAATTCGCCCTGCAAGGCATAAAAAGACCTTTTATTATACTCACCTACGGGGCGGTCCGGTCCGATGGGCATCACTGTTCTTCATCCGGCGCATCCCCTCTTTTGCGATGCCATTTTTTTTCTCGTTCCTTTTGTTTCACTGAAGCAGGTAGCATGTCAGAACAATTTTTATCCATTGACTCTTAGTAATGGATCAGTTAAAAACGAATGAAACGCGGATGGAAATCTGACGTACAAAGTCTGTCTTCCGTTTGACATAGGTTTTATATACAGTACAGACCAAAAGTTTGGACACACCTTCTCATTTAAAGATTTTTCTGTATTTCATGACTTTGAAAATTGTACATTCACACTGAAGGCATCAAAACTATGAATTAACACATATGGAATTATATACTTAACAAAAAAGTGTGAAACAACTGAAAATATGTCTTATATTCTAGGTTCTTCAAAGTAGCCACCTTTTGCTTTGATGACTGCTTTGCACACTCTTGGCATTCTCTTGATGAGCTTCAAGAGGTAGTCACCGGAAATGGTTTTCACTTCACAGGTGTGCCTTGTCAGGTTTAATAAGTGGGATTTCTTGCCTTATAAATGGGGTTGGGACAATCAGTTGTGTTGTGCAGAAGTCAGGTGGATGCACAGCTGATAGTCCTACTGAATAGACTGTTAGAATTTGTATTATGGCAAGAAAAAAGCAGCTAAGTAAAGAAAAACGAGTGGCCATCATTACTTTAAGAAATGAAGGTCAGTCAGTCCGAAAAATTGGGCAAACTTTGAAAGTGTCCCCAAGTGCAGTTGCAAAAACCATCAAGCGCAACAAAGATACTGGCTCACATGAGGACCGCCCCAGGAAAGGAAGACCAAGAGTCACCTCTGCTTCTGAGGATAAGTTTATCCGAGTCACCGGCCTCAGAAATTGCAGGTTAACAGCAGCTCAGATTAGGGACCAGGTCAATGCCACACAGAGTTCTAGCAGCAGACACATCTCTACAACAACTGTTAAGAGGAGACTTTGTGCAGCAGGCCTTCATGGTAAAATAGCTGCTAGGAAACCACTGGTAAGGACCGGCAACAAGCAGAAGAGACTTGCTTGGGCTACAGAACACAAGGAATGGACATTAGACCAATGGAAATCTGTGCTTTGGTCTGATGAGTCCAAATTTGAGATCTTTGGTTCCAACCACCGTGTCTTTGTGCGATGCAGAAAAGGTGAACAGATGGACTCTACATGCCTGGTTCCCATCGTAAAGCATGGAGGTGGAGGTGTGATGGTGTGGCGGTGCTTTGCTGGTGACACTGTTGGGGATTTATTCAAAATTTAAGGCATACTGAACCAGCTTGGCTACCACAGCATCTTGCAGCGGCATGCTATTCCATCCGGTTTGCGTTTAGTTGGACCATCATTTATTTTTCAACAGGACAATGACCCCAAACACACCTCCAGGCTGTGTAATGGCTATTTGACCAAGAGGGAGAGTGATGGGGTGCTATGACCTGGCCTCCAGAGTCACCAGACCTGAACCCAATGGAGATGGTTTGGGGTGAGCTGGACCGCAGAGTGAAGGCAAAAGGGCCAACAAGTGCTAAGCATCTCTGGGAACTCCTTCAAGATTGTTGGAAGACCATTTCCGGTGACTACCTCTTGAAGCTCATCAAGAGAATGCCAAGAGTGTGCAAAGCAGTCATCAAAGCAAAAGGTGGCTACTTTGAAGAACCTAGAATATAAGACATATTTTCAGTTGTTTCACACTTTTTTGTTAAGTATATAATTCCACATGTGTTAATTCATAGTTTTGATGCCTTCAGTGTGAATGTACAATCTTCATAGTCATGGAAATACAGAAAAATCTTTAAATGAGAAGGTGTGTCCAAACTTTTGGTCTGTACTGTAGGTTTTTAATGGCACAGCCTGATCCTCAAAACGGATGAAAATAGGACATCTCATGGACGGGAGACACGGATCCATCTTCAAGGCCTCATTCAGATTACAGTGATTTTTCACCTGCGTGAAAAAATGACACAAGTGTCATCAGTGCTTTGGATCCGAGTTTCATCAGTGTTTGGTCAGTTTTTCACAGATGAAGAGGCTGTTCACATGTCCGTAATTTTTTATGGTCCGTGCAAAATCGCGGTGACATGTCTGATGTTGATCCGAGCACCAGATCAAACTCAGCAATAAAAGTCTGTGCCATCCGAGTGCTGTCCGCTTTTCATGGATTGATAAATAGGAGAAGGTGGCGAAACATTTTTCCTTCTCATCAGAGAAAAACTGATGAAAATCTGACTAAACTCTGTTTAAACTCGCATCAAAAACACTGAAGAAACTCAGGCCAATTTTTCTCATATTCGAAAATTATTGATGTGTGTTATGAGCCCTTAAACTGATGAATGTATGGATCAATGAAATGCTATAGTCAGTGTGCTGTCCGAGAAAAAGCAGACAGCACTAGGATGTGTTACACGGATGTGTGAATGTAGCCCTAAAGTAGTCTGTATATAGTGAGTCCAGTGGGCCTCAATGCAAAATTTGAAACTGGGCCCCCACCTGCATTTGGTCAGATGTATTACATTAGGGCTTGTAGCTTTCTAAATCCTATAAAGACATACGTGTTGCTGCCCCCTGTTATGTAATATTGTCTCGCATCCTGTATTAATGTCAAAAATCCTAGGCCCCTTACTGGTATAATGTCCTCCATCCTGGGCTCCTTCTAGTAATAATGTCCAACATCTTGAGCCCCTTCCTGCTATAGTGTTTCCCATCCTGAGCCCCTTCCTGTAATATTATCAATATCCTGAACCTTTCATGGTATAATATCCCCTATCCTGGCCCCCTTCCTGCTATAGTGTTCCCCATTCTGAGCCCCTTCCTGTAATAATGTCACTATACAGGCCCCTTCCTGGTATAATGTTCCTCATCCTGGGCCCCTTCATCATATAATGTTCCTCATCCTAGGCCCCTTCTTGATATAATGTTTCTCATCCTGTGCCCCTTCCAGTAATAATGTCCTCTATCCTCATGTAATGACCCCATCCTGGCCCCTTTCAATAATAATGTCCCCTATCCTGGTGTAATGTCCCCATCCTGGCCCCTTCCAGTAATATATGTTCCCCATCCTGGGCCCCTTCCTGGTATAGTGTCCCAGATCCTGGGTTCATCCTGTAACAATGCTCCTCTTTCCGCCGCTGTTTTTTAACACATTTTTTTTAAACAATTCTTTCTCACCTTCTCTCACTCCTGTGATGTGGAGTGTTCTCTTCTAAGGCCAGCAGCTGACTTTGACTTGCCTGCTATGGGCGACGCATGATGTCACTGCTATCTGTCGCCTTTGACTGGCACGCCTAAGTCAGCTGCCAGCCACTGATTGGGCGGCAGCGTGCACTGCAGTGCAGAGATCCCTCCAACTGTCATCATTACGCCTCTGTCTGTATATCGCTTGTTAGGTTGATCCTTGTATTAACACTTTCTGATTGAAGAAGCAATGTCAAGGAAGGAGAGAAAGTTTGTTGAGAAGGATGAAGGAATATCTGGGTTGGAGGTACAAGAAGCTTCAGGCTCTCAGCAATGCCTACTTGGCTTGACCAAGACCCACCCAGTGTCGAAATGTTGCCATCTCTCTGTATCTTTGATGGAAGAATAAAATTAATTGAGTACTTTGGATGCTGTCTCTGTGGCGCCCCTGCGGGTTCAGTCGCCACAGAGGTACTGCATCTCACCCAGAGGTGTGGTATCTCACTCTCAGGTAAGGATGGAGTACTGCCCGGGACCCACACACTTGCATCCATTACACTTCAGGAGGGAAGGGCGAGATTGCTCCTAAGGGAGAGCACAGTCCCTGGTCCCTAGCTGGAGGGTGGAACCATGTAGTGGGTGTGGGTGGAGGAAGTAGTTTAGGGGAGCACTTCAGAAGGAGTATAAGAAAGCAAGGAACCATCTAGAAGAGGCCAGTCTCCTGCTCCAGTGTTTGGAGCAGGAGTGCAGTGAGAGCCAGTTCTGCTCTGGAGAGCAGTGGAGAAGGCCCAGGCTCCTGGCTCCAGTGCTTGGAAAAGGAGTTGAGAGGAGAGACAGAGGAGTGGGGCCTAGTCTGAGAGACCCAGGAGAGAGAGTGAGAGAGGACAGGAGCAGAGGGAAGACTCCAGAGACAGAGGGGATCCCAGGGGCACGGTGAGTGCAGGAAGCCACCCGTGCGCCCGAATCTACACGGACGTGGAGGGATCAGGCCGCAGAGGGGACCGGCCCCTAAACTAGTTGAGAACTAAAAGGCTCAGCTAGAAACCGGAGGCTGCTGTACTTGCAAGGTGCAGCTGCCAACCACCACAATTACATCGCCGAAAAGGTGGCCACAGAGGTTCCAGGGGACTGCAGGTCGCCCGTCAAGATCCGAGGCTACCGGCTTGGGACACTGATTGTGAGGCGCAGGGCAGGAGGTTGAGAGCCAGCGTAGGAAGACGACCGAGGAAGGCACATAGAACGGGGTCCCGTTTAAGTACTCCTGAGTTACTTGAGAGATTGCTGAACCCCTTTCTTGGTGAACACAGGACGACGTGAGAGGTTACGCTAGTAATGGTAACCTGTAGTTCAACAACTGTGAGTAAACCTTGAAGACTGCACCCCACTGTGTCCTGGAATTATTATCTGCGCCACCCCTTGCACTACACTGCACAGCAATATCTACCTCATTAATCACCATCTACACTGCCCTGGAGCTTAGCTCTAACTGTGGATAGCTGAACCAACTCTGCTGCATCACCATCAGCTCCAGAGGATCTGCACAGCAATGGCGGCTCCATATAGCCGCATATCACAGGTAGCGTCACGAACATTAAACTATAAAAACTATAAAATCCCCTTTCATTGACCGCCCTGGGTCACGGACCAGGTCACTGCCACTGTGACATCCCCTGCACCGACCGGCCCGGCACTGAGTACCCCACGGCCCAGGGGGCGCGTCATCTCCACCCTAACTTTTTTCCTGTTTCCTTTGAATATGGCATAAATTATCTGGATATGTTACAACCATGTTCGTAAAATGCTCGAATATAGAAAGTGGTAGGTGATCGGTCACCACTATCATTAATCCCCATCATTGCTGCTTTTATCAACTCATTGCTGACTTTTAAAGCATCAAGAATTGTTTTTCGATCTTCTATAGATGGTCAAAGAATCATGACATTTCAAAAGTTGTTACATCTATGGCCAAGAGTATAATTGTGGGAGGTCTAATTAGTATTTTAATTTTAAAATATTCTATTTTTTTTCCTACTTTTTTTTAATTCTTTTTAGCTAAAACTCTACTTGACTCGGCATCTTAAATAGTTAATTCCATTTTGCTCCAAATCTCTCAAGCATTGAAAATGTAATCTTCGTGCCAGGGTCCTCATCGACCTGGGACAGTCTATACTGCCGCGGGCATGTAGGACGCCAGTCGGTAAGCGGGGTAGTCCCTTAACATGATTGACAGCTTATAAGTCTACGGGAAAGTGAGCAGCATCCGAAATCAGAGCCAACGTTTTCAATGTACTGAATGCCAGGACATGCCGGTAATTCTTAGCCTCTGAATGAAATAAATTGGGAATCTCCTTAAGGCACAGACAGGAGGATATCACATTAATCCAAAACAGACAGTGAAGGAAAGGTTACAGACCTACATTGTAGTGAATGTCATGTCTGATTCAACTATTAAAGTCAGGCCACTGTTGTAGTAAAAACATAATACATTTTTTAAAAAATTGGAGCAGACGTAACAGCGCATCAGTATATTGCCTTTCACTGAGTTTATATACTTAGCCCCATAAGAACTCAACTTTTTTGGACTTTGAGGAAGTAGTATTTTTTTTTGCTTTTTTATCAGTATGTCAAGACTCTTTTAGTTTGTGTTGTTATTGGCACAATTTGTGGGGGACATAAAATGTATTGAAAAACTTTAATTTTTTTTTATTTTTACGGGGAAGGAAAAAATACTTTGTAGGTCAACAAGATTATACTGTATATACATAGAAATAAATTAATTAATAAAAATATATATATATATATATATATATATATATATATATATATATATATATGGTGTTTACAGTGTGGCCTAAAAAACAGGATCGTTTTATAATATGGGTTGTTATGGATGCGGCATTACCAGACATACTTTTTTCATCCTTTTTTTATGTAAAGCATTTTACAGTATAGGGAAATATTTTATTTTTCATCATTTTATGATACTTTTTTTCTCCTACATTTTTTAGTTCCTTTAGGGCACTTGACTTTGTGATTGCTGGACTGCTTGTTTGGTACACTGCACCACCTCTGTATTGCAGTGTATTATGCCTGTTCAGTTTACCTGCAGCGCCACAACGGGAGAAATTTTACGTTACATAGTTCCTATTAAAATGAATGGGCAGTCAATATAACCAGTGGATGTGCTAGGTCCTCCACAGTGAGGGAAGCTCTTTGTGGGCTATCTCTATTTTAGGTAATAAGTAGTTAAAGGTCCTAAATGTGAAAATCCTCTCTATTATCTCAGAACTCCTGTATTACCTGATATCGGGTTAAAAGAGAACCATTTTTTGGCTCCAGAGATATGGGCAATTTTGTTTAATGAAAATTTTTATGTTCTTTACCAAAGGGGCGTGGCTCACAGGGTAATAATGCAGAGTAGCCTAAAGACACGCCCCAGAGGATCCTAAGAGGACTAAATACAAAGTACTATATCTCTGGAACCGCATTGTGGATTTTAAGAAAGACAGCAACAAATAAAAATGGAATGCTCAGACGGAATAAAATAAGAACAAAAACTGACCTGATCGCAAGTCATCTTTAACAAAGTATTTTTTTGTTAAAAAGTTATAGAGCTATAGGAATTTATTTTTAGCTTAATTTACAGAGCTCCTTGGTCCCAATGCAAAATCTTCAGTAACCCAACAATCACGAGTCTTTAATGATATTGGGCCAAAGGAACTTTTGGGGCCTCCAAAGCTTGAGAAGCCAGGTTCAACTACAACCCCTGGATCCACAATAGTTAAGCCGTTGTCTATTTATGAATTTTTTTGTGTGATTAAGGTCATTTCTGACTTTCCAATAGAAATGCAGAAAAAAAAAGGACAGCCTAGTGTTTTCACTGGACTGAACCCATCGTATGCTCACTACCGTTTCCACCATAACATTGAAGAACATGTTGAGGTGCAGATAGTCACGTACAATCTTCACTCCTGCATGATCACTCATCATTGATGGATCAGCTTACAATTTCAACTAGAAAGAGATAATGACTTGTGCTAATAAAAAATGTGGTCTGTCAGGCACGTCTGGGTTTCCCACCTATGCAGACTTGTTACCTCCCTTGGGATACTTTGTTTCCATGGCTTGAAGTGGAAATCAAAAAAAGTTAATACAAACAATCATTTATGGGTGGGGTGGGTGTGGGGATTCTCGTCACAAATGTCTAGATCCACAGGATTCTGCTGTGTTTTCATCTCATCTACAGATATATCATCATGCACGACATCTTGATTGATGAAGGTAGCTTGTGTGGCACCATTTTACTCTTTTTACCTACATCAAAATGGTCCTCGTAAACTTTCAATTTAGAATTATAAATGTAGTCTAAAGGCTTTTATTCGTAGGTGATTGAAATACTTGTTCCTGATCATTGGCCTGTGTGAACATAGCAAGCGGTCAACCAATAAATGAGCAAAGCACTCATACGTTGGCTGATCACACAATTGTTGCCTTCATGAAATTCATGAATTGTGCTCTCCATCAAACCAGGGAATCTGCTGCAAACAAATTTATAAACTGGGGATTGTTGGATAATGTTAACCATTATTCACCCCCCATACAGTTTCCATCAGCTCGTGTAAAAGGGCCTCTACGAACACTGTCAAATTTTTATGTTGATGATAGGTGCTCATTGGTTATAACCATACATCTCAACTTTTAAAAACAAAAAAGAGGGACACTTACAGGTAATTTTTTATACCTTCCCAGTAGAATCATAGAATGTTAGAGCAGGAAGGGACCTCCAGGGTCATCCTGTCCAACCCCCTGCTCAATGCAGGATTCACTAAACCATCTCAGACAGATGTCTGTCCAGCCTCTGAAGACTTCCATTGAAGGAGAACTCACCACTTCTCATGGAAGCCTGTTCCGCTCATTGATCACTATCACTGTCAAAAAGTTTTTTCCAATATCTAATCTGTATCTTCTCCAGTTCAGTGATCCCGCTATACTGTGACATCCCTTTAGCTATTAAGCCTCCTCTTGGCCAAAAAAGTGGTGCCAAAAGCACAAACCACCCCCTGCAACTGTGGCCATACACATAGATGTGTCCATCAAGGTGGGGAAGACGCCCCTAGGTGTGACCGACAGCAAGCAGACATGGGACCGCCCTAGAAAGGGGAGAGGAGAGGAGAAAAACAGTGGAGACAAGGTGTGGTCTTGACCAGTCTACACAGACCACACCCGGCAGGCAACATGGAGGGAAGTGCATCAGCAGTCCCTGCCAGCGGCCTGCTGTTACATGAGGCGCCCCTCACCCTGGAGGAAATGGTTTCCCAGCTGTCCTGGGAGGATTCAGAGTTCCTCTACACCGGGATGGAAGACCTGAACCGGAGGATGGAGAGGGCCCAGCAAGACGCCATCGCCGGATGGAAGAAGGAGATGATGGAGAGGCTGGCGGTCAGGTGGCAACCAATGCTACAAGATTCAGGCAGCGCCCCAGCCTTGGCGGAGCCGAACCAGCGCCAGGAGGCAGGACGCAGCACAGGAGCGGCCGCGGGAGCAGGTAGGAGCAGTCTCCCTATCCTGGGCACTGAAGGCGCTGACCTGCCCCTGGGCCCCCCTGGCAGAACCGTCAACCCCGGGCGCTACTGATGCAGGCCCGCTCCTGACATCCCTGCAAGGCCCTCCACCCCCGGGCGTGGAAGACCTGGACCCGTTCCGGGCCCTCCTTCCCAGTTATCCATCCCCGGGTGCGCATGCCATAGAGGCACTCCAGAGTCCCGAACCGTCAGCTCCGTGCATCAGTAGCACTGGCCCGCTCCTGGGCCCCTTAAAGGAGCCGCCTCCCCCGACACCCGAGTGGGTGTACGGTCGCCGACCATGGGATTGGTCCGCAGAGGTTGAGGACCAAAGGCCCCCGCTATTACCCACTCCTGAACCCTCCGACATCTCACGAAGTGATGAACACCAGATTGTGTGGGAAAACCCTGGGGGAGACCTCATGGGGTTCTCCCAGGAGATGATAGCAGAAGCTGCACGCAGAGTGGAACACTGCAGGAGAGAGCTGGCGCAGCTAGAGAAGGAGCGGCACATCCGGCGGGTGCGCTGGGAGCGGCTAGAGGCTCGGAACATGGAGGAGAAAGCCCGGGCCCGCAAGGACAAACAGACCCACGGTCCCAGAGCTGAAGGGACTGTGGTAAAGTTCAACTTGGACACAGGATAGGGGTTCATCCGGGATTCCCAGGGCCGAGACGGACCTGTTCGTCAATAGGAGAGACGTGGAGTCCCACCTAAAAGAAGGAAACCCGGATCAAGTCTTATACCCTGGTGACTACGTATCCTACACCAGGCATCGAGGAGAGAGGCTGGTATGCCCTAGGTGTCCACAGGGTGGAGAAGCAGAGCCACCCCTCACTCTATAGCGCTGACGACCCGGCTGGGCCAGCCTATGGTGGACAGGAACTTCCCCGGAGGGAGCACCACTACTGAGCGCAGTAGATGGAACTGAACTGTACATAAGTTGCCCGGAAGGGTACAGTTGACTTAATGTTCGCTACCCAGTTACCCGACAGCGTACAAAGACTGACAGGCTGAGGACTGTGAGCAGCCAAAGACTTACATCTGTAAATAGTTTGCGCTTCTTGAAGTGCTCTTTATTGGTTTTATATGTACAACCACAGACCTCAGAACAAAAACCCGTTTGGCATGGCCGAAGACGAGGTCCAGGACCTGGATCGTCTATGCCCTGCAGCCACGCCCAGGGCCTACGTTGGGGGTTTTCGGACGGGTCCCTCATGCTGCTGAAGTTGCACCTTGTTGAAAAAGAATGGACACCTGGTTACAGATCGTGCTGTAGCCGGCTGAAAATGTTTTATACAATAAATGTTTTAGTTTTATAATGTTTGATAAAAGTAACCGGTAACGTTTAAAAAAATGTGCGTTCCATAAAGGGACGAGTTTGTTATAATCTTCTATGTGAATGCATTCAAAAATTTTTGTAAGTCTAAAACACCCTGTTTTTGCTCTGTTCCAGCCCGCGGACGTACTGTGTTTTGCCAAGGGGGAGTGTGGTGCCCCTGCGGGTTCAGTCGCCACAGAGGTACTGCATCCGTGGTGCCTCGCTCTCTGGTAAGGAAAGAGTACAGCCCGGGACGCCAACACCTGCATCCAACACTACACTGCTCCAGGCTGGCTGGAAGGGCAAGATGCACTGTGTTCTGCTGAGCCCTGTCCCTGGCTGGAGGAAGGAGTTTAGGGAAGCATTTGTTAGGAGTATAAATAGGGAAGCCATCTTGAGTGAGGGAGTTGAGTTGAGTTCTGTGTCTAGTGAGAGGAGCAGGGGCTCTGCAGGAGCTCTGCTCCAGAGAGGGCCTAGTAAATGAGGCCCAGCAGAGGAGAGAAGAGGAGGGGAGCAGAGGAGGAAGGTCCCAGGGGTTCCCAGGGGTACGGAAGGAGCAGGAAGCCACCCGTATGCTCTAATCTGCCAAGTGTCAGAGGGACCAGGCCGCAAGAAGAGAACCAGTCCCTGGGCTAGTCGTGTCACTTCAAGTCTCGGCTAGGAAACCGGAGGCTTCTGACTTTTATGGTGCAGTTGCCATACTCGCATTCTAGCAACCAAGAAAGATAGCCTTGTAGGACCAGGGAACTCCAGGTGTCCCTGAAGGATCCGAGGATGCCATCTTGGGGCTCAGTTTGTGAGGCGCAGGGCAGGAGGGAGAGACCCAGTGCGGAAAGTCGCCTGAAGAAAGGAACATATAGAAAGGGGGTCCCGATAAGTACTCTCGAATTGCCGGAGGGACTTCTGAACCCCTGCTTGGTGAACGCAGCGCGACGCGGGAAGCGGTAACCTATACAGTGTACCCGAGGAACCTAAAAAGAACTGTGAGTAAACTGGGATGACTGCACTCCACTGTCTCTGTCGGTTATTGCCGCTGCGCCATCATCCCTCCTACACTACAACGCCCTGCATCCCTTCCATCAACCCTGCCCCGGGGGCCCTTTCCGCCTGTGGGGAGCAGAAACATGCCAGCTGCCGTCCCATCACCCCCGGAGGTCTGCAGCAGCGCCGGTAACTATTACCGGAAACCACAGGTGGTGTCACGAGACAAACTGTACACTAAAACCCCTTTTAAAGAGTGACCCAGAGGACGGGCCCGGAAGCCGACTGCCGTGATATCCTGCAAAGAAGGTAAAGGCCCGGGTACCGAGTAGCCCCCCATATATCCCCCTGGATGAGACATAAACATTCCCGGATCCTTTAACCGTTCCTCATAGGACATAGTTTGCAGTCCGCTCACCATCCTGGCAACTCTTCTCTGAACTTGCTCAAGCTTTTTGATGTCTTTTTTAAAATGTGTTGCCCAGAACTGGACACAGTATTCCAAATGAGGTCTGACCAAGGAGGAGTAGAGGGGGATAATTACTTCACGTGATCTAGACTCTATGCTTCTCTTCATACATCCCAGAACTGTGTACATACAGTACATTCCTTCCGACATAGTACTGTATGATGCCCCCATGGTACTGTATGATGCCCCGATGGTATGCTACCTCAATGCATCCCAACACACACACACAGTACTGCTCTCAATACACACAAACACTTGTGTACTGCTCCTCTTCTCTTTTCCTCACTGTCAGTCACGAGATCAGAGATTGTCATGTAATCCATAGGACCTGGCAGGACCTTCAATCTTTTCAAAGACCTTTCAGCTTTTTCCTTTACTGTTTTATTCAGCTACATCTGCGACCTTAGGGTAGAGACTCAGCTGATGTCAAGACATACCCCTGACTTCCCAGGACAGTGGGACAGCTCCTCAAATTCAGGTCCGTCCCGCTGGATATGGGACGGCTGGGAGGTATGTTATAACTGTACTTCTGCTCTGTGCATAACCTAATATTCACTTGGATCAGACCTAAGGAATATTATTTTACATTAACAATTTGCTCCCTTTGCAAACAACATTGTTTTCAGGTGGATTCCGCTTGGAACCCCCCTGAAAAAGCGCTAAAATACAGTTGAAAAGAATAAACATAGTGCACAGCAATGTAAAAACGTCATTGCTGTGCACTTGTTCTGACTTTTGTAATTTATTTTAACCGCTTAAGGCTTCGATATCTTTATTCTTCCGGTGGCTTCCATATGGAAGTTGCGCGCTATTTAAAGTTTAAATTAAAAAAAAAAGATATACAAAACTTTCTAAAGTAATTTCCTTTAGGATTTCTGCTTTTTGCCATTAAATAAGAACCAAAATAATTCCAGGGGATAAATAGTGTGTAGATGATTTAAAGTATCTATAAAAAATAAGACAACTTTTCACTATACAATTCATGTCCATTTCTCACATACATGTTCTTTGTGGTTTTCACAGATAGAACAAATACCCATTATATTCTATATTCTATACACATGGAGACATGTCTGTTTTTTCCGTCACGGATCAAAATTACCCATAAAAGTCTATATGGGTCTGTGAAAATCAATGGTAGTAGACAGGAGAAGCTTTGCATATTTTTTTTTTGCATATAAGAAAATCATTGATGAAACACTGATGGTAAAAACTGACATACGGACAAATACTGATCCCAAACACTGATGGAAATCAGCCCATTTTTTTCACGTATGTGAGAAAAAACAGACGTCTGAATGAGGCCTAAGGATAGGTTTATACGACTGATGTCTCTACATCCGCAAAAAAAGGATCTGAGTATTCTGATCAGAGTCACATCAGTTTTTCTCTGACGCAGAGGGAAAAAAAAATGTCTCCACCTTCTCCATCCATCAATCTCCATTTGGATGTCATCCGAGATTTTGAATCTTTGCTCCTGTAAACCTTCATCATTTTCTGTATCATTGAGATTAACAGGATTAACCTTTTACTCAAAGATATAGGACCCCTGTTCATTAATTGAATTTTTTTTTATAATGTCTTGGAATGCTTTGCAGTGGTCCTCATTCCACGCCTCTGGCAGGGAAAGGGTTTAAATGAGAGCCAGATGGGTTTTCTGTCTGCATATTTCTCGCAGGGTATTAAATTGGGAGTCTTTACAGTACCAAGTAATTGTTAGAATGCTATTTCATTCAGTCTTCCCCATAACATAAAAAAAGACAGAAAATAAAATCTGTTTTAGCCCATACAGCATCTCAACGTAGAGCAACGTGGTGACCAGGACCCATAGTCACAATCACAAGAGGAGCCGGAATTGATGGCACGTAGGAGGTGGTTGGCAGGGATTTTGTCCAATATCCCTGGACAGTGGCATAAATATAGTAAGTTCAAGGGTTGCAATTGCATCCAGACCCTGGAGCCTAAGGTGGCCCAAAAGGTGCCTTTGGTCCATATTAGAAGTCCAATATTATCAAAGACCTAAAATAGTTGGGGGCCCTGTTGGAGATTTTGCACTGGGGTCCACAAGTTTCCCGACCTGCCCACTGAACCAGGGTCCCGCAAATCAATTTGCTCATCTCTAATAGGTAATAGCTAAAACCTGCAACAATTGGCTTACATATTTGCAACCTTTGGTTTACCCAAGCGACACATGACGCTAATCTGCTGGTACCTACATTATTCTTCAACAGTCTCTGTATCTTTATCTCAACAGTGCAGCTCATACTCTCCGTGTTAGTCACAACCACTTTCTCGCTCAACGCTCTCTGGAAACAATATCCTTCAGTAGGTTGTTTGACACTTACGTCCTACCCTTCTCATTTCATCATACTCAGGCATTAGTTTACAAGCTGCTGCTAGTGTGGCTACTCCTCGCCCTTCTTGGGCAGCTATTTTTTTGCTCCTTACACTCTTCACAATCAGGAATAAGCTCTCCTCTACTGTAGCAAGCCTTGCCCACTAATGGTGGCTTCTCTTGCACAGGTGGGCCGATCACCTCCACCCGGGACAAATCTCACATGCTACTGTAGCACCCTGAGGACTCGGCTGCTACAGGGGTATTACACCTCAAGCCAGAGGTGTGGTATTCCACTCCCGGGTAAGGATGGAGTGTGGAACTGAGCTCAGTTAGCTGCATACACTACATACATCCCATTTCCGGGGGACAGATCGATGGTACTCCCACCAATATATGTGCAGGTACGACAGTGTCTGTCCCTGGCTGGAGTGGGAGGGGGGTGGAACATCCCAGTAGTGTAGGGGCAGATAGGGGGAGCAGTCTGGGTAAGGCTAGGAGCTCATTGGGTGCTGGTCACCTGAGCTCACACATAGAGGGAGTATATAAGGTGGGCACCATCTTAGGACAGGGTCTTTTGTAGAGTGAGTCAGTCTGTCAGAGTTTAGTCAGAGGAGCAGAGCAGAGAAGCTCAGCCAGAAGGGCTGACAGGGAGTTGTGGTTCCGGCTGGGCCCAGCTCCAAGGCCAAGTCTGAGAGAGAGAGAGAGGAGTCAGAAGGACCCAGAGAGAAGAAGAAGGAACCCCAAGACCCCAGAATACAAACAGCAGGGTGAAGGGTTGGCACCCAGGGTACCGGATCCCAAGCTGGTGGAGGCCACTAATCCTCAGCCAGAGACCGGAGGTCGTGGGCAGGATCTGCCACGACCCTCACTAAATCCACTAGGAAAGCATACCAAGTATAGGGTCAGGGAACCCAGAAGAGGTGTACCCACCAAGAGACCCGAGGGAGCCGGACATAAGTGGATCCCTGGTGGGAACGGCCAGAAGAGAGGGGAAGTCAGACAGGAGCTCAGGACCACGCTCCAGAATTGCTTGGGGGTTGGCCGAGTCCAGGACCTGGTGGACGCAGCACGGCTCGGGTGGTCGCTTCAGGCCAGAGTGACCATAAGAACACCCGTAAGTAAAAACCCCTGAACTACACAGCCCGACTCTGAGTCTTCTTGCTTAGCTCTCCTGCACCTTCACAACCACCATCCTCTACATCTGACCCCCTGAGGCTATACCCCTCCCGTTGGGGGTTATACTACCACAGCTGCACACATACCAACAGCCTCAGCGGACCCTGCTGCAGCGGCGGCCTTTTGACCGCAAATCAACGGGTGGCGTAGTCGACACTAAGAACATCAATAACATCTATCAAGACTGCCACACACTGAGTTTGACACCCTGGGCACGGACCGGGTCGCCGCCACTCGGAGACTACAACCCCCATCTGATCCGGCTCCGGGTATCCCCCAAACAGCACTGGCCCAGGGGGCGCGTCAACTTTGGCGTAGTCGGCAGGATGTCGTGCCCGCAACAACCGGGTACTGCGTGCCTGAAGAAAAGTTCAAATTTACCTCAAGAAGAAGTCTCCCGCCGGTTCCAGAGGGTCCCCGCCATGGGACGCCATCACGGATCGTTTCCCGCCGGTTGCCCGCCATCTGCAGCCTTTTCCCGCCATCCACGGAGTTTCCCGCCACTGGGAGACGATTCCCGCCATTTCCAGAAGATTTCCCGCCTTGGAAGAGCGGACGCCATTATGGGCGTGCCAGAGGGTGGCAAGAGGTCACCTCCCATCGTGGGCCAGGTCAAGGAATGGCGCCAAAAGCGGAAACCGCCCCCACCAACAGAGACTGTGATGCTGGAGATGTCCATCAGCGTGAGAGAACTGCCCCTGGAACTGACAATCACAAAGTTGCCCCGGGACCACCTTCAATGTGGGCGGAGACAGAACAAAAGAGAGAAGATGGGTGCAGCCTGGAGGAGTCTGGAGAGAGCGCACCCGGAGACAAGAAGTCTGGAGAGGACTCCGGAGAAGTCGTACCCGGAGATGGAAGGAGAGTCAGGCAGCACCGACCCTGTGGTCAGGAGCCTGCTGCAAGCAACAACCCCACTAGGCTTAGTGGAGATCCTGGCACAGCTCCCCCGAGACCGGGAGTGTGCACAGACCGCGCTGGAGCGCCTCGCATGGAGGATGGCCCAGGTGCAGCGAGAGACGCTGACGGAGTGGAGCCGAGAGATGGCCCTGCAGGCAAGAACCTGCCAGCGAAGCACGCCACCCGAGACGAGGAGACAGACCGCCTCTGAGGATGGTGCAGGAGGAGTGAAGGCCGGAGACGGCGCCGAAAAGGGAGCTGGACAGATGGAGGCAGGTAAAGGGGACGTCCCTACCCCGAGCCGAGAAACCGCGTGCCTGCCCCAGCTCCCCGTCGCAGAGCCCGAAATTCCCCCTGCCGTGCCCGTCGCTGCATCGTCACCGCTCCAGACAAGGCCTCAAGCAGAAGTCGCGGCCGCGACCCCTGTGACGTCACGCGCCTCAACCCTGAGCGCGGCAAATCAGGAAACACCACCGGCCTGGTCACTGGGCCAAGTAACCCCGGGCGCCGCCGTCTTCACGGTGCCCTTTACGTTCAGGGTACCCCAGGCCTGGTCGCAAGGCCTGGCGAACCCGGGCGCCGCCACCACCACCGCGCCCTCAACATCCACAGCGCCACACCTGGGTGAAGACTTGTTTGCCCAGCATACGTGCCCGGATGGGCAGCCCTTTATATGGCCACCGGAGTATTACCAACTGGAACTCCAAAAAGCAAGGCCCCTGTGCGAGCCCCTGATTCCGGCTCCGAAGCCCGTTAAGAGGACCCCGCTCCCGCTGGAAGAAGCGCAGTTCGAGTGGGACCCCACCGGAGGAGACCTCATGGGATTCACCCAAGAGACTCGGGCAGCCGCAGCTGAGCGTGCGGAGTGCTGCCGGCAGCAGTTAGAGGTCTTCGACCGGGAGCGAAGAGAGAGGCGGGTCCGTGAGCAGCGGCTGCAGGAACAGAGCGCAGAGCAGAAGAGCCGGACCAGGAAGAACCCCCGTGCAGCTCATGGTCCCCGTGCCACCGGGACTGTGATTAAATTCCAACTGCAGCACGGTTGGGGTTTCATCAGGGATCATCACACCCCCGGCGACGTCTTTGTCACCAGAAGAGACGTGGAGTCCCATCTGCCGGAGGGACACAGAGGTCGTGACCTATATGTAGGGGACGAGGTCACGTTCACCCGGCACAAGTGTGCCAAAGGACCCTACGCCCTCCATGTACACCGGCTGACGGAGGAGGAGCTACGGTGTGAAGAGGAGCAAGAGGATCCGGACGGGTCTGAAGGAGGAGCAGGAGTACGCCGTCATTAAAGTACGGTAAAGAGACTGTACATAGTTACCCGTCAGGGTATAAGAACTGTTACTGCTGCTAGTTAAAATATAGTCCCCGTTGGGACCAGCAAATTGAACTGAAACCCGTGTGTCCCTATTCCCACTGACCGAGGACTGAGAGCGGTCATTCCTTTCCTAATACCTGGCCGAGGACTGAGAGCGGCCATATTTCCCCTTGTATATAGTTGCGCTTTCTAAGGCGCCCCCTACCGGTTTTATAGGAAAGCTGTGTTTTTCTTTCCAGAAGAGACTGTTGCACTTTACCCGGTCACAAGTTGCACCGTGGCCGGAGGAACAAGAAAGTTTACAAAAATGTTTATATGAAAAAGTTTTATGCTGATAGTATATATATTGTTTTATATGTTTATGTTTTATGAAAAAAAATTGTATGTTTTGGATGTTTATTCTTTTACAGCCCGAGGACGTGCTGTGATTTACCAGGGGGGAATGTAGCACCCTGAGGACTCGGCTGCTACAGGGGTATTACACCTCAAGCCAGAGGTGTGGTATTCCACTCCCGGGTAAGGATGGAGTGTGGAACTGAGCTCAGTTAGCTGCATACACTACATACATCCCATTTCCGGGGACAGATCGATGGTACTCCCACCAATATATGTGCAGGTACGACAGTGTCTGTCCCTGGCTGGAGTGGGAGGGGGGTGGAACATCCCAGTAGTGTAGGGGCAGATAGGGGGAGCAGGTCTGGGTAAGGCTAGGAGCTCATTGGGTGCTGGTCACCTGAGCTCACACATAGAGGGAGTATATAAGGTGGGCACCATCTTAGGACAGGGTCTTTTGTAGAGTGAGTCAGTCTGTCAGAGTTTAGTCAGAGGAGCAGAGCAGAGAAGCTCAGCCAGAAGGGCTGACAGGGAGTTGTGGTTCCGGCTGGGCCCAGCTCCAAGGCCAAGTCTGAGAGAGAGAGAGGAGTCAGAAGGACCCAGAGAGAAGAAGAAGGAACCCCAAGACCCCAGAATACAAACAGCAGGGTGAAGGGTTGGCACCCAGGGTACCGGATCCCAAGCTGGTGGAGGCCACTAATCCTCAGCCAGAGACCGGAGGTCGTGGGCAGGATCTGCCACGACCCTCTCTAAATCCACTAGGAAAGCATACCAAGTATAGGGTCAGGGAACCCAGAAGAGGTGTACCCACCAAGAGACCCGAGGGAGCCGGACATAAGTAGATCCCTGGTGGGAACGGCCAGAAGAGAGGGGAAGTCAGACAGGAGCTCAGGACCATGCTCCAGAATTGCTTGGGGGTTGGCCGAGTCCAGGACCTGGTGGACGCAGCACGGCTCGGGTGGTCGCTTCAGGCCAGAGTGACCATAAGAACACCCGTAAGTAAAAACCCCTGAACTACACAGCCCGACTCTGAGTCTTCTTGCTTAGCTCTCCTGCACCTTCACAACCACCATCCTCTACATCTGACCCCCTGAGGCTATACCCCTCCCGTTGGGGGTTATACTACCACAGCTGCACACATACCAACAGCCTCAGCGGACCCTGCTGCAGTGGCGGCCTTTTGACCGCAAATCAACGGGTGGCGTAGTCGACACTAAGAACATCAATAACATCTATCAAGACTGCCACACACTGAGTTTGACACCCTGGGCACGGACCGGGTCGCCGCCACTCGGAGACTACAACCCCCATCTGATCCGGCTCCGGGTATCCCCCAAACAGCACTGGCCCAGGGGGCGCGTCACTACAACTCCAGCAGTATTTTCATCACAACAATAGCCATTCCAAAGATATGGCAATCCTGTAGATTGGGTTGACAACTTCATTTTTACAACAGCTATTCACATGCTTCTGTACCAATCATTGCATTGTTATTACTGTTTTGACAACAGCTTGCCTGAATACCCTTATGATAGTGCCACCCATAGGCGGATTATAATGAGGACGATTTGGGCTACCGCCCGGGGCCCCGAACCTCCAAGGGGCCCGGGGCTCCGGGGTGTCTATGGCCAGATTGTCCTCATTATATGTGCGGCGCCGCGGAACATACCGGCAAACAGTGGCGGGGGGGCCCTCGGACCGCTCCCCCAGCAGCGGCACACGGCCGCTGCTTCTTCTTCGGCCGGGCCAGCACTGCAGCAGTTAACTTCCCTGTGCTGGCCCGGCCGCGTCACTGCTAGGAGACACGGCCTTGTGCGCGGCCGTGTCTCTTAGCTGTGACGTCACGCAGTGCGCACCCGGCCTGCAGTGCTGCACCGGAAAAGAGCTGGAGCCGAGCCGAGGGATGGTGAGTGTGCGTGTGTGTGTATGTGTATGTGTGTGTATGTATGTGTATGTGTGGCACCCCAGGGGTCTGGTTTCCACAGTAACAGCAATGTTATGTCTGAGAGCAGGTGGGAGGTCTCTTGGTCAGGGATCCTGTGCATGCCACACCTCCTGCCCAGTCCTGGGAGGGGAAGAACTTCCCCTATATAAACCTAGGGCTGAGGCAGGGTTAGTGAGTAGAGAAGAAGTAGAGACAGAGAAGAGAAGCAGATCTAGGAAAAGAACATCAGGAGCTCTGTGGGAGCAGTGCTATAAGGAGTCAGGGCTGGCAGCTGCAGAGCTCGCCCTGCCTGAGAAGCTATCACCGGACCCGGAGTCCGAGGCTGTGGGGACTAATCTTTACCCAGCAGCAGAAACCGCCCGGCAGGGGATTTCAGGTCCTCTGGCCAAGAAACCCGAAGGCACGGTCACACGCATGGGACCAGCACCGCCGTCGTGGAGCGGACGCCACTAGAAGGCCCCGAGTCACCGGCCATACGGGTGAGCACCACACGGTACACTCAGGGACGTGGGCTACTTATACCCGCCTCTAGCAAGGTAGCCAGAAGAGTACAGTCAGTTTGGGAGGCCTACAACTCCGCCTGGCCAGGGGAGATCCCATCTGCTCAAGGACTGACCAGGCCCCGATCGCTAGCCAGTACTCCGGGAGGGTCTATCTTTATCACCAGTAAAGACCCTGAATTACACCGCATCGTCTCTGAGTGATTCCTGCTACCCCCATCATCCACGTCGGCTGCCCTGAGGCCATACCCCTCCCGTTGGGGGTGATACTATCACGCTGCACAATCCTACCACCGGCCTCAGCGGTTTGCCCTGCAGCGGCAGCTCCTTCGCTGCATTCAACGGGTGGCGTAGTCGTCCAACATCTACCGCTAATACATCGCCGCTCAGTTTGACTCCCTGGGCACGGACTGGGTCACCGCCACGAGACTACAACCCTCAACAGATCCGGCTCCGAGTAAGCTCCCGTGCACGCGATGCCGCGCGACGAAGGCCCAGGGGTGCGTCATATGTATGTATGTATGTATGTGTGTGTGTGTGTGTGTGCAGGCAGATATCATTGTGTGATGTCTGTTTATATGTATTTTTGCGTTTCAAATGTGTTTATGCGTGTATGTATATGTCTGTATATGTTTGTGTGTGCGTGACTGCGTGCGGCCTCCTGCTGAGTATAGATGGCGCCGTGCGGCCTCCTGCTGTCTCTGGGGGATGGGGGCGGCGCCGTGCGGCCTCCCGCTGTGTATAGATGTCGCCGTGCGGCCTCCTGCTGTTTCTGGGGGGGCGCCGTGCGGCCTCCTGCTGTGTATAGATGGCGCCGTGCAGCCTCCTGCTGTCTCTGGGGGGGGGCGCCGTGTGGCCTCCTGCTGTGTATAGATGGCATCATGCGGCCCCCTGCTGTGTATAGATGGCATCGTGCGTCCTTCCGCTGTGTATAGGTGGCGCTGTGCGGCCTCCCGCGGTGTATAGGTGACGCCGTGCGGCCTCCCACTGTGTATTGGTGGCGCCGTGCGGCCTCCCGCTGTGTATAGGTGGCGCCGAGCGGCCTCCCGCTGTGTATAGGTGGCGCCGTGCGGCCTCCTGCTGAGTATAGATGGCGCCGTGCGGCCTCCTGCTGAGTATAGATGGCGCCATGCGGCCTCCCGCTGTCTCTGGGGGCGGGGGCGCCGTGCGGCCTCCCGCTGAGTATAGATGGCGCCGTGTGGCCTCCTGCTGAGTATAGATGGCGCCGTGCGGCCTCCTGCTGTCTCTGGGGGGGCGCCGTGCGGCCTCCCGCTGTGTATAGGTGGCGCCGTGCGGCCTCCTGCTCAGTATAGATGGCACCGTGCGGCTTCCTGCTGTCTCTGGGGGTGGCGCTGTGCGGCCTCCCGCTGTGTATAAATGGCGCTGTGCGGCCTCCTGCTGTCTGTGGGGGGGGCGCCGTGCGGCCTCCCGCTGTGTATAGATGGCGCCGTGCGGCCTCCTGCTGTCTCTGGGGGGGGCACCGTGTGGCCTCCTGCTGTGTATAGATGGCGCCGTGCGGCCTCCTGCTGTCTCTGGGGGGGCACAGTG
This sequence comes from Phyllobates terribilis, assembly GCF_046119375.1. Lineage (NCBI taxonomy): Eukaryota > Metazoa > Chordata > Amphibia > Anura > Dendrobatidae > Phyllobates > Phyllobates terribilis. Next base: position 158,570,052 of record NW_027362772.1, read on the forward strand.
CGGCCTCCCGCTGTGTATATATGGCGCCGTGTGGCCTCCTGCTGTGTAGAGATGGCGTCGTGCGGCCCCCTGCTGTGTATAGGTGGCGCCGTGCGGCCTCCCGCTGTGTATAGGTGGCGCCGTGCGGCCTCCCGCTGTGTATAGGTGGCGCCGTGCGGCCTCCCGCTGTGTATAGATGGCTACGTGCGGCCTCCTGCTGTGTATAGATGGCTACGTGCAGCCTCCCGCTGTGTATAGATGGCTACGTGCGGCCTCCTGCTGTGTATAGATGGCTACGTGCGGCCTCCTGCTGTGTATAGATGGCTACATGCGGCCTCCTGCTGTGTATAGATGGTTACGTGTGCTCAATATTGAGTCATACAATTAATGTAAGGCTATGTGCCCACGATGCAGAAATGCTCCGGATTTTTTTTGAGCGTTTCTGCATCTCCCTGGCAGAAAAAACGCATGTGGATTGTACATGTGGATTGTACATGCGGATTGTACATGCGGATTGTACATGCATTTTTCCTGCCAGGTACAAGCGGATGTGAAGCGTTCTTCACTTGTATTTCCGCATGCGGGTTGACAAGTGATTTTAGCATCACTTGGAAAGTGCTTAACAACTTGGTCACACTATATAAATCCATGCATCCGGCATGGATTTATATAGTGTGACTGTAAAAGAATGGTAAAATATAAATAAATAATTACCTTCTGATGGCCTGCCGACGTCAGCGGTCGCGTGACCCGTCACATGACTAAGTGACGCCACGGGAGGTCCTGTTCAGACCATCGCGAGCTGCCGGCAGCCAGGACGCATCGGATAAAGACACCGGGGGCCATCAGAAGGTAAGTATAATATTTATTTTTTATTTTATTCTTTTTTTACAGGTTCTATGGTACCCGGGTCCGGAGGAGAGCCTCCTCTTCTCCAAACCCGGGTACCATCTGCACATTGAAACGCATGGATTCTGCATGTACAGATGCAGTGATGTGGATTCCATGTGTTCCAATGCAAGTCAATGGCGGCGAAAGCGGCGCGCTTCCGCAAAATAATTGGTAGTGCTGCGGATTTTTCCGCAATGATAATCCGCAGCGGAAATTTCCGCAGCATGTGCACAGCACATGCGGATTATCATTGGCGAACATGGCAGACCTTCTACCAAGCGTTTTTTAAGCGTTTCTGCAGCGGAATTGCCGCTGCGGAAACGCTTAAAAAACGCATAGTGGGCACACAGCCTAAAAAAAATTATTATAATTAATATTGTGCCAAATTAATTTCACGTGAATTATCACATGATCTATCACAGGGGATCATGTGACATGTCACGTGATACATCAGGTGTGTGTGTGTGTGTTGGGGGGGGGGCCCGGGCCTTCTAAACTGCCCGGGGCCCTTGCTACTCTTAATCCACCCCTGGCGCCACCATACCACATGTTAGTCTTGCTTTTCCTTTTTGCCTGACCCTCTGTCATGACTCTGGTGTCCCTGTCCCTAATACTAGGGGCACCCTAGCTATCCCTGCTCCCTGGATTACTTGTAATGGTGAAGACGCCAGGGCCACGTGCCTTGCTGAGCTTCTTAATCAGTCCTTAATCTGTTCCCTCCCCCTCCCAGGGAAATGGGGAGTAGTTGCATATAAGAATACACAAACCAGGCTATCAAGGGAAGATGTACAGGGATAAATAAAAATGCACTCAAAAACAACATAGTTGAAAACCGGGAAGTGAAGGAAGGAAAAAAAAACAAAATAGGAGAGGAAACACAGCCGAATCATCAAGCAACAGTCTTTAGATAAACACTCTAAATGCCTCCTCAAACAACTAACTCTTTCAGCTCCAGAACCAGGCAGCAAGAAACTAACACTGGCAATCTTGATTACCAGAGGCGAGTATATAGTATAGGAGAGGGGAGTGGTCAACACTGAACAGCTGAGACCATCAATACTGGAAAGCTCCAGGAGCTCTCAACTGAACAGTTTAACCCCTGCACTGCTAGCAGAAACCTGCACCGTTTAATATGATGGGTAAGTTCTTCCAATTGGTGCAGGAGTATGGGAAATCAGATACTGCAGTCTTCTGGCCCCTCTCTGTCACTGTAAAGCCGTGACACCCTTGACTTGTATAACAACATATTGATTACTCCTAGGTTCCGCCTTCTGGTTTTGTCTGATCCAGCCGCTTCCTAGCACTGGGTAGCTTGTGGCAATTTACTCCAGGTCATCAACCTACTCAAAGTGTTACGTTTCTGCATACATTTTCTGTAGTCATTGCCCGAAGCAGCTTTGCCTCCAAGCAATTCCCTTATATTCTGGCTTCATCTATGCTAGAAATAATATATGGCAGTGTTCCCCAACTCCAGTCCTCAAGAGCCACCAACAGATCAAGTTTTCAGGATTTCCTTAGTATTGCACAGATGATAATTCCATCATCAGTTTTATACTAGGGAAATACTGAAAACATGACCTGTTGGTGACTCTTGAGGTCTGAAGTTTTGGAACACTGATCTAGGCAGTAGGTTTTCTAACACTAGACTAGGGCAAAAAATTCCTGGGGTCAGATGACTACTTCAAACCTAACCACAATCATTGTTAAGGCACTGTTGTCTAGATTGGTTCTTTCCCTAGCAATCGTAAGAACCAGTACTCTACAGATATCTTAAAGGGATTGTCTACTACTTGGACAACCCCTTTTTAAATTAAACAGAGCCCCCCATTGAAAATAAGCGCAGAGTACTTACACCTTCTGGATAGGTGCCGTTCCAGGGATGTCAACATATTGTCTTCCGGCACTGCCCAGACAATCTATTGTCTCATGAGTGCTGCAGCCAATCAGTGCCCACTAATGGGCCGCAGCGCTCACACCTCCCTCAGACACCTGAGTTTCATCTGATTGAAGTGCTAGTGAAGCAGCCACTGATTGGCTGCAGTGCTCATATGAGATAACAATGTTAAGCGAATGCCAGTAGATGCAGCAAGGACATTACTGGAATGGTGCTGGTCCGGGAGGTGAGTATAAGCTGTTTCAATGGAGCTCTGATTCTTTTAAGAAGGTGCTGCACAAGAAGTGGACAAGTTGTTTAAGAAGTGATTATTTAATCACCAATATCCTGAGACGTAACTGCCAATACAATAGGATGTGGTCATCTAAGCATAAAGACAACATACGGGAAAGTCCCATTGAACACCAAGACCATTATGCAATGCTCTTAATTTTGTTATTTTTGTGAAGTTCTTGGGACTTTTCAAAGAATTTTGAAATTGTGAAAGTTTTAGTTTGTCCTTCTACCGGTAACACACTCACTCATTCAGGTAGGAAGAAAATGTATGACTGAGGATTAACATGATGGGTAAATTCCACAATAGAAACTCAAAGTATTCAAGGCCAAAACAGACAATAAAACCTGGAAGCCGGGTCTAGAAGCTATATCCGTATCTGGCCCCCAGGGACATACAACTGGAGGACATTTACATTGCTCTATTATTGAACATGCCGATTAGTTCTCCTTGTTCAATCTATTCTCAGAAGACAAGTATTAAAATGTCAAAACAATATTGCCAGGTCCTGGACAATTCTCAAGCCAAAGGTCTCACTCAAGTTCATATACAAAGAAATATCCCTTCAGCCAGACCAGGCACACTTGTAGGTCCCCAAGGTCCAGTAGACCTGGATTTGACTTTGGAGACAATAATTTGCTACTTGGATCAATTTCTCATAGGCCCAGTAGAACTGAACTTGAGAAATCAAGTCCATCAGTCCATCATGATGGACTCTCTCTAATGCAATTCCAGGACATAACTGTCCAATTTCACCAAGGAAATTTCTATCTGATCACGGAGGTATTAGGAGTTGAACGACCTCCAAATTCACATTGGTGAGCTATACTACCGGTAGGTCATTGTCACTCATCAGTGCCGGCTCCAGCGCCGGGCTTTGCTACCTTCTTTTATGGCAGGCTGCCTCTGTGTTTGGTAACCCGGCAAGCATCTATTATGTTATCACACAAGGTCTTTTCAGGCTGACTCAGGTGCCCACAAGTTGCCTGAGTATTCAGAAAAGTGTAGTACCTTTCTACAACATGCTTTTGCAGGAGTTAGCTTCATTTTCATCTAGACATTGCTGAAGGCAACTGGCTAATTATCTGTCCTATAACTTCTGTCGACTTTCCAGCATCTTACTACTACTACTCCTAACTCAGATCTGTGAATCCTCTTGCTATTGATTTCTCTACTCTGCTGATTCTAGATACAAATTGCAAACTCCTTTCTGCTAGAAAGATACCTGATTGCAGATACGTCTCTGCTAATCCTGTGGTTAAAAGGGTTGTCTGACCTTAGGGTACACTCTTTGTGACTGCAGACTTGTGAATCCTCACAATGCACTGACTGCACACTGTAAGGATTCTCTGGTGACGAAGCTGGTGGCCATGTGACCGCAAGTATGCGATTTGCATATTTCCGGCCACATTCCAACTAGACTTGTCTGACTTTGCTCAATACACTTGCATTGAGCGAGGCCATGTACGTCTAGTCGGCATGTGACCACACATATGCAAATCACATACTTATAATCAAGCGCTGGCACCGGAGTATCCTCACAGCATTACACATGGAGTGACTGCAGACATTTACCGTAAGGCTGGACAACTCCTTTAAATCTATCCCTACTGCAGGATTGCATATACTTCTCAGCTGTTCCTGTATATAACCACACTCTAACTGGTTCTACTGCTTCCAGCTTCTCTTCCCCATCTACTGTCCTTCATGCTGTCCTGGTCCTCACTGATCTACTTGCTGTCCATTTCCACTGCATCATCGCCTCTGGTCCGTGCTGTTCTCCCTAAACTATGGCTCAGAAAATCCACTTCATCAAGCTGTGTGCAGATTTCTTTCTGCAGAAAATACATTGCACCTGGACATACACTTAATGTTTTTAGAACGTTTCCTTCTCTGAAAAGTATTCTTCATTATAAATAGTCTTTATTGTCTATTACTATCTACATTATTTTTTTCCCACACACAAAAAAAAAAATCTTCATATATTTCCTTGGAGTGATCTGAGGGCACTCAATAAATAAATATGTTTTTTGTTTTTTTTTACCAGACCCACATGTCGTTATTATACCTAAAGGAAACAGATTTTGTCAATTGCAAACTGAACTAATAAGAGAAACTGAGAAAATCCAAAAATATGTGGAACAAAGGTGAGACTGAATAATGGATATCCTGCGTCCCAACGTGCGGAGAGTGTGGAACGTGACAGCTGCAGGTTTGGAGATTAGTTCCAGCCTCTGATTCATTCAGACGTCGTCAATAATTCTTTAATCAGCAAAATACAAAACAAATGAAGACGTGGGAGACATGACCAAGGAGTTCACTACTGAGACTGGAGGAGAATCAGAAGACCAAGAAATTGCTCTGTCATCTATCAGCTTTCCTGGGGATGGGGCATACAGCACGTTTTAAGCCAGAATTTAACTCCTTCAAGCTGTGACCATTGTTCGTTTTTCTTTTGCTTTAGATTTTTCTTCCCTTTCTTTCAAGGGACATAACTTTTTTTTATTTTCCATTGATATAGCTATAGGAGGATTTTTTTTTTTGTCAGAGGACTTGTAGTTTTGAATGGCTCCCTCTACCTTATAATATACGGAAAAAAACAACAACAACAATTCTTTGTTGGGAGGAGAGTTTGAAAAAATGCAATTCTTCTTACTTGGGTATATATAGGGTATACATATACTAGGTTATATGTATCAAAACGTAAAAATTTTTTTCCATACACACGTGGTCAAAATTGTTGGTACCCCTCGTTTAATGAAAGAAAAACCCACAATGGTCACAGAAATAACTTGAATCTGACAAAAGTAATAAATTAAAAATCTATGAAAATGAACAAATGAAAGTCAGACATTGCTTTTCTGCTTCCACAGAATAAAAAAAAAAAATTAAACTCATGATATAGGCCTGGACAGAAATCATGGTTCTTCTTAACTTAATATTTTGTTGAAGAACCTTTTGAGGCAATCACTGCAATCAAACAATTCCTGTAACCGTCAATGAGACTTCTGCACCTCTCGACAGGTATTTTGGCCGACCCCTCATGAGCAAACTGCTCCAGTTGTCTCGTGTTTGAAGGTTGCCTTTTCCAGACGGCAGGTTTCAGCTCTTTCCAAAGATGCTCAATAGGATTTAGGTCAGGGCTCATAGAAGCCACTTCAGAATAGTCCAATGTTTTCCTCTTAGCCATTCTTGGGTGTTTTTAGCTGTGTGTTTTGGGTTATTATCCTGTTGCAAGACCCATGACCTGCGACTGTGACCAAGCTTTCTGACACTGTGCAGCACATTTCTCTCTAGAATCCCTTGATAGTCTTGAGATTTCATTTTACCCTGCACAAATTCAAGACACCCTGTGCCAGATGCAGCAAAGCAGCCCCAGAACATAACAGAGCCTCCTCCATGTTTCACAGTAGGGACAGTGTTCTTTTCTTGATATGCTTCATTTTTCCATCAGTGAACGTAGAGCTGATGTGCCTTGCCAAAAACTTCCATTTTTGTCTTATCTGTCCATAGGACATTCTCCCAGAAGCTTTGTGGCTTGTTAACATGTAGTTTGGCAAATTCCAGTCTTGCTTTGTTATGATTTTTTTTCAACAATGGTGTTCTCCTTGGTCGTCTCCCATGAAGTCCATTTTGGATCAAACAACGACGGATGGTGCGATCTGACACTGATGTTCCTTGAGCTTGAAGTTCAACTTTAATCTCTTTAGAAGTTATCTTGGGTCTTTTGTCACCATTCGTATTATCTGTCTCTTTGATTTGTCATGAGTTTTACTCCTGCGGCCACATCCAGGGAGGTTGACTACAGTCCCATGGATCTTAAATTTCTGAATAATATGTGCAACTGTAGTCAAAGGAAGATCAAGCTGCTTAGAGATGGTCTTATAACCTTTACCTTTAACATGCTTGTCTATAGTTTTCTTTCTAATCTCCTGAGACAACTCTTTCCTTTGCTTCCTCTGGTCCATGTTGAGTGTGGTACACACCATGTCACCAAACAGCACACTGAGTATCTGAAGCCCTATATACCGGCCCACTTACTGATTACAAGATTGTAGACACTTGTGATGCTATTTAGTGGACACAACTGGATTAAACATGTCCCTTTTGTCACATTATTTTCAGGGGTACCATCATTTCTGTCCAGGCCTATTTCATGAGTTTAATTGTTTTTAAATTCTGTGGAAGCAGGGTTCAAAAGCAATGTCTGACTTTCATTTGTTCATTTTCATAGATTTTTAATTTATTATTACTTTTGTCAGACTCAAGTTATTTCTGTGACCATTTTGGGTTTTTCTTGCATTAAACGAGGGGTACATGGAGTGACTGCAGACTTGTAGTTTTAGACCGGACAACCCCTATAAGTATTTCAGATTTTTTAAAACTTTCTTAAAATGAATGTATCTTTTTTTTTAGTCCTCATAGGGACTTGAACCTGAGATCAGTAATCTAAATGTAGCATGTTATGAAACAAAAAGCCGGGACTTTTTTTTCCTTAAGCACTTATAGACAGGTAGTTGCTAACTACCTGCCCGTGCTGCCTTGCAATGGTCTCTCCCAACTCAGATTGGTCATAGACTGCTTCTGCCGGTGATTCTCCTGCTTCCTGTGACGTCATGTTGACAATGCAGTTCCTTCTCTGCAGGTCAACAAACTAGCTGGCCTGGTAGAATATGTAATCAGCATATTAGCAAACATCATTGTTCCATGATCCTGAGTCCCTGTCCTCCAGAGATAACAGATAATAAGTTGCAGTAAATATCAACTCAAATGTCAACATCCAGGCTTATACAAATAATATTTTGTGCTTTTTGACCAACCAAATAGCGTATAATAGCGTATTTCTCCTGGCCTCCTGAATTTACATCTGGATAATTAAGATTAAATGCTGTGTCGTCACACCTATCATGATCAAGCACAGTGGCGCATCAGGTACATCTGGCTGTGCCCACCTTTGTAGCCCAGTCTTTCTCAGCTGTTGATCAGTGGAGATCTTAGTATTTAGATCTCCACTGATCACACATGGATCGTCGAAGAAATGTCACTTTCTGATGAATGAACATATTACTGGAAATACACTTTAAAATCAGTACTTTTGGCACATCCATTTGTTCGAGACAGAGAACCTGAGGTCAGTAAAACCTTGACATATATCAGATCTTATCAGACGTAATATTACAGGATCTTGTAGAATAATATAAAGCAACATATGAGCTCTACACAACTCCCATAGGAGAAGGATCTCTTTCCTGAGTTGTAGACTAGACGTACTATATGTGACACTTCGGAAGGAAAAGGAAAACATCACTCAAACTTCTTGTCAGGGACAATGTCTCCACTTTTCTTATACAAAAACATATCTATATGTAATAGGATTCATCTATGGCATATTACAAGATTTATAACATTTGGAGACATTCCGGGTCATGTCCCAACATTCCTGTAATTTGCTGACATTACTTGTCCCAGAAAGGAACTTCATTTTTATTTCTTCGTTTTTTTTTTCTGTATTTGATCAAGTAGCTGATAATTCAGGAATCTCGAGAAAGGGCAAAAAGTAACACACAAGTCAAAGTAAAAAGGACTTATTAGATCTTATAATCGTATATGGTACCACAAGACTGACAAATTCCAAGTTTTGTTGACTTAGAGACCCCTTTATCCAGTCTATGAATCCTGATTTACTGTTGAACATTGTTTTTAAAACTGTTGATATAGACAGATCAAAATCATACAATAACACACATACGGGAATGTAATGATTCTAAAAGAAAGCTCAGCGGGTAACTAGTCATGGACAAATACTGGACGTAAATACAATACTCAATAGATCAGTGCTACTTAAAGTTCCTTCAAATAAGCACGTTGGCTCAGTGGTTACTGTACAGTGGCTTTCTGGTTAGTACTGTAGCCTTGTAGCGCTGGAATCCTGGGTTTGAATCCCACCAAGGACAACATCTGCAAGAAGTTTGCATGTGTTTCCTCTAGGTGCTGTGGTTTTCTTCCACACTCAAAAGACATACTGATAGGGAATTTAGATTGTGAGCCCCAATGGAGAGAGAAATTATGATATTTTTTGAAAAATGCATGGTGCCTACAGTGAGGCATGGTGGTGGCTGTGTCCTTTTGTGGAGCTGAATGAGAGCTCCTGGTGTCGGAGAGCTACATTACATTGATGGTATCATGAATTCACAAAATGTCGAAAGAGAAGATGCTGCCATCAATCCGTGCCCTTGGTAGATGTGCACTTTTTCAACATGACAGTAATTCAAAACACACATATGTTGCATCTCTGAAGAAGAACAGGATGAAAGTGATTCAATGGCCAATGTCTCCTGATCTGAGTCAAATTGAACACCTATTGGGAATTCTGAAGAGACAAGTTGTCATCACTCTCCATCCAGCATCCAGGCTCTAAAATGGATTGTTATTAAAGAAGCACTCCAATCAAAGTTGTTACCCTCTTAATATATTGCAATCATCATATTATATAGCACGGTGTATTTACAATTGCTCATTTTGCCTTTCTACTCAGCTAATTCTTCTCTTCTCTGTGTTTTATGTAGAAACAAGAAGTCCTTGCAGAAATCATTCCCTTCTTCAACTCCTGACCCAGCTGCTCCCTCCTCCCCCCTGCCAGGGACTTTTGCAGTGACTGATTACTCATACAGGGACAATTGACCTCCTGTTTCTACATAGAGCTTAGAAGGATTCAGCTAGTCAATTTTAATCACATGATGTCATAGACCTAATGGAAAAGAGAAGAACTATCTGGGCAAAAAGGCAAAATGGGCAATTGTAAATACACAGTGCTGTATAATATGATGACTGCAATATGTTAAGAGAATAAAAATTTTGATTGGAGGGCATCTTTAAAGAATGGAAAAAGATAGATATTTAAAAATTTGAATATATACTTACAGTTGTGCTCAAAAGTTTACATACCCCTGCAGAATTTTTCCTTTCTTGGCCTTGTTTCAGAGAATATGAATGATAACAATTTTTTTTTTCTCCACTCATGGTTGTTGGTTGGGTGAAGCCATTTAATGTCAAATTACTGTGTTTTCTCTTTTTAAATCTTAATGCCAACCAAAAACATCTGAATGACCCTGATCAAAAGTTCGCATACCCTGGTGATTTTGGCCTGATAACATGCACAGAATTTGACACAAATGGGTTTGAATGGCTACTAAAGGTAACATTCTCACCTTTGACCTGTTTGCTTGTAATCAGTGTGTGTGCATAAAAGCTGAGTGAGTTTTTGGGATCCAGTCAGACTCTTGCATCTTTCATCCAGCCACTGACATTTCTGGATTGTGAATCATGGGGAAAGCAAAAGAATTGTCAACAGATCTACGGGAAAAGGTAGTTGAACTGTATAACACAGGAAAGGCATACAAAAAAATATCCAAGGAATTGATAATGCCAGTCAGCAGGGTTCAAACTGTCATTAACAAATGGAAAATAAGGGGCTCTGTAAAAACCAAACCACGGTGAGGTAGACCAACAAAAATTTTGGCCACAACTGCCAGGAAAATTGTTCGGGATGCAATGAAAAACCCACAAATAACATCAGCTGAAATTCAGGACTCTCTGAAAACTAGCGGTTTGAAGAAAAATGGGCTACATGGTCGAGTCACCAGAAGAAAGCCATTAGTGCGCAAATGCCACAAAGTATCTCGCCTACAATATGCCAAACAGCACAGAGACAAGCCTCAAAACTTCTGTACCAAGGTAATTTGGAGTGATGAGACCAAAATTGAACTTTTTGGCCACAACCATAAACGTTACATTTGGAGAGAGGTCAACAAGGTCTATGATGAAAGGAACACCATTCCTACAGTAAAGCACGGAGGTGGATCGCTGATGTTTTGGGGATGTGTAAGCTACAAAGGCACATAAAACTTGGTAAAAGTTGAAAGTAAGATGAATGCAGCACGTTATCAGCAAATACTGGAGGCAAATTTGCACTCATCAGCCCGGAAGCTGCGCATGGGACGTACTTGGATGTTCCAAGATGACAACGATCCAAAACACAAAGCCAAGTCAACCTGTCATTGGCTACAGCAGAACAAAGTGAAGGTTCTGGAGTGGCCATCTCAGTCTCCTGACCTCAATATCATTGAGCCACTCTGGGGAGATCTCAAGCGCGCAGTTCATGCTAGACAGCCTGGGAATTTACAGGAACTGGAGGCTTTTTGCCAAGAAGAATGGGCAGCTTTACTATCTGAGAAATTTAAGAACCTCATCCACAACTACCACAAAAGACTTCAAGCTGTCATTGATGATAGAGGGGGCAATACACGGTATAAAGAACTGGGGTATGTGAACTTTTGATCAGGGTCATTTAGATGTTTTTGGTTGTCATTAAGATTTAAAAAGAGAAAACACGGTAGTTTGACAATAAATGGCTTCACCCAACCAATAATCATGAGTGGAGAAAAAGTTTTTTCGTTATCATTCATATTCTCTGAAACAAGGCCAAGAAAGGAAAAATTCTGCCGGGGTATGTAAACTTTTGAGCACAACTGTATAGACTTAAAAGGTGCTATCCTTCAGATTCACAGGAGGGGCACACAGAATACTAATGTAGTTGTTTTTGAAGATTTTGAAATAAAAGTTATATTATTAAACTTACTTTCATGTTATGGGTTAAAAAATGTTGTATGCAACTCAGTACTGTCAGAATTTTGGAAATTTTTCTTGTGTTCAGTGAGATATTGATTAAAATCTTACTTTTCCAAAAAGGTGTACTCATTTTTACTGACCACTGTAAAATGTAAGAATGTAAGGCTGTAAGTAATATTTCTCTATTGCTTTTACTGTGCCTTGACACGTTCTCATTTGGAAATCCACTTCCCACGGACCTTCAACATATTTTGGGATAAAGACCCACATTAAGAAGACTTTAACACAGATCAGAAAACCAATTTGATGACATAAAGCAAAATAATCTCTGCAGGTTTATTACTGCTTGTGGAAAATTAAAGGAAGTGTTAATTAAGATTAAATCTACAATCAAATTAATCTCTAAAGGGCAACCCAAAGAAGAATTCCCTAGGTTTCTTGTCACGCTATGTACAAGATTGATGTCCTTTAAGGTTTTGTTATTTTTTGTTGTTGTTTTTATAGAATGTTTTGACTTTCTGGTCTGATATCGTTTATATATTCAACTTACTATTGAAAAAGTATATAATAAGCTTCTAGGCTCCCTAATGATGGTACCAGGGATGTACTGCTGGGACCCCCACAGATCATGAAAATGGTCAGCAAAATATAAAATAGCCTTCAGCTAAGGATGCTTTCACATTGCGTTTCTTCACCCGTTCAGTGGCCCCGTCGGAGTTTCCATCTGAACCCCACGCAAAACGGAGTTTGGGTTTATGCGACAATGGGGTCATAGACTGTAATGGTGACGGCAGAGCGAACATATACTCTGCCATGCATCATTTTCGGGAGTGTACGCCTACGGGAACCAGAAGAATGACCAAGTTGATTCTTTTTTCCGCTTCGCATTGTTTGAAACTTGAAGCGGTTAAAAGATGATCAAAAGACTGAAAAATCCAAAGCAAGTCTTTGTGACCTCTGCATATCTTCATTCTTTTGAGCGTTTTTAGGGCTCTTTTTCAGGCGGGTATCAGTGCGGACCTGCCTCTAAAAGACATCCTATTGTGACATGCAGAAGTAGTGCTGTTGCTTCAAAAGCATCCAGCAACTAGAGGGATTAACACAGTTACAGGAGACAGGGAGTGTTTTAGCAGAGCTCCAGGGGGATTGTGGGGAACTTGTTATTGTAGTCTGGCTGAAGCCGAAGGGAAAGGTGGTGTATTATCTGTATTTGACAGAAGGCAACTGAACAGGATTCAGATCAGGAGAGAAGCTAAACACAGGTCAGATAAACTCCCTGAACTAACAGTGCAGAGTATTATTGGACAGGAAGATAAGGACTAGAAGGAGGGATCATCTCCCTCATCAAACCCTCCACCCTCCATCTCCATGCAGGAAAAACAATGCTGTGCACTATTGTGTCCTTGTGAAGGAAAAACCTGTGGTTGTGTATGCATAGAAGTGTGCTGCTAAGAGATCTAATCTATGCTGAATTTTGCTACTGAAGAGACTGTAATACTGTGCCTTGTGAAGAAACTACTGTATTGTTACTGGAACCGGTTGCTCAAGAAACTCAGACTGTACTGTAATGAAGATTGTTGCTGTAATATCCCTGAATTGCACTGGCCGTGCTTCAGATTAAATTCCACTATTAAACTGTTGAAAAAGACTCTTGTCAGATGTGTCTGGTCAGCAATTGAATCTATCGTGTGCCTGACCAAACTCCAGAGATTCTATTATCGAGATGGAAAGACCTTAACGTTCTTAGCATGGGTGGAAGCTTTCATTCTACAATGTCCTCAATAAACAGTATATTTATGACAAGCCCAATTCCAAAAACTTTGGGACTGTGTGTTAAAATATAAAGAAAACAAGAATGCACTGATCTGGAAATATCTTGTTCCCATATTTTATTCCAATTAGAATGTAAGACACAAATCAGAAGTGGAAAGTTGGACATTTTTCTATTTCATTAGAAAAAAAACGAGAATAATAACTACTGTCCTATATAGATGACAAAGCCTTCTCATCAGGTGGAAGCAGAGGATATTAAACAAGGCCCATCCAGTACTTATGGTTCAAAAAATAAGCAACTTTGCAATTTACTTTACAAGTACAGAGGGATTTAAAATTCTACAGTTCACTGCTTGTTGCCTTACCAGCCACCACTACAGTCTATCAGAGGTGGCTGGACTTGCAAATAGAGATGAGCGTTGTTCTACTCGAACTGTTCGCCAATCTCAAATTCGAGCTGTTTTGGGCGGTGTTCGAGCCGTTCGGCGAACACGAACGATTTGAGAAAAATTCGGCTGTTCGAGGTTATGTTCGATAACTGTTCGTGCACCAAAATCATAACTGGATTTTTTCTCAGTAATGATGAAAATTAATGTTAATACGCAGTTTGAGGGGAACAGCGGGGTGGGGGGAGGGGCAGGGGATGGATCTCTGCAGGAATAATGAAGATCTACATTTTTTTTTCTCTTTCCCGCATTTACAGTGGGGAGATGCAATCTGTCAGCCTATCAGCAGCGCACACACGGAGCGAAGTGATTTTTTTCACACAAGCAAGGGCATGTGTCATTGGCAGTGTATGTCACATGTCCTTGCCCTATAAGACCAAGCCATTTTCCCCGTCGCCACCATTTTCTCACTGCTGCAGCTGCATGTTAGACGGCACCGCTGTTGCTGTGTGCGCTATACCTTGTTAATTTCAAGCCAATTTTCGCACAAATCTACAGATAGCTTGGGAGTAGGGAATAGTTGTGATTGCAGTCCTTTTAAGGACTAGGTTACAGCATTTCCTACGACTTTTATCAGGCAGGTCTGTGCTCTTAAATAGATAGATTGTGGGAGTAAAGACTAATTGTAATTGGAGTCCTTTTCAGGACTAGGTTACATCAGTTCCTATCAGTTTTTGCCAGGCAGGTCTGTGCCAGTGCTGTGCAAGTTTTTTTCACAGCATTTGGCTGAATCTAGCAAAGCTAATCCTCTTTGGCCTATTGCAGAGTGTGTTAGTCAGTGGAGTAGCCTATCTGTGTTGCAAGATATACCACCTGTGTATAGAATACCAATTTTTTTACTGCACCTAGTGAAGTAAAATCTTTTGGGCATAGCATCATTCTATTAGTCCATCTATACTGACCTCCATCAGGTTGCAAATTGAATATAATTTTTTTCTGCATCTAGCTCTGAAAAAATATTTGGGCTTCTAGCAGTGTGTGGGACTTGTTCTATTAGTCCATCTATACTGACCTCCAGCAGGTTGCAAACTGAATATAATTTTTTTCTGCATCTAGCTCTGAAAAAATATTTGGCCTTCTAGCAGTGTGTGGGACTTTCTCTATTAGTCCATCTATACTGACCTCCATCAGGTTGCAAACTGAATATATTTTTTTTCTGCATCTACCTCTGAAAAAATATTGGGCTTCTAGCTGTGTGTGGGACTTGTTCTATTAATCCATCTATACAGACCTCCATCAGGTTGCAAACTGAATATAATTTTTTTCTGCATCTACCTCTGAAAAAATATTTGGGCTTCTAGCTGTGTGTGGGACTTGTTCTATTAGTCCATCTATACCGACCTCCATCAGGTTGCAAACTGAAAATATTTTTTTGTCTGCATCTAGCTCTGAAAAAATATTTGGCCTTCTAGCAGTGTGTGGGACTTTCTCTATTAGTCCATCTATACTGACCTCCATCAGGTTGCAAACTAAAAATAATTTTTATCTGCATCTACCTCTGAAAAAATATTTGGGCTTCTAGCTGTGTGTGGGACTTGTTCTATTAGTCAATCTATACTGACCTCCATCAGGTTGCAAACTGAATATAATTTTTTTCTGCATCTAGCTCTGAAAAAATATTTGGCCTTCTAGCAGTGTGTGGGACTTTCTCTATTAGTCCATCTATACTGACCTCCATCAGGTTGCAAATTAAAAATATTTTTTATCTGCATCCAGCTCTGAAAAAATATTTGGCCTTCTAGCAGTGTGTGGGACTTTCTCTATTAGTCCATCTATACTGACCTCCATCAGGTTGCAAATTAAAAGTAATTTTTTGTCTGCATCTAGCTCTGAAAAAAATATTTGGCCTTCTAGCAGTGTGTGGGACTTTCTCTATTAGTCCATCTATACTGACCTCCATCAGGTTGCAAACTGAATATATTTTTTTTCTGCATCTACCTCTGAAAAAATATTGGGCTTCTAGCTGTGTGTGGGACTTGTTCTATTAATCCATCTATACAGACCTCCATCAGGTTGCAAACTGAATATAATTTTTTTCTGCATCTACCTCTGAAAAAATATTTGGGCTTCTAGCTGTGTGTGGGACTTGTTCTATTAGTCCATCTATACTGACCTCCATCAGGTTGCAAACTGAAAATAATTTTTTGTCTGCATCTAGCTCTGAAAAAATATTTGGCCTTCTAGCAGTGTGTGGGACTTTCTCTATTAGTCCATCTATACTGACCTCCATCAGGTTGCAAATTAAAAATAATTTTTATCTGCATCTACCTCTGAAAAAATATTTGGGCTTCTAGCTGTGTGTGGGACTTGTTCTATTAGTCCATCTATACTGACCTCCATCAGGTTGCAAACTGAATATAATTTTTTTCTGCATCTACCTCTGAAAAAATATTTGGCCTTCTAGCAGTGTGTGGGACTTTCTCTATTAGTCCATCTATACTGACCTCCATCAGGTTGCAAACTGAAAATAATTTTTTGTCTGCATCTAACTCTGAAAAAATATTTGGCCTTCTAGCAGTGTGTGGGACTTTCTCTATTAGTCCATCTATACTGACCTCCATCAGGTTGCAAATTAAAAATAATTTTTATCTGCATCTACCTCTGAAAAAATATTTGGGCTTCTAGCTGTGTGTGGGACTTGTTCTATTAGTCCATCTATACTGACCTCCATCAGGTTGCAAACTGAATATAATTTTTTTCTGCATCTACCTCTGAAAAAATATTTGGCCTTCTAGCAGTGTGTGGGACTTTCTCTATTAGTCCATCTATACTGACCTCCATCAGGTTGCAAAGTGAATATATTTTTTTTCTGCATCTACCTCTGAAAAAATATTTGGGCTTCTAGCTGTGTGTGGGACTTGTTCTATTAGTCCATCTATACTGACCTCCATCAGGTTGCAAATCGAATATAATTTTTTTCTCCATCTAACCCAGCCAATAGTTTTGGCCTAATACCACAGTTTGGCCACTCAGCTCTGCTCGGTTCCCATCCATTGTTTTTTTGTGCAAACAACTCCAGAGTTGTGAATTAGTTAACCACCAAAATGAGTGGAAAAAGGCCTGCTGCTGGTGGAAAGGGGAATAGGCGTGTTGGGAAGGGGAAAAAAGGTTGTGTCCGTGGGGTAGGTGTTAAAGCAACAGTAACATCTGCAGAAGAAAGACCATCTTCCAGCCAAACTAAAATGTCTACTTCTTTTAGCGGACAATGTGATAAGATC
This sequence comes from Phyllobates terribilis, assembly GCF_046119375.1. NCBI lineage: Eukaryota > Metazoa > Chordata > Amphibia > Anura > Dendrobatidae > Phyllobates > Phyllobates terribilis. Next base: position 158,587,155 of record NW_027362772.1, read on the forward strand.
CCTTTCTTACGGCCACGCCAATCGCTACAAATTCCAGATGAGGCACAAAAACAGCAGGTGCTTCAACGGATATCAAGTGCTCCTTTAAGTGGGCTCTCCTCCACATCAACTTCAACATCACAAATACTCCAGTCCTCAAAGGTGTCACCCCAATCGCACTTGCTTCCTCACAGCTCCCAAATCTCCAGCTGCCCGTCTGAGTATGAGGTAGAACAGATGGTTGAGTCTGCAGAGCTGTTTACTCATACTATAGCCTGGGAATCAGAGGTCGACTCCAGCGCTTCTGTGAATCCAGACGAGGAAATGATCTGCACTGATGCCCAGAATCTTTATGAGTCGGATCCAGGACCAGACGCAGAAGGTTCTGACCATAATGTAGACCCTCATTCCCAAACTGTAACTCCTGTTGGTGGAGACAATGAGGAAGACGATGATGAGACTCAAATACCTGATTGGAGCGACAACTTTAGTTTTTTGTCAGGGCAGGAACAGGTTGGCTCTGAGGACGACGGGTGTGATAACGCACAGGGTGATGATGATGAGGTTGGAGATCCCACTTACTGTCAACCCACAGTCAGCCAAGAGATGAGGTCAGCAGAGGAGGTGGAGGAAGATGCTAGTGACGACGAGGTCAGGTTGCGCCTTCCTGAACAGAGACGTAGTACTGGAAGCACGTCAACAACTGCATTCTCAAACACAACTCTGCCTCTCACCACAAGTCGTGGTGGCTCTTCAGGTCGCATGGGTGCTAAGCCTTGCATAGCCTGGGCATTTTTTCAGATCGATAAAGATGACCCAACTCGTGTTATCTGTAACATTTGTCAGCAAAAGCTAAGTAGAGGCCAAAAAATACATAGTTTGAGTACTTCATGCATGAACCGGCACATGGACATGAAGCATAAGTTGCAGTGGGAAGCTCAGTGTGCTACAATGCGGCCTAGCCGGCCGGGCCAACCACCGTCTGCCATATCTTGTGCATCCGCGGCCTCTTCATCCTCTGTGACTGGGGGGACAGCAGTCACACCTGTTTTGGGGCGCAGACCTGCCACCTCTTTACCCGCAACAGCCAGCGTGATTGGCAGGTCATCATTTTCTTTGGAGGTGGTAACACCAGCTGGTGTTGAGCACTGTCCGACATCGATAGCACCACCTTTGGATCAAGGCAACCTAACATGTCCGCCTGCATCTTCCTCACAGACCGGCAGTTTGCCGGGGACACCCTTATCAACCCCGTCTAAGCACAATAGCCAGCCCTTGGTCCCTCAGATGTGGACAAGTAAAAGACAATTTCCTCCTAGCCATGAGAAAGCTAAGAGGTTGAATTTCACCATCTGCAAGCTCTTGGCTAGAGAAATGCTGCCTTTCCGCCTGGTGGACACAGAGGATTTTCGAGACCTTATGTCCGTCGCAGTGCCCCAGTACCAGATGCCCAGTCGGCACTACTTCTCAAAGAAAGGTGTGCCTGCGCTCCACCAGCATGTCGCACACAACATCACCGCTTCTTTGAGAAACTCTGTGTGTGACAGGGTGCATTTCACCACAGACACTTGGACGAGTAGGCATGGACAGGGGCGTTACATGTCGCTGACTGGGCACTGGGTAACTATGGTGACAGCAGGACAAGGGGCTGCTGTCCAAGTCTTGCCGTCCCCACGAGTTGTGCGTCAATCCTCTTTATGTCAAAGTTCCTCCACTGCTTCTGCCTCCTCAACCTCCTCTCGGTCTTCCACCTGCACCCAAAGCCTGTCTGGTCATGCCACAAGCTTTCTAACTGCGCAGAAGGGATCCTGCACACCTCCTTACTATGCTGGCAGTAGAGCTCAACGTCATCAGGCGGTTTTTTCCTTTGAAATGTCTGGGAAATGTGAGTCACACAGCTGAGGAGTTGTGGTCAGCTCTGGAGAACCAATTTCATGAATGGTTGTCTCCACTGGACCTGAAACCAGGGAAGGCCGTGTGCGACAATGCTGCAAACCTGGGTGCGGCCCTTCGCCGGGGCAATGTCACACACGTGCCTTGTATGGCTCACGTGTTGAACCTGGTTGTCCAGCAATTTTTAGCCCACTATCCCAGACTAGATGGCCTTCTGCAGAGGGCACGGTCGCTGTGTGCTCACTTCCGCCGTTCGCATCCCGCAGCTCAGCGACTTACATCTCTACAGAAGTCGTTGGGCCTGCCACTTCACCGGCTAAAATGCGATGTGCCTACCCGGTGGAATTCAACTCTGCACATGTTGCAGCGACTGTGGCAGCACCGACAAGCCCTGGTGCAATACGTTCTGACGTATAGCCTGGGCCAACGAGATTCAGAGGTGGGGCAAATCACGCTGGAGGAGTGGTCTCAGATCAGGGACCTATGCACCCTTCTGCACAGTTTTGAAATGGCGACGAAGATGTTTAGTGCTGATGATGCCATTATCAGCATGACTATTCCGGTGATTTACATGCTGGAGCACATGTTAAACAGAATTCGGAGTCAGGTGGTGGCACAAGAGGAGGTGGAGGAAGTAGAGGAGGAGGAGTTGTATGCGGAAGGGCTAACATCTGCAAGGTCCAGACGGTCGGCAGCACCAAGGCGGCAGGCATGTGAGGGTGGGGGAGATGGTTTTACCAGGGCGCATGGTAGCAGCCAAACTAGTGAGGAAGGTGCAGGAGCCCAGGAAGAAGTGGAGGACAAACTGATGGAAGACTCATCAGATGAGGGAGACCTTGATCACATTTCTGTTGTGCGAGGTTGGGGGGAGAGGACAGAGGAAGGAAGCATGATTGTTACCTCGCCACCAACACAACAGGGACTTGGTGCTCCTGGATGCGCAACACACATGAGTGCCTTCTTGCTGCACTACCTGCAACATGACCCTCGAATTGTGAGAATTAGAAATAATCCTGACTACTGGATTGCCACACTGTTAGATCCCCGGTACAAAAGTAAATTTGCAGAAATTATTCCTGCCATAGAAAGGGATGCACGCATGCAGGAGTATCAGCAGAGACTGTTGCAGAATCTTACATGTGCTTTTCCACAAAACACCAGTGGTGCACGTAGTGAATCTCACAGTTCCAACTTGCCAACCGTGGGACCGTCAAGTGTTCAGCACTCAAACCGTAACAGAACCACAGTATCTGCTGGTAACATCAATTTTGCGCAATCATTTCACCACTTTTTTAGCCCATCCTTTGCAAGGCCACAGGAGACAAGAAGTCTGACACATAGTCAACGCCTAGAGACGATGGTACAGGAGTATCTCCAAGTAAACATTGAAGCCACGACTGTGTCACTGGACCCTTGCTCTTTTTGGGCTTCCAATCTGGATAAATGGCCGGAGCTAGCCACTTACGCCTTGGAGATCTTGTCATGCCCCGCAGCCAGCGTTCTGTCTGAACGTGTGTTCAGCGCTGCTGGTGGTGTGCTGACAGATAAGCGCACGCGGCTCTCCACTGATAATGTAGACAGACTCACGTTCATAAAGATGAACAAATCATGGATCCGAAACGACTTTTCTACCCCTGTGTCATCCTGGGGAGAGTAAAAGCTTGATGATTGGTTAAAATCACCCTACCAACCGTTTTAAGCTTTCAAATTACTAATCATGTTTATCTGTATCTTGACTGGAAAATAATTTGGGCTTTGTAGCAGTGTGCAGCACTGATCCTATTAGCCCATCTATACTAAGCTCCACCAGATTTAAAATTAATAATAATTTGTAGCTGCATCTAGCCCGGAAAATAATTTTGGGGCTCCGAGATGCGCAAGACACATAAGTGCCTTCTTGCTGCACTACCTGCAACATGACCCTCATATTGTCAGAATTCGAAGTAATCATGACTACTGGGTTGCCACACTCTTAGATCCCCCAAACTTTTCGATCAACCTTTTCATTTTAATAAAGACCAAAAAAATGGTCATTTTTGAAATTATAAGCATTAGCAGGTTATTAGAAACTGAAATCAAACAGTTTTCAACTCAAAACTTTATTCTAGGTGATGTTACATTTTCACATAGGACCCCTTGTTCGAAAGGAGCTTCTGAACTCTCTCGTCCATTGAATTTGTCAGGTTTTGGATGGTTTCTGCTTCAATTGTTTTGCATGAGGACAGAATACCCTCCCAGAGCTGTTGCTTAGATGTGAACTGCCTCCCGCCATCATAGACACTCCTTTTGATGATGCTCCAGAGGTTCTGAATGGGGTAGAGGTCAGGGGAGCATGGGGGTCACACCATAAGTTTGTCCCCTTTTATGCCCATATCAGCCAGAGATGCAGATGTTTTATGTGCAGCATGAGATGGTGCATTATCATGCAAAAAAATGATCTTGCTGTGAAATACATGGTTCTTCTTCTTGAACCATGGCAGGAAGTGCTGTTTGAGAAAATCCACATACATTATGGAGTTCATCTTTAGCGCCTTCAGGGATCCTAAAGGGGCCGACAATCTCTCTCCCCATGATTCCAGCCCAAAACATTACTCCACCTCCTCCTTGTTGGCGCTGTAGCCGTGTTTGCGTGGGGTGTCCATCAACCAGCCATCCTCCACTCCATCCATCTGGACCATCGAGCGCTGCACGGCACTCATCCGTGAACAAAACAGTTTTGAAATCAGTCTTCATGTAATGTTTGGCCCACTGGAGCCGTTTCTGCTTGTGTGAAGTGGATAGAGGAGGTCGACAGGATGGCATATGCACAGCTGCAAACCTCTGAAGGACCCTGCATCTTGTTGTTCGGGGGACGTTGGAGGCACCAGCAGCTTCAAAAACTTGTCTGCTGCTATGACAAGGCTTTTTTGCCGCTGCTCTTTTAACCTGACGTAATTGCCTGTAGGAAAGAGTCCTCAATTTGCCCTTATCAGCACGCACACGTGTGTACTGTGAATCAGCTACATACTTATTGATTGCCAAAACACTTCATCCTGATCATCGCACAATGTTGATTGTAGTCATGCCTTGACCTAAACACTCCGCAATTTGTTGCTTCTCAGCAGCCGACACATCCTTTTTCTTTCCCATTTTGGCAGAAAATGTAGGCTGCTTAATAATGTGAGACAGCCTTCTTAAGTAGTCTTGCCTTTCATTGGACACACCTGCCAAACTAATTAGCACAGGTGTCTGCAATTGCTTACAGTGATATAAAGAGCCCTGACACACATCACCATCAATGAGTTTAACTGACAAACAAACAAATTCTTCCCTTATCACTCCTAAACACTTTTTGCATAATAATTTGGAACACAGTGTACATGTGCTTTTCCACAAAACACCAGTGGTTCACGTAGTGAATCTTACAGTTCTAACTTGCCAACCGTGGTCTGTATGGAGTTGTTCAATAAAGGGCCCAAAATTAAGATAACATAGATGGGAGAGGTCTCTATGAATAGGAATTCCTAAGTATTTGATACCCTGTGAGGGCCAGGCAAAGGGAAAGTTGGACTGGATGGAATCCTATATGGATTTGGGGAGGGAGACATCGAGGGCCTCAGACTTCGCTGCATTGATTTTAAAATTTGACCATGTAACAAAGTGATCTATTTCAGCCATAACAGCATGGATGGATATATGTGATTGAGTGATATATACTAGTACATCATCAGCAAATAGAGAGCACTTGTACTCGGTGCCTCCCACCTCAATCCACCTAATATTGGGGTTATGGCGAATTGATGAGAGCAGGTGCTCCGTCACTAGGATGTATAAGAGAGGGGGCAGAGGACATCCCTGCCTTGTCCCATTGGTGATTGTGAAAGGTGATGAAAATGTTCTGATGCACCCCCTGGGCCCTGGGACACCCGGAGCCGGACCCTTTTTGGTGGATGCTGGTGGTTGTAGTCTTCGTGGCGGCGACCCGGTTCCGTGGCTCAGGGTGGTCAAACCAGTGGCGGAACTATTTATGTGGTTTTGATGTTTAAATGTCCGACTACGCCACCCGTGGATTGCGGTCAGAGTGAACCGCCGCTGCAGGGCAGACCGCTGAGGCTGGTGTTGTGGGTGCAGCAGAGCGTAGCATAACTCCCCACGGGAGGAGTATAGCCTCAGGGCAGTGTATGCGGAGGATGGGGGTGATGGTGCAGGGCAGCAGCAGTAACAACACGGAGTCAGTGATGCAGTCCAGGGCCTTTACTCACATTTCTTATTATCCAGACCACGTCTGCAGGTAACGGCTGCCCACGTCGTACTGTGCTCACCAGGTGAGGGGCTCAGACAACTCCCAGATAACTTTGGAGCGCTTCACAGGACCCCCTTTGTGTGTCCTTTGTCTGGCCTTTCTTACCAACCCTTCTGTCCGGCTGCCTCGGGCCTCCTCTTGGTAAACTTGGCGCCAGTTTCCCTGACCCTATGTGCAGCCCTCCTAGCGGGTGTAGCGAGGGACTGCGCCACATAAAATGTCACAGCCTCCGGTTTCTAGCTGAGGGTCATTTCCTGCCTCCACTAGTTTCGGGGACCGGTCTCCCCCTTTGGCCTGACCCCTCCATGCAGGTGGATTCGGGCGTGCGGTGGCGACTCGCCCGTCCGCACCCCTGGGATCCCTTCGTTCCTCGTTCCTGGAGCCTTCTCCGCTCCTCTTCCTTCCTTCTCCCTCTTCCAGGCCTGGGCCTCTGTTACTAGGCCCGCCTCCGGAGCAGAGCTCATGCAGAGCCCCTGCTCCCTGCCACTTCTGCTCAGACTTCTCTGCACTGAACTAAGATGGTGCCCACCTTTTATACTCCCTTCTCAATGCACCCAGGAACTGCTTCCTCCCTGCTCCTGCACTACAGGGTTCCCCTTCCTCAGTGTTCCCTCCCCCCACTCCAGCCAGGGACAGGGACTGTCGTGCCCATCTCAGGGGCATATTGGTCGCCCTGCCCCACGGCAATGTGGTGTAATGCATGCAGGTGTCGGGTCCTGATCCACACTCCATCCTTACCTGAGAGTGAGATATCACACCTCTGGGTGAGGTGCAATACCTCTTTAGCAACCGAGCCCTCAGGGTGCTACAGTTCCATTTATCTTCAGCCTAGGTGACGTATTGCGATACAGGGCCGTGATTTTGGCTATAAAAGGGTCCCCTAGACCCCTACCCCAAGCTTTTTAAGAGAATCATATATGGCGTGCCAGGAGACTCTATGGAATGCTTTCTCAGCATCCAACGAGAGTATCTAATTACAAATTTTTAACTGCATCTAGCCCAGGAAATACTTTGTGCCTAGTAGCAGTGTCTGCTAGTCAGCGGATTATCCCGGCTGTTAAGCAAGCTACACCACCTGTAGTTTGGACACTTAATTTTTTCAAAGGAAATGCTTCGGGACCACGGGATACTCAGTGAAGAGCATCAGGAGGCACCCCAAGGCATAGTGGCTGGGACTGGCAGTAGGATGCCTTGCGGTGGACAGCCGAGCTCGATCCTCATAAAAGCTTTTTAACTGCAGCAGCTTTAGTGGACGCTACTGGAGCTGGAATTACGCGGCTGCTGGCATGAGACTTGCCCTCCAATAGATCCTTGTAAATGGATTTAAAGTGTATTCATTCAAATTAGAGAGACAATTTAAATTAAATAGCTTAGAGCTGCCTCCACCACAGGGGGGCTCGCTCGACCCACCAGCGGACAGGCACCAGTATTGGGAGAGGGGGGCTGGCCGTCAGGGTTCACCGTGGCTCTGGCACAAACCCGGCGACACGGAGGTGGCACGGGCAGGAGCGGACTGAACGTGTTGGCTTCTCACTTTTTGGATTTTAGAAGGGCATGACATGCCTATATCTGTGTCTCCCCCTCCTTTTACTCCTCCACCTCTTTTCTTTTCTCATGACTATATGTACTTGTCACTTTTCCATGTGTTAGTTGTGTCTTCTGAGCAGTTTGTCAGCTTTTGGACACCTTTGAAGGTGTTTTCTATGTGTTTCTATGTGTTTTTGTTTGCCTGCCATTGGTTTTAACGGTGTTCGAAGGTGTTCGACGAACAGTTCGACGAACAGTTCGGCGAACACACGGGTGTTCGAAGAACCGAACCGAACTCGAACACTACGGGGGTGGCTCAACACTACTTGCAAACACTGTTCTGAAGCTGGCCGGCTAGTTGAATGGGCTATCATATGTTCCCCGGCATGCATCTAATTCTGCAGAGTTAAAGCCGCCTAGCAGCAAGGAAGAGCGCACAGTTCAGGACAGCAGCTGAACCATGCCACCAATTTAAACTGTTAGTCTGCAGGAACGCACTGCCTCCCGGCAGACAGGAAGCCCGGAGGCAGGGGAGATATGTGCTCCTGAAAAGAGAACTTGAAAGCAACCCTTCAAGTCCTGTAAGTTTTGAGTTGCAGCCTCCATGGATCAGACTTGTTTTTTCAGCACATCCTATAGATGATTGATCAGATTGAGACCTGGGGAATTTGGAGGCCACCATGACCTCTTTGTCATGTTCCTCACACCATTCCAGAACAACTTTTGTAGCATTATCCTGTTGAAAAAGGTATTGCTGCTGAGATGAAGGGGAGCACTTGGTCTGTGCAATGTTTAAGTAGGTGGCACACATCACATCTCAATTAAAGGGGTATTCTCAATTTTGAAAGTTGGGATAAGGGATAACTCTGTCCGCTTGGATCTCCACCTGTCCCAAGAACCAGGACTTTGAAGAGCCCTGTGTGGTCGATCATGCACACTGCTACTCCATTCATTCTGATGGGAGTGAGGAAAACCAGCCGAACGCTGCACTCTACTATCTCCGGTTGTCCCATTAAGAATGAATGAAGTGGCAGTGCTCATAATTGACCCAAACTCCATTCACATGAGGGTCTTCAGAGACCCAGTTCTCAGGATCAATGGGTGTCCTAGTGGTTTGACCCCCAGAGAACAGGAAGTTATCCTCTTTCCCATGAATAGGGAGTAACTTCCAAACTTGAGAATACCTCTTTAATGCCAGGACCAGAACCAGCATTAACTTTTTCTGCAATATTTGCTACTCTCTAAGGTAGTGGACCAGAAGAAACATTCCACAAGACTTGCCATTTTCGAAATGTTCTGGTTTTAAAATAGCGATTGGTTTAGTTCATAAGCTATGTTATTTTCTTCAATTGTTAGCCACCATATAGGGGAATATGATGCACTCAATGCTACTGGTTTCACTCCAGTATTGGTCAGCGTGTCCCACTTTGCCCCACGAACGCTCCTATATAACAGCTTATGCCAGGTACCAACAGACAGAAGAAGTCAACTCTAGCCTTAATCAGACCGGTCTTGTAAAAAATGTCTTTGCCCTCTTCCATGACCCCCGATGCTCCCAGAGTTATTAATGCTAGTGGCTCCAGTGGCTCTTCCAGTCTAGAGGGGACAAGTTCCTATGTTTGCATTTGTAGGATATCCATTAATAGAAAATGGAAATGGAACCGCATTCAGACAGTAATAAATCATGTTATATGCACTTTCTATACAGATTATTATTTGTATGTATATATTTGTATTATTTTTCTGTTCCTGTAGATATTTCAGTAAGCAAACTACAGTTATTTTATCTTCTTAAATAACCAGTAATACGGCTTCCGAGTCATGAAAATAGATGTCTGTGGCTCATGAAAATTGCAGACCTCACAGTCGAAGACCGGAATTTAGCCATACAGGTGGCACGATAGTCCACCGCTGGATCCAGAGTACAGAAGAGCTTTGTGAAATGTATTTACCGTCTTCTCCTTGATTTAGTTAGACATAAGCCCAAACATCTCTGAATATTTTGCTCAGGAAACTTGACAATTTAAAATTTTGCTGTTGGTGACCTAATATGGGATATTTGCATCTTCAAAATAATTATACTCTTTCTTAATTTAGAAAATTAATCAGACCATGACTGGATATAGTCCTAAGGATGGTAGCAACTGTAGGCCTCTTTTATAGTCTACTGCCAATACTGTGTCACCCTGGCCTGGATGCCACAAATGTATAATAAAGCTGTGTTTGAGAGCAAGGGGGAGGTTCTCTGGTCAAGGACCATTAGCATGCAATACCTCCTGTCCCAGGCCAGTAGGGGGAGCAGGCTGCCCCTATAAAAGCTGGAACTGGGGGCAGGGTTAGGGAGAACTGGACAACCTGTCTCTGGACTGAGAGGTGTCCCAGAGCAGGGACAGACAGTTGTGTTGCAGCCTAAGAGGCCGTGTGGCAGTAGGAGAGCCACGAGCCAGGGACAAGAGGCGAAGCGAGCCTGTCCTGGCAGATAGTGAAACTAATCTACCGGACTTTGGTGTCTGAGGCTGTTAGGATTCCAAGTCTTACAGCAAATAACCAGTCCGCAGGGGACTGTATGTCCTTTGGCCTAAGAAGCCCGGAGGTTCCGCCACAGCAGAAAGGACCGGTGAAGCCGCACCAGGCCAAGAGTAAAAAGGGACCCAAGTCGCCAGCCATACGGGCGAGAAGACACGGTGAACTCAGGAACGTGGGCTATTACACCATGAGGAGGGAAATAGCCAGAGAGAGCGCAGAGAGCACGGTAGGCCTACACCCTCACCCTGATCAGGGCCAGCTTCCCACTTGTTCTCAGACATCCAGGCCCCCTCCTAGCCGGTCCTGTTTTTGGGTCATTTCACCTGTTCTAATAAAGACCCTGAACTGTTTAAGAGGCCTCAGTTTCCTGGCTATTGCTGTCGGAATCAAACCCTCCATCATCCATTATATACTGCCCTGGGGCCATACTCCTCCCGTGGGGAGTTGTACTATTCAGAGCTGCACATTTACATCTGCACCAGCGGTCTGCACTGCAGCAGCGGTTAGCCCTGACCGCAATCCACGGGTGGCGTAGTCGGACATTGCAAAACATATAGAAGACAGCCACTGGTCTGATCACCCTGAGCCACGGACCGGGTTGCCACTACTACCCCCATTATTGCCCTGTTGCCCGGATCCGCGTGCCCCACGGCCCAGGGGGCGAGTCAATACCATAACAAGACTTTCCATCTACTGCAAAAAAAAGTTAGAGGCCCCCATGCACATTAGATAAAAGTCCACCAAACCCGATGATTTCGGAGGGATTGGCGACCATCCATTGTGTGTGGTGGCTTCTGGACTGTCCCCCACCAGATGATGTCGGAACAGAGAAGGATCGGATCTGTTGCCTTTCATGGTTGATCCTCTTCTTTGGCTCAGAGATAAGCTGCTGCCAGAGTGATCACTGTCATAGACAACACAGGCGTACTTGGTGTTCTGGTGTATGGGGAAGTTTGGAGACTTAGCTGTCAGTCGAACAATCATTTGACCATGCTATGTAATGTGCATGGGGGACTTAATACTTTCTAAGAAACATAACATGTCCAAGTCCTTCAAACATTGTCTTTGGCAGATATACTTATGGTCATGATAGGTCACCAGCAATACAGCAGATGTAATACCCAATACAACATGTTAACATGGTCGTAGAGTTCTGCTAAGGCACAACTGTAGCTAGACTTTCCTTAACTTCAAATTTAATTTCCCACTTGTAATGTACTGTAGTTCTGTCCAATGATAGCCTGGCAGCTCTTAATAGGCCTTTGATGGATAGACTTTGCACAAGCCACTCTGCTTAGCAGATTCCTTCATCCTTTAACCCCTACACAGGGATTGGTACTAACGCGGGTCCCAATGGGTTACTTCCAAGAGAGGCTGCTGGCTGGTGGAGCAAGTTGGCAGAAAGAAAAGTCATCAAGCCTAGTTATTACCAGGAGGTCAAATTCAGGGACAAATTCGAGAGGCAGTCGAGTAAATATGAAAACAATCTAAGGTCAGGAACCAAACACCAGAAGTTTCAGGATACAGGGGCTAGACAAAGCAACAGATCAGGGCACTAATAAACTATAACTGGCAGCTGCTGGGGGTTTAAGTAGGGAGTGGCCTAGCCCAAGGATCACAGCAAAGATCCAATTTCTACAGATAATCACCAACTGTATTATGATATAGACTTCCTGTTTGGGACTAATGTAAAACAGGACCATGGCTGCATCCCACACAACCATCAGCAGTGCAATCATGAAGCCGCCTAGTGTCAGAGGCAGAGGTTGTAGGAGAGGGTTCAGACATGGAAGTAACACTGCTCAAGCCCTGTATCTAAATAACCTGGTTGGGGCAGAGTGACTTGTTGGGGCCCTTTTTAACACCCAGTACCCAAGGCACATACAAAGCTAGACCTATGTAATATACAGGATGGTCCAAAAGTAGGTGGACAGAAAGTGTAATAAGGTTATGAAGGGGGAGATTTATCAAACATGGTGTAAAGTGAAACTGGCTCAGTTGCCCTTAGCAACCAATCAGATTCCACTTTTCATTCCTCACAGACTCTTTGGAAAATGAAAGGTGGAATCTGATTGGTTGCTAAGGGCAACTGAGCCCGTTTCACAGATCTAGTTTTCACAGCTAGATCTCCCCCAAATCTGTTTTCTTTTCAGATAATTCAGATAACACATAATGGCACCGTTAGAGCAAATTGGGTTGAAACATTTGGTACTCAAGACCCAAAGAGACAAACCATTTACTGCATTCGTGACAAATTCAATGCCACTGGCTCAATCCTTAATGCTCCAAAAAACTGGTCGACCCAAAACAGTCTGTACAGAAGATAATAAACAACTTGTTGCTGAAACATTTGTTCAGAGTCCAAAAAAGTCCACCAGAAGAGCCTCTTTGGAATCGGGAATTTCACGAGCTTCTATCATGCGAATCCTGACGTCTATTGGGTGGAAAGCTTATTGTCCACGTCTAATTCATGGTTTATTGGAGGATGATCCAGGCAGGTGGCTGCAATTTAGTGAGATTATTCTTAACGAAACTGAAGAAAATCCAGTAATTTTAGATAACATTATGTGGAGTGATGAAGCTTCTTTCAAATTATCCGGCCATATTAACAGACCTAATTGTATTTACTGGTATAATGAGAACATGCATTTAACATTAGAGCAACAACTAAATGAGCCTGGTGTTAATGTTTGGGGTGGTATTTCAAGTTTTGGTGTTTTAGGACCAATATTTTTTGATGGAACAGTCACAGGAGATAAGTATCCCAAAATTCTAATGAATCAAGTTGTTCCCCAGTTAGGCCATGTGCCCATGTAGCGTTTTTGTAGCGTTTTTGCGGCGTTTTTACGGCTGTGAAAACGCCCCAAAAACGCTTGTAAAACAGTCTGCCATGCAAAGCAATGTGAATTCGGATGTGCCGAATTCGCATTGCGTTGACCATTTCTACTGCAAATTCGAGGCCACTGAGGAACATTGAAATGCAACAAATCCGCAGGTATATGTGGATTTGCTGCGTTTCAATTAAATTCAATGGCCGCGAATATGCAGCATAATCGCGGTGCGTGTGGTACCCAGGATGAAGAGGAGACTACAACTCCTCTTCATCCCGGCTACCACACGGTGAAAAAAAGAAATAAAAAAGTTAAAAATAAACAAAACCTGTATATTCACCTCTCCGGCGGCCCCCGGTCTGCTCTCCGGTCTCCTCCAGTCTGCTCCCGGCCACGTCCTCTCTCCTTGGCGTCCCGCGATGTACTGTCAGGACCTGCGGTGACGTCATTTAGTCACCTGATGGTCACGCAACCGCTGACGTCGGCGGTCAGGTGATGCTCGCGTGACCATCAGCTGACTAAATGATGTCACCGCAGGTCCTGACAGTACACCGCGGGACGCCGAGGAAAGAGGACGCAGCCGGGAGCAGACTGGAGGAGACCGGAGAGGTGAGTATACAGGTTTTTTTTTTTTTTAACGTTTTAATTCTCTTTTTTTTTACTATAGATGCTGCATTTAAAGCATCAGTTGTTCACACATTATAAATCCATGCCGGTTGCATGGATTTATATTGTGTTGACCAAGTTGTCAAGCACTTTTCCTAGTGATGCTCAAAATCGCTTGGAAAACTGCTTGAAAAAACGCATGCGAAAACTCATGTAAAAACGCTGAAAAAACGCTTCTCTCTGGCAGAAAAAACACATGTAAATCTGCATGCGTTTTTTTCTGCCAGAGAGAGCCAAAAACGCTCTGCATCAAATCTGCTACGTGGGCACATAGCCTTACAGCAACAGCCTAATTCAAATGACCTTTATTTCCAACAAGATGGGGCCCCTCCACATTATTCAAGAGTAGTCCGCGAGTTTCTTAATGAAACATTTCCTAATAAATGGATTGGCCGAAGAGGCCCACTTGATTTGCCGCCACGTTCACCAGACATGACCCCAATGGATTTTTTGTTTTGGGGAGTACTCAAGGACCAAGTTTATAGTCGAAAACCAAAAAGTGTCAGTGATTTGAAAAATGATTCATTCGATGCATTTCAAGAAATTAATACCCAAAGAGACTTGTGCAAAAAAGTTTGTTGAAGCGTAAGAGGCGACTTCAAAGCTGTGCAAATTGTAATGGAAAACAGTTTGAACACCTGCGTTGATAAAATTTAAGGGCTTTTGTATTATTGTTTAAAATTTAATTATCAATGTTATGCTTTGTGTTAGTAAATATAATTTTATATATAAATCAAAATAAATGTTATTATTTTCTGGCCACCTACTTTTGGACCACCCTGTATATAACTCTGGTTAAGAAAAAAAGCAAGTGTTGGACTAGTTTTTTTGGGCTTTCCAAAGGCAATGATTCTGAAGGTCCACCCTCCATGTACACAGATCATGTGCACGTCCACTTATAATTGCATTGTAAACTTATCTCTTATCATTGTAAGAACAGGATATATCATTAATAAAGTGTAATAGCATTTTTTGTAAATCATCCTAAAATAAATAAAGCCTAATAGTAAGTGATTGGTTCCAAAGTCAACTGCAAATGGGTCTGTCACCTACTGGATCCTTGAGGACCTTGAGGACCGTTATTGTGTCTGGGTCTGGGGAACATAAAGGGGTACAATGCAATGAACTTTTTGAGTGCCCTTCTAACGAAAATGGTGGGCAATCCCTTTAAAGAATTTCAGAAATTAGAGTTTTGCAAGGGATATTCTGCATGAAGGAAAAGAAAATATACTTATTTTTCAATCCCGTATTCAATACATCTTAGATACTGTAGATGCCTGTTCTGGTTAATTTTAGCCATGTTCTACGTTTCTGTCTAATCTCTAAACCTATTTTGTTTCTTCTTCCACTGTCATCTGGATTTCCGATCGTTGACTTGAACTTTTCAATGTCCTTGACACTAATCTGCAAATTTTACTCTTAAAAAAAAAAAATCATAATATTCCAGAGGCAGCAATAAACAATGGCATTCTTCTTACCAAGACCTTTGCTAATGAAAAGCAAAAAAGAAAAAAAATCCTCCAGCAAAGAATAAAAGGTCGAACATTCTGAACAAGCACACGTTGTTGAGTGCAAGGGCTGAAAATAGGGAAGACCTTTGTTCCAAGAGTCGGCCCGGTAAGAGAGAGAGGAAGGAAAGACACAATCCTATCAGGAAAATGTTTGTGATACAAGATTAGGAAATTGGACTTTACAGCCTTTTTATCGTGTAATTGCCATGCTCTCTCTGAACAGAAAGCTTATTAATGGGAAAAGCCAGGAAATGAGGTTTTATGGCTGGTATTACCCATGGTACAGAAATAGTGCCGTATTTTCACTCGCATTATCGATTTCTGCTGAAACACACAGTGCTGGTGATATGCACAATGCAGATGGAAAAATAGTGCATGCTGGATTTCCTGGAGTCATCATTAGATGGATTCAAATGTTACATAATCCTCTTAAATATATGTTTAGTTTTAGGCTGTGTTCACATGTTGCAGTTGAATTCCTATATTTGCAGAACTTTTCCTACCTATCCAACAGAATACATCTTGGCATGCTTTATAGGACTTTATAGGCATGAAGCAATTCTTCTACCCGAGAAATGTCTCCATGCAAAGCATCCAGTACAGCTAAAGTGCTGCATAGTCTTTGTGCACTGACATATTGGCTCTATATAGAGGGATCTGCCATAGGCATGAGCCCTTAGATATATTTTTCATAGACTCCTCTTGTTCCTGTAGATACCAAATTATCTATAAGGGAATCGTTAAAGTATGTTGCTAGATTATAAAAAAAAGGATCTGATTCTTGTCCTGAAACAGTACCATGTGCAACCATAGGCTATGTCAAGTATTGCAGATCAGTTCAAGAATCAGCCCAAGGACAGATATGAACCCCATACACATTAGATGGCTGTCGGACGAATGATGCCAGCTATCTTGACCGTCTATCTCTCTGCCTAACACTCCTATGTTCTCTATGAGAGAGCCGCTGCTAGACATGTCTGGTGGCAGCTTATCTGAAGGAGAACAAAAGGAACTGCAGTATGAAATTGGATATGCCAAATCCTTAAAGGGATATTCTAATTTGATTAAATTGCTTTACTTAGTTAGACAGCATGAAAATAAGCAAGTTTGCAATTGACTTGCTTTTTCTATCTGTTATCATTCTCCTGCTTCTGTAGAGCTTTTATCTTCTATAGTGCACAGCTTGTTTCCATGGAGCATGGCTAGCAGAACCATTCTGAGTATGTGCGATAGTTACATTCCGGTAGAGGAGTTAACTCCTAACATCCCTGTTGGCGCTCTCCAGCCCATTGATTTTTAAACATCAATTAGCTTCTCACCTCCTTTCCTCTCAGGTCCTAACAGGGCTCTTATCGGCTCTGTAAAATCCCAATCTTTTGGCCCCCAGCATCAGCAGTTTCCAGAGCAGTTCTCCTAATCATGGCTCTCACATTCCTAAGCTGTGTGCTTGTTCAAAGGCTCTGCAATCTCTGTATGTAAATCTAGATAACATTGATAACAGTGTAGACTCAGAACAAGCAGTGACAGACAGTAGTAGGATGAAGCTCTTAACCAGAACTGTCACTCTAGGAGAAGTATCTTATGCCCCTAAAGCAACCAGGAAGTAAGGAGACTGCAGAGCTGTGAGCTGCTCAAGAAACAACTTGAGACTACCCCTTTAACTTTCCAGAGAATAAATTGCACGGGTCCCCCATGCACACTGAACTTTCGAAAGGGGGAGTATTTCTTTAAATAGAACTTGTCAGGAGATTCATGCTGCCTGAACTATAGACAGCATAAATTAGACACTGGCTGCATTATTGCAGCCGTGTATGTTTTATTCTAAAATGCTGCGGTGCAGCAAAGTAAAACTCTGTGACCAGCCAGCTTCTTTAGCAATGACCTTTTGTGGCTTACCCTCCTTGTGGAGTGTGTCAATGACCGCCTTCTGGACATCTGTCAAGTCAGCAGTCTTCCTCATGATTGTGGAGCCTACTGAAACAGACTAAGGGACCTTGTTAAATGCTTAGGAAGCCTTTGCAGGTATTTTTTGTTAATTATTCTAATTTACTGAGATAATGACTTTTGTGTTTTCATTGGCTGTAAGCCATAATCATCAACATTAACAGAAATAAACACTTGAAATAGATCACTCTGTGTGTAATGACTCTATATAATATGAGTTTCACTTTTTATATTGAAGAACTGAAATAAATTAACTTTTTCATGATATTCTAATTTAGTGAGAAGCACCTGTATGTGTGTGTATCACCTCATCTGCCCGGGCAGCTGTAAATATCTTGTACTGGTGATCAATACATACCACCTCTCCTACCAATTTAAAAATAGGGAAGTCTTTATTGGAAAATAATCTTTAATGTTTGATAAATCAAAATAAATAAAATAAAATAAAAATTTGATAAAATTAATTAAATGCTAAAATAAAATAATGCTAAAAATATTAAAGTTTGTAGATGTATGACAACGCTATATTTGTGTATATATTCCTATAAAGTTAAACTTATCATTAAAGTTAGAAGGCAAGGAAATACAGGGATACAATGCATATTCTCATCAGATATATCCTTCCCTGGAAAACACCTAGGACTTTAAGAGTGAAGCTTTTGATATCCATATAAATTGGCACAAAGATCTCATTTGTTTGGGAACTTCAGTTCCTTTTAATTCTATATCAAAGAAGTTGCTTGCCTTGGATAACCTATCTTCATGTCTTATTCCCACAAGAGCCCATAGTGGGAGGATGCCTTGATAAGTGGGTGAACAGAATACAACAGCGGAGACACAGGCGGAACAACAATCTATTTCTTTTATTTAACAAGCTAATATCGATTATGGTGATTATGAAGCATGGATAATACAATAACAATATTCACAGTTTGCCAGTAGAATAAACATACATTCACCTAAAAGAATAAACTGTAAGAATTCAGGAGCAGGCAGTACAAGATGATTTGCCAGAGAAATGGGACTAAATTGTCATTGACTATACCAGGAGAAGGGCAGTCCTTGAAACCCTGGGCAGTACTCTGATCCTGTCACAAATCTCTGCCCAGTTTCCCTACTGATATCTATCCACTCTCACTGTGCCACTTTGGCATCTGTTGATCCTCGTCTAACTATAGGTCTTCCTTCTGTTTGCACCCGGTACCATATGTCCCTGCCGGAGGTAACGGCCCATCTCACGTGTCCTCTCTGGTTGCTGGTCCGAACACGGATCCCCGATCTGGTGCCTTTAGTACTCCTGCGACGTACGGCAGCTGATGTGCACGTCCGAGATCCGTGCCGTCGTAGCCTGCTCCCGTCCTGCTGACCGGTGTCACTCGGGTGGGGAACCTTGACTGGCATCGCTCGGGTCTTCGGAGCTTGACCGTCGACGTCTGGGCTGGGTGGATGCATGGCACTTTTCTTCCTCACAGGCGCTCTGGAAACTGCTGAAGCTTCTCTTGTCTCTCCCCTTGGCGCCACAATCACCTCAGATCTTGAGCACGTGCTGTTTATCTCCTGAGCTGGTTTCCCTGATGCCCTAATGTGCCCATCCTGGTATATATTCCCCCATTCTGGGCCCATCCTGGTATATATTCCCCCATTCTGGGCCCATCCTGGTATATATTCCCCCATTCTAGGTCCATCCAGGTATTTATTCCCCCATTTTGGGCCCATCCAGGTATATATTCCCCGATTCTGGGCCTATCCTGGTATATATATCACCCATTCTGAGCCCATCCTGGTATATATTCCCCCATTCTGGACCCATCCTGGTATATATGTCCCCCATTCTGAGCCCATCCTGGTATATATTCCCCCATTCTGGGTCCATCCTGGTATATATGTCCCCCATTCTACCGCTGTTCTTTAACGCATAAAAAAAAATACACTCACCATACATCTAACTGATGCTGCCAAATGTAGCTTTAATTGCGTCAGTTTAACCCGCATAGATGCTGTACTCATAAGTGACCACAGCATCTAAGCGGTTGGTGACATGTCACTCCTTCTGGGTGATGCTGGTGTTGTCATGGCTGCCTACTAAATTCCCACCTTGTTTCCACCTGAAAAAAAAAAAAGATCAAAAAGTCAAATGTGCTCCCAAATGTTCTAAACAAGAACATGTCAAACCAGAAGAACATTTTCAACCTATGGGAAAAAAATATAAAACAAAAAATGGAGCCTATTTCCACTACAATCTACTCCAGCTTTAATTCTATTTGTAGACCTATAAAGAATTATCTTGGGCGTAAAATCAATTCTGAAGAAACTGATTTTAGTTGCGACGGTTTTGAGTTTTCATTCCTTTGCTTATAACATTACAAATGTTACTAAAGTGATGGTTCGACATCAACACTCATAAAAAAATTTCCTTGAAAAAAAACCAACAAAAATTACTCTTCCTGCTACGAATAGAATTGTTAAAATATGACAATTCCCCAGAATTGTTCTCAAACAACTATAGGACCATGTCCAATAGAATTGTTCCCTATTGTTCTGTTCTTTGCAGCTTATTTTAGCTCCTAGAATATTAAAAATCAGTGAACAGCAGAATGTTCTATCAGTCTATTTCTGGTGGCATTTTTCTCTTCATTCAAGGTCTGTAGGATGTTGACGGAAATGTTGAGGGTAGTGGGCTCGCTATTCATAGTAGACACTTCCTCGGCGGTCTTTGACATTTCTTGTTTCGTCGAAATTGTATGTCATTTGGAAAAAATTGTAGGACATCTCAGATTAGAAAGATAAGACTGAAATCTACATGAACTTCTAATCTTCCAGGTGACCTGACATGTCTGGAATGTGGATAAATCGTAAATGGAGAAGGTATTTTTTGTTATTTTTATCTTCATTTTAGAGGGAAATTATTCCTGGAAATAGGAAAATCCTCCAAAAAAACCTCTCTTTCTTTATAGATAATGCTTTGCAGGTCAAAAACAAACCTCCAAGAAGTATACATAGATAGTGGGATCTGCTCCATATGTAGCACCAGTTTCCACCTTATCAACTTTTGTCTTTTGGGCTCTAAAAGGAGTTGTGTAGAAGAAGGGTCCCTGAAATAATGATCTTGGGGAAAAAAGCTTCTAAACTTGAAATATGATGTTTGCAAAATTCCACATTTGGTATCTGCTGGAAAATGGATTCTCATGCTCCTGTTTTAATATAAGCCATTGTGCATGTGTGCAGAGATTCTTAAAGGAGTTGCCCGCTACTTTTTTATTGATGGCCTTTACTTATCAATATCTGATTAGTGGAGGTGGAACACACGACACCCCTGCCGATCAGCTGTTACCTCTGATGGCGGACGGAAGTTCTTGGACACTGCCGGAACACATTATGGCTACTGGCATTACTGTGATTGGCTGGCTGCATCCCGCCATGGGGTCTTATATGAGACCTGGTGATGTGATGCTCGGCACACTGTCCTGAGGAAGCAGTTCAGGGAGAGTTGTTATAGGAGGGAGAGCGTATGCTTTACCTAATAAATAAATAAAAATAACAATGTGGGTTCCCCTCTATTTTTGCTAACCAGCCAAGGCAAAGCAGGCAGCTGAAGGCTGATATTATCAGGCTGGGAAGGTCCATGGATATTGACCCCTTCCCAACCTAAAAATACAAGCCCACAGCTGCCCCAGAATGGGTGCATCACATTAAATTCTGGTGCTTTTCCCGGCTCTTCCCAATTGCCCTCATACAGTGGCAATCGGGGTAATGTTTTACGGGGTTGATGTCAGCTGTGTAATGTCAGTTGGCATCAAGCCCTGGTGTTAGTAATGAAGAGGTGTCAGACACCCCCATTACTAACCTGGTAATAAAAAATTAAATTAGCAAATTTTGCTTTTGTAGTTCAACAAATCTGAGTCAAAAAGCGGTGAGGTTTAGGAAAATGCCGCCCAAAAGTGGGCATTCCTAAGGGAAGTCAAGGGACACGGCAGGGCTTAAATATCCCCCTTTTGGCTTTTAAAACCGCGTTAATTATGGAAATGCATTTTAGTTTTGCAAATAAGAGGGTGATAATGAGCCCAAGTGTTATGGAAAGGATATAGAGATGGAAACAAATGTCCTGGTGGCTCATTCTTAACTTTGCCACGTGACCCCTCTATTCTGTGTACGCCACTGATTAATCATAATACCTCATAAAGTGGAGTAATGACCGAATTTTCCATACATGATGCAAGGACCAGTAACACAGTGAAAAAAGCTGGCACACCTCTAATCCTCCGACCCTGGGGAACAGCAGAGAAGGAAAACACAGCTATATACTAAAACTCTGAAGGCCTTGGATCTTCCCCCCTCCAGCAGCTGCATGTGACTTAACAGGAAAAAACACTTTTCTCCGTAAATGTATACAGCGTAACAATAACGTTAGAAAGGAACCAAAGGAAATAACTGAGACGAAAGCCGAGCAGTTGTAGAAGTTTGAGGAGGTTGGGGGTGGAAACAGGTGACAAAATATTCCGTTTTTGCATAATATCCTGTGATACTGTTTATGGACACTATGAGGTCTTAGGTCTATTTGCGCAGCAGAATTGTTTATGGTGATAATGATACTTGGGGGGAGCATGGAATTCTGGGAAAAACAAACTAAAACATTTCATATCCCCAATTTACAGAGTAAGGGGGAATCCTAGACCCAGACATCACACACATATAGTAAGTTGTCAGCTGCATTCCAGACTGCATTCTTCACTCCTAGTCCTCCGGGCAAAGGATGCTGAAGACTATCTGAGCTCGGAATCAGCACGTGAGTGGGTGAATCCTTTTTATATTGGCATTCGGGGACACAAAATTCTTCACGGCTGCCAAACGGGATCTCTCTGGCTGGTATTTTGAAAATCAACTTCCTTTTTTAATTCTAAAGCACGGAATTCAAAGATTTGCAGAAGCCTTAGGTTAAAAATATGTTTTGTGAAAGTATTGAGATCATTTCCCAGATTTTTTTTTTATGACCTCTCATTTTTAATGCAAAAAGTAGGTTATACCCTATTGAGTGGATATTCCATAACTTTCTGATTGTGTGCCTTTTAGATTTTTTTTCTTGGACTATCTCTATCCATTCCCTTAAAGGGAATCTATCAGCAGGTTTTTGCTATGTAATCTGAGAGCTGCATGATGTAGGGGCAGAGACCTTGATTCCAGCGATGTGTCACTTACTAGGCTGTGTATTGCTATTTCAATAAAATCTTTGTTTTATTGGCGAAAGATTCTCACTAGAGGACTAGTTGTCTTGTGCCTCCTAGTCCTACTGCTCTGTGTAACCTCGCCCTCCCCACTGATTGGCAGCTTAAGGACAGTGTACACAGAAAGCTGCCAATCAGTGGTGTGGGCGGGGTTATAAACAGCTCAGCATTCCAGGCTCCATTGTGATTGTATCAAAATGACAGCATGCAGACCAGCAAGTGACACATCTCTGGAATCAGGGTCTACATCATGCTGCTATCAGACTACATAGCAAAAATCGCTGACAGATTCCCTTTAATGGATTGGGGTTCTTGATTTTAAACCCTATAAACAAGTTGTGAAAAAATCTTGCAGAGAGCTATCTCTCCCTCCTCCCCTGTATACATTGACCAAGTGGTCATGTGTTTTCAAAGGGGAGAGAAGAGAAAGCCGTGGTCGGATCTTTCCTGAAAAGAAAAGGATTGGCCATTGAATTTACATTTGCATGATCCCTGTCTCTTTCCAGAAATCATTTGTCGGGGAGAGTCAGCAGTTCCCCATACCCCAGTTGGTCAGCTGGTCACACCATAATCGGAAGGTTAGTTTGACTTTTATCTGTTGCGTATAGGGGCCTTTACTATGGTGGAAAAAACATTTTATTGGCTATAGCCTTAAAATATTTTCCAATTATTTTGATAGGCTCTTCTAACAATCTGATTATTGAATACAGGAATAGGTTGAAATTTCTATCTGCCATTTTGTTTTCTACTCTGATATAGGTGGCACATAGGATATATGACAGTCGCTGATCATTAGAGATTGACTATTGCAAACAGGTTTGACAACCTTGAGATCGGCACATGAGGCGTCTGGCAACCACTTAAAAAAATACCATGACATCTTACAGGGTCACCAGTATGTACACTATCAAGTAGAAAAGCTGACAACCCTCTTTAGCTTCTTTCTTATCCTTTCTATTCCCATCCTAGACACTTGTGACAGTCTCAGTATATGACATAAAAATTGCCTGATAGATGCCGATCTTACTTCTGGGATCTGCAGCTACTACGAGAAAGATGCCACCGGGAACGGAGAGGTGGATGCCCATGTGTGGCTTTCTCTATTCACTTTAAGGAGAGTTCTGGAAATAGTTTAGAAAGCATGCTTTCCATAACAGTGAGTAGAAAGTCCTGAACTTGCCCCACAATCTCACTATTCCCAGTGGTGAGATGAGGCTCCGTTCTTGTGATCGATGTGGGTCCCAGAAGATTATATTAGGTGCACATCGGTAATCAATCTATTCTTCTATCTTGTGTCTACAAATTTATCTGCAATAGAAGCGAAACCTGGATGATAAAGAAATAAGACTGAAGAAGAATCAATGGCTTCGAAATGTGGTGCTCTGGAAGGATGTTATCAGTACCATGGATGGCAAGAAGAACAAACAATTTTGGAACAAATCAAGTCAGACATGTCACTCGAAGCAAGGATCACCAAGCTACGACGTGCCTACTTTGGACACATCAGACAAAGAGATCAATCACTGGAGAAGGACATCATGGTCAGAAGAATAGAAGGAACAAGGAGAAGAGGAAGACCAGGAACCTGTCAAGATAATGGTGGAGAATTCTATGGTGGACCTATCTAGACTTGCACAAGATCATTGTTCCTACAGATTGTTCATCCATCAAGTCGCCATGGCTCGAGAGCGAACCAAAGGCCATTAAATAAATAATGTAAAATCATACATATAGTATATGCTAAGTCTGAGATAGGAACCATGTAAGGAGAAAAAGCTCATTAAACATATGAAATCCAGTTTTATGTCATGTTTTACGTATTTTATTCGGCTTGTGGAGTCCATTTTTAGTTCCCAAAAACACATTGTAATGTTTCTCGTGACTTGCCCTTATCTGTCATCTTAAGCAACACACCTTCCTGTAACAATAAAAACCTTCTCATGCCAAACTGCAATATTTAGCCGAGTGAGAGGTAACAGGATGTGAGTTGGTCGCTGGCAGGAAGTCACCATCCCTAATTCTTAGATTTAACTTGCTAGCCACCTGCGTCTTATCACTTGCAGATAACTTGAGGAAAGGTCATTCGAATGAAGGAAAATGTTTTCAGCATCATTTACAATTAATCCAGAAAACCCTAATGACGTTTACTAGATTTCTGCATGGTGTTTCCTGTTTCTCACTTTTAAGGATCAATGTCAGCACAAAAAAACCCTATATCAGGGAGAATTTATGTTATCACAATCTTAATATAGAAGGAAGGCTAGCACTATTGGGACATAAAACTCAACTTTTAATAAAAATACTTAAAAAGTCTTAAAAAAGACCAGTATTATAAGACGCATACAAAACACAAACAAACAACAACAATAACACCCTCAGCGGGTGCTGTCATGTACTGTTATTAGTGCATGAATCTTGGTACAAGTCTATAAGTGAATGCTTTGTGGAAGGTTCTTGGTGTACAGTTAGTGTTAATCCCACCTTTTTATCCAATCCACCTATTTTGTATCACTTTTGTAAGACAATAAATAAAAAAGGTCTCACCCGATTATAATATGGTTACTCCAGCAAATAAACAGTAGAGTGAAGCTTTCAGAAACGTGTGAAGATGCTGTCCACAGAGTGTTCTCCTGATGAGTTTCCTCCTATATCGGGATTCATCAGGGGAGTTGTGGCGGGACCCTTTATGATTTCTGTGATGTACCACTGAGGAATGTATTGGAAACTCCCCTGATAAATCCCAATATAGGAGGAAACACATTGGGAAAACAGCATTTCTGCTTTTGGTCCTGATTTACGGTGAGCAGCGGCAGGACCCTTTATGATTTCTGTGATGTACGACTGAAGAATGTATTGGAAACTTGCCTGATGAATCCCGATATAGGAGGAAATACGTCGGAAAGACAGCATCTCTGCTTTTTGGTCCTGATTTACCGTGAGCAGCAGTGGGACCCTTTATGATTTGTGTGATGAACCACTGAGGAATGTATTGGAAACTCCCCTGATAAATCCCGATATAGGAGGAAACGCGTCGGGAAAACAGCATCTCTGCTTTTTGGTCCTCCTGATTTACCCTGAGCAGCAGCGGGACCTTTTATGATTTGTGTGATGTACCACTGAGGAATATATTGGAAACTCCCCTGATGAATCCAAGTATAGGAGGAAACGCTCCGGGAGAACACCCTGTGGACAGCATCTTCACACATGTTTTTGAAAGCTCCACTCTACTGTTTACTTGCTGAAGTAACCAGGAAAGCACATTGAAGCAATATGCACTCGCTAACTGAATACTCAGGTGGTGCGCAGCTGCCTGATTAAGCCTTAAAAGGCTTTGGGTGATGACATCAGAAGTGCATACTGGGTTACGTGCACAGAAGGAGCTAGCTCTCTGGGAAGGAGGAAACAAAGTGGGTGGTAGAGCAGAACAGTTGAGTAACAGGGTGACATCCAAGTACTGTAGATTTTTTACTGTTTAATGGGTAGGAGAAACTTTTTTTTTGTTCACACAAGAAAAACAGATGACACATAGTTGGTACAAATGGACACACTAACCAAAAATGGATCCAGAACACTAATAAAAAATGGTCTAATTTTTTCTTGTGCACAAAAACAAACAGGTCTTAGTGAGACCTAAGACTGTATGTGTCATACTTGAGGAGAGCTCGGCACAGGAGAACCTATGTACTATATATGATAATCTATTCATCTAATATAGTCATTCAAAGGAGAAGAAGCAGCATGGCACAAACAGCAGAAAAAAAGTGTAAATCCAGCTAGGTCTCCTGACCGGAGTGCTGGAATGATGACTTGATGACTGATATGTGGAGTATTCAGATACTTTATTTTTCTCCCAGTGTCTTTAAATTCTTGTATATAAACCTCCATTAATTTTCAAAGTTTGTTAATTTCAGAGAAACAACCTGTGACTCAAATGACCATCTGTCTTTTGGAGTGAGGAGCACAGTGACCTGCAGACTGTGTTCCCCTCGATGATGGTATCCTGTCCCTATAACTTTCTTTGACATTTATTATTTTTCACAAGGACTGAAACAAACAGGTACGAGCAGCTGTGCGATAAAGAGCATTTGTTTGTCAGGAATTTCTCTTTCTTATCGGTCTCCCCATCAATATTACACTTGGCATTGTTAACGATCCATTGTTTCGGAAAACTACGACAGATGTTCTGTTTGTCAACACAAGTCCAGACCGGGCCATTGTCCCCAGCTCCAGCTGGACTGGAAACATTGTGGGTTATTACTAGAGTTCAATACTCTTACTTTGAGAAAATCCTGCAACTACCACTTCTTGTGTAAAGCGAGGGCTGTACAGTATTTATATGCCGTGATGCTCATACAGTGTAACATACCATCAACTGTTTTTGATTGGACGGTTCCTCTGGAAAGAATTCTGCCAGCACCAAAGGTTCCATAACTTTTTCTCACTTCCCTTTGTGAACTGTACCTGCCATTGTTCAATAGCTTGCTTCCCCTGAACTGAAAGCCTACTCTCCCTACAGATGGGAGAGGAGAAGCAGAGAGGCAAGAAGCCACCCCCAGGTGCTACAAGGGACCAATACACTTTAGATAGCTGTTAGCCGGACAGCTATTTCTCAAGGGTCAGGTATTTACATGCACATTTGTCCTTATTTGCATGATTTTTCAATGGTCATTGTGAAAAAGTGTTATTTTCTATTGGAACAAATGATTGGGCATGTTGAAACATGGCCCATCCTTCTTACCCCTGATGTTTGCCATTCAGGAAGAAGAGTTGAATGGCCGCCATACACATAATTAGGACAGCAACCTATGCATCCATTAAAACTACAACACTTTCGCTGATGCTTGTAAAAACAAGTACTCAATAAATTCCTTCTGTAGGACTTTCACCTTTCATTTTCACTTTAAAGTTATCATCCAACTATCTAATATGACTATTAATAAGACGGGAGGAACATGTCTACTATGGAAAGGACTGGAGGAACACGTATAGTAAAGGAAGGACTGGAGGAACACGTTTACTAAGGGAAACACTGGAGGAACACATCTATTAAGGAAAGGATTGGAGGAACACATCTACTAAGTGAAACACTGGAGGAACACGTCTACAAAGGAAAGGACTGGAGGAACACATCCACTAAGGGAAAGACTGGAGGAACACGTCTACTAAGGAAAGGACTGTAGGAACACGTCTACTAAGGAAAGAACTGTAGGAACACATCTACTAAGGAAATGACTGGAAGAACACGTCTTCTAAGGGAAAGACTGGAGGAACACATCTACTAAGGAAAGGACTGGAGGAACACTTCTAGACTGGAGGAAAACGTCTTCTAAGGGAAAGACTGGAGGAACACGTCTACTAAGGGAAGGACTGGAGGAACAAGTCTACTAAGGGAAGGACTGGAGGAACATGTCTACTAAGGGAAGGACAGTAGGAACACGTCTACTAAAGGAAAGACTGGAGGAACACATCTTCTAAGGGAAAGACTGGAGGAACACGTCTACTAAGGGAAGGACTGGAGGAACATTTCTACTAAGAAAAGGACTGGAGGAACACATCTGCTAAGGAAAGACTGGAGAAACATGTCTACTAAGGAAAGGACTGGAGGAACACATCTACTAAAGGAAGGACTGGAGGAACAAGTCTACTAAGGGAATGACTGGAGGAACACGTCTACTAAGGAAAGGACAGTAGGAACACATCTACTAAGGAAAGAACTGGAAGAACATGTCTACTAAGGAAAGGACTGTAGGAACACATCTACTAAAGGAAGGACTGGAGGAACAAGTCTACAAAGGAAATGACTGGAGGAACATGTCTACTAAGAGAAGGACTGGAGGAACACGTCTACTAAGGAAAGGACAGTAGGAACACGTCTACTAAGGAAAGGACTGGAAGAACATGTCTACTAAGGAAAGGACTGTAGAAACACATCTACTAAAGGAAGGACTGGAGGAACAAGTCTACTAAGGGAATGACTGGAGGAACATGTCTACTAAGGGAAGGACTGGAGGAACACGTCTACTAAGGAAAAGACAGTAGGAACACATATACTAAGGAAAGGACTGGAAGAACATGTCTACTAAGGAAAGGACTGTAGGAACACATCTACTAAAGGAAGGACTGGAGGAACATGTCTACTAAGGAAAGGACTGTAGGAACACATCTACTAAAGGAAGGACTGGAGGAACAAGTCTACTAAGGGAATGACTGGAGGAACATGTCTACTAAGAGAAGGACTGGAGGAACACGTCTACTAAGGAAAGGACAGTAGGAACACGTCTACTAAAGGAAAGACTGGAGGAACACGTCTACTAAGGAAAGGACTGGAGGAACACATCCACTAAGGGAAACACTGGAGGAACACGTCTACTAAGGAAAGGACTGGTGGAACACGTCTACTAAGGAAAGAATTGTAGGAACACATGTACTAAGGAAAGGACTGGAAGAACAAGTCTTCTAAGGGAAAGAATGGATGAACACGTCTACTAAGGAAAGGACTGGAGGAACACATCTACTAAAGGAAGGACTGGAGAAACAAGTCTACTAAGGGAAGGATGGGAGGAACACGTCTACTAAGGGAAGGACTGGAGGAACACTTCTACTAAGGGAAGGACTGTAGGAACACGTCTACTAAGGAAAGGACTGGAGGAACACTTCTACTAAGGAAAGGACTGGAGGAACACATCTACTAAAGGAAGGACTGGAGGAACAAGTCTACTAAGGGAAGGACTGGAGGAACACATCTACTAAGGGAAGGGCTGGAGGAAACAGTCTACTAAGGTAAGGACGGGAGGAACACGTCTACTAAGGGAAGGACTGGAGAAACACTTCTACTAAGGGAAGGACTGTAGGAACACGTCTACTAAGGAAAGGACTGGAGGAACACTTCTACTAAGGAAAGGACTGGAGGAACACATCTACTAAAGGAAGGACTGGAGGAACAAGTCTACTAAGGGAAGGACTGGAGGAACACGTCTACTAAGGAAAGGACTGGTGGAACACATGTACTAAGGAAAGGACTGGAGGAACATGTCTACTAAGGAAAGGACTGGAGGAACACATCTACTAAAGGAAGGACTGGAGGAACACGTCTACTAAGGGAAGGACTATAGAAACACGTCTACTAACGGAAGGACTGGAGGAACACATCTACTAAGGGAAGGACTGGAGGAACACGTGTACTAAGGAAAGGACTGGAGGAACACATCTACTAAGGAAAGGACTGAAGGACCATGTCTACTAAGGGAAGGACTGGAGGAACATAGCTACTATGGGAAGGACTGGAGGAACACATCTACTAAGGGAAAGACTGGTGGAACACAACTACTAAGAGAAAGACTAGAGGAACACATCTACTAAGGAAAAGACCGCAGGAACACGTCTACTAAGGGAAAGACTGGAGGAACACGTCTACTAAGGAAAGGACTAGAGGAACACGTCTACTAAGGAAAGGACTGGAGGAACACATCTACTAAGGAAAGGACAGTAGGAAAGCTTACATCTAGAGAACAATATAATTATTTTAGGTGCCATAAGGTGGCACACATGGTGCCTACACGTCCATAATTGAGACCCCTAAAGCCTCCAATATGTCTCCCTATAGGGTCTGTACATCAGTCCTAAATGAGAAATCTTACAAGTATACCCTAAAAAAATGTTTTTTTTCCAAACCAATTCTCAATTTTTACAGTCTCCTTAGGTCTTTTCCAAAATATTTCTGCAATCACCAGTCTTTGAAACATCCCACACGTTCATGCATTCACTTGAAAATAGGAAGCTTTGAAGTGCTTTTGGAAAACTTTTCTTTCTTCAACTTTCCAACCACAAGGAATTTTAATTGATGGCTTTCATTGGCGCACAGTGGTTGTAATGCTCAGTTTTGACTTTGAAAATTAAAGGATTTTTCAGGTAATTGTGTTTATTTTGAATTTCCATCAACAATTTACCATATTAAAATTTAGGAATGTTGGAATTATTTGGCTTCAATGGGCACAATCAGGTATTTTCCTGGGGTACTGGGAACTGGACCCAAGTGATCAGCTGATGAAACAATTGCTTTAGTGGGTTAACTCCATCTCAGCTATTCATAACTGGAAAAGAAACGTGTCTCTATCCGCTTGTCGGGACTATGGCGTAACACTATTACTGTAAATTCGATGGAAATTGCAGTTACAAAGAAGAAACAAAGTATCACAGCAGGCTGCTCTGTTTCTGTAACAGCACATGTGAAAGTAACAGCACATGTGAAAAAAACTTGGGTAAACTAATAGATCACAGACTGAACATGAGTCAACAGTGTGATGCAGCAGCAAAGAAGGCAAACACAATTCTGTATTAACAGAAGCATACAGTCTAGATCATGTGAAGTAATTATCCCCCTCTACTCCTCCTTGGTCAGACCTCATCTGGAATACTGTGTCCAGTACTGGATATTACATTTTAAAAAAGACATGAAGAAACTGGAGCAAGTTCAGAGAAGAGCGACCCGAATGGTGACCGGTCTGCAAACAATGTCCTATGAGGAACGGTTAGAGGATTTGGGAATGTTTAGTTTGCAAAAGAGAAGACTGAGAGGAGACTTAATAGCTGTCTACAAATATCTCAATGGCTGTCACACGGTAGAGGGATCAGCTTTATTCTCATTTGCACAAACAAAGACTAGAAGCAATGGAATGAAACTGAAAGGGAGAAGATACAGATTAGATATTAGAAATAACTTTTTGACAGTGAGGGTGATTAATGAGTGGAACAGGCGGCCACGAGAGGTGGTGAGTTCTCCTTCAATGGAAGTCTTCAGACAGAGGCTGGAAAGACATACGTCTGAGATGGTTTAGCGAATCCTGCATTGAGTAGGGGGTTGGACCAGATGACCCTGGAGGTCCCTTCCAATTCTACCGTTGTATGTTTCTATGGAAGTTATTGGACAACTTTTGCAGCATGGCAGAGTGCACTATCTTAAGGTCTCCTTACACATTAGATAGCGGTCGGTCAAATGGTCATTGGTTCTGCCACTTTGGATATTCTCTTACCCTTTTTTCTAGGCATCATAATTGGCCCTTGTCCATTTTTCCTTATCCTTGCCCATTAGAGTTGATGTGAGTTTATTTGCAGGGCCCAGTTCAATTGTCACATCAGTAATCTATAGTGGCTGGGCAGGAGCCCTGAGAACCACATCTTATTTGACGGCATCCACAACTCTTCTATTAATTAGCTGGTCTGGCATGACCTTATCATTGTGACATGATGCACATGTGACCTCACGCCAGACCGGCTAATCAATAGAAGAGTCGGGAATGCCGTCAGGTGAGATTTTCAGGACTCCCATCCAGTGGCCATGGAGTACTGATTAGTGTTGAGCCACCCCCGTAGTGTTCGAGTTCGGTTCGGTTCGTCGAACACCCGTGTGTTCGCCGAACTGTTCGTCGAACTGTTCGTCGAACACCTTCGAACACCGTTAAAACCAATGGCAGGCAAACAAAAACACATAGAAACACATAGAAAACACCTTCAAAGGTGTCCAAAAGCTGACAAACTGCTCAGAAGACACAACTAACACATGGAAAAGTGACAAGTACATATAGTCATGCGAAAAGAAAAGAGGTGGAGGAGTAAAAGGAGGGGGAGACACAGATATAGGCATGTCATGCCCTTCTAAAATCCAAAAAGTGAGAAGCCGAGACGGCCAGTCCGCTCCTGCCCGTGCCACCTCCGTGTCGCCGGGTTTGTGCCAGAGCCGCGGTGAACCCTGACGGCCAGCCCCCCTCTCCCAATACTGGTGCCTGTCCGCTGGTGGGTCGAGAGAGCCCCCCTGTGGTGGAGGCAGCTCTAAGCTTTTTAATTTAAATTGTCCCTCTAATTTGAATGAATACACTTTAAATCCATTTACAAGGATCTATTGGAGGGCAAGTCTCATGCCAGCAGCCGCGTAATTCCAGCTCCAGTAGCGTCCACTAAAGCTGCTGCAGTTAAAAAGCTTTTATAAGGATCGAGCTCGGCTGTCCACCGCAAGGCATCCTAGTGCCAGTCCCAGCCCCTATGCCTTGGGGTGCCTCCTGATGCTCTTCACTAAGTATCCCGTGGTCCCGAAGCATTTCCTTTGAAAAAATTAAGTGTCCAAACTACAGGTGGTGTAGCTTGCTTAACAGCCGGGATAATCCGCTGACTAGCAGACACTGCTACTAGGCACAAAGTATTTCCTGGGCTAGATGCAGTTAAAAATTTATAAGTAGATACTCTCGTTGGATGCTGAGAAAGCATTCCATAGAGTCTCCTGGCATGCCATATATGATTCTCTTAAAAAGCTTGGGGTAGGGGTCTAGGGGACCCTTTTATAGCCAAAATCACGGCCCTGTATCACAATACGTCACCTAGGCTGAAGATAAATGGAACTGTAGCACCGAGGGCTCGGTTGCTACAGACGTATTGCACCTCACCCAGAGGTGTGATATCTCACTCTCAGATAAGGATGGAGTGTGGATCAGGACCCGACACCTGCATGCATTACACCACATTGCCGTGGGGCAGGGCGACCAATATGCCCCTGAGATGGGCACGACAGTCCCTGTCCCTGGCTGGAGTGGGGGGAGGGAACACTGAGGAAGGGGAACCCTGCAGTGCATGAGCAGGGAGGAAGCAGTTCCTGGGTGCATTGAGAAGGGAGTATAAAAGGTGGGCACCATCTTAGTTCAGTGCAGAGAAGTCTGAGCAGAAGTGGCAGGGAGCAGGGGCTCTGCATGAGCTCTGCTCCGGAGGCGGGCCTAGTAACAGAGGCCCAGGCCTGCAAGAGGGAGAAGGAAGGAAGAGGAGCGGAGAAGGCTCCAGGAACGAGGAATGAAGGGATCCCAGGGGTGCGGACGGGCGAGTCGCCACCGCACGCCCGAATCCACCTGCGTGGAGGGGTCAGGCCAAAGGGGGAGACCGGTCCCCGAACTAGTGGAGGCAGGAAACGACCCTCAGCTAGAAACCGGAGGCTCTGACATTTTATGTGGCGCAGCCCCTTGCTCCACCCGCTAGGAAGGCACCACATAGGGTCAGGGAAACTGGCGCCAAGTTTACCAAGAGGAGGCCCGAGGCAGCCGGACAGAAGTGTTGGTAAGAAAGGCCAGACAAAGGACACACAAAGGGGGTCCTGTGAAGCGCTCCAAAGTTATCTGGGAGTTGTCTGAGCCCCTCACCTGGTGAGCACAGTACGACGTGGGCAGCCGTTACCTGCAGACGTGGTCTGGATAATAAGAACTGTGAGTAAAGGCCCTGAACTGCATCACTGACTCCGTGTCGTTACTGCTGCTGCCCTGCACCATCACCCCCATCCTCCGCATACACTGCCCTGAGGCTATACTCCTCCCGTGGGGAGTTATGCTACGCTCTGCTGCACCCACAACACCAGCCTTAGCGGTCTGCCCTGTAGCGGCGGTTCACTCTGACCGCAATCCACGGGTGGCGTAGTCGGACATTTAAACATCAAAACCACATAAATAGTTCCGCCACTGGTTTGACCGCCCTGAGCCACGGAACCGGATCGTCGCCACGAAGACTACAACCACCAGCATCCACCAAAAAGGGTCCGGCTCCGGGTGTCCCAAGGCCCAGGGGGTGCGTCAGAACATTTTCATCACCTTTCACAATCACCAATGGGACAAGGCAGGGATGTCCTCTGTCCCCTCTCTTATACATCCTAGTGACGGAGCACCTGCTCTCATCAATTCGCCATAACCCCAATATTAGGTGGATTGAGGTGGGAGGCACCGAGTACAAGTGCTCTCTATTTGCTGATGATGTCCTAGTATATATCACTCAATCACATATATCCATCCCTGCTGTTATGGCTGAAATAGATCACTTTGTTACATGGTAAAATTTTAAAATCAATGCAGCGAAGTCTGAGGCCCTCGATGTCTCCCTCCCTAAATCCATATAGGATTCCATCCAGTCCAACTTTCCCTTTGCCTGGCCCTCACAGGGTATCAAATACTTAGGAATTCCTATTCATAGAGACCTCTCCCATCTGTGTTATCTTAATTTTGGGCCCTTTATTGAACAATTCCATACAGACCACGGTTGGCAAGTTAGAACTGTAAGATTCACTACGTGAACCACTGGTGTTTTGTGGAAAAGCACATGTACACCGCGTTCCAAATTATTATGCAAAAAGTGTTTAGGAGTGATAAGGGAAGAATTTGTTTGTTTGTCAGTTAAACTCATTGATGGTGATGTGTGTCAGGGCTCTTTATATCACTGTAAGCAATTGCAGACACCTGTGCTAATTAGTTTGGCAGGTGTGTCCAATGAAAGGCAAGACTACTTAAGAAGGCTCTCTCACATTATTAAGCAGCCTACATTTTCTGCCAAAATGGGAAAGAAAAAGGATGTGTCGGCTGCTGAGAAGCAACAAATTGTGGAGTGTTTAGGTCAAGGCATGACTACAATCAACATTGTGCGATGATCAGGATGAAGTGTCTTGGCAATCAAGAAGTATGTAGCTGATTCACAGTACACACGTGTGCGTGCTGATAAGGGCAAATTGAGGACTCTTTCCTACAGGCAATTACGTCAGGTTGAAAGAGCAGCGGCAAAAAAGCCTTGTCATAGCAGCAGACAAGTTTTTGAAGCTGCTTGTGCCTCCAACGTCCCCCGAACAACAAGATGCAGGGTCCTTCAGAGGTTTGCAGCTGTGCATACGCCATCCTGTCGACCTCCTCTATCCACTTCACACAAGCAGAAACGGCTCCAGTGGGCCAAACATTACATGAAGACTGATTTCAAAACTGTTTTGTTCACGGATGAGTGCCGTGCAGCGCTCGATGGTCCAGATGAATGGAGTGGAGGATGGCTGGTTGATGGACACCCCACGCAAACACGGCTACAGCGCCAACAAGGAGGAGGTGGAGTAATGTTTTGGGCTGGAATCATGGGGAGAGAGATTGTCGGCCCCTTTAGGATCCCTGAAGGCGCTAAAGATGAACTCCATAATGTATGTGGATTTTCTCAAACAGCACTTCCTGCCATGGTTCAAGAAGAAGAACCGTGTATTTCACAGCAAGATCATTTTTCTGCATGATAATGCACCATCTCATGCTGCACATAAAACATCTGCATCTCTGGCTGATATGGGCATAAAAGGGGACAAACTTATGGTGTGACCCCCATGCTCCCCTGACCTCTACCCCATTCAGAACCTTTGGAGCATCATTAAAAGGAGTGTCTATGATGGCGGGAGGCAGTTCACATCTAAGCAACAGCTCTGGGAGGGTATTCTGTCCTCATGCAAAACAATTGAAGCAGAAACCATCCAAAACCTGACAAATTCAATGGACGAGAGAGTTCAGAAGCTCCTTTCGAACAAGGGGTCCTATGTGAAAATGTAACATCACCTAGAATAAAGTTTTGAGTTGAAAACTGTTTGATTTCAGTTTCTAACAACCTGCTAATGCTTATAATTTCAAAAATGACCATTTTTTTGGTCTTTATTAAAATGAAAAGGTTGATCGAAAAGTTTGGGGGATCTAAGAGTGTGGCAACCCAGTAGTCATGATTACTTCGAATTCTGACAATATGAGGGTCATGCTGCAGGTATTGCAGCAAGAAGGCACTTATGTGTCTTGCGCATCTCGGAGCCCCAAAATTATTTTCCGGGCTAGATGCAGCTAAAAATTATTTTTAATTTTAAATCTGGTGAAGCTTATTATAGATGGCCTAATAGGATCAGTGCTGCACACTGCTACAAAGCCCAAATTATTTTCCAGTCAAGATACAGATAAACATGATTAGTAATTTGAAAGCTTAAAACGGTTGGTAGGGTAATTTTAACCAATCATCAAGCTTTTACTCTCCCCAGGATGACACAGGGGTAGAAAAGTCGTTTCGGATCCATGATTTGTTCATCTTTATGAACGTGAGTCTGTCTACGTTATCAGTGGAGAGCCGCGTGCGCTTATCTGTCAGCACACCACCAGCAGCGCTGAACACACGTTCAGACAGAACGCTGGCTGCGGGGCATGACAAGATCTCCAAGGCGTAAGTGGCTAGCTCCGGCCATTTATCCAGATTGGAAGCCCAAAAAGAGCAAGGGTCCAGTGACACAGTCGTGGCTTCAATGTTTACTTGGAGATACTCCTGTACCATCGTCTCTAGGCGTTGACTATGTGTCAGACTTCTTGTCTCCTGTGGCCTTGCAAAGGATGGGCTAAAAAAGTGGTGAAATGATTCCGCAAAATTGATGTTACCAGCAGATACTGTGGTTCTGTTACGGTTTGAGTGCTGAACACTTGATGGTCCCACGGTTGGCAAGTTGGAACTGTGAGATTCACTACGTGCACCACTGGTATTTTGTGGAAAAGCACATGTAAGATTCTGCAACAGTCTCTGCTGATACTCCTGCATGCGTGCATCCCTTTCTATGGCAGGAATAATTTCTGAAAATTTACTTTTGTACCGGGGATCTAACAGTGTGGCAACCCAGTAGTCAGGATTATTTCTAATTCTCACAATTCGAGGGTCATGTTGCAGGTAGTGCAGCAAGAAGGCACTCATGTGTGTTGCGCATCCAGGAGCACCAAGTCCCTGTTGTGTTGGTGGCGAGGTAACAATCATGCTTCCTTCCTCTGTCCTCTCCCCCCAACCTCGCACAACAGAAATGTGATCAAGGTCTCCCTCATCTGATGAGTCTTCCATCAGTTCGTCCTCCACTTCTTCCTGGGCTCCTGCACCTTCCTCACTAGTTTGGCTGCTACCATGCGCCCTGGTAAAATCATCTCCCCCACCCTCACATGCCTGCCGCCCTGGTGCTGTCGACCGTCTGGACCTTGCAGATGTTAGCCCTTCCGCATACAACTCCTCCTCCTCTACTTCCTCCACCTCCTCTTGTGCCACCACCTGACTCCGAATTCTGTTTAACATGTGCTCCAGCATGTAAATCACCGGAATAGTCATGCTGATAATGGCATCGTCAGCACTAAACATCTTCGTCGCCATTTCAAAACTGTGCAGAAGGGTGCATAGGTCCCTGATCTGAGACCACTCCTCCAGCGTGATTTGCCCCACCTCTGAATCTCGTTGGCCCAGGCTATACGTCAGAACGTATTGCACCAGGGCTTGTCGGTGCTGCCACAATCGCTGCAACATGTGCAGAGTTGAATTCCACCGGGTAGGCACATCGCATTTTAGCCGGTGAAGTGGCAGGCCCAACGACTTCTGTAGAGATGTAAGTCGCTGAGCTGCGGGATGCGAACGGCGGAAGTGAGCACACAGCGACCGTGCCCTCTGCAGAAGGCCATCTAGTCTGGGATAGTGGGCTAAAAATTGCTGGACAACCAGGTTCAACACGTGAGCCATACAAGGCACGTGTGTGACATTGCCCCGGCGAAGGGCCGCACCCAGATTTGCAGCATTGTCGCACACGGCCTTCCCTGGTTTCAGGTCCAGTGGAGACAACCATTCATGAAATTGGTTCTCCAGAGCTGACCACAACTCCTCAGCTGTGTGACTCACATTTCCCAGACATTTCAAAGTAAAAACCGCCTGATGACGTTGAGCCCTACTGCCAGCATAGTAAGGAGGTGTGCAGGATCCCTTCTGCGCAGTTAGAAAGCTTGTGGCATGACCAGACAGGCTTTGGGTGCAGGTGGAAGACCGAGAGGGGGTTGAGAAGGCAGAAGCAGTGGAGGAAAAATGACATAAAGAGGATTGACGCACAACTCGTGGGGACGGCAAGACTTGGACAGCAGCCCCTTGTCCTGCTGTCACCATAGTTACCCAGTGCCCAGTCAGCGACATGTAACGCCCCTGTCCATGCCTACTCGTCCAAGTGTCTGTGGTGAAATGCACCCTGTCACACACAGAGTTTCTCAAAGAAGCGGTGATGTTGTGTGCGACATGCTGGTGGAGCGCAGGCACACCTTTCTTTGAGAAGTAGTGCCGACTGGGCATCTGGTACTGGGGCACTGCGACGGACATAAGGTCTCGAAAATCCTCTGTGTCCACCAGGCGGAAAGGCAGCATTTCTGTAGCCAAGAGCTTGCAGATGGTGAAATTCAACCTCTTAGCTTTCTCATGGCTAGGAGGAAATGGTCTTTTACTTGTCCACATCTGAGGGACCGAGGGCTGGCTATTGTGCTTAGACGGGGTTGATAAGGGTGTCCCCGGCAAACTGCCGGTCTGTGAGGAAGATGCAGGCGGACATGTTAGGTTGCCTTGATCCAAAGGTGGTGCTATCGATGTCGGACAGCGCTCAAGACCAGCTGGTGTTACCACCTCCAAAGAAAATGATGACCTGCCAATCACGCTGGCTGTTGCGGGTAAAGAGGTGGCAGGTCTGCGCCCCAAAACAGGTGTGACTGCTGTCCCCCCAGTCACAGATGATGAAGAGGCCGCGGATGCACAAGATATGGCAGACGGTGGTTGGCCCGGCCGGCTAGACCGCATTGTAGCACACTGAGCTTCCCACTGCAACTTATGCTTCATGTCCATGTGCCGGTTCATGCATGAAGTACTCAAACTATGTATTTTTTGGCCTCTACTTAGCTTTTGCTGACAAATGTTACAGATAACACGAGTTGGGTCATCTTTATCGATCTGAAAAAATGCCCAGGCTATGCAAGGCTTAGCACCCATGCGACCTGAAGAGCCACCACGACTTGTGGTGAGAGGCAGAGTTGTGTTTGAGGATGCAGTTGTTGACGTGCTTCCAGTACTACGTCTCTGTCCAGGAAGGCGCAACCTGACCTCGTCGTCACTAGCATCTTCCTCCACCTCCTCTGCTGACCTCATCTCTTGGCTGACTGTGGGTTGACAGTAAGTGGGATCTCCGACCTCATCATCATCACCCTGTGCGTTATCACACCCGTCGTCCTCAGAGCCAACCTGTTCCTGCCCTGACAAAAAACTAAAGTTGTCGCTCCAATCAGGTATTTGAGTCTTATCATCGTCTTCCTCATTGTCTCCACCAACAGGAGTTACAGTTTGGGAATGAGGGTCTACATTATGGTCAGAACCTTCTGCGTCTGGTCCTGGATCCGACTCATAAAGATTCTGGGCATCAGTGCAGATCATTTCCTCGTCTGGATTCACAGAAGCGCTGGAGTCGACCTCTGATTCCCAGGCTATAGTATGAGTAAACAGCTCTGCAGACTCAACCATCTGTTCTACCTCATACTCAGACGGGCAGCTGGAGATTTGGGAGCTGTGAGGAAGCAAGTGCGATTTGGGTGACACCTTTGAGGACTGGAGTATTTGTGATGTTGAAGTTGATGTGGAGGAGAGCCCACTTAAAGGAGCACTTGATATCCGTTGAAGCACCTGCTGTTTTTGTGCCTCATCTGGAATTTGTAGCGATTGGCGTGGCCGTAAGAAAGGGATCTTATCACATTGTCCGCTAAAAGAAGTAGACATTTTAGTTTGGCTGGAAGATGGTCTTTCTTCTGCACCTACCCCACGGACACAACCTTTTTTCCCCTTCCCAACACGCCTATTCCCCTTTCCACCAGCAGCAGGCCTTTTTCCACTCATTTTGGTGGTTAACTAATTCACAACTCTGGAGTTGTTTGCACAAAAAAACAATGGATGGTAACCGAGCAGAGCTGAGTGGCCAAACTGTGGTATTAGGCCAAAACTATTGGCTGGGTTAGATGCAGAAAAAAATTATTTTTAATTTGCAACCTGATGGAGGTCAGTATAGATGGACTAATAGACCAAGTCCCACACACCACTAGAAGCCCAAATATTTTTTCAGAGCTAGATGCAGAAAATTTTTTTATTCAATTTGCAACCTGATGGAGGTCAGTATAGATGGACTAATAGACCAAGTCCCACACACTGCTAGAAGCCCAAATATTTTTTCAGAGCTAGATGCAGAAAAAAATTATTTTTAATTTGCAACCTGATGGAGGTCAGTATAGATGGACTAATAGACCAAGTCCCACACACCGCTAGAAGCCCAAATATTTTTTCAGAGCTAGATGCAGAAAATTTTTTTATTCAATTTGCAACCTGATGGAGGTCAGTATAGATGGACTAATAGACCAAGTCCCACACACTGCTAGAAGCCCAAATATTTTTTCAGAGCTAGATGCAGAAAAAAATTATTTTTAATTTGCAACCTGATGGAGGTCAGTATAGATGGACTAATAGACCAAGTCCCACACACTGCTAGAAGCCCAAATATTTTTTCAGAGCTAGATGCAGAAAAAAATTATTTTTAATTTGCAACCTGATGGAGGTCAGTATAGATGGACTAATAGAACAAGTCCCACACGCTGCTAGAAGCCCAAATATTTTTTCAGAGATAAATGAAGAAAAAAATTATTTTTAATTTGCAACCTGATGGAGGTCAGTATAGATGGACTAATAGACCAAGTCCCACACACTGCTAGAAGCCCAAATATTTTTTCAGAGCTAGATGCAGAAAAAAAATATTTTTAATTTGCAACCTGATGGAGGTCAGTATAGATGGACTAATAGACCAAGTCCCACACACCGCTAGAAGCCCAAATATTTTTTCAGAGCTAGATGCAGAAAAAAATTATATTCAATTTGCAACCTGCTGGAGGTCAGTATAGATGGACTAATAGAACAAGTCCCACACACAGCTAGAAGCCCAAATATTTTTTCAGAGCTAAATGAAGAAAAAAATTATTTTTAATTTGCAACCTGATGGAGGTCAGTATAGAAGGACTAATAGAACAAGTCCCACACACTGCTAGAAGCCCAAATATTTTTTCAGAGCTAAATGAAGAAAAAAATTATTTTTAATTTGCAACCTGATGGAGGTCAGTATAGATGGACTAATAGACCAAGTCCCACACACTGCTAGAAGCCCAAATATTTTTTCAGAGCTAGATGCAGAAAAAAATTATATTCAGTTTGCAACCTGATGGAGGTCAGTATAGATGGACTAATAGAATGATGCTATGCCCAAAAGATTTTACTTCACTAGGTGCAGTAAAAAAATTGGTATTCTATACACAGGTGGTATATCTTGCAACACAGATAGGCTACTCCACTGACTAACACACTCTGCAATAGGCCAAAAAGGATTAGCTTTGCTAGATTCAGCCAAATGC
This sequence comes from Phyllobates terribilis, assembly GCF_046119375.1. Classification (NCBI taxonomy): domain Eukaryota; kingdom Metazoa; phylum Chordata; class Amphibia; order Anura; family Dendrobatidae; genus Phyllobates; species Phyllobates terribilis. The sequence goes on from NW_027362772.1 coordinate 158,628,588, forward strand.
TGTGAAAAAAACTTGCACAGCACTGGCACAGACCTGCCTGGCAAAAACTGATAGGAACTGATGTAACCTAGTCCTGAAAAGGACTCCAATTACAATTAGTCTTTACTCCCACAATCTATCTATTTAAGAGCACAGACCTGCCTGATAAAAGTCGTAGGAAATGCTGTAACCTAGTCCTTAAAAGGACTGCAATCACAACTATTCCCTACTCCCAAGCTATTTGTATATTTGTGCGAAAATTGGCTTGAAATTAACAAGGTATAGCGCACACAGCAACAGCGGTGCCGTCTAACACGCAGCTGCAGCAGTGAGAAAATGGTGGCGACGGGGAAAATGGCTTGGTCTTATAGGGCAAGGACATGTGACATACACTGCCAATCACACATGCCCTTGCTTGTGTGAAAAAAAGCACTTCGCTCCGTGTGTGCGCTGCTGATAGGCTGACAGATTGCACCTCCCCACTGCAAATGCGGGAAAGAGAAAAAAAAATGGAGATCTTCATTGTTCCTGCAGAGATCCATCCCCTGCCCCTCCCCCCGCCCCGCTGTACACTCAAACTGCGTATTAACATTAATTTTCATCATTACTGAGAAAAAATCCAGTTATGATTTTGGTGCACGAACAGTTATCGAACATAACCTCGAACAGCCGAATTTTTCTCAAATTGTTCGTGTTCGCCGACCGGCTCGAACACCGCCCAAAACAGCTCGAATTTGAGATTGGCGAACAGTTCGAGTAGAACAACGCTCATCTCTAGTACTGATGTGGTCACTGGATTGGGTCCTGAGAAGTGATTGGCACCAACTCTAACGCCCATTTTTCCTGTTTACAACATATCAGCTTCAAAAGTCGACTTATACGTGTTACCAACATGTTTTTCATAGAAAATACTATTGTGTGAGGTTATTTCCCATCAATTTCCTGCGCAGCACTGGGCACATGACCACGAGACTTTCTGCCAGCCGGCCATAAAAATGAATATAATACAATTGCTTTAATGTAACAATCCATAAAATATTGATGCCAAAACCTCCGCCCATGGAAAAATACTTAACTGGAAGAGGAGTTTAATCTTATTTGCTGGTGAGATACTGTATATAGGGCTTGGGTAGGGGATGGCATATATATTATATATACAATGCGAAAAATAAATCCCAAAGAAAAAACTGCTCGTTATCTAATTGTTCATTTGTCTCTCCTCCGTTTGGAATAATCTTTCCCTGAAGACTGAAAAGGGCATAATAATGTCTGATGTCTGCTTAGGACTGGATGATGTCCAAAGGATTAAAACCAGAGCGCTTATTTAACCCTTACAATTCTTCCCCCAACGTAATGCAACATTTATAGGAACCTATTCTGCTTTGTTTACTGGTAATTTGGTGCTCAAGTCAGAAATTTAATTTTCTCAGATTGTAATGTCTTAATGAAGTGTTAGGTCTTACTTGTTTCAGGAAAGTGTATCTGTAACATACCTGGCGGCGTCCTTTCATAGTGGTCCATCTCCCACTGTGCAAGAGCGCACACTTGATTTCCAGTCCAGACTGCCACTTTGGCTTCTTTCCATACTGTCTGCTTTGCTCTGCTTTGGCTGCTTAGGGCGACACCCGCTGAACTTCCTGTTTCTTGTAGCTGCTGCAGACACACCCCTAATGCGTCTTCAGCCTATTGCTGTCTGTCACCTGGTATTTAAACCAGCTCCTCCTTGGAATCCATGCCTGGTCATCTTGTTCTGTCAGTTGGCTTCTAGTCACTGATGTGCCAGGTCCTGTCTATGTTTCCTGCCTTGTGGTATCAGTTCCCGTGTCTGAACTGTGTCCTGTCTGTGTACTCTAGCCAGCTGTCTTTCTGCCTTTCCTGGAGGCTGTATTTCCAGGCCCGTGTGAACACGCTCTTTGCCTGTTCGTCTCGCCCTCTGGGGGCCGCATACCCAGACTCGCTCCTGTATTTGTTGCAGTACAGTTCCTGTCTGAACTGTCTCCTAGCTTCTTACCTGTTTTGCCTTTATGTCTGTTTGCTCCCTTTTTCTGTAGAATCTGAACCTGCACCTAACTTCTACTCGTTGTCATTGTACTTCCGTTTGTGAGTTGGAGTCCTTTCGCTACTTCTTTGCAAGTACCTTGTGTGTATTTGGTTCTGCCTTTCTTTTCCAGTCTGTTCTGTGTGAACAGAGCCCTGTCCCCTTTGCTTTGTCTTTATTTACCGCTTCGGCGATTTATCTCTGTCCTGTCTTTCTTACCGCTACGGCGGTTCCTGCTCGCTCAGCCTTGTCCACCGCACTTGCGGTTTTGCTCTGCTCAGCCCTGTCCACTGCGGTTTTGCTCTGCTCGGCCTTGTCCACCGCGTCTGCGGTTTTGCTCTGCTCAGCCTTGTCCACCGCGTCTGCGATTTTGCTCTTCTCAGCCTTGTCTAGCGCGTCTGCGGTTTTGCTCTGCTCAGCCTTGTCTACCGCGTCTGCGGTTTCGCTCTGCTCAGCCTTGTCTACCGCGTCTGCGGTTTCGCTCTGCTCAGCCTTGTCTACCGCGTCTGCGGTTTTGCTCTGCTCAGCCTTGTCTACCGCGTCTGCGGTTTCGCTCTGTTCAGCCTTGTCTACCGCGTCTGCTGTTTCACTCTGCACAGCCTTGTCTACCGCGTCTGCGGTTTCGCTCTGCTCAGCCTTGTCTAGCTCGTCTGCGGTTTCGCTCTGCTCAGCCTTGTCTACCGTGTCTGCGGTTTCGCTCTGCTCAGCCTTGTCTACCGCGTCTGCGGTTTTGCTCTGCTCAGCCCTGTCCACCGCATCTGCGGTTTTGCTCTGCTCAGCCTTGTCCACCGTGTCTGCGGTTTTGCTCTGCTCAGCCTTGTCCACCGCGTCTGTGGTTTTGCTCTGCTCAGCCTTGTCCACCGCGTCTGTGGTTTTGCTCTGCTCAGCCTTGTCCACCGCGTCTGCGGTTTTGCTCTGCTCAGCCTTGTCCACCGCGTCTGCGGTTTTGCTCTGCTCAGCCTTGTCTACCGCGTTTGCGGTTTCGCTCTGCTCAGCCTTGTCTACAGCGGCTGCGGTTTCGTTCTGCTCAGCCTTGTCTACCGCGTCTGCGGTTTCGCTCTGTTCAGCCTTGTCTACCGCGTCTGCGGTTTCGCTCTGTTCAGCCTTGTCTACCGTGTCTGCGGTTTTGCTCCCCTAAGCCCTGTCCACCGCATCTGCGGTTTTGCTCTGCTCGGCCTTGTCCACCGCGTCTGTGGTTTTGCTCTGCTCGGCCTTGTCTTCCGCACCTGCTGTTTCGCTTTGCTCTGCTTGATTACCGCATCTGCGGCTTTGAACCCGTCTCCCAGTCTGTACTGGACCTTACCCAGCCTGCACTCTAGCCTGCCTGTTCCTGTATTCCCCGGTGTGGGTCAACAGCCGTGTCCGGGTTCTGACCTGGAGTGGCACCTGGTCCCTCTGCTCGGTTCCTCCCTGGTGCACTGGCGTCGTATGCCGTTGTGCGACCTTGGTCAGATCGGGCAGATACTTAGTTACGCCTCTCCAGGCACTCTCCGGTTCATGGCACAGTGGAATCACTAATCACGCACACGCCAGTCAGTCCTGGCGTGTGCATTACAGTATCACTACCTTAAAGAAACACTTCCATCAAAAATGTTATCCTCTTAATATATTGCGATCATATTATATAGCTCTGTGTACTTACAATTGCTCATTTTGCCTTTCTACCCAGCTAATTCTTCTCTTTTCCATTAGGTTTATGGAATCCTGTGATTATAAACTGGCTAGCTGAATCCTTCTATGCTCTATGTAGAAACAGGAGGTCTCTTTTCCTTGTATCAGTCATCATTAGAACTACAATTCTACATCACTGCAAATTCCCTGTCAGGGGTGAGGAGCAGAACAGCTGGGTCGAGAGCTGAAGAGGATAATAAATGAAAATGTGGCGCCCCTGAGGGTTCAGTCGCCACAGGGGTGCTGCACTTCAGATAGAGGTGTGGTATCTCCTCTTCCAGGTAAGGATGGAGCATCACACAGGACCCCACTTCACACTCAACACTACACCACTCCTGTCCTGTAGGGGGCCTAAATGCACCAGGGTGCAGCCCCGGCCCGGGATAGAGGAGATGGGGGGAACCAAAGATAGGGGGAACCATGTAGTGGGTGAGGGTGGAGGACACACTTTTAGGAAGCACTTATTGATTCATATTTAATCTACGGCCATCTTAAATTCAAGGTCTTTGATTGTGGTCTTCTGCCAGGGTCCGGCAAGAGTCTGCAGCTGACTGATCTCTGGCCTTGAGACGAGGAGCGGGTCAGAGTTAACCACTATCTCTACCCGGTCAAGGTCCTGACCTAAGAAGGCCTTGGAGGGGAGCAGAGGAGATAGGCTCCACAGGCAAAAGGATCCCAGGGGGATACGGACGGAGCGGAGTTGCCACCTGTATTCTTTATTCTGGCCTAGTCAGAGGGATTCCTGCTGCAAGAGGGGTGACCGGCCTCCAATATCTGACTTTGTTACTTCACGTCTCAGTCAGAAAAGCCCGGAGGCCTAGTGGATCCCAGGGGGATACGGACGGAGCGGAGTCGCCACCTGTATCTCTTACACTGCATTTATCCAGTGGGACCCGGCCTTACACTACGTTCCTTCCACACATACAGTCAGGAGAAGACTTAGTGGGAGAACTTACCAAGGACAGGAACACACACCAGAGGGCTCTCGACAGGTGCTCCTGATCTACCTAGGAAGTGCTGGATCCCCCACCGCCTCAGCCTGTTATTTCCTGCGCGGCACTGCACCCACCATTCCTTCTCACTCTACCCTGAGGCCTGCTCCGCCTGTGGGGAGCCGTCCCATCATAGCTGCCTATAACACCGGCCTCAGTGGACTGAAGCAGCGCTGGTGTCCATCACCGGAAACCGCAGGTGGCATAGTCGAAATACCACTCATCCTTGAAAGCCCAATATTTTTATGTGACAGCCCTGGGCACGGAACGGGTCCAGGCCACGACTGCATCCCCGCGACACCTACACCGACCCGGCTCCGAGTAACCCCATTTCCCAGGGAGGGCGTCACACAAGGACAAGAGACTTCCTGTTCCTACATAGAGCAGAGAAAAGAGAATAATTAGCTGGGTAGAAAGGCAAAATGAGCAATTGTAAGTACACAGTGGTATATAATATGATGATTGAAATATATTAAGAAGATACAAACTTTGATGGGTCTTATTGATAAGTTCACATTACATTTTTGCCCTATGTTTAGCGCGTACTCCATGAAAGTTCCCATTTGGCATCTATCACCATATTGGCCACTCTTGATGGCCTCTTATAAGGTTGGGAGCACCAATGGGGGGCTGAGATGCAATCGCTTCTACATATCAATCATTGGGAGATTCTGAACCATGGCCACCAAAAACTCGCTCCCATAAGACACAAGTTGTCTGGAACAGAGAACTTGGCAGCATCTTCTTCCACGGCATTGATACAGCAAAAACCCAGTCTCCAGGGGATGTCATGGAAGGTCCAGTGATAATGGTTTGTATATGGACACTTATGTCACTGGAGCCTCACCTAATATATATCCCCAGTTGTTTGCTCTCTTTTGGCCAACTTTTTGTTTCTTTGAGCAACTTCTTGTCAATACAATTGAAAAATCTAACATTAACATATACTAGTTAAACATATTCCATCACACTTTTGGATAGAGTAGATCTCAGGGGCAAGTAGGGAGTATACGTTTGTCAAAAAATAAGTCCAAAAATTAAGTGAAAAGAGCATAAGCTATATCTAATATTGCACATCTACATATGTTCTTCACGATCCATGCATTAGACAAAGTCATGGTAAAGTTCAAGAGCACAATCATGGAGACATTGTAATGATCCCATCTGAGTCCACACCGTGATGCCTGAAATCCCATGGGAAGACCTACTGGGGTTGACTTACTAAAAATAACTGGAAAGGTAGCTACACATTTTGGGATAAGTAGTTGAGGACAGGTTAGGTTTAAGTCCCAAGAAATTGGATAAACTCAGTCAGGACCACAATGAATGTCCATGTGTGTAAGAACTAAAACCTGAGAAGTTAAGGAATGGAGGTCAAAAGATGAAACAATAGTAACTTACGGGACCAGGATGTCATTTCAGACCTCATCATGGACTTAAAAGGGTTCTTCAGGATAGAAAAAATAATGATTAAAGGAAATAGCATTATAATTCAATTCTTAAATACTTTTAATTAGCAACGATGATTTTTAAGCTAATGTTTTGCTCAGTTGTCTAGTGAATGACAGCCTGTTTACACTGACGGGCTGTTGGGAAACAAGCGTTCCTCTGCTCCATTTGTTGATTTGTGAGTGGAGGAGATTTTTCTCTGGCAGTCTCATAGACAACAAATGAAGTGGTGGTGTGACCACCACTACCTTCTAATGAGGTATTTCAAAGCCTCTTTATCAGGATCAATGAGGGTCCATTTACTTGACAGTGATCACATATTCCTTGGGTTCTCTTCTTAGAATGTTGCTCCTCTGCGATTCCGCCTAGAATTTGAAATAACTGAATAAATGAAGTACTGGGTGTTAACCAATCTTCTGGTCAAAGGGGAATGTCCTTAAACGTTCTGTCACTGTGTAGAGACATCCTCCCAACTGTTAACATCCAGTTGTCAATTTATTCATAAATTTCTAGAAGGAATCACAGAGTAACAGCACAGTTTAAGAGATCATGCAGACGTCTGTGATGTTAGAACACTCCTGTTAGGTTTTTTCTATTATGCTGGTCACATGACCGTTTTTGCCTATTTAATCCTGCTCCGCCCTTCTGGCCTTGCTGGACTTCATTGTAATTTCTACTCTTAAGCTAGCCAGGTGCTTTGTTACCTTTCTCAGTCAGTTTAGCTAGGTCTTTTGACCTCTATGTTCTATGTTGTTTGTTTGTCTTTTTACTGCTACAATTTCTGCTAGGAGGTGTCCATCTTTCTCCCAGTCCCTAGTTCTTGTAGGGATCCCTTCCTCACATCTATAGGTCTTCGTTCAGACTAGCTGAGGACTTTAGCGGGTCTGATCGCAGGATCAGGTTCCCCGTTACATCGTAGGGATCTAGCTTAGTTCTATTATAGGGACAGATCTCCTGTCTTTCCTTAGTGCTTGTAGCAGATCATAACAGTAAGTCCAGCCCAAAAAAATTCTCTAAGGAAAGACCTCAAGTTTCCATCATGGTGTCGGTTCAGGATTTGGCTCAACGCCTGCAGGGACTCTCTCTGGAGGTGGCCGAGCTCCAACAACACGTGAGTAGCTGTTCTGGAGTGCATTTTGTGGAGCCAAAGGTACGATTGCCTGATTTATTTTTTGGTGAACAACAAGATTTTTTTTCCTTTAAAAATGCTTGTTTATTGTATTTTCGTTTGAGACCCAGATCCTCTGGTGATGAATCACAGCGCATAGGGTTCATAATGTCACTTTTGCGCAAAGAACCTCAGGGATGGGCCTTTTCTCTCCAAACTAGTGATCCGTGCTTTAGATCAATGGATAGTTTTTTTTCTGCTTTGGGGTTGTTGTATGATGATCCTGATCGTGTCTCATCAGCTGAGACGGAATTGAGACATTTGAGGCAGGGATCAGGTAATGTGGAAAATTATTGTGCTCACTTCCGTCGGTGGTCTGCTCAGGTGGGGTGGAACGATTCAGCTCTGAAAAGTTTGCTTCTTGCTGGGCTAGGTGAAAGGGTTAAGGATCTGCTGATTGCTTATCCTACACCTGGAAACTTGCAGGAGGCAATGCAATTAGCTATACGGGTGGACAGGAGACTGCGTGCAAGGGTTAATGAGAGTAAATCCTCTGCCATGTCATACATCCGAGTCTTGAGAGGGTCTGTACTGACACTGGAGAGCCGATGGAGATTGGGGCGATGTCACCCCGCTCTCAGGAAAAAGACCGCAGGTTTTCTGAAGGTTTGTGCTTTTATTGCGGCAAATCTGACCATTTCATTAAGAACTGTGTGCTTCGTATGAACAAAGAAAAAAAAAAGGTCAGTTACGCCCGTATAGCCTGTTTAAACACTAAGGGTGTATTTCTTTCTGCTACTACCGCAGCTCAGGAAGAATTAATTGAATTTCGGGTATTTGTGGATTGTGGTTCAACTCTGAATGTGATTGATGGGGGATTCTTGGAAAAACTTAATTTAAAACCCAAACCTTTGTCATCCCCTATTGCCGTGGTTTCTGTTGATGGCTCTCCCTTGAAATGTGTTACTCACAAGGTTTATGAATTTCCCCTCACTATTAATGGTATTCACCAAGAAAATTTGGATTTGGTGGTATTAAATAATTTGCTTTCTCCAGTAGTTTTGGGGTTGCCCTGGTTAAAATTGCACAATCCTGTACTGGATAGGTCTACCAATGAAATTAAGTCCTGGAGCCCTAAGTGTTATGACAAGTGTTGTAACGGGCGCATTGCTGCTGTGGATAAAGGGGAACTACCTGTACCTATTCAGGATTTTTGGAAATTTTTTTCTGAGGAGGAGTCGCAAATTTTGCCTCCCCATAGAGACTACGATTGTACCATTGAATTTGTCCCTGGAGCGACTCTTCCTAAAAGTCGTTTATTTAATTTTACTATTCCTGAGAGAAAGGCTTTGGAGGAATACATACAGACGAGCTTGGCCGCCGGTCATATCAGACCCTCTAAGTCACCTGTGGCTGTTGGAATTTTTTTGGTAAAAAAAAGGACGGCGGTTTAAGTCCTTGTTTGGACTTTCGCGAGATTAATAAAATTACTGTACGCAATCCCTACCCACTGCCATTGATTCCTGATTTGTTTGACCAGTTAGTGGGGGCCAAGTGGTTCTCTAAAATTGATCTCCGGGGGGCATACAATTTGTTGCGCATGAAGGAGGGTGATGAATGGAAGACTGCTTTTAACACTCCTGTGGGTCATTTTGAGAATTTGGTTATGCCTTTTGGTCTTACCAATGCACCAGCATTTTTTCAGAATCTTATTAATGACATCCTTAGACCTTTGATCGGCAAAAATGTGGTTGTGTATTTGGATGACATTTTGATTTATTCGCCTGACCTGGAGTCTCATTGGCGGAGCGTACGTGAGGTATTGCAGTTATTGATTGACAATTCGCTTTTTGCTAAGCTGGAGAAATGTGAGTTCGCTGTACAGAGAATTAGTTTTTTGGGCTACATTATCTCCAGCGAGGGCTTTGAGATGGACCCGGTGAAAGTTCAAGCTGTGCAGGAATGGCCTAGGCCTATGGGTTTGAAATCGATACAGAGGTTTTTGGGTTTCGCCAATTATTACAGAAAATTCATTAAAAATGTTTCTATTATTGTTAAACCACTGACCGATCTCACCAGGAAAGGTTCTAATACGGTTCAGTGGACTACTGAGGCCATTGAAGCTTTTGTGTTTCTAAAGGAGAGGTTCAGCTCTGCCCCCATCCTTATGCAGCCTGATGTGACTAAGCCGTTTTTGGTTGAGGTTGATGCTTCTTCTGTGGGGGTCGGTGCGGTGTTGTCTCAGGAAAACAAGGATGGAGTACATCCCTGTGCTTTTTTTTCAAAAAATTTTTCTGAGACTGAACTTAATTACGATATTGGTAATCGGGAATTGCTGGCTATTAAACTCGCATTTGAACACTGGCGTCATCTCTTGGAAGGTGCTGATTTTCCCATTCAGGTTTTCACTGATCATAAAAATCTGATCTATCTTGATGCTGCCAAGCGCTTGAATGCCCGTCAGGCTAGGTGGGCACTTTTTTTTCCGCGGTTTAATTTTTCCGTTACTTACATCCCGGGTACCAAGAATGTTAAAGCTGATGCTTTGTCTCGCAGCTTTTCTCCCATGGTCGGTGCTGAGGAGGAGGAGAGCATTTTACAAGAAGGTGTTGTGATTGCTGCATTGGACTCGGTTTTGGAAGATGAGATTCTTAAAGCACAGGAGAATGCCCCATCTAACACTCCCCATGGGAGGTTGTTTGTGCCAAGGACCTTTAGGAGAGATTTGTTTGTTGAGTGTCATGAGTCTCGGTTGGCAGGTCATCCTGGAATTTCTGAGACCAAGAGACTTGTGGGTCGCAGTTTTTGGTGGCCTGGATGGCAGAAGGAGGTCATTAAGTAAATGCGTCAATGTACTGTGTGTGCTAGATCTAAGTCTTCACATACTCCTGCTGTGGGGTTGCTTTGCCCTCTGGAGGTTCCTAGTGCACCTTGGACACATCTGGCTATGGACTTTATTACTGATCTTCCCCCCTCTGAGGGTTTCACGGTCATCTGGGTGGTCGTGGACCGTTTTAGCAAGATGTGTCACTTGGTTCCCTTCATCAAACTGCCCTGCGCTAAGACACTCGCTAAGGCCTTTGTCAAGGAGATTGTCTGACTCCATGGTGTTCCTACTGACATTGTTTCTGATAGGGGACCTCAGTTCGTGGCTCGTTTTTGGCGTGCCTTTTGTGACAGGTTGGGAGTTCATTTGTCATTTTCATCTGGATATCATCCTGAGTCTAATGGCCAGACAGAAAGGAAGAACCAGGATGTTGAGCAGTTCTTGCGTTGTTTTGTGGCAGACAATCAAGAGGGGTGGTCTGAGTTTCTGCCGCTGGCTGAATTTGCTCTTAACAACCATACATCCTCTTCTGCTGGGTGTTCGCCTTTTTTTTTTTTGTTCTGGGAGACATCCGTCTTTTGGGTCATTCTCCAAATTGGTATCGGCTGTGCCTGAGGAGGAGAGTTTTTCCGGTGATTTGGAAAGAGTTTGGACTGATGTGCGTGGTAATCTTCAGGAAGCTAACAAAAAATCTAAGAGGTACTTTGACAGGAAACGTCAAGAGGTTTTGTTTACGGTTGGTGACATGGTTTGGTTGTCCTCTAAGAATCTGCGATTGAGGATTCCTTCTAAAAAATTGGGTCCCAAGTTTGTAGGGCCCTTTAAGGTGCTTCAGGTAGTTAACCAATCTGCTGTTAGGTTGGAGGTTCCTACCTCCTGGAAGATTAATCCTTTGTTTCATGTTTCTCTATTGAAAAAAGCTTGTGTATCAGATAGAGACGCCACTGCCACTGTTCCTCCGGTGGTGGAGGACGGGGAATATGAAAATTCCCGCATCCTTAATTCTAGACGGTATAGAGGGAGTTTGCAGTATCTCGTCGCTTGGAAGGGTTTCGGTCCCGAGGATAACTCATGGGTGAGGGCAGATGATGTTTCTGCTTCCAGACTTGTCAGAGCGTTTCACAAGAGGTTTCCTGATAAGCCTGGGCCTAGGGGATCAGGAGGATCCTCATAGAAGAGGGGGTACTGTTAGAACTCTCCTGTTAGGTTTTTTCTATTATGCTGGTCACATGACCGTTTTTGCCTATTTAATCCTGCTCCGCCCTTCTGGCCTTGCTGGACTTCATTGTAATTTCTACTCTTAAGCTAGCCAGGTGCTTTGCTACCTTTCTCAGTCAGTTTAGCTAGGTCTTTTGACCTCTATGTTCTATGTTGTTTGTTTGTCTTTTTACTGCTACAATTTCTGCTAGGAGGTGTCCATCTTTCTCCCAGTCCCTAGTTCTTGTAGGGATCCCTTCCTCACATCTATAGGTCTTCGCTCAGACTAGCTGAGGACTTTAGCGGGTCTGATCGCAGGATCAGGTTCCCCGTTACATCGTAGGGATCTAGCTTAGTTCTATTGTAGGGACAGATCTCCTGTCTTTCCTTAGTGCTTGTAGCAGATCATAACATGTGAAACTTGGTCCAAACACAGACCGCAATGCATGGACTGTCCATGGGTCTTCAAACTCAACAGCCTCATATGTTGTATGCCTATTAGGCTGTCAGGCTTGGGTTGGGAGACCTTGAACAGTCCATTCATTGTGGTCCATGTTTGGACCAAGTTTCATGATCTCTTAGACTATGCCTTTCCACTGGGGCATGGAGAAGCCACTAGGGACTAGACTTTTGGACTAGTCATCCATGATGAATAGTCTCCGGCCAGCTTTTCAACCCATGGATGCGAATCATTATTGCATTCTCTCCATTTTTTTCTCGTGGATAACTCTAAATTAGTGACTTTTTGATTTTGTGACAAATTCGTTAATTTGCGCCTTTTTAATGTTGTCTGTGGTTGTTTGGTAAGTTTTCTGATTTTTAAGTCAATGTGACTTTTTCAGATGTTTTAGACTGATTCACCAAACTCAAAAAAAGCAAAATGGGTCAAAGACTAAAAAAAACAGCCTCTTCTCATCACTAAATACTGGTTACAGAACATACAAGGCTACGTGACTTGATACAGTAAAATTAAATTATGCCAAAATATTTTTGCCTCTATCTAAGGTCACACAGACATATTTTATGAATTCCTCATGTATTTCCGCCTTTTCCCACCTCTACCCACAATGTTTTTCTTAATTTTTATATTTATCTGGAAATCTCTCTCTTTAAAGCAAACTATAGACCAAGGGACACAGTAAACTATAAATTAGAAGTTTGCATTGCCAGATGGACAGATATGTCCAGAAAGTAATAAATATATATGCCCAAGTGTAAGGTGACGCCTGATAATGCAGGAAAATGTATTTTCATTGTGCTGTTTGGAGTTACATATGAATTCTTGTGTGATTTATTTTTCAACGTGAATTTTGTCATTGTGTTTTGGTTTATTTTATTTTTTTCACAATAAGCAGCCTGTTAGGTTTGTTCCAACTTTACATCTGTGTGGATAACTAATAAGTGTAGTTTTTTTATGTATATACAACTTTTTCATTTCTCCATTTTATTGCATTTTTTGAGTTTTTCTACTTTGACTTATAATATATATTTTTTATTTTAGTTTTAGTACATTTTTATATGTTTTTTGTATGCATATTTTGTTTGTTGGCATATGCAACAGATTGGGACTTGTTTTAAGTGAAAGGAGGACTTTATACTAACCAGACAGCAGATGGCGATAGTGTGTAAAGTTATATGCTTGCTGTAATGTGGGGAGGGAAGCTCTCAATTGTTGGTTGTTTTTTACTTCCTGTGGTTTTTTTTTTCTCTCTGTATGTTTTATGTCAGCAGCACACGGACTGTGTGACACTGAATTGTATCTCATGTTTAACCAGTATGAAGTAAATACTGTTTACTCAAGATATCTTGCTGATTGAAGCTCTCGTAAGTACAGCGGTGACTGTAAGAAGATGCACTCTGCGACAAGTTATGGGCCCAGACACTACAGGCGCGCACTACAAGCCCAGGCAGCAGGATCCTGGTTTATAAACCCAGATAACGGAGCACACAGATAAGCTCTGTAAACAGAAGGAAATAAATCCAGATACAGAGTGACAGAGGAATTCATGATCCCAGGAGCTGGATATAATTACAGAGAATTCAACACAGGCAGGACATACAGGAACTATCAGCAAGAAAAGAAAACAGGAGAATATCTTCAATACAACTCTCTAAACAAGTAAGACTATATAAAGATGATGAGTAACACAGAACTGAAATTCACAGTAGCTAAACTGAATAGTGAAAATTATCAGTTATGGAAATTCAAAGTAGAGATGTTGTTATCTAAGGATGATTTATGGGAAGTAATTGTTACAGAAAGACCAGATCAAGATAATCAGACATGGGATTAGAAGAATAGACAAGCGAGAGTCACCATTAGCTTATTAGCGGATGATGCTCAATTAATACATATAAGAAATGAAGAAACAGAGAAAGGAATGTGGGAAGCATTAAGAAGACTGTATGAAAGACCTAGCTTGAATCACAAGTTATTTTTATTAAGAAAGCTTTACAGTATGAGATTGAGTGCAAATGACCACATGCAGAAGCACATATTCTCAATGATGGAAGTGATATCACAGCTAAGATCTATTGGTGAAGACATTAAAGAAAGTCAAGTAGCAGCTATATTATTGTGCAGTTTACCAGATTCGTATACAGCCTTGATAAATGCCCTTGAGACGAGACCAGAAACTGACATTACATTAGATTTTGTGAAAACAAGACTAATAGATGAATATCAGAGAAGAAAAGAACAAAGAAATGATTCTTCTACTGAAAAGGACAGTGAAAACTGTCTTAAAGCTACAGAATTTAAAAAACCCTATAATAAAGAGACAAGAGAATGCTTCAGATGTAAGAAAAAAGGTCATTTAAAGAAAGACTGTACCATATGGAAAGCAGAACAACAAAAATTACAACATAAAAAGCATACACAGAAAGTAAAAAACATAATTTCCGATTCATGTGAGAATAATTGGAATGGCACATTTAAAGTAACAAACAAGAAATCATCACTTGGTTGGTTCATTGATTCAGGAGCAACGAGTCATATGACAAGTGACAAGAATTTCTTTACTGATCTTGATTTAGATAAGAAAGAAGCCATTTATCTTGCAGATGGAAGCAAAATAACCGCAGAAGGTATCGGACAAGGTATGCTAAATTGTTCAAACAAGTTTGGACAAGATTCAAAGATACTTGTACAGGATGTGTTGTATGTTCCAAAATTGGAAGGCGGATTATTATCTGTGAAACGTTTAACAGCAAAAGGACTTACAGTAAAATTCAAAGACAATGAGTGTGCAATTGTTGCAGGAAGCAAGGTGATAACCAAAGTCAAGGCAGATGAACAATTATATCATTTTGACACACCAAAGAAACAGATGATCACAAAAACTGTATTCACATGTGGCATAGACATCTAGGACATAGAAACCCTGACAGTATAAGGGAACTACAGAGAAAAGAATTGACAAAAGATTTAAAGATATCAGATTGCTCAATTACCATAAGATGTGAACATTGTATAAAATCCAAAGCCACAAGGATATCTATTCCAAAAGAAAGTGAGATGAAAAGAGAAAGACCACTTGATTTGGTGCATACTGACGTATGTGGACCCATGAAAGTGACTACATCAGGAGTCAATAGATACATGTTGACTTTTATAGATGACTACTCAAGATACACAGTCACATACTTAATTAAGAACAAAAGTGAAGTTTTTGATAAACTTGTAGACTATGTAACAAGATCAAGTAACAAATTTCAAAGGAAGCCAATTGTCATCAGAAGTTATAATGGAGGTGAATTTACAGGTCACAGAATAGAAGACTACTTAAGACAAAATGGAATAGAACACCAGAAAACTGTTCCATACACACCTGAACAAAATGGAGTAGCAGAAAGGAAAAACAGAACTCTAACAGAAATGATAAGATGTATGCTGACGGATTCCAAACTACCAGAGAAATGTTGGGGTGAGGCAGCAATGACAGCTACATATCTACAGAACCGACTTTTTTCCAGAAAACTGACGAAAACTCCATATGAACTGTGGCAAGGTATGAAACCAAGTGTCAATCGTTTAAAAGTTTTGGGATGTAAAGTTTTTATATTCATTCCAACAGAAAAACGTTCCAAACTTCAAAACAGATCCATGGAAGGAATATTCGTTGGATATAGTGAAAATTGCAAAGGATATAGAATCCTAGATCCCAAAACAGAGTTACGATGAGTAACAGTGTGACATTCATTGAAGATTTAAATGAAGACATTATGATTTCAGTTGAAACAAAAAATGAGAAAAACAATAGTGACATAACTGTAGAAATATCTGATGAGAAAGAAGTAGAAATCAATGAAGAACAAAATACTGAAAGTGAAGAATCACAACTACAAACAGACACAGAACCAAGAAGTTCAATGAGAGAGAACAAAGGAAAACCACCAAAACGTCTCTCATACAAGACAAGCATAAGAAAAATCTATGAGCCTACCTCTTGGGAAGACATATCTAAACTTCCTGAAGAAGAAGCTAATAAATGGATAGAAGCAACAGAAACAGAAATTAAATCCATGCATGATTCAAATACATGGACACTAACAGATTTACCAGAAGGAAGAAAAGCCATAGGATGTAAATGGATTTTTAAAGTAAAAGGCCAAACAGATGGCACAGCTGAAAGATACCGAGCAAGACTCGTAGCTAAAGGGTATTCTCAAAAATATGGAGAAGACTATGATGAGACATTTACTCCAGTTGTCAAACACACTACAATAAGAACTTTACTTACAGTTGCAGCAATGAAACAGATGGAACTGAGACATCTGGATGTAAAGACAGCTTTTTTGAATGGAGATTTAACAGAAGATATTTACATGGAACAACCTCCAGGATTCAAAGATGAAAGAAATCCAAACAAAGTTTGAAAACTACAGAAAAGCATATATGGTTTAAAGCAAGCAGCTAAAGCGTGGAATGACAAAATCACGGAAGTACTTACAAATGAAAAATTTCAAAGAAGCAAAGCTGATC
The DNA here is from genome assembly GCF_046119375.1 of Phyllobates terribilis. Lineage (NCBI taxonomy): Eukaryota > Metazoa > Chordata > Amphibia > Anura > Dendrobatidae > Phyllobates > Phyllobates terribilis. The sequence continues at coordinate 158,644,833 of NW_027362772.1, forward strand.
CATGCTTGTACACAAAAAGGCTGATTAATAGATGGATTTATGTACTCATATATGTAGACGACATTTTGATTTGTTTTAAACAAGAAAGGGATAAAGAAAACATTCTAAAAATCCTGAAGCAACATTTTGAAATCAAAGACTTGGGAAATGTGAAACAGTACCTAGGAATACAGGTAGAAAGAGAAGAAGACGGAAGTTTCCTACTGAATCAAAATCACATGATTCAAGACATAACAGAAAAATTTGGATTAAAGGATGCAAAAACAGTAAAGTCTCCAATGGAAACTAATTATCTCAAAGAGATGAACAGTGAAAAAAATATGCTACCAAATAATGAAGAATACAGAACAGCAATAGGAAAACTACTGTATCTAGCGACCGTTACAAGACCAGACTTTGCAGCAGTAGTATGAATCCTGAGTAGAAAGGTATCAAAACCAAATAAAGCTGATTGGAATGCCGTCAAGAGAGTAATGCGTTATTTGAAAGGAACTAGCAATGTTAAGCTGAAATTACCCACAAGTGATAATTGCATTTTAACAGGATATGTTGATGCAGATTGGGCTGGAGATCCAACTGACAGAAGATCTACCAGTGGACATATTTTTTTTTCTCTCAGGTGGACCAAGAAGTTGGACAAATAAGAAACAGTCAATTGTGACACTGTCTTCAACAGAAACAGAATATGTTGCCGCAGCACATGCGAGTCAAGAAGTACTGTGGTTAAGACAATTGTTGACAGAATTAGGACAACCACAGTTGGAACCAACAAAACTGGAAGAGTACAATTAAGGATGTCTTGTTCTTGCTCAGATGGAAAGAGTCAATCCAAGAACCAAGCATATTGATGTGAAATATCATTTCTTGAGAGATCATGAGGAACAAGCAGTCTTGAAGTTAGAGTATTGTCCTACTGAAGAAATGACAGCAGACATCTTCACGAAGGTGTGGAATGCTGATAAACACCAGAGACTAATAAAAAGTTGGGTTTGATTGAATAAGTCCTTACTGTTGAGAAAGGGTGTTGGCATATGCAACAGATTGGGACTTGTTATAAGTGAAAGGAGGACTTTATACTAACCAGACAGCAGATGGTGATAGTGTGTAAAGTTATATGCTTGCTGTAATGGGGGGATGGAAGCTCTCAATTGTTGGTTGTTTTTTACTTCCCTTGGGTTTTTTTTCTCTCTGTACAGTACAGACCAAAAGTTTGGACACACATTCTCATTTAAAGATTTTTCTGTATTTTCATGACTTTGAAAATTGTACATTCACACTGAAGGCATCAAAACTATAAATTAACACATGTGGAATTATATACTTAACAAAAAAGTGTGAAACAACTGAAAATACGTCTTATATTCCAGGTTTTTCAAAGTAGCCACCTTTTGCTTTGATGACTGCTTTGCACACTCTTGGCATTCTCTTGATGAGCTTCAAGAGGTAATCACCGGAAATGGTTTTCACTTCACAGGTGTGCCCTGTCAGATTTAATAAGTGGGATTTCTTGCCTTATAAATGTGGTTGGGACCATCAGTTGTGTTGTGCAGAAGTCTGGTGGATACACAGCTGATAGTCCTACTGAATAGACTGTTAGAATTTGTATTATGGCAAGAAAAAAAGCAGCTAAGTAAAGAAAAACGAGTGCCCATCATTACTTTAAGAAATGAAGGTCAGTTAGTCCGAAAAATTGGGCAAACTTTGAAAGTGTCCCCAAGTGCAGTTGCAAAAACCATCAAGCGCTACAAAGAAACTGGCTCACATAAGGACCATCCCAGGAAAGGAAGACCAAGAGTCACCTCAGCTTCTGAGGATAAGTTTATCTGAGTCACCAGCCTCAGAAATCGCAGGTTAACAGCAGCTCAGATTAGAGACTAGGTCAATGCCACACAGAGTTCTAGCAGCATACACATCTCTACAACAACTGTTAAGAGGAGACTTTGTGCAGCAGGCCTTCATGGTAAAATAGCTGCTAAGAAACAACTGCTAAGGACAGACAACAAGCAGAGGAGACTTGTTTGGGCTAAAGAACACAAGGAATGGACATTAGACCAGTGGAAATCTGTGCTTTGGTCTGATGAGTCCAAATTTGAGATCTTTGGTTCCAACCACCGTGTCTTTGTGCGACGCAGAAAAGATGAATGAATGGACTCTACATGCCTGGTTCCCACCGTGAAGTATGGAGGAGGAGGTGTGATGGTGCTTTGCTGGTGACACTGTTGGGGATTTATTCAAAATTGAAGGCATACTGAACCAGCATGGCTACCACAGCATCTTGCAGCGGCATGCTATTCCATCCGGTTTGCGTTTAGTTGGACCATCATTTATTTTTCAATAGGACAATGACCCCAAACACACCTCCAGGCTTTGTAATGGCTATTTGACCAAGTGGGAGAGTGATGGGGTGCTACGCCAGATGACCTGGCCTCCACAGTCACCAGACCTGAACCCAATCGAGATGGTTTGGGGTGAGCTGGACCGCAGAGTGAAGGCAAAAGGGTCAACAAGCGCTAAGCATCTCTGGGAACTCCTTCAAGACTGTTGGAAGATCATTTCTGGTGACTACCTCTTGAAGCTCATCAAGAGAATGCCAAGAGTTTGCAAAGCAGTCATCAAAGCAAAAGGTGGCTACTTTGAAGAACCTAGAATACAAGACATATTTTTAGTTGTTTCACACTTTTTTGTTAAGTATATAATTCCTCTTGTGTTAATTCATAGTTTTGATGCCTTCAGTGTGAATGTACAATTTTAAAAGTCATGAAAATACAGAAAAATCTTTAAATGAGAAGGTGTGTCCAAACTTTTGGTCTGTACTGTATGTGTTATGTCAGCAGCACACGGACTATGTGACACTGAATTGTATCTCAATTTTATCCAGTATGAAGTAAATACTGTTTACTCAAGATATCTTGCTGATTGAAGCTCTCGTAAGTACAGCGGTGATTGTAAGAAGATGCACTCTGCAACATTGTTTACATATTATATATTTTTATATGTTTATATTTATGTTTTTTTTTTAAAAATTTAACATATTTTGCTTATTTTGAAAAGGCAATCATGAGATTTTTGGTTTTCTGTCCGGCGTAGTATTGTAAAAAAATAAAGTAAAATATATAAATATTTTCATATTTTTTTATCACAGTCTTCATATGCTTATACCATATATATATATATATATATATATATATATATATATATATATAGAGAGAGAGAGAGAGAGAGAGAGAGAGAGAGAGAGAGAGAGAGAGAGAGAGAGAGAGAGAGAAACATGAATAAAAAATATGTATGAAAAATGTAATTAAGACTATTTAAAAATATTAATTTATAATATTTATTATAATATTTATAATATTTAATATTTATTTAAGTGTATTGATCTTTGTAGTACATTTTACAGGTTTTTTCTACAGACATATACAGTGGGGACGGAAAGTATTCAGACCCCTTTAAATTTTTCACTTTTTGTTTCATTGCAGCTATTTGGTAAATTCTAAAAAGTTCATTTTTTTCTGATTAAAGTACACTCTGCACCCCATCTTGACAGAAAAAAAATAGAAATGTAGAAATTTTTGCAAATATATTAAAAAAGAAAAACTGAAATATCACATGGTCATAAGTATTCAGACCCTTTGCTCAGTATTGAGTAGAAGCACCCTTTTGAGCTAGTACAGCCATGAGTCTTCTTGGGAATGATGCAACAAGTTTTTCACACCTGGATATGGGGTTCTTCTGCCATTCTTACTTGCAGATCCTCTCCAGTTCCCTCAGGTTGGATGGTGAACGTTGGTGGACAGCCATTTTCAGGTCTCTCCAGAGATGCTCAATTGGGTTTAGGTCAGGGCTCTGGCTGGGCCAGTCAAGAATGGTCACAGAGTTGTTCTGAAGCCACTCCTTTGTTATTTTAGCTGTGTGCTTAGGGTCATTGTCTTGCTGGAAGGTGAACCTTCGGGCAAGTCTGAGGTTCAGAGTACTCTGGAAGAGGTTTTCATCCAGGATATCTCTGTACTTGGCCGCATTCATGTTTCCTTCAATTGCAACCAGTCGTCCTGTCCCTGCAACTGAAAGACACCCCCATAGCATGATCCTGCCACCACCATGTTTCACTGTTCGGATTGTATTGGGCAGGTGATGAGCAGTGCCTGGTTTTCTCCACACATACTGCTTAGAATTATCACCAAAAAGTTCTATCTTCATCTTATTAGACCGGAGAATCTTATTTCTCATAGTCTGGGAATCCTTCATGTGTTTTTCAGAAAACTCTATGCGGGCTTTCACATATCTTGCACTGAGGAGAGGCTTCTGTCAGGCCACTCTGCCATAAAGGCCCGACTGGTGGAGGGCTGCAGTGATAGTTGACTTTGTGGAACTTTCTCCCATCTCCCTACTGCATTTCTGGAGCTCAGCCACAATGATCTTGGGGTTCTTCTTTACCTCTCTCACCAAGGCTCTTCTCCCACGATTGCTCAGTTTGGCTGGACGGCCAGGTCTAGGAAGACTTCTGGTGGTCCCAACTTCTTCCATTTAATGATTATGGAGGCCACTGTGCTCTTAGGAACCTTGAGTAATGCAGAAATTATTTTATAACCTTGGCCAGATCTGTGCCTTGCCACAGTTCTGTCTCTGAGCTCCTTGGGCAGTTCCTTTGAGCTCATGATTCTCATTTGGTCTGACATGCACGGTGAGCTGTGAGGTCTTATATAGACAGGTGTGTGCCTTTCCAAATCAAGTCCTATCAGTTTAATTAAACACAGCTGGACTGCAATGAAGGAGTAAAACCATCTCGTTGAGGATCACAAGGAAATGGACAGCATGTGACTTAAATATGAGTGTCTGAGCAAAGGGTCTGAATACTTATGATCATGTGATATTTCAGGTTTTTTTAAATAAATTAGCAAAAATTTCTACATTTCTGTTTTTTTTCAGTTAAGATGAGGTGCAGAGTGTACTTTAATGAGAAAAAAAGATGAACTGTTTAGAATTTACCAAATGGCTGTAATTAAACAAAGACTGAAAAATGTAAAGGGGTCTGAATGCTTTCCGTACCCACTGTATATTTATATTTATCTTTATATGTAGAAAAACCTATGAAATATGTATACATATTGTATGGCGGCATCTGGACAGGTCCTGGACGGCAGGTATGTGTCACGGAGATGCCAAGCCTCGATGATGTAGGACCCGGAGAAGCGGGCTGCAGTATGTATAGTGCTGGGAGGTGTTTTTAATGGGCCTGGATTTTGGGTCCGGGTTTTAGGAGCGGCTATAGAGCTTCGGTGCGACTGGCCGTTCTCTTACCTGCATTTGCAGGATTTGGAACGGGCTATATAAGGCAGTTCAGCTGCCTCTTTCAGGGTCTGTAACTAGAGGTGGAAACACCTCTGTTGGTGTTAGTCAGATCCTGACAAACTGTGAGTATGTATGTGTAATGTGCGCAGGGCGGTAGTCATGGTTGAGGAGCCTCTGTTTCCACGTCCTGGCACTCCAAAATAAGCAATATCCCAGTTCCTTAGTGTTACACTGTGTACAATGCAATGTACTCACATTCAGGCCAGAGGCCTCTTCTGCATTCACGTCCTTTGATCCAGGAACAGCCACACACAAATCAAGCGACACTCGCTTCCTATCAAACAGTCCAACTTCAAGTGATGATACAGCACAGTACGTTTCCATGTTCTCTGTTTGCTCAGCCTGAGCTATCCCTTTGCTTACTGGCTCCTTCAGCCCCTGGGATACTACATCCGGCTCTGCAGTATTAACAAGATCCATCCATCCTCCCTCATGTGTTTCTCCGTCCGGCTTACATTTGTTGGAAGTGAATAAGGCACACTTCCAGTACCTATTTTGGGCTCTAGGCCCCGGACATTGCAGGAATGTTCGCTGAAGATAGTGGCTGACTTCCTCATACTGCCAGAACAGTGTGTACTTATGTCCCACAGCCCTCTGGCCTTGAACTCTTACTAAACCTTATCTATCTCTCAATCTTAACTAACCAGGAAGTGTTCCCTCTTTTATATGACCCTACCCCTCCCATGCTGGGCTGGTACCAAACATTAACTTTATCTCACCTTGAGCTCCACTTCCTATACCTAATATACCCGCTTCTGCATATCTCCCTTTTCTAAATCTAACTATCAGCATTATACTATAGTTTATGTCCTCACCTATTTAAAGTCACTAGCTATCTCTAACCTAAGAATTAAACTGTATCCAAAACTTTCCCTATATCTTATACACAAATAACAGTCTACATTAATCACAATACATTAGAACTGCATACGTTAGTGCCTATAAAACTCTATGTAGTTTCACATATTACAAAAATGCAATAAAATCACATATAAGAACACACTCCTTTACTTACTGTTTTAAGTGGGAGAGGCACATGACAGTCCCTGTCACACCCTTACATCTGAACGAGTGACCCCATTCTGCTAAATGGACTATTTACTATTATGTTATCCCTCTGTGCTGGAAAACGCACAAAAAGGATAACTGGGTTTTTTTTGGTTAAAAGAGAGCTGATCCCATACAGTAAATATAATCATATGAAAAATGTATTCCAAAATATAAAAATTTAAATATATACTCTTTTACATTACTATGCTGGACAGAAAACCAAAAATTACATGATTGACTTGTCCAAAGAAGCATCCGCTCTATGATGAAATAATCAGTAAATTGGAAAATAGTCAAAGTCATGTATGCTGTGCTTGGGTGAAGTCAGGTGGTACAGTGGTAATAGTTGTACATAATGTGATATCTTTAGATACCCCTGTTTTACTACATAAATGAATACATTGAATGCATGTTTTTTGGGCTGAAAATTATTTTTGCAATTGGGTTTTTACTAAAAATGTTGCACCATTTGCTTTCTATAACCTCTGTGTTGCACTGGCTATTGCTGGCTTCAGAAAGAGTTAACTGAGAATCTGTCAGTAAGTTTCTTAAAACTTTCTAATGGGAAGTTTGTAACACTTTTACCTCTTTTTCTGAGCTCCTCCTAGCTGATTTATGACCACAGGCCACATCAAAGTTGAATGTGCCAGAAAACAAAGAGACTGTAAAAGCAAAACGTTGCAAATTTTTTAATGAAACCTGGCATAGAAAATATTAAAATCTCTGAAGCCACTAGTGAAGTGGCTTCACCTCCCTCCCTCCCTCCTCCTCTCTCTTTTGCAGTAGGACAAGAGCATGCAATCTGAGCTTTGTTGGAATAGCCTGTTCAATGGACATAGGGAAGTGGTAGATAACCTATAGCTAAGGAGTGAGGAAGCCAATTAAGATATGAATAGTTAACCATTCAAGTCCCAGTTCCAAGGTAGATGTCTGTTATGTGAAAGATTGAGATTTAGAATAGACAGGTAATTGAGACAGGAGAAGTCTTTTCAGTGGGTTGGACATTAATAAGGGTACATGTGTTTACACATAACTAGCAAAGTGGAAGCCTCTTTGTCCCAAGTAAATGCATTTTGAATTTAAGTAACACTGTGGTTGCCTGCAAGGAAAATGCTATACATTGAGCCCATACGTATGTCTCCCGAAAGAAAATTATGAATATTGAAGCTTGTGTAGATCCGATAGTGATGGGACATACATTTCCAGTTTCAGGACAAATCAGGGAAGAAGATGCATATTTTTTCCTAGCTGTAACCCCTGCCTATAGGCCACAAATCGATAATGGGCAAATCACTGACAGCAGACATGTCATGTCTGGTCTCAAGATAACGGTAAAATCACAATAAAAAATATGGCAGCAATTTCGAACTTCTGCGATCATCCGGTGAAACGTTAGCGCGTAAGTTGAGAATTTCATAAAATCCTGAAGGCTGAGAACAACCCATAACCTGGCCACGTAAGGTCATCAAGGGGTGTGTGGGTGTAACTCAGGTGCTGATAAAAGGTTAAGATGAATTATGATCTTTGTTCCTGTAGAGAGATACACACTTGTGTATGCATGATTACTGTTCACTGAATATCCCCAATCGAAGTGGTCTCCTTCGGCTAAGTTGACTCATCTCTGTGAGCGGCGTAGTAACTTTCTATCGTTATTCTTTTTTATTTTATTTTATGTAACTGTATATTCTGCATTGTTTTGTCCCCCTTGTAAAATCTGTTGTACGTTTTAGAAACACTTCCTATCGTTATAGATTAAATAGAAAATGTAATAGTTTTGTTCCTTTTGTTCTGTAAACCGCGCTCTGGAACCATGCCCTACCTACCAGGTGTCCAGTCGGCCTGAATATTAAAAGCGATTGGTGGTGGCAGCTAATAATCTCTCTTGGGTTATCGTGGAATTCGCAGTTACCGTATCGGAGGTATATACATATATTCTATGCTTTGGAATCGGAGGTGTGTAGATACCATACGCTCACTGTTAGTTTCCCGATAACTGGCCTACTAGTGCAAATAGCCTGTGACCTCGCCCGTCAATCATCGGCCAATCGTGCAATTGTCCGGCGATAGGGGGCAGCAGAGAGCTGTTCGGTCCAAAGATAACAGCATGGGTGGTTTAGTTACGACCCCCCTGGCTGTGTTCCTTGGCAAATTGGTAGCAGTGGTGGGATTCTGCGTGATCTCACCTCATCTTTGACAAAACCCAATTGCAAAAATGACTTTTAGCCTCAAATACATGCATTTAAGTAAAAAATAAAATTGACAACCCCTATGGTCTCGCTCCTCAAACGTATTGAAGTTTAGAGGTCAAATTCTGCTCCATTTTTTCCATTATGGCACACTTCCATTTTTGGAGGTGGAAAACATCACTTTTTCTAATTGTGTCTTTCTGTCATTCCAGGGTATATTAGTCACACAGAAATGGATAGACATAAAAAAAAAACTCTTCGATGGCTATTTACTCCCCCCATACAATATAATTTTAATGTAAAAAGACCAAGGACAGTGGGAACTATTCTGGACGTCTGAAGGAGACCTTTGAAAATCCAAAGTGGGAAAGATAATATATAGTTCGGCTGTATATAATTGTGAGTTTTGCTCCTCACCACCTCTCCCTGGTCACATTTTCCCTTCTACTGTAGATGAATATGAAGTCAGTAAATGCCAACCTGTCTGGGAGGTGCTGCCGTGTCCTTGGGGCAACTTTTGTTAGGCATATGGTGTGTGTGTGTGTGTGTATGTATATATATATATATATATATATATATATATATATATATATATATATATAGATAGATAGATAGATAGATAGATAGATAGATAGATAGATAGATAGATAGATAGATAGATATAGATAGATATAGATAGATAGATATAATCTCTATGGTAAAGCTTTTATTTACCATTTTTTTGCTGTGGTTTTAACAGAAGTCCAAAGACATTAATAATTTAAATTGTGGGATTTTCCAGTATGTAATGTAAGGCTATGTGCCCACAATGCAGAAATGTTCCGGATTTTTCCTGAGCGTTTCTGCATCTCCCTGGCAGAAAAAACGTATGCGGATTGTACATGCGGATTGTACATGCGGATTGTACATGCGTTTTCCTGCCAGGGACAAATGTAAGTGAAGCGTTCTTCACATGCGATTTCTGCATGTGGGTTATCAAGCGCTTTCCAAGCGATTTTAGCATCACTTAGAAAGTGCTTGACAACTTGGTCACACAATATAAATCCATGCAACCGGCATGGATTAATATAGTGTGACCAAGTTATAGTAAAAGAATGGTAAAAAATAAAAAATAAACATTATACTCACCTTCCGATGGCCCCCGGTCTCCGTCCGGTGTGTTGGGCGGCTCACGGTGGTCTAAAAGGACCTTCCATGACGTCATTTAGTCATGTGACCTGTCACATGACTAAATGACATCATGGAAGGTCCTTTAAGACCATCGTGAGCTTCCGGAGAGCCAGGACGCATCACTATGGAGACCAGGGGACATCGGAAGGTAAGTATAATGTATTTTTTTATTTTAAATTCTTTTTTTTAACAGGTACTATGGTATCCAGGTCTGGAGGAGAGTCTCCTCTCCTCCAGACCTGGGTACCATCCGCACGTTGAACCGTGTGATATCCGCATGTACAGATGTAGTCATGCGGATATTAAGCGATTCAATGCAAGTCAATGGCGGCGAAAACGCCGTGATTCCGCAAAATAATTGGTAGTGCTGCGTTTTTTTCCTTAATGATAATCCGCAGCGGAAATTTCCGCAGCATGTGCACAGCACCTGCGGATTATCATTGGGGAACATAGCAGACCTTCTACCAAGCGTTTTTTTAAGCGTTTCTGTGGCAGATGGTGAGTTGTCTGTAGAAGCAGTGACACCGCCGCCACCGAGATGAGGACGGACTCCAGAAACGTAGCGCTCCGATGGAAACACTTTGGAGATCACAGCTGTGCCAGGTGCTGTCTAATCCTAGTGTACATGGTATGAGCTGATCAGTCAACTGATTGGCTGCAGCAGTCACATGTGGCACAGTCATGACACAGTGGCATACCGCTAACAGCGGCCGACCATGTGGCAGCTATGAGGCCCATGAGTCTGGGGGGCCTTGGGCAATCATACTGTTTCGAGGGCTATGTGGGGCCATAACACTATTTGGAGGGCTACGTGAGGGCCTTAAAGGGGTTTTCCCACAAACAAAAGTTCATTTTAAAAATTGTCGGTGTCTAACCGTGTACGGGACATACCACAGCTCCTGGGCAGGGGAGGAAGCAAAAGACAATACAGATATTGCAGCAGGGGATCGCAGAGGATTTATTTTGTGAGGTAAAATATTTCACTGCCTGTTTTTAAACAATATTTTACCTCATAAAATGAATCCTCTGTGATCCCCGGCTGTAATATCTGTATACTCTTTTGCTTCCTCCCCTGCTCAGGAGCTGTTGGTATATTCCGCACACGGTCAGACACAGACAATTTTTGAAAATGAACTTTTGTTCGTGGGAAAACCCCTTTAATACTATTTAGAGGGCTATGTGGGGGGCCGTCATACTATTTGGAATGCTATGTAGAGGCCATCATACTATTTGGAGGATTATGTGGGGGGCATTATACTGTTTGGAGGGCTGTGTGGTATTCTACTTTACGGGGGGTACTGTAGGGTCATCATACTGTGAGTGTGGAGGGAGGGTACTATGTGGAGGAATTTACTCTGGGGTATCTTACTGTATTTGGGAGCACACTTGTTGGATCATACTTTATGGGGTCCATGAAAGGGGTATTTTAGTGTATGGGAACACTAGGGGGCTTCAATATGGGCACAATTACTTTGTAAGGGCTGCAAAGTTATGGGTTATGTGCTTCTGTGCCTCCAGCGAATATATATATATATATATATATATATATATATATATATATATATATATATACTAGCTATTGAACCCGTTCTATGCCCGGGTGGCGAGCATTTTTATTGGTATATGGTCACCCATCTTGTTATGTGCTGCCCCAATCCTGTTATGTGCTGCCCCCATCTTGTTATGTGCTGTCCTCATCCTGCGCCCCCATTCTGTCATGTGCTGCACCCATCCTGGTATTTGTGCTGCCTCCATCCTGATATTTGTGTTGCCCCCATCCTGTTATGTGCTGCCCCCATCCTACACTGGTATGCATGGAACCCCTCATCCCTATCCTGGTATGCATGGCACCCCTCACCCCCAATCCTGGTATGGATGGCACCCCTCATCCCCAATCCTGGTATGCATGGTACCCCTTATCCCCAATCCTGGTATGTATGGCACCCCTCACCCCCAATCCTGGTATGTATGGCCACCTCATCCCCATCCGGTATGCATGGTACCCCTCATCCCCAAATCCTGGTATGCATGGTACCCCATACCTCATCCTGGTATGCATGGTACCCCCTCATCCCCAATCCTGGTATGCATGGTACCCCTCATCCGTATCCTGGTATGCATGGCCCCTAATCCGTATCCTGGTATGCATATTACCCCATCCCTCATCCTGGTATACATGGTACCCCCTCATCCCTATCCTGGTATGCATGGTACCCCCTCATCCCTATCCTGGTATGCATGGTATCCCTCATCCCTATCCTGGTATGCATAGTACCCCTCATCCCTATCCTGGTATGCATGGTACCCCCTCATCCCTATCCTGTTATGCATGGTACCCCCTCATCCCTATCCTGGTATGCATGGTACCCCCTCATCCCTATCCTGGTATGCATGGTACCCCCTCATCCCTATCCTGGTATGCATGGTAACCCCTCATCCCTATCCTGGTATGCATGGTACCCCTTCATCCCTATCCTGGTATACATGGTACCCCTTATCCCTATCCTGGTATGCATGGTACCCCTCATCCCTATCCTGGTATGCATGGTACCCCCTCATCCCTATCCTGGTATGCATGGTACACCCTCATCCCTATCCTGGTATGCATGGTACCCCCTCATCCCTATCCTGGTATGCATGGTACCCCCTCATCCCTATCCTGGTATGCATGGTAACTCCTCATCCCTATCCTGGTATGCATGGTACCCCCTCATCCCTATCCTGGTATACATGGTACCCCTCATCCCTATTCTGGTATGCATGGTACCCCTCATCCCTATCCTGGTATGCATGCTACCCCCTCATCCCTATCCTGGTATGCATGGTATCCCCTCATCCCTATCCTGGTATGCATGGTACCTCCTCATCCCTATTCTAGTATGCATGATACCCCCTCATCCCTATCCTTGTATGCATGGTACCCCCTCATCCCTATTCTGGTATACATGGTGCCCCCTCATCCCTATCCTGGTATACATGGTGCCCCCTCATCCCTATCCTGGTATACATGGTGCCCCCTCATCCCTATCCTGGTATGTATGGTACCCCTCATCCTGATATGCATGGTACCCCTCATCCCTATCCTGGTATGCATAGTACCCCCTCATCCCTCATCCTGGTATGCATGGTACCCCCTCATCCCTATCCTGGTATACATGGTGCCCCCTCATCCCTATCCTGGTATGCATGGTACCCCCTCATCCCTATCCTGGTATGCATGGTACCCCCTCATCCCTATCCTGGTATATATGGTGCCCCCTCATCCCTATCCTGGTATGCATGGTACCCCCTTATCCCTATTCTAGTATGCATGGTACCCCATCATCCCTATCCTGGTATGCATGGTACCCCCTCATCCCTATCCTGGTATACATGGTGCCCCCTCATCCCTATCCTGGTATGCATGGTACCCCTCATCCCTATCCTGGTATGCATGGAACCCCCTCATCCCTATCCTGGTATGCATGGTACCCCCTCATCCCTATCCTGGTATGCATGGTACCCCCTCATCCCTATTCTAGTATGCATGGTACCCCCTCATCACTATCCTGGTATGCATGGTACCTCCTCATCCCTATCCTGGTATACATGGTGCCCCCTCATCCCTATCCTGGTATACATGGTGCCCCCTCATCCCTATCCTGGTATACATGATGCCCCCTCATCCCTATCCTGGTATGTATGGTACCCCTCATCCTGGTATGCATGGTACCCCTCATCCCTATCCTGGTATACATGGTACCCCTCATCCCTATCCTGGTATGCATGGTACCCCTCATCCCTATCCTGGTATGCATGGTACCCCCTCATCCCTATCCTGGTATGCATGGTACCCCCTCATCCCTATCCTGGTATGCATGGTACCTCCTCATCCCTATTCTAGTATGCATGGTACCCCCTCATCCCTATCCTGGTATGCATGGTACCCCCTCATCCCTATCCTGGTATACATGGTGCCCCCTCATCCCTATCCTGGTATACATGGTGCCCCCTCATCCCTATCCTGGTATACATGGTGCCCCCTCATCCCTATCCTGGTATGTATGGTACCCCTCATCCTGGTATGCATGGTACCCCTCATCCCTATCCTGGTATACATGGTACCCCTCATCCCTATCCTGGTATGCATGGTACCCCTCATCCCTATCCTGGTATGCATGGTACCCCCTCATCCCTATCCTGGTATGCATGGTACCCCCTCATCCCTATCCTGGTATGCATGGTACCTCCTCATCCCTATTCTAGTATGCATGGTACCCCCTCATCCCTATCCTGGTATGCGTGGTACCCCCTCATCCCTATCCTGGTATACATGGTGCCCCCTCATCCCTATCCTGGTATACATGGTGCCCCCTCATCCCTATCCTGGTATACATGGTGCCCCCTCATCCCTATCCTGGTATGTATGGTACCCCTCATCCTGGTATGCATGGTACCCCTCATCCCTATCCTGGTATGCATGGTAACCCCTCATCCCTATCCTGGTATGCATGGTACCCCCTCATCCCTATCCTGGTATACATGGTGCCCCCTCATCCCTATCCTGGTATGCATGGTACCCCCTCATCCCTATCCTGGTATGCATGGTACCCTCTAATCCCTATCCTTGTATACATGGTGCCCCCTTATCCCTATCCCGGTATGCATGGTACCCCCTCATCCCTATCCTGGTGTGCATGGTGCCCCCTCATCCCTATCCTGGTATACCTGGTGCCCCCTCATCCCTATCCTGGTATGCATGGTACCCCTTCATCCTTATCCTGGTATGCATGGTACCCCCTCATCCCTGTCCTGGTATACATGGTGCCCCCTCATCCCTATCCTGGTATGCATGGTACCCCTCATCCCTTTCTCGCTGCACATATGTGGCGCCCCTGAGGGTTCAGTCGCCACAGGGGTACTGCACCTCAGATAGAGGTGTGGTATCTCCTCTTCCAGGTAAGGATGGAGCATCACTCAGGACCCGACTTCACACTCAGCACTACACCACTCCTGTCCTGTAGGGGGCCTAAATGCACCAGGGTGCTGCCCCGGCCCGGGATAGAGGAGATGGGGGGAACCAATGATAGGGGGAACCAAGTAATGGGTGTGGGTGGAGGAAACACTTACACGAAGCACTTATAGAAGCATAAAATATACGGCCATCTTAAGTTCAAAGTCTTTGATTGTGTTCTTCTGTCAGGGTCCAGCAAAAGTCTGTAGCTGGCTGAAGATTCACGGTCCTCGTTCTCTGGCCTTGAGGCGAAGAGCGGGTCAGAGTTAACCAGTGTCTCTGCCCGGTCAGGGTCCTGTTCTAAGAAGGCCTTGGAGGGGAGCAGAGGAGATTGGCTCCACAGGCAAAAGGATCCCAGGGGGATACGGACGGAGCGGAGTCGCCACCTGTATTCTTCACTCTGGCTTAGCCAGAGGGATTCCTGCTGCAAGAGGGGTGACCGGCCCCCGATACCTGACTGTGCACTTCACTTCACTGTTGTTAGAACTCTCCTGTTAGGTTTTTTTTAGTTTGCTGGTCACATGACCATTTTTGCCTATTTAATCCGGCTCCGCCTTCCTGGTCTTGCTGGACTTCATTGTATTTACTACTCTTGAGCTAGCTTGGTGCTCTGTTGCCGTTCTCTGTTAGTTTTGCTAGGTCTTCTGACCTCTATGCTTTTTGTTGTGTGTTTGTCTTTGACTGCTACTATTTCTGCTAGGAGGTGTCCAACTTATCCCAGTCCCTAGTTCTTGTAGGGATCCCTCCCTCACATCTATAGGTCTTCGTTCAGACTAGCCGAGGACTTTAGCGGGTCTGATCGCAGGATCAGGTTCCCCGTTACATCGTAGGGATCTAGTTTAGTTCTATTGTAGGGACAGTTCTCCTGTCTTTCCTTAGTCCCTGTAGCAGATCATAACAGTAAGTCCAGCCCTAAAAGAAAAAAAAAAATTTCTCTAAGGAAAGACCTCCAGTTTTCCATCATGGTCT
The DNA here is from genome assembly GCF_046119375.1 of Phyllobates terribilis. Lineage (NCBI taxonomy): Eukaryota > Metazoa > Chordata > Amphibia > Anura > Dendrobatidae > Phyllobates > Phyllobates terribilis. The sequence goes on from NW_027362772.1 coordinate 158,660,547, forward strand.
CGGTTCAAGATTTGGCTCAACGCTTGCAGGGACTCTCTCTGGAGGTGGCCAAGCTCCAACAACAAGTGAGTAGCTGTTCTGGAGCACATTTTGTGGAACCAAAGGTACGTCTGCCTGATTTATTTTTTGGCGAACAACAAGATTTTTTTTCTTTTAAAAATGCTTGTTTATTGTATTTTCGTTTGAGACCCGGATCCTCTGGTGATGAATCACAGCTCATAGGGTTCATAATGTCACTTTTGCGCAAAGATCCTCAGGGATGGGCCTTCTCTCTCCAACCTAGTGATCCGTGCTTTAGATCAGTGGATAGTTTTTTTTTCTGCTTTGGGTTTGTTGTATGATGATCCTGATCGTGTCTCATCTGCTGAGTCTGAATTGAGACGTTTGAGGCAGGGATCAGGTAATGTGGAAAAATATTGTTCTCACTTCCGTCGGTGGTCTGCCCAGGTGGGGTGGAACGATTCAGCTTTGAAAAGCTTGTTTCTTGCAGGGCTAGGTGAAAGGGTTAAGGATTTACTGATTGCTTATCCCACACCTGGAAACTTGCAGGAGGCTATGCAATTAGCTATACGGGTGGACAGGAGACTGCGTGCAAGGGTTAATGAGAGCAAATCCTCTGCTATGTCAGCTCCGAGTCTTGAGAGGGTCTGTGCTGACAATGGAGAGCCGATGGAGATTGGAGCGATGACACCCCGCTCTCAGGAAAAAGATCGCAGGCTTTCTGAAGGCTTGTGCTTCTATTGCGGAAATTCTGGTCATTTTATTAAGAACTGTGTGCTTCGTTTGAAGAAAGAAAAAAAAATGGTCAGTTATGCCCGTATTGCCTGTTTAAATTCTAAGGGAGTATTCCTATCTGCCACTACTGCTGCTCAGGATGAATTAATTGAATTTCGGGTATTTGTGGATTGTGGTTCTACTCTGAATGTGATTGATGGGGGATTCTTGGAAAAACTTAGATTAGAACCTAAAACTTTGTCATCCCCTATTGCTGTGGTTTCTGTTGATGGCTCTCCCTTGAAGAGTGTTACTCATAAGGTCTGTGAATTTCCCCTCACTATTAATGGTATTCACCAAGAAAATTTGGATTTGGTGGTATTGGATAATTTGCTTTCTCCAGTAATATTGGGGTTACCCTGGTTAAAACTGCACAATCCTGTACTGGATTGGTCTACCAATGAAATTAAGTCCTGGAGCCCTAAGTGTTATGACAAGTGTTGTAACGGACGTATTGCTGCTGTGGATAAAGGGGAATTGCCTGTACCTATTCAGGATTTTTGGAGAGTTTTTTCTGAGGAGGAGTCACAAATTTTGCCTCCCCATAGAGACTATGATTGTACCATTGAATTTGTCCCTGGAGCGACTCTTCCTAAAAGTCGTTTATTTAATCTTACTATTCCTGAGAGAAAGGCTTTGGAGGAATACATACAGACAAGCTTGGCCGCCGGTCACATTAGGCCTTCCAAGTCTCCTGTGGCTGTTGGATTTTTTTTTGTAAAAAAAAAAGATGGCGGTTTACGTCCTTGTCTGGACTTTCGTGAGATTAATAAAATTACTGTACGCAATCCTTACCCACTGCCATTGATTCCTGATTTATTTAACCAGTTAGTGGGGGCCAAGTGGTTCTCTAAAATTGATCTCCGGGGGGCATACAATTTGTTGCGCATGAAGGAGGGTGATGAATGGAAGACTGCTTTTAACACTCCTGTGGGTCATTTTGAGAATCTGGTTATGCCTTTTGGTCTTACCAATGCTCCAGCATTTTTTCAGAATCTTATTAATGACATCCTTAGACCTTTAATCGGCAAAAATGTGGTTGTGTATTTGGATGACATTCTGATTTATTCGCCTGATCTGGAGTCTCATTGGCGGAGCGCACGTGAGGTATTACAGTTATTAATGGACAATTCGCTTTTTGCTAAGCTGGAGAATTGTGAGTTTGCTGTACAGAGAATTAGTTTTTTGGGCTACATTATCTCCAGTGAAGGTTTTGAGATGGACCCAGTTAAAGTTCAAGCTGTGCAGGAATGGCCTAGGCCTATTGGTTTGAAATCGATACAGAGGTTTTTGGGTTTCGCCAATTATTACAGAAAATTCATAAAAAAATTTTCTATTATTGTCAAACCGCTGACCGATCTCACCAGGAAAGGTGCTAATGCGGTTCAGTGGACTTCTGAAGCCATTGAAGCTTTTGTGTTTCTAAAGGAGAGGTTCACCTCTGCTCCCATCCTTATGCAGCCTGATGTGACTAAGCCGTTTTTGGTTGAGGTTGATGCTTCTTCGGTGGGGGTCGGTGCGGTGTTGTCTCAGGAAAACAAGGATGGAGTACATCCCTGTGCCTTTTTTTCAAAAAAATTTTCTGAGACTGAACTTAATTACGATATTGGTAATCGGGAATTGCTGGCGATTAAACTCGCATTTGAACACTGGCGTCACCTCTTGGAAGGTGCTGAATTTCCCATTCAGGTTTTCACTGATCATAAAAATCTGATCTATCTTGATGCTGCCAAGCGCTTGAATGCCCGTCAGGCTAGGTGGGCACTTTTTTTCTCGCGGTTTAATTTTTCCGTTACTTACATCCCGGGTACCAAGAATGTTAAAGCGGATGCTTTGTCTCGCAGCTTTTCTCCCATGGTCGGTGTTGAGGAGGAAGAGGAGAGCATTTTACAAGAAGGTGTTGTGATTGCTGATTTGGACTCCTTTTTGGAGGATGAGATTCTTAAAGCTCAGGAGAATGCCCCATCTAACACTCCCCATGGGAGGTTGTTTGTGCCAAGGACCTTTAGGAGAGATTTGTTTGTTGAGTGTCATGAGTCTCGGTTGGCAGGTCATCCAGGAATTTCTGAGACCAAGAGACTTGTGGGTCGCAGTTTTTGGTGGCCTGGATGGCAGAAGGAAGTCATTAAGTGGGTGCGCCAATGTACTGTGTGTGCTAGATCCAAGTCTTCGCATGCTCCTGCTGCGGGGTTGCTTTGCCCTCTGGAGGTTCCTAGTGCACCTTGGACACATCTGGCTATGGACTTTATTACTGACCTTCCCCCCTCTGAAGGTTTCACGGTCATCTGGGTGGTCGTGGACCATTTTAGCAAGATGTGTCACTTGGTTCCCTTCATCAAACTGCCTTGCGCTAAGACACTCGCTAAGGCCTTTGTCAAGGAAATTGTCAGACTACATGGTGTTCCTACTGACATTGTTTCTGATAGGGGACCTCAGTTTGTGGCTCGTTTTTGGCGTGCCTTTTGTGACAGGTTGGGAGTTCCTTTGTCGTTTTCATCTGGATATCATCCTGAGTCTAATGGCCAGACAGAAAGGAAGAACCAGGATGTTGAGCAGTTCTTGCGTTGTTTTGTGGCAGACAATCAAGAGGGGTGGTCTGAGTTTTTGCCACTTGCTGAATTTGCTCTTAACAACCATACATCCTCTTCTGCTGGGTGTTCGCCTTTTTTTTGTTCTTCTGGGAGACATACGTCTTTTGGGTCATTCTCCAAATTGGTTTCGGCTGTGCCTGAGGAGGAGAGTTTTTCCGGTGATTTGGATAGAGTTGGGACGGATGTGCGTGGTAATCTTCAGGAGGCTAACAAAAAATCTAAGAGGTACTTTGATAGGAAACGGCAAGAGGTTTTGTTTGCTGTTGGTGACATGGTTTGGTTGTCCTCTAAGAATCTGCGATTGAGGATTCCTTCTAAAAAATTGGGTCCCAAGTTCGTAGGGCCCTTTAAGGTGCTTCAGATAGTTAACCAATCTGCTGTTAGGTTGGAGGTTCCTACGTCCTGGAAGATTAACCCGGTGTTTCATGTTTCTCTGTTGGAAAAAGCTGATGTGTCTGATGGTGACGCCTCTGCCACTGTTCCTCCGGTGGTGGAGGACGGGGAATATGAAATTTCCCGCATCCTAAATTCTAGACGGTATAGAGGGAGTTTGCAGTATCTCGACGCTTGGAAGGGTTTCGGACCTGAGGATAACTCATGGGTGAGGGCGGATGATGTTTCTGCTTCCAGACTTGTCAGAGCGTTTCACAGGAGGTTTCCTGGTAAGCCTGGGCCTAGGGGATCCGGAGGATCCTCTTCGAAGAGGGGGTACTGTTAGAACTCTCCTGTTAGTTTTTTTTTAGTTTGCTGGTCACATGACCATTTTTGCCTATTTAATCCGGCTCCGCCTTCCTGGTCTTGCTGGACTTCATTGTATTTACTACTCTTGAGCTAGCTTGGTGCTCTGTTGCCGTTCTCTGTTAGTTTTGCTAGGTCTTCTGACCTCTATGCTTTTTGTTGTGTGTTTGTCTTTGACTGCTACTATTTCTGCTAGGAGGTGTCCAACTTATCCCAGTCCCTAGTTCTTGTAGGGATCCCTCCCTCACATCTATAGGTCTTCGTTCAGACTAGCCGAGGACTTTAGCGGGTCTGATCGCAGGATCAGGTTCCCCGTTACATCGTAGGGATCTAATTTAGTTGTATTGTAGGGATAGTTCTCCTGTCTTTCCTTAGTCCCTGTAGCAGATCATAACAACTGTTGGAAAAGCCCGGCAGCTTAGTGGATCCCAGGGAGGAATACAAGCGGGAGGAGATAAGAAGGAGAGGAACACACCAGTGGGGTCTTGACAGGTGCTCCTGATCTACCTGGGAAGTGCTGAACCCCCTACCCGGTGGCCGCAGTACGCCGTGTGTAGCAGAGAGAAGCTTTGCGGCTGAAAGTGCATCTAAAGTGAGTAAAGACCCGGATGACTTCATTCACTGCCTCCGCTTGTTTATTCCTGCGTGGCACTGCACCCACCATTCCTCCATACAGATCGTTCATCAATTACTGCCCTGAGGCCTACTCCGCCTGTGGGGAGTAGTACCAACCGAGCTGCCAGAACACCAGCCTCAGAGGACTATCGCAGCGCTGGTGGCTTTCACCAGAAGCCACAGGTGGCGTAGTCGAACAGCCACTCATCCCAAAAAGCCCATTTTTCAGGTGACAGCCCTGGGCATGGAACGGGCCAAGGCCACGACTGCATCCCCGCGACATCTGCAAGGCCCGGCTCCGAGTACCCCACCGCTCAGGGAGGGTGAGTCAAGTTGCAGCAGGAATCCCTCTGGCTAAGCCAGAGTGAAGAATACAGGTGGCGACTCTGCTCCGTCCGTATCCCCCTGGGATCCTTTTGCCTGTGGAGCCTATCTCCTCTGCTCCCCTCCAATTCCTTCTTAGAACAGGACCCTGACTGGGCAGAGACAATGGTTAACTTTGACCAGCTCCTCGCCTCAAGGCCAGAGAACGAGGACCGTGAATCTTCAGCCAGCTACAGACTCTTGCTGGACCCTGACAGAAGACCACAATCAAAGACTTTGACCTTAAGATGGCCGTATATTTTATATGTTTCTATAAGTGCTTCCTGTAAGTGTTTCCTCCACCCTCACCCACTACTTGGTTCCCCCTATCTTTGGTTCCCCCCATCTCCTCTATCCCGGGCCGGGGCAGCACCCTGGTGCATTTAGGCCCCCTACAGGACAGGAGTGGTATAGTGTTGAGTGTGAAGTGGGATCATGAGTGATGCTCCATCCTTACCTGGAAGAGGAGATACCACACCTCTATCTGAGGTGCAGTACCCCTTTGGCGACTGAACCCTCAGGGGCGCCACACATGCAAAAAAAAATAAACACTTATGCTCACCTTTCTTCCCTGTGCTCCAGCGCTGCGGTGTCCTGTTCTGCCGGAGGCCGGGGGAGGAGTGTGGCGCCAAAGTACGCGCGTGCCCATACCGCGCTGTCCGGCGCTATTTTGCTGAAGACACACTGCAAATGTGTCTTCAGTAAAATGGCGCCGGATAGCACTATGCGCATGCGCCGATTCCGATGCCGCACTCCTCCCCTGGCCTCCGGACCGAACAGAAGTGCCGCGGCAACGCTCCTCCCGGTCAGGTAAGTATGATGCCGGAGATCGCGGTATGCGTTCAGTGTCTACACATACTGTGATCTCCGGCGCCATACACACTCCTCTTACCTGTAACGGCTCCATGCGTTCTTCTGTCTGCAGCCAAACTGCGCAGGCGTGTCGCGCTTGCGCAGTCTATAAAGGCTTCAGACAGAGGGATGCATCTATCATTATAATATAGATACATATTTATTTTGGGGGGATGGGGGACACAATTAATACTTCTGCTATGGTGCCCCATGATATCCATGTACGCCCCTGCCATGAGGTTACTGCTGCAGTCAGTCATCGAAGACCAGGAGTCGGGTAGGAGAGACTGTGTTGGACCTGAAGAGGCTCAATTAGTTATTTTATGTCACTGAGCCCTTGGGATAACAGTATTCGGAATGGGACAATACCTTCAAGAAAAACATCATGGTGACAATTTTAGTCACTCTCCCTAGATCATACTTTGCCCATGTGCAGAACTTTACATATCTAAACATTGAACCTCATCTGCCACAGGGATATCCAAATACTCAGCCTGTAACTTATGAACATCCTCCATAGACTGCACTATACTACATAGCTGTGATATCTAATTAGAGAAAATCCCATGGGCATAATTGATTAGTCTAAGTAAGACCCTTGTAGATCATTAGTGCATATAATATATAACTATATACTCCAACAAAGAATTATATATCAAACAGGAGAAATAAAGGAGTATCTCTTTTTTTAAAAAAGTATACACGTTTTTATTGAAAAAAGTGATTAAAAATCACAAAGAAATAAACATGATGGACAAAAGTGGTAATGAAATGAACATTCCGGGTATAGATCTAAATGACCAAAAGTTTGGTCATCACTTTACCAGCAAATCTAGGATATGGGGAAAACATGAATAGAGATTTATATAATAGATTTTTGTAGTATATCTTTTGTCTAATTATTATAATTGTGCCCCAAATAATCCTAAGCAGTTCATGAGTGAGTGACCTTACCCATTAGTCAGGGGAAGTCTGGCCCGGGCCGGAGTGCAAAAGGCTAGAAGGTATTGCGCCCCAAGGCACGTTTCGCGTGCCGCCCGTACACTTTCTCAAGGGGAAGTGAGGAGAAGGATTACCTGCAGGACCTTCATACGATGTGACCATACCACATGGTTTATAGCTCACCAATATAAGCAGCCGCCCGGCGCGTGCGCCGATCGCCGCACCCGCGACATGCCCACCCCGGCCGTCAAGCCAATCACAGAAGGCCCGGAGTCCCGGAGACGCCGAGTGGTGGCGCACCCATGGGGGGAGGAGAAAAGAGGCACACGCACACTGCTCCTACGGTAAGTATATAACAAGACTAGTATAGAGATTTGTGGCGCCCTGCTGCGCATTGATGCCACAGATCCCAGAGGGGTGCATGGACGGATTCCTCCACAAGAGGCCATCATAGCATTCACACACCTCCACCTTCCACCTCAGACCACCAGAGGGAGCCCGTTAGGGATATAAATAGGGAAGGTGGAGCTAGGCAGCTCAATCTGAAGTCTGGAATCTACAGCCTGGAGTATGCAGTCTGGAGTCCACAGAGAGTGAAATCTGTGTGAAGTCTGCTGCAGCCAGAGAGGTTGTCAGGTCAGTCCAGACTCAGAGGGCTCAGATTAGTGAGCCTAGGGCGTGCCGACGCCAAAAGAGCGGCGAAGCGCAGTGTGCCTACTGCAGTGTGAAGCCTAATGAGGGCCCCGAGCGTGGCCGAAGGCGAGTGGAAAGAGAGTAACATAGGGGGCAGAGGAGCTTTACCCGCTCACCCCAAAACCATTTACCGGACACCGGGTCCGCGTCTGCAGGGATTCCTTACGCCCAGCAGAAACAACCGGAACCACTGGCGAACTATATGTCCCAGGAACACCAAAAGCTGACTGTTATACCAGGGTCAGGAGTCACGGAGGCCCAAGAGACCGGGGAGTGTGATCTCCAACAGAAGGCCCTACCACCAGGTCATTTTGTGCATGACAGAGACCAAGTTAGGCCTAGCTCCAGGCAGGTCAGAAACTTATCAAGGAAAGGCAAGGAACAGGAGGCCCCACACCCGCTCACTGGGGAGAGTCCTGATATGCACCCTTCACCCTACAGTGCCCTGGATCGTGCCTGAAACACCACCAGTAAAGGTACTGAAGTTAACTCCGGTGTGCGTGCCTATTCTTCTATCCTTCCTCTGACCCGGCTGGGTCCCCTCTGTCCTGCATCCCTACACTTTTGCTGCCCTGAGGCCCCGCTCCACCTGTGGGGAGCCGCACCAACTAAGCTGCCTGAACACCGGCCTCAGAGGACTGTCGCAGCGCTGGTGATCCTCACCAGACACCACAGGTGGCGTCACGAACATTCCCAATCCCATATATCTTCCCCCCTTCCTTTTAAGAGTGACCCCAGGGTACGGGACTGGGAGCTGACCACCGCGACATACCCCAAGGTCAGGCAACAACAAGGCCCGGGCGCCGAGTCATCCCCATCCCCTGGACGCAACAGATTTGCTTCAGGGTACAATTATTCACAAGATAAGTCCAAAACATTATCAAGCCCTAAAGTCATGGGCCGCCATGAAGACAAAGAGGAAAGAGAACAAGAAGGAAAGAGGATAAAGAGCTACATAAAACAGCAGAAAGACATGTTGACAGTATAAATACATTTCATTATGCAAAAAATATATATATGATTGCCAATTCAACATGCCTGCTGTATAAATAACAGTATATATAAATTGATGCAAATGCTGCTGATGTCCATCCTGACTCATCATCCATATATCCTCCATGTAGATATCATAAGTCCATAATTCACCAAAACATGCAGCCAATACCGTGTGTGGGTCGGTCAAAAAATATGATATAGAGCAATAAAAAGGAACTGCAGGTAAATCAACAGAAAAAACATAAATAGAGAGAATCACAACAAACATAAAATATTAATATAGATATTAAAAACTCCCGGGACGTGAGTCCAATGTAAATTTTAGAACATCCACAAGTTGCGTAATAAATTACGTTCATACTGGTGCATGTAATATGATGTTTTATTTCAAAATGGCGGAGTCCATCCGCTGAAGAGAATGAGGAACTACGGATGACATTGCTGCAGGCCAGGCAGCGGCCACATGGAAAAAAACCCAAAGTGGGACCTCTACTCCTGATCAAATTTGCCACGGGAGGTGTATAGTGGCTTTTGACAAGTAAGTCTTTTAAATTTCTACAACGTCTTGGTGTCATCAGGGGTGTGGTGGGAAGACTCGACTGGAGAGAAGGCTCTGTCTTAAGAATGGGCCAATGTTTTTCTAATATAGCTCTCATGTTACGCCATTCATGATTATATGTCGAAATAAAACGGGTCCTCCCATCGCAACCCCGTCGTTTCTTTGATGTATAGAGGAGCGAATTGCGCGTAGCATTTTTCGCCCGACTATAACCTGCCTTAATGCACCTCTGATTGTAGCCCCTATCCTTGAACCGAGATCTCCAGTCCCTCGCCTGTTCTTCAAACCTCGCATCGGAAGAGCAGATCCGCCTCATCCTGAGGAACTGGCTCACTGGAACGGCTCGAATAGTTGCCGCACAATGTGCAGATGATGCATGTATAAGTGCATTGACAGAGGTGGACTTCCTGAATACATCAGTCTGCTTGAATGTATCATCATCTACCTCAAATTTTATATCCAGGAAGTCCAATTTCCTCTTGTCAGCCCTATATGTTAATTTGATGTTAAATGAATTAACATTAAGGCGACCCATGAACTGATCGAGCTGCTCCACCGTGCCCTTCCAAAGAAAAAATAAATCATCAATATATCTATGCCAGCACTGGATGGGTTCCATGGCATGTGCGCCCTCGTCACCAAATAGCGTCCTCTCCCAAAAACCGAGGAAGAGGTTGGCGTACGAAGGCGCACATGCCGCACCCATCGCAGTGCTGACACCCCTGATGACACCAATACGTTGTAGAAATGTAAAAGACTTACTTGTCAAAAGCCACTATACACCTCCCATGGCAAATGTGTTCGGGAGTAGAGGTCCCACTTTGGAGTTTTTTCCGTGTGGCTGCTGCCTGGCCTGCAGCAATATCATCCGTAGTTCCTCATTCTCTTCAGCGGATGGACTCCGCCATTTCGAAATAAAACATCATATTACATGCACCAGTATGAACGTAATTTATTACGCAACTTGTGGATGTTCTAAAATTTACATTGGACTCACGTCCCGGGAACTAAGAGTACGTGTGAGGGAACACGTGTGGGACATTGCTGCGCCCAGGTCAGTGTCCGACATGTCAGAATTAAAAACGATTCCCCGACATTTCAAGATGCACCATGACTGTAGCCCTAAATCATTTCGGGTGAGAGGAATTGATCTCATTCATACTGGTATACGGGGAGGAGATATAGGCAAACGCCTTGCACAATGCGAGACCAGATGGATTGTCACTCTGGGGACGTTGGCACCATCTGGTCTTAATGAGTCACTTAGTTTTTCGTCCTTTTTATAAATTGACACATTTGCCATCACTACCACTTGGCTGTATATCTATGCGCCATTTATTTTTGTTTGTTTTTAATATCTATATTAATACTTTATGTTTGTTGTGAATCTATCTATGATTTTTTCTGTTGATTTACCTGAAGTTCCTTTTTATTGCTCTATATCATATTTTTTGACCGACCCTCACACGGTATTGGCTGCATGTTTTGGTGAATTATGGACTTATGATATCTACATGAGGATATATGTATGATGAGTCGGGATGGACATCAGCAGCATTTGCATCAGTTTTTATATACTGTTATTTATACAGCAGGCATGTTGAATTGGCAATCTCATATATATATTTTTTGCTTAATGAAATGTATTTATACTGTCAACATGTCTTTCTGCTGTTTTATGTAGCTCTTTATCCTCCTTTCCTTCTTGTTCTCTTTCCTCTTTGTCTTCATGGCGGCCCATGACTTTAGGGCTTGATAATGTTTTGGACTTATCTTGTGAATACATGTACCCTGAAGCAAATCCCTATACTTGCCTTGTTATATACTCACCGTGGGAGCAGTGTGCGCGTGCCTCTTTTCTCCTCCCCCGTGGGCGCGCCACCCCCCGGCGTCTCCATGTTGGTCCCGGCAGGCGCGGATGTTTTCGGGACTCCGGGCCTGCTGTGCTTGGCTTGACGGCAGGGGTGGACGTGTCGCGGGTGCGGCGATCGGCACACGCGCCGGGCGGCTGATCCTATTGGTGAGCGGTAAACCATGTGGTACAGTCACATGGTATGAAGGTCCTGCAGGTAATCCTTCTCCTCACTTCCCCTTGAGAAAGCGTGCAGGCGGCACGCGAAACATGCGTTGGGGCGCAATACCTTCTAGCCTTTTGCACTCCGGCCCGGGCCAGACTTCCCCTGACTAATGTGTAAGGTCACTCACTCATGAACTCCTTAGGATTATTTGGGGCACAATTATTCTAATTAGACAAAAGATATACTACAAAAATCTATTATATAAATCTCTATTCATGTTTGCCCCATATCCTAGATTGGCTGGTAATGTGATGACCAAACTTTTGGTCATTTACATCTATACCCGGAATGTTCATTTAATTTCCACTTTTGTCCATCATGTTTATTTCTTTGTGATTTTTAATCAATTTTTTCAATAAAAACGTGTATACTTTTTTTAAAAAAAAGAGATACTCCTTTATTTCTCCTGTTTGATATAGCTGTGATATCTGCCTGCTGAACATTTTTCCCATAATGGATGTTAAACTTTACTTTTCTATAATTATCTGGGCAAGACATGGAGCCTTTGTTTGAAAATGGGTAACACATGAGATTTGCGCCAGTCCCAGTCACTGGAGAGTGTCTACAAATTATGTATAGGGGAAAAACAATAACTGAACTAAGTTCCCTAAGAACCCGTGGATGCAGCCTATCTGGGCCCAGGGACTTGTACAAATTGATTTTATATAACTTATCTATGTTTAACCAACTGAGTATATGAGATCACAGATTGTGAGCACTGGGATCACCACTCTCTCCTCTTTAGTATATACAGAGCTAAAAAACATTCAGTAATTCTGTCTTCTCTTGATCCTCAGTGACCAACTTCCCGTTCCCAATATTTAGGGGACCCAAATGTGAGTCTTATTTTTTACTACAATATATCAGAACAAGTAATACATATATGTTTGGTAAAGCTTTGTTGTACATCAGCTTAGATGGTTATTGCACCATGTATACTTTTATATACTTTTATGCTTTTGGCTCACATTATGTCTTCTTTATTTTGTGTTTTTGATGATTTTATGACTATATTAAATTACATTTTATGTTTTCTCTGTTACTATATTTCCTTATTTTCTCAAGCTTAAACAGTGGACACATGCCATTATTATTATTATTATTATTACACTACTAATTCCAGGCTTCTATACATGTAAGAGGGTTTACACACATAATAAATATATAAAATACAAGTACAATAAACCAGCTAACAATGACAGATTGGTACAGAGGGGAGAGGACCGGCTTACAATTTACAATCTCCAATCTCTTTCTTTTGGCTCAGGAAAAACGTTACCGCTGCAGCCAATGATTGGCTGCTGATTGGCTGCAGCTATCACATATGACATCCCCCGCCAGAAGAGGTATTCAGGTAACCATGGGGAACACCAGCATCAGTACACAGGAGCAACGGGAGTTATGTTTTTAAATATGCAAATAGCTTTTTCATAGAGGAAGAAGACTGGAACTCTAGCGCCACCTATTGTAAGTATTAATTCCAAAAGTCAGTATCAATTCTTTAAAGGGTCTTGTCACATAACTTAGGATAAAAAGCCAAACCAGAAACTCCATTTTCAGGACACGTGTTTCAGGATGTTTGTCCCTCATCAGTGCAAAACAGTAGAGAACTGGCTTGTATGGGTGAGTGACCTCTGACGGGCTCCAAGGGATAATTTTTCTCTTTGTGAAGAGTGCCAAGTTGGGTACTTGGCAACCCCTTTTGAATCACTATATTTACCCCCAGTAAAATAACAATACTTATACTTACCACCGGCGCCGTTCCTACGGTGTCCCTTCCGGGGCTCCCTGCGATACCTGCGGCCAATCAGCGGTGTTTTCACTCTCCTCTGGTACGGACATAATTGACATCCAGAGGAATTGAAAGATGTCTCACTTCATCTGGATGTCTTGATTTGTCCTAAGGAGGAAAAAGTGAAGCCAGCGCTGATTGGCTGCAGGGATTGCGTGACATAACAATGTCACACAAGCCCCAGGAGAGCTAGTGCTGACACCGCTGGAGTGGCGCCGACACTGGAGGTGAGTAAGTGTTATTATTTTACTGGGAGACAGATAGGGATTGAAAAGGAATTGTCCGAGTAGTGGACAACCCCTTTAAATTCCCAGTGGAGCTCTGCATATGACTTTTATTTTTTAATTGCAGCGGTAAATCCCTTTAAGAAGATATCATGATTTTACACTGGAAGTTTTCTAATATTTCAGAATGATTCCTAAACTATCTTATCACCTGTGCGCTGGATACTATCTGTCTGCTGAGCCTTTGTGCTATGACCTAGGATATTTTGGAGATATTGTCACTGAAGTATTCAGGTGGCACCATCTAGAGGTCAAAATGCAAATTACTACATGGATTCTTAAATTAAGAAATAGGGAGTCACATAGCAAGAGTGATTTGTATCATACTATCAAAAAATACTGCATCTTTTTGTAAAAGCATCTCATATACAGTACTGTGCAAAACTCTTAGGCAGGTGTGGAAAATATGCCGCAGAGTAAGAAGCTTTAAAAATAGAAGTGATAATAGTTTATTTTTAAGAATAGTTCACGTATCTTCTGTGACCTCCATATTGTGCTGTTCCTGGAAATGTAGGACCACCCGACTACTAGATGTCATGTTCCCCTTTTTAATGGGATGTGTTCCTACACAAGCTGCATATTATGGCACTGTTATAAAACTATGGGACAATTCATTATTGCATTTGCGCAGTTTTTCTTCTAGTTTTTGGTGTTTTTCATTTGTGCCTTATTCTTCTTTTAATTTGAGCCTTTTTAAAATCTGCAATGTTCCCTTTTTTTTCCATTCATCATTGTGGGTTTCCGGCTGATTCATTAACTGCAACTTTTTAAAAGTTCCAAAACTTTTCCTAAAAGGTATTTAGTCCCCCCTTTAAGTGATCTTATGTAGTGAAGTCATAGAATTTTTTTTTTTGCCCAAATTTTGCGACATGTTATGTTTTACGATAAAAAAAAGATTAAAGGCGAAAATAAAACATTTTTGATTATGTGCAAAATTTATGAACTAAGCGCCCCAATTTTAGAAATTAGGCACGAATAAAGGAACTGTGACATGCAGAAGTAGTGCTGTTGCTTTAAAAGCATTCAGCAACCATTAGAAGTAACACAAGCAGATGAGACAGGAAGTGTTGGGCTTCAGAAGCATCCAGCAACTAGATGGGTTAACACAGTCACAGGAGAAGGGGAGTGTTTTAGCAGAGCCCCAGGGGGATTGTGGGGAAGTTGTTGACTGTCTGGCTGAAGCAGAAGAGAAAGGGTGTGTGTGTGTTCTGCATCTGACAGAAGCGCCCCTGCAAGTGAAAAGGATTCAAGTCAGGAGTGAAGCTAAGCACAGGTCCGGTAGAGTTCCTGAACTAGCAGTGCAGGGTATTGTCAGGCAGAAAGATAAGGACTGGAAGAAATGGTGTCACAGGGATCATCTCCCTCAGCAAACCCTCCCCCCTCCTCCATCTCACGGTGCTGTGAAGAATGCTGCGTTCATTAATGTGCCTTTGCATTAAAACCATGCTGTCCTGTACTACTGGGAAGACTGTGAACTGCTGTGCTGCTAAGGAAACTGTACTGTTTGTCACTTGAGCCTGTTGCTCATAAAACTTATCTTTCACTGTGTGACTTCTTATTAAATGCTACTGTTCTACCGTTTATGAGGACTCTTGTCAAGTGTGTCTGGTCAGCAAGTGAAACAACCTACGTGTGTGTGCCTGAGGGTCAATACCCCTGTGTGCCTGAGAAAAGCTGCAGCACATGGTCTATGGTCGCCCTGAGTAATGGTTCCCCCAGGATTCCAAAGAATTCATGTAACCTGTCTCACCCCTATCTGAACCTAGCGGCATGTATGTAACATTGTTATCCCATATGGGGAGTCCTGAGCGGGAATTAGCATGTAGAAGGATAAGAGGAAAAGTGTCTGGAAAAACACCAGCAGCACAGCACCTCAACTCAACTCTGCTACACTAGTTAAAGGGGACCAGCCCTAAAGAAAACTCACTAGCAGCAATGGAAGTGGAAATACAAATGGACAGAATTAGTGAGCTGCTTCTTCAGTTAACCTGTGAAGAATTTAGAACAGTAGCAGAACATATAAAGATGTCAGAAGAACAGATTTCTAAAGCATACAACCGCAGGCAACTGTTAGCTGCCATTAATGCAAAAATGGATGAGCTGGGGAAGAAAGAAACTGAAGACATCATGGGGACATTCCTCCAGGAACTAACACAGTTTCTAACCAGGTTGAAGTTGGAGGATGGAGGGGCGGAACCAATTACCAAAAGCGGGAATCTCCATCCACAGACTAAACTACAGGAATTGAAATAACAATTCAGAGCCCTAACACCAGCCCTGCAGGAATCGACCAAAACCTCTGAACAGGTGATAGATTCAGACAGAACCTTTAACCTGCTTGGGTTAGATAAATCAAGGAGACAGTCCTCTCTAACACCACAAATCACCATAAGGAAAGAATTCAAGATCCTGGGACAAATTGGAGAGTGTTAACAGAAAGAGAGACTGTCTTATATGAACTTGTTGCACCAGATCGATGCAGGCTTAGAGAAAGGCTACCAGCCAGATGAGATCGTTGAGGGGGTGGTGAAAGCGATCAGCCCAGGACTGAACCTCTGTAATATGCTAGAAATGAAGAGTCAACTGACCTTGCAACAGCTGAAGATTATTTTAAAAGGGTACTATAAAGAAGAGAGTACTTTAGAATTGTTCCACCGACTCATCAACCTCTCACAGAAAAATAATGAATCACCCCCAAAATTTCTTGTTCAGAGCAATTGAAGTGAAGGATAGACTGTTGTTTGCATCCAGAGATGTAGAAGCGGAAGAGAAGTTTGATGCTGGACTAGTCCAGAAGAAGTTCTTGAGATCATTGAGAATGGGGTTAATCAGCAAAGACATCAACTTGCAGCTGAAACAGTACCTAGAAGATCCTGGCATTCTGGACGAAGTCCTAATTGAAAAAATGAACGAGGCAGCTAGTTTGGAGTCAGAGAGCGAACAGAAGTTAAAGAAAGGCTCTGCTCCTAAAATCACCAAAATGAGTCAGCTGAAGTCTGAGACCCCCAGTGGCCAGTCCGAAGATCATCATGGAGACCCTTCAGTGCCACCTCTGAGAAGGAACCTTAAATTGCCAACAAAAGAGAGAACTGCCAGCGCTGACTGGGAGGAAGTAATAGGAGAACTGCGAGCCAAGTTCATTGAGGTGAAAAAGTTGATTTGTCCCAGGCCAGAACCTGTATCCCTCAGACCCAGGAGTGGGTTCCAAAACAGAAGATACCCGGCTTGTGAAGCATGCCGTTCATCAAATCAGAGTACGGTGTGTGTCCACTGTCTAAGATGTGGTAAGGAAGGACATTATGCCAAGGAATGCCAATGGTCACGGTCATTTGGGTTAAAAGACAGGAGGTTGCCAGTGCGGGGTGACTGGTAACCGCGACACGGAGGAGGCCCCAGAAGCAAATCCAAATCTCACCAAATCCCAGACCGGCGCATGAGGTAAAACGGCTGCGTCAGTACTATCCCCAAGTGTGTTCCCGTCTACAACAGCTGCAAGGGAGACAGGGGCTTCAGTTACTTAATGCCCAGTGCGGAGGTCAAACAATGTACTCCTGGGAGGAGGATTCCTCGGTCAGTAAAGATAGCCTCATCGGCCTAATTGGTGAAAGGTACTTTATACAGTGCCAGCTAGATGGACTCCTGATAAAAGCACTGTGGGACACAGGAGCTCAAGCAAGACTTTTAAATGAAGAATGGAGAAGGCGCTACCTGCCACATACCTGCCTTCGGTCGCTAAAAGAACTCTTAGAACCAGTGGAACTCCACGGCAAAGCTGTCAAACAGACCGAAATCCCTTTTATAGGCTGATTGGAAGTGACTTTCCAACTGATGGCCACGAAGAACAGCAACACCATTGAGCTTTTGGTAACTTTTCTCGTGACTAGTGATCAGAACGTGGCAGAGGATCCTATCCTGGGTTATAATGTTATCAGTGAGGTCATCACGAAACACAAGTAAGGGACGCTGGTGGTGGATGCAATTGCGACATCACTTGCCATACCCAACGCCATGGCGGAAAATGTGATTCATAGAGTAAAGAAAGCACAGAATACAATGGACCTAAAAGAAGTTAAGGTAGGCTGGCGCCCAACCATCATCCCTGCAAACCAAATGGTGGGGGTGAGGTGTGGAGTCCGGGTAGAACCGGGAAGAAAAGTCCAGAAAAGACTGTTCATGCCAAAAGACTCCTCAGAACTTCCGGAAGGCCTAGTTCAAGGTGAGACTGTGCTTAGGATTCCTACTGGTGGGTTTCTTCGAGTGACAGTACCGGTGATAAATACTACGAAACACGAAATTAGACTGGATTCAAAGACTGTGTTAGGTCACATTGAAACGGTTAAAACGGCATATCCAGCCAGTGTGAGACCCGCCCAGGGGTCTACAGTGAATTCAGTCTCCCCACCAAGGAGCAGGAGTTGCCCAGAGGAGGAAATTGCGCAACCCACCTCAGGGTCCTGGGATCCCCCAGTATCCCTGGAACGCTTGTGTGCTGAAGATATAGCGATAGCAAAATTGATGCTGAGAGAAGAGTGTCATGCATTCTCTAAAGATGACTCTGATACAGGCTGTATCCCTTCGTTGCAATTGAAAATCAATTTGAAAGACATGACCCCAGTAACCAGAAGTTACATGTCTGTGCCGAAACCATTACACCGTGAAGTGAAAGAATATTTACAAGATCTCATCAACAGAGGTTGGGTCCAAAAGTCAAAGTCGTCTTATTCCTCTCTTATTGTCTGTGTTAGGAAGAAGGACGGTACGTTGAGACTATGCTGTGATTACCGGGAACTAAACTGAAAGTCAGTACCTAATCGACACCCGATACCAAAGATCCAAGATATGCTGGATAGCCTATCAGGAAGTACCTGGTTCTCAGTCCTCAATCAGGGTAAGGCATACCACCAAGGGTTTGTTGAAGAGTCCAGTAGACCCTTGACAGCATTCATCACACTGTGGGGATTATATCAGTGGATCTGCATACCGTTTGGGCTCAGTTCAGCTCTAGCAGAATTACAGAGGCGCATGGAGACATGGTTAGAATGATCGAGGGACGATATCTGCCAGTCGTACTTGGATGATAATATGGTACACAGCAAAACCTTCCGGGAGCATGTTGAACACGTGAGGACCATATTACAATGGTATCAACAACACAGAGTTAAGTTGACCCCAAAGAAGTGTGAACTGTTCGAAAGGCAAGTCCGATTTCTAGAGAAAATTGTGTCCGGAAAAGGATATACCATGGACCCAGCAGAAATTGCTCCGGTACTGGCCTTAAAAGACAAGCGGCCCTCTAGAGTTGGGGAGTTTAGGCAGATGTTAGGATTCCTCTCCTACTATCGTACTTACCTTTGTAACTTCTCCAGGATTCCCGCCCCACTATACCTCCTCTTGGGGGGAACAACAGAGATGACAACACCCACAGAGAAAAAGAAGAACTTGGGTAGGACCTGGCTTAAAAGAAACAACGCCGTTTCGTCCCAACAGCCCATTCTCTGGACATCAGACCACCAGGAGGTATTGGAACAACTAGTAGACTACCTGGTAAAACCACCCATCTTGGGATATCATGATTTTAATTTACCATTTGTTCTTCATTGTGGCTCTTCTCAAGTTGGACTGGGAGCTGCCCTGTGTCAGCATCAAAATGGAAAATTGAGAGTCATCGGTTACGGTTCTAGAACATTGACAGATGCCGAGAAGAATTACCATCTACATTCCGAAAAATTGGAGTTCTTGGCACTGAAATGGGCTATCTGTGAACAATATAGAGATTATCTCTACTACAGCAAAAAGTTTGAGGTATACACTGACAACAAACCTTTGACCTATGTCCTTACAACAGCCAAACTGAATGCAACGGGTCAGATAAGGGTTGCTGAACTAGCTGACTTCAATTTTCAGCATCAAGTACAGGCCAGGAAAATGCAATCCAGATGCTGATGGATTGTCAAGAATGCCACTAGAGCCTGAGGAGTTCATGCAAGAATGCTTGGAGGAAGTCAGTCTGGAAGCAATTGAGAGCACTACCCAAGCAGTACAAGCTTATCAGGAGGAAGACACACCATTGTGGTGTCCGTTGACGGTGGAAACCACCATAAAAGCGAGAGAACAAGATCACCTCTGGTCTATTCAACAACTACCAAAAGGGAAAATCCATAGAGCACAACGGGAAGATCAAATAATTGGTAGAATACTACTTTATGTGGACCAAAATCGGTTTCCAAGTAAACGAGAGCGAGACAATGAGTCACCAGCAGTATCTGTTTTAATTAAAGAATGGACGAAGCTCTACCTCAGTGAAGACGGTATCCTGTATCGTAAAGGAGGACAAAACCGGCAGTTGGTACTACCCAGAGTATTCCTTAGGTTGGTCTTCAAAGAACTCCATGAAAACATGGGACACCTGGGAGTGGAAAGGACAACCACCTTGATCCGTGAACGTTTCTTCTGGCCGTAGATGCAGAGAGATATTGAGAGGTACGTGATCAGGGAATGTGGGTGTCTGAAAGATAAATGTCCCAACACATCAACCTGGGCATCTATGGGTAACATCCAAACTATGGATCCATTTGAGATGGTCTCAAAAGACTTTCTACATCTCGAGACGTGCAAGGGTGGTTACTAATACATCTTGGTGGTGATGGACCATTTCACTCGATTTGCTCAAGCATATGCCACCACCAATAAATCAGGTCGAACAGCGGCAGAGAAGATCTTCAATGATTTTGCGTTGAGGTTTGGGTTCCCTACGAGGTTACACCATGACCAAGGAAGAGAATTTGAGAACCAGCTCTTTGCCAAGCTAAGAAAGTACTGCAGAATTCAGAGATCCCATATAATGCCCTATCACCCAGAGGCTAATGGACAAGTGGAATGTTTTAGCTGGACATTATTGTCGATGTTGCACACTTTAACAGCTGATGAGAAGAAAGACTGGAAGAGTTCTCTCTCAAAAGTGGTACATGCCTATAACTGTACAAAGAGCAATGCAACTGGTTACTGACCCTTTTTCCTATTGTATGGACGATCGCCAAGACTGCCAATCGACATCATGTTTGATACTCCGGTCTCAGAGACTTACAGAACGTATCCGGAGTACGTACATTCGTAAATGGAAGGAATGGATGGCAGAGGCATACAACATAGCTTCCAAAGTGTTTACGCAAGGACAGAGCAAGAGTAAGGAGTACTATGATCGAGAATGTTATGGAGCAGAATTGGCACCGGGAAGCCGGGTGCTAGTCAAGAACGTACGTGAGAAAGCCAGTCCAGGAAAACTTTGTTCATACTGGGAAGACAGGGTGTATGTGGTCGTAAGGAGGAAAGCTGATGACAGCCCAGTGTATGAAATCCGATTGGAAACAGGAGACAAGAAAAACAGAATAGTCCATCGGAATTTACTGCTACCCTGCTACCCTGTGTTATTTCTGACCACAACAAGACTTCCCAGAAGTAGACCAACATCGTCCGAGATCGACTAAGGGGCCACCACAGGCTGAAGCTCCGGAGGTGGATAGTGACCTTAAAAGTTACGATGGAGAAGAACACACTGTTGTATTTCTCGGACTGGCAAGGAGAGGGATGTACCATTCTCAGGAGAATGAACTAAGTCCTGAGGCTCCAGAGTTCGTACCAAGCAGTACAGATGAAGTCCAATTCAGATCTGATGATCGAACACCGGCCCCTGAAGAGACCGTGCGGAAACAAGTGACTCAGGAGAAGTACAGGAACTTACAGAGGCAGCTCCAAGAGCATCTGAGGAAGCACGGGAAATGAGTGCGGCGGAAGAAACTTCTGTGACCGAAGAACCCGTTGTCTCTGAGGAACAACCCATCAGGAGGATGTCGACTCGAGAAGTGAGGAGGCCCGTGATGCTGACGTTTGAGACACTTGGTGAACCGAGTCAAGTGCCAAGGACTGTCGACTGGAAACAGGTATCTCTGCCTGCGGACCAGGTAAGCCCACTTGAGTGGTATTCACAACCGAGAGGCAGTATGGAAGATGTTGCCTACTGGAAAGACTTGTTTTCATGCTTTGATTTTTCTTAAAAGACTTTGTAAAAACAAAGAACTGTTAAAGAATAGATAGAGAGAGCTGGTTGAAGATGTGCGAAAAGCTCCAGCTGAAGAGATGCTGATTGTTTTAATTGTGTTAATTGTTTATTTCTTACAGGCATCCTACAAGATAAAGGTCGTAAGATTAGGTTGTTATCAATATTTATGAACGTTATACCAATTTCACAATGCCAATTTGTACACTGCTCAAAAAAATAAAGGGAACAGTTAAACAATAGAATATAACTCCAAGTGAATCAAACTTCTGTGAAATCAAACTGTCCACTTAGGAAGCAACACTGATTGACAATCAATTTCACATGCTGTTGTGCAAATGGAATAGAAAATAGATGGAAATTATTGGCAATTATCAAGACATACTCAATAAAGGAGTGGTTCTACAGGTGGGAACCACAGACCATATCTCAGTACCAATGCTTTCTGGCTGATGTTTTGGGCACTTTTGAATGTTGGTTGTGCTTTCACACTCGTGGTAGCATGAGACGGACTCTACAACCCACAGAAGCTGCTCAGGTAGTGCAGCTCATCCAGGATGGCACATCAATGCGAGCTGTGGCAAGAAGGTTTACTGTGTTTGTCAGCGTAGTGTCCAGAGGCTGGAGGCGCTACCAGGAGATAGGCCAGTAAACCAGGAGACGTGGAGGGGGCCATAGGAGGGCAACAACCCAGCAGCAGGACCGCTACCTCCGCCTTTGTGCAAGGAGGAACAGGAGGAGCACTGCCAGAGCCCTGCAAAATGACCTCCAGCAGGCCACAAATGTGCATGTGTCTGCACAAATGGTTAGAAACCAACTCCATGAGGGTGGTATGAGGGCCCGACGTCCACAGATGGGGGTTGTGCTCACAGCCCAACACCATGCAGGACGCTTGGCATTTGCCACAGAACACCAGGATTGGCAAAGTCGCCACTGGCGCCCTGTGCTCTTCAGAGATGAAAGCAGGTTTACACTGAGTACATGTGACAAAGTCTGGAGACGCCATGGAGAGCGATCTGCTGCCTGCAACATCCTTCAGCATGACCCGTTTGGCAGTGGGTCAGTAATGGTGTGGGGTGGCATTTCTTTGGAGGGCCGCACAGCCCTCCATGTGCTCGCCAGAGGTAGCTTGACTGCCATTAGGTTCCGAGATGAGATCCTCAGACCCCTTGTGAGACCATATGCTGGTGCGGTTGGCCCTGGGTTCCTCCTAATGCAGGACAATGCCAGACCTCATGTGGCTGGAGTGTGTCAGCAGTTCCTGCAAGATGAAGTCATTGAAGCTGTGGATGGCCCTCCCGTTCCCCAGACCTGAATCCGATTGAGCACATCTGGGACATCATGTCTCGCTCCATCCACCAATGTCACGTTGCACCACAGACTGTCCAGGAGTTGGCGGATGCTTTAGTCGAGGTCTGGGAGGAGATTCCACAGGAGACCATCCGCAACCTCATCAGGAGCATGCCCAGGCATTGTAGAGAGGTCATACAGGCACGTGGAGGCCACACACAATACTGAGCCTCATTTTGACTAGTTTTAAGGACATTACATCAAAGTTGGATCAGCCTGTAGTGTGTTTTTCCACTTTAATTTTGGGGGTGACTCCAAATCCAGGCCTCCATTGGTTAATAAATTTGATTTCCATTGATGATTTTTGTGTGATTTTATTGTCAGCACATTCAACTTTGTACAGAACAAAGTATTCAATGAGAATATTTTATTCAGATTTGGATGTGTTATTTGAGTGTTCCCTTTATTTTTTTGAGCAGTGTATATAAAGCTATCGAACTTTCACCACTGTCTCAGAATTGGTCAGATTGACCAATTAAGATGAATGTCGAGGACGACATTCAAAAAGGAGGGAAGAGTGTGAGATGCAGAAGTAGTGCTGTTGTTTTAAAAGCATTCAGCAACCATTAGAAGTAACACAAGCACATGAGACAGGAAGTGTTGCGCTCCAGAAGCATCCAGCAACTAGATGGGTTAACACAGTCACAGGAGAAGGGGAGTGTTTTAGTAGAACCCAAGGGGGATTTTGGGGAAGTTGTTGACTGTCTGGCTGGAGCAGAAGAGAAAGGGTGTGTGTGTGTTCTGCATCTGACAGAAGTGCCCCTGCAAGTGAACAGGATTCAAGTCAGGAGTAAAGCTAAGCATAGGTCAGGTAGAGTTCCTGAACTAGCAGTGCAGAGTATTGTTAAGCAGAAAGATAAGGACTAGAAGAAATGGTGTCACAGGGATCATCTCCCTCAGCAAACCGTCCCCCCTCTTCCATCTCACGGTGCTGTAAAGAATGCGTTCATTAATGTGCCTTTGCATTAGAACTGTGCTGTCCTGTACTACTGGGAAGACTGTGAACTGCTGTGCTGCTAAGGAAACTGTAATGTTTGTCACTGGAGCCTGTTGTTCGTAAGACTTAACTTGCACTGGCTGTGCGGCTTCTTATTAAATGCTGCTGTTCTACCGTTTATGAGGACTCTTTTCAAGTGTGTCTGGTCAGCAAGTGAAACAACCTACGTGTCTGTGCCTGAGGGTCAATACCCCTGTGTGCCTGAGAGAAGCTGCAGCACATGGTCTATGGTCGCCCTGAGTAACAGTTTCCCCAGGATTCCAAAGAATTCATGTAACCTGTCACACCCCTATCTGAACCTAGCGGAGTGCGTGTAATAGAACTGATCCAAAAGACATGAAAAAAGAAAGTGACTTCTAGATATTGTAGTAGATGTCACCTGCAGTCCTATGTAACTGCAGATAACTGATTATACACGGCAACAGAACCAAAATAAAGTGCAAAGATACATGCAACATGTTAGAATAAAACGTTGGCAAAAACTGTGAATGTAACTGATGTAACATCACAGACAACTTTCTCACCTGCATTCTGAAATTATTAGTCTATGTTCACATGCAGCGTTTTTTCAACCCGTTGCATAACTGATACAAATGGAAGCAAGGGGACCCTCTGGGTTCTGTCATAGGATGGAAAATAATACCCCAATATTTGCAGTGGATTTTTCTGCTGCAATTACTGAACGTGTGCACATACCCTTATGAGGTTTCTTTATATTTTAGTGGTTAAAAAAATTCAGAACCTTGGGAGGAAAAAACAATAATAAATTAAATTGTTTGTTTCTCCATATTCTGAGACCTGCAACTTTTCGCTCATGGAGCTGAGTGAGGTCTTGTTTATTTTTCGCTGGGAGCTGATGCTTTTAACCCCTTCACCACCTTGGGTTTTTCCATTTTTGTGTTTTCGTTTTTTGCTCCCCTTCTTCCCAGAGCCATAACTTTTTTATTTTTCCATCAATATGAGGGCTTGATTTTTTGTGGTACAAGTTGCTCTTTTGAACGGCACCATTTGTTTTACCATACCGTGCACTGGAAAATGGGAAAAAAATTCCAAGTGCGGGGAAATTGTAAAAGAAGTGCAATTCCACAATAGGTTTTTTTTTTTTTTTTTTACCATGTTCACTAAATGCTAAAACTGACCTGCCATTATTATTCTCCAGGTCATTACGAGTTCATAGACACCAAACATGTATCGGTTATTTTTTATGTAAGTGGTGGGAAAAAAAAAAAAGGCGCCATTTTCCGAGACCTGCAGCGTCTATATTTTTCGTGATCTGGGGCCATGTCAGGGCTTATTTTTTGCGCGCCGAGCTGACATTTTTATTAATACCATTTTGGGATAGATACGATGTTTTGATTGTACGTTATTGTATTTTATTGTCATGTTACGGAGACCAAAAAATGTAATTCTGGCGTCTTGATTTTTATTTTCATTACACCATTTACCGATCGGATTAATTCTTTTTATATATTGATAGATCAGGCGATTCTGAACGTGGCGATACCAAATATGCGTATTTTTGTTTTTTTTAAATGTTTTATTTTAAATGGGGCAAAAGGGGGAAGATTTGAACTTTTATATATATATTTTTTTTACTTGCTTCAATAGTTTCCATGGGAGACTAGAAGCTGCGATCATCCGATCGCCTGTGCGACACATAGCAGAGCTGCAGCCTTGCTGTGTGTAACAAAATTGCTCATGTGCTATGAGCGCCGGCCACGGGGCAGCACTCATAGCAGTTCGGCAATGACAACTACAGGGGTCGCCTTCAGACTCCGGGTTGTCATGCCAGCTATTGACAGCGGCATTTAACATGTTAACAGCGGCTGGTGGATTAGATCAGCTGTCATGTACCTGAAAGTTGCAGGTTCAGCGCCGGAGCCTGCATGGAGTGTAGGGCCACGACCTATGACATACCTATACGTCATAAGTCATGAAGGGGTTGATGATACCATTTTGGGTTACATATAATATTTCACTTTTTGCTGTATTTTTGGGGGGAAGTTCTGTGAATGAGAATTCTAGCATTTTGATTTTTTTTACTTCTTCACGTTTAACATATGGTCTGAATAATTTAATATTTTGATAGATCGGACTTTTTTAGTCTTGATGATATCTTTTTTTTTTTTTTTTTTCAATTTTTCCATTTTTGAATGGGGAAAAGGAGGAGCAGTTTTTATACATTTTTATTTTTTAAATGGAACCTATCATGTGAAAAAAACGCTATCAACCTGCAGATAAGGGGTTAATCTGAACCTGCTCGGCGCCTGCACTTTGAGCCCCGCTGCCAGGAGGAAATTTTATTCCTCCCGGCATTGGTGTAACCGCCCCCCCCCGGCATTAATTGACAGCAGCTCAGCAGTACGACCGGACGACAGTCAGTGCTTGGAGGCGCCACTCTCTATGCACAGAGCAGTGACTGAACCCGCGCCACCGCACCTATGACTGGAAGCTGACCGCTGCCAGGAGGAATACACATAATTTCCTCCCGGCAGCAGGGCTCTAAGTGCCAGGGCCAGACAGGTTCAGAACGCTATTAACCTGCAGATTAACCCTGTTTTTTCACGTGACAGGTTCCCATTTTTTTTCTTTCTACTTTTTGTGTACCCCTAGGGGATCTCAAACTGCAATTGTTCGATTGCTTACACTATACTTACCGGCTGCCATGGTAATGTGGTGCCCCTGCGGGTCCAGTTGCCACAGAGGTACTGCATCTCACCCAGAGGTGTGGTACCCCACTCTCAGGTAAGGACGGAGTACTACCCGGGACCCACACACCCACATCCAATACACTCCACTTCAGTAGGGAATGGCGAGATTGCTCCTAAGGGAGAGCACAGTCCCTGGTCCCTAGCTGGAGGGTGGAACTAGGTAGAGGAGGTGGGTCGAGGAAGTAGTTTAGGGGAGCGCAGACAGAAAGAGTATAAAAGACAAGGGGAACCATCTAGAAGCGGACAGTATAGAGAGGAGTTCAGTTGGGAGTGTGAGCTCAGGAGGAGCTCCGCTCAGGAGAGCAAGGAAGGAGAGAGAGGAGTCGGGCCTAGTAAGAGAGGCCCAGGAGGAGAGTGAGAGAAGACGGGAGCAGCGAGAGAAAGGCTCCAGAGACAGAGGGGATCCCAGGGGCACGGTGAGTGCAGGAAGCCACCCGTGCGCCCGAATTCATGCTGACATGGAGGGATCAGGCCGCAGAGGGGGACCAGCCCCAGACTAGTGGAGAACAACCAGGCTCAGCTAGCCAACCTGAGGCTGCAGCATTTGCAAGGTGTTGCAGCCAAAATCCACAATTATATTGCTGTAAAGGTGGCCACATAGGGTCCAGGGGATTGCAAGTCGCCCGACAAGGCCCGAGGCCACTGGCTTGGGACACTGATTGTGAGGCGCTGGGTAGGAGGGTGAAAGCCAGAGCAGTGAGACGACCAGGAAAGGTACATAGAACGGGGTCCCGTCCAAGTGCTTCTGAGGTACCTGAGAGTTTGCTAAATCACTACCCCGGAGGACACAGGACAAAGTGGGCAGTTGCACACCGGTGACTGTAACCTGAGGAATTTAACAACTGTGAGTAAAACCTGAAGACTGCACCCCACTGTGTCCTTGAATAATTGCTGTGCCACCACCTGCATTACACCGCACCAACAACATCTACCTCCAGAATTCATCTTATTCTGCCCTGGAGCTTAGCTCTGCCTGTGGAGAGCTGAACCAACTCTGCTGCTTCACCATCAGCTCCAGTGGATATGTTCTTTTAATTTGACCACCCGGGGCCACAGACCAGGTCACTGCCAACGTGACATCCCCAGCACCGACCGGCCCAGCTACCGAGTACCCCACGGCCCCAGGTGGCGCATCAGTAACTCATCAGCTCCCTGCAATCGCCATTCAGTGATTGACAAAGGCATTTAGATGGATAAACCTCAGCGATCGGAGCGAGCTCCGGTTGCTTCAGTTACAGGCAGTTTTTGGCTGTGTAGCACAGCCGGCATCTGCTACATATGATGTGAGCTCTGCTACTGAGTCAGTTTCATACAGGCCTTAGAGACCTGGGACAATACTACATCATGGGTTAAAGGGAACCTGTCATGTAAAATAACACTATTAACCGGCAGATATGGGGTAAATCTGCAAGTAATAGCATTGTGACACTGTGCGGTGCCTGCACTGAGAGCACCGCTGCCCGGAGGAAATTAACTTTATGTCACCCAGCAGCCTTTCTCTGTCAGTCACAGGGGCGGCGCCGGCGTGGTTTCAATCACCGCTCTGTGTATAGTGAGCGGCAGCTGTAGAAAACCCAATATCCAAATGCCATTTTATGGGAATCTGAAGTTCTGTATTCTCATACATTAGTCAGAATGGAGGCGACCAACAAACAGCGTCTCCTGCCCTGGAGGACCCAACACTTCCATGATTTCCAGGTACAGCCCAGTGATTATGACTCGCCCCCTGGGCCGTGGGGTACCCGGAACCGGGCTTCTGTACGATGCTGGGGGTAGTAGTGGCAACCCGATCCCGTGGCTCAGTGTGCTGAGACCAAATGTTGTGGCAGTCTATTTATAGATTTGTGAATGTCCGACTACGCCACCCGTGGATTGCGGTCAGGGATAACCGCCGCTGCGAGGCAGACCGCTGAGGCTGGTGTTGGGGTGCAGCACAGGGGTAGGATAACTCCCCACGGGAAGAGTGTAGCCTCAGGGCAGTGTAGGTGGATGCTGGGGGTGATGTTGCCGGCGCAGCAGAAATCACACTGAGTCCAATGATGCAGTCCAGGGTCTTTTACTCACAGTTGTTATCCAAGTCACTTCTGTCAGCAAGGACTGCCCGAGCCGCGCTGCGTCCACCAGGTGAGGAGCTCGGTCAACCCCCAGGCAATTCAGGAGTACGGCACAGGACCCCCTTCTGTCCTTTCTCTGGCCTCTCGTGCCCCACCAGTGTCCTGACTTCTGTCCGGCTACCGTGGACCGTGTCGGGTAAGCGTTGGCCTTCACTTCCCGCTATCCTATATGGTGCCTTCCTAGCAGGTTTAGCGGGGGGTCGCACCAATAAATGGTCACAACCTCCGGTTCTTGGCTGAGGGTAGATTCACCTCCACCAACTTAGGGATCCGGTACCTTTCCACAGCCTGACCCTTCCACCCGGTTTAATGGTGTATGCAACGGTTGCTGACCGTTTTGCACTCTTAGGGTCCCTTCTGCCTTCTTGTTTCTGGAGCCCTTCCACTCCTCTGTCTCTTCTCCTTCCTTCTTTCTCCTTCTCCTCTCTGGCCCCGGCCTTCTCTCTAGGCCTGCCTCGTGGAGCCAAGCTCAGCCTGAGCCGCTGCTCCCTGTCGGCTCTCTCTTCCTTCTGCTCTGACTGAACTACTCCTCCATGACTTAAGATGGCTCCCACCTTTTATCTGCTTCTCTGTGTCTGAGCTCAGGTGACCTGCACCCAATGAGCTCCTTCCTGTGCTCCAGAAACCGACCCCTTTCTGCTCCTACACCACTGGGTTCTCTTCCCCCCTCCCCACTCCAGCCAGGGACATGGTCAGTTGTGCCCGCAGCTGGGAGCACCGTCGAGCTGTCCCCCGGAAATGGGGTGTGTGTGTGTGTGTGCAGCTAACTGAGCCCTGATCCACACTCCATCCTTACCTGGGAGTGGAATATCACACCTCTGCTTGAGGTGCAATACACCTGTGGCAACCGAGCCCTCAGGGCGCCACAATTACAGAGAATCATCTGTAATACTTGAT
The DNA here is from genome assembly GCF_046119375.1 of Phyllobates terribilis. Taxonomy (NCBI): domain Eukaryota; kingdom Metazoa; phylum Chordata; class Amphibia; order Anura; family Dendrobatidae; genus Phyllobates; species Phyllobates terribilis. The sequence goes on from NW_027362772.1 coordinate 158,689,946, forward strand.
TTCTCCTTTGGAGGTGCTGTAGGGAAATTCAGCACCTGCTGCCGGGTACTCGCTGACTGCAGAAGGGATCAGTTTGGTCTTTATCCGCAGCACATTGGGGCTTCACCTCTGACCCATATGGAGAAACCTTACATGAGACCGGACGACCCCATCAAGACTCAGGGGCGAAACCCACATTCACTACATGGACGACCGATGGAATAAAGACAAGAACAACGATGTAGGGGGTAAGCGAAAGATTTTATTTATAGATGGGGTTATTATATGTTATAGTATCATGTATATGTGTAAATTATTCATCTATCAGAATAATCCTATTTATGGGCCGTGTTGATCCAGAGGAAGGCGAAAACCCCCTGTGAGGAATAAGCCAATTGTCCTCATATCAGGGGGGGAAATTCCTTCCTGACCCCAAATATGGCGATCAGAATAAATCCCAGGATCAAGGGCTGAGACCGAAATTAAATTAATTTCTAAAAAAATGTATTAAATTATTTATCTTTTCCTTATTTAAGTTCAGAGCTACTGTATATATTATAAAATTTTCTGAAAACCTGCCTATATTTTAAAATGTGTTTTATGTATTTATAATAAGCCATTAATATATGAATTACTTATATAACTGTCAGTTTATATCTATTTAAGGCCCTGTTGATCCAGAAGAAGGTGAAAAATTCCTTCCTGATCCCAAATATGATGATCGGGATTTATCCTCACAGAGGATGATCTTACCGGGCCCAGCTTGATGACACATAATTGAATCCGGCCATGGGGTTAAAGGCTTTCTTATCCTCCGGCCACTGCAGATGATGGTTCTCCAGAACTGGCCTGAATGGTATGAACGGCGGCTTTGCTCTCCTTTTCTCCAGATCCTCCCAGCCGATGTTGGTAAAGAATGGATGCTCTCTGATGTTCCCGCACACATCCAATTGCTTCTCAGGACTTTTGCACAGCAGCTTCTTGATAAGATCTTTCAAGTCAGCATCAAGCCAAGATGGAATTTCAGGCTCTCCTCTGGTTATCGCTGTGTAAGCAATTTTGCTGACGGAGCCGGTGTAAAATGGGGAGCGTCCTGTTGCCATCTTGGACACCACAATCCCCAGGCTCCACCAATCCACTGCTGTGCCATATCCTTTTTTGAAAAGCACCTCAGGGGCCATGAAGTGGAAAGTGCCCGTCACTCCAGAGATGTTATTGGAGGAGGTGACCCCATCTTGGGCGAGCCCCAGGTCAACTATACGGATGTGGCCATCTGCATCCAACATGATGTTTACTGGCTTAATATTTCTGCAATGAAATAAGACAAAAGAGTAAGAAATCTGCCCCCTGATACAGGAGATGGAAAATGGGTCACTGCAAGATCAGGTGGACTAGGCAGACAGGAGCCCAGGAAAATTGGGGGCAATTTTTTGAGCATGTAGAGGGGACAGAGAGAAGGAGGAAAGTTGTGCTTACCGGTGGACGATGTTGTGTTCGTGGAGGAACTGGAGACCACATACAATCTCTGCTGTGTAGAATCTGATGGAGAGAACAGAGTGTAGTATCAATGTCATCGCTGATACCTCCTTCTCTCCTGGGCTACATGACCTGCCAGTCCTCTCCCAGCTACATCTCCACCTCTGCTTTTATTTTCACCCCTCTGCTCTCTTTTTCGTATATCTTCCTCATACTCACCTTACGCTGTCGATGTTCAGGCAGCCGCACATTTCAATCAAAGCCTCGAGGCTACCGCCGGACTGATACTCCATGATGAAATACGCCAGCTTCCGAGACTGCTGTGCGGCATAGAGGTGACATAAGAATGGGCAGTCTCGGGCCGCCAGGAGTATCCGCCACTCTCTCATAAGGATGTTTTCCTTCACCTACTTTTTCTTGATCATTTTTACAGACATAAAGATGTTTCGGCTGGGGACTGATGTCAGGACCACCTGAAGAAAGAAATAGGGAATGCTTAGAAAATGTGTATGGGAGGTGGAGAACAGCTGGTTTATCACTGCACAAGAAACGGGTGGGCTGAGTGGTGTGTGAGTCTGCTGGTAACCTGGACCTTATAGCTGAGCAAAGCTAATCTATCAGCATAATGCACTATCTGCTCCATGAATGCTCTATGGAGAGGTCTTAAAGGGGTATTCCATTATCACCATATGGGAACAAATAGGACAAACACTGGATGGCACTTTGAGCTGGTTGGGGTCAGTATTGGTCTCATATCAATGTGCAACTGATTTAAAGTTTACTGAAACACAGAGGGCAAAGTATATATTGTATCCTAATAGGAGCATATATGTGTGGCACCCCAGAGGTACTGCATCTCACCCAGAGGTGTGGTATCCCACTCTCAGGTAAGGATGGAGTACTGCCCGGGACTCACACACTTGCATCCATTACACTCCACTTCAGAGGGAAGGGCGAGATTGCTCCTAAGGGAGAGCACAGTCACCTACACCAGGCACAGAGGAGAGCGGGGCTGGTACACTCTCCATGTTCACAGGGTGGTGGAGGAAAGTGTACCCTTGCCACCTGAAGAAGATGACCCGTCTGGGCCATCTAGTGGTGGGTCAATGTTCCCCTGGAGAGGACTCCACTACTGAACTGTTTGCTTTAAAAACTGTATTGTATATAGTGACCCGGAAAGGTACATCATTGTTGAGTGAACTGGAAAAGTTTGTGTGTGTTTACTTAGTTACCCGGTAAGGGTATAAAAACTGTCAGGCTGAGGACTGTGAGCAGCCCAAAACTTTTAAACTGTATATAGTTTGCACTTCTTAAGGTGCTTCTTATTGGTTTTATACAGACCACAGAACAAAAACCCGTTTGGCATGGCCGAAGACGTGTTCCAACAGCTGGATCACCTATGCCCAGCAGCCACGCCCAGGGCCTACGTTGAGGGTTTTCGGACGGGTCCCTCGAAATTGCACCTTCATCCGGGAAATGGACACCTGGTTATAGATCTCACTGTATTGAGCAGAAAATATGTTGTATATGGAAAAATGTTTTATGAGTATGAAGAAGAATATTATTAAAAGTGTTTTTATAATGTTTTATATGCTAATAGAAACCTGTAACATTTAAGAAATGTGCCTCCCATAAAGGGAAGAAAAGTTATGATGTTCTTCTATGTGAATGCATTCTAAAAATTTTGTATGTCTAAAGTACCTTGTTTTTACTCTGTTCCAGCCTGCGGACGTGCTGTGTTTTACCAGGGGGGTATGTGGCGCCCCTGCGGGTTCAGTCGCCACAGAGGTACTGCATCTCACCCAGAGGTGTGGTATCCCACTCTCAGGTAAGGATGGAGTACTGCCCGGGACCCACACACTTGCATCCATTACACTCCACTTCAGAGGGAAGGGCGAGATTGCTCCTAAGGGAGAGCACAGTCCCTGGTCCTTAGCTGGAGGGTGGAACCATGTAGTGGGTGTGGGTGGAGGAAGTAGTTTAGGGGAGCACTCCAGTAGGTGTATAAAAAGGGGAGCCATCTTGAGAGAGTGTGGTCAGTCTGAGAGAGAGAGAGTTGGGAGCAGGAGCTCTGGAGGAGCTCTGCTCAGGAGGAGAGGAGGAAGGAGCAGGGCCTAGTCTGGGAGGCCCAGGAGAACAGACTGAGAGAGGACGGGAGCAGAGGGAAGGCTCCAAGAGGAACAGAGGTGATCCCAGGGGCACGGGAAGTGCGGATGCCACCCGTGTGCCCGAATCTACCAGGACGTGGAGGGATCAGGCCGCAGAGGGGACCGGCCCCTAACTAGTGGAGAACTACAAGGCTCAGCTAGAAACCGGAGGCTGCTGTACTTGCAAGGTGCATCTGCCAACCACCACAATTACATTGCCGAAAAGGTGGCCACAGAGGGTCCAGGGGACTGCACGTCGCCCGACAAGATCCGAGGCTACCGGCTTGGGACACTGATTGTGAGGTGTGGGGCGAGAGGGTGAGAGCCAGCGCAGGAAGATGACCGAGGAAGGCACATAGAACAGGGTCCCGTTTAAGTACTCCTGAAATACCTGAGAGCTGCTGAACCCCTTCCTTGGTGAACACAGGATGACGTGGGTGGTTATAAGCTGGCAGTTGTAACCAGGAGCTGAATGATAACTGTGAGTAAAATCTGAAGACTGCACCCCACTGTGTCCTTGAATAATTGCTGCGCCATCACCATCCCTGCACTACACAGCACCAGCAACATCTACCTCATAAAATCACTATATCCTGCCCTGGAGCTTAGCTCTACCTGTGGAGAGCTGAACCAACTCTGCTGCGTTACCATCAGCTCCAAGGGATCTGCACCACAGCGGCTGCTCCATATAGCCGCATACCACAGGTGGCATCATGAACATTAAACTATAAAAACTATAATCCCCTTTTATTGACCGCCCTGGGTCATGGACCGGGTCACTGCCACTGTGACATCCCCTGCACGGACCGGCCCAGCACCGAGTACCCCACGGCTCAGGGGGCGCGTCATATGGATCAGGGCATGGACGAAAATAAACCTTGTCCCCCCAACTCCCCACAGATGTGATCCCGGAGATCAGCTCTTCAATGAATCAGAATACCCATTTATAGAATAGATGAGCTAATATGTGAAATAATCATGGGCTCAGGGGAGCATCTGGATGTTTTTTCAGTCATCCCATAGAAGAGCACTTCAATGAATATATATCTACAGAACAGAGCCAACCCCAGGTTTTCATGGGCCCCGGGTGAAAAAGTCTCAGTGGGCACCTTTAACACATGCCACCATTCATAATGTACAGATACGGCAGAGAAATATAGGTATAGTACAATGCCAAAGATTTCACTTACATGAGTGATATCTGTTGTATATTCTACAATAACTCAGAAAAAGGCAAATCCTCGCAGCGCACAGTGCAGACCGGACAGTATAGAACTCCATACAGTATTATAGGCACCACATAGTCCTCCATACAGAATAATAGTCCCCACATAGTCCTTCATACAGAATTATGGGCACCACGTAATCCTCCATGCAGTATAATGGGCACCACATAGTCCTTCATACAGTATAATGGGCTCCACATTGTCCTCCATACAGTATAATGGGCCCCACACAGCCCTCCAAACATTATGGTGGGCCCCATATAATGCTCCATACAGAATTATGGGCCCCACATAGTCCTCCATACCGTATTATGGGTCCCATATAGTGCTCCATACAAAATTATGGGCACCACATAGTCCTCCATACAGAATAATGGGCCCCATATAATGCTCCATACAGAATAATGGGCCCCATATATTGCTCCATACAGTATGGGCCCAATATAATACTCCATATAGAATGGGCACCATGTAATGCTCCATACATAATGGGCCCCATATGTTTCTCCATACATAAAAAAAATCAAATACTCACCTCTCCTCGCTGGCCGCTGCTCTGCTTCGGATTCCTCAGTGTTAGTGTGACACCCCAGGGGTCTGGTTGCCACAGTAATAGAGATAATATGTCTGAGAGCAAGTGGGAGGTTTCTCTGGTCAGGAGCCCTAAGCATGCAACACGGTCCGCCCAGACCTGGGAGGGGAGGAATCTGCCCTTATAAACTGGGTCTGGGGCGGGATTAGTGAGTGAAGCTGGAGACAGAGCCTGCAGAACAAGCAGAGCAGTCAGAGCCTGGAGAGGGAAAGTGAGATCAGGAGCTCTGTAGGAGCAGCAGCTGAAGGCCAGGGGCTGTGAGCAGAGATATAGCTCGCCCTGGCTGAAGTTACTAAAACCGGACACAGGAGTCCGAGGCTGTGGGGACTGATATATACCCAGCAGCAGAAACCAGCCGGCAGGGGATTCCAGGTCCTCTGGCCATAGAAGCCCGGAGGCTCAGTCACAAAGAAGGGACCAGCGCCGCCATCCAGGAGCGGAGGCTAACAGAAGGCCCCAAGTCACCAGCCATACGGGTAAGCACCACACGGTATACTTGTGACATGGGCTAGGGACATGGGCTACTTGTAACCGCTGACGGCAAGGTAGCCAGGAAGAGTGCAGATAAACGGGGAGGCCTACAACTCCACCTGGCCAGGGGAACTCCTGCTTGCTCGCAGACTGACCAGGCCCCTTATACTAGCCAGTACTCCCGGGAGGGTCTGCCTTGTACCATCAGTAAAGACCCTGAACTGCACCTCACGTCTCTGTGATTCCTTGCCGCACCAGCACCATTAGCACTGGGACCCTCACACCATCACTCCCATCATCTCTCACATTAGCTGCCCTGAGGCAATACTTCTCCCGTGGGGAGTTATCCCATACTCGGCTGCGCAAACAACATCAGCCTCAGCGGTCGGCAGCGCAGCGGCGGTCCCCACTGACCGCAATCCACGGGTGGCGTAGTCGGACATTTGCTATACATTAAGACTGCCACTGGTTTGACCACCCTGGGCACGGACTGGGTCAACGCCACACGGAGACTACAACCCCCAGCATTCTACAACAGGCCCGGTTCCGGGTTCCCCTGCACAACACAGGCCCAGGGGGCGCGTCAACTTTGGCGTAGTCGGCAGGATTTTGTGCCCGCAACCACCGGGTACTGCGTGCCTGAAAAAGAGACTTTTAAACTTACCTGTGGTGAAGTTTCCCGCCATCCGGAGTCGTTTCCCGCCATCCGGAGCCGATTCCCGCCATCAGACACCATCTTGGACCGTTTCCCGCCGTCTTCTGCCTTCTTCCCGCCATCCGCAGCTGCTTCCCGCCTTCGGACGCCATCTTCGGGACGCCGCACGGGAAGAAGAGGGGCGTGGACGCCGAAAGCGCGCGAGATCCGAAGCTCCGCCCCACGCTCCGCCCCATGCTCTGACGCTGCGCAAGGTCCTGGAAGGGAGGAAGAGCGACGCTGACGTCATCGGAGCGCGACGCCAGGTCCTCAACCCCGACGATCGACTGCGGAGCCGCGGCCTACGGAAGAAGAGCATCGCAAGGTAGGCCACGGTCCACTAGGGGGGAGGAGGATGCCGGATACCGAGGGGAGCTCCACTGCCACAGCCACCGCCAGCGCAACCGCTGCAGCAGTCATGCCATTCACCATGAACTATATCCCGGGGGCAACCTGGCTACCCCAGTACTCAGGGGAGTCACATACTCTAAATGACTTTAGAGAAAGACTGGATAGCCTCTTCCAGGTGTACCCCCTCACAGAAGAGCAAAAAGTGAGCATCCTGGTGGCCCAATTAATCGGGGCAGCCCAAAGGGAGGTAAAGTCCTGGCCACCTGGGAGGAAGAGGACTGTCAGAGAAATACTAGCTCGGCTGAAAGACACATTTGATACCCGCACCTCAGCCGAAATAAAGCTCAGATTTTACGGGTGTAAACAGCGGGCACATGAGAGTATAAGAGACTATGCTCTAAACCTACAAGAGGCCCTGAGAGCCATTAAGCAGGCAGACCCTGACAGCGTGGGAAATGAAGATAAGCTGTTGACTGAACAATTTATTGAGGGTCTACTGTGCAATGCCCACCGAACCCAGTTGCGGGCAATGGCCTTACAGGACCCTGACCTGGACTTTGCAAAGTTCAAGGACAGAGCCATCCGGGTGCTCCGAGAACCGGCACCAGGTGGCGCTGGGACCCACAGGCACCCTGCTATCACTTACCACCAGGAGACGGCGCCCTTGTCTGCAGGGCCTGTGGGAGCTGATGCGCAGGCTTTAAACAGTGTCCCGGCTACAGACCTGCACCATCAGGTCCAAGAGCTGACTAAGAGCGTTGCCGCGCTAACCAGAACTGTGCAGTCTTTACAGGTCTCTTCTCCAGGAAAGATACAGCTGGCATCCGGACCGGAGGACGTCCCATGGCGCCGACTGAGGAGGACCCTACCGGCCAGAGGAAGACCCAGCGACAGATACAACGAGGACGGACGACCCATCTGCCGCCGCTGCAATCAACCCGGACATGTGGCAAGGTACTGTCATTTAAACGGGCACAACCTGGGGTAGAGGGCCAACCCCCAGGCATAAGACCATCAGGCCCATCAAACTGGCGTGATAAATAGGGTCGTCCAATCTTGCCTGTGGTACTGGATGGCATTCCTATGAGTGCCCTACTAGACACTGGGTCACAGGTGACCACCATCCCGTACGTGCTCTTTAAGCAGTACTGGAATGACTCGGACATAACCCGCTACCCAGATGACGACCTGAGTATCATCGCCAGCAATGGTCAGCCCGTGCCGCAGGTGGGATTCAAAGAGGTGACCATTAAGATCGGTAAAGTCGAACTGGCGGCACAAGGACTGATTATAGTGGACATAGACCGTCATGAGAGTCACCCTAGAATAACCTTGGGAACTAATGTGATTGAAAATTGTCTTGCAGAGGTGATTCTCATTTTACAGCAGGTTGCCAAGAACGCCAGTTCCGGCCAGCAGCGTGTGCTCCAAAAAGAGATCCGGGCACTGATGAAGCGGCAACAGGTGGAACTATCTGGTGGTGAGATAGGTAGCGTGAGAATGTGTGACCCTTTCCCTATTGCCATGCCCCCAAAAAGTGAGATGATGATTTGGTGCCGGGCAGCTATTGGTCTAAGAGGTAGAGACTACCAAGCAATGGTAGAACCCGTCTACTCAGACAGTAGGCCCACCATTTTGACAGCACGGGGGGTGGTCGATGTACGCCATGGGAGGGTGCCCGTTCGCATCATAAATATCGGGGAGAGAGAAGTACACCTGCCCTGGTATGCCACGCTAGCCAAATTGTTCACCATCAACCAGAACTCTGCACAGGCCGTGGAACCCTTGCCTCCATCTCAACCAGAGGAAGGTAACGGCTCTAAGAAACCTATGGAGGACTGGTGTCAGCAACTGCATTTGGGTACTGACTCCACTCCCTCACACCAGAAACAGGGAGTCTATCGGGTGGTTCGAGAGTACGAGAGAGTGTTTAGTAAACACCCACTAGACTTCGGGCGAGTAAAGGGGGTAGAACACCACATCCCCACGGGAGACCATCCTCCCATAAAGGAGAGATACCGACCCGTACCCCCGGCACACTACCAACACGCCAAGGGGATGCTTAGAGACATGAAGGAGGCTGGGGTAATCAGGGACAGCTGTAGCCCCTGGGCAGCTCCACTAGTCTTAGTGTAAAAGAAAGACAACACCATGAGAATGTGTGTAGACTACAGGAAGGTCAACCGTATCACACACAAAGATGCGTACCCGTTACCAAGGATAGAAGAGTCCTTAGCTGCATTAAAATCTGCTAACTTCTTCTCTACTTTGGATCTCACTAGCGGGTACTGGCAGGTTCCTGTAGCAGAGGCGGACCGGGAGAAGACCGCATTCACCACCCCGATGGGTCTCAGCGAATTTAACTGTATGCCGTTCGGGCTCTGCAACGCACCAGGAACCTTCCAACGGTTGATGGAATGCTGTCTGGGACACCGGAACTTCGAGACGGTCCTGTTATACCTGGACGATGTCATAGTCTATTCCAAGACCTACGAGGACCACCTGAAACACCTGGCAGAAGTGTTCGAAGCTCTGGCAAACTACGGCCTAAAGGTGAAACCCTCCAAGTGTCACCTCCTGAAACCAAAGGTGCAATACCAGGGACACGTGGTGAGTGCTGACGGAGTGGCTCCTGACCCTGATAAGATCACCGTGATTAAGGACTGGCCAAGACCCTCCAGCATAAAGGAAGTGCGGCAGTTCCTCGGGTTGGTAGGCTACTACCGAAGATTCATTCCCGGTTTCACCAAAATGGCAGCCCCTATGCAGGACCTCCTGATAGGCCAATCTCGGAAAGCCAAAAACCAGAAGCCGCCCTTTAGGTGGGAAAAGCTGGAAGAGGAGTCCTTCTGCCAGCTGAAGATGGTCCTCACGGGGGATGAAATCCTGGCATATCCAGACTACAGCCAGCCCTTTATCCTCCACACGGACGCAAGCAACATCGGGCTAGGAGCCGTACTGTCCCAGATCCAGCAAGGGAAAGAACGGGTAATCGCGTACGCCAGCCGAAAGCTACGGCCCACGGAGAGGAACCCTGAGAATTATAGCTCATTCAAGCTGGAGTTCCTGGCAGTAGTGTGGGCAGTGACTGAACGTTTCAAGCATTACCTTGCCTCCTCCAAATTCACCGTGTACACGGATAACAACCCGTTGACACACCTGGACACTGCAAGGCTCGGTGCCCTGGAACAGAGATGGATGGCCCGCCTGTCCAACTTTGAATTCACCATCAAATACCGGGCAGGACGCTCAAATGCCAACGCGGATGCCCTGTCTAGAATGCCGAACTTACCGGACGTGGGGGAAGATCCAGAAGATCTGGAAGAAGTTGAGCTCCCTGCGTTCCACCGTCATGGGATTACCCTGTATTCCCACCGTGTGAAGGACAGGCGCTCCTTGACGTTCAATCCCTTTCCCCACTACAACTGGGCGGAAACGCAAGACAGTGATCCCGCAGTCCATTTTGTGAAGGAAATGCTGACCCAGGCCGATGCCCGTCTTGACCCAGATGCTCCAGAGGAGACCAAGCAACTGTGGAAGGAGAAAAGTAAGCTGTTCCTCTACAGGGAGAAGCTGTGCCGGAGAATGGTTAACTCTCGAACACATGAGTTGACCTGGCAGGTAGTGGTCCCAAGACGAGACGCGGCTATGATTCTGGAGGCATACCACAACGGAGCAGGGCATTTCAGATGGAAGAAGCTGGAGTTCTTGTTGCGTGAACGGTTCTACTGGGTAGGCATGAGAGGAGCCATCGAGAGGTGGTGCAGAGACTGTGGCCCGTGCCACCTGAGAAGAAAAGGCTGAGCCAGCCAGAAGACTCCCCTGCAGCCCATCATCACCAGACAGCCACTGGAACTGGCAGCCCTGGACCATGTGAAACTGGCCCCAAGCAGATCTGGGTATGTCTACGCCCTCACAATCGTAGATCATTACTCCCGGTTCCTGGTGGTGGTCCCGGTCAAGTACTTAACGGCTCAAACAGCAGCTAGAGCCTTCCAGCAGCACTTCTGCCGTCCACACGGGTACCCGGACCAAGTGTTGACAGACCAAGGACCAGCCTTCGAAGCGGAGGTCTTCCAGGAGTTCTGCAACCTGTATGGCTGCAAGAAGATAAGAACAACGCCCTATCACCCTCAAACCAATGGACTCTGCGAGAAGATGAACCAGGTGGTGATAGATCTGCTAAAAACGTTGCCCCTGGAAGAACGCAGTCTGTGGCCTGAGAAACTGCCCGATCTGGTGGACCTGTATAACCACATCCCTGTAGGTTCCACCAACTGTACCCCGGCTTACCTAATGAGAGCAAGACCTGGTAAGCTGCCTATTGACCTGGATATGGGAGTCCTGACGCCTGAGGACACCTCGCCAGAGGCAGACTGGGATACAGAACGGCAGCAGCAGTATCGGAAAGTACAGTAGAGCGTCGAGCGAAGTCTGTCTCAAGCTAGAGAAAGGCAAGAGAAGGCTTATAACCAGTATGCTCCCGCTGTTCCCCTGGTACCTGGAGAGCAGGTCTTGAAGAGGAAGAGGCGGCTCCACAAGTTGGACGACCAGTGGGAGAAGGACCCGTACACCGTACTGCCATCAAGCCATGAGAACCCAAAAATCTGTGTAATCAGTAAGGATGGAGGAGAAACCACAGCCATTGTCTCCAGAGACCACCTGAAGAAGTGTCCCGAGCAGCTGCAAAGCCCTGAAGAAGATAAAGAAAACCCTCAACCCGCAGAGGAAAGGGAAGAAATGATCAGTACCATACTCGGAGACTTCCCCCGGTCTTGGACACAAGTAAACGGCGCTGTCGTGGTACCCGTCCTCACCTTTCTCCAGCCAGCCCAGCAAGTGCCTACAGAGGAACCGGTAGAGCTGGAAGAGCAGCCGGCCCAAGAGGTAGAAGAGTCCACACCAGCAGACCAGGAGAATCAACCCTCTGCTAGTAGTGAGCCTGCCGTGCCCCTAGTGAGCCGAAGAGTGTGCAGACAGCTGCCCAGCTTACCCATAACACCTCCTACACCCTGTAGTGCAGAACCAGTTAGTGAGCTCCGTAGGTCCACTAGAGTCACTAGAGGTCAGATGCCCGCTCGCTGGAGAATCTAAACTAATGCACTGTGAATTTATCTGCTAACCGTTTATGGTTTATGTTTGTTGCCTGTTATTAATTATGTTTCTCAGTTACCCTGCAGATTTTTATGGACTAACAGGTTATGGACGCTGGATAACCGGAACAGTTTTGTAGATAGTTGCACCTTGGTGCCTCTTGCGAAGACGGCCGCGGAAGAGAAAACCTGTCTGGCGTGGCCTCCTTGCGGCCCAAAGTAGTTAGTCTACCCTTGCAGCCACGCCCAAGGCCAACGCAAGGGGTTTGCTTTGGACAGGTCCCCTACTTCGCTTAAAGTTTCACCTTGGGTGACATGGACACCCTCTTGTTTCAAAAGCTTCACCTTGGGTGATATGGACACCCGGTTGCGGACACGCCGTGACCTTTAAAGAACTAAAGCTTCTTGTAAATATGTTATCGTATTATTGTTTATACCCTGTTATTATGTTTTAAAAATGTGTTTAGTCCCGGAGTACTAAAATTTACTAGGGGGGAATGTGACACCCCAGGGGTCTGGTTGCCACAGTAATAGAGATATTATGTCTGAGAGCAAGTGGGAGGTTTCTCTGGTCAGGAGCCCTAAGCATGCAACACGGTCCGCCCAGACCTGGGAGGGGAGGAATCTGCCCTTATAAACTGGGTCTGGGGCGGGATTAGTGAGTGAAGCTGGAGACAGAGCCTGCAGGACAAGCAGAGCAGTCAGAGCCTGGAGAGGGAAAGTGAGATCAGGAGCTCTGTAGGAGCAGCAGCTGAAGGCCAGGGGCTGTGAGCAGAGATATAGCTCGCCCTGGCTGAAGTTACTAAAACCGGACACAGGAGTCCGAGGCTGTGGGGACTGATATATACCCAGCAGCAGAAACCAGCCGGCAGGGGATTCCAGGTCCTCTGGCCATAGAAGCCCGGAGGCTCAGTCACAAAGAAGGGACCAGCGCCGCCATCCAGGAGCGGAGGCTAACAGAAGGCCCCAAGTCACCAGCCATACGGGTGAGCACCACACGGTATTCTCAGGGACGTGGGCTACTTGTAACCGCTGACAGCAAGGTAGCCAGGAAGAGTGCAGATAAACGGGGAGGCCTACAACTCCACCTGGCCAGGGGAACTCCTGCTTGCTCGCAGACTGACCAAGCCCCTTATACTAGCCAGTACTCCCGGGAGGGTCTGCCTTGTACCATCAGTAAAGACCCTGAACTGCACCTCACGTCTCTGTGATTCCTTGCTGCACCAGCACCATTAGCACTGGGACCCTCACACCATCACTCCCATCATCTCTCACATTAGCTGCCCTGAGGCAATACTTCTCCCGTGGGGAGTTATCCCATACTCGGCTGCGCAAACAACATCAGCCTCAGCGTTCGGCAGCGCAGCGGCGGTCCCCACTGACCGCAATCCACGGGTGGCGTAGTCGGACATTTGCCATACATTAAGACTGCCACTGGTTTGACCACCCTGGGCACGGACCGGGTCACCGCCACACGGAGACTACAACCCCCAGCATTCTACAACAGGCCCGGTTCCGGGTTCCCCTGCACAACACAGGCCCAGGGGGCGCGTCATTAACGTCTTCTGGCTCTGAGCACTGCTCAGAACAAAGGTTGCTTCTGTAGTGACGTCATCGCTCCCTCTGTCCTATGGCATCACAGAGTCAGAAGATGCTGAAGATATCGGAGCTGCGGTGGAACAGGGAGAGGTAAGTATTGCAAGTGCCGGGGCCCTGAGCAAGCAGGGGGGCCCTCTCACGGGCTCTGGCACCAAACTCCGCTTACTCACAGGCAGGGGCGGGCTGGGCCTGGGGGAAGAGGGGCAAATGCCCCCCGGGTTGGTCCCCCAGTAGAGGCTTTGGGCCGTCGGCTGCCAAGAAGACAGCAGCCAGCATTTTAATTGTATATAAGTGCTGGTCCGGCCATCCCTGTATTGCCGGCTGTATGATCCTATCTCCTGAACTCACTAGCACGTCGGCCTGCTGGGTCTTCACCGGAGGTCAGCAGGGGCCAGGGCAGGAGGTCAGGGCTGGATTCTGAGTGTCTTGTGTCAGCGATGCTCTTAGGTCTCATGCGGTATTACTGCAGCTTCATCAGGTTGCGCTGTCTGTAGCCAGATCTGCAGGAAAGTCCCAGAGCCACTGCAGACTGTATACCTACTCCTACGCTGACTGCTCCTGAGCCTGGATCCAGGACATCATACATTATATATACTGCTATACATGATAATATGTGATGTTCTGTAGCCAGGTCCAGGTGTAATCAGTAAGGGTGTATTCACACTGCGTTCTGGCGCTCGTTCATTGGTCCCGCGGGGGCTTACTTCCGAATCCCCAGCAAAACGCGATTCGGGCATATGCGCCGACGAGGCCTTTGACTATAATGGGGGCGACAGAAGAGCGAATGTGTGCTCTGACAAGCGTAATTTTTGGAAATGTGTCCCTACTGGAGACGGACACTCAGAGGCACGTATAACTGTCTGCCTCCATTAGGCATGCGAGCCAAAAAATGATGCACGGCGGGGATGTGGAGGGGGGGGGGGGGAGAGGTTCAGAGATAAGCCCCAAAGGAAACAGCAAACTTGTGAATGCACCCCACATATAACACTGTATATATGTGCACATAATTTAGGACATCAGTACATATATTAGCATATGACTGGTATATAACAGGCTGTGCACAGACATAAGATATTGCAATATAAATTGTTAAGTATCATCTCATGTCTGTAATCACAGTATATCATACACCAGACCTGGGCAAAGTGCGGCCACATCTGGCCCTCTGGCTGCTCCAGTCCGGTCCGTAGACTGAGACAGTTGAAGGGCTGAAAATTGTGGTTGACGGGCCACACCGTGCTCTCTCCCGCCCACATCCCGCGTCCAGGTATCACAGCTGTTTGTATCCCCAGGGTCTAGACTGCGGTGAATACATTGGTGGAAGACGGGGTCATCGGCTACTTCCACCAATCAGCAAATCAGCGTGTGCAACTGAGACAGATGTTATGTGGGGGCTCATGCTGTATGTAGGGAGGCTATGTGGGGGCTCATACTGTATATATTGGGAGGCTATGTGGGGGCTCATACTTAATATAGGGGGATATGTGAGGCCGCATACTGTATATAGGGAAGCTATGTGAGGGGTCACACTGTATATAGAGGGCTATGTGAGAGCTCACACTGTATGTAGAGGGCTATGTGAGGGCTCACACTGTATATAGAGGGCTATATGGGGGCTCGTACTGTATATAGAGAGGCTATGGGGCTCATACTGTATATAGAGAGGCTATGTGTGGGCTCATATTGTACATAAGGGGGCTATGTTGGGGCTCATACTGTATATAGAGAGGCTGTGTGAGAGCTCATACCGTATATAGAGTGGCTATATGAGGGCTGTATATACCATCTGATGTCTGTACACATAGTATAATATACAGCAGTCACATACTATCCTGTATATACCATCTGATGTCTGTACACATAGTATAATGTACAGCAGTCACATACTATCCTGTATATACCATCTGATGTCTGTACACATAGTATAATATACAGTACAGCAGTCACATACTATCCTGTATATACCATCAGATGTCTGTAAACATAGTATAATATACAGCAGTCACATATTATCCTGTATATACCATCTGATGTCTGTACTCAAAATATAATATACAGCAGTCACATACTATCCTGTATATACCATCTAATGTCTGTACTCATAGTATAATATACAGCAGTCACATACTATCTTGTATATAACATCAGATGTCTGTACACATAGTATAATACACAGCAGTAACATACTATCCTGTATATACCATCTGATGTCTGTACTCATAGTATAATATACAGCAGTCACATACTATCCTGTATATACCATCTGATGTCTGTACACATAGTATAATATACAGCAGTCACATACTATCCTGTCTATACCATCTGATGTCTGTACACATAGTATAATATACAGCAGTCACATACTATCCTGTATATACCATCTGATGTCTGTACTCATAGTATAATATACAGCAGTCACATACTATCCTGTATATACCATCTGATGTCTGTACACATAGTATAATATACAGCAGTCACATACTATCCTGTATATAACATCAGATGTCTGTACACATAGGATAATATACAGTACAGCAGTCACATACTATACTGTATATACCATCAGATGTCTGTAAACATAGTATAATATACAGCAGTCACATACTATCCTGTATATACCATCTGATGTCTGTACACATAGTATAATATACAGCAGTCACATACTATCCTGTATATACCATCTGAAGTCTGTACACATAGTATAATATACAGCAGTCTCATACTATCCTGTATATACCATCTGATGTATGTACACATAGTATAATATACAGCAGTCACATACTATCCTGTATATAACATCTGATGTCTGTACTCATAGTATAATATACAGCAGTCTCATACTATCCTGTATATATCATCTGATGTCTGTACACATAGTATAATATACAGCAGTCTCATACTATCCTGTATATACCATCTGATGTCTGTACACATAGTATAATATACAGCAGTCTCATACTATCCTGTATATACCATCTGATGTCTGTACACATAGTATAATATACAGCAGTCTCATACTATCCTGTATATACCATCTGATGTATGTACACATAGTATAATATACAGCAGTCACATACTATCCTGTATATACCATCAGATGTCTGTAAACATAGTATAATATGCAGCAGTCACATACTATCCTGTGTATACCATCTGATGTCTGTACTCATAGTATAATATACAGCAGTCACATACTGTCCTCTGTATACCATCAGATGTCTGTACACATAGTATAATATACAGCAGTCACATACTATCCTGTATATACCATCTGATGTCTGTACACATAGGATAATATACAGCAGTCTCATACTATCCTGTATATACCATCTGATGTATGTACACATAGTATAATATACAGCAGTCACATACTATCCTGTATATAACATCTGATGTCTGTACTCATAGTATAATATACAGCAGTCACATACTATCCTGTATATACCATCTGATGTCTGTACACATAGTATAATATACAGCAGTCACATACTATCCTGTATATACCATCTGATATCTGTACTCATAGTATAATATACAGCAGTCACATACTATCCTGCATATACCATCTGATGTCTGTACTCATAGTATAATATACAGTACAGCAGTCACATACTATCCTGTATATACCATCTGATGTCTGTACACATAGTATAATATACAGCAGTCACATACTATCCTGTATATACCATCTGATGTCTGTACACATAGTATAATATACAGCAGTCACATACTATCCTGTATATAACATCAGATGTCTGTACACATAGAATAATATACAGCAGTCACATACTATCCTGTATATACCATCTGATGTCTGTACTCAAAGTATAATAAATAGCAGTCCCATACTGTCCTGTATATACCATCTGATATCGGTACACATAGTATAATATACAGCAGTCACATACTATCCTGTATATACCATCAGATGTCTGTACACATAGTATAATATACAGCAGTCACATACTATCCTGTATATACCATCTGATGTGTGTACACATAGTATAATACACAGCAGTCACATACTATCCTGTATATACCATCTGATGTGTGTAACCATAGTATAATATACAGCAGTCACATACTATCCTGTATATAACATCAGATGTCTGTACACATAGTATAATATACAGCAGTCACATAATATCCTGTATATAACATCTGATGTCTGTACACATAGTATAATATACAGTACAGCAGTCACATACTATCCTGTATATAACATCAGAGGTCTGTAAACATAGTATAATATACAGCAGTCACATACTATCCTGTATATACCATCTGATGTCTGTACACATAGTATAATATGCAGCAGTCACATACTATCCTGTATATACCATCTGATGTCTGTACTCATAGTATAATATACAGCAGTCACATACTATCCTGTATATACCATCTGATGTCTTTACTCAAAATATAATATACAGCAGTCACATACTATCCTGTATATACCATCTGATGTCTGTACACATAGTATAATAAACAGCACTCACATACTATCCTGTATATAACATCAGATGTCTGTGCACATAGTGTAATACACAGTAGTCACATACTATCCTGTATATACCATCTGATGTCTGTACTCATAGTATAATATACAGCAGTCACATACTATCCTGTATATACCATCTGATGTCTGTACACATAGTATAATATACAGCAGTCACATACTACCCTGTATATACCATCAGATGTCTGTACACATAGTACAATATACAGCAGTCACATACTATCCTGTATACCATCTGATGTCTGTACACATAGTATAATATACAGCAGTCACATACTATCCTGTATATACCATCTGATGTCTGTACTCATAGTATAAGATACAGCAGTCACATACTATCCTGTATATACCATCTGATGTCTGTACACATAGTATAATATACAGCAGTCACATACCATCCTGTATATACCATCTGATATCTGTACTCATAGTATAATATACAGCAGTCACATACCATCCTGTATATACCATCTGATATCTGTACTCATAGTATAATGTACACCAGTCACATACTATCCTGTATATACCATCTGATGTCTGTAAACATAGTATAATATACAGCAGTCACATACTATCCTGTATATACCATCCGATGTCTGTACACATAGTATAATACACAGCAGTCACATACTATCCTGTATATACCATCTGATGTCTGTACTCATAGTATAATATACAGCAGTCACATACTATCCTCTATATACCATCAGATATCTGTACACATAGTATAATATACAGCAGTCACATACTATCCTGTATATACCATCTGATGTCTGTACACATAGTATAATATACAGCAGTCACATACTATCCTGTATATACCATCTGATGTCTGTACTCATAGTATAATATACAGCAGTCACATACTATCCTGTATATACCATCTGATGTCTGTACACATAGTATAATATACAGCAGTCACATATTATACTGTATATGCCATCTGATGACTGTACTCATAGTATAATATACAGCAGTCACATACTATCCTGTATATACCATCTGATGTCTGTACACATAGTATAATATACAGCAGTCACATACTATCCTGTATATACCATCTGATGTCTGTACACATAGTATAATGCACAGCAGTCACACACTATCCTGTATATACTATCAGATATCTGTACACATAGTATAATATACAGCAGTCACATGCTATCCTGTATATACCATCTGATGTCTGTACACATAGTATAATATACAGCAGTCACATACTATCCTGTATATACCATCTGATGTCTGTACACATAGTATAATACACAGCAGTCACATACTATCCTGTATATACCATCTGATGTCTGAACTCATAGTATAATATACAGCAGTCACATACTATCCTGTATATACCATCTGATGTCTGCACACATAGTATAATATACAGCAGTCACATACTATCCTGTATATACCATCTGATGTCTGTACACATAGTATAATATACAGCAGTCACATACTATCCTGTATATACCATCTGATGTCTGTACACATAGTATAATATACAGCAATCACATACTATCCTGTATATAACATCAGATGTCTGTACACATAGTATAATATACAGTAGTCACATACTATCCTGTATATACCATCTGATGTCTGTACCCATAGTATAATACACAGCAGTCACATACTATCCTGTATATACCATCTGATGTCTGTACTCAAAATATAATATACAGCAGTCACATACTATCCTGTATATAACATCTGATGTCTGTACACATAGTATATTATACAGCAGTCACATACTATCCTGTGTATACCATCAGATGTCTGTAAACATAGTATAATATGCAGCAGTCACATACTATCCTGTGTATACCATCTGATGTCTGTACTCATAGTATAATATACAGCAGTCACATACTGTCCTGTGCATACCATCAGATGTCTGTACACATAGTATAATATACAGCAGTCACATACTATCCTGTATATACCATCTGATGTCTGTACACATAGTATAACATACAGCAGTCTCATACTATCCTGTATATACCATCTGATGTATGTACACATAGTATAATATACAGCAGTCACATACTATCCTGTATATAACATGTGATGTCTGTACTCATAGTATAATATACAGCAGTCTCATACTATCCTGTATATACCATCTGATGTCTGTACACATAGTATAATATACAGCAGTCTCATACTATCCTGTATATACAATGTGATGTCTGTACACATAGTATAATATACAGCAGTCTCATACTATCCTGTATATACCATCTGATGTCTGTACACATAGTATAATATACAGCAGTCTCATACTATCCTGTATATACCATCTGATGTATATACACATAGTATAATATACAGCAGTCACATACTATCCTGTATATACCATCAGATGTCTGTAAACATAGTATAATATGCAGCAGTCACATACTATCCTGTGTATACCATCTGATGTCTGTACTCATAGTATAATATACAGCAGTCACATACTGTCCTGTGTATACCATCAGATGTCTGCACACATAGTATAATATACAGCAGTCACATACTATCCTGTATATACCATCTGATGTCTGTACACATAGTATAATATACAGCAGTCTCATACTATCCTGTATATACCTTCTGATGTATGTACACATAGTATAATATACAGCAGTCACATACTATCCTGTGTATACCATCAGATGTCTGTAAACATAGTATAATATGCAGCAGTCACATACTATCCTGTGTATACCATCTGATGTCTGTACTCATAGTATAATATACAGCAGTCACATACCATCAGATGTCTGTACACATAGTATAATATACAGCAGTCACATACTATCCTGTATATACCATCTGATGTCTGTACACATATTATAATATACAGCAGTCTCATACTATCCTGTTTATACCATCTGATGTATGTACACATAGTATAATATACAGCAGTCACATACTATCCTGTATATAACATCTGATGTCTGCACTCATAGTATAATATACAGCAGTCTCATACTATCCTGTATATATCATCTGATGTCTGTACACATAGTATAATATACAGAAGTCTCATACTAACCTGTATATACCATCTGATGTCTGTACACATAGTATAATATACAGCAGTCTCATACTATCCTGTATATACCATCTGATGTCTGTACACATAGTATAATATACAGCAGTCTCATACTATCCTGTATATACCATCTGATGTAGGTACACATAGTATAATATACAGCAGTCACATACTATCCTGTATATACCATCAGATGTCTGTAAACATAGTATGATATGCAGCAGTCACATACTATCCTGTGTATACCATCTGATGTCTGTACTCATAGTATAATATACAGCAGTCACATACTGTCCTCTGTATACCATCAGATGTCTGTACACATAGTATAATATACAGCAGTCACATACTATCCTGTATATACCATCTGATGTCTGTACACATAGTATAATATACAGCAGACTCATACTATCCTGTATATACCATCTGATGTATGTACACATAGTATAATATACAGCAGTCACATACTATCCTGTATATAACATCTGATGTCTGTACTCATAGTATAATATACAGCAGTCACATACTATCCTGTATATACCATCTGATGTCTGTACACATAGTATAATATACAGCAGTCACATACCATCCTGTATATACCATCTGATATCTGTACTCATAGTATAATATACAGCAGTCACATACTATCCTGCATATACCATCTGATGTCTGTACTCATAGTATAATATACAGTACAGCAGTCACATACTATCCTGTATATACCATCTGATGTCTGCACACATAGTATAATATACAGCAGTCACATACTATCCTGTATATACCATCTGATGTCTGTACACATAGTATAATATACAGCAGTCACATACTATCCTGTATATAACATCAGATGTCTGTACACATAGAATAATATACAGCAGTCACATACTATCCTGTATATACCATCTGATGTCTGTACACATAGTATAATACACAGCAGTCACATACTATCCTGTATATACCATCTGATGTGTGTAACCATAGTATAATATACAGCAGTCACATACTATCCTGTATATAACATCAGATGTCTGTACACATAGTATAATATACAGCAGTCACATAATATCCTGTATGTAACATCTGATGTCTGTACACATAGTATAATATACAGTACAGCAGTCACATACTATCCTGTATATAACATCAGAGGTCTGTAAACATAGTATAATATACAGCAGTCACATACTATCCTGTATATACCATCTGATGTCTGTACTCTTAGTATAATATACAGCAGTCACATACTATCCTGTATATATAATCTGATGTCTTTACACAAAATATAATATACAGCAGTCACATACTATCCTGTATATACCATCTGATGTCTGTACACATAGTATAATAAACAGCACTCACATACTATCCTGTATATAACATCAGATGTCTGTGCACATAGTATAATACACAGTAGTCACATACTATCCTGTATATACCATCTGATGTCTGTACTCATAGTATAATATACAGAAGTCACATACTATCCTGTATATACCATCCGATGTCTGTACACATAGTATAATACACAGCAGTCACATACTATCCTGTATATACCATCTGATGTCTGTACTCATAGTATAATATACAGCAGTCACATACTATCCTCTATATACCATCAGATATCTGTACACATAGTATAATATACAGCAGTCACATACTATCCTGTATATACCATCTGATGTCTGTACACATAGTATAATATACAGCAGTCACATACTATCCTGTATATACCATCTGATGTCTGTACTCATAGTATAATATACAGCAGTCACATACTATCCTGTATATACCATCTGATGTCTGTACACATAGTATAATATACAGCAGTCACATATTATACTGTATATGCCATCTGATGACTGTACTCATAGTATAATATACAGCAGTCACATACTATCCTGTATATACCATCTGATGTCTGTACACATAGTATAATATACAGCAGTAACATACTATCCTGTATATACCATCTGATGTCTGTACACATAGTATAATGCACAGCAGTCACACACTATCCTGTATATACTATCAGATATCTGTACACATAGTATAATATGCAGCAGTCACATAC
Source organism: Phyllobates terribilis (assembly GCF_046119375.1). Classification (NCBI taxonomy): domain Eukaryota; kingdom Metazoa; phylum Chordata; class Amphibia; order Anura; family Dendrobatidae; genus Phyllobates; species Phyllobates terribilis. The sequence goes on from NW_027362772.1 coordinate 158,713,204, forward strand.
TATCCTGTATATACCATCTGATGTCTGTACACATAGTATAATATACAGCAGTCACATACTATCCTGTATATACCATCTGATGTCTGTACACATAGTATAATATACAGCAGTCAAATACTATCCTGTATATACCATCTGATGTCTGAACTCATAGTATAATATACAGCAGTCACATACTATCCTGTATATACCATCTGATGTCTGCACACATAGTATAATATACAGCAGTCACATACTATCCTGTATATACCATCTGATGTCTGTACACATAGTATAATATACAGCAGTCACATACTATCCTGTATATACCATCTGATGTCTGTACACATAGTATAATATACAGCAGTCACATACTATCCTGTATATAACATCAGATGTCTGTACACATAGTATAATACACAGCAGTCACATACTATCCTGTATATACCATCTGATGTCTGTACTCAAAATATAATATACAGCAGTCACATACTATCCTGTATATAACATCTGATGTCTGTACACATAGTATATTATACAGCAGTCACATACTATCCTGTATATAACATCAGATGTCTGTACCCATAGTATAATACACAGCAGTCACATACTATCCTGTATATACCATCTGATGTCTGTACTCAAAATATAATATACAGCAGTCACATACTATCCTGTATATAACATCTGATGTCTGTACACATAGTATATTATACAGCAGTCACATACTATCCTGTGTATACCATCAGATGTCTGTAAACATAGTATAATATGCAGCAGTCACATACTATCCTGTGTATACCATCTGATGTCTGTACTCATAGTATAATATACAGCAGTCACATACTGTCCTGTGTATACCATCAGATGTCTGTACACATAGTATAATATACAGCAGTCACATACTATCCTGTATATAACATCTGATGTCTGTACACATAGTATAATATACAGTAGTCACATACTATCCTGTATATACCATCTGATGTCTGTACCCATAGTATAATACACAGCAGTCACATACTATCCTGTATATACCATCTGATGTCTGTACTCAAAATATAATATACAGCAGTCACATACTATCCTGTATATAACATCTGATGTCTGTACACATAGTATATTATACAGCAGTCACATACTATCCTGTGTATACCATCAGATGTCTGTAAACATAGTATAATATGCAGCAGTCGCATACTATCCTGTGTATACCATCTGATGTCTGTACCCATAGTATAATACACAGCAGTCACATACTATCCTGTATATAACATCTGATGTCTGTACACATAGTATATTATACAGCAGTCATATACTATCCTGTGTATACCATCAGATGTCTGTAAACATAGTATAATATGCAGCAGTCACATACTATCCTGTGTATACCATCTGATGTCTGTACTCATAGTATAATATACAGCAGTCACATACTGTCCTGTGTATACCATCAGATGTCTGTACACATAGTATAATATACAGCAGTCCCATACTATCCTGTATATACCATCTGATGTATGTACACATAGTATAATATACAGCAGTCACATACTATCCTGTATATAACATGTGATGTCTGTACTCATAGTATAATATACAGCAGTCTCATACTATCCTGTATATACCATCTGATGTCTGTACACATAGTATAATATACAGCAGTCTCATACTATCCTGTATATACCATCAGATGTCTGTACACATAGTATAATATACAGCATTCACATACTATCCTGTATATAACATCTGATGTCTGTACACATAGTATAATACACAGGAGTCACATACTATCCTGTATATACCATCTGATGTGTGTAACCATAGTATAATATACAGCAGTCACATACTATCCTGTATATAACATCAGATGTCTGTACACATAGTATAATATACAGCAGTCACATAATATCCTGAATATAACATCTGATGTCTGTACACATAGTATAATATACAGTACAGCAGTCAAATACTATCCTGTATATACCATTAGAGGTCTGTAAACATAGTATAATATACAGCAGTCACATACTATCCTGTATATACCATCTGATGTCTGTACACATAGTATAATATACTGCAGTCACATACTATCCTGTATATAACATCTGATGTCTGTATACATAGTATATTATACAGCAGTCACATACTATCCTGTGTATACCATCAGATGTCTGTAAACATAGTATAATATGCAGCAGTTACATACTATCCTGTGTATACCATCTGATGTCTGTACTCAAAATATAATATACTGCAGTCACATACTATCCTGTATATAACATCTGATGTCTGTATACATAGTATATTATACAGCAGTCACATACTATCCTGTGTATACCATCAGATGTCTGTAAACATAGTATAATATGCAGCAGTCACATACTATCCTGTGTATACCATCAGATGTCTGTAAACATAGTATAATATACATCAGTCACACACTATCCTGTATATACCATCTGATGTCTGTACTCATAGTATAATATACAGCAGTCACATACTATCCTGTATATACCATCTGATGTCTGTGCACATAGTATAATATACAGCAGTCTCATACTATCCTGTATATACCATCTGATGTATGTACACATAGTATAATATACAGCAGTCACATACTATCCTGCATATAACATGTGATGTCTGTACTCATAGTATAATATACAGCAGTCTCATACTATCCTGTATATATCATCTGATGTCTGTACACATAGTATAATATACAGCAGTCTCATACTATCCTGTATATACAATCTGATGTCTGTACACATAGTATAATATACAGCAGTCTCATACTATCCTGTATATACAATCTGATGTCTGTACACATAGTATAATACACAGCAGTCACATACTGTCCTGTGTATACCATCAAATGTCTGTACACATAGTATAATATACAGCAGTCACATACTATCCTGTATATACCATCTGATGTCTGTACACATAGTATAATATACAGCAGTCTCATACTATCCTGTATATACCATCTGATGTATGTACACATAGTATAATATACAGCAGTCACATACTATCCTGTATATAACATGTGATGTCTGTACTCATAGTATAATATACAGCAGTCTCATACTATCCTGTATATATCATCTGATGTCTGTACACATAGTATAATATACAGCAGTCTCATACTATCCTGTATATACAATCTGATGTCTGTACACATAGTATAATATACAGCAGTCTCATACTATCCTGTATATACCATCTGATGTCTGTACACATAGTATAATATACAGCAGTCTCATACTATCCTGTATATACCATCTGATGTATGTACACATAGTATAATATACAGCAGTCACATACTATCCTGTATATACCATCAGATGTCTGTAAACATAGTATAATATGCAGCAGTCACATACTATCCTGTGTATAACATCTGATGTCTGTACTCATAGTATAATATACAGCAGTCACATACTGTCCTGTGTATACCATCAGATGTCTGTACACATAGTATAATATACAGCAGTCACATACTATCCTGTTAATACCATCTGATGTCTGTACACATAGTATAATATACAGCAGTCACATACTATCCTGTATATACCATCAGATGTCTGTAAACATAGTATAATATGCAGCAGTCACATACTATCCTGTGTATACCATCTGATGTCTGTACTCATAGTATAATATACAGCAGTCACATACTGTCCTGTGTATGCCATCAGATGTCTGTACACATAGTATAATATACAGCAGTCACATACTATCCTGTTTATACCATCTGATGTCTGTACACATAGTATAATATACAGCAGTCTCATACTATCCTGTGTATACCATCTGATGTATGTACACATAGTATAATATACAGCAGTCACATACTATCCTGTGTATACCATCAGATGTCTGTAAACATAGTATAATATGCAGCAGTCACATACTATCCTGTGTATACCATCTGACGTCTGTACTCATAGTATAATATACAGCAGTCACATACCATCAGATGTCTGTACACATAGTATAATATACAGCAGTCACATACTATCCTGTATATACCATCTGATGTCTGTACACATAGTATAATATACAGCAGTCTCATACTATCCTGTATATACCATCTGATGTATGTACACATAGTATAATATACAGCAGTCACATACTATCCTGTATATAACATCTGATGTCTGTACTCATAGTATAATATACAGCAGTCTCATACTATCCTGTATATATCATCTGATGTCTGTACACATAGTATAATATACAGCAGTCTCATACTATCCTGTATATACAATCTGATGTCTGTACACATAGTATAATATACAGCAGTCTCATACTATCCTGTATATACCATCTGATGTCTGTACACATAGTATAATATACAGCAGTCTCATACTATCCTGTATATACCATCTGATGTATATACACATAGTATAATATACAGCAGTCACATACTATCCTGTATATACCATCAGATGTCTGTAAACATAGTATAATATGCAGCAGTCACATACTATCCTGTGTATACCATCTGATGTCTGTACTCATAGTATAATATACAGCAGTCACATACTGTCCTGTGTATACCATCAGATGTCTGTACACATAGTATAATATACAGCAGTCACATACTATCCTGTTTATACCATCTGATGTCTGTACACATAGTATAATATACAGCAGTCACATACTATCCTGTATATACCATCAGATGTCTGTAAACATAGTATAATATGCAGCAGTCACATACTATCCTGTGTATACCATCTGATGTCTGTACTCATAGTATAATATACAGCAGTCACATACTGTCCTGTGTATACCATCAGATGTCTGTACACATAGTATAATATACAGCAGTCACATACTATCCTGTTTATACCATCTGATGTCTGTACACATAGTATAATATGCAGCAGTCTCATACTATCCTGTGTATACCATCTGATGTATGTACACATAGTATAATATACAGCAGTCACATACTATCCTGTGTATACCATCAGATGTCTGTAAACATAGTATAATATGCAGCAGTCACATACTATCCTGTGTATACCATCTGATGTCTGTACTCATAGTATGATATACAGCAGTCACATACCATCAGATGTCTGTACACATAGTATAATATACAGCAGTCACATACTATCCTGTATATACCATCTGATGTCTGCACACATAGTATAATATACAGCAGTCTCATACTATCCTGTATATACCATCTGATGTATGTACACATAGTATAATATACAGCAGTCACATACTATCCTGTATATAACATCTGATGTCTGAACTCATAGTATAATATACAGCAGTCTCATACTATCCTGTATATATCATCTGATGTCTGTACACATAGTATAATATACAGCATTCACATACTATCCTGTATATAACATCTGATGTCTGTACACATAGTATAATACAGAGCAGTCACATACTATCCTGTATATACCATCTGATGTGTGTAACCATAGTATAATATACAGCAGTCACATACTATCCTGTATATAACATCAGATGTCTGTACACATAGTATAATATACAGCAGTCACATAATATCCTGAATATAACATCTGATGTCTGTACACATAGTATAATATACAGTACAGCAGTCAAATACTATCCTGTATATACCATTAGAGGTCTGTAAACATAGTATAATATACAGCAGTCACATACTATCCTGTATATACCATCTGATGTCTGTACACATAGTATAATATACTGCAGTCACATACTATCCTGTATATAACATCTGATGTCTGTATACATAGTATATTATACAGCAGTCACATACTATCCTGTGTATACCATCAGATGTCTGTAAACATAGTATAATATGCAGCAGTCACATACTATCCTGTGTATACCATCTGATGTCTGTACTCAAAATATAATATACTGCAGTCACATACTATCCTGTATATAACATCTGATGTCTGTATACATAGTATATTATACAGCAGTCACATACTATCCTGTGTATACCATCAGATGTCTGTAAACATAGTATAATATGCAGCAGTCACATACTATCCTGTGTATACCATCAGATGTCTGTAAACATAGTATAATATACATCAGTCACACACTATCCTGTATATACCATCTGATGTCTGTACTCATAGTATAATATACAGCAGTCACATACTATCCTGTATATACCATCTGATGTCTGTGCACATAGTATAATATACAGCAGTCTCATACTATCCTGTATATACCATCTGATGTATGTACACATAGTATAATATACAGCAGTCACATACTATCCTGCATATAACATGTGATGTCTGTACTCATAGTATAATATACAGCAGTCTCATACTATCCTATATATATCATCTGATGTCTGTACACATAGTATAATATACAGCAGTCTCATACTATCCTGTATATACAATCTGATGTCTGTACACATAGTATAATATACAGCAGTCTCATACTATCCTGTATATACAATCTGATGTCTGTACACATAGTATAATACACAGCAGTCACATACTGTCCTGTGTATACCATCAAATGTCTGTACACATAGTATAATATACAGCAGTCACATACTATCCTGTATATACCATCTGATGTCTGTACACATAGTATAATATACAGCAGTCTCATACTATCCTGTATATACCATCTGATGTCTGTACTCATAGTATAATATACAGCAGTCACATACTATCCTGTATATACCATCTGATGTACGTACACATAGTATAATATACAGCAGTCACATACTATCCTGTATATAACATGTGATGTCTGTACTCATAGTATAATATACAGCAGTCTCATACTATCCTGTATATATCATCTGATGTCTGTACACATAGTATAATATACAGCAGTCTCATACTATCCTGTATATACAATCTGATGTCTGTACACATAGTATAATATACAGCAGTCTCATACTATCCTGTATATACCATCTGATGTCTGTACACATAGTATAATATACAGCAGTCTCATACTATCCTGTATATACCATCTGATGTATGTACACATAGTATAATATACAGCAGTCACATACTATCCTGTATATACCATCAGATGTCTGTAAACATAGTATAATATGCAGCAGTCACATACTATCCTGTGTATACCATCTGATGTGTGTACTCATAGTATAATATACAGCAGTCACATACTGTCCTGTGTATACCATCAGATGTCTGTACACATAGTATAATATACAGCAGTCACATACTATCCTGTTTATACCATCTGATGTCTGTACACATAGTATAATATACAGCAGTCACATACTATCCTGTATATACCATCAGATGTCTGTAAACATAGTATAATATGCAGCAGTCACATACTATCCTGTGTATACCATCTGATGTCTGTACTCATAGTATAATATACAGCAGTCACATACTGTCCTGTGTATACCATCAGATGTCTGTACACATAGTATAATATACAGCAGTCACATACTATCCTGTTTATACCATCTGATGTCTGTACACATAGTATAATATACAGCAGTCTCATACTATCCTGTGTATACCATCTGATGTATGTACACATAGTATAATATACAGCAGTCACATACTATCCTGTGTATACGATCAGATGTCTGTAAACATAGTATAATATGCAGCAGTCACATACTATCCTGTGTATACCATCTGATGTCTGTACTCATAGTATAATATACAGCAGTCACATACCATCAGATGTCTGTACACATAGTATAATATACAGCAGTCACATACTATCCTGTATATACCATCTGATGTCTGTACACATAGTATAATATACAGCAGTCTCATACTATCCTGTATATACCATCTGATGTATGTACACATAGTATAATATACAGCAGTCACATACTATCCTGTATATAACATCTGATGTCTGTACTCATAGTATAATATACAGCAGTCTCATACTATCCTGTATATATCATCTGATGTCTGTACACATAGTATAATATACAGCAGTCTCATACTATCCTGTATATACAATCTGATGTCTGTACACATAGTATAATATACAGCAGTCTCATACTATCCTGTATATACCATCTGATGTCTGTACACATAGTATAATATACAGCAGTCTCATACTATCCTGTATATACCATCTGATGTATGTACACATAGTATAATATACAGCAGTCACATACTATCCTGTATATACCATCAGATGTCTGTAAACATAGTATAATATGCAGCAGTCACATACTATCCTGTGTATACCATCTGATGTCTGTACTCATAGTATAATATACAGCAGTCACATACTGTCCTGTGTATACCATCAGATGTCTGTACACATAGTATAATATACAGCAGTCACATACTATCCTGTTTATACCATCTGATGTCTGTACACATAGTATAATACACAGCAGTCACATACTATCCTGTATATACCATCAGATGTCTGTAAACATAGTATAATATGCAGCAGTCACATACTATCCTGTGTATACCATCTGATGTCTGTACTCATAGTATAATATACAGCAGTCACATACTGTCCTGTGTATACCATCAGATGTCTGTACACATAGTATAATATACAGCAGTCACATACTATCCTGTTTATACCATCTGATGTCTGTACACATAGTATAATATGCAGCAGTCTCATACTATCCTGTGTATACCATCTGATGTATGTACACATAGTATAATATACAGCAGTCACATACTATCCTGTGTATACCATCAGATGTCAGTAAACATAGTATAATATGCAGCAGTCACATACTATCCTGTGTATACCATCTGATGTCTGTACTCATAGTATAATATACAGCAGTCACATACCATCAGATGTCTGTACACATAGTATAATATGCAGCAGTCACATACTATCCTGTATATACCATCTGATGTCTGCACACATAGTATAATATACAGCAGTCTCATACTATCCTGTATATACCATCTGATGTATGTACACATAGTATAATATACAGCAGTCACATACTATCCTGTATATAACATCTGATGTCTGTACTCATAGTATAATATACAGCAGTCTCATACTATCCTGTATATATCATCTGATGTCTGTACACATAGTATAATATACAGCAGTCTCATACTAACCTGTATATACCATCTGATGTCTGTACACATAGTATAATATACAGCAGTCTCATACTATCCTGTATATACCATCTGATGTCTGTACACATAGTATAATATACAGCAGTCTCATACTATCCTGTATATACCATCTGATGTATGTACACATAGTATAATATACAGCAGTCACATACTATCCTGTATATACCATCAGATGTCTGTAAACATAGTATAATATGCAGCAGTCACATACTATCCTTTGTATACCATCTGATGTCTGTACTCATAGTATAATATACAGCAGTCACATACTGTCCTCTGTATACCATCAGATGTCTGTACACATAGTATAATATACAGCAGTCACATACTATCCTGTATATACCATCTGATGTCTGTACACATAGTATAATATACAGCAGACTCATACTATCCTGTATATACCATCTGATGTATGTACACATAGTATAATATACAGCAGTCACATACTATCCTGTATATAACATCTGATGTCTGTACTCATAGTATAATATACAGCAGTCACATACTATCCTGTATATACCATCTGATGTCTGTACACATAGTATAATATACAGCAGTCACATACCATCCTGTATATACCATCTGATATCTGTACTCATAGTATAATATACAGCAGTCACATACTATCCTGCATATACCATCTGATGTCTGTACTCATAGTATAATATACAGTACAGCAGTCACATACTATCCTGTATATACCATCTGATGTCTGTACACATAGTATAATATACAGCAGTCACATACTATCCTGTATATACCATCTGATGTCTGTACACATAGTATAATATACAGCAGTCACATACTATCCTGTATATAACATCAGATGTCTGTACACATAGAATAATATACAGCAGTCACATACTATCCTGTATATACCATCTGATGTCTGTATTCAAAATATAATATACAGCAGTCCCATACTGTCCTGTATATACCATCTGATGTCGGTACACATAGTATAATATACAGCAGTCACATACTATCCTGTATATACCATCAGATGTCTGTACACATAGTATAATATACAGCAGTCACATACTATCCTGTATATATCATCTGATGTCTGTACACATAGTATAATACACAGCAGTCACATACTATCCTGTATATACCATCTGATGTGTGTAACCATAGTATAATATACAGCAGTCACATACTATCCTGTATATAACATCAGATGTCTGTACACATAGTATAATATACAGCAGTCACATAATATCCTGTATATAACATCTGATGTCTGTACACATAGTATAATATACAGTACAGCAGTCAAATACTATCCTGTATATACCATCAGAGGTCTGTAAACATAGTATAATATACAGCAGTCACATACTATCCTGTATATACCATCTGATGTCTGTACACATAGTATAATATGCAGCAGTCACATACTATCCTGTATATACCATCTGATGTCTGTACTCATAGTATAATATACAGCAGTCACATACTATCCTGTATATACCATCTGATGTCTTTACTCAAAATATAATATACAGCAGTCACATACTATCCTGTATATACCATCTGATGTCTGTACACATAGTATAATAAACAGCACTCACATACTATCCTGTATATAACATCAGATGTCTGTGCACATAGTATAATACACAGTAGTCACATACTATCCTGTATATACCATCTGATGTCTGTACTCACAGTATAATATACAGCAGTCACATACTATCCTGTATATACCATCTGATGTCTGTACACATAGTATAATATACAGCAGTCACATACTACCCTGTATATACCATCAGATGTCTGTACACATAGTACAATATACAGCAGTCACATACTATCCTGTATATACCATCTGATGTCTGTACACATAGTATAATATACAGCAGTCACATACTATCCTGTATATACCATCTGATGTCTGTACTCATAGTATAAGATACAGCAGTCACATACTATCCTGTATATACCATCTGAAGTCTGTAAACATAGTATAATATACAGCAGTCACATACTATCCTGTATATACCATCCGATGTCTGTACACATAGTATAATACACAGCAGTCACATACTATCCTGTATATACCATCTGATGTCTGTACTCATAGTATAATATACAGCAGTCACATACTATCCTCTATATACCATCAGATGTCTGTACACATAGTATAATATACAGCAGTCACATACTATCCTGTATATACCATCTGATGTCTGTACTCATAGTATAATATACAGCAGTCACATACTATCCTGTATATACCATCTGATGTCTGTACACATAGTATAATATACAGCAGTCACATATTATACTGTATATGCCATCTGATGACTGTACTCATAGTATAATATACAGCAGTCACATACTATCCTGTATATACCATCTGATGTCTGTACACAGATTATAATATACAGCAGTCACATACTATCCTGTATATACCATCTGATGTCTGTACACATAGTATAATACACAGCAGTCACACACTATCCTGTATATACTATCAGATGTCTGTACACATAGTATAATATACAGCAGTCACATACTATCCTGTATATACCATCTGATGTCTGCACACATAGTATAATATACAGCAGTCACATACTATCCTGTATATACCATCTGATGTCTGTACACATAGTATAATATGCAGCAGTCACATACTATCCTGTATATACCATCTGATGTCTGAACTCATAGTATAATATACAGCAGTCACATAGTATCCTGTATATACCATCTGATGTCTGCACACATAGTATAAAATACAGCAGTCACATACTATCCTGTATATACCATCTGATGTCTGTGCACATAGTATAATATACAGCAGTCACATACTATCCTGTATATACCATCTGATGTCTGTACTCAAAATATAATATACAGCAGTCACATACTATTCTGTATATACCATCTGATGTCTGTACACATAGTATAATATACAGCAGTCACATACTATCCTGTGTATACCATCAGATGTCTGTAAACATAGTATAATATTCAGCAGTCACATACTATCCTGTGTATACATCTGATGTCTGTACTCATAGTATAATATACAGCAGTCACATACTGTCCTGTGTATACCATCAGATGTCTGTACACATAGTATAATATACAGCAGTCACATACTATCCTGTATATACCATCTGATGTCTGTACACATAGTATAATATACAGCAGTCTCATACTATCCTGTATATACCATCTGATGTATGTACACATAGTATAATATACAGCAGTCACATACTATCCTGTATATAAGATCTGATGTCTGTACTCATAGTATAATATTCAGCAGTATCATACTATCCTGTATATACCATCTGATGTCTGTACACATAGTATAATATACAGCAGTCTCATACTATCCTGTATATACCATCTGATGTCTGTACACATAGTATAATATACAGCAGTCTCATACTATCCTGTATATACCATCTGATGTCTGTACACATAGTATAATATACAGTAGTCTCATACTATCCTGTATATACCATCTGATGTATGTACACATAGTATAATATACAGCAGTCACATACTATCCTGTATATAACATCTGATGTCTGTACTCATAGTATAATATACAGCAGTCACATACTATCCTGTATATACCATCTGATGTCTGTACACATAGTATAATATGCAGCAGTCACATACTATCCTGTATATACCATCTGATGTCTGTACTCATAGTATAATATACAGTTGTCACATACTATCCTGTATATACCATCTGATGTCTTTACTCAAAATATAATATACAGCAGTCACATACTATCCTGTATATACCATCTGATGTCTGTACTCATAGTATAAGATACAGCAGTCACATACTATCCTGTATATACATCTGATGTCTGTACACATAGTATAATATACAGCAGTCACATACTATCCTGTATATACCATCCGATGTCTGTACACATAGTATAATACACAGCAGTCACATACTATCCTGTATATACCATCTGATGTCTGTACTCATAGTATAATATACAGCAGTCACATACTATCCTCTATATACCATCAGATGTCTGTACACATAGTATAATATACAGCAGTCACATACTATCCTGTATATACCATCTGATGTCTGTACACATAGTATAATATACAGCAGTCACATATTATCCTGTATATGCCATCTGATGACTGTACTCATAGTATAATATACAGCAGTCACATACTATCCTGTATATACCATCTGATGTCTGTACACATAGTATAATATACAGCAGTCACATAGTATCCTGTATATACCATCTGATGTCTGTACACATAGTATAATACACAGCAGTCACACACTATCCTGTATATACTATCAGATGTCTGTACACATAGTATAATATACAGCAGTCACATATTATCCTGTATATACCATCTGATGTCTGTACACATAGTATAATATACAGCAGTCACATACTATCCTGTATATACCATCTGATGTCTGTACACATAGTATAATATACAGCAGTCACATACTATCCTGTATATACCATCTGATGTCTGAACTCATAGTATAATATACAGCAGTCACATACTATCCTGTATATACCATCTGATGTCTGCACACATAGTATAATATACAGCAGTCACATACTATCCTGTATATACCATCTGATGTCTGTACACATAGTATAAAATACAGCAGTCACATACTATCCTGTATATACCATCTGATGTCTGTACACATAGTATAATATACAGCAGTCACATACTATCCTGTATATAACATCAGATGTCTGTACACATAGTATAATATACAGCAGTCACATACTATCCTGTATATACCATCTTATGTCTGTACCCATAATATAATACACAGCAGTCACATACTATCCTGTATATACCATCTGATGTCTGTACTCAAAATATAATATACAGCAGTCACATACTATCCTGTATATACCATCTGATGTCTGTACACATAGTACAATATACAGCAGTCACATCATATCCTGTATATAACATCTGATGTCTGTACACATAGTATAATATACAGTACAGCAGTCACATACTATCCTGTATATACCATCAGATGTCTGTAAACATAGTGTAATATACAGCAGTCACATACTATCCTGTATATACCATCTGATGTCTGTACACATAGTGTAATATACAGCAGTCACATACTATCCTGTATATACCATCAGATGTATATACTCATAGTATAATATACAGCAGTCACATACTATCCTGTATATACCATCTGATGTCTGTACTCAAAATATAATATACAGCAGTCACATACTATTCTGTATATACCATCTGATGTCTGTACACATAGTATAATATACAGCAGTCACATACTATCCTGTGTATACCATAAGATGTCTGCAAACATAGTATAATATTCAGCAGTCACATACTATCCTGTGTATACATCTGATGTCTGTACTCATAGTATAATATACAGCAGTCACATACTGTCCTGTGTATACCATCAGATGTCTGTACACATAGTATAATATACAGCAGTCACATACTATCCTGTATATACCATCTGATGTCTGTACACATAGTATAATATACAGCAGTCTCATACTATCCTGTATATACCATCTGATGTATGTACACATAGTATAATATACAGCAGTCACATACTATCCTGTATATAAGATCTGATGTCTGTACTCATAGTATAATATTCAGCAGTATCATACTATCCTGTATATACCATCTGATGTCTGTACACATAGTATAATATACAGCAGTCTCATACTATCCTGTATATACCATCTGATGTCTGTACACATAGTATAATATACAGCAGTCTCATACTATCCTGTATATACCATCTGATGTCTGTACACATAGTATAATATACAGTAGTCTCATACTATCCTGTATATACCATCTTATGTATGTACACATAGTATAATATACAGCAGTCACATACTATCCTGTATATAACATCTGATGTCTGTACTCATAGTATAATATACAGCAGTCACATACTATCCTGTATATACCATCTGATGTCTGTACACATAGTATAATATGCAGCAGTCACATACTATCCTGTATATACCATCTGATGTCTGTACTCATAGTATAATATACAGTTGTCACATACTATCCTGTATATACCATCTGATGTCTTTACTCAAAATATAATATACAGCAGTCACATACTATCCTGTATATACCATCTGATGTCTGTACTCATAGTATAAGATACAGCAGTCACATACTATCCTGTATATACCATCTGATGTCTGTACACATTGTATAATATACAGCAGTCACATACTATCCTGTATATACCATCCGATGTCTGTACACATAGTATAATACACAGCAGTCACATACTATCCTGTATATACCATCTGATGTCTGTACTCATAGTATAATATACAGCAGTCACATACTATCCTCTATATACCATCAGATGTCTGTACACATAGTATAATATACAGCAGTCACATACTATCCTGTATATACCATCTGATGTCTGTACACATAGTATAATATACAGCAGTCACATATTATCCTGTATATGCCATCTGATGACTGTACTCATAGTATAATATACAGCAGTCACATACTATCCTGTATATACCATCTGATGTCTGTACACATAGTATAATATACAGCAGTCACATAGTATCCTGTATATACCATCTGATGTCTGTACACATAGTATAATACACAGCAGTCACACACTATCCTGTATATACTATCAGATGTCTGTACACATAGTATAATATACAGCAGTCACATATTATCCTGTATATACCATCTGATGTCTGTACACATAGTATAATATACAGCAGTCACATACTATCCTGTATATACCATCTGATGTCTGTACACATAGTATAATATACAGCAGTCACATACTATCCTGTATATACCATCTGATGTCTGAACTCATAGTATAATATACAGCAGTCACATACTATCCTGTATATACCATCTGATGTCTGCACACATAGTATAATATACAGCAGTCACATACTATCCTGTATATACCATCTGATGTCTGTACACATAGTATAAAATACAGCAGTCACATACTATCCTGTATATACCATCTGATGTCTGTACACATAGTATAATATACAGCAGTCACATACTATCCTGTATATAACATCAGATGTCTGTACACATAGTATAATATACAGCAGTCACATACTATCCTGTATATACCATCTTATGTCTGTACCCATAATATAATACACAGCAGTCACATACTATCCTGTATATACCATCTGATGTCTGTACTCAAAATATAATATACAGCAGTCACATACTATCCTGTATATACCATCTGATGTCTGTACACATAGTACAATATACAGCAGTCACATCATATCCTGTATATAACATCTGATGTCTGTACACATAGTATAATATACAGTACAGCAGTCACATACTATCCTGTATATACCATCAGATGTCTGTAAACATAGTGTAATATACAGCAGTCACATACTATCCTGTATATACCATCTGATGTCTGTACACATAGTGTAATATACAGCAGTCACATACTATCCTGTATATACCATCAGATGTATATACTCATAGTATAATATACAGCAGACATATACTATCCTGTATATACCATCTGATGTCTGTAATCATAGTATAATGTACAGCAGTCACATACTATCCTGTATATACCATCTGATGTCTGTACTCATAGTATAATATACAGCAGTCAAACACTATCCTGTATATACCATCACAAGTCTGTACACATAGTATAATATACAGCAATCAGTCACATACAATCCTGTATATACCATCTGATGTCTGTACACATAGTATAATATACAGCAGTCACTTACTATCCTGTATATACCATCTGATGTCTGTACACATAGTATAATATACAGCAGTCACATACTATCCTGTATATACCATCTGATGTCTGTACACATAGTATAATATACAGCAGTCTCATACTATCCTGTATATACCATCTGATGTCTGTACACATAGTATAATATACAGCAGTCTCATACTATCCTGTATATACCATCTGATGTCTGTACACATAGTATAATATACAGTAGTCTCATACTATCCTGTATATACCATATGATGTATGTACACATAGTATAATATACAGCAGTCACATACTATCCTGTATATAACATCTGATGTCTGTACTCATAGTATAATATACAGCAGTCACATACTATCCTGTATATACCATCTGATGTCTGTACACATAGTATAATATACAGCAGTCACATACTATCCTGTATATACCATCTGATGTCTGTACTCATAGTATAATATACAGTTGTCACATACTAACCTGTATATACCATCTGATGTCTTTACTCAAAATATAATATACAGCAGTCACATACTATCCTGTATATACCATCTGATGTCTGTACTCATAGTATAAGATACAGCAGTCACATACTATCCTGTATATACCATCTGATGTCTGTACACATAGTATAATATACAGCAGTCACATACTATCCTGTATATACCATCCGATGTCTGTACACATAGTATAATACACAGCAGTCACATACTATCCTGTATATACCATCTGATGTCTGTACTCATAGTATAATATACAGCAGTCACATACTATCCTCTATATACCATCAGATGTCTGTACACATAGTATAATATACAGCAGTCACATACTATCCTGTATATACCATCTGATGTCTGTACACATAGTATAATATACAGCAGTCACATATTATCCTGTATATGCCATCTGATGACTGTACTCATAGTATAATATACAGCAGTCACATACTATCCTGTATATACCATCTGATGTCTGTACACATAGTATAATATACAGCAGTCACATAGTATCCTGTATATACCATCTGATGTCTGTACACATAGTATAATACACAGCAGTCACACACTATCCTGTATATACTATCAGATGTCTGTACACATAGTATAATATACAGCAGTCACATATTATCCTGTATATACCATCTGATGTCTGTACACATAGTATAATATACAGCAGTCACATACTATCCTGTATATACCATCTGATGTCTGTACACATAGTATAATATACAGCAGTCACATACTATCCTGTATATACCATCTGATGTCTGAACTCATAGTATAATATACAGCAGTCACATACTATCCTGTATATACCATCTGATGTCTGCACACATAGTATAATATACAGCAGTCACATACTATCCTGTATATACCATCTGATGTCTGTACACATAGTATAAAATACAGCAGTCACATACTATCCTGTATATACCATCTGATGTCTGTACACATAGTATAATATACAGCAGTCACATACTATCCTGTATATAACATCAGATGTCTGTACACATAGTATAATATACAGCAGTCACATACTATCCTGTATATACCATCTTATGTCTGTACCCATAATATAATACACAGCAGTCACATACTATCCTGTATATACCATCTGATGACTGTACTCAAAATATAATATACAGCAGTCACATACTATCCTGTATATACCATCTGATGTCTGTACACATAGTACAATATACAGCAGTCACATAATATCCTGTATATAACATCTGATGTCTGTACACATAGTATAATATACAGTACAGCAGTCACATACTATCCTGTATATACCATCAGATGTCTGTAAACATAGTGTAATATACAGCAGTCACATACTATCCTGTATATACCATCTGATGTCTGTACACATAGTGTAATATACAGCAGTCACATACTATCCTGTATATACCATCAGATGTATATACTCATAGTATAATATACAGCAGACATATACTATCCTGTATATACCACCTGATGTCTGTACTCATAGTATAATGTACAGCAGTCACATACTATCCTGTATATACCATCTGATGTCTGTACTCATAGTATAATATACAGCAGTCACACACTATCCTGTATATACCATCACAAGTCTGTACACATAGTATAATATACAGCAGTCAGTCACATACAATCCTGTATATACCATCTGATGTCTGTACACATAGTATAATATACAGCAGTCACATACTATCCTGTATATACCATCTGATGTCTGTACACATAGTATAATATACAGCAGTCACTTACTATCCTGTATATACCATCTGATGTCTGTACACATAGTATAATATACAGCAGTCACATACTATCCTGTATATACCATCTGATGTCTGTACACATAGTATAAAATACAGCAGTCACATACTATCCTGTATATACCATCTGATGTCTGTACACATAGTATAATATACAGCAGTCACATACTATCCTGTATATACCATCTGATGTCTGTACACATAGTATAATATACAGCAGTCACTTACTATCCTGTATATACCATCTGATGTCTGTACACATAGTATAATATACAGCAGTCACATACTATCCTGTATATACCATCTGATGTCTGTACACATAGTATAAAATACAGCAGTCACATACTATCCTGTATATACCATCTGATGTCTGAACTCATAGTATAATAAACAGCAGTCACATACAATCCTGTATATACCATCTGATGTCTGTACTCATAGTATAATATACAGCAGTCACACACAATTCTGTATATACCATCTGATGTCTGTACACATAGTGTAATATACAGCAGTCACTTACTATCCTGTATATACCATCTGATGTCTGTACACATAGTATAATATACAGCAGTCACATACTATCCTGTATATACCATCTGATGTCTGTACACATAGTATAAAATACAGCAGGCACATACTATCCTGTATATACCATCTGATGTCTGAACTCATAGTATAATAAACAGCAGTCACATAATATCCTGTATATACCATCTGATGTTTGTACTCATAGTATAATATACAGCAGTCACACACTATCCAGTATATACCATCAGATGTCTGTACACATGATATAATAAACTGCAGTCAGTCACATACTATCCTGTATATACCATCTGATGTCTGTACACATAGTATAATATACAGCAGTCACATACTATCCTGTATATACCATCTGATGTCTGTACACATAGTATAATATACAGCAGTCACATACTATCCTGTATATACCATCTGATGTCTGTACACATAGTATAATATACAGCAGTCACATACTATCCTGTATATACCATCTGATGGCTGTACACATAGTATAATATACAGCAGTCACACACTATCTTGTATATACCATCTGATGTCTGTACAATATAGTATAATAGTATATAATATACAGTAGTCACATACTATCCTGTATATACCATCTGATGTCTGTACACATAGTATAATATACAGCAGTCACATACTATCCTGTATATACCATCTGATGTCTGAACTCATAGTATAATATACAGCAGTCACATAGTATCCTGTATATACCATCTGATGTCTGCACACATAGTATAATATACAGCAGTCACATACTATCCTGTATATACCACCTGATGTCTGTGCACATAGTATAATATACAGCAGTCACATACTATCCTGTATATACCATCTGATGTCTGTACACATAGTATAATATACAGCAGTCACATACTATCCTGTATATAACATCAGATGTCTGTACACATAGTATAATATACAGTAGTCACATACTATCCTGTATATACCATCTGATGTCTGTACCCATAGTATAATACACAGCAGTCACATACTGTCCTGTATATACCATCTGATGTCTGTACTCAAAATATAATATACAGCAGTCACATACTATCCTGTATATACCATCTGATGTCTGTACACATAGTATAATATACAGCAGTCACATACTATCCTGTGTATACCATCAGATGTCTGTAAACATAGTATAATATGCAGCAGTCACATACTATCCTGTGTATACATCTGATGTCTGTACTCATAGTATAATATACAGCAGTCACATACTGTCCTGTGTATACCATCAGATGTCTGTACACATAGTATAATATACAGCAGTCACATACTATCCTGTATATACCATCTGATGTATGTACACATAGTATAATATACAGCAGTCACATACTATCCTGTATATAACATCTGATGTCTGTACACATAGTATAATATACAGCAGTCTCATACTATCCTGTATATACCATCTGATGTCTGTACACATAGTATAATATACAGCAGTCTCATACTATCCTGTATATACCATCTGATGTCTGTACACATAGTATAATATACAGCAGTCTCATACTATCCTGTATATACCATCTGATGTCTGTACACATAGTATAATATACAGCAGTCTCATACTATCCTGTATATACCATCTGATGTCTGTACACATAGTATAATATACAGCAGTCTCATACTATCCTGTATATACCATCTGATGTATGTACACATAGTATAATATACAGCAGTCACATACTATCCTGTATATACCATCAGATGTCTGTAAACATAGTATAATATGCAGCAGTCACATACTATCCTGTGTATACCATCTGATGTCTGTACTCATATTATAATATACAGCAGTCACATACTGTCCTGTGTATACCATCAGATGTCTGTACACATAGTATAATATACAGCAGTCACATACTATCCTGTATATACCATCTGATGTCTGTACACATAGTATAATATACAGCAATCTCATACTATCCTGTATATACCATCTGATGTATGTTCACATAGTATAATATACAGCAGTCACATACTATCCTGTATATAACATCTGATGTCTGTACTCATAGTATAATATACAGCAGTCACATACTATCCTGTATATACCATCTGATGTCTGTACACATAGTATAATATGCAGCAGTCACATACTATCCTGTATATACCATCTGATGTCTGTACTCATAGTATAATATACAGCAGTCACACACTATCCTGTATATACCATCACAAGTCTGTACACATAGTATAATATACAGCAGTCAGTCACATACAATCCTGTATATACCATCTGATGTCTGTACACATAGTATAATATACAGCAGTCACTTACTATCCTGTATATACCATCTGATGTCTGTACACATAGTATAATATACAGCAGTCACATACTATCCTGTATATACCATCTGATGTCTGTACACATAGTATAAAATACAGCAGTCACATACTATCCTGTATATACCATCTGATGTCTGTACTCATAGTATAATAAACAGCAGTCACATAATATCCTGTATATACCATCTGATGTCTGTACTCATAGTATAATATACAGCAGTCACACACAATCCTGTATATACCATCTGATGTCTGTACACATAGTATAATATACAGCAGTCACTTACTATCCTGTATATACCATCTGATGTCTGAACTCATAGTATAATAAACAGCAGTCACATAATATCCTGTATATACCATCTGATGTGTGTACTCATAGTATAATATACAGCAGTCACACACTGTCCAGTATATACCATCAGATGTCTGTACACATGATATAATAAACTGCAGTCAGTCACATACTATCCTGTATATACCATCTGATGGCTGTACACATAGTATAATATACAGCAGTCACACACTATCTTGTATATACCATCTGATGTCTGTACACATAGTATAATATACAGCAGTCACATACTATCCTGTATATACCATCTGATGTCTGTACACAGTATAAAATACAGCAGTCACATACTATCCTGTATATACCATCTGATGTCTGAACTCATTGTATAATAAACAGCAGTCACATAATATCCTGTATATACCATCTGATGTCTGTACTCATAGTATAATATACAGCAGTCACACACTATCTTGTATATACCATCTGATGTCTGTACACATAGTATAATATACAGCAGACACATACTATCCTGTATATACCATCTGATGTCTGTACACATAGTATAAAATACAGCAGTCACATACTATCCTGTATATACCATCTGATGTCTGAACTCATTGTATAATAAACAGCAGTCACATAATATCCTGTATATACCATCTGATGTCTGTACACATAGTATAATATACAGCAGTCAGATACTATCTTGTATATACCATCTGATGTCTGTACACATAGTATAATATACAGCAGTCACATACTATCCTGTATATACCATCTGATGTCTGTACTCATAGTATAATATACAGCAGTCACATACTATCCTGTATATACCATCTGATGTCTGTACTCATAGTGTAATATACAGCAGTCACTTACTCTCCTGTATATACCATCAGATGTCTGTACACATAGTATAATATACAGCAGTCACATACTATCCTGTATATACCATCTGATGTCTGTACACATAGTATAATATACAGCAGTCACATAATATCCTGTATATACCATCTGATGTTTGTACTCATAGTATAATATACAGCAGTCACACACTATCCAGTATATACCATCAGATGTCTGTACACATGATATAATAAACTGCAGTCAGTCACATACTATCCTGTATATACCATCTGATGTCTGTACACATAGTATAATATACAGCAGTCACATACTATCCTGTATATACCATCTGATGTCTGTACACATAGTATAATATACAGCAGTCACATACTATCCTGTATATACCATCTGATGTCTGTACACATAGTATAATATACAGCAGTCACATACTATCCTGTATATACCATCTGATGGCTGTACACATAGTATAATATACAGCAGTCACACACTATCTTGTATATACCATCTGATGTCTGTACAATATAGTATAATAGTATATAATATACAGTAGTCACATACTATCCTGTATATACCATCTGATGTCTGTACACATAGTATAATATACAGCAGTCACATACTATCCTGTATATACCATCTGATGTCTGAACTCATAGTATAATATACAGCAGTCACATAGTATCCTGTATATACCATCTGATGTCTGCACACATAGTATAATATACAGCAGTCACATACTATCCTGTATATACCACCTGATGTCTGTGCACATAGTATAATATACAGCAGTCACATACTATCCTGTATATACCATCTGATGTCTGTACACATAGTATAATATACAGCAGTCACATACTATCCTGTATATAACATCAGATGTCTGTACACATAGTATAATATACAGTAGTCACATACTATCCTGTATATACCATCTGATGTCTGTACCCATAGTATAATACACAGCAGTCACATACTGTCCTGTATATACCATCTGATGTCTGTACTCAAAATATAATATACAGCAGTCACATACTATCCTGTATATACCATCTGATGTCTGTACACATAGTATAATATACAGCAGTCACATACTATCCTGTGTATACCATCAGATGTCTGTAAACATAGTATAATATGCAGCAGTCACATACTATCCTGTGTATACATCTGATGTCTGTACTCATAGTATAATATACAGCAGTCACATACTGTCCTGTGTATACCATCAGATGTCTGTACACATAGTATAATATACAGCAGTCACATACTATCCTGTATATACCATCTGATGTATGCACACATAGTATAATATACAGCAGTCACATACTATCCTGTATATAACATCTGATGTCTGTACACATAGTATAATATACAGCAGTCTCATACTATCCTGTATATACCATCTGATGTCTGTACACATAGTATAATATACAGCAGTCTCATACTATCCTGTATATACCATCTGATGTCTGTACACATAGTATAATATACAGCAGTCTCATACTATCCTGTATATACCATCTGATGTCTGTACACATAGTATAATATACAGCAGTCTCATACTATCCTGTATATACCATCTGATGTCTGTACACATAGTATAATATACAGCAGTCTCATACTATCCTGTATATACCATCTGATGTATGTACACATAGTATAATATACAGCAGTCACATACTATCCTGTATATACCATCAGATGTCTGTAAACATAGTATAATATGCAGCAGTCACATACTATCCTGTGTATACCATCTGATGTCTGTACTCATATTATAATATACAGCAGTCACATACTGTCCTGTGTATACCATCAGATGTCTGTACACATAGTATAATATACAGCAGTCACATACTATCCTGTATATACCATCTGATGTCTGTACACATAGTATAATATACAGCAATCTCATACTATCCTGTATATACCATCTGATGTATGTTCACATAGTATAATATACAGCAGTCACATACTATCCTGTATATAACATCTGATGTCTGTACTCATAGTATAATATACAGCAGTCACATACTATCCTGTATATACCATCTGATGTCTGTACACATAGTATAATATGCAGCAGTCACATACTATCCTGTATATACCATCTGATGTCTGTACTCATAGTATAATATACAGCAGTCACACACTATCCTGTATATACCATCACAAGTCTGTACACATAGTATAATATACAGCAGTCAGTCACATACAATCCTGTATATACCATCTGATGTCTGTACACATAGTATAATATACAGCAGTCACTTACTATCCTGTATATACCATCTGATGTCTGTACACATAGTATAATATACAGCAGTCACATACTATCCTGTATATACCATCTGATGTCTGTACACATAGTATAAAATACAGCAGTCACATACTATCCTGTATATACCATCTGATGTCTGTACTCATAGTATAATAAACAGCAGTCACATAATATCCTGTATATACCATCTGATGTCTGTACTCATAGTATAATATACAGCAGTCACACACAATCCTGTATATACCATCTGATGTCTGTACACATAGTATAATATACAGCAGTCACTTACTATCCTGTATATACCATCTGATGTCTGAACTCATAGTATAATAAACAGCAGTCACATAATATCCTGTATATACCATCTGATGTGTGTACTCATAGTATAATATACAGCAGTCACACACTGTCCAGTATATACCATCAGATGTCTGTACACATGATATAATAAACTGCAGTCAGTCACATACTATCCTGTATATACCATCTGATGGCTGTACACATAGTATAATATACAGCAGTCACACACTATCTTGTATATACCATCTGATGTCTGTACACATAGTATAATATACAGCAGTCACATACTATCCTGTATATACCATCTGATGTCTGTACACAGTATAAAATACAGCAGTCACATACTATCCTGTATATACCATCTGATGTCTGAACTCATTGTATAATAAACAGCAGTCACATAATATCCTGTATATACCATCTGATGTCTGTACTCATAGTATAATATACAGCAGTCACACACTATCTTGTATATACCATCTGATGTCTGTACACATAGTATAATATACAGCAGACACATACTATCCTGTATATACCATCTGATGTCTGTACACATAGTATAAAATACAGCAGTCACATACTATCCTGTATATACCATCTGATGTCTGAACTCATTGTATAATAAACAGCAGTCACATAATATCCTGTATATACCATCTGATGTCTGTACACATAGTATAATATACAGCAGTCAGATACTATCTTGTATATACCATCTGATGTCTGTACACATAGTATAATATACAGCAGTCACATACTATCCTGTATATACCATCTGATGTCTGTACTCATAGTATAATATACAGCAGTCACATACTATCCTGTATATACCATCTGATGTCTGTACTCATAGTGTAATATACAGCAGTCACTTACTCTCCTGTATATACCATCAGATGTCTGTACACATAGTATAATATACAGCAGTCACATACTATCCTGTATATACCATCTGATGTCTGTACACATAGTATAATATACAGCAGTCACATACTATCCTGTATATACCATCTGATGTCTGTACACATAGTGTAATATACAGCAGTCACATACCATCCTGTATATACCATCAGATGTATATACTCATAGTATAATATACAGCAGACATATACTATCCTGTATATACCATCTGATGTCTGTACTCATAGTATAATGTACAGCAGTCACATACTATCCTGTATATACCATCTGATGTCTGTACTCATAGTATAATATACAGCAGTCACACACTATCCTGTATATACCATCACAAGTCTGTACACATAGTATAATATACAGCAGTCAGTCACATACAATCCTGTATATACCATCTGATGTCTGTACATATAGTATAATATACAGCAGTCACTTACTATCCTGTATATACCATCTGATGTCTGTACACATAGTATAATATACAGCAGTCACATACTATCCTGTATATACCATCTGATGTCTGTACACATAGTATAAAATACAGCAGTCACATACTATCCTGTATATACCATCTGATGTCTGAACTCATAGTATAATAAACAGCAGTCACATAATATCCTGTATATACCATCTGATGTCTGTACTCATAGTATAATATACAGCAGTCACACACAATCCTGTATATACCATCTGATGTCTGTACACATAGTATAATATACAGCAGTTACTTACTATCCTGTATATACCATCTGATGTCTGTACACATAGTATAATATACAGCAGTCACATACTATCCTGTATATACCATCTGATGTCTGTACACATAGTATAAAATACAGCAGTCACATACTATCCTGTATATACCATCAGATGTCTGTACACATGATATAATAAACTGCAGTCAGTCACATACTATCCTGTATATACCATCTGATGGCTGTACACATAGTATAATATACAGCAGTCACACACTATCTTGTATATACCATCTGATGTCTGTACACATAGTATAATATACAGCAGTCACATACTATCCTGTATATACCATCTGATGTCTGTACACATAGTATAAAATACAGCAGTCACATACTATCCTGTATATACCATCTGATGTCTGAACTCATTGTATAATAAACAGCAGTCACATACTATCCTGTATATACCATCTGATGTCTGTACTCATAGTATAATATACAGCAGTCACACACTATCTTGTATATACCATCTGATGTCTGTACACATAGTATAATATACAGCAGTCACATACTATCCTGTATATACCATCTGATGTCTGTACACATAGTATAAAATACAGCAGTCACATACTATCCTGTATATACCATCTGATGTCTGAACTCATTGTATAATAAACAGCAGTCACATAATATCCTGTATATACCATCTGATGTCTGTACTCATAGTATAATATACAGCAGTCACACACTATCTTGTATATACCATCTGATGTCTGTACACATAGTATAATATACAGCAGTCACATACTATCCTGTATATACCATCTGATGTCTGTACTCATAGTATAATATACAGCAGTCACATACTATCCTGTATATACCATCTGATGTCTGTACTCATAGTGTAATATACAGCAGTCACTTACTCTCCTGTATATACCATCAGATGTCTGTACACATAGTATAATATACAGCAGTCACATACTATCCTGTATATACCATCTGATGTCTGTACACATAGTATAATATACAGCAGTCACATACTATCCTGTATATGCCATCTGATGTCATGACATAGTTCCGAGAGCGAGGGAGCTTGGGTGCCACCTGGTTCCATGGCCCGAGCAAACTGTAACGGTTCTGGGAGGTGGAACCTCTGAGCAACTATACAAAGGGACAGTCCTTGTAAGGAAGCGGGTGGCTCCCAGGGAAGGCGGGCAGGTAGTCACGGCAAGTGACAGCAGGGTAAGAGTCTCTAGACAGGCAGGTGGTCACGGCAAGTGACAGCAGGGAAAGAGTCTCTAGACAGGCAGGTGGTCACGGCAAGTGACAGCAGGGAAAGAGTCTCTAGATAGGCTAGCAGGCAGGTAGCAGGTGAGCGCTCCCAGGTGAGCGGGCAAGAGTCTCTGGACAGGCAGGTGGTCACGGCAAGTGACGGCAGAGTCTCCAGGTAGGCTAGCAGGCAGGTCGCAGGTGAGCGCTCCCAGGTGAGTGGGCAAGAGTCTCTGGACAGGCAGGTGGTCACGGCAAGTGACGGCAGAGCCTCCAGGTAGGCTAGCAGGCAGGTAGCAGGTGAGCGCTCCCAGGTGAGCGGGCAAGAGTCTCTAGACATGCAGGTGGTCACGGCAAGTGACAGCAGGGAAAGAATCTCTAGACAGGCAGGTGGTCACGGCAAGTGACAGCAGGGAAAGAGTCTCTAGATAGGCTAGCAGGCAGGTAGCAGGTGAGCGCTCCCAGGTGAGCGGGCAAGAGTCTCTGGACAGGCAGGTGGTCACGGCAAGTGACGGCAGAGCCTCCAGGTAGGCTAGCAGGCAGGTAGCAGGTGAGCGCTCCCAGGTGAGCGGGCGGGCAGATCCATAGACAGACTGACAGGAGTTGGAAGGTAGACTGTCAGACCGCAGGAATGCAAGCAGATAGACAGGAATCAGGTAGTTATCAAGCAGAGGTCTGGCAGGTAACTGGCAGGTATCTGGTAACGGGACCTGAGGGCTCAAGCAGAGTTGAAAGGCTTTGCAACAACATTGCTCGGGCACCTCCAATTTGGAGGAGGTGCCTTATATATGGTGAGGTCCTCCGGCCATTGGCCGGGGACTCCATAGGACGGTGCGCGCGGCCCCTTGAAGAGAGGGGGAGCGCGCGCACGCGTGCCCTAAGCACAGAGGCCAGGAAACAGTGCGCGCTGCCAGCAGAGCGGGAGGGAGGCGCCGGGCACGGAGCGGAGAGGTGAGGGGAACGGCGTCCCTGCCTAGCAGGAGGCAGGGACGCCGACGCTACAGTACCCCCCCCCTTTAGGCCCCCCCTTTTTTAGGCCAGACAGAAATTTATCAAGGATGAGCGGGGCATGGATGTTCTCTCGGGGCTCCCATGTTCTCTCCTCAGGACCAAACCCCTTCCAATCCACTAGAAGAAAGGTCTTTTCTCTTACCCTTTTGGTGGCCAGAATGTTCTCTACCTCAAACTCGTTTTCAGCGGAAACCGGAGCAGGAGGCGTACCTGTAGACTTGGAAAAAGAGTTAAGTATCACGGGTTTGAGTAGAGATACATGGAAGGAGTTAGGAATCCGCAAATTGGCCGGGAGTTTCAATTTATAGGCCACCGGGTTGATTTGTTTGATAACTTCCAGTGGACCGATGAACCGAGGCCCTAACTTGTAGGAAGGAATCTTGAGCCGGACATATTTGGACGAGAGCCAGACCTTATCTCCAGGACGGAATTGTGGTGGATCCAGACGTCTTTTGTCAGCCTGTTTTTTCATCCGCTCGGATGACTGAAGGAGTGCGGATCTGGTACTTTCCCAAATGGAGGAAAATTCGTTAACGAGAGATTCCGCAGTCGGATTGTCCACCGAGGTGGAGACGGGAAACGGGATCCGAGGATGCTGACCGTAGACTACAAAAAACGGGGATTTGGAGGAAGATTCTCTCTCGTGATTATTGTATGAAAATTCGGCCCATGGTAAAAGATCCACCCAGTCGGAATGGTGAGCATTAACAAAGTGCCGGAGGAAACTGGTTAAAATTTGGTTGATCCGTTCCACTTGGCCATTGGACTGTGGGTGATAAGCAGAAGAGAAGTCCAAGGTGACCCCCAGCAGTTTACACATGGCTCGCCAAAAGCGAGAGGTGAACTGAACCCATCGGTCGGATACGATGTGGAGAGGAAGACCATGAAGACGGAAGACATAATGGATAAAGTTTTTAGCTAACTCTTATGCAGACGGGAGACCCGGCAGGGGAATAAAGTGAGCCATCTTGGAAAAGCAGTCAGCGACCACCCAAATGACCGTACAACCGGCGGAGACAGGGAGGTCCGTTATAAAGTCCATAGCTATATGCTGCCACGGGGCAGCAGGTACAGGAAGAGGAAGGAGGCGGCCGGCTGGCAGATGTCTCGGGACTTTGTTGCGGGCGCAGGACACACAGGCTGAAACAAAGTCTATTACATCCTTGTGCAGGGTAGGCCACCAGTAATGCCGGGTAATAAGCTGTAGGGTCTTTTTCTGACCAGCGTGGCCAGCTAGCTTGGACGAGTGTCCCCAGTGTAGAACCTTCTCACGATCAGGTACAGTTACGAACGTCTTACCGGGTGGAAGACGATTTAGATTCACGGGGGCCACCTGCATTACTTTGGCGGGGTCGATGATGTATTTAGGCTCCTCCTCAAGATCAGAGACCAAAAAGGATCGGGACAAGGCATCAGCTTTGATGTTTTTGTCAGCCGGGCGAAAATGAAGAATGAAATTAAAGCGGGCGAAGAACAAGGACCACCGGGCTTGGCGCGGGTTAAGTCTCTGGGCATTCTGGAGGTAAGCCAAGTTCTTGTGGTCCGTGTAAATTATTACCGGGTGAAGAGCCCCCTCGAGCAGGTAACGACCACTCCTCCAGTGCCAGCTTAATGGCCAACAATTCTCGGTCTCCTATAGAATAATTGCGCTCAGAAGAGGAGAAGAGTTTGGAGAAGAAGCCGCAGGTTACCATTCTTCCGGAAGATGACTTTTGGGTAAGTACCGCTCCAGCTCCGGAGGAGGAAGCGTCGACTTCTAGGAAGAATTGTTTGTTGCTGTCCGGACGATGCAGCACAGGGGCGGAGGAAAAAGCTTGTTTTAAGGAAAGGAAGGCCTCCTCTGCTTCGGGCGGCCATTCTCTGGGATTAGCGCCCTTACGGGTGAGCGCCGAGATAGGGGCAGTCCGGGAAGAGAAGTGCGGAATGAAGAGGCGGTAGTAGTTGGCGAAGCCCAGGAACCGCTGAATAGCCTTCAACCCCTCTGGTCGGGGCCACTTCTGGATGGCAGACAGTTTCTCAGGATCCATTTGTAGGCCGGTCTGAGAGATTATGTAGCCCAGAAACGGAAGCGAGGTCTGCTCAAAGAGGCACTTCTCATATTTAGCGTAGAGGTGGTTCTGCCTGAGCCTGAGCAGGACCTGACGAACGTCCCTCCGGTGAGTGAGAAGATCCGGAGAGAAGACCAAGATGTCGTCCAGGTACACCACCACGCAGGAGCAGAGAAGGTCACGGAAGATGTCATTGACCAACTCTTGAAAGACGGCGGGAGCGTTACAGAGACCGAAGGGCATTACAAGGTATTCATAGTGGCCGTCCCGGGTGTTGAATGCCGTCTTCCATTCATCCCCCTGACGGATACGGACCAGATTATACGCCCCACGGAGGTCCAGCTTGGTGAAGATTCTAGCCCCCCTCAGACGGTCAAATAATTCAGGAATGAGCGGAAGGGGGTATTTATTCTTCACTGTGATCTGGTTAAGGCCCCTATAGTCTATACAGGGACGGAGTGAGCCGTCCTTCTTTTTGACGAAGAAGAAGCCTGCTCCCGCCGGGGAGGTAGATTTCCGGATAAATCCCCGGGCCAGATTCTCCTCAATATATTCAGACATGGACCGGGTCTCAGCAGCGGACAAAGGGTAAATACGCCCACGGGGAGGAGTAGCGCCGGGCATCAGGTCGATTGGGCAGTCGTATGGTCTTTGAGGGGGTAATGTCTCTGCCTCTCTTTTATTAAAGACGTCCGCAAAAGACCAATAGGGAACCGGTAGGCCGGGTAGATTGGCTGGGGTAGGAGAAGGACGAGCAGGATGAACGGGAACTAAACAAGTCTTATGGCAGTCCTGTCCCCAGCGAAGAACTTCTCCGGTCTGCCAATCAAGCACGGGTGCATGTCTCTGGAGCCAAGGTAGGCCTAGCAAGAGGGCGTGAGAGAGTCCAGGCAGAACATGGAAGAAGATGCTCTCAGAGTGCAGCATTCCCACCTGCAGAGTTATGGATTCGGTGATGAGTTGGATGGGATGTGGTAAGAGGCCCCCATCCACGGCGGCGACAGATAAGGGTACAGCCAGAGGTTTGGTGGAAATGCGGTATTTCTCTACCAGGGCCTGAGAACTGAGATTTCCGGCAGCTCCAGAGTCAAGTTGAGCCAGTTCAAAATAACGGTTCTCCCTGCAGATGATAGAGACCGACAGCATTAGAGATGGAGAGGGTTTATTTCTGTCTAGGGCGACCTCTCTGAGCGACCCTAGACACAGGCGTTTCCCGACCTCTCCGGGCAGGAACGGATCCGGTGCTCCTTACTGCCACAGTAGAAGCAGCTCCCCTCGGCACGGCGTAATTCTTGACGGGTCTTGACCATCTTGGTCTGGTCGACCTGCATAGGCTCGGGTGAGTGCGCCGGGGAAGTAACGGAGGAAGTGACGGGTCTCTGGAAGGTAGGGGCAAGGCGTGGAAACCTCCTCTCTCGGGTGGCCTCTTTGGTGCGCTCCTGGAACAGGATGTCAATCCGGGTGGCAAGTGTAATTAAGTCGTCGAGAGTGGTAGGAATGTCCCGACCGGCGAGTTCATCTTTAATACGGCCGGACAGACCCTCCCAGAAGACGGACACCAGGGCGTCGTTATCCCAGGCAAACTCCGAAGCAAGGGTGTGGAACCGTATGGCATATTGACCCACGGTGAGACTTCCTTGGCGGAGGCGTAGCAGAGATGAGGCGGATGAGGTCTTCCGTCCTGGTTCGTCGAAGACCTTCCGGAAAGCCGTGAGAAAGGCTGGCAGGTTGGACACCAGGGGGTCTCCTCTCTCCCATAGAGGATTTAGCCAAGCCAGCGCCTCCCCGGTGAGATGGGACATGATGAAGGCTACTTTGGCTCGGTCGGTGGAAAACTGGTGTGCCAACAGTTCGAAGTGCAGAGTGCACAGGTTAATGAAGCCCCGTGCCTGACCGGGATCTCCGCCAAAACGAGCCGGGGCGGTGAGGCGAGGACCGGGAAGAGATGCCATGGAATTAATGGACAGCGACGCTGCCGGGGTAGGAGTCGTGCGACTGGAAGCAGGTCCCGAAGAGGTAGTCAGTGTGTCCAGGCGGGAGTTAACACTACGCAGGAGGCTCAGGATGGACTCCTGTTGGGACCTCTGACGGGAAAGTTCATGACATAGGTCCGAGAGCGAGGGAGCTTGGGTGCCACCTGGTTCCATGGCCCGAGCAAACTGTAACGGGTCTGGGAGGTGGAACCTCTGAGCAACTATTCAAAGGGGCAGTCCTTGTAAGGAAGCGGGTGGCTCCCAGGGAAGGCGGGCAGGTAGTCACGGCAAGTGACAGCAGGGTAAGAGTCTCTAGACAGGCAGGTGGTCACGGCAAGTGACAGCAGGGAAAGAGTCTCTAGACAGGCAGGTGGTCACGGCAAGTGACAGCAGGGAAAGAGTCTCTAGATAGGCTAGCAGGCAGGTAGCAGGTGAGCGCTCCCAGGTGAGCGGGCAAGAGTCTCTGGACAGGCAGGTGGTCACAGCAAGTGACGGCAGAGCCTCCAGGTAGGCTAGCAGGCAGGTAGCAGGTGAGCGCTCCCAGGTGAGCGGGCAAGAGTCTCTGGACAGGCAGGTGGTCACGGCAAGTGACGGCAGAGCCTCCAGGTAGGCTAGCAGGCAGGTAGCAGGTGAGAACTCCCAGGTGAGCGGGAAAGAGTCTCTGGACAGGCAGGTGGTCACGGCAAGTGACGGCAGAGCCTCCAGGTAGGCTAGCAGGCAGGTAGCAGGTGAGAACTCCCAGGTGAGCGGGAAAGAGTCTCTGGACAGGCAGGTGGTCACGGTAAGTGACGGCAGAGCCTTCAGGTAGGCTAGCAGGCAGGTAGCAGGTGAGCGCTCCCAGGTGAGCGGGCGGGCAGATCCATAGACAGACTGACAGGAGTTGGAAGGCAGAGGTCTGGCAGGTAACTGGCAGGTATCTGGTAACGGGACCTGAGGGCTGAAGCAGAGTTGAAAGGCTTTGCAACAACATTGCTCGGGCACCTCCAATTTGGAGGAGGTGCCTTATATATGGTGAGGTCCTCCGGCCATTGGCCGGGGACTCCTTAGGACGGCGCGCGCGGCCCCTTTAAGAGAGCGCCCTAAGCACACGTATTGGGAAGCAGCGCGCGCTGCCAGCAGAGCGGGAGGGAGGCGCCGGGCACGGAGCGGAGAGGTGAGGGGAACGGCGTCCCTGCCTAGCAGGAGGCAGGAACGCCGACGCTACACAGTCACATACTATCCTGTATATACCAACTGATGTCTGTACACATAGTATAATATACAGCAGTCACATACTATCCTGTATATACCATCTGATGTCTGTACACATAGTATAATATACAGCAGTCACATACTATCCTGTATATGTGGCACCCAGGGGATGGGGACTACTCGGCGCCCGGGCCTTAATGCCTGGCCTTGGGGGATGTTGCGGTGGTCGGCTCCCGGGCCCGTACCCTGGGGTCTCTCTTAAAAAAAAGGGGTTAAATGGAAAATGAAAGTTCGTGACGCCACCTGTGGTGTCTGGTGAGGACCACCAGCGCTGCGGCAGTCCACTGAGGCCGGTGTTATGGCAGCTATGATGGGGTAGCTCCCCACAGGTGGAGCTAGGCCTCAGGGCAGCGGTGTTCGGTAAGGTGCACTATATGGCGGTGACCCAGCCGGGTCCAAGGAAAAAAATGGGAGACACACTCACGTTTGGCTTCAGTACCTTTTTACTGGTGGAGTTGCGGTACCGCCCGGAGCACTGTAGGGTGAGGGGTGCACTGCAGGTCTCTCCCCAATGAGCAGGTATAGGGCCTCCTGTATCCTTGCCGCTTGTGTAGTTTATGGCCTGTCTGAAACTAGGCCTAACTTAGTCCTTGTTTTGCGCAGTCTAACAAGGTGTTAGGGCCTTTTGCAGAAGAGCGCGCTCCTGGTATGGCGGAGCCTCCGTGCCTCCTGGTCCTGTTACGTGTCAGCTCCTGGGCTATCCTGAGACCTGAAGTCTTCCAGGAAAGATCCGGTTGTTTTCCACAGAGGGTATACTGCTCTGCAGACTCGGAGCCGGTGTCCGGCATATTTCTGGGGTGAGCTTATGAAGCTCCTCGGTCCCCGATGCTACTGTTCCACTAGCCTTCGGCCTACTCTGGGCCTTCACTAGGCTATACACACTGGCAGTAAGCTGGCTGCCTCTTCTGACGCTCTTTAGAGCATCGGCAACGCTCCTAGCTGTCTCTCTCTGAGCTGCTTGCAGCAGACTCCAAACAACTCCTCTCAGCAGAAACCTGCTGAGTCACTAACCTTCTGTGTCTCAGCAGAGACTCCTGACTGGACTCACTCCTTAGACAACTGACTGAACTCTCTCTCTTTCTGCCTCCACCCTCCTTTATATATTCCCTAAAGGGCTCCCTCTGGTGGTTCTGAGGTAGGGTGGAGGTGTGTGTATGCTCTGAGGGCCTCTTGTGGAGAAAACCTGAAATGCACCCCCCTTTGGTCTGTGACTCCATGCACAGCATGGCGTCACATTCCCCCCTAGTTAAAGTCAGCACTACCTGGCTGAAGCACATTTTGTAAACAATAGAAATAACAAGCTTCCCTTTATGGGAGGTTAGAACCCTTGAACGTTGCATAACAAAACATGAATAAAAATATATATATACATTGCAAAAGCAGTAGGCAGTGAGCAACCAGAAAGTCCAAGTCTCTTCCGGAGAGGTTGCTCAAAGGGGCACTCCAGGGAGCGCAAATATTTACAAAGAAAATCTTTGGGCTGCACAAAGTCCTCAGCCTCAGAGTTCATATGTAAGGAATAAACAGGTTAGGGTTAAAGTGTCCATATCACTTGAATTGTCCATTCAAAGGGAAGAAATATAAATTACACACATTAATACAATACGTAGTATAATACATTATACCTCAGGGGTAACTATCTACATTCTCAGAAATTGTACTATTTTATTCAATGTACCTAGCAGGGTGTTTACCTCTCGTGCTGCATACTGATCTGCGTAATGCAGTGGTCTGTGGGGTATCAATGTCTGTATCATCAGTTACCCTGTCTGCCCTTCGTGTGGGTAAGTTGTAAAATTGCCTTAACCTCTCTATGGGACTGGCAAGTGTACCATTGGCTGGGCCTTCTTGCTCTGCTCCAGCCGGAGATCCTTCTTGAGCTGGCTCTTCAGCAGCACTTACAGGTCCAACTTGCTGTAGAGAGTTTTCTGGTTGCTGGAAGAAGTGGAGTACTGGGACGATCACCGTTCCTCCTATTTGAGGCCAATCTGCCGGGAAGTCACCTAAGTCAGTATGGATTACTGCTTCTTCAGGTTCCTCCTGGATGATGAGGGGCACTTCTTCTTGGGGTTTTAGCAGATCCGGACACAACTTTAGATGGTCCCGAGATACTGTTGCAATGGTTCTCCCTCCATCTTTGCTGATCAAACACGTCTTCCTGTTGTCAAACCTTGAATTCAACACAGTGTAGGGTTCTCTCTCTCACTGGTCATCAAGCCTGTGGTTCCTCCGCTTCCTTTTCAATACCACTTCTCCTGGTGTGAAGGGTTCTGCTGGTGCACTTCTGTTGTATTGCGCCTCTTGTTTATCCCTCACCCGAGTGAGACTGTCTTCGACACAAGCTTGTACTCTTCTGTACTGCTCCTGTCTGGCTGTGTCCCAGTCCTCAGTGGTCGCATCAGCTTCAGGTTCTACCACACCAAGCTCCAGGTCCATGGGCAACTTCCCAGGTCTTGCCCGCATTAGATATGCCGGAGTGCAATTGGTGGAGCTTACTGATATGTGATTATACAGATCCACTAAGTCAGGTAGTAGGTCTGGCCACTGGATTCTCTCTTCTAGTGGTATGGTCTTCAGTAGATCGATGATGATGTTGTTCATCTTTTCACAGAGACCGTTAGTTTGGGGGTGGTACGGTGTAGTCCTGATCTTTTTACACCCGTACAGATGGCAGAACTCTTTGAACAATTCAGCCTCAAAGGCCGGGCCTTGGTCAGTCAGTACCTGCTCAGGGTATCCATGGGGTCTGCAGAAGTACACTTGAAATGTCTTGGCTGCTGTCTCTGCTGTCAGGTCTTTGACAGGGGCGACCACCAGGAACCTGGAGTAGTGATCCACCATGGTCAGGGCATAGGAGTATCCTGACCGACTAGGTGACAACTTGACATGGTCCAGGGCCACGATCTCCAAAGGGCGAGTCGTCTTGATGGGTTGCAGAGGTGCCTTCTGGCTGCTGTAGTCTCTTCTTCTGAGGCCACAGGGTCCACAGTCTCTGCACCACCTCTCAATGGAGCTGCGCATCCCCACCCAGTAGAATCGGCACTTCAATAGGGTCTCTAGCTTTTTCCAGCCAAAGTGCCCCGCTTGATCGTGGTAGGCCTCCAACACCATCTGGATGTCCGTCTTGGGGACCACTATCTGCCACACCATCTCGTGGGTTTTGGGATTGACGTACCTCCGGCACAACTTCTCACGGTAGATAAACAGCCGGCTTCTCTCATTCCACAGCTGCTTTGCTTGGAGAGACGCATCCTTCTCCAGGGAGGAACCTTCTTGGGTTATCAGTTCCTTGATACAGCTGACAACCGGGTCGCTGTCCTGGGTCTCTTTCCAGCTGTGGTGAGGCAAGGGGTTTAACGTCTTACCGCGTTGCCTCCTGGAGGCTCGTAGCTCGTGGGTCATCCCATTCCGGTGGAAGGCAGGTAGTTCAATCTCTTCCAGGTCATCCACTTCTTCTTCTGTGTCTGACTGGTGAGGCATCCTGGACAGGGCATCGGCGTTGGCGTTCTTGCGGCCCGCCCGGTACTTTATGGTGAATTGGTAGTTTGACAGCCGAGCCATCCATCATTGTTCCATGACTCCCAGCTTGGCTGTTTCAAGATGAGTTAAGGGGTTATTGTCAGTGTAGGCAGTGAACTTGCTGGAGGCTAGGTAGTGCTTGAACCTTTCTGTAATGGCCCAGACCAAGGCCAGAAACTCCAACTTGAAGCTGCTATAGTTCTCTGGGTTCCTCTCAGTCGGGCGGAGCTTCCTGCTTGCATACGCGATGACTTTCTCCTGGCCATTCTGCTTCTGACTTAGGACAGCTCCCAATCCTTCATTGCTGGCATCAGTATACAGCAGGAACGGTTGGCTGTAGTCAGGGTAGGCTAGAATCTCATCACCTGTCAGGATCTCCTTCATTTCTTGAAATGATTCAGCCTGTTCTTTACCCCAGTGGAACGGGGGATTTCTGCCCTTGGGGGACTGTCCTACCAGGAGGTCTTGCAGAGGTGCTGCTCTCTTGGTGTAATCTTTTACAAACCTCCGGTAGCATCCTATCAGTCCCAGGAACTGACGCACCTCCTTGAGGTTCTTCGGCTCCGGCCATTTCTGGATGGCAGTGACCTTCTCCGGGTCTGGTGCTACCCCTTCTGGACTGACAATGTGTCCCAGGTACTGTACCTTCTTCTTGAGCAGGTGGCACTTGGAGGGCTTCAACTTCACCCCATACTGGGACAGTAACTTAAATACCTCCGCCAGGTGCTTCAAGTGGTCCTCATACGTCTTGGAGTACACAATCACGTCATCCAGGTATAATAACACAGTCTCGAAGTTGCGGTGTCCCAGGCAGCACTCCATCAATCTCTGGAATGTTCCGGGGGCATTGCAGAGTCCAAACGGCATACTGTTGAACTCGCAGAGTCCCATCGGGGTGGTGAAGGCCGTCTTCTCCCGATCCTCCTCAGCCACAGCTACTTGCCAGTACCCACTAGTGAGGTCAAGGGTGGAAAAGTAATTTGCAGACTTCAAGGCAGCCAGGGATTCCTCAATACGTGGTAAAGGGTATGCATCTTTATGTGTAATGCGATTTACTTGACGGTAATCTACGCACATTCTCATGCTTCCATCCTTCTTCCTGACTAGAACTAGGGGAGCTGCCCAGGGACTACAACTATTCCTTACTACCCCTGCCTTCTTCATGTCATGCAACATCTCCTTGGCTTTCTGGTAGTGTGCTGGAGGTATAGGCCTGTACCATTCCTTGATGGGGGGATGGTTGCCTGTGGGGATGTGATGTTGTACCCCCTTAATCCTCCCAAAGTCAAGCGGGTGTTTGCTGAATACCTGCTCGTATTCCTGAACCACCCGGTGTACTCCCTGTTTCTGGTGGGCAGGAGTGGTGTCTGTCCCAACGTGGAGCTGTTGACACCAATTCCCCTCCTGTGTTGTAGGGTCATTATCCTCCACTTGGTCTGGGGAGGTTAAGGACTCCGCCGTGTGAATAGAGTTATTATTTACAGCGTAGAG
Source organism: Phyllobates terribilis (assembly GCF_046119375.1). NCBI lineage: Eukaryota > Metazoa > Chordata > Amphibia > Anura > Dendrobatidae > Phyllobates > Phyllobates terribilis. The sequence goes on from NW_027362772.1 coordinate 158,753,077, forward strand.
TTTGGCAATAGTGGCATAACGTGGTAATTTAACCTCGTCTTCCCCATGGTTAAGAAGACGGACGGGCACCCTCCCATTGCGTACATCTACTACCCCCCTGGCGGTTAAGAGTAGAGATGAGCATTGTTCGACTCGAACTGTTCGCCAATCTCAAATTCGAGCTGTTTTGGGCGGTGTTCGTGCCGTTCGGCGAACACGAACGATTTGAGAAAAATTCGGCTGTTCGAGGTTATGTTCGATAACTGTTCGTGCACCAAAATCATAACTGGATTTTTTCTCAGTAATGATGAAAATTAATGTTAATACGCAGTTTGAGTGTACAGCGGGGTGGGGGGAGGGGCAGGGGATGGATCTCTGCAGGAATAATGAAGATCTCCATTTTTTTTTCTCTTTCCCGCATTTACAGTGGGGAGGTGCAATCTGTCAGCCTATCAGCAGCGCACACATGGAGCGAAGTGCTTTTTTTCACACAAGCAAGGGCATGTGTCATTGGCAGTGTATGTCACATGTCCTTGCCCTATAAGACCAAGCCATTTTCCCCGTCGCCACCATTTTCTCACTGCTGCAGCTGCGTGTTAGACGGCACCGCTGTTGCTGTGTGCGCTATACCTTGTTAATTTCAAGCCAATTTTCGCACAAATCTACAGATAGCTTGGGAGTAGGGAATAGTTGTGATTGCAGTCCTTTTAAGGACTAGGTTACAGCATTTCCTACGACTTTTATCAGGCAGGTCTGCGCTCTTAAATAGATTGTGGGAGTAAAGACTAATTGTAATTGCAGTCCTTTTCAGGACTAGGTTACATCAGTTCCTATCAGTTTTTGCCAGGCAGGTCTGTGCCAGTGCTGTGCAAGTTTTTTTCACAGCATTTGGCTGAATCTAGCAAAGCTAATCCTTTTTGGCCTATTGCAGAGTGTGTTAGTCAGTGGAGTAGCCTATCTGTGTTGCAAGATATACCACCTGTGTATAGAATACCAATTCTTTTACTGCACCTAGTGAAGTAAAATCTTTTGGGCATAGCATCATTCTATTAGTCCATCTATACTGACCTCCATCAGGTTGCAAATTAAAAATAATTTTTATCTGCATCTACCTCTGAAAAAATATTTGGGCTTCTAGCTGTGTGTGGGACTTGTTCTATTAGTCCATCTATACTGACCTCCATCAGGTTGCAAACTGAATATAATTTTTTTCTGCATCTAGCTCTGAAAAAATATTTGGCCTTCTAGCAGTGTGTGGGACTTTCTCTATTAGTCCATCTATACTGACCTCCATCAGGTTGCAAATTAAAAATAATTTATATCTGCATCTAGCTCTGAAAAAATATTTGGCCTTCTAGCAGTGTGTGGGACTTTCTCTATTAGTCTATCTATACTGACCTCCATCAGGTTGCAAATTCAAAATAATTTTTTGTCTGCATCTAGCTCTGAAAAAATATTTGGCCTTCTAGCAGTGTGTGGGACTTTCTCTATTAGTCCATCTATACTGACCTCCATCAGGTTGCAAATTCAAAATAATTTTTTGTCTGCATCTAGCTCTGAAAAAATATTTGGCCTTCTAGCAGTGTGTGGGACTTTCTCTATTAGTCCATCTATACTGACCTCCATCAGGCTGCAAATTAAAAATAATTTTTATCTGCATCTACCTCTGAAAAAATATTTGGCCTTCTAGCTGTGTGTGGGACTTGTTCTATTAGTCCATCTATACTGACCTCCATCAGGTTGCAAACTGAATATAATTTTTTTCTGCATCTAGCTCTGAAAAAATATTTGGCCTTCTAGCAGTGTGTGGGACTTTCTCTATTAGTCCATCTATACTGACCTCCATCAGGTTGCAAATTAAAAATAATTTATATCTGCATCTAGCTCTGAAAAAATATTTGGCCTTCTAGCAGTGTGTGGGACTTTCTCTATTAGTCCATCTATACTGACCTCCATCAGGTTGCAAATTAAAAATAATTTTTTGTCTGCACCTAGCTCTGAAAAAATATTTGGCCTTCAAGCAGTGTGTGGGACTTTCTCTATTAGTCCATCTATACTGACCTCCATCAGGTTGCAAACTGAATATATTTTTTTTCTGCATCTACCTCTGAAAAAATATTGGGCTTCTCGCTGTGTGTGGGACTTGTTCTATTAATCCATCTATACAGACCTCCATCAGGTTGCAAACTGAATATAATTTTTTTCTGCATCTACCTCTGAAAAAATATTTGGGCTTCTAGCTGTGTGTGGGACTTGTTCTATTAGTCCATCTATACTGACCTCCATCAGGTTGCAAATTGAATATAATTTTTTTCTGCATCTAGCTCTGAAAAAATATTTGGCCTTCTAGCAGTGTGTGGGACTTTCTCTATCAGTCCATCTATACTGACCTCCATCAGGCTGCAAATTAAAAATAATTTTTATCTGCATCTACCTCTGAAAAAATATTTGGCCTTCTAGCTGTGTGTGGGACTTGTTCTATTAGTCCATCTATACTGACCTCCATCAGGTTGCAAACTGAATATAATTTTTTTCTGCATCTAGCTCTGAAAAAATATTTGGCCTTCTAGCAGTGTGTGGGACTTTCTCTATTAGTCCATCTATACTGACCTCCATCAGGTTGCAAATTAAAAATAATTTTTTGTCTGCATCTAGCTCTGAAAAAATATTTGGCCTTCTAGCAGTGTGTGGGACTTTCTCTATTAGTCCATCTATACTGACCTCCATCAGGTTGCAAACTGAATATATTTTTTTTCTGCATCTACCTCTGAAAAAATATTTGGGCTTCTAGCTGTGTGTAGGACTTGTTCTATTAGTCCATCTATACTGACCTCCATCAGGTTGCAAACTGAATACAATTTTTTTCTGCATCTACCTCTGAAAAAATATTTGGGCTTCTAGCTGTGTGTGGGACTTGTTCTATTAGTCCATCTATACTGACCTCCATCAGGTTGCAAATTGAATATAATTTTTTTCTGCATCTAACCCAGCTAATAGTTTTGGCCTAATACCACAGTTTGGCCACTCAGCTCTGCTCGGTTCCCATCCATTGTTTTTTTGTGCAAACAACTCCAGAGTTGTGAATTAGTTAACCACCAAAATGAGTGGAAAAAGGCCTGCTGCTGGTGGAAAGGGAAATAGGCGTGTTGGGAAGGGGAAAAAAGGTTGTGTCCGTGGGGTAGGTGTTAGAGCAACAGTAACATCTGCAGAAGAAAGACCATCTTCCAGCCAAACTAAAATGTCTACTTCTTTTAGCGGACAATGTGATAAGATCCCTTTCTTACGGCCACGCCAATCGCTACAAATTCCAGATGAGGCACAAAAACAGCAGGTGCTTCAACGGATATCAAGTGCTCCTTTAAGTGGGCTCTCCTCCACATCAACTTCAACATCACAAATACTCCAGTCCTCAAAGGTGTCACCCCAATCGCACTTGCTTCCTCACAGCTCCCAAATCTCCAGCTGCACGTCTGAGTATGAGGTAGAACAGATGGTTGAGTCTGCAGAGCTGTTTACTCATACTATAGCCTGGGAATCAGAGGTCGACTCCAGCGCTTCTGTGAATCCAGACGAGGAAATGATCTGCACTGATGCCCAGAATCTTTATGAGTCAGATCCAGGACCAGACGCAGAAGGTTCTGACCATAATGTAGACCCTCATTGCCAAACTGTAACTCCTGTTGGTGGAGACAATGAGGAAGACGATGATGAGACTCAAATACCTGATTGGAGCGACAACTTTAGTTTTTTGTCAGGGCAGGAACAGGTTGGCTCTGAGGACGACGGGTGTGATAACGCACAGGGTGATGATGATGAGGTTGGAGATCCCACTTACTGTCAACCCACAGTCAGACAAGAGATGAGGTCAGCAGAGGAGGTGGAGGAAGATGCTAGTGACGACGAGGTCAGGTTGCGCCTTCCTGGACAGAGACGTAGTACTGGAAGCACGTCAACAACTGCATCCTCAAACACAACTCTGCCTCTCACCACAAGTCGTGGTGGCTCTTCAGGTCGCATGGGTGCTAAGCCTTGCATAGCCTGGGCATTTTTTCAGATCGATAAAGATGACCCAACTCGTGTTATCTGTAACATTTGTCAGCAAAAGCTAAGTAGAGGCCAAAAACACATAGTTTGAGTACTTCATGCATGAACCGGCACATGGACATGAAGCATAAGTTGCAGTGGGAAGCTCAGTGTGCTACAATGCGGCCTAGCCGGCCGGGCCAACCACCGTCTGCCATATCTTGTGCATCCGCGGCCTCTTCATCCTCTGTAACTGGGGGGACAGCAGTCACACCTGTTTTGGGGCGCAGACCTGCCACCTATTTACCCGCAACAGCCAGCGTGATTGGCAGGTCATCATTTTCTTTGGAGGTGGTAACACCAGCTGGTGTTGAGCGCTGTCCGACATCGATAGCACCACCTTTGGATCAAGGCAACCTAACATGTCCTGCATCTTCCTCACAGACCGGCAGTTTGCCGGGGACACCCTTATCAACCCCGTCTAAGCACAATAGCCAGCCCTCGGTCCCTCAGATGTGGACAAGTAAAAGACCATTTCCTCCTAGCCATGAGAAAGCTAAGAGGTTGAATTTCACCATCTGCAAGCTCTTGGCTACAGAAATGCTGCCTTTCCGCCTGGTGGACACAGAGGATTTTCGAGACCTTATGTCCGTCGCAGTGCCCCAGTACCAGATGCCCAGTCGGCACTACTTCTCAAAGAAAGGTGTGCCTGCGCTCCACCAGCATGTCGCACACAACATCACCGCTTCTTTGAGAAACTCTGTGTGTGACAGGGTGCATTTCACCACAGACACTTGGACGAGTAGGCATGGACAGGGGCGTTACATGTCGCTGACTGGGCACTGGGTAACTATGGTGACAGCAGGACAAGGGGCTGCTGTCCAAGTCTTGCCGTCCCCACGAGTTGTGCGTCAATCCTCTTTATGTCAAAGTTCCTCCACTGCTTCTGCCTCCTCAACCTCCTCTCGGTCTTCCACCTGCACCCAAAGCCTGTCTGGTCATGCCACAAGCTTTCTAACTGCACAGAAGGGATCCTGCACACCTCCTTACTATGCTGGCAGTAGGGCTCAACGTCATCAGGCGGTTTTTACTTTGAAATGTCTGGGAAATGTGAGTCACACAGCTGAGGAGTTGTGGTCAGCTCTGGAGAACCAATTTCATGAATGGTTGTCTCCACTGGACCTGTAACCAGGGAAGGCCGTGTGCGACAATGCTGCAAACCTGGGTGCGGCCCTTCGCCGGGGCAATGTCACACACGTGCCTTGTATGGCTCACGTGTTGAACCTGGTTGTCCAGCAATTTTTAGCCCACTATCCCAGACTAGATGGCCTTCTGCAGAGGGCACGGTCGCTGTGTGCTCACTTCCGCCGTTCGCATCCCGCAGCTCAGCGACTTACATCTCTACAGAAGTCGTTGGGCCTGCCACTTCACCGACTAAAATGCGATGTGCCTACCCGGTGGAATTCAACTCTGCACATGTTGCAGCGACTGTGGCAGCACCGACAAGCCCTGGTGCAATACGTTCTGACGAATAGCCTGGGCCAACGAGATCCAGAGGTGGGGCAAATCACGCTGGAGGAGTGGTCTCAGATCAGGGACCTATGCACCCTTCTGCACAGTTTTGAAATGGCGACGAAGATGTTTAGTGCTGACGATGCCATTATCAGCATGACTATTCCGGTGATTTACATGCTGGAGCACATGTTAAACAGAATTCGGAGTCAGGTGGTGGCACAAGAGGAGGTGGAGGAAGAAGAGGAGGAGGAGTTGTATGCGGAAGGGCTAACATCTGCAAGGTCCAGACGGTCGGCAGCACCAAGGCGGCAGGCATGTGAGGGTGGGGGAGATGGTTTTACCAGGGCGCATGGTAGCAGCCAAACTAGTGAGGAAGGTGCAGGAGCCCAGGAAGAAGTGGAGGACGAACTGATGGAAGACTCATCAGATGAGGGAGACCTTGATCACATTTCTGTTGTGCGAGGTTGGGGGGAGAGGACAGAGGAAGGAAGCATGATTGTTACCTCGCCACCAACACAACAGGGACTTGGTGCTCCTGGATGCGCAACACACATGAGTGCCTTCTTGCTGCACTACCTGCAACATGACCCTCGAATTGTGAGAATTAGAAATAATCCTGACTACTGGATTGCCACACTGTTAGATCCCCGGTACAAAAGTAAATTTGCAGAAATTATTCCTGCCATAGAAAGGGATGCACGCATGCAGGAGTATCAGCAGAGACTGTTGCAGAATCTTACATGTGCTTTTCCACAAAACACCAGTGGTGCACGTAGTGAATCTCACAGTTCCAACTTGCCAACCGTGGGACCGTTGTCGGGGTAAAAGAGAATATATATTTGTAACTTTTATACTTTTGTAACTTTTATACTTTTGTAACTTTTATACGCTTTTTTGTTAATGTACTAACCACCATTTTGTGTCATATAACAATAAGCTTTCCTTGCTACGTATTACTCAAATCGAAACTTAAACTAAGACAGTTCCAGTGTTGCCAAGACTTATTTCAGAGAAACGAAACAAGATTATAAGCTGACGGCTGCAATATCTGCCCAGAGACTGAGATAAGGAGATGTGGACCAATCAGGAGTGGCCAGACACTGGACTTTCATGGCTTACCCCGCCCCGGACAACCCCTATCCCCTCCCCATTATGTAGTGTATTTAGGTTTGTGTATGTAGGAATAAACACAGAACATTGCTGAGAACGTTGTCTGTAGTAGTCTTTTGAGCGTGCTCTGAGTTTGAACCAGCTTGTTGTCTGACTCATTCTTTGAATGGTTGACCCATGCTCATAGTTTGAATTTGGAGTGACTGGAGGACGAGTGGAATGTCATCACGACCCCCACAAATGGCGCCCAACGTGGGGCGTGGCTAGCGGTACGCCGCCCTCCCGGACCCATATTGCTGACTTCCCTGGTGGTGACCGCGGTGGCTGAATTTGAGGCCTGATCAACCTCCATCGAACACGGTAAGTTGAGATGTATTTTATATGTCTCACTTGCCTGTGTGTCAGCCGCAGCGGTTCCTGTTGGGTTGTCAGTTTGGATCTGGGTGGGTGATCGGTCGAGTGGTGAGACCTCAGGCGTCCCGCACCACGTCCTGAACCAGCAAGTGTTAAAACGAGTGACGTCGCATGCCTGCGCGTGCTCGTGTGAACACCACCTCCTCCTCCCCCGGTCACTGTACTTTTCTTAGATAGCTGCCTCCCGTAACTGATAGTCGAAGTTTCAAAGCATTCCTGAATTGTAGTGTAAGGAGGTGTTGTGCTGTCAGAATCTGTGACGAATTGAGGAGTGCTCTTCGTCTAACACAGAGACTGCTGTAAAGTCAAGGTTAGGAAACAGTGTATTGAGGTGTCTCTACACTGTCGGGTGGTGCCGTGGTAGGAAAGGAGATAGATCGAGGTGTACTCTCTATCTCATCAGTGTATTGAGGTGTACTCTACACTGACGGGTGGTGCCGTAGTAGGAAAGAAGACGGATTGAGGGGTACTCTTCGTCTTATACAGAGAAACCTCATAAGGAGGGGTTCTGCTGTCAGTCAGGGTGCCGTGGTGAGTCGTACTGTAAAGTCGCCATTCAAGGTTAGGGAAGGGACAGATTGAGGTGTACTCTCTGTCTTATCAGTGTATTGAGGAGTACTCTACACTGACGAGTGGCGACCTGTAGACTGCACCAGTGATCTGAGTCGCGACAGATCATTGCATTCTATAAGAAAATGTTGCGTATATTCAAATTTGAAAGATCTCGTAAGTTGTGGAATGCTGCTGTAGGAGTTAAGCCAATTAGTGGAGTTACGGGAAGGCAAGAAGGCAAGAAGAATGTTAGGAATTTGTATAACATGATAAGCTTATCCAGTACAGGCAGGCTTTAGTTTTCAGTGTAGAAAGAATGTGTTACACAGAGAAAGGGAAAGTTGAGTGATTTAGGACTCCTGCACCAGGCTCAGACACATTTTAGAGTAGATGGTGTGGGGGGGACAGAGAATGCCGAGCCTTTGTTCGGATACATGAAAGCTGCAGAATGTGATTTGTTATGTGACCCTAAATTGGCCGTAACCCCGTTGATGCCTGTTACTACACCTTTTCCTGCCTCCAAGAACAATCCCACTTCCACTCTAACTCCTCCCTCCCACGGCCATCTTGCTACACCTCTTACTTGTTGTGGGAGGCCCGGAAAGCCCCAATCCGGCCTATATCCACTACTAGATCCGTCCGGTGCATATTACCAGCCACCAGCACAGGTGGAAAAGCCCGCAGTCCCAGAGCACCCATCTGAAACTAATGTAACACCCTCTGCTCCAGTCCACGATGCTGAGACGCTTCCCCTGTTTCCTATGGGAGTCACTCACAACCCTGGGGATATCCTCCTCAACTCCCCAGAATTTCAGGCCAGACTGCTCTCCCTCCGCCAACATACTGTTACTCAAGACGATACGGAGCCAGATGAGGGATGGGCTCAAAATACTCCAGCCCCCCCCTCCTTTACCCCATACGTCTCCTATGGCATCCTCCACCCCACATCCATTACCCGTACTCCGGCCCTTGCTCCAAGCAACTGCTGAAAGAACACCACCCCCCAGCCTCTCAGAAGTTTGGGACCCCTGCCGCTCCCGTAATCTAGTAGACCCATCAGGACGCCCTGTCACTCTGTCAATAGGCTATGGTGACATCCTTACACATCGGGTGGGGGCCATAGTCAACCCTGCAAACACCTGTATGAGCCATGTTGGAGGATTGGCTCGCAAAATTTCCCTTGCTGCTGGTTCTACTCTGGCTGCAGAATGCCAGGCTCACTTAGCCGAAAACGGAGAGCTTTCAAAAGGCCATGGATTCCACAAAAGCAGGATCTCTTAGTACGTATGAATCCGGCCTAGAATACATGAAACAGTTAAAAGTCTGGGCTCAGGATCGCTTGTCAGATCAAGCTGGGTCTGTACAAGATGTTCAACAAGACCCTGATGAATCTGTGGAAAGATATGCTGCAAGACTCAGCATGCATTTTGAGGATCTCGGATACAGTCCTCACGTCAAGACGCAGGCCGCCCTGTTGGTTCAGGCCCTAGTAGATGGCCTACAAGACGCTCTCAGAGATGAAGTCCTGAGAGTACGGCCCGAGATTCGTTCTTCTTCCTTCAACGACGCGGTGGACATCGTTAAAGCTTTCCAAAAATCAATGCTAAAAATGAAAAAGGATACTAAGCCAAGGAAGAAAGCCGCTCCTGCCATGGTATATCAAGCTCATGAAAGCTACCCACCCCCTGGCAACCAACATGGAATCAAGTGGGTAATGGTTAAAGGCACAGGTGATGATACTCCTCCCACATATAGAAAACAAGACAGAAGAGATGACAAGGGACCATCTAGAAACAGAAGACAATCTCGTGATTCTGAAGGACGAATGTTGTGTTGGGAGTGTGGTAACCCTAATCACATTCTCAGAGACTGTCCAACCCGCAGACAGTACCATGACCGCTCGTTTCATGACGGTCCACACAACCATGGACCTTCCCGTGAACCATTCACCCACGCCAATGACGGCCCGGTCAACCAGTGTCCACTTTCCCGGCTACGCATCTCACGGCCGCCTGTGGGACTGTCACTTTACAGGTGGACACTGGGGCGGCCACATCTGTCATTTCCTCTGCACAGCTCCCTCCTTCTGTATCCCTATCACCGGATACCCTCACCTGTGTTGGGGTAGAAGGCCAACATATTTCCTCTCCACTCACAGTCCCTGTGTCTGCAGGACCGTTCACCGGAGTACTCACAAGATTCTTGGTCTCTGAAACTTACCCTGTCAATCTGTTGGGAGCCGATCTCTTAGAGCGGATGGAGGCAACAATTACCTTCGGAAACCATGGTATGGAGCTTCTTTTGCAGGACCCTCATTCCGAACAAGGGACTGAAGACCGCTGTGTTCTTAAAGCCTTCCCTCTCATGATGATGACCATACAACCTCACACTCTTCTTGATACCTCACAGTTCCCTCACTCTCTGTGGTCCAGTGGGCCAGAGGACGTCGGCCTCCTGCAGGTTCCCCCGGTCCGAGTACACCTCAAGCCTGGACATAGGTACCCACGGTTGCCACAATACCCTCTCAAGGTTGCACAAGAACAAAGCTTGGGTACCCAAGTCGCTTCCCTCCTGGAATCAGGAGTCCTTGTCAGATGTGTATCTCCATGCAATACACCCCTCTTTCCTGTAAAAAAAAAAGAAAACCGCTCCGGGAGAGCCTCCAAGATACCGGTTGGTTCAGGATCTCAGAGCCATCAATGCAGTTACCATTTTAGAAACTCCAGTGGTACCCAACCCAAACACCCTCTTGTCTCAGGTGCCTCCAACGGCCACCTTGTTTACGGTGTTAGATCTGGCCAACGCCTTCTTCAGTATACCCTTACATGAAGATTCGTGGTTTCTTTCTGCCTTCACCTTTCAAGGAGCACAGCTTACATGGACCAGGACTCCACAAAGAGCTCAGAACTCTCCTAACCAATTCACTCATTCTATGAAGTCTATTCTGGAGCCATGGGTTCAAGAGAACCCTCAGGTCACCCTTCTACAGTATGTGGATGATCTTTTACTCTGTGGCACTGAAGAAAATTTGCCAGAGATGTCAGCATCCCTTCTCTGGTTTCTTCACTCAGCTAACTGTAAAGTCTCGAAAGGCAAAGTCCAATGGTGTCTGCCCAAGGTCATTTTCCTCGGACATTGTATATCACAAGGTACTAGATATCTGACTGAAGAAAGAAAACAAGCCATCATGGATATCACCTTCCCAACCACCTATTCCGCTATGCAGACTTTCCTTGGCCTCATCACTTACTGCAGGCAATGGATCCCTGATGCCTCAAAGCTCATGCAACCTCTGTACGACTGTCTCAAGAATGAAGGCTCAGTTTGGTTTCATGCCGAAGATCCACGTGTTTCTCATCAACACAGACTATGTTTTGACCGTCTTAAACAGGCTGTTGTCTCTGCCCCGGCCTTGGGCTTACCAGACTATACTCAGCCATTTCACCTTTTTGTCTCGGAATCGGAAGGTCATGCCTCTGGAGTTCTAGCACAACGCTGTGATCTTAAGTATCGGCCTTTGGGCTACTACTCAGCCCGCCTGGAGCCTGTCGCCCGAACTGCCCCCACGTGCCTTAAGGCGGTCCACGCTGCTCACATCCTCCTTGACAAGTCAGCTGATATCATCCTTGGACATGATCTAGTTATACAGGCCGGCCATGATCTCTCAGCTGTTCTGCAACAAACATCTCCGAAACATCTAACCAACCAAAGACACCTGCGGCTGCAGTGTTCCCTATTGTTGCCCTCCAATATAACATTTACCAGATGTCTGACTATCAACCCTGCCACTTTGCTTCCACCTTCTAGGGGGGAAGGTGAAGAGGGTGAAGGTCCATTGGTGGAACCTCATGATTGTATAAAAATTTTGCAGGAAGAGACTTCTGCTCCAGAGAATATGGTGGCACATCCGCTCGCAGACCCTCAAGGGAAGTTCCACACGGGATATGCTGTCACAACGGACCTAACAGTCCTCAAGGCTGAAGCTCTACCACCATACATGTCTGCACAAGAAGCTGAACTTGTGGCTCTCACAGAGGCCTGCCACCTGGCAGCAGGAACAAAGGCGAATATATATATACCGATTCCAGGTATGGACATGGAATTTGCAATGATTCTGGACTTTTGTGGAAGTCTAGAGGATTCATCACAGCTGCAGGTACACCAGTGAAACATGTCTCATGGATTAAGGCCCTAATGAAGGCCCTGGAACTACCCATTCAGGTTGCTGTTATCAAGGTCAAGGCTCATGGAAGACTAGAATCCAGAGAAGCCAGGGGCAACCACCTGGCTGACCAAGCAGCCAAGACTGCAGCAGTGGAGAATGTGTCATCAAAGTGGCAGGAAAAGGAAGAAGAGATGGGGGAAACCCTGCAAACCGTAGCTGTGGCGCTCACTAGAGCAAGAGCCAAAGAACAGCCGGCGGAAGATCATACAAGTCCAGCGGAGACACGAGTGGAATCCAGGGGGGTCAGGATGCCTGAAGAAAAATTGTGTGAGGAACAAAGGAAGACCCCCCACTGAAGAAGTCAAGCAATGGAAAGCGGCGGGAGCCGTGCTGGCAGGTCGCAAAGATTCAAAGGTCAACTCGACTCTTTACCAAGTGGATGGGAAGCCTTGCTTGCCTAGACGCATGTACTCAGCTGTGGCAGCATGGGCTCACGGGCCTACACACAGAGGAAAGAATCAAGCCTTGGCATGTATCAAGAAACTGTACTTTGCACCCGGAATCTCTTCCACTGTGACTGCGTACTCAAAATCCTGCTCTGTCTGCGCTACCTGCAACCCAACGTGTACGGCACGGGTCCCTCTTCAACACCTGGCTAAACCAGACTACCCTTGGCAGAGAATACAAGTCGACCATATCCAAATGCCTAAAGCAGGAAAATACGAGTACGTTTTGGTAGCCGTGGATATGTTCTCAGCCTGGCCCGAGGCCTACCCGGTTGTCAACATGACTGCTAAAGTCACAGCCAAGAAACTGATCACCGAAATTGCCTGCAGATTTGGAGTTCCCCAAGTCATAGAATCGGATCAAGGACCAGCTTTCACAGCAAATATCTACGAAGAACTCTGGAACATGTTGGGAACAGATTTGGGCCTTCACACTCCATACCATCCTGCCAGTTCAGGCAAAGTGGAGAGAATGAATTCCACACTCAAGACCCAGCTCTTGAAAATGACCTAAGATCATCCCCTCCCCTGGCCCGACCTACTCCCCATAGTATTGTATCATATCACACACACTCCTCAGGCCAAACATGGGCTGACTCCCTATAAAATTTTGTTTGGGACCCCACCCAAGATAGGAGAGATTAGGCCCCAAGAGTTGTCTGAAACACATGATAGAGTGGTAAAATTTGTGATTGCCTTGTCTAGAGAATTGACTAACACCCGCTCTCCAGTATCTGCTTCTCTCCCAGAATCTACAGGTGATGCAGTACATGATTTCATCCCAGGCGATCTAGTGTATGTGAAGAAGTTTGTCCGGAAAGACAGCCTCCAGCCGCGGTTCGAGGGACCGTACACTGTGTTTCTCACCACCCCGACGGCTCTGAAGCTTGAGGGCAAGAGCACCTGGATTCACGCCTCCCACTGCAAGAGAGACAGAACGAGCCTATAAAAGATGACTACCTTCTTCTATATCCTTTCCATATGCTTACTGTCTGTCCCAGGGTGGACAGCTACCACACAGGGGTAGATACCTCTTTCTTCTCAGGTTGGTTGGGAGGGCTCAAGGGATTCCTCCAACAAGTTTGTCTAGTAATGGGAGGTCTACTAGTATTGGGCCTGGTGGTCCTGTGCTGCATAGTCCCCTTATACAGGAAAGTTATAACCAATGCTGTCCCAACCTCCGGGACCTTTCTGAATCAAGAGAAGATATGGAGAAATACACTCCTTTGAACAAGCCTGACCAGCCCCCCCATGACAAAGTTCAATTGAGAGATTTAGTTTAGGGACAGTTGGGAGAACTCCATGTGTCACCCAGGATAGGGCTCGATTGTCTGGGGGCGTCCCATAAGGGGGCAGCTTCTAAGATGATTGGGTGAAGAAATCCACCTCCCCTCTCCCCACACATGGACAGTCTCAAAGGCCCCGAAGCAAGGGAAAGCTTAGTGTTTAGGGGGGAATGTCGGGGTAAAAGAGAATATATATTTGTAACTTTTATACTTTTGTAACTTTTATACTTTTGTAACTTTTATACGCTTTTTTGTTAATGTACTAACCACCATTTTGTGTCATATAACAATAAGCTTTCCTTGCTACGTATTACTCAAATCGAAACTTAAACTAAGACAGTTCCAGTGTTGCCAAGACTTATTTCAGAGAAACGAAACAAGATTATAAGCTGACGGCTGCAATATCTGCCCAGAGACAGAGATAAGGAGATGTGGACCAATCAGGAGTGGCCAGACACTGGACTTTCATGGCTTACCCCGCCCCGGACAACCCCTATCCCCTCCCCATTATGTAGTGTATTTAGGTTTGTGTATGTAGGAATAAACACAGAACATTGCTGAGAACGTTGTCTGTAGTAGTCTTTTGAGCGTGCTCTGAGTTTGAACCAGCTTGTTGTCTGACTCATTCTTTGAATGGTTGACCCATGCTCATAGTTTGAATTTGGAGTGACTGGAGGACGAGTGGAATGTCATCACGACCCCCACACCGTCAAGTGTTCAGCACTCAAACCGTAACAGAACCACAGTATCTGCTGGTAACATCAATTTTGCGGAATCATTTCACCACTTTTTTAGCCCATCCTTTGCAAGGCCACAGGAGACAAGAAGTCTGACACATAGTCAACGCCTAGAGACGATGGTACAGGAGTATCTCCAAGTAAACATTGAAGCCATGACTGTGTCACTGGACCCTTGCTCTTTTTGGGCTTCCAATCTGGATAAATGGCCGGAGCTAGCCACTTACCTTATCTTGTCATGCCCCGCAGCCTGCGTTCTGTCTGAACGTGTGTTCAGCGCTGCTGGTGGTGTGCTGACAGATAAGCGCACGCGGCTCTCCACTGATAATGTAGACAGACTCACGTTCATAAAGATGAACAAATCATGGATCCGAAATGACTTTTCTACCCCTGTGTCATCCTGGGGAGAGTAAAAGCTTGATGATTGGTTAAAATCACCCTACCAACCGTTTTAAGCTTTCAAATTACTAATCATGTTTATCTGTATCTTGGCTGGAAAATAATTTGGGCTTTGTAGCAGTGTGCAGCACTGATTCTATTAGGCCATCTATAATAAGCTCCACCAGATTTAAAATTACTAATCATGTTTATCTGTATCTTGACTGGAAAATAATTTGGGCTTTGTAGCAGTGTGCAGCACTGATCCTATTAGGCCATCTATACTAAAGCTTCACCAGATTTAAAATTAATAATAATTTTTAGCTACATCTAGCCCGGAAAATAATTTTGGGGCTCCGAGATGCGCAAGACACATAAGTGCCTTCTTGCCGCACTACCTGCAGCATGACCCTCATATTGTCAGAATTCGAAGTAATCATGACTACTGGGTTGCCACACTCTTAGATCCCCCAAACTTTTCGATCAACCTTTTCATTTTAATAAAGACCAAAAAAATGGTCATTTTTGAAATTATAAGCATTAGCAGGTTGTTAGAAACTGAAATCAAACAGTTTTCAACTCAAAACTTTATTCTAGGTGATGTTACATTTTCACATAGGACCCCTTGTTCGAAAGGAGCTTCTGAACTCTCTCGTCCATTGAATTTGTCAGGTTTTGGATGGTTTCTGCTTCAATTGTTTTGCATGAGGACAGAATACCCTCCCAGAGCTGTTGCTTAGATGTGAACTGCCTCCCGCCATCATAGACACTCCTTTTAATGATGCTCCAAAGGTTCTGAATGGGGTAGAGGTCAGGGGAGCATGGGGGTCACACCATAAGTTTGTCCCCTTTTATGCCCATATCAGCCAGAGATGCAGATGTTTTATGTGCAGCATGAGATGGTGCATTATCATGCAAAAAAATGATCTTGCTGTGAAATACACGGTTCTTCTTCTTGAACCATGGCAGGAAGTGCTGTTTGAGAAAATCCACATACATTATGGAGTTCATCTTTAGCGCCTTCAGGGATCCTAAAGGGGCCGACAATCTCTCTCCCCATGATTCCAGCCCAAAACATTACTCCACCTCCTCCTTGTTGGCGCTGTAGCCGTGTTTGCGTGGGGTGTCCATCAACCAGCCATCCTCCACTCCATCCATCTGGACCATCGAGCGCTGCATGGCACTCATCCGTGAACAAAACAGTTTTGAAATCAGTCTTCATGTAATGTTTGGCCCACTGGAGCCGTTTCTGCTTGTGTGAAGTGGATAGAGGAGGTCGACAGGATGGCGTATGCACAGCTGCAAACCTCTGAAGGACCCTGCATCTTGTTGTTCGGGGGACGTTGGAGGCACCAGCAGCTTCAAAAACTTGTCTGCTGCTATGACAAGGCTTTTTTGCCGCTGCTCTTTTAACCTGACATAATTGCCTGTAGGAAAGAGTCCTCAATTTGCCCTTATCAGCACGCACACGTGTGTACTGTGAATCAGCTACATACTTCTTGATTGCCAAGACACTTCATCCTGATCATCGCACAATGTTGATTGTAGTCATGCCTTGACCTAAACACTCCACAATTTGTTGCTTCTCAGCAGCCGACACATCCTTTTTCTTTCCCATTTTGGCAGAAAATGTAGGCTGCTTAATAATGTGAGCCAGCCTTCTTAAGTAGTCTTGCCTTTCATTGGACACACCTGCCAAACTAATTAGCACAGGTGTCTGCAATTGCTTACAGTGATATAAAGAGTCCTGACACACATCACCATCAATGAGTTTAACTGACAAACAAACAAATTCTTCCCTTATCAATCCTAAACACTTTTTGCATAATAATTTGGAACACAGTGTACATGTGCTTTTCCACAAAACACCAGTGGTTCACGTAGTGAATCTTACAGTTCTAACTTGCCAACCGTGGTCTGTATGGAGTTGTTCAATAAAGGGCCCAAAATTAAGATAACATAGATGGGAGAGGTCTCTATGAATAGGAATTCCTAAGTATTTGATACCCTGTGAGGGCCAGGCAAAGGGAAAGTTGGACTGGATGGAATCCTATATGGATTTGGGGAGGGAGACATCGAGGGCCTCAGACTTCGCTGCATTGATTTTAAAATTTGACCATGTAACAAAGTGATCTATTTCAGCCATAACAGCATGGATGGATATATGTGATTGAGTGATATATACTAGGACATCATCAGCAAATAGAGAGCACTTGTACTTGGTGCCTCCCACCTCAATCCACCTAATATTGGGGTTATGGCGAATTGATGAGAGCAGGTGCTCCGTCACTAGGATGTATAAGAGAGGGGACAGAGAACATCCCTGCCTTGTCCCATTGGTGATTGTGAAAGGTGATGAAAATGTTCTGACGCGCCCCCTGAGCCTTGGGACACCCGGAGCCGGACCCTTTTTGGTGGATGCTGGTGGTTGTAGTCTCCGTGGCGGCGACCCGGTTCCGTGGCTCAGGGCGGTCAAACCAGTGGCGGAACTATTTATGTGGTTTTGATGTTTAAATGTCCGACTACGCCACCCGTGGATTGCGGTCAGAGTGAACCGCCGCTCCAGGGCAGACCGCTGAGGCTGGTGTTGTGGGTGCAGCAGAGCGTAGCATAACTCCCCACGGGAGAAGTATAGCCTCAGGGCAGTGTATGCGGAGGATGGGGGTGATGGTGCAGGGCAGCAGCAGTAACGACATGGAGTCAGTGATGCAGTCCAGGGCCTTTACTCACAGTTCTTATTATCCAGACCACGTCTGCAGGTAACGGCTGCCCACGTCGTACTGTGCTCACCAGGTGAGGGGCTCAGACAACTCCCAGATAACTTTGGAGCGCTTCACAGGACCCCCTTTGTGTGTCCTTTGTCTGGCCTTTCTTACCAACCCTTCTGTCCGGCTGCCTCGGGCCTCCTCTTGGTAAACTTGGCGCCAGTTTCCCTGACCCTATGTGGTGCCTTCCTAGCGGGTGTAGCGAGGGGCTGCGCCACATAAAATGTCACAGCCTCCTGTTTCTAGCTGAGGGTCGTTTCCTGCCTCCACTAGTTTCGGGGACCGGTCTCCCCCTTTGGCCTGACCCCTCCACGCAGGTGGATTCGGGCGTGCGGTGGCGACTCGCCTGTCCGCACCCCTGGGATCCCTTCGTTCCTCGTTCCTGGAGCCTTCTCCGCTCCTCTTCCTTCCTTCTCCCTCTTCCAGGCCTGGGCCTCTGTTACTAGGCCCGCCTCCGGAGCAGAGCTCATGAAGAGACCCTGCTCCCTGCCACTTCTGCTCAGACTTCTCTGCACTGAACTAAGATGGTGCCCAACTTTTATACTCCTTTCTCAATGCACCCAGGAACTGCTTCCTCCCTGCTCCTGCACTACAGGGTTCCCCTTCCTCAGTGTTCCCTCCCCCCACTCCAGCCAGGGACAGGGACTGTCGTGCCCATCTCAGGGGTATTTTGGTCGCCCTGCCCCACGGCAATGTGGTGTAATGCATGCAGGTGTCGGGTCCTGATCCACACTACATCCTTACCTGAGAGTGAGATATTACACCTCTGGGTGAGGTGCAATACCTCTGTAGCAACCGAGCCCTCAGGGTGCTACAGTTCCATTTATCTTCAGCCTAGGTGACGTATTGCGATACAGGGCCGTGATTTTGGCTATAAAAGGGTCCCCTAGACCCCTACCCCAAGCTTTTTAAGAGAATCATATATGGCGTGCCAGGAGACTCTATGGAATGCTTTCTCAGCATCCAACGAGAGTATCTAATTACAAATTTTTAACTGCATCTAGCCCAGGAAATACTTTGTGCCTAGTAGCAGTGTCTGCTAGTCAGCGGATTATCCCGGCTGTTAAGCAAGCTACACCACCTGTAGTTTGGACACTTAATTTTTTCAAAGGAAATGCTTCGGGACCACGGGATACTCAGTGAAGAGCATCAGGAGGCACCCCAAGGCATAGGGGCTGGGACTGGCAGTAGGATGCCTTGCGGTGGACAGCCGAGCTCGATCCTTATAAAAGCTTTTTAACTGCAGCAGCTTTAGTGGACGCTACTGGAGCTGGAATTACGCGGCTGCTGGCATGAGACTTGCCCTCCAATAGATCCTTGTAAATGGATTTAAAGTGTATTCATTCAAATTAGAGAGACAATTTAAATTAAAAAGCTTAGAGCTGCCTCCACCACAGGGGGGCTCGCTCGACCCACCAGCGGACAGGCACCATTATTGGGAGAGGGGGGCTGGCCGTCAGGGTTCACCGCGGCTCTGGCACAAACCCGGCGACGCGGAGGTGGCACGGGCAGGAGCGGACTGAACGTGTCGGCTTCTCACTTTTTGGATTTTAGAAGGGCATGACATGCCTATATCTGTGTCTCCCCCTCCTTTTACTCCTCCACCTCTTTTCTTTTCGCATGACTATATGTACTTGTCACTTTTCCATGTGTTAGTTGTGTCTTCTGAGCAGTTTGTCAGCTTTTGGACACCTTTGAAGGTGTTTTCTATGTGTTTCTATGTGTTTTTGTTTGCCTGCCATTGGTTTTAACGGTGTTCGAAGGTGTTCGACGAACAGTTCGACGAACAGTTCGGCGAACACACGGGTGTTCCACGAACCGAACCGAACTCGAACACTACGGGGGTGGCTCAACACTATATATAATATTGGGCTCTCTTTGCACCTCATGGTGTCATGGTGTTTCGATCTATTGCAAACCATGTTAATTATATTGTATTTATTGTATTTATTGAATCAGATATTTTAAGATTATTTAATAAAAATTATTTTTTTATGCCATGATACTCATATTTTCTCCTTCTTTTAGTACCCCCCGTAACGTAGAATACCACACAGCCCTCCAAACAGTATAATGGCCCCCACTTAGTCCTCCAAATTGTATGATGGCCTCTACATAGCATTCCACATAGCATGATGCCCTTCAAATAGTATGACTGCCCTCTCATAGCCATTCAAATAGTATGATGTCCCCCACATAGCCCTCCGAATAGTATGATGGCCCACACATAGCCCTCCAAATAGCATGATGGCCCCAACATAGCCCTCCAAATAGTATGATGACCCCCCACCTAGCCCTCCAAATAGTATGAGATCCCCCCACATAGCCCTCCAAATGGTATGAGGGCCCCCACATAGCCCTCCAAATAGAATGATGGCCAACCACATAGCCCTCCAAATAGTATGATGGCCCCCACATAGCCCTCCAAATAGTATGATGGCCCCCACATAGCCCTACAAATAGTATGATGGTCCCCACATAGCACTTCAAATAGTATGATGGCCCCCACCTAGCCCTCCAAATAGTATGATGGTCCCCACATAGCCCTCCAAATAGTATGATGGCCCCCACCTAGCCCTCCAAATAGTATGATGGCCCACAAAGTGTATGATTACCCAAGGTCCCTGAGATTCATAGCAGCCACAAGGTTATCTGCTGTTAGCGGTATCCCACTGCGTCATGACCGTACCACATGTGACTGCTGCAGCCAATCAGTTGACTGATCAGCTCATACCATGTACACTAGGATTAGACAGCACCTGGCACAGCTGTGATGGATTTGGTTGGGCATATCAGGTGTACATATACTGAGGCCAATATTATTCACTAGGTCAAATGTTGAAGCTGTGACGCCTCATTCTCGAAAGAGCCCTTTTAGTTTACCCTGGGTGATGGGGGACTCGGAGTCGGGTCCTGTGATGGAGAGATGGGGTGCAGCCGTGGCCCGGACCCGATCCGTGCTCAGGGCCGTCACATTAAAAAGGATGGTGGTGTGGGCTCGTCCGGGTTGAGTGGCTGATTTAATGACTACGCCACCTGTGGTGCCTGGTGAAGGGCCACCAGCGCCGCTGCAGTCCACTGAGGCATGATGTTATGGCGGCCAAAGTTATTACTACTCCCCACAGGCGGAGCAAGGCCTCAGGGCAGAGGGACAGGATGGAGGGGGTAGTAGTAGAGGAGAACGGGCGCCGCGTCGTGTGGTGTAGCGCAGAATTAACAGTCCGGAGGCCATAGGGGTGAACTTCCAAGGCTTTACTCACTTTAGAGATGGCAGAAGGAAGGCGACTCCCTGCTCCCCGCAGAGTCCTGCGGTCACCAGGGACGGGGGTCCGACAACCTCCGAGTAAGTCCAGCATTCAGTCGGGACCTTACTGCAGAGTGTTCCTGAACTACAGACCGAATCCTTTCCTGTCCGTGTGTGTGCAAATAGGCCGGGACTCCCTCTGAGCTCCTCTCAGAACTAGGGCACGGGTGGCAGCTCCGCTCCGTCCGATACCCAGTGAGATCCTCAGGGCCTACCGGGCTTTCCCGTCCAGGACGTAGAGTAGCAAGGTCGGGTGTCGGGGGCCGGTACCCCTCTTGCAGCCGGAGTCCCTCTGAATATATCAGCATGGCGAGGACAGGTGGTGTACTCCGCTCCGTCTGCATCCTGCCTGGGATCCATTTGCTGTGGAGCCACACTCTTGAGCTCCGGGCCATCTTGGTCTTGCTCATTGGCCGGGTTGAGACATTCCTCGTCTGCAACCTGCCCCTCGTCCCACAGCTAAGGTACGAGGGTTGTGCCGGTGCAGGCCCACACAGGATCTGTGCCCCGGGAGGGAGGTCACATTTCACACAGTATATGACAGCACAGAGAACAGGCTGTTCTCTGTGCTGTCATATACTGTGTGAAATGTGACCTCCCTCCCGGGGCGCAGATCCTGTGTGGGCCTGCACCGGCACTAACAAGGACCAGCGAAAAGACCAAGATCAAAGATGGCTTTTTATTAAATATGAAATTTAAAGTGTAACTAACTTGTAAGTCCTCCACCCTCACCCACTAACTGGTTCCCCTAACTCTTGGTTCCCCAGTCTCCCTGTAACCAGGGGAGCAGCACCTAATGCATACTAGCCCCCTCTGGTGGAGAAGTATGGTGTTGGATGCAAAGGTTGGGTCACGACTATCACACTGTCCTTACCTCAGAGGAGGAACACTACACTCCATTAAACAAGTGCAGCATCCCTGTGGCGGTCGAACCCTCAGGGGCGCCACAAAGCAGGGTAAGACATGGTTCCAGAGGAAACTGAGATGAGGATAGAGAAGCCATGCTCTCCTGTATCGAAGCCACCTCAGATATTGGAGGAGTAAAGGATCAGAAGCATTCGATAGGACCAGTTTCAGCCATGAGAGAAGATTCAATGGCAGAGTTCCAAAGCCAGCTAGCTATATTGTGTTCTGTGGGATTCGAGAGCTTGGTGGGGCAACACAATCTCTCAATGTCAACCTCGCTCTCCTTAATGTCCATTAAAAAGGCACATATAGAAGTCCTTATATTTAAAGGGGTTGTCCACTAGTTTTGTAGGATAGGGCATCAATGTAAAAGTAGTGGACAACTTCTTAAGTAGTATAAATCCAACTCAATAACTGTATTCTTTCAGATGAGGTAGCAGAAGTTGGGACAGGACCCTCTAGGACCTGGTAATAGGTGGTCCTTTGTCTGTAGTGTCAAATAGGCAAAAACATAGTATGAACAGATCATTCAGATAAGGAGCAACGTCTGGTAAGACACTAATGTCAAGGCAGGGCCCCCCAGAGAGATTAGCGTGGGGAACATATAGTTTTACAGGCCCATTAGAATATTTGTTCTGTATGTAAGAATTTTGGCTATACTTTGGCTGTATTTCTGCTCCCCTTTCGGTTCTAATTTCTCCTCCTACTCTTTTTGGCAATGGTACTTATCATTTGAGAGTCACTGTTGTCTCAGCTGTGATCCTCTACGAGCAAGTTATAGAAGATTCTGTTGTTTATGCAGGAAGATGTGTGGCGCCCTGCTGCGCATTGGTGCCACAGAACCCAGAAGGGTGCATGGATGGACTTCTCCACAAGAGGCCCTCACACATTCACACACCTCCACCCTACCACCTCAGTCCAGCAGAGGGAGCCCGTTAGGGATATATATACGGAGGGTGGAGTCAGGCAGCTCAGGTCTAGTTTAGAGTTTAGTGTGCTCAGTGAGAGAGCAGCACGCAGGCTGTTGTGTGAGGCAAATTGAGGTCTACAGCACGCACTGAAGCCTAGTGAGGGCCCCGAGTGTGGCTAAAGGCGAGAGGAGAGGAGAGTGGAGTTGAGGGGGCAGAGGAGAGTACCAGGCTCACCCCGAAATACACACCAGACACCGGGTCCGCGCCTACAGGGACCCTTTATACCCAGTAGGGACCACCGGAACCCCTGGAGGACTACAGGTCCCAGGTTTACCAAACGCTGACTACAGTACCAGGGCTAGGAGTCACAGAGGCCTCAGCGACCAGGAAGGGTGATCTCCAAGAGAAGGTCCTACCACCAGGTCAGTGGGTGCAAGAGAGAGAGAGACAGTAACCAAGCTAGGCCTAGCTCCAGGCAGGTCAGAAGCTTAGCGAGTAAAAGCCATGGATCAGGAGGCCCTATACGCACTCACTGGGGAGAGTCCAAAAGTGCGCCCTTCGTCCGGAGTACCCTGGACCGTGCCTGCATCATCACCAGTAAAGGTACTGAAGCTTACCCCCGTGTGAGTGTCCGTCTTTCCTCCGAGACCGTCCTGCTGTCTCTCAACAGCATCCACCATTCACCCCTACACTGCCCTGGAGCTAGCTCTACCTGTGGAGAGCCACATCATCCCTGCTGCTGTAACACCAGCTCCAGAGGACTGCTCCGCAGCGGTGGCACCCCTTTAGCTGCAATCCACAGGTGGCATCACGAACACTTTCCAAATCCCCTATAAATATTCCCCTTTTGATTGACTGCCCTGGGTCACGGACCGGGCCAGCCACCATGATATCCCCCACCGGCATCCATAGAGGCCCGGCTGCCGAGTTCCCCTCGGCCCAGGAGGCGGATCAGATGCATCTTTATCCTGATTGGAGAACTAATGCTAGCGCGAGAATATTTCTGCATAAAAGGCCCAGTTTCACCAAAGTCCGGGATAGTCCATGCACAGCAAGTCACCAGCGTTGGCCACCCACCCTCTTTTTGTTGCGATGCCTATCAGTTGGCTAAGTAAGTAGAAAATTAGCGTGCACACTGTTAAATATAGTCGAGGTGCGGATGCAATGGACTGGTAGTGTCCTCAAGATGCATAAAAATTAATTCATCGCACACTCTTGGAAATTTTGCTATTTGGTGCAAGTTTATTCACACAAAGAAAATGCAAGAAAAATATGTAGCACCCTGAGGATTCGGCTGCTACAAGGGTATTGCACCTCAACCCAGAGGTGTGGTATTCCACTCCCGGGTAAGGATGGAGTGTGGAACTGAGCTCAGTTAGCTGCATGCACTACACACATCCCATTTCCGGGGAACAGACCGACGGTACTCCCACCAGTTTATGTGCAGGTACGATAGTGTCTGTTCCTGGCTGGAGTGGGAGGGGGGTGGAACATCCCAGTAGTGTAGGGGCAGATAGGGGGAGCAGTCTGGGTAGTGCTAGGAGCTCATTGGGTGCTGGTCACCTGAGCTCACACATAGAGGGAGTATATAAGGTGGGAACCATCTTAGATCAGGGTCAGTCTTTTGCAGAGTGAGGTCAGTCTGTCAGAGCAGAGGAGAAGAGCAGCTCCAAGGCCAAGAGAGAGAGAGGAGAAAGAAAGACCCAGAGGGGGAGAAAGAAGGAACTCCAAGAGCCCAAATTAGACCAGAGGGTGAAGAGTTGGCAACAGGGTACCGGATCCCAAGCTGGCAGAGGCTACAGCACACCTTAGCCAGGAACCGGAGGTCGTGGGCAGGATCGATCTGCCACGATCACCCACTAAATCCACCCGGAAGGCAGACCAGGAATAGGGTCAGGGAACCCAGAGACAAGGGTTTACCACCAAGAGGCCCGAGGGAGCCGGACATAGGTGGATCCCTGGTGGGGAAGGCCAGAGAAGAGGACAGGACAGAAAGGGAGCTCAGGACCACGCTCCAGAATCACCTGGGGGTTAGCCGAGTCCGGGACCTGGTGGACGCAGCACGGCTCGGGTGGTCACTTAAGGCCGGAGTGACCAGAACAACTGCAGTAAGTAAACAAACCCTGAACTGCACAGCCCGACTCTGAGTCTCATTTCCATCCCCGCTGCACCACCACAACCCCCATCCTCTGCAACTGACCCCCTGAGGCTATACCCCTCCCGTTGGGGGTTATACTACCTGAGCTGCACATACATCACCGGCCTCAGCGGACCCTGCTGCAGCGGCGGCCGTACTGACCGCAATTCAACGGGTGGCGTAGTCGACACAAAAGAACATCTAGTAACATCATAAGGACTGCCACACACTGAGCTTGACACCCTGGGCACGGACCGAGTCACAGCCACTCGGAGACTACAACCCCCATCTGATCCGGCTCCGGGTATCCCCAACAACACTGGCCCAGGGGGTGCGTCAACTTTGGCGTAGTCGGCAGGATAACGTGCCTGCAACAACCGGGTACTGCGTGCCTGAAGAAAAGTTCACCGTTACCTCAAAAAGAAGTCTCCCGCCGGTTCCGGAGGGTCCCCGCCAACGGGCCCCATCGCAGGTCGTTTCCCGCCGGTTGTCCGCCATTTGCAGCTTTTTCCCGCCATCCATGGAGTTTCCCGCCACTGGGAGACGATTCCCGCCATTTCCAAAGATTTCCCGCCTTGGAAGAGCGGACGCCATTATGGGCGTGCCAGAGGGTGGCAAGAGGCCACCTCCCATCGTGGGCCAAGTCGAAGAATGGCGCCAAAAGCGGAAACCGCGCCCACCAACAGAGACTGTGATGCTGGAAGTGTCCATCAGCGTAAGAGAACTGCCCCTGGAACTGAAGTTGCCCCGGGACCACCCTCAAGGTGGGCGGAGACAGAAGAAGAGAACAAAGATGGGTGTCGCCTGGAGCAGTCTGGAGAGAGCGCACCCGGAGACAAGAAGTCTGGAGAGGAGTCCAGAGAGAGCCTACCCGGAGATGGAGGGAGAGTCAGGCAGCACCGACCCAGTGGTCAGGAGCCTGTTGCAGGTCGCCACTCCAGAAGGCCTGCTGGAGATCCTAGCACAGCTCCCCCGAGACCGGGAGTGTGCACAGACCGTGCTGGAGGGCCTCGCACGGAGGATGGCCCGGGTGCAGCGGGAGACGTTGGCGGAGTGGAGCCGAGAGATGGCCCAGCAGACCGGAACCAGACAGCGGAGCACGCCGCCCGAGACGAGGAGACAGACTGCCTCTGAGGATGGCGCAGGAGGAATGAAGGCAGGAGACGGCGCCGAGAAGGGAGCTGAACGGACGGAGGCAGGTAAAGGGGACGTCTCTACCCCGAGCCGGGAAACCGCGTGCCTGCCCCAGCTCCCCGTCGCAGAGCCCGAAATTCCCCCTGCCGTGCCCGTCGCTGCATCGTCACCGCCGCAGACTAGGCCTCAACCGGAAACCGCGGCCGCGACCCCTGTGACGTCACACGCCTCGACCTCGAGCGTGGCCAAGCAGGAAATACCACCGGCCTGGTCGCAAGGCCTAGTACCCCCGGGCGCCGCAATACCAACAGCGCCCCCTACCTCCGCGGAGCCACCGGCCTGGTCGCAGGGCCGAATAACCCAGGGCGCCGCCGTTCTTACGGTGCCCTTTGCCTTTAAGGTGCCCCAGGCCTGGTCGCAAGGCCTGGTTAACCCGGGCGCCGCTACAATCAACGCGCCCTCAACATCTAGAGTGCCGCACCTGGGTGAAAATCTATTTGCCCAGCATACGTGCCCGGATGGGCAGCCCTTCATATGGCCCCAGGAGTACATTCAGCTGGAACTCCAGAGAGCAAGGCCCATGTGCGAGCCCCTGATTCCGGCTCCGAAGCCCGTAAAGAGGACCTCGCCCCCGCTGGAGGAGGCACAGTTCGAGTGGGACCCCACTGGAGAAGACCTCATGGGGTTCACTCAGGAGACTCGGGCGGCCGCAGCAGAGCGTGCAGAGTGCTGCCGGCAGCAGCTCGAGGTCTTCGAGAGGGAGCAGAGAGAGAGGCGGGTCCGGGAACAGCAAGCGCAGATAAGGAGCGCGGAGCAGAAGAGCCGGACCAGGAGGAATCCCCGTGCAGCACATGGTCCCCCTTCCACCGGGACTGTGATAAAGTTCAACATGCAGCATGGGTGGGGCTTCATTAGAGACCATCATACCCCCGGCGACGTCTTTGTAACCCGCAGAGACGTAGAAAGCCATCTGCCGGAGGGACACAGAGGTCGTGACCTGTATGTAGGGGACGAGGTCACCTTCACCCGACACAAGTGTGCCAAAGAACCCTACGCCCTCCATGTGCATCGCCTGACGGAGGAGGAGCTGCGGTGTGAGGAGGAGCAAGAGGATCCGGACGGGTCTGAAGAATCTAAAGAAGGAGCAGGAGGACGCCGTCGTTGAAGTACGGTAGAGAGAGACTGTATAAAGTTGCCCGTCGGGGTACCAAGAACTGTTGCTGCTTAAAATATGTCCCCGTTGGGACAAGAGTGAACTGTTAACCCCGTGTGTCCCTATTCCCACTGACCGAGGACTGAGAGCGGTCATTCCTTTCCTAATACCTGGCCGAGGACTGAGAGCGGCCATATCCCCTTGTATATAGTTGCGCTTCCTAAAGCGCCCCCTACTGGTTTTATAGGAAACTGTTTTCTTCAAGAGACTGTCGCACTTTACCCGGTCACAAGTTGCACCGTGACCGGAGGAACCAGAAACAAGAATGTTATTTATATGAAAAGTTTATTGCTGATATATCTATATGATGTTTTCTATGTTTATGTTTTATAAAAAAAAAATGTATGTTTGTGGATGTTTATATCTTACAGCCCGAGGACGTGCTGTGATTTACCAGGGGGGAATGTAGCACCCTGAGGATTCGGCTGATACAGGGGTATTGCACCTCAACCCAGAGGTGTGGTATTCCACTCCCGGGTAAGGATGGAGTGTGGAACTGAGCTCAGTTAGCTGCATGCACTACACACATCCCATTTCCGGGGAACAGACCGACGGTACTCCCACCAGTTTATGTGCAGGTACGATAGTGTCTGTTCCTGGCTGGAGTGGGAGGGGGGTGGAACATCCCAGTAGTGTAGGGGCAGATAGGGGGAGCAGTCTGGGTAGTGCTAGGAGCTCATTGGGTGCTGGTCACCTGAGCTCACACATAGAGGGAGTATATAAGGTGGGAACCATCTTAGATCAGGGTCAGTCTTTTGCAGAGTGAGGTCAGTCTGTCAGAGCAGAGGAGAAGAGCAGCTCCAAGGCCAAGAGAGAGAGAGGAGAAAGAAAGACCCAGAGGGGGAGAAAGAAGGAACTCCAAGAGCCCAAATTAGACCAGAGGGTGAAGAGTTGGCAACAGGGTACCGGATCCCAAGCTGGCAGAGGCTACAGCACACCTTAGCCAGGAACCGGAGGTCGTGGGCAGGATCGATCTGCCACGATCACCCACTAAATCCACCCAGAAGGCAGACCAGGAATAGGGTCAGGGAACCCAGAGACAAGGGTTTACCACCAAGAGGCCCGAGGGAGCCGGACATAGGTGGATCCCTGGTGGGGAAGGCCAGAGAAGAGGACAGGACAGAAAGGGAGCTCAGGACCACGCTCCAGAATCACCTGGGGGTTAGCCGAGTCCGGGACCTGGTGGACGCAGCACGGCTCGGGTGGTCACTTAAGGCCGGAGTGACCAGAACAACTGCAGTAAGTAAACAAACCCTGAACTGCACAGCCCGACTCTGAGTCTCATTTCCATCCCCGCTGCACCACCACAACCCCCATCCTCTGCAACTGACCCCCTGAGGCTATACCCCTCCCGTTGGGGGTTATACTACCTGAGCTGCACATACATCACCGGCCTCAGCGGACCCTGCTGCAGCGGCGGCCGTACTGACCGCAATTCAACGGGTGGCGTAGTCGACACAAAAGAACATCTAGTAACATCATAAGGACTGCCACACACTGAGCTTGACACCCTGGGCACGGACCGGGTCACAGCCACTCGGAGACTACAACCCCCATCTGATCCGGCTCCGGGTATCCCCAACAACACTGGCCCAGGGGGCGCGTCAAATACAATGGTGAAGGCGACAATAGGTAGACGTTTCGGCCACACTGGCCTTATTCATTAAGTCGCTACTGCAAGAGAGACAAATAACATGATGAAAATAGAGAATACATGGCTAAAGTCATATATAGGCATACAATTTGATGGACACAAAATTTCGAATAAGGGGAAAGTAGGTATCGGAATAGGTGGTGCCAACGGTGGGGGGGGGGTGGGAGGAGAAAAAGGAGGGATAGTGGGGGGAGGGTAGGGGAAGAGGTGGGAGAGAGGTGGAGGGATGTTATATACAGATAATAGAAACCGTAAAAACATTTAAAAACAGTCAAGGAGTACCAGGGGGAGCCCAGATGTTAAGTACAGGGGTAGGGAGTTTCCTTTCTTGTATCTGGTTTAGCTAAATAGGAAGACACCATAGTATATAGATGAATGTTCCAGTTTAGAAGCTGAAATAATGAGGGGATACCGGTCAGTGTCATAGAGCACAGGATTGAGTACATAAATAAAAGGATATGTATACCTTCACATTGGTACCAGGGTTCATAAGCCTGTGGAGAGCTGGAATAGAGGTAATACCAGTTACCAATGATGTCAATAGTGGGGAAAAGGGACGGCGTTGATGGAGACGAGTATATATGACGCGCCCCCTGGGCCGTGTGTACACGCGTGTGGGTTACCCGGAGCCGGGTCTCTGGGGGTTGTAGTCTCCGTGGCGGCGACCTGGTCCCGTGGCTCAGGGTGGTCAAACCAGTGGCAGTCTTTATAGGGTTTTTGTGGTTTAATGTCCGACTACGCCACCCGTGGATTGCGGTCAGGGTGTACCGCCGCTGCGAGGCAGTCCGCTGAGGCTGGTGTGGTGTGCGCAGCTAAAGATGGGATAACTCCCCACGGGAAGAGTATGGCCTCAGGGCAGGGAATGTGGATGATGGGAGTGATGGTGCGCAGGCGTCCCAGTACTAGTAGTGCTGTATGCGGTGAGAAAGCAGGAATGATTCAGAGTCTTTGCAGTGCAGTTCAGGGTCTTTACTGATGATATTAAGGCAGACCCTCCCGGGAGTACTGGCTAGCATAAGGGGCCTGGTGAGTCTGTGAGCAAGCAGGAGTTCCCCTGGCCAGGTGGAGTTGTAGACCTCCCCGTCTATCTGCACTCTTCCTGGCTACCTTGCTGTAAGCGAGTGGAAGTAGCCCACGTCCCTGAGTATACCGTGTGGTGCTCACCCGTATGGCTGGTGACTTGGGGCCTTCTGATAGCCTCCGCTCCTCGATGGCGGTGCTGGTCCCTTCCTTGTGACTGAGCCTCCGGGCATCTATGGCCAGAGGACCTGGAATCCCCTGCCGGCTGGTTTCTGCTGCTGGACTTAGAGGTTTCCACAGCCTCGGACTCCGTTGTCCGGTCGTAGTCTCTTCAGCCAGGACGAGCAATATCTGCTTCCAGTCCCTGGCACTCAGCTCCTGCTCCTACAGAACTCCTAGCTGTTTCTCGCCCTGTGTCTGGAACTTCACTCCAGGCTCTGTCTAACTAATCCCGCCCCAGACCCAGTTTATAAGGGCAGATTCCTCCCCTCCCAGGACTGGGCAGGAGGTGTTGCATGCTTAAGGGCTCCTGACCAGGAAACCTTCCACTTGCTCCCAGACGTAATATTTCTATTACTGTGGTAACCAGACCCCTGGGGTGCCACATATACCTGGAGTTCCTGCGTCATGGACGTCTCTAGGTAGGAGGTCCCACGTGTGGTGGCTGCGAATGGTGCATATGCAGCGTTCCCACGCTGTGCTGTAGGCAGTGTGAGGGTCAGGCTGTCTTATGTATGCAGCGCTGCGTGCTGCCGGAAGTGCGTCACAAGGGGCGTGTACCGGAAGTGACGCGCCGCTGGTCCGTCACGTGACGGAGGCTGTCAGCGGTGGCCGTGGTGATTGTACACAGAGCGCTCTGTGGTGGGCCGTACTATGTATAGGGAGGTGCGATGATGGCATAGCGGTGGGCGTGTATAGGGGGATGATGTGCTGTAGCAGGTCACGTGGGGGAGGCTCACAGGGAGTCATGGTGATGAACGCTGTATAATGTAAGGAGGAGAACGCTGGGCATAGAACCAGTGGGAGAGACAGGTAACAGCAGGAGAGTAGAATACATATAGGGAAGGAATACATTTAGGGAAGGAAGCTGATAGTTAATCCCCTTGTATTGGGGAGTGACGTGCTGCAGCAGGTCAAGTGGGGGAGGTTCTCTCAGGTAGTCATGGCGATGATGGACAGAACACTCTGTAGTGTGAGAAACCTCACATAAATAAAAGGGTAGGGAGGGAACATAGCAGGTAATTGTACCTGTGGGAATGTAAGGTATAGGGATGGAAGTAAGTTAGGTTAGGGGGGCTTGTGGGCATATGAATAAAGGGGTCACTGGGGTGACAGGAGGTAATTGTAGGGGGGGTAGAGCCAGTATAGAAGACACTGTATGTACTCACCCAAAAGGACGGGAGGTTTTCAGTGGGTCTGTAAAGGAAGGAATACATGTTCTATAACCTGAAAGCGGAGTTAGCCTACGGTATGTTTGGCTTTTGAGAAATGGTCAGGTAATGGGAGCCAATTTTTGCTGCATCGGATGGTGGATTTGTAACTTGCGATTCGGTCCCGTATGTGTTGTGTCGTCTCTCCTACGTAGAGCAGGCCGCATGGGCACTTGATAACATAAATAACGAAATTGGAGTCGCATGTGAAAAATCCCTTGATGGGATAACTCTTGCCGGTCCTGGGGTGGATGACAGTGTCATATTTAATGATATTAGAGCAATCAGCACAATTTAGGCAAGGGAATGTCCCGTTACGACGGGTACTGAATAGGCGCTGCGATGGGAGTGTCTGTGTGCTGCCGAGGTCTGACGATTTTATCCTTGATGTTGGGTGATCTCCTAGTACACATGAGGGCAGGGGTTGTGAATGCCGGGATCTCTGGGTAGGCTTTGGACAAAAGAGGCCAGTGTTTTTTGATGGTAGCGTGTATTTTTGGCATGAAAGGATGGTATGTGTTGACGAATGGTATCCGTTCGGTTTTTGTGGTGGGTGGGTGTTGAGGTATCGGGGTCAGAGCCCGGTTTTTTTCTTGTAAGAGGAGTTTGGTGGGGTAGTTACGTTCCAGGAATTTTTGTAACATGTCTTCTAGTCACTGAGGAAGGAACTTGTTGTCTGAGACAATCCAAGTGACTCTGTGGAACTGAGAGCGGGGGTTGACTATACTTAGTAGTTTTAGCGTGGGAGCTGGAGTAGTGTAGCAGGCTGTTGCAGTCGGTGGGGTTGGTGAATAAGTCAGTAGTGAGTTTGCCACTGCTGTCCTGAATGACTAGTGTGTCAATGAAAGAAATTTTGTCCGTGTCGTGGTTGAGGGTAAATTGTAGCTCGGGTCTGATGGAGTTAAAGTAGGTAAAGAAGGTAGTGAGGGTTTCAGTCGGTCCCTGCCAGATAAGAAAGACATCATCGATATAGTGGTAGTAGGTGGTGCAAAATAATTTAAAGAGATCATGGCTGTAGACAAATTCCTCCTCGAATTTGTGCATATATGCATTCGCATAAGCTGGCGCTACGTTAGAGCCCATTGCAGTCCCCCATATCTGTATGAAGAATTTATCCCTGAATAGAAAGAAGTTCTCGTGTAGTATTAGGGAAAGTAGTTCCAGGCAAAATTCAACCGATGATGGTGATAGGTTAGATTGTAGAAGGAGGTGTGAGGTGGCTTCTAAACTCTTGTCGTGAGTTATGGAGGTGTAGAGGCTGTTGACATCCATTGTGACTAGTTGACTACCTTGTGGGAGACAGGGAATGTTTCTAATGATACCCAGGAAGTCATTTGTATCGAGCAAAAAAGATTGCGTTTTTTTTACCAGTGGTGTCAGGATCTTTTCCAAATATATCGCCAGTGGTGATAGGATGGAGTCCATGGAGGCCACAATGGGTCAACCTGGAGGGTTAGTAAGAGACTTGTGGATTTTGGGTAAAATATAGAATACGGGAGTGATGGGATGAGTATTGGTCAGAAAGGTAGCAGTTTTGGAGTCAATAGTATTTTTGTGAAGGTATTTTGTAAGGATAGTTTGAATTTTTGAATGGATTGTACTGGTGGGATCATGACTTATGTGTCTATATGTAGTAGTATCGGCTAATTGGCGATGGATTTCGTCAATGTAAGCTGACTGGTCCATAATGACCGTGGCACCCCCATTGTCAGCTGGTTTGATAACAATGTGTTTGTTATTTTGCAAATTTTTAAGGGCCTGTTTCTCATCTGTGGTGAGGTTTGGGTAGGTTGGGAAAAATCCCAGACGTTGTTGGTGTATCAGGCTTTTAATGTCTTTGCCAATGAGGGCTATGGTGGTTTCTGCTGCATCGTTGGTATGAGTGGGTTAAAGGAGCTCGGGTTTCGTAAACCAAGGGTAGTGATGGAGAGCTCCGGGACCGGGTCACCCCCGGGTGGAGGTATCCTGCTCACGGTGATCTCATTGGATAGACCAAAATGGGTCTTGAGGCGTATAGAGCGGTAGAACCGTTGTAAGTCCTTTTCCAGCTGGAAGGAGTCCCAGTTGGGCGTTGGACAGAAGGACAAGCCTTTCTGTAAGATCGAGAGTTCTGCAGGGGCCAGGGTATAGCCCTAAATGTTCCTCACCAGGTTTGGTGTCTTACCTGGGAGCGCGTTGTCATCCCTTCGCCTCCTCAACCTCCTTGTTGGTCTGCGTTTCGGCGTCCGCCTCTCCGGTTTTTCCATAAAAATGCTGTTCGTTCAGTCCAGTAGAGGAGTCGCTGCCGGAGCTGTATGAGTTCGGATTGCGGTTTCCCGGAAAGTGCAGGTGCGGTTGGGGGCCTGAAGAGACATTCCATCTGTATACACGGTTGTTAATGTAGTCCTCATTGTCTCTATGGAACTTCTGTCTTCTGCTATTACCTGTCTCTCCCACAGGCTCTATGCCCAGCGTCCTCCCCCGTACATTATACAGCGTTCTTTCCCTTAATGTATTCCTTCCCTATATGTATTCTACTCCCCCTGCTGTTACCTGTCTCTTCCACTGGTTCTATGCCCAGTGTTCTCCTCCTTACATTATACAGCGTTCATCACCATGACTCCCTGTGAGCCTGCCCCACGTGACCTGCTACAGCACATCATCCCCCAATACACGCCCACCGCTATGCCATCATCACACCTCCCTATACATAGTACGGCCCACCACAGAGCGCTCTGTGTACAATCACCATGGCCACCGATGACAGCCTCCGTCACGTGACGGTCGTCACTTCCGGTACACGCCCCCTTGTGACGCACTTCCGGCAGCACGCAGCGCTGCGTACATAAGGCAGCCTGACCCTCACACTGCCTACAGCACAGTGTGGGAATGCTGCATATGCACCTTTCGCAGCCACCACACGTGGGACCTCCTACCTAGAGACGTCCATGACGCAGGAACTCCAGGTATATACTCGTCTCCATCAACGCCGTCCCTTTTCCCCACTATTGACATCATTGGTAACTGGTATTACCTGTATTCCAGCTCTCCACAGGCTTATGAACCCTGGTACCACTGTGAAGGTATACATATCCTTTTATTTATGTACTCATTCCTGTGCTCTATGACACTGACCGGTATCCCCTCATTATTTCAGCTTCTAAACTGGAACATTCATCTATATACTATGGTGTCTTCCTATTTAGCTAAACCAGATACAAGTAAGGAAACTCCCTACCCCTGTACTTAACATCTGGGCTCCCACTGGTACTCCTTGACTGTTTTTAAATGTTTTTACTGTTTCTATTATCTGTATATAACATCCCTCCACCTCTCTCCCACCTCTTCCCCTACCCTCCCCCCACTATCCCTCCTCCCCCCCCCCCCCTGTTGGCACCACCTATTCCGATACCTACTTTCCCTTTATTGGGAATTTTGTGTCCATTAAATTGTATGCCTATATATGACTTTAGCCATGTATTCTCTATTCTCATCATGTTATTTGTCTCTCTTGCAGTAGCGACTTAATGAATAAGGCCAGTGTGGCCGAAACGTCTACCTATTGTCGCCTTCACCATTGTATTTGACGCGCCCCCTGGGCCAGTGTTGTTTGGGGGATACCCGGAGCCGGATCAGATGGGGGTTGTAGTCTCCGAGTGGCGGTGACCCGGTCCGTGCCCAGGGTGTCAAGCTCAGTGTGTGGCAGTCCTACAGATGTTACTGGATGTTCTTTAGTGTCGACTACGCCACCCGTTGATTTGCGGTCACTACGGCCGCCGCTACAGCAGGGTCCGCTGAGGCTGGTGGTGGGTGTGCAGCTCAGGTAGTATAACCCCCAACGGGAGGGGTATAGCCTCAGGGGGTCAGGTGTAGAGGATGGTGGTTGTGGTGGTGCAGTGAGGATGGTAATGAAACTCAGAGTCGGGCTGTGCAGTTCAGGGTTTTACTTACTGCTTTTGTGTTGGTCACTCCGGCCTTGAGTGACCACCCGAGCCGTGCTGCGTCCACCAGGTCCTGGACTCGGCCAACCCCCAGGTGATTCTGGAGCGTGTTCCTGAGCTCCCTCTCTGACTTGTCCTTCTCTCTGGCCTTCCCCACCAGGGATCCACCTAAGTCCGGCTCCCTCGGGCCTCTTGTTGGTAAAACCCTTGTCTCTGGGTTCCCCGACCCTATTCTTGGTTTGCCTTCCGGGTGGATTTAGTGGGTGGTCGTGGCAGATCCTGCCCACGACCTCCGGTCTCTGGCTAAGGATTAGTGCCCTCCACCAGCTTGGGATCCGGTACCCTTGTGCCAACTCTTCACCCTCTGGTCTAATTTTGGGTTCTTGGAGTTCCCTCTTCTCCCCCTCTGGGTCCTTCTTTTCTCCTCTCTCTCACTCTCTTGGCCTTGGAGCTGGCTGAGCTGCTCTGCTTGTCGGACCAAACCTCTACAAAAGACCCTGTTCTAAGATGGTTCCCACCTTATATACTCCCTCTATGTGTGAGCTCAGGTGACCAGCACCCAATGAGCTCCTAGCATTACCCAGACTGCTCCCCCTATCTGCCCCTACACTACTGGGATGTTCCACCCCCCTCCCACTCCAGCCAGGGACAGACGCTGTCGTACCTGCACATTTCTCTAGTGGGAGTACCATTGGTCTGTCCCCCGGAAATGGGATGTGTGTAGTGCATGCAGCCTACTGAGCTCAGTTCCACACTCCATCCTTACCCGGGAGTGGAATACCACACCTCTGGCTTGAGGTGTAATACCCCTGTAGCAGCCGAATCCTCAGGGTGCTACATATTTTTCTTGCATTTTCTCTGTGTGAATAAACTTGCACCAAATAGCGAAATTTCCAAGAGTGTGCGATAAATTAATTTTTATGTATCAGTTGGCTAAGGCTGGGAGGACTAGGTCCATTTTTGATAGTCACAGTTGATTATTTATTTGATTACTGACTGATTAATTTATTCCATGGTTTTTAATATTTATTGACTTATTAATTTATGTTTTAAGTAACCTATTCTTTATCCAAACTAACCTTGTCTAGTCTTTTTTTATTAAGAGGTTAAAGGGAATCAGTCACCAGGTTTTTGTTACCGAATCTGAGAGCAGCATAATGTAGAGACTCTGATTGCAGTAATGTGTCACTTATTGGGCTGCTTGCTGTAGTTTTGATAAAATCACTGATTTTTCAACAGGAAATTATCACTAGTGGACTAGTAATCCTGTTGTCAGGTAGTCCTCCATATTCATGAGCTCTATATAACCTTCCCCCCCACCACTGATTGGCAGCTTTCTGCCTATGCACAGTGTACACAGAAATGTGCCAGAGTTCTGCATTTTTAGCTCTGCTAGATCTGCTGCAGGGAAGACTGTGATTTCATAAAAATTGCAGCAAGCAGCCCATTAAGTGATATATCACTGGAATCAGGGTCTCAGCCCCTACATCATGCTGCTCTCAGATGGGTTAGCAAAAACCCAGTGACATATTCACTTTAATTTATTTGATTGTATTTTTGTTGGTTCTTGGGAGGGTGCAACCTAAATAAAGACCAGAGTGGCAGCCAAAAATGCACAGTTACAATATTGTCAACAAGAAAAACAAAGGACCGGACATCAAAATATATAATAGGATATCTTTATTGTCAATGCTATCAAGAGAAAAGCAGAACAAATCCACAGATCACAAAAATCTAAAACACACGTCAACGTGTGCAAAATTACCATGTCATGGACGGAAAGGACAACCCACCCCATACTCCAAATAAGAGCAGGGGTGCCCAGGAAAAATACAAGTATAATAAAGATACTCATTAAGTAGAAAAGACTCAATGTAACAGAGGCAATATGGCCTGAAAAGAAAATTATTAAATTGCAGAAAATGGCTTTGATAAAGTATTCATACCCTGTGAACTTTTCCATATTTTTCCATGTTACATCCACAAACTTAAATGTATTTTATTGGGATTTTATGTGATACAACAACACAAAGTACCAAGTATTTGTGAAGTGTAATGGAATTGATATTTTAAAAATATCATCCCTAGTAACCATGATATATGAGAAATAGTATTATAACATGAAAGATAAAAGTAATGATTTTTTTAAATATATGGAAACCCTAGAATTACATTGGTAATGGGAAGAGCTGGTATTTTATAGTATATTAGGTTTTTTAATGTATTCTTGGCTTTTTATTATCTGTCTGTATAATGTGAATTAAAAGAATGTATTATGAAATAAAAATAAACAGCACTAGAAGCCGCCATGAAGTTCTGTGCCGTTCCTCTGGACCCTAAACTGTCACCCATGATGCCCACATCAGTGTATAGGGCAGAGCAGGCCATGAGCCGCTGCCTGGCAGGGGCCACCCGAGGTTCCATCACCTCTGACATCACCTGCACACGACCAACTGCCGTTTACTTTCTACTGTCGGCTGAAGCGATCGGACGGAGGTCTACAGGCGGGAAGATATTACTGCAAATGACGTCTACTGGACACAGAGAAAGCGAGGAGAAGAAGAGAGAAGACAAGAGGAAGAGAGAAGAGGACAGCGATACTTTTGGATTCAAGAAGATCACAAAGAAGAGGAGAGAGGCCAAAGGCAATGGATTGAAGGATGAAGAGCCAACACCTGCATGCAGCAGGGACCCCGGAACATCCAGCCCCTACCCCAGGCTTAACATGAGCAATTTTACCATCCATGATATCTTGGGTAGGGGCAGTTTTGGCCAAGTAAGTTTTTATATATTTTTCTTTATCACCTATACTTGCCATGTTATCTCCATCCGTTATCTTATGCAGCAGGGTCAGCATCACCAGCCAGCACACCCGGGAAAGCGCCGTGGACCTGAGCAAGCAGGGGAGCCCACTCACCGTCAGGTCACTGGCACACTGTGGGGCTGGCTGTCAAATTTTGGCCTAGGGGGCAAGCACACAGCAGCGGCTCATGAGCAGCGGCCCATCTTTTTTGAATTTACCTATGGCTACTTCATAAAGGGAGCAGAAGTTATAATACTTTAAAAAGATAAAGCCGGAGTAATGATGGGATAGTTGTGGTTAAATGCCGACTAGATTCTCATCCACTTCTATCAGTGAGCTGCTCAGAGAGGTGTCTGAGACTAATCGGCATTTGACCATAACTATGCAAACTTATACTTGCAATCACTACCCTGGAAATACGGAGGAATCGTGACAGTGTGTGCACAGCGCTCTATCATGATTCAGCAATCTGCAGTGACAGAGGGACTACAGGAATATGAGCTCTAAAAAGTGTGTTGGAAACGAAAAGTATGTGGCTGGTAAATTGTATCATGTCTTCAAAATTTATTAATAATAATATAATAATAATATTTTTTTATTTTTATAGCACCAACATATTCCGCAGCACTTTACATTTTAGAGGGGACTTGTTCAGAAAATAAAAGATTACAGAATAACGATGATCACATAAATCAACAGATACCAGGAGAAGAGAGGACGCTGCTCGCAAGCTTACAATCTATGAGGAAAGGATTAATATATTCTTGCCTCTATTGTAAAATAGACAAAACCGTCCACCTAAATGTCAGTGACATCACTGAGAAGAGGAGCAGAATGGAGCTGGTCTCAGAGAAGGCGGCGGTAATTGAGTATATTAATGAAACTGTGTATCTGCTCCTCTTCTCAGTGACGTCCCCGCTCTGCAGACTCTCCGGGTCACTCTGCGCTCTGTGTGACCTGGAAGTGACTTTCACAATATAAGTCTATGGAGCGTAACATTGAGGCTCATACCAAGGGTCCATAGACTTATGTGTCACCCTGGCCTGGATGCCACAAAATGTAATAAAGCTGTGTCTGAGAGCAAGGGGGAGGTTCTCTAGTCAGGGGAACATTAGCATGCAGTACCTCCTGTCTCTGGCCAGTAGGGCGAGCAGGTTCCCCCTATAAAAAACGGTACTGGGGGCAGGGTTAGATAGAACTTGATGGCCTGTCTCAGCACTGAGACGTGTCCCAGAGCAGAGCAGGGACAGACAGTTGCACTGCACCTAAGAGGAAGTGTGGCAGGAGGAGAGCCACAAGCCAGAGACAAGAGGCGAAGTGAGCCTGTCTTGGCAGATAAAAGACTTACTTTACCAGACTTTGGTGTCTGAGGCTGGGAGGATTCTACATCCTCCAGCAGAGAACCAGTCCGCAGGGGACTGTATATTCCTTGGCCTAAGAAGCCTGGAGGCCCTGCCACAACCGAAGGGACCAGTAAAGCCGTACAAGGCTGGGAGCAGAAAGGAACCCACGTCGCAGGCCATACAGGCGAGAATACACGGAAAGCTCGGAAATGTGGGCTGTTACCCTATAACGAGGAGATAGCCAGAAGGAGCGCAGGAAGCACGGTAGGCCTACACCCTCACCCTGACCAGGGCCAATTTCCCCGTTGCTCTCGGACATCCAGGTCCCCTCCTAGCTGGGACTGTTTATGGGTCAGTTTACCTGTTTCAGTAAAGACCCTGGACCGCAACCTATTGTCTATGTGCTCCTTCGCGCCTCCAGCACTACCGGTACCGGGACTCTCACCACCATCACTC
The DNA here is from genome assembly GCF_046119375.1 of Phyllobates terribilis. NCBI lineage: Eukaryota > Metazoa > Chordata > Amphibia > Anura > Dendrobatidae > Phyllobates > Phyllobates terribilis. Next base: position 158,792,738 of record NW_027362772.1, read on the forward strand.
CCACCATCCACTACACTGCCCTGGGGCCGCACTCTTCCCGTGGGGAGTCACACCATCCCAGCTGCACACCTCATCAGCCCCAGCGGTCTGCCTTGCAGCGGCGGTACCTAATGACCGCAAATCCACGGGTGGCGTAGTCGGACATAATCAATAGCACATAACGGACTACCACTGGCCTGACCACCCTGAGCCACGGAACCGGGTTGCCACTACTACCCCCATCGTTCCCTATTGCCCGGATCCGAGTGCCCCACGGCCCAGGGGGCGAGTCACTTACATTGTAAAGAGACTTCCACGTCCCATAAAGCATAGAGTGAGCCGGAGAGTCTGAAGAGCGATGACGTCACTGAGAAGAGGAGCAGAGCGGTGCTGGAGACTGGAGAAGACGCTAGGGAAGTATATTAATAGTCACTCTACAGTACACTAACATTTATACAGAATAGGGGGAGGGGGGAGCTAATTGGAGACGTCTTTAAAGCAGAATATAAGCGACTACAGTCATATCCTTTTCTTGTTGTAGACCTGGTTACATTTTGAAATAAGAAGACAGGAGAATATGTGACTGGCAGTGGCATACCGCCAATGGCGACAGGCCATTCCACTGCTAGGGGGCCGTGAGCTGGGGGGGTCCGTGAGCTGGGAGGGCCCCGAAGTAGCGGGGGAACAAGGAAGATAGGTGAGTATTGGGGGGGAGGTTGCGGCGGCGGAGGAGTGGGGCACACGCAGCAGCCGCTGCTGCAGCCGCTGCTAAAGGGACATGAATATTCTCTCTTCTCCAATCCCATGAGCGTGGAGAAGAGGGAATAGTCATTCTCTTTGGCAGCGGGCACAGAGGAGCGCTGAGCCGTGGCTCCTGCGGACAGTGGCCGCTACTAAAGAGAATGCATATTCACGCTTCACCACGCCCATAGTCCCGGCGTGGAGCATCAGCAGCTCACCTCGGCATCTGAGAGCGCACGCTGCTCAGATGCTGACATGAGCTGCCTGGCAGACAGGACACAGCAGCGCTGGAGCAGACATGAGGAAGGAAGGCGAGTATAAGTGTTTATTTTTTTGTGTGAGCAGTGAGGGGGCCACACATACCAGGATTGGGGCATGAGGTGGCCACGCATACCAGGTTTGGGGGATGAGGAGGCCACGCATACCAGGATTGGGGGATAAGGAGGCCACACATACCAGGATTGGAGGATGAGGAGGCCACACATAACAGGATTGGGGGGTGAGGGAGCCACGCATACCAGGATTGGGGGATGAGGGGGCCACACATCCCAGGAATGGGGGATGAGGATCCCACACATCCCAGGATTGGGGGATGAGGAGGCCACACATACCAGGATTGGAAGATGAGGAGGCCACACATAACAGGATTGGGGGGTGAGGGGGCCACGCATACCAGGATTGGGGGATGAGGGGGCCACGCATCCCAGGATTGGGGGATGAGGAGGCCACACATACCAGGATTAGGGGATGAGGAGGCCACACTTTCCAGGATTGGGGGTAAGGGGGCCACACATAACAGGATTGGGGGGTGAGGGGGCAACGCATAACAGGATTTGGTTATGAGGAGGCCACACATACCAGAATTGGGGGATGAGGAGGCCACACATAACAGGATTGGAGGGTGAGGGGGCCACGCATATCGGAATTGGAGGATGAGGAGGCCACACATAACAGAATTGGAGGATGAGGAGGCCACACATAACAGGATTGGGGGGTGAGGAGGCCACGTATACCAGGATTGGGGGATGAGGGGGCCACACATCCCAGGATTCGGGGATGAGGAGGCCACACATACCAGGATTGGAAGATGAGGAGGCCACACATAACAGGATTGGGGGGTGAGGGGGCCACACATACCAGGATTGGAGGATGAGGAGACCACACATAACAGGATTGGGGGGTGAGGGGGCCACGCATACCAGAATTGGAGGATGAGGAGGCCACACATAACAGAATTGGGGGGTGAGGGGGCCACACATAACAGGATTGGGGGGTGAGGGGGCCATGCATAACAGTATTGGGGGATGAGGGGGCCACACATCCCAGGATTCGGGGATGAGGATGCCACACATACCAGGATTTGAAGATGAGGCCACACATACCAGGATTGGAGGATGAGGAGGCCACACATAACAGGATTGGGGGGTGAGGGAGCCACGCATACCAAGATTGGGGGATGAGGGGGCCACACATCCCAGGAATGGGGGATGAGGAGGCCACACATACCAGGAATGGGGGATGAGGATGCCACACATACCAGGATTGGAGGATGAGGAGGCCACACATAACAGGATTGGGGAGTGAGGGGGCCACGCATACCAGGATTGGGGGATGAGGGGGCCACACATCCCAGGATTGGGGGATGAGGAGGCCACACATACCAGGAGTGGAAGATGAGGAGGCCACACATAACAGGATTGGGGGGTGAGGAGGCCACGCATACCAGGATTGGGGGATGAGGAGGCCACACATACCAGGATTGGGGGATGAGGAGGCGACACATACCATGATTGGAGGATGAGGAGGCCACACATAACAGGATTGGGGGGTGAGGGGGCCACGCATACCAGGATTGGGGGATGAGGGGGCCACACATCCCAGGATTGGGGGATGAGGAGGCCACGCATACCAGGATTGGGGGATGAGGAGGCCACACATACCAGGATTGGGGGATGAGGAGGCCACACATAACAGAATTTGGGGGTAAGGGGGCCACACATAACAGGATTGGGGGGTGAGGGGGCCACGCATACCAGGATTGGGGGATGAGGAGGCCACACATACCAGGATTGGGGGATGAGGAGGCCACACATACCAGGATTGGGGGATGAGGAGGCCACACATAACAGGATTGGGGGGTGAGGGGGCCACACATACCAGGATTGGGGGATGATGGGGCCATACATACTAGGATTGGGGGATGAGGAGGCCACAAATACCAGAATTGGGGGATGAGGAGGCCACACATGCCAGGATTGGAGGATGAGGAGGCCACACATAACAGGATTGGAGGGTGAGGGGGCCACGCATACCAGGATTGGGGGATGATCGGGCCACACATACCAGAATTGGGGGGTGAGGGGGCCACACATAACAGGATTGGGGGGTGAGGGGGCCACGTATAACAGGATTGGGTTATGAGGAGGCCACGTATAACAGGATTGGGTTATGAGGAGGCCACACATACCAGAATTGGGGGATGAGGAGGCCACACATACCAGGATTAGAGGATGAGGAGGCCACACATAACAGGATTGGGGAGTGAGGGGGCCACGCATAACAGGATTGGGGGATGAGGGGGCCACACATACCAGGATTGGGGGATGAGGAGGCCACACATACCAGAATTATGGGGATGAGGAGGCCACACATACCAGGATTGGGGGATGAGGAGGCCACACATAAAAGGATTGGGGAGTGAGGGGGCCACGCGTAACAGGATTGGGGGATGAGGGGGCCACACATACCAGGATTGGGGGATGAGGAGGCCACACATACCAGAATTGGGGGATGAGGAGGCCACACATACCAGGATTGTAGGTTGAGGAGGCCACACATAACAGGATTGGGGGGTGAGGGGGCCACGCATAACAGAATTGGGGGGTAAGGGGGCCACACATAACAGGATTGGGAGGTGAGGAGGCCACGCATATCAGGATTGGGGGATGAGGAGGCCACACATACCAGGATTGGGGGATGAGGAGGCCACACATACCAGTATTGGAGGATGAGGAGGCCACACATAACGGAATTGGGGGGTGAGGGGGTCACACATACCAGGATTGGGGGATGAGGAGGCCACACATACCAGGATTGGGGGATGAGGAGGCAGCACATAACAGGATTGGGGGGTGAGGGGGCCACGCATACCAGGATTGGGGGATGAGGAGGCCACTCATAACAGAATTGGGGAGTAAGGGGGCCACACATAACAAGATTGAGGGGTGAGGAGGCCACACATACCAGAATTGGGGGATGAGGAGGCCATACATACCAGGATTGGGGGATGAGGAGGCCACACATACCAGGATTGGGGGATGAGGAGGCCACATATAACAGGATTGGGGGGTGAGGGGGCCACGCATACCCGGATTGGGGGATGAGGAGGCCACATATACCAGGATTGGAGGATGAGGAGGCCACACATAACATAATTGGTGTGTAAGGGGACCACACATAACAGGATTGGGGGATGAGGAGGCCACACATACCAGGATTGGGGGATGAGGAGGCCACACATACCAGGGTTGGAGGATGAGGAGGCCACACATAACAGGAATGGGGGGTAAGGGGGCCACACATAACAGGATTGGGGGGTGAGGGGGCCACGCATAACAGGATTGGGGAATGAGGGGGCCACACATACCAGGATTGGGGGATGATGAGGCCACACATACCAGGATTGGGGGATGAGGAGGCCACACATACCAGAATTGGAGGATGAGGAGGCCACACATAACAGGATTGGTGGGTGAGGGGGCCACGCATACCAGGATTGGGGGATGAAGGGGCCACACATACCAGGACTGGGGGATGAGGAGGCCACACATACCAGAATTGGGGGATGAGGAGGCCACACATACCAGGATTGGAGGATGAGGAGGCCACACATAATAGGATTGGAGGGTGAGGGGGCCATGCATACCAGGATTGGGGGATGAGGGGGCCACACATCACAGGATTGGGGGATGAGGAGGCCACACATACCAGGATTGGAGGATGAGGAGGCCACACATAACAGAATTGGGGGATGAGGGGGCCACACATAACAGGATTGCGGGGTGAGGGGGCCACACATAACAGGATTGGGGGATGAGGAGGCCACACATACCAGGATTGGGGGATGAGGAGGCCACACATACCAGGATTAGGGGATGAGGAGGCCACACATACCAGGATTGGAGGTTGAGCAGGCCAGGCATAACAGGATTGGGGAGTGAGGAAGCCACGCATACCAGGATTGGGGGATGAGGGGGCCACACATACCAGGATTGGGGGATGAGGAGGCCACACACACCAGAATTGGGGGATAAGGAGGCCACACATACCAGGATTGGAGGATGAGGAGGCCACACATAACAGGATTGGGGGGTGAGGGGGCCACGCACACCAGGATTGGGGGATGAGGGGACCATGCATACCAAGACTGGGGGATGTGGAGGCCACACATACCATGATTGGGGGATGAGGAGGCCACACATACCAGGATTGTGGGATGAGGGGGCCTCACATACCAGGATTGGGGAATGAGGGGGCCACACATACACTGCTGTATATTATACTATGTGTACAGACATCTGACGTTATATACAGGATAGTATGTGACTACAGAATATTATACTATGAGTATAGACATCTGATGGTATACACAAAATAGTATGTGACTGCTGTATATTATACTATGAATAGAGACATCAGATGGTATATACAGGATAGTGTGTGACTGTTCTATATTACACTATGTCTACAGACATCAGATGGTATATACAGGATAGTGTGTGACTGTTGTATATTATACTATGTGTACAGACATCAGATGGTATATACAGGATAGTATGTGACTGCTGCATATTATACTATGTGTACAGACATCTGATTGTATATACAGGATAGTATGTGACTGCTGTATATTATACTATGAGTACAGACATCAGATGGTATATACAGGATAGTATGTGACTGCTGTATATTATACTATGAGTACAGACATCAGATGGTATATACAGGATAGTATGTGACTGCTGTACTGTATATTATACTATGTTTACAGACATCAGATGGTATATACAGGATAGTATGTGACTGCTGTATATTATACTATGAGTACAGACATCAGATGGTATATACAGGATAGTACAGTACAGACCAAAAGTTTGGACACACCTTCTCATTTAAAGATTTTTCTGTATTTTCATGACTATGAAAATTGTATATTCACTTTGAAGGCATCAAAACTATGAATTAACACATGTGGAATTATATACTTAACAAAAAAGTGTGAAACAACTGAAAATATGTCTTATATTCTAGGTTCTTCAAAGTAGCCACCTTTTGCTTTGATTACTGCTTTGCACACTCTTGGCATTCTCTTGATGAGCTTCAAGAGCTAGTCACCGGAAATGGTCTCCCAACAATCTTGAAGGAGTTCCCAGAGATGCTTAGCACTTGTTGGCCCTTTTGCCTTCACTCTGCGGTCCAGCTCACCCCAAACCATCTCGATTGGGTTCAGGTCTGGTGACTGTGGAGGCCAGGTCATCTGGCGTAGCACCCCATCACTCTCCTTCTTGGTCAAATAGCCCTTACCCAGCCTGGAAGTGTGTTTGGGGTCATTGTCCTGTTGAAAAATAAATGATGGTCCAACTAAACGCAAACCGGATGGAATAGCATGTCGCTTCCAGATGCTGTGGTAGTCATGCTGGTTCAGTATGCATTTAAATTTTGAATAAATCCTCAACAGTGTCACCAGAAAAGCACCCCCACACCATCACACCTCCTCCTCCATGCTTCACGGTGGGAACCAGGCATGTAGAGTCCATCCGTTCACCTTTTCTGCATCGCACAAAGACACGGTGGTTGGAACCAAAGATCTCAAATTTGGACTCATCAGACCAAAGCACAGATTTCCACTGGTCTAATGTCCATTCCTTGTGTTCTTTAGCCCAAACAAGTCTCTTCTGCTTGTTGACTGTCGTTAGCAGTGGTTTCCTAGCAGCTATTTTACCATGAAGGCCTGCTGCACAAAGTCTCCTCTTAACAGTTGTTGAAGAGATGTGTCTGCTGCTAGAACTCTGTGTGGCATTGACCTGGTCTCTAATCTGAGCTGCTGTTAACCTGCGATTTCTGAGGCTGGTGACTCAGATATACTTATCCTCAGAAGCAGAGGTGACTCTTGGTCTTCATTTCCTGGGGCGGTCCTCATGTGAGCCAGTTTCTTTGTAGCGCTTGATGGTTTTTGCAACTGCACTTGGGGACACTTTCAAAGTTTGCCCAATTTTTCGGACTGACTGACCTTAATTTCTTAAAGTAATGATGGCCACTCATTTTTCTTTACTTAGCTGCTTTTTTCTTGCCATAATACAAATTCTACAGTCTATTCAGTAGGACTATCAGCTGTGTATCCACCAGACTTCAGCACAACACAACTGATGGTCCTTACCCCATTTATAAGGCAAGAAATCCTACTTATTAAACCTGACAGGGCACACCTGTGAAGTGAAAACCATTTCCGGTGACTACCTCTTGAAGCTCATCAAGAGAATGCCAAGAGTGTGCAAAGCAGTCATCAAAGCAAAAGGTGGCTACTTTGAAGAAACTAGAATATAAGACATATTTTCAGTTGTTTCACACTTTTTTGTTAAGTAAATAATTTCACATGTGTTAATTCATAGTTTTGATGCCTTCAGTGTGAAAGTACAATTTTCATAGTCATGAAAATACAGAAAAATCTTTAAATGAGGTGTGTCCAAACTTTTGGTCTGTACTGTATGTGACTGCTGTATATTATACTATGAGTACAGACATCAGATGGTATATACAGGATAGTATGTGACTGCTGTACTGTATATTATACTATGTGTACAGACATCTGATGTTATATACAGGATAGTATGTTACTGCTGTATATTATACTATGTGTATAGACATCAGATGGTATATACAGGATAGTATGTGACTGCTGTATATTATACTATGAGTACAGACATCAGATGGTATATACAGGATAGTATGTGACTGATGTATATTATACTATGTGTACAGACTTCAGATGGTATATACAGGATAGTATGTGACTGCTGTACTGTATATTATACTATGTATACAGACATCAGATGGTATATACAGGATAGTATGTGACTGCTGTATATTATACTATGTGTACAGACATCAGATGGTATATACAGGATAGTATGTGACTGCTGCATATTATACTATGTGTACAGACATCTGATGTTATATACAGGATAGTATGTGACTGCTGTAAATTATACTATGTGTACAGACATCAGATGGTATATACAGGATAGTATGTGACTGCTGGATATTATACTATGAGTACAGACATCAGATGGTACATAAAGGATAGTATGTGACTGCTGTATATTATACTATGTGTACAGACATCAGATGGTATATACAGGATAGTATGTGACTGCTGTACTGTATATTATACTATTTGTACAGACATCTGATGTTATATACAGTATAGTATGTGACTGCTGTATATTATACTATGTGTACAGACATCAGATGGTATATACAGGATAGTATGTGACTACTGTGTATTATACTATGTGTACAGACATCAGATGGTATATACAGGATAGTATGTGACTACTGTATATTATACTATGTGTGCAGACATCAGATGGTATATACAGGATAGTATGTGACTGCTGTATATTATACTATGTGTACAGACATCAGATGGTATATACAGGACAGTATGTGACTGCTGCATATTATACTATGTGTACAGACATCAGATGGTATATACAGGATAGTATGAGACTGCTGTATATTATAATATGTGTACAGATATCAGATGGTATATACAGGATAGTATGTGACTGCCGTATATTACACTATGAGTACAGACATCAGATGGTATATACAGGATAATATGTGACTGCTGTATATTATACTATGAGTACAGATATCAGATGGTATATACAGGATAGTATGTGACTGCTGTATATTATATTATGTTTACAGACATCTGATGGTATATACAGTATAGTATGTGACTGCTGTACTGTATATTATACTATGTGTACAGACATCTGATGTTATATACAGGATAGTATGTGACTGCTGTATATTATACTATGTGTACAGACATCGGATGGTATATACAGGATAGTATGTGACTGCTGTATATTATACTATGAGTACAGACATCAGATGGTATATACAGGATAGTATGTGACTGCTGTATATTATACTATGTTTACAGACATCAGATGGTATACACAGGATAGTATGTGACTGCTGTATATTATACTATGTTTACAGACATCAGATGGTATATACAGGATAGTATGTGACTGCTGTACTGTATATTATACTATGTGTACAGACATCAGATGGTATATACAGGATAGCATGTGACTGCTGTATATTATATTATGTTTACAGACATCTGATGGTATATACAGGATAGTATGTGACTGCTGTACTGTATATTATACTATGCGTACAGACATCTGATGTTATATACAGGATAGTATGTGACTGCTGTACTGTATATTATACTATGTGTACAGACATCAGATGGTATACACAGGATAGTATGTGACTGCTGTATATTATATTATATTTACAGACATCTGATGGTATATACAGGATAGTATGTGACTGCTGTACTGTATATTATACTATGTGTACAGACATCTGATGTTATATACAGGATAGTGTGTGACTGCTGTATATTATACTATGTGTACAGACATCTGATGTTATATACAGGATAGTATGTGACTGCTGTATATTATACTATGTGTACCGACATCAGATGGTATATACAAGACAGTATGTGACTGCTGTATATTATACTATGTGTACAAACATCGGATGGTATATACAGGATAGCATGTGACTGCTGTATATTATACTATGTGTACAGACATCAGATGGTATATACAGGATAGTATGTGACTGCTGTATATTATACTATGTGTACAGACATCTGATGTTATATACAGGATAGTATGTGACTGCTGTATATTATACTATGTGTACCGACATCAGATGGTATATACAGGACAGTATGTGACTGCTGTATATTATACTATGTGTACAAACATCGGATGGTATATACAGGATAGCATGTGACTGCTGTATATTATACTATGTGTACAGACATCAGATGGTATATACAGGATAGTATGTGACTGCTGTATATTATACTATGTGTACAGACATCAGATGGTATATACAGGATAGTATGAGACTGCTGTATAATATACTATGTGTACAGACATCAGATGGTATATACAGGATAGTATGTGACTGCTGTTTATTATACTATGAGTACAGATATCAGATGGTATATACAGGATAGTATGTGACTGCTGTATATTATACTATGAGTACAGACATCAGATGGTATATACAGGATAATATGTGACTGCTGTATATTATACCATGAGTACAGATATCAGATGGTTTATACAGGATAGTATGTGACTGCTCTATATTATATTATGTTTACAGACATCTGATGGTATATACAGGATAGTATGTGACTGCTGTATATTATACTATGTGTACAGACATCAGATGGTATATACAGGATAGTATGTGACTGCTGTATATTATACTATGTGTACAGACATCAGATGGTATATACAGGATAGTATGAGACTGCTGTATATTATACTATGTGTACAGACATCAGATGGTATATACAGGATAGTATGTGACTGCTGTATATTATACTATGTGTACAGACATCAGATGGTATATACAGGATAGTATGAGACTGCTGTATATTATAATATGTGTACAGACATCAGATGGTATATACAGGATAGTATGTGACTTCTGTATATTATACTATGCATACAGACATCAGATGGTATATACAGGATAGTATGTGACTGCAGTATATTATACTATGAGTACAGATATCAGATGGTATATACAGGATAGTATGTGACTGCCGTATATTATACTATGAGTACAGACATCAGATGGTATATACAGGATAATATGTGACTGCTGTATATTATACTATGTGTACAGACATCAGATGGTATATACAGGATAGTATGTGACTGCTGTATATTATACTATGTGTACAGATATCAGATGGTATATACAGGATAGTATGTGACTGCTGTATATTATATTATGTTTACAGACATCTGATGGTATATACAGTATAGTATGTGACTACTGTACTGTATATTATACTATGTGTACAGACATCTGATGTTATATACAGAATAGTATGTGACTGCTGTATATTATACTATGTGTACAGACATCTGATGTTATATACAGGATAGTATGTGACTGCTGTATATTATACTATGTGTACAGACATCAGATGGTATATACAGGATAGTATGTGACTGCTGTATATTATACTATGAGTACAGATATCAGATGGTACATACAGGATAGTATGTGACTGCTGTATATTATACTATGAGTACAGACATCAGATGGTATATACAGGATAATATTTGACTGCTGTATATTATACCATGAGTACAGATATCAGATGGTATATACAGGATAGTATGTGACTGCTCTATATTATATTATGTTTACAGACATCTGATGGAATATACAGGATAGTATGTGACTGCTGTATATTATACTATGTGTACAGACATCAGATGGTATATACAGGATAGTAAGTGACTGCTGTATATTATACTATGTGTACAGACATCAGATGGTATATACAGGATAGTATGAGACTGCTGTATATTATACTATGTGTACAGACATCAGATGGTATATACAGGATAGTATGTGACTGCTGTATATTATACTATGTGTAAAGACATCTGATGTTATATACAGGATAGTATGTGACTGCTGTATATTATTCTATGTGTACACACATCAGATGGTATATACAGGATAGTATGTGACTGCTGTATATTATACTATGAGTACAGACATCAGATGGTATATAAAGGATAGTATGTGACTGCTGTATATTATACTATGTGTACAGACATCAGATGGTATATACAGGATAGTATGTGACTGCTGTACTGTATATTATACTATGTGTACAGACATCAGATGGTATATACAGGATAGTATGTGACTGCTGTATATTATACTATGTGTACAGACATCAGATGGTATATACAGGATAGTATGAGACTGCTGTATATTACAATATGTGTACAGACATCAGATGGTATATACAGGATAGTATGTGACTTCTGTATATTATACTATGTATACAGACATCAGATGGTATATACAGGATAGTATGTGACTGTTGTATATTATACTATGAGTACAGATATCAGATGGTATATACAGGATAGTATGTGACTGCCGTTTATTATACTATGAGTACAGACATCAGATGGTATATACAGGATAATATGTGACTGCTGTATATTATACTATGAGTACAGATATCAGATGGTATATACAGGATAGTATGTGACTGCTGTATATTATATTATGTTTACAGACATCTGATGGTATATACAGTATAGTATGTGACTGCTGTACTGTATATTATACTATGTGTACAGACATCTGATGTTATATACAGAATAGTATGTGACTGCTGTATAATATACCATGAGTACAGACATCACATGGTATATACAGGATAGTATGTGACTGCTGTCTATTATACTATGTGCACAGACATCTGATGTTATATACAGGATAGTATGTGACTGCTGTATATTATACTATGTGTACAGACATCAGATGGTATATACAGGATAGTATGTGACTGCTGTATATTATACTATGAGTACAGATATCAGATGGTATATACAGGATAGTATGTGACTGCTGTATATTATACTATGAGTACAGACATCAGATGGTAAATACAGGATAATATGTGACTGCTGTATATTATACGATGAGTTCAGATATCAGATGGTATATACAGGATAGTATGTGACTGCTCTATATTATATTATGTTTACAGACATCTGATGGAATATACAGGATAGTATGTGACTGCTGTATATTATACTATGTGTACAGACATCAGATGGTATATACAGGATAGTATGTGACTGCTGTATGTTATACTATGTGTACAGACATCAGATGGTATATACAGGATAGTATGTGACTGCCGTATATTATACTATGAGTACAGATATCAGATGGTATATACAGGATAGTATGTGACTGCCGTATATTATACTATGAGTACAGACATCAGATGGTATATACAGGATAATATGTGACTGCTGTATATTATACTGTGTGTACAGACATCAGATGGTATATACAGGATAGTATGTGACTGCTGTATATTATACTATGTGTACAGATATCAGATGGTATATACAGGATAGTATGTGACTGCTGTATATTATATTATGTTTACAGACATCTGATGGTATATACAGTATAGTATGTGACTGCTGTACTGTATATTATACTATGTGTACAGACATCTGATGTTATATTCAGAATAGTATGTGACTGCTGTATATTATACTATGTGTACAGACATCTGATGTTATATACAGGATAGTATGTGACTGCTGTATATTATACTATGTGTACAGACATCAGATGGTATATACAGGATAGTATGTGACTGCTGTATATTATACTATGAGTACAGATATCAGATGGTACATACAGGATAGTATGTGACTGCTGTATATTATACTATGAGTACAGACATCAGATGGTATATACAGGATAATATTTGACTGCTGTATATTATACCATGAGTACAGATATCAGATGGTATATACAGGATAGTATGTGACTGCTCTATATTATATTATGTTTACAGACATCTGATGGAATATACAGGATAGTATGTGACTGCTGTATATTATACTATGTGTACAGACATCAGATGGTATATACAGGATAGTATGTGACTGCTGTATATTATACTATGTGTACAGACATCAGATGGTATATACAGGATAGTATGAGACTGCTGTATATTATACTATGTGTACAGACATCAGATGGTATATACAGGATAGTATGTGACTGCTGTATATTATACTATGTGTACAGACATCTGATGTTATATACAGGATAGTATGTGACTGCTGTATATTATACTATGTGTACACACATCAGATGGTATATACAGGATAGTATGTGACTGCTGTATATTATACTATGAGTACAGACATCAGATGGTATATAAAGGATAGTATGTGACTGCTGTATATTATACTATGTGTACAGACATCAGATGGTATATACAGGATAGTATGTGACTGCTGTACTGTATATTATACTATGTGTACAGACATCAGATGGTATATACAGGATAGTATGTGACTGCTGTATATTATACTATGTGTACAGACATCAGATGGTATATACAGGATAGTATGAGACTGCTGTATATTACAATATGTGTACAGACATCAGATGGTATATACAGGATAGTATGTGACTTCTGTATATTATACTATGTATACAGACATCAGATGGTATATACAGGATAGTATGTGACTGTTGTATATTATACTATGAGTACAGATATCAGATGGTATATACAGGATAGTATGTGACTGCCGTTTATTATACTATGAGTACAGACATCAGATGGTATATACAGGATAATATGTGACTGCTGTATATTATACTATGAGTACAGATATCAGATGGTATATACAGGATAGTATGTGACTGCTGTATATTATATTATGTTTACAGACATCTGATGGTATATACAGTATAGTATGTGACTGCTGTACTGTATATTATACTATGTGTACAGACATCTGATGTTATATACAGAATAGTATGTGACTGCTGTATAATATACCATGAGTACAGACATCACATGGTATATACAGGATAGTATGTGACTGCTGTCTATTATACTATGTGCACAGACATCTGATGTTATATACAGGATAGTATGTGACTGCTGTATATTATACTATGTGTACAGACATCAGATGGTATATACAGGATAGTATGTGACTGCTGTATATTATACTATGAGTACAGATATCAGATGGTATATACAGGATAGTATGTGACTGCTGTATATTATACTATGAGTACAGACATCAGATGGTAAATACAGGATAATATGTGACTGCTGTATATTATACGATGAGTACAGATATCAGATGGTATATACAGGATAGTATGTGACTGCTCTATATTATATTATGTTTACAGACATCTGATGGAATATACAGGATAGTATGTGACTGCTGTATATTATACTATGTGTACAGACATCAGATGGTATATACAGGATAGTATGTGACTGCTGTATGTTATACTATGTGTACAGACATCAGATGGTATATACAGGATAGTATGAGACTGCTGTATATTATACTATGTGTACAGACATCAGATGGTATATACAGGATAGTATGTGACTGCTGTATATTATACTATGTGTACAGACATCTGATGTTATATACAGGATAGTATGTGACTGCTGTATATTATACTATGTGTACAGACATCAGATGGTATATACAGGATAGTATGTGACTGCTGTATATTATACTATGAGTACAGACATCAGATGGTATATAAAGGATAGTATGTGACTGCTGTATATTATACTATGTGTACAGACATCAGATGGTATATACAGGATAGTATGTGACTGCTGTACTGTATATTATACTATGTGTACAGACATCTGATGTTATATACAGGATAGTATGTGACTGCTGTATATTATACCATGTGTACAGACATCGGATGGTATATACAGGATAGTATGTGACTGCTGTATATTATACTATGAGTACAGACATCAGATGGTATATACAGGATAGTATGTGACTGCTGTATATTATATTATGAGTAAAGATATCAGATGGTATATACAGTATAGTATGTGACTGCTGTACTGTATATTATACTATGTGTACAGACATCTGATGTTATATACAGGATAGTATGTGACTGCTGTATATTATACTATGTCTACAGACATCTGATGGTATATACAGGATAGTATGTGACTGCTGTATATTATACTATGAGTACAGACATCAGATGGTATATACAGGATAGTATGTGACTGCTGTATATTATACTATGTGTACAGACATCTGATGGTATATACAGGATAGTATGTGACTGCTGTATATTATACTATGAGTACAGACATCAGATGGTATATACAGGATAGTATGTGACAGCTGTATATTATACTATGTGAACAGACATCAGATGGTATATACAGGATAGTATGTGACTGCTGTATATTATGCTATGAGGGCAGACATCAGATGGTATATACAGGGTAGTATGTGACTACTGTGTATTATACTATGTGTACAGATATCAGATGGTATATACAGGATAGTATGTGACTGCTGTATATTATACTATGAGTACAGACATCAGATGGTATATACAGGATAATATGTGACGGCTGTATATTATACCATGAGTACAGATATCAGATGGTATATACAGGATAGTATGTGACTGCTGCATATTATGTTATGTTTACAGACATCTGATGGTATATACAGGATAGTATGTGACTGCTGTATATTATACTATGAGTACAGACATCAGATGGTATATACAGGATAGTATGTGACTGCTGTATATTAAACTATGAGTACAGACATCAGATGGTATATACAGGATAGTATGTGACTGCTGTATATTATACTATGTGTACAGACATCAGATGGTATATACAGGATAGTATGAGACTGCTGTATATTATACTATGTGTACAGACATCAGATGGTATATACAGGATAGTATGTGACTGCTGTATATTATACTATGTGTACAGACATCTGATGTTATATACAGGATAGTATGTGACTGCTGTATATTATACTATGTGTACACACATCAGATGGTATATACAGGATAGTATGTGACTGCTGTATATTATACTATGAGTACAGACATCAGATGGTATATAAAGGATAGTATGTGACTGCTGTATATTATACTATGTGTACAGACATCAGATGGTATATACAGGATAGTATGTGACTGCTGTACTGTATATTATACTATGTGTACAGACATCAGATGGTATATACAGGATAGTATGTGACTGCTGTATATTATACTATGTGTACAGACATCAGATGGTATATACAGGATAGTATGAGACTGCTGTATATTACAATATGTGTACAGACATCAGATGGTATATACAGGATAGTATGTGACTTCTGTATATTATACTATGTATACAGACATCAGATGGTATATACAGGATAGTATGTGACTGTTGTATATTATACTATGAGTACAGATATCAGATGGTATATACAGGATAGTATGTGACTGCCGTTTATTATACTATGAGTACAGACATCAGATGGTATATACAGGATAATATGTGACTGCTGTATATTATACTATGAGTACAGATATCAGATGGTATATACAAGATAGTATGTGACTGCTGTATATTATAATATGTTTACAGACATCTGATGGTATATACAGTATAGTATGTGACTGCTGTACTGTATATTATACTATGTGTACAGACATCTGATGTTATATACAGAATAGTATGTGACTGCTGCATATTATACTATGTGTACAGACATCTGATGTTATATACAGGATAGTATGTGACTGCTGTATATTATACTATTTGTACAGACATCAGATGGTATATACAGGATAGTATGTGACTGCTGTATATTATACTATGAGTACAGATATCAGATGGTATATACAGGATAGTATGTGACTGCTGTATATTATACTATGAGTACAGACATCAGATGGTAAATACAGGATAATATGTGACTGCTGTATATTATACCATGAGTACAGATATCAGATGGTATATACAGGATAGTATGTGACTGCTCTACATTATATTATGTTTACAGACATCTGATGGAATATACAGGATAGTATGTGACTGCTGTATATTATACTATGTGTACAGACATCAGATGGTATATACTGGATAGTATGTGACTGCTGTATGTTATACTATGTGTACAGACATCAGATGGTATATACAGGATAGTATGAGACTGCTGTATATTATACTATGTGTACAGACATCAGATGGTATATATAGGGTAGTATGTGACTGCTGTATATTATACTATGTGTACAGACATCTGATGTTATATACAGGATAGTATGTGACTGCTGTATATTATACTATGTGTACAGACATCAGATGGTATATACAGGATAGTATGTGACTGCTGTATATTATACTATGAGTACAGACATCAGATGGTATATAAAGGATAGTATGTGACTGCTGTATATTATACTATGTGTACAGACATCAGATGGTATATACAGGATAGTATGTGACTGCTGTACTGTATATTATACTATGTGTACAGACATCTGATGTTATATACAGGATAGTATGTGACTGCTGTATATTATACTATGTCTACAGACATCTGATGGTATATACAGGATAGTATGTGACTGCTGTATATTATACTATGAGTACAGACATCAGATGGTATATACAGGATAGTATGTGACTGCTGTATATTATACTATGTGTACAGACATCTGATGGTATATACAGGATAGTATGTGACTGCTGTATATTATACTATGAGTACAGACATCAGATGGTATATACAGGATAGTATGTGACAGCTGTATATTATACTATGTGTACAGACATCAGATGGTATATACAGGATAGTATGTGACTGCTGTATATTATGCTATGAGGGCAGACATCAGATGGTATATACAGGGTAGTATGTGACTACTGTGTATTATACTATGTGTACAGATATCAGATGGTATATACAGGATAGTATGTGACTTCTGTATATTATACTATGAGTACAGACATCAGATGGTATATACAGGATAATATGTGACGGCTGTATATTATACCATGAGTACAGATATCAGATGGTATATACAGGATAGTATGTGACTGCTGCATATTATGTTATGTTTACAGACATCTGATGGTATATACAGGATAGTATGTGACTGCTGTATATTATACTATGAGTACAGACATCAGATGGTATATACAGGATAGTATGTGACTGCTGTATATTATACTATGAGTACAGACATCAGATGGTATATACAGGATAGTATGTAACTGCTGTATATTATACTATGTGTACAGACATCTGATGTTATATACAGGATAGTATGTGACTGCTGTATATTATACTATGTGTACAGACATCAGATGGTATATACAGGATACTATGTGACTGCTGTATATTATACTATGTGTACAGACATCGGATGTTATATACAGGATAGTATGTGACTGCTGTATATTATACTATGAGTACAGACATCAGATGGTATATACAGGATAGTATGTGACTGCTGTATATTATATTATGAGTACAGACATCAGATGGTATATACAGGATAGTATGTGACTGCTGTACTGTATATTATACTATGTGTACAGACATCTGATGGTATATACAGGATAGTAGGTGACTGCTGTATATTATACTATGAGTACAGACATCAGATGGTATATACAGGATAGTATGTGACAGCTGTATATTATACTATGTGTACAGTCATCAGATGGTATATACAGGATAGTATGTGACTGCTGTATATTATACTATGAGGGCAGAGATCAGATGGTATATACAGGGTAGTATGTGACTACTGTGTATTATGCTATGTGTACAGACATCAGATGGTATATACAGGTTAGTATGTGACTGCTGTATATTATATTATGTTTACAGACATCTGATGGTATATACAGGTTAGTATGTGACTGCTGTATATTATACTGTGTGTACAGACATCTGATGGTATATACAGGATAGTATGTGACAGCTGTATATTATACTATGCGTACAGACATCGGATGGTATATACAGGATAGTATGTGACTGCTGTATATTATACTATGTGTACAGACATCAGATGGCATATACAGGATAGTATGTGACTGCTGTATATTATACTATGCGTACAGACATCTGATGTTATATACAGGATAGTATGTGACTGCTGTATATTATACTATGTGTACAGACATCAGATGACATATACAGGATAGTATGTGACTGCTGTATATTATACTATCTGTACAGACATCGGATGGTATATACTGGATAGTATGTGACTGCTGTATATTATACTATGTGTACAGACATCAGATGGTATATACAGGATAGTATGTGACTGCTGTATATTATGCTATGTGTACATACATCAGATGGTATATACAGGATAGTATGTGACTGCTGTATATTATACTATGTGTACAGACATCAGATGGTATATACAGGATAGTATGTGACTGCTGTATATTATACTATGTGTACAGACATCAGATGGTTTATACTGGATAATGTGTGACTGCTGTATATTATACTATGAGTACAGTCATCAGATGGTATATACAGGATAGTATGTGACTGCTGTATATTATACTATGAGTACAGACATCTGATGGTATATACAGGATAGTATGTCACTTCTGTATATTATACTATGTGTACAGACATCAGATGGTATATACAGGATAGTATGCGACTGTTGTATATTATACTATGAGTGCAGATATCAGATGGTATATACAGGATAGTAAGTGACTGCTGTATATTATACTATGAGTGCAGACATCAGATGGTATATGCAGGATAATATGTGACGGCTATATATTTTACTATGAGTAGAGATATCAGATGGTATATACAGGATAGTATGTGACTGCGGTACTGTATATTATACTATGTGTACAGACATCTGATGTTATATACAGGATAGTATGTGACTGCTGTATATTATACTATGTGTACAGACATCAGATGGTATATACAGGATAGTATGTGACTGCTGTATATTATACTATGTGTACAGACATCAGATGGTATATACAGGATAGTATGAGACTGCTGTATATTATACTATGTGTACAGACATCAGATGGTATATACAGGATAGTATGTGAGTGCTGTATATTATACTATGTGTACAGACATCTGATGTTATATACAGGATAGTATGTGACTGCTGTATATTATACTATGTGTACACACATCAGATGGTATATACAGGATAGTATGTGACTGCTGTATATTATACTATGAGTACAGACATCAGATGGTATATAAAGGATAGTATGTGACTGCTGTATATTATACTATGTGTACAGACATCAGATGGTATATGCAGGATAGTATGTGACTGCTGTACTGTATATTATACTATGTGTACAGACATCAGATAGAATATACAGGATAGTATGTGACTGCTGTATATTATACTATGTATACAGACATCAGATGGTATATACAGGATAGTATGAGACTGCTGTATATTATAATATGTGTACAGACATCAGATGATATATACAGGATAGTATGTGACTTCTGTATATTATACTATGAGTACAGATATCAGATGGTATATACAGGATAGTATGTGACTGCCGTATATTATACTATGAGTACAGACATCAGATGGTATATACAGGATAATATGTGACTGCTGTATATTATACTATGAGTACAGATATCAAATGGTATATACAGGATAGTATGTGACTGCTGTATATTATATTATGTTTACAGACATCTGATGGTATATACATTATAGTATGTGACTGCTGTACTGTATATTATACTATGTGTACAGACATCTGATGTTATATACAGAATAGTATGTGACTGCTGTATATTATACTATGTGTACAGACATCTGATGTTATATACAGGATAGTATGTGACTGCTGTATATTATACTATGTGTACAGACATCAGATGGTATATACAGGATAGTATGTGACTGCTGTATATTATACTATGTGTACAGACATCAGATGGTATATACAGGATAGTATGAGACTGCTGTATATTATACTATGTGTACAGAAATCAGATGGTATGTACAGGATAGTATGTGACTGCTGTATATTATACTATGTGTACAGACATCTGATGTTATATGCAGGATACTATGTGACTGCTGTATATTATACTATGTGTACAGACATCAGATGGTATATACAGGATAGTATGTGACTGCTGTATATTATACTATGAGTACAGACATCAGATGGTATATAAAGGATAGTATGTGACTGCTGTATATTATACTATGTGTACAGACATCAGATGGTATATACAGGATAGTATGTGACTGCTGTACTGTATATTATACTATGTGTACAGACATCTGATGTTATATACAGGATAGTATGTGACTGCTGTATATTATACCATGTGTACAGACATCGGATGGTATATACAGGATAGTATGTGACTGCTGTATATTATACTATGAGTACAGACATCAGATGGTATATACAGGATAGTATGTGACTGCTGTATATTATATTATGAGTAAAGATATCAGATGTTATATACAGGATAGTATGTGACTGCTGTATATTATACTATGTGTACAGACATCTGATGGTATATACAGGGTAGTATGTGACTGCTGTATATTATACTATGAGTACAGACATCAGATGGTATATACAGGATAGTATGTGACAGCTGCATATTATACTATGTGTACAGACATCAGATGGTATATACAGGATAGTATGTGACTGCTGTATATTATACTATGAGGGCAGACATCAGATGGTATATACAGGGTAGTATGTGACTACTGTGTATTATACTATGTGTACAGATATCAGATGGTATATACAGGATAGTATGTGACTGCTGTATATTATACTATGAGTACAGACATCAGATGGTATATACAGGATAATATGTGACTGCTGTATATTATACTATGAGGGCAGAGATCAGATGGTATATACAGGGTAGTATGTGACTACTGTGTATTATGCTATGTGTACAGACATCAGATGGTATATACAGGTTAGTATGTGACTGCTGTATATTATATTATGTTTACAGACATCTGATGGTAAATACAGGTTAGTATGTGACTGCTGTATATTATACTGTGTGTACAGACATCTGATGGTATATACAGGATAGTATGTGACAGCTGTATATTATACTATGCGTACAGACATCGGATGGTATATACAGGATAGTATGTGACTGCTGTATATTATACTATGTGTACAGACATCAGATGGCATATACAGGATAGTATGTGACTGCTGTATATTATACTATGCGTACACACATCTGATGTTATATACAGGATAGTATGTGACTGCTGTATATTATACTATGTGTACAGACATCAGATGGCATATACAGGATAGTATGTGACTGCTGTATATTATACTATCTGTACAGACATCGGATGGTATATACAGGATAGTATGTGACTGCTGTATATTATACTATGTGTACAGACATCAGATGATATATACAGGATAATATGTGACTGCTGTATATTATACTATGAGGGCAGAGATCAGATGGTATATACAGGGTAGTATGTGACTACTGTGTATTATGCTATGTGTACAGACATCAGATGGTATATACAGGTTAGTATGTGACTGCTGTATATTATATTATGTTTACAGACATCTGATGGTAAATACAGGTTAGTATGTGACTGCTGTATATTATACTGTGTGTACAGACATCTGATGGTATATACAGGATAGTATGTGACAGCTGTATATTATACTATGCGTACAGACATCGGATGGTATATACAGGATAGTATGTGACTGCTGTATATTATACTATGTGTACAGACATCAGATGGCATATACAGGATAGTATGTGACTGCTGTATATTATACTATGCGTACAGACATCTGATGTTATATACAGGATAGTATGTGACTGCTGTATATTATACTATGTGTACAGACATCAGATGGCATATACAGGATAGTATGTGACTGCTGTATATTATACTATGTGTACAGACATCAGATGGTATATACAGGATAGTATGTGACTGCTGTATATTATACTATGTGTACAGACATCTGATGTTATATACAGGATAGTATGTGACTGCTGTATATTATACTATGAGTACAGACATCAGATGGTATATACAGGATAGTATGTGACTGCTCTATACTATACTATGTGTACAGACATCAGATGGTATATACAGGATAGTATGTGACTGCTGTATATTATACTATGTGTACAGACTTCTGATGGTATATACAGGATAGTGTGTGACTGCTGTATATTATATTTTGAGTACAAACATCAGATGGTATATACAGGATAGTATGTGACTGCTGTGTATTATACTATGTGTACAGACATCAGATGGTATATACAGGATAGTATGTGACTGGTGTATATTATACTATGTGTACAGACATCAGATGGTATATACAGGATAGTATGTGACTGCTGTATATTATACTATGTGTACAGACATCATATGGTATATACAGGATAGTATGTGACTGCTGTATATTATACTATGAGTACAGATATCAGATGGTATATACAGGATAGTATGTGACTGCTGTATATTATAACATAGTAACATAGTAACATAGTTTGTAAAGCCGAATAAAGACTTGCGTCCATCAAGTTCGACCTGTTAGTTCTGTAATTGCTAAAGTTGATCCAGAGGAGGGCAAAAACTCCAAATGATTTGGCCAATCTTCACCTGAGGAAAAATTCCCTCCCGACTCTGAAACCAGCAGTCAGAATAAATCTCTGTATCAACCTACTATTTTATTCTATTTTTAAGTATACGCTGAAATCTGCCTGGTGTCTAGAAATGCATCCAGTCCCCGCTTGAACTGGTGTAGTGAATCTGACATTACCGTCTCCTCACTCAGTGAATTCCATATTCTCACTGCTCTTACCGTAAAGAACCCCTTCCTATGCTGGTGCTGAAACCTTTTCTCTTCCAGTCTTAGTGAGTGCCCTCTTGTTACCGTAATATCCCTCCTTTTGAACAAATCCCGGGCAAGATCTCTATACTGTCCCCTAACATATTTGTACACATTTATTATGTCCCCCCTCAACCTTCTCTTTTCCAGGCTGAATAGTCCTAGTTTTGCCAGCCTCTCTGGGTATTGCAGTCCCTCCATTCCCTTTATTAATTTTGTTGCCCTCCTTTGTACCTTTTCAAGCTCATTTATATCCTTTCTATATATTGGGGCCCATAACTGAGCACAGTATTCCAAGTGTGGTCTGACCAGTGCTTTGTACAGTGGAAGAACAATGTTCTCATCCTTTGCAGCTATACCTCTTCTGATACATCCCATTACCCTGTTTGCCCTTACAGCAGCGGCCTGACTTTGGGCACTCCAATTTAGTTTGCTATCAATCAAGATGCCCAAGTCCTTCTCCATCTCTGAATTCCCCAATGATTTCCCATTCAGTGAGTACTGGTGACTTCCATTTTTCCTTCCCATATGTATGACCTTACATTTCTCCTCGTTAAACCTCATTTGCCATTTAATGCTCCACCTACCCAGCTTATCCAAATCCCTCTGTAGGTCTGCACTGTCCTCTTTTGTATTAATTGTTTTACATAACTTTGTGTCATCTGCAAATATTGATATTTTACTATTTATCCCGTTGACTATGTCGTTAATAAAGATATTAAATAACATTGGGCCTAGTACAGACCCCTGTGGTACCCCACTAGTGACGCTTACCCAATCTGAGTATATTCCATTTATAACCACCCTCTGCCTTCTATCCTTTAGCCAGTTAGCTACCCACTTGCAGACATTTTCCCCCAGCCCCATCATTCTCATTTTGTATACCAACCTATTATGTGGCACGCTATCGAACGCTTTTGAGAAGTCGAGATACACGACATCCACTGGTTCCCCCTGATCTACTCGAGAGCTAACCTCCTCGTAGAAGTCAATCAGGTTTGTTTGGCAGGAGCAATTTCTCATGAATCCATGTTGGTTCGGGATTAAAAGATTATTAGCATCAAGATGCTCCGTAATTGCCTCTTTAATGAAGCTTTCAAAAATTTTGCCCACAACGGACGTCAGACTCACCGGCCGATAGTTTCCGGCGTCACTTTTCGCTCCCTTTTTGAATATTGGCACTACATTCGCCTGTTGCCAATCAAGTGGTACAGACCTAGTCTCAACAGAGTCCTTAAATATAAGATATAACGGTCTGTCTATCACATTACTTAGTTCCCTTAGTACCCGTGGGTGTATGCCATCAGGTCCTGGTGATTTGTTTATTTTAATGTTACTGAGGCGTTTCTGTACCCCAGCTTGGGTTATATTTGTCATACTTAGTGGAGGATTAAGTTTGTCACTTCTCATTTCTCCTGTTAGTTCGATTTCCTTTGTGAAAGTTGTCGAAAAAAAATTATTTAATAGATTAGCTTTATCCTCATCTTTCTCTATGATTTTGCCTTCCTCACTTTTTATCGGTCCAATATTATCCGATTTAATCCTTTTACTATTTATATACGTAAAGAACAGTTTGGGATTTGATCTACTTTCCCTAGCAATACGTCTCTCTGTTTCCTCCTTCGCTATTTTTATTTGTTTTTTACAGTTTCTCGTTTTTTCCTTGTAACACATTAGTGCCTCCTTACTGTTTTCCTGTTTTAATCTCTTGAATGCCTCTTTTTTGCTATTTAACGCCCCTTTTACGTTCTTGTTCAACCATATTGGTTTCCTCTTATTTCTGGCCCTTTTATTCCCATACGGTATATACCTCTCGCACTGAGTATTCAGAATTCTTTTGAAGGTTTCCCATTTACTATTCGTATTCCTTTGATTAAGAACTTTGTCCCAGTCAATAAGTTGAAGGCTTTCTTTCAGCTGATCAAACTTCGCCCTCCTAAAGTTTAATGTTTTTGTTGTTCCCTTATTGATAACCCTACTGAAGGGCATTTTGAAGTCGATAATATTATGGTCGCTATTACCTAGGTGCCCCCCTATCTGTACCTCAGTTATTCTATCAGGCCTATTAGTCAATATTAAGTCCAACACGGCCTTCCCTCTCGTTGGTTCCTGCACTAGTTGGGAGAGATAATTATCCTTAATATTTGTCAAGAACCTTTTTCCTTTCTGAGATCTACAGGTTTCTGTTTCCCAGTCAATATCCGGGTAGTTGAAATCCCCCATTACAATCACTTCATTATGTTTTGCTACTTTGTCTATTTGTCCTAATAGCAGATTCTCATTCGCCTCTGTTATATTTGGTGGCTTATAGCAGACCCCCAGTAATATTTTATTATTATTTTTAGTTCCCCCTATCTCTACCCACATGGACTCGACCCCCTCTTCTCCCTCTCCTATATCTTCCCTTAGTCTGGGTTTTAGACATGGCTTTACATATAAGCAGACTCCTCCGCCTTTCCCCTGTTTCCGGTCCCTTCTAAATAAACTATAATCTAATAAATTTACCGCCCAGTCGTAGCTATCATCTAGCCAAGTCTCTGTTATACCTACGATGTCATACCTCTCCTCCGATATAAGCGCCTGCAGCTCATCCGCCTTATTGGTCAGGCTTCTTGCGTTGGTCAGCATGCAAGATAAAACTTTGGGGTTATTTAGCATCCTATTCTTCTCTAACGATCTAACGGTACTATCCCCACCCCCCTCTCCACCCTCATTATATTCACTTCTCCCCTTCCCCCTTGCTTGCCTCACATCCCACCTATTTCCTTGGTTCCCCCCCCCCCGTCTCTAGTTTAAAAACTCCTCCAACCTATTAGCCATCTTCTTCCCCAGCACCGCTGCACCCTCCCCATTGAGGTGCAGCCCATCCCTACGGTAGAGCCTGTAGCCGACCGCAAAGTCGGCCCAGTTCTCCATGAACCCAAACCCTTCTGCCTTGCACCAACTCTTTAGCCACTTATTCACCTCCCTAACTTCCCGTTGGCGCTCCTGTGTGGCTCGCGGGATTGGTAGTATTTCTGAGAAAACTACCTTGGAGGTCCTTGCCCTAAGCTTCCTACCTAGGTCCCTGAAATCATTTTTAAGAACCCTCCATCTACCACTCACTTTGTCATTGGTGCCGATGTGGACCATGACCGCTGGGTCTTCGCCAGCCCCACCCAGTAACCTGTCAACCCGATCCGCGAAGTGCCGGACTCGAGCGCCAGGGAGGCAGCACACCGTTCGGCGATCCCGGTCTTTGTGACAGATTGCCCTGTCTGTCCCCCTAATAATAGAGTCACCCACTACCAGAACCTGTCTTGCCTGCCCTACACTTCCCCCCTCCCCCTCATTACTGGAGCATACACTCCCCCGGCGGTCAAAGGATCTGTCGTGCTCCAATAATGCCGGTTCTGAACCAGCCATCCTATACTTCTTCCCTCTATCCCTCCTAACTGTTATCCAGCTCCCTGCCTGTTCAGCCTGCACTTCCCCTCTATGCTCCACCCCCAGTATTGACCCATTGAGTGTCTGCTCGGTGAGCAGCAAACTCCGTTCCATGTTGTCGATGCTCCTCAGTACCGCTATCTGAGCACTTAGATCCAGAATTTGGGCTTCCAAGTGCACGATATGCTCACATCTCTCGCAGCAGTATGGATACTATGAGTACAGACATCAGATGGTATATACAGGATAATATGTGACTGCTGTATATTATACTATGAGTACAGATATCAGATGGTATATACAGGAAAGTATGTGACTGCTGTATATTATATTATGTTTACAGACATCTGATGGTATATACAGGATAGTATGTGACTGCTGTACTGTATATTATACTATGTGTACAGACATCTGATGTTATATACAGGATAGTATGTGACTGCTGTATATTATACTATGTGTACAGACATCAGATGGTACATACAGGATAGTATGTGACTGATGTATATTATACTATGTGTAGAGACATCGGATGGTATATACAGGATTGTATGTGACTGCTGTATATTAAACTATGAGTACAGACATCAGATGGTATATACAGGATAGTATGTGACTGCTGTATATTATACTATGGGTACAGACATCAGATGGTATATACAGGATAGTATGTGACTGCTGTACTGTATATTATACTATGTGTACAGACATCTGATGTTATATACAGGATAGTATGTGACTGCTGTATATTATACAATGTGTATAGACATCAGATGGTATATACAGGATAGTATGTGACTGCTATATATTATACTATGTCTACAGACATCTGATGGTATATACAGGATAGTATGTGACAGCTGTATATTATACTATGTGTACAGACATCTGATGTTATATACAGGATAGTATGTGACTGCTGTATGTTATACTATGTGTATAGACATCAGATGGTATATACAGGATAGTATGTGACTGCTGTATATTATACTATGTCTACAGACATCTGATGGTATATACAGGATAGTATGTGTCTGCTGTATATTATACTATGAGTAAAGACATCAGATGGTATATACAGGATAGTATGTGACTGCTGTATATTATACTATGAGTACAGACATCAGATGGTATATACAGGATAGTATGTGACTGCTGTATATTATACTATGTGTATAGACATCAGATGGTATATACAGGATAGTATGTGACTGATGTATATTATACTATGTCTACAGACATCTGATGGTATATACAGGATAGTATGTGTCTGCTGTATATTATACTATGAGTAAAGACATCAGATGGTATATACAGGATAGTATGTGACTGCTGTATATTATACTATGAGTACAGACATCAGATGGTATATACAGGATAGTATGTGACAGCTGTATATTATACTATGAGTACAGACATCAGATGGTATATACAGGATAGTATGTGACTGCTGTATATTATACTATGAGTGCAGACATCAGATGGTATATACAGGATAGTATGTGACTACTGTGTATTATACTATGTGTACAGACATCAGATGGTATATACAGGATAGCATTTGACTGCTGTATATTATGAGTACAGACATCTGATGGTATATAGAGGATAGTATGTGACTGCTGTGTATTATACTTTGTGTACAGACATTAGATGGTATATACAGGATAGTATGTGACTGCTCTATATTATACTATGTGTACAGACATCAGATGGTATATACAGGATAGTATGTGACTGCTGTATATTATACTATGTGTATAGACATCTGATGGTGTATACAGGATAGTATGTGACTGCTGTATATTATACTATGAGTACAGATATCAGATGGTATATACAGGATAGTATGTGACTGCTGTATATTATACTATGTGTACAGCCATCAGATGGTATATACAGGATAGTATGTGACTGCTGTATATTATACTATGTGTACAGACATCAGATGGTATATACAGGATAGTATGTGACTGCTGTGTATTATACTATGTGTACAGATATCAGATGTTATATACAGGATAGTATGTGACTGCTGTATATTATACTATGAGTACAGACATCAGATGGTATATACAGGATAGTGTGTGACTGCTGCATATTATTATACTATGAGTACAGACATCAGATGGTATATACAGGATAGTGTGTGACTGGTGTATATTATACTATGTGTACAGACATCAGATGGTATATACAGGATAATATGTGACTGCTGTATATTATACTATGAGTACAGGCATCAGATTGTATATACAGGATAGTATGTGACTGCTGTACTGTATATTATACTATGTGTACAGACATCAGATGGTATATACAGGATAGAATGTGACTGCTGTATATTATACTATGTGTACAGACATCTGATGGTATATACAGGATAGTATGTGACTGCTGTATATTATACTATGTGTACAGACATCAGATGGTATATACAGGATAGTATGTGACTGGTATATATTATACTATGTGTACAGACATCTGATGGTATATACAGGATAGTATGTGACTGCTGTATATTATACTATGTGTACAGAATTCTGATGGTATATACAGGGTAGTATGTGACTGCTGTATATTATACTATGTGTACTGACATAACATGGTATATACAGGATAGTGTGTGACTGCTGTATATTATATTTTGAGTACAGACATCAGATGGTATATACAGGATAGTATGTGACTGCTGTGTATTATACTATGTGTACAGACATCAGATGGTATATACAGGATAGTATGTGACTGGTGTATATTATACTATGTGTACAGACATCAGATGGTATATACAGGATAGTATGTGACTGCTGTATATTATACTATGTGAACAAACATCAGATGGTATATACAGGATAGTGTGTGACTGCTGTATATTATACTATGAGTACAGACATCAGATGGTATATACAGGATATTATGTGACTGCTGTATATTATACTATGAGTACAGACATCTGATGGTATATACAGGATTGTATGTGACTGCTGTATATTATACTATGTGTACAGACATCAGATGGTATATACAGGATAGTATTTGACTGCTGTATATTATACTATGAGTACAGACATCTGATGGTATATACAGGATTGTATGTGACTGCTGTATATTATACTATGTGTACAGACATGAGATGGTATATACAGGATAGTATGTGACTGCTGTATATTATACTATGAGTACAGATATCAGATGGTATATACAGGATAGTATGTGACTGCTGTAAATTATACTATGAGTACAGACATAAGATGATATATACAGGATAATATGTGACTGCTGTATATTATGCTATGAGTACAGATATCAGATGGTATATACAGGATAGTATGTGACTGCTGTATATTATACTATGAGTAAAGACATAAGATGGTATATACAGGATAATATGTGACTGCTGTATATTATACTATGAGTACAGATATCAGATGGTATATACAGGATAGTATGTGACTGCTGTACTGTATATTATACTATGTGTACAGACATCTGATGTTATATACAGGATAGTATGTGACTGCTGTATATTATACTATGTGTACAGACATCAGATGGTATATACAGGATAGTATGTGACTGCTATATATTATACTATGTGTACAGACATCGGATGGTATATACAGGATAGTTTGTGACTGTTGTATATTATACTATGAGTACAGACATCAGATGGTATATACAGGATAATATGTGACTGCTGCATATTATACTATGAGTACAGATATCAGATGGTATATACAGGATAGTATGTGACTGCTGTATATTATAAAATGTGTACAGACATCGGATGGTCTATACAGGATAGCATGTGACTGCTGTATATTATACTATGTGTACAGACATGAGATGGAATATACAGGATAGTATGTGACTGCTGTATATTATACTATGTGTACAGACATCAGATGGTATATACAGGATAGTATGAGACTGCTGTATATTATACTATGTGTACAGACATCAGATGGTATATACAGGATAGTATGTGACTACTGTATATTATACTATGTGTACAGACATCAGATGGTATATACAGGATAGTATGTGACTGCTGTATATTATACTATGAGTACAGATATCAGATGGTATATACAGGATAGTATGTTACTGCTGTATATTATACTATGAGTACAGACATCAGATGGTATATACAGGATAATATGTGACTGCTGCATATTATACTATGAGTACAGATATCAGATGGTATATACAGGATAGTATGTGACTGCTGTATATTATATTATGTTTACAGACATCTGATGGTATATACAGGATAGTATGTGACTGCTGTAATGTATATTATACTATGTGTACAGACATATGATATTATATAACACGATAATATGTGACTGCTGTTTATTATACTATGTGTACAGACATCAGATGGTATATACAGGATAGTATGTGACTGCTGTATATTATACTATGTGTACAGACATCGGATGGTATATACAGGATAGTATGTGACTGCTGTACTGTATATTATACTATGTGTACAGACATCTGATGTTATATACAGGATGGTATGTTACTGCTGTATATTATACTATGTGTACAGACATCAGATGGTATATACAGGATAGTATGTGACTGCTGTATATTATACTATGAGTACAGACATCAGATGGTATATACAGGATAATATGTGACTGCTGTATATTATACTATGAGTGCAGACATCAGATGGTATATACAGGATAGTATGTGACTACTGTGTATTATACTATGTGTACAGAGATCAGATGGTATTTACAGGATAGTATGTGTGACTGCTGTATATTATACTATGTGTATAGACATCTGATGGTGTATACAGGATAGTATGTGACTGCTGTATATTATACTATGTGTACAGACATCTGATGGTATATACAGGATAGTATGTGACTGCTGTATATTATACTATGAGTACAGACATCAGATGGTATATACAGGATAGTATGTGACAGCTGTATATTATACTATGTGTACAGACATCAGATGGTATATACAGGATAGTATGCGACTGCTGTATATTATACTATGAGTGCTGACATCAGATGGTATATACAGGATAGTATGTGACTACTGTGTATTATACTATGTGTACAGACATCAGATAATATATAGAGGATAGCATGTGACTGCTGTATATTATGAGTACAGACATCTGATGGTTTATACAGGATAGTATGTGACTGCTGTATTTTATACTTTGTGTACAGACATTAGATGGAATATACAGGATAGTATGTGACTGCTGTATATTATACTATGTGTACAGACATCAGATGGTATATACAGGATAGTATGTGACTGCTGTATATTATACTATGTGTATAGACATCTGATGGTGTATACAGGATAGTATGTGACTGCTGTATATTATACTATGAGTACAGATATCAGATGGTATATACAGGATAGTATGTGACTGCTGTATATTATACTATGTTTACAGACATCAGATGGTATATACAGGATAGTATGTGACTGCTGTATATTATACTATGTGTACAGACATCAGATGGTATATACAGGATAGTATGTGACTGCTGTGTATTATACTATTTGTACAGACATCTGATGTTATATACAGGATAGTATGTGACTGCTGTATATTATAATATGAGTGCAGACATCAGATGGTATATACAGGATAGTGTGTGACTGCTGCATATTATACTATGAGTACAGACATCAGATGGTATATACAGGATAGTGTGTGACTGGTGTATATTATACTATGTGTACAGACATCAGATTGTATATACAGGATACAATGTGACTGCTGTATATTATACTATGTGTACAGACATCTGATGGTATATACAGGATAGTATGTGACTGCTGTATATTATAGTATGTGTACAGACATCAGATGGTATATACAGGATAGTATGTGACTGGTATATATTATACTATGTGTACAGACATCTGATGGTATATACAGGATAGTATGTGACTGCTGTATATTATACTATGTGTGCAGACTTCTGATGGTATATACAGGGTAGTATGTGACTGCTGTATATTATACTATGTGTACTGACATAAAATGGTATATACAGTGTACTGTGTGACTGCTGTATATTATATTTTGAGTACAGACATCAGATGGTATATACAGGATAGTATGTGACTGCTGTGTATTATACTATGTGTACAGACATCAGATGGTATATACAGGATAGTATGTGACTGATGTATATTATACTATGTGTACAGACATCAGATGGTATATACAGGATAGTATGTGACTGCTGTATATTATACTATGTGTACAAACATCAGATGGTATATACAGGATAGTGTGTGACTGCTGTATATTATACTATGAGTACAGACATCAGATGGTATATACAGGATATTATGTGACTGCTGTATATTATACTATGAGTACAGACATCTGATGGTATATACAGGATTGCATGTGACTGCTGTATATTATACTATGTGTACAGACATCAGATGGTATATACAGGATAGTATTTGACTGCTGTATATTATACTATGAGTACAGACATCTGATGGTATATACAGGATTGTATGTGACTGCTGTATATTATACTATGTGTACAGACATCAGATGGTATATACAGGATAGTATGTGACTGCTGTACTGTATATTATACTATGTGTACAGACATCTGATGTTATATACTGGATAGTATGTGACTGCTGTATATTATACTATGTGTACAGACATCAGATGGTACAAACAGGATAGTATGTGACTGCTGTATATTATACTATGTGTAGAGAAATCGGATGGTATATACAGGATAGTATGTGACTGCTGTATATTAAACTATGAGTACAGACATCAGATGGTATATACAGGATTGTATGTGACTGCTGTATATTATACTATGAGTACAGACATCAGATGGTATATATAGGATAGTATGTGACTGCTGTACTGTATATTATACTATGTGTACAGACATCTGATGTTATATACAGGATAGTATGTTACTGCTGTATATTATACTATGTGTACAGACATCAGATGGTATATACAGGATAGTATGTGACTGCTGTACTGTATATTATACTATGTGTACAGACATCTGATGTTATATACTGGATAGTATGTGACTGCTGTATATTATACTATGTGTACAGACATCAGATGGTACAAACAGGATAGTATGTGACTGCTGTATATTATACTATGTGTAGAGAAATCGGATGGTATATACAGGATAGTATGTGACTGCTGTATATTAAACTATGAGTACAGACATCAGATGGTATATACAGGATTGTATGTGACTGCTGTATATTATACTATGAGTACAGACATCAGATGGTATATATAGGATAGTATGTGACTGCTGTACTGTATATTATACTATGTGTACAGACATCTGATGTTATATACAGGATAGTATGTTACTGCTGTATATTATACTATGTGTATAGACATCAGATGGTATATACAGGATAGTATGTGACTGCTGTATATTATACTATGTCTACAGACATCTGATGGTATATACAGGATAGTATGTGTCTGCTGTATATTATACTATGAGTAAAGACATCAGATGGTATATACAGGATAGTATGTAACTGCTGTATATTATACTATGAGTACAGACATCAGATGGTATATACAGGATAGTATTTGACAGCTATATATTATACTATGTGTAAAGACATCAGATGGTATATACAGGATAGTATGTGACTGCTGTATATTATACTATGAGAGCAGACATCAGATGGTATATACAGGATAGTATGTGACTACTGTGTATTATACTATGTGTACAGACATCAGATGGTATATACAGGATAGCATTTGACTGCTGTATATTATGAGTACAGACATCTGATGGTATATACAGGATAGTATGTGACTGCTGTATATTATACTTTGTGTACAGACATTAGATGGTATATACAGGATAGTATGTGACTGCTGTATATTATACTATGTGTACAGACATCAGATGGTATATACAGGATAGTATGTGACTGCTGTATATTATACTATGTGTATAGACATCTGATGGTGTATACAGGATAGTATGTGACTGCTGTATATTATACTATGAGTACAGATATCAGATGGTATATACAGGATAGTATGTGACTGCTGTATATTATACTATGTGTACAGACATCAGATGGTATATACAGGATAGTATGTGACAGCTGTATATTATACTATGTGTACAGACATCAGATGGTATATACAGGATAGTATGTGACTGCTGTATATTATACTATGAGTACAGGCATCAGATGGTATATACAGGATAGTATGTGACTGCTGTACTGTATATTATACTATGTGTACAGACATCTGATGGTATATATAGGATAGTATGTGACTGCTGTATATTATACTATGTGTACAGACATCAGATGGTATATACAGGATAGAATGTGACTGCTTTATATTATACTATGTGTACAGACATCTGATGGTATATACAGGATAGTATGTGACTGCTGTATATTATACTATGTGTACAGACATCAGATGGTATATACAGGATAGTATGTGACTGGTATATATTATACTATGTGTACAGACATCTGATGGTATATACAGGATAGTATGTGACTGCTGTATATTATACTATGTGTACAGACTTCTGATGGTATATACAGGGTAGTATGTGACTGCTGTATATTATACTATGTGTACTGACATAACATGGTATATACAGGATAGTGTGTGACTGCTGTATATTATATTTTGAGTACAGACATCAGATGGTATATACAGGATAGTATGTGACTGCTGTGTATTATACTATGTGTACAGACATCAGATGGTATATATAGGATAGTATGTGACTGGTGTATATTATACTATGTGTACAGACATAAGATGGTATATACAGGATAGTATGTGACTGCTGTATATTATACTATGTGTACAAACATCAGATGGTATATACAGGATAGTGTGTGACTGCTGTATATTATACTATGAGTACAGACATCAGATGGTATATACAGGATATTATGTGACTGCTGTATATTATACTATGAGTACAGACATCTGATGGTATATACAGGATTGTATGTGACTGCTGTATATTATACTATGTGTACAGACATCAGATGGTATATACAGGATAGTATTTGACTGCTGTATATTATACTATGAGTACAGACATCTGATGGTATATACAGGATTGTATGTGACTGCTGTATATTATACTATGTGTACAGACATCAAATGGTATATACAGGATAGTATGTGACTGCTGTATATTATACTATGAGTACAGATATCAGATGGTATATACAGGATAGTATGTGACTGCTGTATATTATACTATGAGTACAGACATCAGATGGTATATACAGGACAATATGTGACTGCTGTATATTATACTATGAGTACAGATATCAGATGGTTTATATGTAGCACCCCGAGGACTCGGCTGCTACAGGGGTATTGCACCTCAAACCAGAGGTGTGGTATTCCATTCCCGGGTAAGGATGGAGTGTGGGACTGAGCTCAGCTAGCTGCATGCACTACACTTATCCCATTTCCGGGGGACAGAACAAAGGTACTCCCACCAGTTAGATGTGCAGGTACGACAGCGTCTGTCCCTGGCTGGAGTGGGGGGGGGAGGAACATCCCAGTAGTGTAGGGGCAGATAGGGGAGGGACTCTGGGCATAGAGGTAGGAGCCCATTGGGTGCTAGTCACCTGGGCTCACACATAGAGGGAGTATATATGGTGGGCACCATCTTTAGACAGGGTCTGTTCAGAGAGGAGCTCAGCCAAGAGGGCTGACAGGGAGCTGTGGCTCCGGCTGGGCCCAGCTCCAGGGCCAGGCCTGTAGTGGAGAGGAGGAGGAAGAAAGGCCCGGAGACGCAGGACAAGAGGGAACCCTGAGATCCCACAAGTTAACGGGTGAAGGGTTGGCAGATCAGGGTACCGGATCCCAAACTGGTGGAGGCTAATGATCCTCAGCCAGGAACCGGAGGTCGTGGTCAAGCTTTGTCACGACCCTCACCACATCCACCAGGAAGGCATACCACGAATAGGGTCAGGAAAGCCAGAGAATGTTTTACCACCAAGAGGCCCGAGGGAGCCGGACAAAGGTGGATCCCTGGTGGGAACGGCCAGTAGAAAGGAAGAGAGGGGAGCTCAGGACCACGCTCTGGACTGCCTGGGAGTTGGCCGAGTCCCACACCTGGTGGACCAGCACGGCTCGGGTGGTCACTCAAGGCCGGAGTGACCGGAGCAACACCTGTGAGTAAAAACCCTGAAACTGCATCACCTGTCTCTGAGCTTCCTTGCTGCACCATCACAACCACCATCTTCCACATCTGCTGCCCTGAGGCCATACCCCTCCCGTTGGGGGTTATACCATCCTTGCTGCACAATCCTACCACCGGCCTCAGCGGTCTGCTCTGCAGCGGCGGCCTCATAGCCGCAATCAACGGGTGGCGTAGTCGACACTCAAACAACATCTACAAAGACTGCCACGCACTTAGTTTGACCACCCTGGGCACGGACCGGGTCACCGCCACAAGGACTACTACCCCTATCCAGATCCGGCTCCGGGTATCCCTTGAACATGGCCCAGGGGGCGCGTTAGCTTTTGGCGTAGTCGGCAGGATCACGTGCCCGCAACCACCGGGTACTGCGTGCCTGAAGAAAAGTTCACATTTACCGTAAGAAGAAGTCTCCCGCCAGTTCCGGAGGGTCCCCGCCATCGGACGTCGTCCGGAAACGTTTCCCGCCGTTTGCCCGCCATCTGCAGCCTTTTCCCGCCATCCACGTAGTTTCCCGCCATAAAGGGGCAATTCCCGCCATCTGAGACGATTTCCCGCCCTGGCAGAGCGGACGCCATTGTGGGCGTGCCAGAGGGTGGCAAGAGGCCACCTCCCATCGTGGGCCAGGTCCAAGAATGGCGCCAAAAGCGGAAACCGCCCCCACCAGCAGAGACTGCAATGATAGAGATGTCCATCAGAGTGGGGGGTCTGCCCCTGGAACTGACAATCACCAAGTTGCCCCAGGACCGCCCTCAGTATGGGCGGATCAAGAACAAAAGAGAGAGGATGGGTGCAGCCTGGAGGAGTCTGGAAAGATCGCACCCGGAGATGGAGGGAGAGTCAGGCAGCACCGACCCTATGGTCAGGAGCCTGTTGCAGGCCGCCACCCCAGAAGGCCTTGTGGAGATCCTGGCACAGCTCCCCAGAGATCGGGAGCATGCACAGACCGCGCTGGAGGGCCTGGCTCGGAAGATGGCCCGAGTGCAGCAAGAAGTGCTGGCCGAGTGGAGCAGAGAAATGGCCCTGCAGGCTGGAACCCGCCAGCAAAGGACGCCATTCGGGACGAGGAGTCTGTCTGCCTCTGAGGATGGTGCAGGAGGGACGAAGGCCGGAGACGACACCGTGGAAGGAGCTGAAGAGATGGAAGCAGGTAAAGGGGACGTCACCACCCCAAGCCTAGTAGCCGTAAGCCTGCCCCAGCTCCCCGTCGCAGAGCCCGAAATCCCACCGACCGTGCCCGTTGCTGCACCGCCACCGCTCCAAACTAGGCCTCAAGCGGCAGGAGCCGCGACCACGCCCCCTGTGACGTTACGCGCCTTAACCCTGAGCGCGGCTAAGCAGGAAACGCCACCGGCCTGGTCGCAGGGCCGAGTACCTCCGGGCACCGCTACCACCACCGCGCCCTCAACCTCCACAGTGCCCTTCACCTTTAAAGTGCCACCGGCCTGGTCGCAAGGCCTGGTGAATCCGGGCGCCGCTACCACCACCGCGCCCTCAACCTCCACAGTGCTGCCCCTAGGCGAAGACCTATTTGCGCAACATACTTGCCCGGATGGGCAGCCCTTTGAGTGGCCACCGGAATACCTCAATCCCCGATTCCGGAAGGAATGGCCCCTGTGTGAGCCCCTGATCCCGGCTCCGGCACCCGCCAAGATCACCCCACTCCCGTTGGAGGAGGCGCAGTTCGCATGGGACCCCACCGGTGAAAACCTCATGGGGTTCACCCAAGAGACCCGGGCGGTCGCAGCCCAGCGTGCGGAGTGCTGCCGACAACAACTGGAGGTCTTCAACAAAGAACGGCGAGAGAGGCGGATCCGCGAGGAGCGGCTGCAGGTCCAGAGTGCGGAGCAGAAAAGCCGGACCCGGAGAAACCCCCGTGCAGCCCACGGTCCCCGCGCCACCGGGACTGTAATCAAGTTCCAACTGGAGCACGGTTGGGGCTTTATCAGGGATCACAAAACCCCCGGCGACGTCTTTGTTACCCGCAGGGATGTCGAGTCCCACTTGCCAGAGGGACACCGTGGACGTGACCTTTACCTGGGTGACGAGGTCACCTTCACCCGGCATCAGTGTGCAAAAGGACCATACGCCCTTCATGTGCACCGGCTGACGGAGGAAGAGCTGCGGTATGAGGAGGAACAAGAGGACCCGGACGGGTCTGAAGATTACCCTCAGGAGGAGACAAGGAGAGGACACCGCTACTGAAGGGAAGTAGCATAAACAAAAGAGCTGTATAAAGTTACCCGTCGGGGTACAAGAACTGTTGCCAATTTAAGAGTGGTCCCCGTTGGGACTAGTGTGAACTGTTACCTGTGTGCCCCTATTCCTGACCAGGCTGAGGACTGTGAGCAGCCATCCCTTATCCCCACAGGCTGAGGACTGTGAACAGCCATTCCTAATCCCTAATCAGGCTGAGGACTGTGAGCAGCCATCCCTTTTTCCCCACTGGCCGAGGACTGAGAGCGGCCATACCCTGTAAATAGTTGCGCTTCCTAAGGCGCCCCCTACCGGTTTTATAGGAAAACTGCTGTTTTCTTCCAGTGACTGTGGCACTTTACCTGGTCACAATTTGCACCGTGGCCAGAAGATTAAGAACATTTTATATGAAAAAGTTTTATATCAAAAGTTATACTGATAGAATAATATATAAGAAGTTACCTGTCATATTATATTTTCTGATAATGTTTATGATGTTTTACCTGTTAGTGTATGTTTTAAAAAGTTTGTATGTTTTAGTATGTTTTATTCTTTTACAGCCCGAGGACGTGCTGTGATTTACCAGGGGGGAATGTAGCACCCCGAGGACTCGGCTGCTACAGGGGTATTGCACCTCAAACCAGAGGTGTGGTATTCCACTCCCGGGTAAGGATGGAGTGTGGGACTGAGCTCAGCTAGCTGCATGCACTACACTTATCCCATTTCCGGGGGACAGAACAAAGGTACTCCCACCAGTTAGATGTGCAGGTACGACAGCGTCTGTCCCTGGCTGGAGTGGGGGGGGGGGGACATCCCAGTAGTGTAGGGGCAGATAGGGGAGGGACTCTGGGCATAGAGGTAGGAGCCCATTGGGTGCTAGTCACCTGGGCTCACACATAGAGGGAGTATATATGGTGGGCACCATCTTTAGACAGGGTCTGTTCAGAGAGGAGCTCAGCCAAGAGGGCTGACAGGGAGCTGTGGCTCCGGCTGGGCCCAGCTCCAGGGCCAGGCCTGTAGTGGAGAGGAGGAGGAAGAAAGGCCCGGAGACGCAGGACAAGAGGGAACCCTGAGATCCCACAAGTTAACGGGTGAAGGGTTGGCAGATCAGGGTACCGGATCCCAAACTGGTGGAGGCTAATGATCCTCAGCCAGGAACCGGAGGTCGTGGTCAAGCTTTGTCACGACCCTCACCACATCCACCAGGAAGGCATACCACGAATAGGGTCAGGAAAGCCAGAGAAGGTTTTACCACCAAGAGGCCCGAGGGAGCCGGACAAAGGTGGATCCCTGGTGGGAACGGCCAGTAGAAAGGAAGAGAGGGGAGCTCAGGACCACACTCTGGACTGCCTGGGAGTTGGCCGAGTCCCACACCTGGTGGACGCAGCACGGCTCGGGTGGTCACTCAAGGCCGGAGTGACCGGAGCAACACCTGTGAGTAAAAACCCTGAAACTGCATCACCTGTCTCTGAGCTTCCTTGCTGCACCATCACAACCACCATCTTCCACATCTGCTGCCCTGAGGCCATACCCCTCCCGTTGGGGGTTATACCATCCTTGCTGCACAATCCTACCACCGGCCTCAGCGGTCTGCTCTGCAGCGGCGGCCTCATAGCCGCAATCAACGGGTGGCGTAGTCGACACTCAAACAACATCTACAAAGACTGCCACGCACTTAGTTTGACCACCCTGGGCACGGACCGGGTCACCGCCACAAGGACTACTACCCCTATCGAGATCCGGCTCCGGGTATCCCTTGAACATGGCCCAGGGGGCGCATCATATACAGGATAGTATGTGACTGCTGTATATTATATTATGTTTACAGACATCT
This sequence comes from Phyllobates terribilis, assembly GCF_046119375.1. Classification (NCBI taxonomy): domain Eukaryota; kingdom Metazoa; phylum Chordata; class Amphibia; order Anura; family Dendrobatidae; genus Phyllobates; species Phyllobates terribilis. The sequence goes on from NW_027362772.1 coordinate 158,834,826, forward strand.
GATGGTATATACAGGATAGTATGTGACTGCTGTACTGTATATTATACTATGTGTACAGACATCTGATGTTATATACAGGATAGTATGTGACTGCTGTATATTATACTATGTGTACAGACATCAGATGGTACATACAGGATAGTATGTGACTGATGTATATTATACTATGTGTAGAGACATCAGATGGTATATACAGGATTGTATGTGACTGCTGTATATTAAACTATGAGTACAGACATCAGATGGTATATACAGGATAGTATGTGACTGCTGTATATTATACTATGGGTACAGACATCAGATGGTATATACAGGATAGTATGTGACTGCTGTACTGTATATTATACTATGTGTACAGACATCTTATGTTATATACAGGATAGTATGTTACTGCTGTATATTATACTATGTGTATAGACATCAGATGGTATATACAGGATAGTATGTGACTGCTGTATATTATACTATGTCTACAGACATCTGATGGTATATACAGGATAGTATGTGTCTGCTGTATATTATACTATGAGTAAAGACATCAGATGGTATATACAGGATAGTATGTGACTGCTGTATATTATACTATGGGTACAGACATCTGATGGTATATACAGGATAGTATGTGACAGCTGTATATTATACTATGTGTACAGACATCAGATGGTATATACAGGATAGTATGTGACTGCTGTATATTATACTATGAGTGCAGACATCAGATGGTATATACAGGATAGTATGTGACTACTGTGTATTATACTATGTGTACAGACATCAGATGGTATATACAGGATAGTATGTGACTGCTGTATATTATACTATGAGTACAGAAATCAGATGGTATGTACAGGATAGTATGTGACCGCTGTATATTATACTATGTGTACAGACATCAGATGGTATATACAGGATAGTATGTGACTGCTGTATATTATGAGTACAGACATCTGATGGTATATACAGGATAGTATGTGACTGCTGTGTATTATACTTTGTGTACAGACATTAGGTGGTATATACAGGATAGTATGTGACTGCTGTATATTATACTATGTGTACAGACATCAGATGGTATATACAGGATAGTATGTGACTGCTGTATATTATACTATGTGTATAGACATCTGATGGTGTATACAGGATAGTATGTGACTGCTGTATATTATACTATGAGTACAGATATCAGATGGTATATACAGGATAGTATGTGACTGCTGTATATTATACTATGTGTACAGCCATCAGATGGTATATACAGGATAGTATGTGACTGCTGTATATTATACTATGTGTACAGACATCAGATGGTATATACAGGATAGTATGTGACTGCTGTGTATTATACTATGTGTACAGACATCTGATGTTATATACAGGATAGTATGTGACTGCTGTATATTATACTATGAGTACAGACATCACATGGTATATACAGGATAGTGTGTGACTGCTGCATATTATACTATGAGTACAGACATCAGATGATATATACAGGATAGTGTGTGACTGGTGTATATTATACTATGTGTACAGACATCAGATGGTATATACAGGATAATATGTGACTGCTATATATTATACTATGAGTACAGACATCAGATGGTATATACAGGATAGTATGTGACTGCTGTATATTATACTATGTGTACAGACATCTGATGGTATATACAGGATAGTATGTGACTGCTGTATATTATACTATGTGTACAGACATCAGATGGTATATACAGGATAGAATGTGACTGCTGTATATTATACTATGTGTACAGACATCTGATGGTATATACAGGATAGTATGTGACTGCTGTATATTATACTATGTGTACAGACATCAGATGGTATATACAGGATAGTATGTGACTGGTATATATTATACTATGTGTACAGACATCTGATGGTATATACAGGATAGTATGTGACTGCTGTATATTATACTATGTGTACTGACATAACATGGTATATACAGGATAGTGTGTGACTGCTGTATATTATATTTTGAGTACAGACATCAGATGGTATATACAGGATAGTATGTGACTGCTGTGTATTATACTATGTGTACAGACATCAGATGGTATATACAGGATAGTATGTGACTAGTGTATATTATACTATGTGTACAGACATCAGATGGTATATACAGGATAGTATGTGACTGCTGTATATTATACTATGTGTACAAACATCAGATGGTATATACAGGATAGTGTGTGACTGCTGTATATTATACTATGAGTACAGACATCAGATGGTATATACAGGATATTATGTGACTGCTGTATATTATACTATGAGTACAGACATCTGATGGTATATACAGTATTGTATGTGACTGCTGTATATTATACTATGTGTACAAACATCAGATGGTATATACAGGATAGTGTGTGACTGCTGTATATTATACTATGTGTACAGACATCAGATGGTATATACAGGATAGTATTTGACTGCTGTATATTATACTATGACTACAGACATCTGATGGTATATACAGGATTGTATGTGACTGCTGTATATTATACTATGTGTACAGACATCAGATGGTATATACAGGATAGTATGTGACTGCTGTATATTATACTATGAGTACAGATATCAGATGTTATATACAGGATAGTATGTGACTGCTGTATATTATACTATGAGTACAGACATCAGATGGTATATACAGGATAATATGTGACTGCTGTATATTATACTATGAGTACAGATATCAGATGGTATATACAGGATAATATGTGACTGCTGTATATTATATTATGTTTACAGACATCTGATGGTATATACAGGATAGTATGTGACTGCTGTACTGTATATTATACTATGTGTACAGACATCTGATGTTATATACAGGATAGTATGTGACTGCTGTATATTATACTATGTGTACAGACATTAGATGGTACATACAGGTTAGTATGTGACTGCTGTATATTATACTATGTGTAGAGACATCGGATGGTATATACAGGATAGTATGTGACTGCTGCATATTAAACTATGAGTACAGACATCAGATGGTATATACAGGATAGTATGTGACTGCTGTATATTATACTATGAGTACAGACATCAGATGGTATATACAGGATAGTATGTGACTGCTGTACTGTATATTATACTATGTGTACAGACATCTGATGTTATATACAGGATAGTATGTTACTGCTGTATATTATACTATGTGTATAGACATCAGATGGTATATACAGGATATTATGTGACTGCTGTATATTATACTATGTCTACAGACATCTGATGGTATATACAGGATAGTATGTTTCTGCTGTATATTATACTATGAGTACAGACATCAGATGGTATATACAGGATAGTATGTGACAGCTGTATATTATACTATTTGTACAGACATCAGATGGTATATACAGGATAGTATGTTAGTGTTGTATATTATACTATGAGTGCAGACATCAAATGGTATATACAGGATAGTATGTGACTACTGTGTATTATACTATTTGTACAGACATCAGATGGTATATACAGGATAGTATGTGTGACTGCTGTATATTATACTATGTGTATAAACATCTGATGGTGTATACAGGATAGTATGTGACTGCTGTATATTATACTATGAGTACAGACATCAGATGGTATATACAGGATAGTATGTGACTGCTGTACTGTATATTATTCTATGTGTACAGACATCTGATGTTATATACAGGATAGTATGTTACTGCTGTATATTATACTATGTGTATAGACATCAGATGGTATATACAGGATAGTATGTGACTGCTGTATATTATACTATGAGTACAGACATCAGATGGTATATACAGGATAGTGTGTGACTGCTGTATAATATACTATGTGTACAGCCATCAGATGGTATATACAGGATATTATGTGACTGCTGTATATTATACTATGAGTACAGACATCAGATGGTATATACAGGATAGTATGTGACTGCTGTATATTATACTATGTGTACAGACATCTGATGTTATATACAGGATAGTATGTGACTGCTGTATATTATACTATGTGTACAGACATCAGATGGCTTATACAGGATAGTATGTGACCGTTGTAAATTATACTATGTGTACAGACATCAGATGATATATACAGGATAGTATGTGACTGCTGTATATCATACTATGTGTACAGACATCAGATGGTATATACAGGATAGTATGTGACTACTGTATATTATACTATGTGTACAGACATCAGATGGTATATACAGGATAGTATGTGACTGCTGTATATTATACTATGTGTACAGACATCAGATGGTATATACAGGATAGTATGTGACTGCTGTACATTATACTATGTGTACAGACATCAGATGGTATATACAGGATAGTATATGACAGCTGTATATTATACTATGTGTACAGACATCAGATGGTATATACAGGATATTATGTGACTGCTGTATATTATACTATGAGTACAGACATCAGGTGGTATATACAGGATAGTATGTGACTGCTGTATATTATACTATGTGTACAGACATCTGATGGTATATACAGGATAGTATGTGACTGCTGTATATTATACTATGTGTACAGACATCTGATGGTATATACAGGGTAGTATGTGACTGATGTATATTATACTATTTGTACAGACATCAGATGTTATATACAGGATAGTGTGTGACTGTTGTATATTGTACTATGAGTACAGACATCAGATGGTATATACAGGATAGTGTGTGACTGCTGTATATTATACTATGTGTATAGACATCAGATGGTATATACAGGATAGTATGTGACTGCTGTATATTATACTATGTGTACAGACATCTGATGGTATATACAGGATAGTATGTGACTGCTGTATATTATACTACGTGTACAGACAACAGGTGGTATATACAGGATAGTATGTGACTGCTGTATATTATACTATGTGTACAGACATCAGATGGTATATACAGGATAGTATGTGACTGCTGTATATTATACTATGTGTACAGACATCTGATGGTATATACAGGGTAGTATGTGACTGCTGTACATTATACTATGTGTACAGACATAAGATGGTATATAGAGGATAGTGCATGACTGCTGCATATTATATTTTGAGTACAGACATCAGATGGTATATACAGGATAGTATGTGACTGCTGTGTATTATACTATGTGTACAGACATCAGATGGTATATACAGGATAGTATGTGACTGCTGTATATTATACTATGTGTACAGACATCAGATGGTATATACAGGATAGTATGTGACTGCTGTATATTATACAATGTGAACAGACATCAGATGGTATATACAGGATAGTATGTGACTGCTGTATATTATACTATGTGTACAGACATCTGATGGTATATACAGGGTAGTATGTGACTGCTGTATATTATACTATGTGTACAGACATCAGATGGTATATACAGGATAGTATTTGACTGCTGTATATTATACTATGAGTACAGACATCAGATGGTATATACAGGATAGTGTGTGACTACTTTGTATTATACTATGTGTACAGACATCAGATGGTATATACAGGATAGTATGTGACTGCTGTGTATTATACTATGTGTACTGACATCTGATGGTATACACAGGATAGTATGTGACTGCTGTATATTATACTATGTGTACAGACATCAGATGGTATATACAGGATAGTATGTGACTGCTGTATATTATACTATGTGTACAGACATCAGATGGTATATACAGGATAGTATGTGACTGCTGTATATTATACAATGTGTACAGACATCTGATGGTATATACAGGGTAGTATGTGACCACTGTATATTATACTATGTGTACAGACATCAGATGGTATATACAGGATAGTATGTGACTACTGTGTATGATAATATGTGTACAGACATCAGATGGTATACACAGGATAGTATATGACTGCTGTATATTATACTATGTGTACAGACATCTGATGTTATATACAGGATAGTATGTGACTGCTGTATATTATACTATGTGTACAGACATCAGATGTTATATACAGGATAGTATGTGACTGCTGTATATTATACTATGAGTACAGACATCAGGTGGTATATACAGGATAGTATGTGACTACTGTGTATTATACTATGTGTACAGACATCAGATGGTATATACAGGATAGTATGTGACTGCTGTATATTATACTATGAGTACAGACATCAGATGGTATGTACAGGATAGTATGTGACTACTGTGTATTATACTATGTGTACAGACATCAGATGGTATATACAGGATAATATGTGACTGCTGTACATTATACTATGTGTACAGACATCAGATGGTATATACAGGATAGTATGTGACTGCTGTATATTATGAGAACAGATATCAGATGGTATATACTGGATAGTATGTGACTGCTGCATATTATACTATGTGTACAGACATCAGATGGTATATACAGGATAGTATGTGACTGCTGTATATTATACTATGTGTACAGACATCAGATGATATATACAGGATAGTATGTGACTGCTGTACAGTATACTATGAGTACAGACATTTGATGGTATATACAGGATAGTATGTGACTGCTGTACTGTATATTATACTATGTGTACAGACATCAGATGGTATATACAGGATAGTATGTGACTGCTGTATATTATACTATGTGTATAAACATCAGATGGTATATACAGGATAGTATGTGACTGCTGTATATTATACTATGAGTACAGACATCAGATGGTATATACAGGATAGTATGTGACTGCTGTATATTATACTATGAGTACAGACATCAGATGGTATATACAGGATAGTATGTGACTGCTGTATATTATACTATGTGTACAGACATCTGATGTTATATACAGGATAGTATGTGACTGCTGTATATTATACTATGTGTACAGACATCAGATGGTATATACAGGATAGTATGTGACCGTTGTAAATTATACTATGTGTACAGACATCAGATGATATATACAGGATAGTATGTGACTGCTGTATATCATACTATGTGTACAGACATCAGATGGTATATACAGGATAGTATGTGACTACTGTATATTATACTATGTGTACAGACATCAGATGGTATATACAGGATAGTATGTGACTGCTGTATATTATACTATGTGTACAGACATCAGATGGTATATACAGGATAGTATGTGACTGCTGTACATTATACTATGTGTACAGACATCAGATGGTATATACAGGATAGTATATGACAGCTGTATATTATACTATGTGTACAGACATCAGATGGTATATAGAGGATATTATGTGACTGCTGTATATTATACTATGAGTACAGACATCAGATGGTATATACAGGATAGTATGTGACTGCTGTATATTATACTATGTGTACAGACATCTGATGGTATATACAGGATAGTATGTGACTGTTGTATATTATACTATGTGTACAGACATCTGATGGTATATACAGGGTAGTATGTGACTGCTGTATATTATACTATTTGTACAGACATCAGATGTTATATACAGGATAGTGTGTGACTGTTGTATATTGTACTATGAGTACAGACATCAGATGGTATATACAGGATAGTGTGTGACTGCTGTATATTATACTATGTGTATAGACATCAGATGGTATATACAGGATAGTATGTGACTGCTGTATATTATACTATGTGTACAGACATCTGATGGTATATACAGGATAGTATGTGACTGCTGTATATTATACTACGTGTACAGACATCAGGTGGTATATACAGGATAGTATGTGACTGCTGTATATTATACTATGTGTACAGACATCAGATGGTATATACAGGATAGTATGTGACTGCTGTATATTATACTATGTGTACAGACATCTGATGGTATATACAGGGTAGTATGTGACTGCTGTACATTATACTATGTGTACAGACATAAGATGGTATATACAGGATAGTGCATGACTGCTGCATATTATATTTTGAGTACAGACATCAGATGGTATATACAGGATAGTATGTGACTGCTGTGTATTATACTATGTGTACAGACATCAGATGGTTGATACAGGATAGTATGTGACTGCTGTATATTATACTATGTGTACAGACATCAGATGGTATATACAGGATAGTATGTGACTGCTGTATATTATACAATGTGAACAGACATCAGATGGTATATACAGGATAGTATGTGACTGCTGTATATTATACTATGTGTACAGACATCTGATGGTATATACAGGGTAGTATGTGACTGCTGTATATTATACTATGTGTACAGACATCAGATGGTATATACAGGATAGTATTTGACTGCTGTATATTATACTATGAGTACAGACATCAGATGGTATATACAGGATAGTGTGTGACTACTTTGTATTATACTATGTGTACAGACATCAGATGGTATATACAGGATAGTATGTGACTGCTGTGTATTATACTATGTGTACTGACATCTGATGGTATACACAGGATAGTATGTGACTGCTGTATATTATACTATGTGTACAGACATCTGATGGTATATACAGGGTAGTATGTGACCACTGTATATTATACTATGTGTACAGACATCAGATGGTATATACAGGATAGTATGTGACTACTGTGTATGATACTATGTGTACAGACATCAGATGGTATACACAGGATAGTATATGACTGCTGTATATTATACTATGTGTACAGACATCTGATGTTATATACAGGATAGTATGTGACTGCTGTATATTATACTATGTGTACAGACATCTGATGTTATATACAGGATAGTATGTGACTGCTGTATATTATACTATGAGTACAGACATCAGATGGTATATACAGGATAGTATGTGACTACTGTGTATTATACTATGTGTACAGACATCAGATGGTATATACAGGATAGTATGTGACTGCTGTATATTATACTATGAGTACAGACATCTGATGTTATATACAGGATAGTATGTGACTGCTGTATATTATACTATGTGTACAGACATCTGATGTTATATACAGGATAGTATGTGACTGCTGTATATTATACTATGAGTACAGACATCAGATGGTATATACAGGATAGTATGTGACTGCTGTGTATTATACTATGTGTACAGACATCAGATGGTATATACAGGACAGTATGTGACTGCTGTATATTATACTATGTGTACAGACATCAGATGGTATATACAGGATAGTATGTGACTGCTGTATATTATACAATGTGTACAGACATCTGATGGTATATACAGGGTAGTATGTGACCACTGTATATTATACTATGTGTACAGACATCAGATGGTATATACAGGATAGTATGTGACTACTGTGTATGATAATATGTGTACAGACATCAGATGGTATACACAGGATAGTATATGACTGCTGTATATTATACTATGTGTACAGACATCTGATGTTATATACAGGATAGTATGTGACTGCTGTATATTATACTATGTGTACAGACATCAGATGGTATATACAGGATAGTATGTGACTGCTGTATATTATACTATGAGCACAGACATCAGATGGTATATACAGGATAGTATGTGACTACTGTGTATTATACTATGTGTACAGACATCAGATGGTATATACAGGATAGTATGTGACTGCTGTATATTATACTATGAGTACAGACATCAGATGGTATGTACAGGATAGTATGTGACTACTGTGTATTATACTATGTGTACAGACATCAGATGATATATACAGGATAATATGTGACTGCTGTACATTATACTATGTGTACAGACATCAGGTGGTATATACAGGATAGTATGTGACTGCTGTATATTATGAGTACAGACATCAGATGGTATATACTGGATAGTATGTGACTGCTGCATATTATACTATGTGTACAGACATCAGATGGTATATACAGGATAGTATGTGACTGCTGTATATTATACTATGTGTACAGACATCAGATGATATATACAGGATAGTATGTGACTGCTGTACAGTATACTATGAGTACAGACATTTGATGGTATATACAGGATAGTATGTGACTGCTGTACTGTATATTATACTATGTGTACAGACATCAGATGGTATATACAGGATAGTATGTGACTGCTGTATATTATACTATGTGTATAAACATCAGATGGTATATACAGGATAGTATGTGACTGCTGTATATTATACTATGAGTACAGACATCAGATGGTATATACAGGATAGTATGTGACTGCTGTATATTATACTATGAGTACAGACATCAGATGGTATATACAGGATAGTATGTGACTGCTGTATATTATACTATGTGTACAGACATCTGATGTTATATACAGGATAGTATGTGACTGCTGTATATTATACTATTTGTACAGACATCAGATGTTATATACAGGATAGTGTGTGACTGTTGTATATTGTACTATGAGTACAGACATCAGATGGTATATACAGGATAGTGTGTGACTGCTGTATATTATACTATGTGTATAGACATCAGATGGTATATACAGGATAGTATGTGACTGCTGTATATTATACTATGTGTACAGACATCTGATGGTATGTACAGGATAGTATGTGACTGCTGTATATTATACTACGTGTACAGACATCAGGTGGTATATACAGGATAGTATGTGACTGCTGTATATTATACTATGTGTACAGACATCAGATGGTATATACAGGATAGTATGTGACTGCTGTATATTATACTATGTGTACAGACATCTGATGGTATATACAGGGTAGTATGTGACAGCTGTACATTATACTATGTGTACAGACATAAGATGGTATATACAGGATAGTGCGTGACTGCTGCATATTATATTTTGAGTACAGACATCAGATGGTATATACAGGATAGTATGTGACTGCTGTGTATTATACTATGTGTACAGACATCAGATGGTATATACAGGTTAGTATGTGACTGCTGTATATTATACTATGTGTACAGACATCAGATGGTATATACAGGATAGTATGTGACTGCTGTATATTATACAATGTGAACAGACATCAGATGGTATATACAGGATAGTATGTGACTGCTGTATATTATACTATGTGTACAGACATCTGATGGTATATACAGGGTAGTATGTGACTGCTGTATATTATACTATGTGTACAGACATCAGATGGTATATACAGGATAGTATTTGACTGCTGTATATTATACTATGAGTACAGACATCAGATGGTATATACAGGATAGTGTGTGACTACTTTGTATTATACTATGTGTACAGACATCAGATGGTATATACAGGATAGTATGTGACTGCTGTGTATTATACTATGTGTACTGACATCTGATGGTATACACAGGATAGTATGTGACTGCTGTATATTATACTATGTGTACAGACATCTGATGGTATATACAGGGTAGTATGTGACCACTGTATATTATACTATGTGTACAGACATCAGATGGTATATACAGGATAGTATGTGACTACTGTGTATGATACTATGTGTACAGATATCAGATGGTATACACAGGATAGTATATGACTGCTGTATATTATACTATGTGTACAGACATCTGATGTTATATACAGGATAGTATGTGACTGCTGTATATTATACTATGTGTACAGACATCTGATGTTATATACAGGATAGTATGTGACTGCTGTATATTATACTATGAGTACAGACATCAGATGGTATATACAGGATAGTATGTGACTACTGTGTATTATACTATGTGTACAGACATCAGATGGTATATACAGGATAGTATGTGACTGCTGTATATTATACTATGAGTACAGACATCAGATGGTATGTACAGGATAGTATGTGACTACTGTGTATTATACTATGTGTACAGACATCAGATGGTATATACAGGATAATATGTGACTGCTGTACATTATACTATGTGTACAGACATCAGATGATATATACAGGATAGTATGTGACTGCTGTATATTATGAGAACAGACATCAGATGGTATATACTGGATAGTATGTGACTGCTGCATATTATACTATGTGTACAGACATCAGATGGTATATACAGGATAGTATGTGACTGCTGTATATTATACTATGTGTACAGACATCAGATGATATATACAGGATAGTATGTGACTGCTGTACAGTATACTATGAGTACAGACATCTGATGGTATATACAGGATAGTATGTGACTGCTGTACTGTATATTATACTATGTGTACAGACATCAGATGGTATATACAGGATAGTATGTGACTGCTGTATATTATACTATGTGTATAAACATCAGATGGTATATACAGGATAGTATGTGACTGCTGTATATTATACTATGAGTACAGACATCAGATGGTATATACAGGATAGTATGTGACCGCTGTATATTATACTATGAGTACAGACATCAGATGGTATATACAGGATAGTATGTGACTGCTGTATATTATACTATGTGTACAGACATCTGATGTTATATACAGGATAGTATGTGACTGCTGTATATTATACTATGTGTACAGACATCAGATGGTATATACAGGATAGTATGTGACCGTTGTAAATTATACTATGTGTACAGACATCAGATGATATATACAGGATAGTATGTGACTGCTGTATATCATACTATGTGTACAGACATCAGATGGTATATACAGGATAGTATGTGACTGCTGTATATTATATTTTGAGTACAGACATCAGATGGTATATACAGGATAGTATGTGACTGCTGTATATTATACTATGTGTACAGACATCAGATGATATATACAGGATAGTATGTGACTGCTGTATATCATACTATGTGTACAGACATTAGATGGTATATACAGGATAGTATGTGACTACTGTATATTATATTTTGAGTACAGACATCAGATGGTATATACAGGATAGTATGTGACTGCTGTATATTATACTATGTGTACAGACATCAGATGGTATATACAGGATAGTATATGACAGCTGTATATTATACTATGTGTACAGACATCAGATGGTATATACAGGATATTATGTGACTGCTGTATATTATACTATGAGTACAGACATCAGATGGTATATACAGGATAGTATGTGACTACTGTGTATTATACTATGTGTACAGACATCAGATGGTATATACAGGATAGTATGTGACTGCTGTACTGTATATTATACTATGTGTACAGACATCAGATGTTATATACAGGACATTATGTGACTGCTGTATATTATACTATGTTTACAGACATCTGATGGTATATACAGGATAGTATGTGACTGCTGTATTGTATATTATCCTATGTGTACAGACATCTGATGTTATATACAGGATAGTATGCGACTGCTGTATATTAAACTATTTGTAGAGACATCAGATGGTATATACAGGATAGTATGTGACTGCTTTATATTATACTATGTGTACAGACATCAGATGGTATATACAGGATAGTATGTGACTGCTGTATATTATACTATGAGTACAGATATCAGATGGTATATACAGGATAGTATGTGACTGCTGTATATTATACTATGTGTACAGACATCTGATGTTATATACAGGATAGTATGTGACTGCTGTATATTATACCCTGTGTACAGACATCTGATGTTATATACAGGATAGTATGTGACTGCTGCATATTATACTGTGTGTACAGACATCTGATGATATATACAGGGTAGTATGTGACTGCTGTATATTATACTATGTGTACAGACATAAGATGGTATATACAGGATAGTGTGTGACTGCTGTATATTATATTTTGAGTACAGACATCAGATGGTATATACATGATAGTATGTGACTGCTGTGTATTATACTATGTGTACAGACATCAGATGGTATATACAGGATAGTGTATGACTGCTGTATATTATAATATGTGTACAGACATGTGATTTTATATACAGGATAGTATGTGACTGCTGTATATTATACTATGTGTACAGACATCTGATGTTATATACAGGATAGTATGTGACTGCTGTATATTATACTATGTGTACAGACATCAGATGGTATATAGAGGATAGTATGTGACTGCTGTATATTATATTTTGAGTACAGACATCAGATGGTATATACAGGATAGTATGTGACTGCTGTATATTATACTATGAGTACACACATCAGATGGTATATACAGGATAGTATGTGACTGCTGTATATTATACTATGTGTATAGACATCAGATGGTATATACAGGATAGTATGTGACTGCTGTATATTATACTATGTTTACAGACATTTGATGGTATATACAGGATGGCATGTGACTTCTGTACTGTATATTATACTATGTGTACAGACATCATATGTTATATACAGGATACTATGTGACTGCTGTATATTATACTATGTGTACAGACATCAGATGGTATATACAGGATTGTATGTGACTGCTGTACTGTATATTATACTATGTGTACAGACATCTGATGTTATATACAGGTTATTATGAGACTGCTGTATATTATACTATGTGTACAGACATCAGATGGTATACACAGGATAGTATGTGACTGCTGTAAATTATACTATAAGTACAGACATCAGATGGTATACACAGGATATTATGTGACTGCTGTATATTATACTATGTTTACAGACATCTGATGGTATATACAGGACAGGATGTGACTGCTGTATATTATACTATGTTTACAGACATCTGATGTTATATACAGGATAGTATGTGACTGCTGTACTGTATATTATCCTTTGTGTACAGACATCTGATGTTATATACAGGATAGTATGTGACTGCTGTATATTAGACTATGTGTACAGACATCAGACGGTAAATACAGGATAGCATGTGACTGCTGTTTATTATACTATGTGTACAGACATCATATGGTATATACAGGATAGTATGTGACTGCTGTATATTATACTATGTGTACAGACATCTGATGTTATATACAGGATAGTATGCGACTGCTGTATATTATACTATGTGTACAGACATCTGATGGTATATATAGGATAGTATGTGACTGCTGTATTTTATACTATGTGTACAGACATCATATGGTATATACAGGATAGTATGCGACTGCTGTATATTACACTATGTGTACAGACATCTGATGTTATATACAGGATAGTATGTGACTGCTGTATATTATACTATGAGTACAGATATCAGATGGTATATACAGGATAGTATGTGAAAGCAGTATATTATACTATGTGCACAGACATCAGATGGTATATACAGGATAGTATGTGACTGCTGTATATTATACTATGTGTACAGACATCTGATGTTATATACAGGATAGTATGTGACTGCTGTATATTATACTATGAGTACAGATATCAGATGGTATATACAGGATAGTATGTGAAAGCAGTATATTATACTATGTGCACAGACATCAGATGGTATATACAGGATAGTATGTGACTGCTGTATATTATACTATGTGTACAGACATCTGATGGTATATACATTATAATATGTGACTGCTGTATATTATACTATGTGTACAGACATCTGATGTTATGTAAAGGATAGTATGTGACTGCTGTATATTATACTATGTGTACAGACATCTGATGTTATATACAGGATAGTATGTGACAGCTGTATATTATACTATGTGTACAGACATCAGATGGTATATACAGGATAGTATGTGACTGCTGTATATTATACTATGTGTACAGACATCTGATGGTATATGCAGGATATTATGTGACAGCTGTATATTATACTATGTGTACAGACATCAGATGGTATATACAGGAGAGTATGTGTGACTGCTGTATATTATACTATGTGTACAGACATCAGATGGTATATTTAGGATAGTATGTGACTGCTGTATATTATACTATGTGTACAGACATCAGATGGTATATACAGGAGAGTATGTGTGACTGCTGTATATTATACTATGTGTACAGACATCTGATGGTATATGCAGGATAGTATGTGACAGCTGTGTATTATACTATGTGTACAGACATCAGATGTTGTATACAGGATAGTATGTGACTGCTGTATATTATACTATGAGTACAGACATCAGATGGTATATACAGGATAGTATGTGACTGCTGTATATTATACTATGTGCACAGACATCAGATGGTATATACAGGATAGTATGTGACTGCTGTATATTATATTATATGTACAGACATCTGATGGTATATACAGGATAGTATGTGACTGCTGTATATTATACTATGAGTACAGATATCAGATGGCATATACAGGATAGTATGTGACTGCTGTACTTTATATTATACTATGTGTACAGACATCTGATGTGATATACAGGATAGCGTGTGACTGCTGTATATTATACTATGTGTACAAACATCAGATGGTATATACAGGATAGTATGTGACTCCTGTAGATTATACTATGTGTACAGACAGCAGATGGTTTATACAGGATAGTATGTGTCTGCTGTATATTATACTATGTGTACAGACATCAGATGATATATACAGGATTGTATGTGACTGCTGTATTATATATTATAATATGTGTACAGACATCTGATGTTATATACAGGATAGTATGTGACTGCTGTATATTATACTATGAGTACAGACATCAGATGGTATATACAGGATAGTATGTGACTGCTGTGTATTATACTATGTGTACAGACATCAGATGGTATATACACGATAGTATGTGACTGCTGTATATTATACTATGTGTACAGACATCAGATGGTATATACAGGATAGTATGTGACTGCCTTATATTATACTATGAGTACAGACATCAGATGGTATATACAGGATAGTATGTGACTACTGTATATTATACTATGTGTACAGACATCTGATGGTATATACATTATAATATGTGACTGCTGTATATTGTACTATGTGTACAGACATCTGATGTTATATACAGGATAGTATGTGACTGCTGTATATTATACTATGAGTACAGACATCAGATGGTATATACAGGATAGTATGTGACAGCTGTATATTATACTATGTGTACAGACATCAGATGGTATATACAGGATAGTATGTGACTGCTGTATATTATACTATGAGTACAGACATCAGATGTTATATACAGGATAGTATGTGACTGGTGTACATTATACTATGTGTACAGACATCAGATGGTATATACAGGATAGTATGTGACTGCTGTATATTATACTATGAGTACAGACATCAGATGGTATATACAGGATAGTATGTGACTGCTGTTTATTATACTATGTGTACAGACATCAGATGGTATATTCAAGATAGTGTGTGACTGCTGTATATTATACTATGTGTACAGCCATCAGATGTTATATACAGAATAGTATGTGACTGCTGTATATTATACTATGAGTACAGATATCAGATGGTATATACAGGATAGTAGGTGACTGCTGTATATTATACTATGAGTACAGATATCAGATGGTATATACAGGATAGTGTGTGACTGATGTATATTATACTATGTGTACAGACATCAGATGGTATATACAGGATAGTATGTGACTGCTGTATATTATACTATGTGTAAAGACATCAGATGGTATATACAGAATAGTATGTGACTGCTGTATATTATGCTATGTGTACAGACATCAGATGGTAAATACAGGATAGCATGTGACTGCTGTGTATTATACTATGTGTACAGACATCAGATGGTATATACAGGATAGTATGTGACTGCTGTATATTATACTATGTGTACAGACATCAGATGGTATATACAGGATAGTATGTGATAGCTGTATATTATACTATGAGTACAGACATCAGATGGTATATACAGGATAGTATGTGACTACTGTGTATTATACTATGTGTACAGACATCAGATGGTATATACAGGATAGTATGTGACTGCTGTATATTATACTATGTGTACAGACATTAGATGGTATATACAGGATAATATGTGACTGCTGTATATTATACTATGTGTACAGACATCAGATGGTATATACAGGACAGTATGTGACAGCATATATTATACTATGAGTACAGACATCAGATGGTATATACAGGATAGTGTGTGACTGCTGTATATTATACTATGTGTACAGACATCAGATGGTATATACAGGATAGTATGTGTGACTGCTGTATATTATACTATGTGTACAGACATCTGATGGTATATACAGGATAATATGTGACAGCTGTATATTATACTATGTGTACAGACATCAGATGGTATATACAGGACAGTATGTGACTGCTGTATAATATACTATGAGTACAGACATCAGATGGTATATACAGGATACTATGTGACTGCTGTACATTATACTATGTGTACAGACATCAGATGGTATATACAGGATAGCATGTGACTGCTGTATGTTATACTATGAATACAGACATCAGATGGTATATACAGGATAGTATGTGACTGCTGTATATTATACTATGCGTACAGACATCAGATGATATATACAGGATAGTATGTGACAGCTGTATATTATACTATGTGTACAGACATCAGATGGTATATACAGGATAGTATGTGACTGCTGTATATTATACTATGTGTACAGACATCTGATGGTATATACAGGATAATATGTGACTGCTTTATATTATACTATGTGTACAGACATCTGATGTTATATACAGGACAGTATGTGACTGCTGCATATTATACTATGAGTACAGACATCAGATGGCATATACAGGATAGAATGTGACAGCTGTATATTATACTATGTGTACAGACATCAGATGGTATATACAGGATAGTATGTGACTGCTGTATATTATACTATGTGTACAGACATCTGATGTTATATACAGGATAGTATGTGACTGCTGTATATTATACTATGGGTACAGACATCTGATGGTATATACAGGATAGTATGTGACTGCTGTACTGTATATTATACTATGTGTACAGACATCTGATGTTATATACAGGATAGTGTGTGACTGCTGTATATTATACTATGTGTACAAACATCAGATGGTATATACCGGATAGTATGTGACTGCTGTGTATTATACTATGTGTACAGACATCAGATGGTATATACAGGATAGTATGTGACTGCTGTACTGTATATTATACTATGTGTACAGACATCTGATGTTATAAACAGGATAGTATGTGACTGCTGTATATTATACTATGTGTACAGACATCAGATTGTATATACAGGATAATATGTGACTGCTGTATATTATACTATGTGTACAGACATCTGATGTTATATACAGGATAGTATGTGACTGCTGTTTATTATACTATGAGTACAGACATCAGATGGTATATACAGGATAGTATGTGACTGCTGTACTGTATATTATACTATGTGTACAGACATCAGATGGTATATACAGGATAGTATGTGACTGCTGTATATTATGCTATGTGTACAGACATCTGATGGTATATGCAGGATAGTATGTGACAGCTGTATATTATACTTTGAGTACAGACATCAGATGGTATATACAGGATAGTATGTGACTGCTGTATATTATACTATGAGTACAGATATCAGATGGTAAATACAGGATAATATGTGACTGCTGTATATTATACCATGAGTACAGATATCAGATGGTATATACAGGATAGTATGTGACTGCTCTATATTATATTTTGTTTACAGACATCTGATGGAATATAGAGGATAGTATGTGACTGCTGTATATTATACTATGTGTACAGACATCAGATGGTATATACAGGATAGTATGTGACTGATGTATGTTATACTATGTGTACAGACATCAGATGGTATATACAGGATAGTATGAGACTGCTGTATATTATACTATGTGTACAGACATCAGATGGTATATACAGGATAGTATGTGACTGCTGTATATTATACTATGTGTACAGACATCTGATGTTATATACAGGATAGTATGTGACTGCTGTATATTATACTATGTGTACAGACATCAGATGGTATATACAGGATAGTATGTGACTGCTGTATATTATACTATGAGTACAGACATCAGATGGTATATAAAGGATAGTATGTGACTGCTGTATATTATACTATGTGTACAGACATCAGATGGTATATACAGGATAGAATGTGACTGCTGTACTGTATATTATACTATGTGTACAGACATCTGATGTTATATACAGGATAGTATGTGACTGCTGTATATTATACCATGTGTACAGACATCGGATGGTATATACAGGATAGTATGTGACTGCTGTATATCATACTATGAGTACAGACATCAGATGGTATATACAGGATAGTATGTGACTGCTGTATATTATATTATGAGTAAAGATATCAGATGGTATATACAGGATAGTATGTGACTGCTGTACTGTATATTATACTATGTGTACAGACATCTGATGTTATATACAGGATAGTATGTGACTGCTGTATATTATACTATGTCTACAGACATCTGATGGTATATACAGGATAGTATGTGACTGCTGTATATTATACTATGAGTACAGACATCAGATGGTATATACAGGATAGTATGTGACTGCTGTATATTATACTATGTGTACAGACATCTGATGGTATATACAGGATAGTATGTGACTGCTGTATATTATACTATGAGTACAGACATCAGATGGTATATACAGGATAGTATGTGACAGCTGTATATTATACTATGTGTACAGACATCAGATGGTATATACAGGATAGTATGTGACTGCTGTATATTATGCTATGAGGGCAGACATCAGATGGTATATACAGGGTAGTATGTGACTACTGTGTATTATACTATGTGTACAGATATCAGATGGTATATACAGGATAGTATGTGACTTCTGTATATTATACTATGAGTACAGACATCAGATGGTATATACAGGATAATATGTGACGGCTGTATATTATACCATGAGTACAGATATCAGATGGTATATACAGGATAGTATGTGACTGCTGCATATTATGTTATGTTTACAGACATCTGATGGTATATACAGGATAGTATGTGACTGCTGTATATTATACTATGAGTACAGACATCAGATGGTATATACAGGATAGTATGTGACTGCTGTATATTATACTATGAGTACAGACATCAGATGGTATATACAGGATAGTATGTGACTGCTGTATATTATACTATGTGTACAGACATCTGATGTTATATACAGGATAGTATGTGACTGCTGTATATTATACTATGTGTACAGACATCAGATGGTATATACAGGATACTATGTGACTGCTGTATATTATACTATGTGTACAGACATCGGATGTTATATACAGGATAGTATGTGACTGCTGTATATTATACTATGAGTACAGACATCAGATGGTATATACAGGATAGTATGTGACTGCTGTACTGTATATTATACTATGTGTACAGACATCTGATGGTATATACAGGATAGTAGGTGACTGCTGTATATTATACTATGAGTACAGACATCAGATGGTATATACAGGATAGTATGTGACAGCTGTATATTATACTATGTGTACAGTCATCAGATGGTATATACAGGATAGTATGTGACTGCTGTATATTATACTATGAGGGCAGAGATCAGATGGTATATACAGGGTAGTATGTGACTACTGTGTATTATGCTATGTGTACAGACATCAGATGGTATATACAGGTTAGTATGTGACTGCTGTATATTATATTATGTTTACAGACATCTGATGGTATATACAGGTTAGTATGTGACTGCTGTATATTATACTGTGTGTACAGACATCTGATGGTATATACAGGATAGTATGTGACAGCTGTATATTATACTATGCGTACAGACATCGGATGGTATATACAGGATAGTATGTGACTGCTGTATATTATACTATGTGTACAGACATCAGATGGCATATACAGGATAGTATGTGACTGCTGTATATTATACTATGTGTACAGACATCTGATGTTATATACAGGATAGTATGTGACTGCTGTATATTATACTATGTGTACAGACATCAGATGGCATATACAGGATAGTATGTGACTGCTGTATATTATACTATCTGTACAGACATCGGATGGTATATACAGGATAGTATGTGACTGCTGTATATTATACTATGTGTACAGACATCAGATGGTATATACAGGATAGTATGTGACTGCTGTATATTATGCTATGTGTACATACATCAGATGGTATATACAGGATAGTATGTGACTGCTGTATATTATACTATGTGTACAGACATCAGATGGTATATACAGGATAGTATGTGACTGCTGTATATTATACTATGTGTACAGACATCAGATGGTTTATACTGGATAATGTGTGACTGCTGTATATTATACTATGAGTACAGTCATCAGATGGTATATACAGGATAGTATGTGACTGCTGTATATTATACTATGAGTACAGACATCTGATGGTATATACAGGATAGTATGTCACTTCTGTATATTATACTATGTGTACAGACATCAGATGGTATATACAGGATAGTATGCGACTGCTGTATATTATACTATGAGTGCAGATATCAGATGGTATATACAGGATAGTAAGTGACTGCTGTATATTATACTATGAGTACAGACATCAGATGGTATATGCAGGATAATATGTGACGGCTATATATTTTACTATGAGTAGAGATATCAGATGGTATATACAGGATAGTATGTGACTGCGGTACTGTATATTATACTATGTGTACAGACATCTGATGTTATATACAGGATAGTATGTGACTGCTGTATATTATACTATGTGTACAGACATCAGATGGTATATACAGGATAGTATGTGACTGCTGTATATTATACTATGTGTACAGACATCAGATGGTATATACAGGATAGTATGAGACTGCTGTATATTATACTATGTGTACAGACATCAGATGGTATATACAGGATAGTATGTGAGTGCTGTATATTATACTATGTGTACAGACATCTGATGTTATATACAGGATAGTACGTGACTGCTGTATATTATACTATGTCTACAGACATCTGATGGTATATACAGGATAGTATGTGACTGCTGTATATTATACTATGAGTACAGACATCAGATGGTATATACAGGATAGTATGTGACTGCTGTATATTATACTATGTGTACAGACATCTGATGGTATATACAGGATAGTATGTGACTGCTGTATATTATACTATGAGTACAGACATCAGATGGTATATACAGGATAGTATGTGACAGCTGTATATTATACTATGTGTACAGACATCAGATGGTATATACAGGATAGTATGTGACTGCTGTATATTATGCTATGAGGGCAGACATCAGATGGTATATACAGGGTAGTATGTGACTACTGTGTATTATACTATGTGTACAGATATCAGATGGTATATACAGGATAGTATGTGACTTCTGTATATTATACTATGAGTACAGACATCAGATGGTATATACAGGATAATATGTGACGGCTGTATATTATACCATGAGTACAGATATCAGATGGTATATACAGGATAGTATGTGACTGCTGCATATTATGTTATGTTTACAGACATCTGATGGTATATACAGGATAGTATGTGACTGCTGTATATTATACTATGAGTACAGACATCAGATGGTATATACAGGATAGTATGTGACTGCTGTATATTATACTATGAGTACAGACATCAGATGGTATATACAGGATAGTATGTGACTGCTGTATATTATACTATGTGTACAGACATCTGATGTTATATACAGGATAGTATGTGACTGCTGTATATTATACTATGTGTACAGACATCAGATGGTATATACAGGATACTATGTGACTGCTGTATATTATACTATGTGTACAGACATCGGATGTTATATACAGGATAGTATTTGACTGCTGTATATTATACTATGAGTACAGACATCAGATGGTATATACAGGATAGTATGTGACTGCTGTATATTATATTATGAGTACAGACATCAGATGGTATATACAGGATAGTATGTGACTGCTGTACTGTATATTATACTATGTGTACAGACATCTGATGGTATATACAGGATAGTAGGTGACTGCTGTATATTATACTATGAGTACAGACATCAGATGGTATATACAGGATAGTATGTGACAGCTGTATATTATACTATGTGTACAGTCATCAGATGGTATATACAGGATAGTATGTGACTGCTGTATATTATACTATGAGGGCAGAGATCAGATGGTATATACAGGGTAGTATGTGACTACTGTGTATTATGCTATGTGTACAGACATCAGATGGTATATACAGGTTAGTATGTGACTGCTGTATATTATATTATGTTTACAGACATCTGATGGTATATACAGGTTAGTATGTGACTGCTGTATATTATACTGTGTGTACAGACATCTGATGGTATATACAGGATAGTATGTGACAGCTGTATATTATACTATGCGTACAGACATCGGATGGTATATACAGGATAGTATGTGACTGCTGTATATTATACTATGTGTACAGACATCAGATGGCATATACAGGATAGTATGTGACTGCTGTATATTATACTATGTGTACAGACATCTGATGTTATATACAGGATAGTATGTGACTGCTGTATATTATACTATGTGTACAGACATCAGATGGCATATACAGGATAGTATGTGACTGCTGTATATTATACTATCTGTACAGACATCGGATGGTATATACAGGATAGTATGTGACTGCTGTATATTATACTATGTGTACAGACATCAGATGGTATATACAGGATAGTATGTGACTGCTGTATATTATGCTATGTGTACATACATCAGATGGTATATACAGGATAGTATGTGACTGCTGTATATTATACTATGTGTACAGACATCAGATGGTATATACAGGATAGTATGTGACTGCTGTATATTATACTATGTGTACAGACATCAGATGGTTTATACTGGATAATGTGTGACTGCTGTATATTATACTATGAGTACAGTCATCAGATGGTATATACAGGATAGTATGTGACTGCTGTATATTATACTATGAGTACAGACATCTGATGGTATATACAGGATAGTATGTCACTTCTGTATATTATACTATGTGTACAGACATCAGATGGTATATACAGGATAGTATGCGACTGCTGTATATTATACTATGAGTGCAGATATCAGATGGTATATACAGGATAGTAAGTGACTGCTGTATATTATACTATGAGTACAGACATCAGATGGTATATGCAGGATAATATGTGACGGCTATATATTTTACTATGAGTAGAGATATCAGATGGTATATACAGGATAGTATGTGACTGCGGTACTGTATATTATACTATGTGTACAGACATCTGATGTTATATACAGGATAGTATGTGACTGCTGTATATTATACTATGTGTACAGACATCAGATGGTATATACAGGATAGTATGAGACTGCTGTATATTATACTATGTGTACAGACATCAGATGGTATATACAGGATAGTATGTGAGTGCTGTATATTATACTATGTGTACAGACATCTGATGTTATATACAGGATAGTATGTGACTGCTGTATATTATACTATGTGTACACACATCAGATGGTATATACAGGATAGTATGTGACTGCTGTATATTATACTATGAGTACAGACATCAGATGGTATATAAAGGATAGTATGTGACTGCTGTATATTATACTATGTGTACAGACATCAGATGGTATATACAGGATAGTATGTGACTGCTGTACTGTATATTATACTATGTGTACAGACATCAGATGGTATATACATGATAGTATGTGACTGCTGTATATTATACTATGTATACAGACATCAGATGGTATATACAGGATAGTATGAGACTGCTGTATATTATAATATGTGTACAGACATCAGATGGTATATACAGGATAGTATGTGACTTCTGTATATTATACTATGTATACAGACATCAGATGGTATATACAGGATAGTATGTGACTGTAGTATATTATACTATGAGTACAGATATCAGATGGTATATACAGGATAGTATGTGACTGCCGTATATTATACTATGAGTACAGACATCAGATGGTATATACAGGATAATATGTGACTGCTGTATATTATACTATGAGTACAGATATCAAATGGTATATACAGGATAGTATGTGACTGCTGTATATTATATTATGTTTACAGACATCTGATGGTATATACAGTATAGTATGTGACTGCTGTACTGTATATTATACTATGTGTACAGACATCTGATGTTATATACAGAATAGTATGTGACTGCTGTATATTATAGTATGTGTACAGACATCTGATGTTATATACAGGATAGTATGTGACTGCTGTATATTATACTATGTGTATAGACATCAGATGATATATACAGGATAGTATGTGACTGCTGTATATTATACTATGTGTACAGACATCAGATGGTATATACAGGATAGTATGAGACTGCTGTATATTATACTATGTGTACAGAAATCAGATGGTATGTACAGGATAGTATGTGACTGCTGTATATTATACTATGTGTACAGACATCTGATGTTATATGCAGGATAGTATGTGACTGCTGTATATTATACTATGTGTACAGACATCAGATGGTATATACAGGATAGTATGTGACTGCTGTATATTATACTATGAGTACAGACATCAGATGGTATATACAGGATAGTATGTGACTGCTGTATATTATACTATGTGTACAGACATCAGATGGTATATACAGGATAGTATGTGACTGCTGTACTGTATATTATACTATGTGTACAGACATCTGATGTTATATACAGGATAGTATGTGACTGCTGTATATTATACCATGTGTACAGACATCGGATGGTATATACAGGATAGTATGTGACTGCTGTATATTATACTATGAGTACAGACATCAGATGGTATATACAGGATAGTATGTGACTGCTGTATATTATATTATGAGTAAAGATATCAGATGGTATATACAGGATAGTATGTGACTGCTGTACTGTATATTATACTATGTGTACAGACATCTGATGTTATATACAAGATTGTATGTGACTGCTGTATATTATACTATGTCTACCGACATCTGATGGAATATACAGGATAGTATGTGACTGCTGTATATTATACTATGAGTACAGACATCAGATGGTATATACAGGATAGTATGTGACTGCTGTATATTATACTATGTGTACAGACATCTGATGGTATATACAGGGTAGTATGTGACTGGTGTATATTATACTATGAGTACAGACATCAGATGGTATATACAGGATAGTATGTGACAGCTGTATATTATACTATGTGTACAGACATCAGATGGTATATACAGGATAGTATGTGACTGCTGTATATTATACTATGAGGGCACACATCAGATGGTATATACAGGGTAGTATGTGACTACTGTGTATTATACTATGTGTACAGATATCAGATGGTATATACAGGATAGTATGTGACTGCTGTATATTATACTATGAGTACAGACATCAGATGGTATATACAGGATAATATGTGACTGCTGTATATTATACTATGAGGGCAGAGATCAGATGGTATATACAGGGTAGTATGTGACTACTGTGTATTATGCTATGTGTACAGACATCAGATGGTATATACAGGTTACTATGTGACTGCTGTATATTATATTATGTTTACAGACATCTGATGGTAAATACAGGTTAGTATGTGACTGCTGTATAATATACTGTGTGTACAGACATCTGATTCTATATACAGGATAGTATGTGACAGCTGTATATTATACTATGCGTACAGACATCGGATGGTATATACAGGATAGTATGTGACTGCTGTATATTATACTATGTGTACAGACATCAGATGGCATATACAGGATAGTATGTGACTGCTGTATATTATACTATGCGTACAGACATCTGATGTTATATACAGGATAGTATGTGACTGCTGTATATTATACTATGTGTACAGACATCAGAAGGCATATACAGGATAGTATGTGACTGCTGTATATTATACTATCTGTACAGACATCGGATGGTATATACAGGATAGTATGTGACTGCTGTATATTATACTATGTGTACAGACATCAGATGATATATACAGGATAGTATGTGACTGCTGTATATTATGCTATGTGTACATACATCAGATGGTATATACAGGATAGTATGTGACTGCTGTATATTATACTATGTGTACAGACATCAGATGGTATATACAGGATAGTATGTGACTGCTGTATATTATACTATGTGTACAGACATCAGATGGTTTATACTGGATAATGTGTGACTGCTGTATATTATACTATGAGTACAGTCATCAGATGGTATATACAGGATAGTATGTGACTGCTGTATATTATACTATGAGTACAGACATCTGATGATATATACAGGATAGTATGTCACTTCTGTATATTATACTATGTGTACAGACATCAGATGGTATATACAGGATAGTATGAGACTGCTGTATATTATACTATGTGTACAGACATCAGATGGTATATACAGGATAGTATGTGAGTGCTGTATATTATGCTATGTGTACAGACATCTGATGTTATATACAGGATAGTATGTGACTGCTGTATATTATACTATGTGTACACACATCAGATGGTATATACAGGATAGTATGTGACTGCTGTATATTATACTATGAGTACAGACATCAGATGGTATATAAAGGATAGTATGTGACTGCTGTATATTATACTATGTGTACAGACATCAGATGGTATATACAGGATAGTATGTGACTGCTGTACTGTATATTATACTATGTGTACAGACATCAGATGGTATATACAGGATAGTATGTGACTGCTGTATATTATACTATGTATACAGACATCAGATGGTATATACAGGATAGTATGAGACTGCTGTATATTATAATATGTGTACAGACATCAGATGGTATATACAGGATAGTATGTGACTTCTGTGTATTATACTATGTATACAGACATCAGATGGTATATACAGGATAGTATGTGACTGTTGTATAATATACTATGAGTACAGATATCAGATGGTATATACAGGATAGTATGTGACTGCCGTATATTATACTATGAGTACAGACATCAGATGGTATATACAGGATAATATGTGACTGCTGTATATTATATTATGTTTAAAGACATCTGATGGTATATACAGTATAGTATGTGACTGCTGTACTGTATATTATACTATGTGTACAGACATCTGATGTTATATACAGAATAGTATGTGACTGCTGTATATTATACTATGTGTACAGACATCTGATGTTATATACAGTATAGTATGTGACTGCTGTACTGTATATTATACTATGTGTACAGACATCTGATGTTATATACAGAATAGTATGTGACTGCTGTATATTATACTATGTGTACAGACATCTGATGTTATATACAGGATAGTATGTGACTGCTGTATATTATACTATGTGTACAGACATCAGATGGTATATACAGGATAGTATGTGACTGCTGTATATTATACTATGTGTACAGACATCTGATGTTATATACAGGATAGTATGTGACTGCTGTATATTATACTATGTCTACAGACATCTGATGGTATGTACAGGATAGTATGTGACTGCTGTATATTATACTATGTGTACAGACATCAGATGTATATACAGGATAGTATGTGACTGCTGTATATTATGCTATGTGTACATACATCAGATGGTATATACAGGATAGTATGTGACTGCTGTATATTATACTATGTGTACAGACATCAGATGGTATATACAGGATAGTATGTGACTGCTGTATATTATACTATGTGTACAGACATCAGATGGTTTATACTGGATAATGTGTGACTGCTGTATATTATACTATGAGTACAGTCATCAGATGGTATATACAGGATAGTATGTGACTGCTGTATATTATACTATGAGTACAGACATCTGATGGTATATACAGGATAGTATGTCACTTCTGTATATTATACTATGTGTACAGACATCAGATGTTATATACAGGATAGTATGCGACTGCTGTATATTATACTATGAGTGCAGATATCAGATGGTATATACAGGATAGTAAGTGACTGCTGTATATTATACTATGAGTACAGACATCAGATGGTATATGCAGGATAATATGTGATGGCTATGTATTATACTATGAGTAGAGATATCAGATGGTATACACAGGATAGTATGTGACTGCGGTACTGTATATTATACTATGTGTACAGACATCTGATGTTATATACAGGATAGTATGTGACTGCTGTATATTACACTATGTGTACAGACATCAGATGGTATATACAGGATAGTACGTGACTGCTGTATATTATACTATGTGTACAGACATCGGATGGTATATACAGGATAGTATGTGACTGCTGTATATTATACTTTGAGTACAGACATTAGATGGTATACACAGGAGAGTATGTGACTGTTGTATATTATACTATGTGTACAGACATCTGATGGTATGTACAGGATAGTATGTGACTGCTGTACTGTATATTATACAATGTGTACAGACATCAGATGTTATATACAGGATAGTATGTTACTGCTGTATATTATGCTATGTGTATAGACATCAGATTTTATATACAGGATAGTATGTGACTGCTGCATATTATACTATGTGTACAGACATCAGATGGTATATACAGGATAGTATGTGACTGCTGTACTGTATATTATACTATGTGCACAGACATCTGATGTTATATACAGGATAGTATGTTACTGCTGTATATTATACTATGTGTATAGACATCAGATGGTATATACAGCATAGTATGTGACTGCTGTATATTATACTATGTGTACAGACATCAGATGGTATATACAGGATAGTATGTGACTGATGTATATTATACTATGTGTACAGACATCAGATGATATATACAGGATAGTATGTGACTGCTGTACTGTATATTATACTATGTGTACAGACATCTGATGGTATATACAGGATAGTATGTGACTGCTGTATATTATACTATGTGTACAGACATCAGATGGTATATACAGGATAGTATGTGACTGCTGTATATTATACTATGTGTACAGACATCAGATGGTATATACAGGATAGTATGTGACTGCTGTATATTATACTATGTGTACAGACATCTGATGTTATATACAGGATAGTATGTGACTGCTGTATATTATACTATGAGTACAGACATCAGATGGTATATACAGGATAGTATGTGACTGCTCTATACTATACTATGTGTACAGACATCAGATGGTATATACAGGATAGTATGTGACTGCTGTATATTATACTATGTGTACAGACTTCTGATGGTATATACAGGATAGTATGTGACTGGTGTATATTATACTATGTGTACAGACATCAGATGGTATATACAGGATAGTATGTGACTGCTGTATATTATACTATGTGTACAGACATCATATGGTATATACGGGATAGTATGTGACTGCTGTATATTATACTATGAGTACAGATATCAGATGGTATATACAGGATAGTATGTGACTGCTGTATATTATAACATAGTAACATAGTAACATAGTTTGTAAAGCCGAATAAAGACTTGCGTCCATCAAGTTCGACCTGTTAGTTCTGTAATTGCTAAAGTTGATCCAGAGGAGGGCAAAAACTCCAAATGATTTGGCCAATCTTCACCTGAGGAAAAATTCCCTACCGACTCTGAAACCAGCAGTCAGAATAAATCTCTGTATCAACCTACTATTTTATTCTATTTTTAAGTATACGCTGAAATCTGCCTGGTGTCTAGAAATGCATCCAGTCCCCGCTTGAACTGGTGTAGTGAATCTGACATTACCGTCTCCTCACTCAGTGAATTCCATATTCTCACTGCTCTTACCGTAAAGAACCCCTTCCTATGCTGGTGCTGAAACCTTTTCTCTTCCAGTCTTAGTGAGTGCCCTCTTGTTACCGTAATATCCCTCCTTTTGAACAAATCCCGGGCAAGATCTCTATACTGTCCCCTAACATATTTGTACACATTTATTATGTCCCCCCTCAACCTTCTCTTTTCCAGGCTGAATAGTCCTAGTTTTGCCAACCTCTCTGGGTATTGCAGTCCCTCCATTCCCTTTATTAATTTTGTTGCCCTCCTTTGTACCTTTTCAAGCTCATTTATATCCTTTCTATATATTGGGGCCCATAACTGAGCACAGTATTCCAAGTGTGGTCTGACCAGTGCTTTGTACAGTGGAAGAACAATGTTCTCATCCTTTGCAGCTATACCTCTTCTGATACATCCCATTACCCTGTTTGCCCTTACAGCAGCGGCCTGACTTTGGGCACTCCAATTTAGTTTGCTATCAATCAAGATGCCCAAGTCCTTCTCCATCTCTGAATTCCCCAATGATTTCCCATTCAGTGAGTACTGGTGACTTCCATTTTTCCTTCCCATATGTATGACCTTACATTTCTCCTCGTTAAACCTCATTTGCCATTTAATGCTCCACCTACCCAGCTTATCCAAATCCCTCTGTAGGTCTGCACTGTCCTCTTTTGTATTAATTGTTTTACATAACTTTGTGTCATCTGCAAATATTGATATTTTACTATTTATCCCGTTGACTATGTCGTTAATAAAGATATTAAATAACATTGGGCCTAGTACAGACCCCTGTGGTACCCCACTAGTGACGCTTACCCAATCTGAGTATATTCCATTTATAACCACCCTCTGCCTTCTATCCTTTAGCCAGTTAGCTACCCACTTGCAGACATTTTCCCCCAGCCCCATCATTCTCATTTTGTATACCAACCTATTATGTGGCACGCTATCGAACGCTTTTGAGAAGTCGAGATACACGACATCCACTGGTTCCCCCTGATCTACTCGAGAGCTAACCTCCTCGTAGAAGTCAATCAGGTTTGTTTGGCAGGAGCAATTTCTCATGAATCCATGTTGGTTCGGGATTAAAAGATTATTAGCATCAAGATGCTCCGTAATTGCCTCTTTAATGAAGCTTTCAAAAATTTTGCCCACAACGGACGTCAGACTCACCGGCCGATAGTTTCCGGCGTCACTTTTCGCTCCCTTTTTGAATATTGGCACTACATTCGCCTGTTGCCAATCAAGTGGTACAGACCTAGTCTCAACAGAGTCCTTAAATATAAGATATAACGGTCTGTCTATCACATTACTTAGTTCCCTTAGTACCCGTGGGTGTATGCCATCAGGTCCTGGTGATTTGTTTATTTTAATGTTACTGAGGCGTTTCTGTACCCCAGCTTGGGTTAGATTTGTCATACTTAGTGTAGGATTAAGTTTGTCACTTCTCATTTCTCCTGTTAGTTCGATTTCCTTTGTGAAAGTTGTCGAAAACAAATTATTTAATAGATTAGCTTTATCCTCATCTTTCTCTATGATTTTGCCTTCCTCACTTTTTATCGGTCCAATATTATCCAATTTAATCCTTTTACTATTTATATACGTAAAGAACAGTTTGGGATTTGATCTA
Source organism: Phyllobates terribilis (assembly GCF_046119375.1). Classification (NCBI taxonomy): domain Eukaryota; kingdom Metazoa; phylum Chordata; class Amphibia; order Anura; family Dendrobatidae; genus Phyllobates; species Phyllobates terribilis. Next base: position 158,868,073 of record NW_027362772.1, read on the forward strand.
CTTTCCCTAGCAATACGTCTCTCTGTTTCCTCCTTCGCTATTTTTATTTGTTTTTTACAGTTTCTCGTTTTTTCCTTGTAACACATTAGTGCCTCCTTACTGTTTTCCTGTTTTAATCTCTTGAATGCCTCTTTTTTGCTATTTAACGCCCCTTTTACGTTCTTGTTCAACCATATTGGTTTCCTCTTATTTCTGGCCCTTTTATTCCCATACGGTATATATCTCTCGCACTGAGTATTCAGAATTCTTTTGAAGGTTTCCCATTTACTATTCGTATTCCTTTGATTAAGAACTTTGTCCCAGTCAATAAGTTGAAGGCTTTCTTTCAGCTGATCAAACTTCGCCCTCCTAAAGTTTAATGTTTTTGTTGTTCCCTTATTGATAACCTTACTGAAGGGCATTTTGAAGTCGATAATATTATGGTCGCTATTACCTAGGTGCCCCCCTATCTGTACCTCAGTTATTCTATCAGGCCTATTAGTCAATATTAAGTCCAACACGGCCTTCCCTCTCGTTGGTTCCTGCACTAGTTGGGAGAGATAATTATCCTTAATATTTGTCAAGAACCTTTTTCCTTTCTGAGATCTACAGGTTTCTGTTTCCCAGTCAATATCCGGGTAGTTGAAATCCCCCATTACAATCACTTCATTATGTTTTGCTACTTTGTCTATTTGTCCTAATAGCAGATTCTCATTCGCCTCTGTTATATTTGGTGGCTTATAGCAGACCCCCAGTAATATTTTATTATTATTTTTAGTTCCCCCTATCTCTACCCACATGGACTCGACCCCCTCTTCTCCCTCTCCTATATCTTCCCTTAGTCTGGGTTTTAGACATGGCTTTACATATAAGCAGACTCCTCCGCCTTTCCCCTGTTTCCGGTCCCTTCTAAATAAACTATAATCTAATAAATTTACCGCCCAGTCGTAGCTATCATCTAGCCAAGTCTCTGTTATACCTACGATGTCATACCTCTCCTCCGATATAAGCGCCTGCAGCTCATCCGCCTTATTGGTAAGGCTTCTTGCGTTGGTCAGCATGCAAGATAAAACTTTGGGGTTATTTAGCATCCTATTCTTCTCTAACGATCTAACGGTACTATCCCCACCCCCCTCTCCACCCTCATTATATTCACTTCTCCCCTTCCCCCTTGCTTGCCTCACATCCCACCTATTTCCTTGGTCCCCCCCCCCGTCTTTAGTTTAAAAACTCCTCCAACCTATTAGCCATCTTCTTCCCCAGCACCGCTGCACCCTCCCCATTGAGGTGCAGCCCATCCCTACGGTAGAGCCTGTAGCCGACCGCAAAGTCGGCTCAGTTCTCCATGAACCCAAACCCTTCTGCCTTGCACCAACTCTTTAGCCACTTATTCACCTCCCTAACTTCCCGTTGGCGCTCCTGTGTGGCTCGCGGGATTGGTAGTATTTCTGAGAAAACTACCTTGGAGGTCCTTGCCCTAAGCTTCCTACCTAGGTCCCTGAAATCATTTTTAAGGACCCTCCATCTACCACTCACTTTGTCATTGGTGCCGATGTGGACCATGACCGCTGGGTCTTCGCCAGCCCCACCCAGTAACCTGTCAACCCGATCCGCGAAGTGCCGGACTCGAGCGCCAGGGAGGCAGCACACCGTTCGGCGATCCCGGTCTTTGTGACAGATTGCCCTGTCTGTCCCCCTAATAATAGAGTCACCCACTACCAGAACCTGTCTTGCCTGCCCTACACTTCCCCCCTCCCCCTCATTACTGGAGCATACACTCCCCCGGCGGTCAGAGGATCTGTCGTGCTCCAATAATGCCGGTTCTGAACCAGCCATCCTATACTTCTTCCCTCTATCCCTCCTAACTGTTATCCAGCTCCCTGCCTGTTCAGCCTGCACTTCCCCTCTATGCTCCACCCCCAGTATTGACCCATTGAGTGTCTGCTCGGTGAGCAGCAAACTCCGTTCCATGTTGTCGATGCTCCTCAGTACCGCTATCTGAGCACTTAGATCCAGAATTTGGGCTTCCAAGTGCACGATATGCTCACATCTCTCGCAGCAGTATGGATACTATGAGTACAGACATCAGATGGTATATACAGGATAATATGTGACTGCTGTATATTATACTATGAGTACAGATATCAGATGGTATATACAGGATAGTATGTGACTGCTGTATATTATATTATGTTTACAGACATCTGATGGTATATACAGGATAGTATGTGACTGCTGTACTGTATATTATACTATGTGTACAGACATCTGATGTTATATACAGGATAGTATGTGACTGCTGTATATTATACTATGTGTACAGACATCAGATGGTACATACAGGATAGTATGTGACTGATGTATATTATACTATGTGTAGAGACATCGGATGGTATATACAGGATTGTATGTGACTGCTGTATATTAAACTATGAGTACAGACATCAGATGGTATATACAGGATAGTATGTGACTGCTGTATATTATACTATGGGTACAGACATCAGATGGTATATACAGGATAGTATGTGACTGCTGTACTGTATATTATACTATGTGTACAGACATCTGATGTTATATACAGGATAGTATGTTACTGCTGTATATTTTACTATGTGTATAGACATCAGATGGTATATACAGGATAGTATGTGACTGCTGTATATTATACTATGTCTACAGACATCTGATGGTATATACAGGATAGTATGTGTCTGCTGTATATTATACTATGAGTAAAGACATCAGATGGTATATACAGGATAGTATGTGACTGCTGTATATTATACTATGAGTACAGACATCAGATGGTATATACAGGATAGTATGTGACAGCTGTATATTATACTATGTGTACAGACATCAGATGGTATATACAGGATAGTATGTGACTGCTGTATATTATACTATGAGTGCAGACATCAGATGGTATATACAGGATAGTATGTGACTACTGTGTATTATACTATGTGTACAGACATCAGATGGTATATACAGGATAACATTTGACTGCTGTATATTATGAGTACAGACATCTGATGGTATATACAGGATAGTATGTGACTGCTGTGTATTATACTTTGTGTACAGACATTAGATGGTATATACAGGATAGTATGTGACTGCTCTATATTATACTATGTGTACAGACATCAGATGGTATATACAGGATAGTATGTGACTGCTGTATATTATACTATGTGTATAGACATCTGATGGTGTATACAGGATAGTATGTGACTGCTGTATATTATACTATGAGTACAGATATCAGATGGTATATACAGGATAGTATGTGACTGCTGTATATTATACTATGTGTACAGCCATCAGATGGTATATACAGGATAGTATGTGACTGCTGTATATTATACTATGTGTACAGACATCAGATGGTATATACAGGATAGTATGTGACTGCTGTGTATTATACTATGTGTACAGATATCAGATGTTATATACAGGATAGTATGTGACTGCTGTATATTATACTATGAGTACAGACATCAGATGGTATATACAGGATAGTGTGTGACTGCTGCATATTATTATACTATGAGTACAGACATCAGATGGTATATACAGGATAGTGTGTGACTGGTGTATATTATACTATGTGTACAGACATCAGATGGTATATACAGGATAATATGTGACTTCTGTATATTATACTATGAGTACAGGCATCAGATTGTATATACAGGATAGTATGTGACTGCTGTACTGTATATTATACTATGTGTACAGACATCAGATGGTATATACAGGATAGAATGTGACTGCTGTATATTATACTATGTGTACAGACATCTGATGGTATATACAGGATAGTATGTGACTGCTGTATATTATACTATGTGTACAGATATCAGATGGTATATACAGGATAGTATGTGACTGGTATATATTATACTATGTGTACAGACATCTGATGGTATATACAGGATAGTATGTGACTGCTGTATATTATAATATGTGTACAGAATTCTGATGGTATATACAGGGTAGTATGTGACTGCTGTATATTATACTATGTGTACTGACATAACATGGTATATACAGGATAGTGTGTGACTGCTGTATATTATATTTTGAGTACAGACATCAGATGGTATATACAGGATAGTATGTGACTGCTGTGTATTATACTATGTGTACAGACATCAGATGGTATATACAGGATAGTATGTGACTGGTGTATATTATACTATGTGTACAGACATCAGATGGTATATACAGGATAGTATGTGACTGCTGTATATTATACTATGTGAACAAACATCAGATGGTATATACAGGATAGTGTGTGACTGCTGTATATTATACTATGAGTACAGACATCAGATGGTATATACAGGATATTATGTGACTGCTGTATATTATACTATGAGTACAGACATCTGATGGTATATACAGGATTGTATGTGACTGCTGTATATTATACTATGTGTACAGACATCAGATGGTATATACAGGATAGTATTTGACTGCTGTATATTATACTATGAGTACAGACATCTGATGGTATATACAGGATTGTATGTGACTGCTGTATATTATACTATGTGTACAGACATGAGATGGTATATACAGGATAGTATGTGACTGCTGTATATTATTGTCAGGCAAAAGGTATTTTTGCCCGAGTTTTTAAAAATGAGAGATGTTTTAAAAAAGGAAAAAAAAACCCCACCCCCTATCTGTTTGTAAGTGAAGACATAGAACTCACTTTTGCTTTTCCCCAAACCAGGAATTTTTATGACCCGCCATAAAACCTCAGTCCAGGGCAAGCGCTAGTACAAACCGGAAAATCCCTCCAAAAAATCCCATTGTTTAATTGTACAAACGTTTTATGCCAATTTTAATCACGCACAGGTCTGACAGAAACATCGGAACCACGTTTTTTGAATGCTCACCTTTTTCCCATTACAATAGTATAACTTGCATAACTGAGGAATGACCGGGAACTGAGATAATGGATTCTGAGCTTCTGAGCGTCATAGAGGTTTCATATTTAATATCTATCTTCATGAATATTGGTGACGGTCAAGATGATGTCTCCCTCTTGGATGTGGGACCCCCCCACACCAAGATATGGAATCTGAAGGATCTGTTAGGTCTTCTGCAGCTGGGTGGGCTCGCAAAGCCGAGCCCCCCTTGTAAGGTAAATAAGGGGTGTTCCCCAGAGTTTTGGCTGCTTACTAAAAAGCAAATCGGCCATTTTCAGGTCATTCTTCTCAGGGACGTCGAACGCACGCACATCACGCGGCGTAAGAAGAATCACCTCTAATTTCCGGGGAGCCGTCCCTCCCACAGAATCTGAGACCATCACCTTGTGAAGCAGGTTTTGCTATTACTTATCCCTTTTATTTTAATAACTGTTTATGCATACATGTAAATTGTCTTCTTTATAATATCTTGTATATATTTTGTAAACACTGCCCCCCTTTTGGGAGTAAATCATTAATTATTTACCAGTTTCTTTCTTCTTGTTCTATGTCGAGCAAACACGTTCCTCACCCGCTAATTCACGTTACCTACCAGGTACCCGATCCACCTGTTAAGCGATCGGTGGTGGCAGTATACCAGTATTTATGTGATATTGTGGTTTGAGGGTGGCTGGTCGGAGGTATATATACGTTCCTGGAAGGAACTGGTGGTATATATACGTCCTGTCACATCACGTGCCGCAATAGTCGACATAAATGAGAGCAGCGGCACCCGTGCTTATCCTCTGTCAATACCGTGTTTGACCAGCAGGATAAGGGGGCGCCAGAGAGCTGCAAGGTCTGACCCAAGAGTGGGTGTTGTTTTCGTGACAAATTGGTGGCAAGCGGTGGGATCATAGGACATTAGTGATCTGGTTTGAGCAATCATTCCTCTCACTAAAAACTTGCACAAAAGTTTTGAAGATCGAACTCAGTGTTTATTAGATCTGAGACAATACTGTATGTGTAGCAGTTACCCCTACCCTTCTTCGCTTTTTCTTTTCTATTTTTATTTTGGTGATCATGGTCGTAGTTGGGGAGTCCTGGTATCACCAGCAGAAAAAGGACACTCTTACTGGAATATGTATAACCAAAGGCATTGACCCCCACGGCAAAAGCAAAGAACAAATGATTTCTGAACTGTTACAAGGTGCTGCAGAGCCCGTCCGACAGCAGAGCCCTGATGAGGGGGCGGCCAGCCAGGGCCCGGATGGCGCTGCTGCAGGGGTCCAACCTGTGATTGCCAGCCATACCCGCAACCAGGGTAGTGTGGACCCCCACCTGCAGATGGCCTTGGAGGAGCTCGCCACAGACAATCATGATGGACGACTGGAGCTGATCCTGAAATTCCAGGAGCGGGCTGAGCGACAAGCTGACCGAGAGGCTGCTGAGCGACAAGCTGACCGACAACACCAGCTGGAGCTAGCCCGGATTCAGAAGGAGTCGCCCTCTACGCAGACCCGTGAGTCCAACAGTGCCAGCTGCTTTAAACCTCGTCCTGAGCACTTCCCTGTGATGGAAAAGGATGGGGACTTGGACACATTTCTGCGAGGCTTTGAAAAGGCCTGCAGGCAGTATCAGCTGCCCATGGACCAATGGGCAAGATATTTGACTCCAGGGCTCCGAGGAAAAGCTTTGGAGGTGTTTGCTTCCCTCCCTCGAGAGCAGGATGGAGACTATGAGGCCGTCAAGCAGGCCCTGATAAAAAAGTACCAGCTGACTCCGGAGGTTTACCGGAAAAAATTCAGAACCCTCCAGCGTGGACCACAGGACACCTACCGTGATGTGGTAGACGGGCTCAGAATCAACTTTGAGCAGTGGATCCAAGGACTGTCAGCGACCACCTTTGAGCAGCTAAAGGACCTGATGGTGAAAGACCAGTTCCTGCATCTGTGTCCGACTGAGGTACGGCAGTTCGTGATGGATCGGGAGCCACCTGATGCCAATAAAGCAGCGCAGATCGCAGACACCTACGAGGCCAACCGGAGACCAGAGGTGCGGAAGCCGGTCGTCGCCAGCTGGAAAGGGGGTAAGCCATCAACCACCATCCCTGCCCCTGCCAGCCGACCTTCCGGAGGCCTTTTTCCCGTTGCCAAGGCCCTGCCTGCATCCGATGCCCGCAGGTGTTATTCCTGCAACCAGACTGGTCATCTCAGCGCCACTTGCCCAGAGAAGCAGAGGAAGAACCCCCCATCCAAGGCCCCAGGGCCTAATGCTTCAGTTCTTTTGGTGGGTGGGCCGGTTGGGAGGGCCTGTGAAAACTTTCAGTCTGTCAGGGTGGGGGACACTCTCACTGTAGGCCTCAAGGACACTGGGGCCGAACGAACCCTCATCCGACCTGAACTGGTGTCCCCTGAAGCGCTTATTCCAGGAAAGACCCTGACTGTCACTGGGATTGGGGGCGTCCGATGCCCCTTGCCCATGGCCCGGGTTTTTATTGATTGGGGTGCGGGGAGTGGGGTGAAGGAAGTGGGAGTATCCAAAAACCTACCTGCAAATGTTTTGTTGGGAACTGATTTGGGGAGGATGTTTGCTTATTATGTCCCTGACACCCCTCCCCGATCTGATACGGTTGGTAAGGTTAATGCTAATAATGTGAATGTCAATGCTTTACATGATGATGGTGATGATGATGATGATGATGATGATGATGATGTTGTTGTATTGGAAGGTGCAGGAGAACTCAGCCATGTCACTCTGCGGGGTGATGTTGCTGAGGATCCCCTAGCAGGAGCAAATGTCAGTGCCAAGGGTAATGGGGAGAGGCACGAGGACCATGAAGCAGGTGGTGCTGTGCCAGTGACCAGTGTCACAACAGAAGGTGACCTGGCTGATGGTAGCTGCTGCATACGTAGCACTGTGCCTGAGGTAATGGAGGATGATGGAGAAGTAGTTCTCATGGCCTCTCAGGCTAATGAGACGGTGTTATTCCCCGGGGAGACGGCCTATATAGCCGCTGTTACCCGCAGTCAGAGTGCCCAGAATGCAATTAACGCCCTGCCTTCTGGACCCTCCTCGGACAGAGGAATAACAGGATCAGGTATGGACCCAGAGCCGGTCCCAGAGGGTCCCAGTGAGGACGTGGCCTTAACCTCACTTCTGGCTTCCTCCAGCCAGGAGTTTCAGGCAGCTCTGCACTCAGATGCTAGCCTGGAGACGTTAAGGAGCCTCGCGGAGAAACCCACCTCCGAGTCGGATAAGGAGAGGGTATTCTGGGACCAAGGGAGGTTGTACCGGGAGACAGTTCCCTGTACACCCCAACAGGAGTGGCTGAGGGAAAGACAGCTGGTCGTCCCCTACCAATTCAGGGACGAGTTGTTGCGGATCGCCCATGAAATTCCACTCGCTGGACACTTGGGGGTTAGCAAAACCAAGGCCCGGCTGTCTCATCACTTTTATTGGCCCAAAATGAGGACAGATGTGGTGAACTACTGTCGCTCCTGTACCACGTGTCAAAGAGTGGGAAAGTCAGGGCCGGCCCCCAAAGCCCCCCTGATCTCTTTGCCAGTGATAGAGGAGCCTTTCCAGAGGATTGCTGTGGACATTGTGGGACCACTGGCCACACCCAGCAGCTCTGGAAAACGTTTCATCCTTACCGTGGTAGACTATGCTACCCGGTATCCGGAGGCAGTAGCCCTGTCCTCAATTAGGGCGGATAAGGTGGCGGACGCCCTCTTGGCCATCTTTTCGCGAGTAGGATTTCCCAGGGAGATGCTTACCGACCAGGGGACTCAGTTCATGTCACGCTTAATGGAGGCCCTATGTAAGAAAATGCAGGTGCAGCATCTGGTATCGAGTGCGTATCACCCACAGACCAATGGTTTGTGTGAGCGATTCAACGGTACCCTCAAACAGATGTTAAAAATGCTGGTTGAGACCCAGGATCGCGACTGGGAGCGTTACCTCCCACACCTGCTATTTGCTTACAGAGAGGTTCCACAGGCCTCGACGGGGTTCTCCCCCTTTGAGCTCCTGTATGGCAGGCGTGTCCGAGGACCCCTTGGGTTGATAAGGGAATTCTGGGAAGAAGAGCCGAGCTCCCCAGGAGTGTCCATCGTGGAGTATGTCATGCGCTTCCGTGACAAGATGCAGACCTTGACGCAGTTGGTGCATGACAACATGGCGCAAGCCCAGGCTGACCAGAAGCATTGGTACGACCAGAACGCCCGAGAACGGACCTACCAGGTGGGTCAGAAGGTGTGGGTGCTGGTCCCCGTACCAAAGGACAAGCTTCAGGCGGCCTGGGAAGGCCCGTACGTCATTCACCAACAGCTCAACCCGGTCACCTACGTGATCACCCTTGACCACGAGCGGGGTAGGCGGAAGGCGTTTCACATTAATATGATGAAGGCTCATCAAGAACGTGGAACCTGCGTCCTACCGGTCTGCAACCTGCCCGAGGATGGGGAGGATGACCCCCTCTTGGACATGCTCGCCCAAGCAAAGGCCAGCGGGTCCCTAGAGGATGTAGAGCTAAGCGACTTGCTATCCGCAGACCAGAGGTCTCAGATGCAAGCAGTGCTGAAACCCTTCCAAGCAGTGTTCACCAACCTGCCTGGCAGGACTGAAGTGGCGGTCCATGAAGTGGACACCGGGAATCATGCCCCACTCCGGCGGACAGCCTATCGAATCTCCGACGAGGTGCAGCATGTCATGCGCCAGGAGGTCGAGGAGATGCTGCAGTTGGGGGTGATTAAGCGGTCCAAGAGCGCGTGGGCCTCACCTGTAGTCCTGGTGCCTAAGAAGGACCGGACCACCCGGTTCTGTGTGGACTACAGGGGGCTCAACGCTATCACCACCTCTGACGCACAACCAATGCCACGCATTGAGGAGCTGCTGGAGCGGTTAGCCAGCGCGAGCTATCTCTCCATTATGGATTTGAGTCGGGGATATTGGCAGATTCCCTTGAGCCCCGGGGCTCAGGAGAAGTCCGCCTTTATCACCCCCTTCGGATTGTATGAATCCACGGTCATGCCCTTCGGCATGAAAAATGCCCCTGCCACGTTCCAGCGAATGGTCAACCACCTGCTCCAGGGACTGGAGAGGTACGCAGTAGCGTACCTGGATGACATTGCCATCTTCAGTCCCACCTGGGAGGATCACCTCGAGCATCTGCAGCAGGTGCTCGGGCGCATTCACCAGGCGGGCTTGACCATCAAGCCGGGAAAGTGCCAGATGGGCATGAACGAGGTCCACTACCTGGGGCACCGGGTAGGTGGGGGTACTCTGAAGCCAGAGCCTGGGAAGGTGGACGCTATCGTGTCCTGGCCCACCCCCAGGACCAAGAAGCAGGTGCAGTCCTTCTTGGGCACCGCAGGGTACTATAGACGCTTTGTGCAGGACTATAGTAGCCTTGCGAAGCCCTTGACAGACCTCACCAGGAAGAGCCTACCCCATTCCGTCAAATGGACGGATGAATGCGAGGTGGCCTTTAGGGCTTTGAAGACTGCCCTGAGCAGCTCTCCTGTACTAAAGGCGGTCGACGGCACACGGCCACTCTTAGTACAGACCGACGCCAGTGAATTTGGCCTCGGTGCTGTACTCAGCCAGGTCGACTCGGGGAACCAAGAACACCCCGTGTTGTACCTAAGCCGGAAACTGCTGCCGAGGGAAGTGGCCTATTCCACCATAGAGAAGGAGTGCCTGGCCATTGTATGGGCCCTCAACCGCTTACAGCCTTACTTGTACGGGCGCCCCTTCACTGTCGTGACTGACCACAACCCCCTGAGTTGGCTGCACACCATGTTAGGTGCCAACGGAAGGTTGTTACGCTGGAGCCTCACCCTCCAGCAGTACGACTTTACCGTTCAACACCGCAGGGGCAGCGAGCATGGCAATGCCGATGGGTTGTCCCGGCGAGGGGAGCCTCCAGACATACGCTTGGAGGAGTACCAGAAGGTCCTACCTCCATAGCGCAGTCAAAAAGGGGGAGGTGTCAGGCAAAAGGTATTTTTGCCCGAGTTTTTAAAAATGAGAGATGTTTTAAAAAAGGAAAAAAAAACCCCACCCCCTATCTGTTTGTAAGTGAAGACATAGAACTCACTTTTGCTTTTCCCCAAACCAGGAATTTTTATGACCCGCCATAAAACCTCAGTCCAGGGCAAGCGCTAGTACAAACCGGAAAATCCCTCCAAAAAATCCCATTGTTTAATTGTACAAACGTTTTATGCCAATTTTAATCACGCACAGGTCTGACAGAAACATCGGAACCACGTTTTTTGAATGCTCACCTTTTTCCCATTACAATAGTATAACTTGCATAACTGAGGAATGACCGGGAACTGAGATAATGGATTCTGAGCTTCTGAGCGTCATAGAGGTTTCATATTTAATATCTATCTTCATGAATATTGGTGACGGTCAAGATGATGTCTCCCTCTTGGATGTGGGACCCCCCCACACCAAGATATGGAATCTGAAGGATCTGTTAGGTCTTCTGCAGCTGGGTGGGCTCGCAAAGCCGAGCCCCCCTTGTAAGGTAAATAAGGGGTGTTCCCCAGAGTTTTGGCTGCTTACTAAAAAGCAAATCGGCCATTTTCAGGTCATTCTTCTCAGGGACGTCGAACGCACGCACATCACGCGGCGTAAGAAGAATCACCTCTAATTTCCGGGGAGCCGTCCCTCCCACAGAATCTGAGACCATCACCTTGTGAAGCAGGTTTTGCTATTACTTATCCCTTTTATTTTAATAACTGTTTATGCATACATGTAAATTGTCTCCTTTATAATATCTTGTATATATTTTGTAAACACTGCCCCCCTTTTGGGAGTAAATCATTAATTATTTACCAGTTTCTTTCTTCTTGTTCTATGTCGAGCAAACACGTTCCTCACCCGCTAATTCACGTTACCTACCAGGTACCCGATCCACCTGTTAAGCGATCGGTGGTGGCAGTATACCAGTATTTATGTGATATTGTGGTTTGAGGGTGGCTGGTCGGAGGTATATATACGTTCCTGGAAGGAACTGGTGGTATATATACGTCCTGTCACATCACGTGCCGCAATAGTCGACATAAATGAGAGCAGCGGCACCCGTGCTTATCCTCTGTCAATACCGTGTTTGACCAGCAGGATAAGGGGGCGCCAGAGAGCTGCAAGGTCTGACCCAAGAGTGGGTGTTGTTTTCATGACAATTATACTATGAGTACAGATATCAGATGGTATATACAGGATAGTATGTGACTGCTGTAAATTATACTATGAGTACAGACATAAGATGATATATACAGGATAATATGTGACTGCTGTATATTATGCTATGAGTACAGATATCAGATGGTATATACAGGATAGTATGTGACTGCTGTATATTATACTATGAGTAAAGACATAAGATGGTATATACAGGATAATATGTGACTGCTGTATATTATACTATAAGTACAGACATAAGATGGTATATACAGGATAATATGTGACTGCTGTATATTATACTATGAGTACAGATATCAGATGGTATATACAGGATAGTATGTGACTGCTGTACTGTATATTATACTATGTGTACAGACATCAGATGGTATATACAGGATAGTATTTGACTGCTGTATATTATACTATGAGTACAGACATCTGATGGTATATACAGGATTGTATGTGACTGCTGTATATTATACTATGTGTACAGACATGAGATGGTATATACAGGATAGTATGTGACTGCTGTATATTATACTATGAGTACAGATATCAGATGGTATATACAGGATAGTATGTGACTGCTGTAAATTATACTATGAGTACAGACATAAGATGATATATACAGGATAATATGTGACTGCTGTATATTATGCTATGAGTACAGATATCAGATGGTATATACAGGATAGTATGTGACTGCTGTATATTATACTATGAGTAAAGACATAAGATGGTATATACAGGATAATATGTGACTGCTGTATATTATACTATAAGTACAGACATAAGATGGTATATACAGGATAATATGTGACTGCTGTATATTATACTATGTGTACAGACATCGGATGGTATATACAGGATAGTTTGTGACTGTTGTATATTATACTATGAGTACAGACATCAGATGGTATATACAGGATAATATGTGACTGCTGCATATTATACTATGAGTACAGATATCAGATGGTATATACAGGATAGTATGTGACTGCTGTATATTATAAAATGTGTACAGACATCGGATGGTCTATACAGGATAGCATGTGACTGCTGTATATTATACTATGTGTACAGACATGAGATGGAATATACAGGATAGTATGAGACTGCTGTATATTATACTATGTGTACAGACATCAGATGGTATATACAGGATAGTATGTGACTACTGTATATTATACTATGTGTACAGACATCAGATGGTATATACAGGATAGTATGTGACTGCTGTATATTATACTATGAGTACAGATATCAGATGGTATATACAGGATAGTATGTTACTGCTGTATATTATACTATGAGTACAGACATCAGATGGTATATATAGGATAATATGTGACTGCTGCATATTATACTATGAGTACAGATATCAGATGGTATATACAGGATAGTATGTGACTGCTGTATATTATATTATGTTTACAGACATCTGATGGTATATACAGGATAGTATGTGACTGCTGTAATGTATATTATACTATGTGTACAGACATATGATATTATATAACACGATAATATGTGACTGCTGTATATTATACTATGTGTACAGACATCAGATGGTATATACAGGATAGTATGTGACTGCTGTATATTATACTATGTGTACAGACATCGGATGGTATATACAGGATAGTATTTGACTGCTGTACTGTATATTATACTATGTGTACAGACATCTGATGTTATATACAGGATGGTATATTACTGCTGTATATTATACTATGTGTACAGACATCAGATGGTATATACAGGATAGTATGTGACTGCTGTATATTATACTATGAGTACAGACATCAGATGGTATATACAGGATAATATGTGACTGCTGTATATTATACTATGAGTGCAGACATCAGATGGTATATACAGGATAGTATGTGACTACTGTGTATTATACTATGTGTACAGAGATCAGATGGTATATACAGGATAGTATGTGTGACTGCTGTATATTATACTATGTGTATAGACATCTGATGGTGTATACAGGATAGTATGTGACTGCTGTGTATTATACTATGTGTACAGACATCTGATGGTATATACAGGATAGTATGTGACTGCTCTATATTATACTATGAGTACAGACATCAGATGGTATATACAGGATAGTATGTGACAGCTGTATATTATACTATGTGTACAGACATCAGATGGTATATACAGGATAGTATGCGACTGCTGTATATTATACTATGAGTGCTGACATCAGATGGTATATACAGGATAGTATGTGACTACTGTGTATTATACTATGTGTACAGACATCAGATGGTATATAGAGGATAGCATGTGACTGCTGTATATTATGAGTACAGACATCTGATGGTTTATACAGGATAGTATGTGACTGCTGTATTTTATACTTTGTGTACAGACATTAGATGGTATATACAGGATAGTATGTGACTGCTGTATATTATACTATGTGTACAGACATCAGATGGTATATACAGGATAGTATGTGACTGCTGTATATTATACTATGTGTACAGACATCAGATGGTATATACAGGATAGTATGTGACTGCTGTGTATTATACTATGTGTACAGACATCTGATGTTATATGCAGGATAGTATGTGACTGCTGTATATTATAATATGAGTGCAGACATCAGATGGTATATACAGGATAGTGTGTGACTGCTGCATATTATACTATGAGTACAGACATCAGATGGTATATACAGGATAGTGTGTGACTGGTGTATATTATACTATGTGTACAGACATCAGATGGTATATACAGGATACAATGTGACTGCTGTATATTATACTATGTGTACAGACATCTGATGGTATATACAGGATAGTATGTGACTGCTGTATATTATAGTATGTGTACAGACATCAGATGGTATATACAGGATAGTATGTGACTGGTATATATTATACTATGTGTACAGACATCTGATGGTATATACAGGATAGTATGTGACTGCTGTATATTATACTATGTGTGCAGACTTCTGATGGTATATACAGGGTAGTATGTGACTGCTGTATATTATACTATGTGTACTGACATAAAATGGTATATACAGGATACTGTGTGACTGCTGTATATTATATTTTGAGTACAGACATCAGATGGTATATACAGGATAGTATGTGACTGCTGTGTATTATACTATGTGTACAGACATCAGATGGTATATACAGGATAGTATGTGACTGATGTATATTATACTATGTGTACAGACATCAGATGGTATATACAGGATAGTATGTGACTGCTGTATATTATACTATGTGTACAAACATCAGATGGTATATACAGGATAGTGTGTGACTGCTGTACTGTATATTATACTATGTGTACAGACATCTGATGGTATATACAGGATAGTATGTGACTGCTGTATATTATACTATGTGTACAGACATCAGATGGTATATACAGGATAGAATGTGACTGCTTTATATTATACTATGTGTACAGACATCTGATGGTATATACAGGATAGTATGTGACTGCTGTATATTATACTATGTGTACAGACATCAGATGGTTTATACAGGATAGTATGTGACTGGTATATATTATACTATGTGTACAGACATCTGATGGTATATACAGGATAGTATGTGACTGCTGTATATTTTACTATGTGTACAGACTTCTGATGGTATATAGAGGGTAGTATGTGACTGCTGTATATTATACTATGTGTACTGACATAACATGGTATATACAGGATAGTGTGTGACTGCTGTATATTATATTTTGAGTACAGACATCAGATGGTATATACAGGATAGTATGTGACTGCTGTGTATTATACTATGTGTACAGACATCAGATGGTATATACAGGATAGTATGTGACTGGTGTATATTATACTATGTGTACAGACATCAGATGGTATATACAGGATAGTATGTGACTGCTGTATATTATACTATGTGTACAAACATCAGATGGTATATACAGGATAGTGTGTGACTGCTGTATATTATACTATGAGTACAGACATCAGATGGTATATACAGGATATTATGTGACTGCTGTATATTATACTATGAGTACAGACATCTGATGGTATATACAGGATTGTATGTGACTGCTGTATATTATACTATGTGTACAGACATCAGATGGTATATACAGGATAGTATTTGACTGCTGTATATTATACTATGAGTACAGACATCTGATGGTATATACAGGATTGTATGTGACTGCTGTATATTATACTATGTGTACAGACATCAAATGGTATATACAGGATAGTATGTGACTGCTGTATATTATACTATGAGTACAGACATCAGATGGTATATACAGGATATTATGTGACTGCTGTATATTATACTATGAGTACAGACATCTGATGGTATATACAGGATTGCATGTGACTGCTGTATATTATACTATGTGTACAGACATCAGATGGTATATACAGGATAGTATTTGACTGCGGTATATTATACTATGAGTACAGACATCTGATGGTATATACAGGATTGTATGTGACTGCTGTATATTATACTATGTGTACAGACATCAGATGGTATATACAGGATAGTATGTGACTGCTGTACTGTATATTATACTATGTGTACAGACATCTGATGTTATATACTGAATAGTATGTGACTGCTGTATATTATACTATGTGTACAGACATCAGATGGTACAAACAGGATAGTATGTGACTGCTGTATACTATACTATGTGTAGAGACATCGGATGGTATATACAGGATAGTATGTGACTGCTGTATATTAAACTATGAGTACAGACATCAGATGGTATATACAGGATTGTATGTGACTGCTGTATATTATACTATGAGTACAGACATCAGATGGTATATACAGGATAGTATGTGACTGCTGTACTGTATATTATACTATGTGTACAGACATCTGATGTTATATACAGGATAGTATGTTACTGCTGTATATTATACTATGTGTATAGACATCAGATGGTATATACAGGATAGTATGTGACTGCTGTATATTATACTATGTCTACAGACATCTGATGGTATATACAGGATAGTATGTGTCTGCTGTATATTATACTATGAGTAAAGACATCAGATGGTATATACAGGATAGTATGTGACTGCTGTATATTATACTATGAGTACAGACATCAGATGGTATATACAGGATAGTATTTGACAGCTATATATTATACTATGTGTACAGACATCAGATGGTATATACAGGATAGTATGTGACTGCTGTATATTATACTATGAGAGCAGACATCAGATGGTATATACAGGATAGTATGTGACTACTGTGTATTATACTATGTGTACAGACATCAGATGGTATATACAGGATAGCATTTGACTGCTGTATATTATGAGTACAGACATCTGATGGTATATACAGGATAGTATGTGACTGCTGTATATTATACTTTGTGTACAGACATTAGATGGTATATACAGGATAGTATGTGACTGCTGTATATTATACTATGTGTACAGATATCAGATGGTATATACAGGATAGTATGTGACTGCTGTATATTATACTATGTGTATAGACATCTGATGGTGTATACAGGATAGTATGTGACTGCTGTATATTATACTATGAGTACAGATATCAGATGGTATATACAGGATAGTATGTGACTGCTGTATATTATACTATGTGTACAGACATCAGATGGTATATACAGGATAGTATGTGACAGCTGTATATTATACTATGTGTACAGACATCAGATGGTATATACAGGATAGTATGTGACTGCTGTATATTATACTATGAGTACAGGCATCAGATGGTATATACAGGATAGTATGTGACTGCTGTACTGTATATTATACTATGTGTACAGACATCTGATGGTATATACAGGATAGCATGTGACTGCTGTATATTATACTATGTGTACAGACATCAGATGGTATATACAGGATAGAATGTGACTGCTTTATATTATACTATGTGTACAGACATCTGATGGTATATACAGGATAGTATGTGACTGCTGTATATTATACTATGTGTACAGACATCAGATGGTATATACAGGATAGTATGTGACTGGTATATATTATACTATGTGTACAGACATCTGATGGTATATACAGGATAGTATGTGACTGCTGTATATTTTACTATGTGTACAGACTTCTGATGGTATATACAGGGTAGTATGTGACTGCTGTATATTATACTATGTGTACTGACATAACATGGTATATACAGGATAGTGTGTGACTGCTGTATATTATATTTTGAGTACAGACATCAGATGGTATATACAGGATAGTATGTGACTGCTGTGTATTATACTATGTGTACAGACATCAGATGGTATATACAGGATAGTATGTGACTGGTGTATATTATACTATGTGTACAGACATCAGATGGTATATACAGGATAGTATGTGACTGCTGTATATTATACTATGTGTACAAACATCAGATGGTATATACAGGATAGTGTGTGACTGCTGTATATTATACTATGAGTACAGACATCAGATGGTATATACAGGATATTATGTGACTGCTGTATATTATACTATGAGTACAGACATCTGATGGTATATACAGGATTGTATGTGACTGCTGTATATTATACTATGTGTACAGACATCAGATGGTATATACAGGATAGTATTTGACTGCTGTATATTATACTATGAGTACAGACATCTGATGGTATATACAGGATTGTATGTGACTGCTGTATATTATACTATGTGTACAGACATCAAATGGTATATACAGGATAGTATGTGACTGCTGTATATTATACTATGAGTACAGATATCAGATGGTATATACAGGATAGTATGTGACTGCTGTATATTATACTATGAGTACAGACATCAGATGGTATATACAGGATAATATGTGACTGCTGTATATTATACTATGAGTACAGATATCAGATGGTTTATATGTAGCACCCCGAGGACTCGGCTGCTACAGGGGTATTGCACCTCAAACCAGAGGTGTGGTATTCCATTCCCGGGTAAGGATGGAGTGTGGGACTGAGCTCAGCTAGCTGCATGCACTACACTTATCCCATTTCCGGGGGACAGAACAAAGGTACTCCCACCAGTTAGATGTGCAGGTACGACAGCGTCTGTCCCTGGCTGGAGTGGGGGGGGGAGGAACATCCCAGTAGTGTAGGGGCAGATAGGGGAGGGACTCTGGGCATAGAGGTAGGAGCCCATTGGGTGCTAGTCACCTGGGCTCACACATAGAGGGAGTATATATGGTGGGCACCATCTTTAGACAGGGTCTGTTCAGAGAGGAGCTCAGCCAAGAGGGCTGACAGGGAGCTGTGGCTCCGGCTGGGCCCAGCTCCAGGGCCAGGCCTGTAGTGGAGAGGAGGAGGAAGAAAGGCCCGGAGACGCAGGACAAGAGGGAACCCTGAGATCCCACAAGTTAACGGGTGAAGGGTTGGCAGATCAGGGTACCGGATCCCAAACTGGTGGAGGCTAATGATCCTCAGCCAGGAACCGGAGGTCGTGGTCAAGCTTTGTCACGACCCTCACCACATCCACCAGGAAGGCATACCACGAATAGGGTCAGGAAAGCCAGAGAAGGTTTTACCACCAAGAGGCCCGAGGGAGCCGGACAAAGGTGGATCCCTGGTGGGAACGGCCAGTAGAAAGGAAGAGAGGGGAGCTCAGGACCACGCTCTGGACTGCCTGGGAGTTGGCCGAGTCCCACACCTGGTGGACGCAGCACGGCTCGGGTGGTCACTCAAGGCCGGAGTGACCGGAGCAACACCTGTGAGTAAAAACCCTGAAACTGCATCACCTGTCTCTGAGCTTCCTTGCTGCACCATCACAACCACCATCTTCCACATCTGCTGCCCTGAGGCCATACCCCTCCCGTTGGGGGTTATACCATCCTTGCTGCACAATCCTACCACCGGCCTCAGCGGTCTGCTCTGCAGCGGCGGCCTCATAGCCGCAATCAACGGGTGGCGTAGTCGACACTCAAACAACATCTACAAAGACTGCCACGCACTTAGTTTGACCACCCTGGGCACGGACCGGGTCACCGCCACAAGGACTACTACCCCTATCCAGATCCGGCTCCGGGTATCCCTTGAACATGGCCCAGGGGGCGCGTCAGCTTTTGGCGTAGTCGGCAGGATCACGTGCCCGCAACCACCGGGTACTGCGTGCCTGAAGAAAAGTTCACATTTACCGTAAGAAGAAGTCTCCCGCCAGTTCCGGAGGGTCCCCGCCATAGGACGTCGTCCGGAAACGTTTCCCGCCGTTTGCCCGCCATCTGCAGCCTTTTCCCGCCATCCACGTAGTTTCCCGCCATAAAGGGGCAATTCCCGCCATCTGAGACGATTTCCCGCCCTGGCAGAGCGGACGCCATTGTGGGCGTGCCAGAGGGTGGCAAGAGGCCACCTCCCATCGTGGGCCAGGTCCAAGAATGGCGCCAAAAGCGGAAACCGCCCCCACCAGCAGAGACTGCAATGATAGAGATGTCCATCAGAGTGGGGGGTCTGCCCCTGGAACTGACAATCACCAAGTTGCCCCAGGACCGCCCTCAGTATGGGCGGATCAAGAACAAAAGAGAGAGGATGGGTGCAGCCTGGAGGAGTCTGGAAAGATCGCACCCGGAGATGGAGGGAGAGTCAGGCAGCACCGACCCTATGGTCAGGAGCCTGTTGCAGGCCGCCACCCCAGAAGGCCTGGTGGAGATCCTGGCACAGCTCCCCAGAGATCGGGAGCATGCACAGACCGCGCTGGAGGGCCTGGCTCGGAAGATGGCCCGAGTGCAGCAAGAAGTGCTGGCCGAGTGGAGCAGAGAAATGGCCCTGCAGGCTGGAACCCGCCAGCAAAGGACGCCACCCGGGACGAGGAGTCTGTCTGCCTCTGAGGATGGTGCAGGAGGGACGAAGGCCGGAGACGACGCCGTGGAAGGAGCTGAAGAGATGGAAGCAGGTAAAGGGGACGTCACCACCCCAAGCCTAGTAGCCGTAAGCCTGCCCCAGCTCCCCGTCGCAGAGCCCGAAATCCCACCGACCGTGCCCGTTGCTGCACCGCCACCGCTCCAAACTAGGCCTCAAGCGGCAGGAGCCGCGACCACGCCCCCTGTGACGTTACGCGCCTTAACCCTGAGCGCGGCTAAGCAGGAAACGCCACCGGCCTGGTCGCAGGGCCGAGTACCTCCGGGCACCGCTACCACCACCGCGCCCTCAACCTCCACAGTGCCCTTCACCTTTAAAGTGCCACCGGCCTGGTCGCAAGGCCTGGTGAATCCGGGCGCCGCTACCACCACCGCGCCCTCAACCTCCACAGTGCTGCCCCTAGGCGAAGACCTATTTGCGCAACATACTTGCCCGGATGGGCAGCCCTTTGAGTGGCCACCGGAATACCTCAATCCCCGATTCCGGAAGGAATGGCCCCTGTGTGAGCCCCTGATCCCGGCTCCGGCACCCGCCAAGATCACCCCACTCCCGTTGGAGGAGGCGCAGTTCGCATGGGACCCCACCGGTGAAAACCTCATGGGGTTCACCCAAGAGACCCGGGCGGTCGCAGCCCAGCGTGCGGAGTGCTGCCGACAACAACTGGAGGTCTTCAACAAAGAACGGCGAGAGAGGCGGATCCGCGAGGAGTGGCTGCAGGTCCAGAGTGCGGAGCAGAAAAGCCGGACCCGGAGAAACCCCCGTGCAGCCCACGGTCCCCGCGCCACCGGGACTGTAATCAAGTTCCAACTGGAGCACGGTTGGGGCTTTATCAGGGATCACAAAACCCCCGGCGACGTCTTTGTTACCCGCAGGGATGTCGAGTCCCACTTGCCAGAGGGACACCGTGGACGTGACCTTTACCTGGGTGACGAGGTCACCTTCACCCGGCATCAGTGTGCAAAAGGACCATACGCCCTTCATGTGCACCGGCTGACGGAGGAAGAGCTGCGGTATGAGGAGGAACAAGAGGACCCGGACGGGTCTGAAGATTACCCTCAGGAGGAGACAAGGAGAGGACACCGCTACTGAAGGGAAGTAGCATAAACAAAAGAGCTGTATAAAGTTACCCGTCGGGGTACAAGAACTGTTGCCAATTTAAGAGTGGTCCCCGTTGGGACTAGTGTGAACTGTTACCTGTGTGCCCCTATTCCTGACCAGGCTGAGGACTGTGAGCAGCCATCCCTTATCCCCACAGGCTGAGGACTGTGAACAGCCATTCCTAATCCCTAATCAGGCTGAGGACTGTGAGCAGCCATCCCTTTTTCCCCACTGGCCGAGGACTGAGAGCGGCCATACCCTGTAAATAGTTGCGCTTCCTAAGGCGCCCCCTACCGGTTTTATAGGAAAACTGCTGTTTTCTTCCAGTGACTGTGGCACTTTACCTGGTCACAATTTGCACCGTGGCCAGAAGATTAAGAACATTTTATATGAAAAAGTTTTATATCAAAAGTTATACTGATAGAATAATATATAAGAAGTTACCTGTCATATTATATTTTCTGATAATGTTTATGATGTTTTACCTGTTAGTGTATGTTTTAAAAAGTTTGTATGTTTTAGTATGTTTTATTCTTTTACAGCCCGAGGACGTGCTGTGATTTACCAGGGGGGAATGTAGCACCCCGAGGACTCGGCTGCTACAGGGGTATTGCAACTCAAACCAGAGGTGTGGTATTCCACTCCCGGGTAAGGATGGAGTGTGGGACTGAGCTCAGCTAGCTGCATGCACTACACTTATCCCATTTCCGGGGGACAGAACAAAGGTACTCCCACCAGTTAGATGTGCAGGTACGACAGCGTCTGTCCCTGGCTGGAGTGGGGGGGGGAGGAACATCCCAGTAGTGTAGGGGCAGATAGGGGAGGGACTCTGGGCATAGAGGTAGGAGCCCATTGGGTGCTAGTCACCTGGGCTCACACATAGAGGGAGTATATATGGTGGGCACCATCTTTAGACAGGGTCTGTTCAGAGAGGAGCTCAGCCAAGAGGGCTGACAGGGAGCTGTGGCTCCGGCTGGGCCCAGCTCCAGGGCCAGGCCTGTAGTGGAGAGGAGGAGGAAGAAAGGCCCGGAGACGCAGGACAAGAGGGAACCCTGAGATCCCACAAGTTAACGGGTGAAGGGTTGGCAGATCAGGGTACCGGATCCCAAACTGGTGGAGGCTAATGATCCTCAGCCAGGAACCGGAGGTCGTGGTCAAGCTTTGTCACGACCCTCACCACATCCACCAGGAAGGCATACCACGAATAGGGTCAGGAAAGCCAGAGAAGGTTTTACCACCAAGAGGCCCGAGGGAGCCGGACAAAGGTGGATCCCTGGTGGGAACGGCCAGTAGAAAGGAAGAGAGGGGAGCTCAGGACCACGCTCTGGACTGCCTGGGAGTTGGCCGAGTCCCACACCTGGTGGACGCAGCACGGCTCGGGTGGTCACTCAAGGCCGGAGTGACCGGAGCAACAACTGTGAGTAAAAACCCTGAAACTGCATCACCTGTCTCTGAGCTTCCTTGCTGCACCATCACAACCACCATCTTCCACATCTGCTGCCCTGAGGCCATACCCCTCCCGTTGGGGGTTATACCATCCTTGCTGCACAATCCTACCACCGGCCTCAGCGGTCTGCTCTGCAGCGGCGGCCTCATAGCCGCAATCAACGGGTGGCGTAGTCGACACTCAAACAACATCTACAAAGACTGCCACGCACTTAGTTTGACCACCCTGGGCACGGACCGGGTCACCGCCACAAGGACTACTACCCCTATCCAGATCCGGCTCCGGGTATCCCTTGAACATGGCCCAGGGGGCGCATCATATACAGGATAGTATGTGACTGCTGTATATTATATTATGTTTACAGACATCTGATGGTATATACAGGATAGTATGTGACTGCTGTACTGTATATTATACTATGTGTACAGACATCTGATGTTATATACAGGATAGTATGTGACTGCTGTATATTATACTATGTGTACAGACATCAGATGGTACATACAGGATAGTATGTGACTGATGTATATTATACTATGTGTAGAGACATCAGATGGTATATACAGGATTGTATGTGACTGCTGTATATTAAACTATGAGTACAGACATCAGATGGTATATACAGGATAGTATGTGACTGCTGTATATTATACTATGGGTACAGACATCAGATGGTATATACAGGATAGTATGTGACTGCTGTACTGTATATTATACTATGTGTACAGACATCTTATGTTATATACAGGATAGTATGTTACTGCTGTATATTATACTATGTGTATAGACATCAGATGGTATATACAGGATAGTATGTGACTGCTGTATATTATACTATGTCTACAGACATCTGATGGTATATACAGGATAGTATGTGTCTGCTGTATATTATACTATGAGTAAAGACATCAGATGGTATATACAGGATAGTATGTGACTGCTGTATATTATACTATGAGTACAGACATCTGATGGTATATACAGGATAGTATGTGACAGCTGTATATTATACTATGTGTACAGACATCAGATGGTATATACAGGATAGTATGTGACTGCTGTATATTATACTATGAGTGCAGACATCAGATGGTATATACAGGATAGTATGTGACTACTGTGTATTATACTATGTGTACAGACATCAGATGGTATATACAGGATAGAATGTGACTGCTGTATATTATGAGTACAGACATCTGATGGTATATACAGGATAGTATGTGACTGCTGTGTATTATACTTTGTGTACAGACATTAGGTGGTATATACAGGATAGTATGTGACTGCTGTATATTATACTATGTGTACAGACATCAGATGGTATATACAGGATAGTATGTGACTGCTGTATATTATACTATGTGTATAGACATCTGATGGTGTATACAGGATAGTATGTGACTGCTGTATATTATTCTATGAGTACAGATATCAGATGGTATATACAGGATAGTATGTGACTGCTGTATATTATACTATGTGTACAGCCATCAGATGGTATATACAGGATAGTATGTGACTGCTGTATATTATACTATGTGTACAGACATCAGATGGTATATACAGGATAGTATGTGACTGCTGTGTATTATACTATGTGTACAGACATCTGATGTTATATACAGGATAGTATGTGACTGCTGTATATTATACTATGAGTACAGACATCACATGGTATATACAGGATAGTGTGTGGCTGCTGCATATTATACTATGAGTACAGACATCAGATGATATATACAGGATAGTGTGTGACTGGTGTATATTATACTATGTGTACAGACATCAGATGGTATATACAGGATAATATGTGACTGCTATATATTATACTATGAGTACAGGCATCAGATGGTATATACAGGATAGTATGTGACTGCTGTACTGTATATTATACTATGTGTACAGACATCTGATGGTATATACAGGATAGTATGTGACTGCTGTATATTATACTATGTGTACAGACATCAGATGGTATATACAGGATAGTATGTGACTGGTATATATTATACTATGTGTACAGACATCTGATGGTATATACAGGATAGTATGTGACTGCTGTATATTATACTATGTGTACTGACTTAACATGGTATATACAGGATAGTGTGTGACTGCTGTATTTTATATTTTGAGTACAGACATCAGATGGTATATACAGGATAGTATGTGACTGCTGTGTATTATACTATGTGTACAGACATCAGATGGTATATACAGGATAGTATGTGACTGCTGTATATTATACTATGTGTACAGACATCAGATGGTATATACAGGATAGTATGTGACTGCTGTATATTATACTATGTGTACAAACATCAGATGGTATATACAGGATAGTGTGTGACTGCTGTATATTATACTATGAGTACAGACATCAGATGGTATATACAGGATATTATGTGACTGCTGTATATTAAACTATGAGTACAGACATCTGATGGTATATACAGTATTGTATGTGACTGCTGTATATTATACTATGTGTACAGACATCAGATGGTATATACAGGATAGTATTTGACTGCTGTATATTATACTATGACTACAGACATCTGATGGTATATACAGGATTGTATGTGACTGCTGTATATTATACTATGTGTACAATACATCAGATGGTATATACAGGATAGTATGAGACTGCTGTATATTATACTATGTGTACAGACATCAGATGGTATATACAGGATAGTAAGTGACTTCCTTATATTATACTATGAATACAGATATCAGATGTTATATACAGGATAGTATGTGACTGCTGTATATTATTCTATGAGTACAGACATCAGATGGTATATACAGGATAATATGTGACTGCTGTATATTATACTATGAGTACAGATATCAGATGGTATATACAGGATAATATGTGACTGCTGTATATTATATTATGTTTACAGACATCTGATGGTATATACAGGATAGTATGTGACTGCTT
Organism: Phyllobates terribilis; assembly: GCF_046119375.1. NCBI lineage: Eukaryota > Metazoa > Chordata > Amphibia > Anura > Dendrobatidae > Phyllobates > Phyllobates terribilis. The sequence continues at coordinate 158,894,561 of NW_027362772.1, forward strand.
TACTGTATATTATACTATGTGTACAGACATCTGATGTTATATACAGGATAGTATGTGACTGCTGTATATTATACTATGTGTACAGACATTAGATGGTACATACAGGTTAGTATGTGACTGCTGTATATTATACTATGTGTAGAGACATCGGATGGTATATACAGGATAGTATGTGACTGCTGTATATTAAACTATGAGTACAGACATCAGATGGTATATACAGGATAGTATGTGACTGCTGTATATTATACTATGAGTACAGACATCAGATGGTATATACAGGATAGTATGTGACTGCTGTACTGTATATTATACTATGTGTACAGACATCTGATGTTATATACAGGATAGTATGTTACTGCTGTATATTATACTATGTGTATAGACATCAGATGGTATATACAGGATATTATGTGACTGCTGTATATTATACTATGTCTACAGACATCTGATGGTATATACAGGATAGTATGTTTCTGCTGTATATTATACTATGAGTACAGACATCAGATGGTATATACAGGATAGTATGTGACAGCTGTATATTATACTATTTGTACAGACATCAGATGGTATATACAGGATAGTATGTGAGTGCTGTATATTATACTATGAGTGCAGACATCAGATGGTATATACAGGATAGTATGTGACTACTGTGTATTATACTATTTGTACAGACATCAGATGGTATATACAGGATAGTATGTGTGACTGCTGTATATTATACTATGTGTATAGACATCTGATGGTGTATACAGGATAGTATGTGACTGCTGTATATTATACTATGAGTACAGATATCAGATGGTATATACAGGATATTATGTGACTGCTGTACTGTATATTATTCTATGTGTACAGACATCTGATGTTATATACAGGATAGTATGTTACTGCTGTATATTATACTATGTGTATAGACATCAGATGGTATATACAGGATAGTATGTGACTGCTGTATATTACACTATGAGTACAGACATCAGATGGTATATACAGGATAGTGTGTGACTGCTGTATAATATACTATGTGTACAGCCATCAGATGGTATATACAGGATATTATGTGACTGGTGTATATTATACTATGTGTACAGACATCTGATGGTATATACAGGATAGTATGTGACTGCTGTATATTATACTATGTGTACAGACATCTGATGGTATATACAGGGTAGTATGTGACTGCTGTATATTATATTATTTGTACAGACATCAGATGTTATATACAGGATAGTGTGTGACTGTTGTATATTATACTATGAGTACAGACATCAGATGGTATATACAGGATAGTGTGTGACTGCTGTATATTATACTATGTGTACAGACATCAGATGGTATATACAGGATAGTATGTGACTGCTGTATATTATACTATGTGTACAGACATCTGATGGTATATACAGGATAGTATGTGACTGCTGTATATTATACTACGTGTACAGACATCAGATGGTATATACAGGATAGTATGTGACTGCTGTATATTATACTATGTGTACAGACATCAGATGGTATATACAGGATAGTATGTGACTGCTGTATATTATTCTATGTGTACAGACATCTGATGGTATATACAGGGTAGTATGTGACTGCTGTATATTATACTATGTGTACAGACATAAGATGGTATATACAGGATAGTGCGTGACTGCTGCATATTATATTTTGAGTACAGGCATCAGATGGTATATACAGGATAGTATGTGACTGCTGTGTATTATACTATGTGTACAGACATCAGATGGTATATACAGGATAGTATGTGACTGCTGTATATTATACTATGTGTACAGACATCAGATGGTATATACAGGATAGTATGTGACTGCTGTATATTATACAATGTGTACAGACATCTGATGGTATATACAGGGTAGTATGTGACCACTGTATATTATACTATGTGTACAGACATCAGATGGTATATACAGGATAGTATGTGACTACTGTGTATGATACTATGTGTACAGACATCAGATGGTATACACAGGATAGTATATGACTGCTGTATATTATACTATGTGTACAGACATCTGATGTTATATACAGGATAGTATGTGACTGCTGTATATTATACTATGTGTACAGACATCTGATGTTATATACAGGATAGTATGTGACTGCTGTATATTATACTATTTGTACAGACATCAGATGTTATATACAGGATAGTGTGTGACTGTTGTATATTATACTATGAGTACAGACATCAGATGGAATATACAGGATAGTGTGTGACTGCTGTATATTATACTATGTGTATAGACATCAGATGGTATATACAGGATAGTATGTGACTGCTGTATATTATACTATGTGTACAGACATCTGATGGTATATACAGGATAGTATGTGACTGCTGTATATTATACTACGTGTACAGACATCAGGTGGTATATACAGGATAGTATGTGACTGCTGTATATTATACTATGTGTACAGACATCAGATGGTATATACAGGATAGTATGTGACTGCTGTATATTATTCTATGTGTACAGACATCTGATGGTATATACAGGGTAGTATGTGACTGCTGTATATTATACTATGTGTACAGACATAAGATGGTATATACAGGATAGTGCGTGACTGCTGCATATTATATTTTGAGTACAGGCATCAGATGGTATATACAGGATAGTATGTGACTGCTGTGTATTATACTATGTGTACAGACATCAGATGGTATATACAGGATAGTATGTGACTGCTGTATATTATACTATGTGTACAGACATCAGATGGTATATACAGGATAGTATGTGACTGCTGTATATTATACAATGTGTACAGACATCTGATGGTATATACAGGGTAGTATGTGACCACTGTATATTATACTATGTGTACAGACATCAGATGGTATATACAGGATAGTATGTGACTACTGTGTATGATACTATGTGTACAGACATCAGATGGTATACACAGGATAGTATATGACTGCTGTATATTATACTATGTGTACAGACATCTGATGTTATATACAGGATAGTATGTGACTGCTGTATATTATACTATGTGTACAGACATCTGATGTTATATACAGGATAGTATGTGACTGCTGTATATTATACTATGTGTACAGACATCAGATGGTATACACAGGATAGTATATGACTGCTGTATATTATACTATGTGTACAGACATCTGATGTTATATACAGGATAGTATGTGACTGCTGTATATTATACTATGTGTACAGACATCAGATGGTATATACAGGATAGTATGTGACTGCTGTATATTATACTATGAGTACAGACATCAGATGGTATATACAGGATAGTATGTGACTACTGTGTATTATACTATGTGTACAGACATCAGATGGTATATACAGGATAGTATGTGACTGCTGTATATTATACTATGAGTACAGACATCAGATGGTATGTACAGGATAGTATGTGACTACTGTGTATTATACTATGTGTACAGACATCAGATGGTATATACAGGATAATATGTGACTGCTGTACATTATACTATGTGTACAGACATCAGATGGTATATACAGGATAGTATGTGACTGCTGTATATTATTCTATGTGTACAGACATCTGATGGTATATACAGGGTAGTATGTGACTGCTGTATATTATACTATGTGTACAGACATAAGATGGTATATACAGGATAGTGCGTGACTGCTGCATATTATATTTTGAGTACAGGCATCAGATGGTATATACAGGATAGTATGTGACTGCTGTGTATTATACTATGTGTACAGACATCAGATGGTATATACAGGATAGTATGTGACTGCTGTATATTATACTATGTGTACAGACATCAGATGGTATATACAGGATAGTATGTGACTGCTGTATATTATACAATGTGTACAGACATCTGATGGTATATACAGGGTAGTATGTGACCACTGTATATTATACTATGTGTACAGACATCAGATGGTATATACAGGATAGTATGTGACTACTGTGTATGATACTATGTGTACAGACATCAGATGGTATACACAGGATAGTATATGACTGCTGTATATTATACTATGTGTACAGACATCTGATGTTATATACAGGATAGTATGTGACTGCTGTATATTATACTATGTGTACAGACATCTGATGTTATATACAGGATAGTATGTGACTGCTGTATATTATACTATGTGTACAGACATCAGATGGTATACACAGGATAGTATATGACTGCTGTATATTATACTATGTGTACAGACATCTGATGTTATATACAGGATAGTATGTGACTGCTGTATATTATACTATGAGTACAGACATCAGATGATATATACAGGATAGTATGTGACTGCTGTATATTATACTATGAGTACAGACATCAGATGGTATATACAGGATAGTATGTGACTACTGTGTATTATACTATGTGTACAGACATCAGATGATATATACAGGATAGTATGTGACTGCTGTATATTATACTATGAGTACAGACATCAGATGGTATGTACAGGATAGTATGTGACTACTGTGTATTATACTATGTGTACAGACATCAGATGGTATATACAGGATAATATGTGACTGCTGTACATTATACTATGTGTACAGACATCAGATGGTATATACAGGATAGTATGTGACTGCTGTATATTATGAGAACAGACATCAGATGGTATATACTGGATAGTATGTGACTGCTGCATATTATACTATGTGTACAGACATCAGATGGTATATACAGGATAGTATGTGACTGCTGTATATTATACTATGTGTACAGACATCAGATGATATATACAGGATAGTATGTGACTGCTGTACAGTATACTATGAGTACAGACATCTGATGGTATATACAGGATAGTATGTGACTGCTGTACTGTATATTATACTATGTGTACAGACATCAGATGGTATATACAGGATAGTATGTGACTTCTGTATATTATACTATGTGTATAAACATCAGATGGTATATACAGGATAGTATGTGACTGCTGTATATTATACTATGTGTACAGACATCAGATGGTATATACAGGATAGTATATGACAGCTGTTTATTATACTATGTGTACAGACATCAGATGGTATATACAGGATATTATGTGACTGCTGTATATTATACCATGAGTACAGACATCAGATGGTATATACAGGATAGTATGTGACTGCTGTATATTATACTATGTGTACAGACATCTGATGTTATATACAGGATAGTATGTGACTGCTGTATATTATACTATGTGTACAGACATCAGATGGTATATACAGGATAGTATGTGACCGTTGTAAATTATACTATGTGTACAGACATCAGATGATATATACAGGATAGTATGTGACTGCTGTATATCATACTATGTGTACAGACATCAGATGGTATATACAGGATAGTATGTGACTACTGTATATTATATTTTGAGTACAGACATCAGATGGTATATACAGGATAGTATGTGACTGCTGTATATTATACTATGTGTACAGACATCAGATGGTATATACAGGATAGTATATGACAGCTGTATATTATACCATGTGTACAGACATCAGATGGTATATACAGGATATTATGTGACTGCTGTATATTATACTATGAGTACAGACATCAGATGGTATATACAGGATAGTATGTGACTACTGTGTATTATACTATGTGTACAGACATCAGATGGTATATACAGGATAGTATGTGACTGCTGTACTGTATATTATACTATGTGTACAGACATCAGATGTTATATACAGGACATTATGTGACTGCTGTATATTATACTATGTTTACAGACATCTGATGGTATATACAGGATAGTATGTGACTGCTGTATTGTATATTATCCTATGTGTACAGACATCTGATGTTATATACAGGATAGTATGTGACTGCTGTATATTAAACTATTTGTAGAGACATCAGATGGTATATACAGGATAGTATGTGACTGCTGTATATTATACTATGTGTACAGACATCTGATGTTATATACAGGATAGTATGTGACTGCTGTATATCATACTATGTGTACAGACATCAGATGGTATATACAGGATAGTATGTGACTACTGTATATTATATTTTGAGTACAGACATCAGATGGTATATACAGGATAGTATGTGACTGCTGTATATTATACTATGTGTACAGACATCAGATGGTATATACAGGATAGTATGTGACCGTTGTAAATTATACTATGTGTACAGACATCAGACGATATATACAGGATAGTATGTGACTGCTGTATATCATACTATGTGTACAGACATCAGTTGGTATATACAGGATAGTATGTGACTACTGCATATTATATTTTGAGTACAGACATCAGATGGTATATACAGGATAGTATGTGACTGCTGTATATTATACTATGTGTACAGACATCAGATGGCATATACAGGATAGTATATGACAGCTGTATATTATACTATGTGTACAGACATCAGATGGTATATACAGGATATTATGTGACTGCTGTATATTATACTATGAGTACAGACATCAGATGGAATATACAGGATAGTATGTGACTACTGTGTATTATACTATGTGTACAGACATCAGATGGTATATACAGGATAGTATGTGACTGCTGTATATTATACTATGTGTACAGACATCAGATGGTATACACAGGATAGTATATGACAGCTGTATATTATACTATGTGTACAGACATCAGATGGTATATACAGGATATTATGTGACTGCTGTATATTATACTATGAGTACAGACATCAGATGGTATATACAGGATAGTATGTGACTACTGTGTATTATACTATGTGTACAGACATCAGATGGTATATACAGGATAGTATGTGACTGCTGTACTGTATATTATACTATGTGTACAGACATCAGATGTTATATACAGGACATTATGTGACTGCTGTATATTATACTATGTTTACAGACATCTGATGGTATATACAGGATAGTATGTGACTGCTGTATTGTATATTATCCTATGTGTACAGACATCTGATGTTATATACAGGATAGTATGTGACTGCTGTATATTAAACTATTTGTAGAGACATCAGATGGTATATACAGGATAGTATGTGACTGCTGTATATTATACTATGTGTACAGACATCTGATGTTATATACAGGATAGTATGTGACTGCTGTATATCATACTATGTGTACAGACATCAGATGGTATATACAGGATAGTATGTGACTACTGTTTATTATATTTTGAGTACAGACATCAGATGGTATATACAGGATAGTATGTGACTGCTGTATATTATACTATGTGTACAGACATCAGATGGTATATACAGGATAGTATGTGACCGTTGTAAATTATACTATCTGTACAGACATCAGATGATATATACAGGATAGTATGTGACTGCTGTATATCATACTATGTGTACAGACATCAGATGGTATATACAGGATAGTATGTGACTACTGTATATTATATTTTGAGTACAGACATCAGATGGTATATACAGGATAGTATGTGACTGCTGTATATTATACTATGTGTACAGACATCAGATGGTATATACAGGATAGTATATGACAGCTGTATATTATACTATGTGTACAGACATCAGATGGTATATACAGGATATTATGTGACTGCTGTATATTATACTATGAGTACAGACATCAGATGGTATATACAGGATAGTATGTGACTACTGTGTATTATACTATGTGTACAGACATCAGATGGTATATACAGGATAGTATGTGACTGCTGTACTGTATATTATACTATGTGTACAGACATCAGATGTTATATACAGGACATTATGTGACTGCTGTATATTATACTATGTTTACAGACATCTGATGGTATATACAGGATAGTATGTGACTGCTGTATTGTATATTATCCTATGTGTATAGACATCTGATGTTATATACAGGATAGTATGTGACTGCTGTATATTAAACTATTTGTAGAGACATCAGATGGTATATACAGGATAGTATGTGACTGCTGTATATTATACTATGTGTACAGACATCTGATGTTATATACAGGATAGTATGTGACTGCTGTATATTATACCCTGTGTACAGACATCTGATGTTATATACAGGATAGTATGTGACTGCTGTATATTATACTGTGTGTACAGACATCTGATGATATATACAGGGTAGTATGTGACTGCTGTATATTATACTATGTGTACAGACATAAGATGGTATATACAGGATAGTGTGTGACTGCTGTATATTATATTTTGAGTACAGACATCAGATGGTATATACATGATAGTATGTGACTGCTGTGTATTATACTATGTGTACAGACATCAGATGGTATATACAGGATAGTGTATGACTGCTGTATATTATACTATGTGTACAGACATGTGATGTTATATACAGGATAGTATGTGACTGCTGTATATTATACTATGTGTACAGACATCTGATGTTATATACAGGATAGTATGTGACTGCTGTATATTATACTATGTGTACAGACATCAGATGTATATAGAGGATAGTATGTGACTGCTGTATATTATATTTTGAGTACAGACATCAGATGGTATATACAGGATAGTATGTGACTGCTGTATATTATACTATGAGTACACACATCAGATGGTATATACAGGATAGTATGTGACTGCTGTATATTATACTATGTGTATAGACATCAGATGGTATATACAGGATAGTATGTGACTGCTGTATATTATACTATGTTTACAGACATTTGATGGTATATACAGGATGGCATGTGACTTCTGTACTGTATATTATACTATGTGTACAGACATCATATGTTATATACAGGATACTATGTGACTGCTGTATATTATACTATGTGTACAGACATCAGATGGTATATACCGGATTGTATGTGACTGCTGTACTGTATATTATGCTATGTGTACAGACATCTGATGTTATATACAGGTTAGTATGAGACTGCTGTATATTATACTATGTGTACAGACATCTGAGGGTATATACAGGATAGTATGTGACTGCTGTATATTATACTATGAGTACATACATCTGATGGTATACACAGGATAGTATGTGACTGCTGTAAATTATACTATATGTACAGACATCAGATGGTATACACAGGATATTATGTGACTGCTGTATATTATACTATGTTTACAGACATCTGATGGTATATACAGGACAGGATGTGACTGCTGTATATTATACTATGTTTACAGACATCTGATGTTATATACAGGATAGTATATGACTGCTGTTCTGTATATTATCCTTTGTGTACAGACATCTGATGTTATATAAAGGATAGTATGTGACTGCTGTATATTAGACTATGTGTACAGACATCAGACGGTAAATACAGGATAGCATGTGACTGCTGTTTATTATACTATGTGTACAGACATCATATGGTATATACAGGATAGTATGCGACTGCTGTATATTATACTATGTGTACAGACATCTGATGTTATATACAGGATAGTATGTGACTGCTGTATATTATACTATGAGTACAGATATCAGATGGTATATACAGGATAGTATGTGAAAGCAGTATATTATACTATGTGCACAGACATCAGATGGTATATACAGGATAGTATGTGACTGCTGTATATTATACTATGTGTACAGACATCTGATGTTATATACAGGATAGTATGTGACTGCTGTATATTATACTATGAGTACAGATATCAGATTGTATATACAGTATAGTATGTGAAAGCAATATATTATACTATGTGCACAGACATCAGATGGTATATACAGGATAGTATGTGACTGCTGTATATTATACTATGTGTACAGACATCTGATGGTATATACATTATAATATGTGACTGCTGTATATTATAATATGTGTACAGACATCTGATGTTATGTAAAGGATAGTATGTGACTGCTGTTTATTATACTATGTGTACAGACATCTGATGTTATATACAGGATAGTATGTGACAGCTGTATATTATACTATGTGTACAGACATCAGATGGTATATACAGGATAGTATGTGACTGCTGTATATTATACTATGTGTACAGACATCTGATGGTATATGCAGGATATTATGTGACAGCTGTATATTATACTATGTGTACAGACATCAGATGGTATATACAGGAGAGTATGTGTGACTGCTGTATATTATACTATGTGTACAGACATCTGATGTTATATACAGGATAGTATGTGACTGCTGTATATTATACTATGAGTACAGACATCAGATGGTATATACAGGATAGTATGTGACTGCTGTGTATTATACTATGTGTACAGACATCAGATGGTATATACACGATAGTATGTGACTGCTGTATATTATACTATGTGTACAGACATCAGATGGTATATACAGGATAGTATGTGACTGCTGTATATTATACTATGAGTACAGACATCAGATGGTATATACAGGATAGTATGTGACTACTGTATATTATACTATGTGTACAGACATCTGATGGTATATACATTATAATATGTGACTGCTGTATATTGTAATATGTGTACAGACATCTGATGTTATATACAGGATAGTATGTGACTGCTGTATATTATACTATGAGTACAGACATCAGATGGTATATACAGGATAGTATGTGACAGCTGTATATTATACTATGTGTACAGACATCAGATGGTATATACAGGATAGTATGTGACTGCTGTATATTATACTATGAGTACAGACATCAGATGGTATATACAGGATAGTATGTGACTGGTGTACATTATACTATGTGTACAGACATCAGATGGTATATACAGGATAGTATGTGACTGCTGTATATTATAATATGAGTACAGACATCAGATGGTATATACAGGATAGTATGTGACTGCTGTATATTATACTATGAGTACAGACATCAGATGGTATATAGAGGATATTATGTGACTGCATATATTATACTATGAGTACAGACATCAGATGGTATATACAGGATAATGTGTGACTGCTGTATATTATACTATGTGTACAGACATCAGATGGTATATTCAAGATAGTGTGTGACTGCTGTATATTATACTATGTGTACAGCCATCAGATGTTATATACAGAATAGTATGTGACTGCTGTATATTATACTATGAGTACAGATATCAGATGGTATATACAGGATAGTATGTGACTGCTGTATATTATACTATGAGTACAGATATCAGATGGTATATACAGGATAGTGTGTGACTGATGTATATTATACTATGTGTACAGACATCAGATGGTATATACAGGATAGTATGTGACTGCTGTATATTATACTATGTGTACAGACATCAGATGGTATATACAGAATAGTATGTGACTGCTGTATATTATGCTATGTGTACAGACATCAGATGGTAAATACAGGATAGCATGTGACTGCTGTGTATTATACTATGTGTACAGACATCAGATGGTATATACAGGATAGTATGTGACTGCTGTATATTATACTATGTGTACAGACATCAGATGGTATATACAGGATAGTATGTGATAGCTGTATATTATACTATGAGTACAGACATCAGATGGTATATACAGGATAGTATGTGACTGCTGTATATTATACTATGTGTACAGACATTAGATGGTATATACAGGATAATATGTGACTGCTGTATATTATACTATGTGTACAGACATCAGATGGTATATACAGGACAGTATGTGACAGCATATATTATACTATGAGTACAGACATCAGATGGTATATGCAGGATAGTGTGTGACTGCTGTATATTATACTATGTGTACAGACATCAGATGGTATATACAGGATAGTATGTGTGACTGCTGTATATTATACTATGTGTACAGACATCTGATGGTATATACAGGATAATATGTGACAGCTGTATATTATACTATGTGTACAGACATCAGATGGTATATACAGGACAGTATGTGACTGCTGTATAATATACTATGAGTACAGACATCAGATGGTATATACAGGATACTATGTGACTGCTGTACATTATACTATGTGTACAGACATCAGATGGTATATACAGGATAGTATGTGACTGCTGTATGTTATACTATGAATACAGACATCAGATGGTATATACAGGATAGTATGTGACTGCTGTATATTATACTATGTGTACAGACATCTGATGGTATATACAGGATAATATGTGACTGCTTTATATTATAATATGTGTACAGACATCTGATGTTATATACAGGACAGTATGTGACTGCTGCATATTATACTATGAGTACAGACATCAGATGGTATATACAGGATAGAATGTGACAGCTGTATATTATACTATGTGTACAGACATCAGATGGTATATACAGGATAGTATGTGACTGCTGTATATTATACTATGTGTACAGACATCTGATGTTATATACAGGATAGTATGTGACTGCTGTATATTATACTATGGGTACAGACATCTGATGGTATATACAGGATAGTATGTGACTGCTGTACTGTATATTATACTATGTGTACAGACATCTGATGTTATATACAGGATAGTGTGTGACTGCTGTATATTATACTATGTGTACAAACATCAGATGGTATATGCAGGATAGTATGTGACTGCTGTGTATTATACTATGTGTACAGACATCAGATGGTATATACAGGATAGTATGTGACTGCTGTACTGTATATTATACTATGTGTACAGACATCTGATGTTATAAACAAGATAGTATGTGACTGCTGTATATTATACTATGTGTACAGACATCAGATTGTATATACAGGATAATATGTGACTGCTGTATATTATACTATGTGTACAGACATCTGATGTTATATACAGGATAGTATGTGACTGCTGTTTATTATACTATGAGTACAGACATCAGATGGTATATACAGGATAGTATGTGACTGCTGTACTGTATATTATACTATGTGTACAGACATCAGATGGTATATACAGGATAGTATGTGACTGCTGTATATTATGCTATGTGTACAGACATCTGATGGTATATGCAGGATAGTATGTGACAGCTGTATATTATACTTTGAGTACAGACATCAGATGGTATATATAGGATAGTATGTGACTGCTGTATATTATACTATGTGTACAGACATCAGATGGTATATACAGGATAGTATGTGACTGCTATATATTATACTATGAGTACAGATATCAGATGGCATATACAGGATAGTATTTGACTGCTGTACTTTATGTTATACTATGTGTACAGACATCTGATGTTATATACAGGATAGTGTGTGACTGCTGTATATTATCCTATGTGTACAAACATCAGATGGTATATACAGGATAGCATGTGACTCCTGTATATTATACTATGTGTACAGACATCAGATGGTATATACAGGATAGTATGTGACTGCTGTATAATATACTATGAGTACAGACATCAGATGGTATATAACTGATAGTATGTGACTGCTGTGTATTATACTATGTGTACAGACATCAGATGGTATATACAGGAAAGTATGTGACTGCTGTATATTATACTATGTGTACAGACATCAGATGGTATATACAGGATAGTATGTGACTGCTGTATATTATACTATGAGTACAGACATCAGATGGTATATACAGGATAGTATGTGACTGCTGTATATTATACTATGTGTACAGACATCAGATGGTATATACAGGATAGTATGTGACTGCTGTACTGTATATTATGCTATGTGTACAGACATCTGATGTTATATACAGGATAGTATGTGACTGCTGTATATTATACTATGAGTACAGACATCAGATGGTATATACAGGATAGTATGTGACTACTGTGTATTGTACTATGTGTACAGACATCAGATGATATATAGAGGATAGTATGTGACTGCATATATTATTCTATGAGTACAGACATCAGATGGTATATACAGGATAGTGTGTGACTGCTGTATATTATACTATGTGTAAAGACATCAGTTGGTATATATAGGATAGTATGTGTGACTGCTGTATATTATACTATGTGTACAGACATCTGATGACATATACAGGATAGTATGTGACAGCTGTATATTATACTATGTGTTCAGACATCAGATGGTATATACAGGATAGTATGTGACTGCTTTATATTATACTATGAGTAGAGACATCAGATGGTATATACAGGATAGTATGTCACTGTTGTACATTATACTATGTGTACAGACATCAGATGGTATATACAGGATAGTATGTGACTGCTGTATATTATACTATGAGTACAGACATCAGATGGTATATACAGGATAGTATGTGACTGCTGTATATTATACTATGTGTACAGACATCAGATGGTATATACAGGATAGTATGTGACTGCTGTATATTATACTATGAGTACAGACATCAGATGGCATATACAGGATAGTATGTGACTGCTGTACTTTATATTATACTATGTGTACAGACATCTGATGTTATATACAGGATAGTGTGTGACTGCTGTATATTATACTATGTGTACAAACATCAGATGGAATATACAGGATAGTATGTGACTCCTGTATATTATACTATGTGTACAGACAGCAGATGGTTTATACAGGATAGTATGTGTCTGCTGTATATTATACTATGTGTACAGACATCAGATGGTATATACAGGATAGTATGTGACTGCTGTACTGTATATCATACTATGTGTACAGACATCTGATGTTATATACAGGATAGTATGTGACTGCTGTATATTATACTATGTGTACAGACATCAGATTGTATATACAGGATAATATGTGACTGCTGTATATTATACTATGTGTACAGACATCTGATGTTATATCCAGGATAGTATGTGACTGCTGTATATTATACTATGAGTACAGACATCAGATGGTATATACAGGATAGTATGTGACTGCTGTGTATTATACTATGTGTACAGACATCAGATGGTATATACAGGATAGTATGTGACTGCTGTATATTATACTATGTTTACAGACATCAGATGGTATATACAGGATAGTATGTGACTGCTGTATATTATACTATGAGTACAGACATCAGATGGTATATACAGGATAGTATGTGAAAGCAGTATATTATACTATGTGTACAGACATCAGATGGTATATACAGGATAGTATGTGACTGCTGTATATTATACTATGTGTACAGACATCTGATGGTATATACATTATAATATGTGACTGCTGTATATTATACTATGTGTACAGACATCTGATGTTATATACCGGATAGTATGTGACTGCTGTATATTATGCTATGAGTACAGACATCAGATGGTATATACAGGATAGTATGTGACAGCTGTATATTATACTATGTGTACAGACATCAGATGGTATATACAGGATAGTATGTGACTGCTGTATATTATACTATGAATACAGACATCAGATGGTATATACAGGATAGTATGTGACTGCTGTATATTATACTATGTGTACAGACATCAGATGGTATATACAGGATAGTATGTGACTACTGTGTATTATACTATGTGTACAGACATCAGATGGTATATAGAGGATAGTATGTGACTGCATATATTATTCTATGAGTACAGACATCAGATGGTATATACAGGATAGTGTGTGACTGCTGTATATTATACTATGTGTACAGACATCAGATGGTATATACAGGATAGTATGTGACTACTGTGTATTATACTATGTGTACAGACATCAGATGGTATATAGAGGATAGTATTTGACTGCATATATTATTCTATGAGTACAGACATCAGATGGTATATACAGGATAGTGTGTGACTGCTGTATATTATACTATGTGTACAGACATCAGATGGTATATATAGGATAGTATGTGTGACTGCTGTATATTATACTATGTGTACAGACATCTGATGACATATACAGGATAGTATGTGACAGCTGTATATTATACTATGTGTACAGACATCAGATGGTATATACAAGATAGTATGTGACTGCTTTATATTATACTATGAGTAGAGACATCAGATGTTATATACAGGATAGTATGTCACTGTTGTACATTATACTATGTGTACAGACATCAGATGGTATATACAGGATAGTATGTGACTGCTGTATATTATACTATGAGTACAGACATCAGATGGTATATACAGGATAGAATGTGACTGCTGTATATTATACTATGTGTACAGACATCAGATGGTATATACAGGATAGTATGTGACTGCTGTATATTATACTATGTGTACAGACATCTAATGGTATACACAGGAGAGTATGTGACTGCTGTAAATTACACTATGTGTACAGACATCAGATGGTATATACAGGACAGTATGTGACTGGTGTACATTATACTATGTTTACAGACATCAGATGGTATATACAAGATAGTATGTGACTGCTATATATTATACTATGTGTACAGACATCTGATGGTATATACAGGATAGTATGTGGCTGCTGTATATTATACTATGTGTACAGACATCTGATACTATATACAGGAAAGTATGTGACTGCTGTATATTATGCTATGTGTACAGACATCAGATGGTATAGACAGGATAGCATGTGACTGCTGTACTGTATATTATACTATGTGTACAGACATCTGATGTTATATACAGGATAGTATGTGACTGCTGTATATTATACTATGTGTACAGACATCAGATTGTATATACAGGATAATATGTGACTGCTGTATATTATACTATGTGTACAGACATCTGATGTTATATACAGGATAGTATGTGACTGCTGTATATTATACTATGAGTACAGACATCAGATGGTATATACAGGATAGTATGTGACTGCTGTACTGTATATTATACTATGTGTACAGACATCAGATGGTATATACAGGATAGTATGTGACTGCTGTACTGTATATTATGCTATGTGTACAGACATCTGATGTTATATACAGGATAGTATGGAACTGCTGTATATTATACTATGAATACAGACATCAGATGGTATATACAGGATAGTATGTGAAAGCAGTACATTATACTATGTTTACAGACATCATATGGTATATACAGGATAGTATGTGACTGCTGTATATTATACTATGTGTACAGACATTTGATGGTATATACATTATAATATGTGACTGCTGTATATTATACTATGTGTACAGACATCTGATGTTATATACAGGATAGTATGTGACTGCTGTATATTATACTATGAGTACAGACATCAGATGGTAGATACAGGATAGTATGTGACAGCTGTATATTATACTATGTGTACAGACATCAAATGGTATATACAGGATAGTATGTGACTGCTGTATATTATACTATGAGTACAGACATCAGATGGTATATACAGGATAGTATGTGACTACTGTGTATTGTACTATGTGTACAGACATCAGATGGTATATAGAGGATAGTATGTGACTGCATATATTATTCTATGAGTACAGACATCAGATGGTATATACAGGATAGTGTGTGACTGCTGTATATTATACTATGTGTACAGACATCAGTTGGTATATATAGGATAGTATGTGTGACTGCTGTATATTATACTATGTGTACAGACATCTGATGACATATACAGGATAGTATGTGACAGCTGTATATTATACTATGTGTTCAGACATCAGATGGTATATACAGGATAGTATGTGACTGCTTTATATTATACTATGAGTAGAGACATCAGATGGTATATACAGGATAGTATGTCACTGTTGTACATTATACTATGTGTACAGACATCAGATGGTATATACAGGATAGTATGTGACTGCTGTATATTATACTATGAGTGCAGACATCAGATGGTATATACAGGATAGTATGTGACTGCTGTATATTATACTATGTGTACAGACATCAGATGGTATATACAGGATAGTATGTGACTGCTGTATATTATACTATGAGTACAGACATCAGATGGCATATACAGGATAGTATGTGACTGCTGTACTTTATATTATACTATGTGTACAGACATCTGATGTTATATACAGGATAGTGTGTGACTGCTGTATATTATACTATGTGTACAAACATCAGATGGAATATACAGGATAGTATGTGACTCCTGTATATTATACTATGTGTACAGACAGCAGATGGTTTATACAGGATAGTATGTGTCTGCTGTATATTATACTATGTGTACAGACATCAGATGGTATATACAGGATAGTATGTGACTGCTGTACTGTATATCATACTATGTGTACAGACATCTGATGTTATATACAGGATAGTATGTGACTGCTGTATATTATACTATGTGTACAGACATCAGATTGTATATACAGGATAATATGTGACTGCTGTATATTATACTATGTGTACAGACATCTGATGTTATATCCAGGATAGTATGTGACTGCTGTATATTATACTATGAGTACAGACATCAGATGGTATATACAGGATAGTATGTGACTGCTGTGTATTATACTATGTATACAGACATCAGATGGTATATACAGGATAGTATGTGACTGCTGTATATTATACTATGTGTACAGACATCAGATGGTATATACAGGATAGTATGTGACTGCTGTATATTATACTATGTGTACAGACATCAGATGGTATATACAGGATAGTATGTGACTGCTGTATATTATACTATGAGTAATGACATCAGATGGTATATACAGGATAGTATGTGACTGCTGTATATTATACTATGTGTACAGACATCAGATTTTATATACAGGATAGTATGTGACTGCTGTACTGTATATTATACTATGTGTACAGACATCTGATGTTATATACAGGATAGTATGTGACTGCTGTATATTATACTATGAGTACAGACATCAGATGTTATATACAGGATAGTATGTGAAAGCAGTATATTATACTATGTGTACAGACATCAGATGGTATATACAGGATAGTATGTGACTGCTGTATATTATACTATGTGTACAGACATCTGATGGTATATACATTATAATATGTGACTGCTGTATATTATACTATGTGTACAGACATCTGATGTTATATACCGGATAGTATGTGACTGCTGTATATTATGCTATGAGTACAGACATCAGATGGTATATACAGGATAGTATGTGACAGCTGTATATTATACTATGTGTACAGACATCAGATGGTATATACAGGATAGTATGTGACTGCTGTATATTATACTATGTATACAGACATCAGATGCTATATACAGGATAGTATGTGACTGCTGTATATTATACTATGTGTACAGACATCAGATGGTATATACAGGATAGCATGTGACTACTGTGTATTATACTATGTGTACAGACATCAGATGGTATATAGAGGATAGTATGTGACTGCATATATTATTCTATGAGTACAGACATCAGATGGTATATACAGGATAGTGTGTGACTGCTGTATATTATACTATGTGTACAGACATCAGATGGTATATACAGGATAGTATGTGACTACTGTGTATTATACTATGTGTACAGACATCAGATGGTATATACAGGATAGTATGTGACTGCATATATTATTCTATGAGTACAGACATCAGATGGTATATACAGGATAGTGTGTGACTGCTGTATATTATACTATGTGTACAGACATCAGATGGTATATATAGGATAGTATGTGTGACTGCTGTATATTATACTATGTGTACAGACATCTGATGACATATACAGGATAGTATGTGACAGCTGTATATTATACTATGTGTACAGACATCAGATGGTATATACAAGATAGTATGTGACTGCTTTATATTATACTATGAGTAGAGACATCAGATGTTATATACAGGATAGTATGTCACTGTTGTACATTATACTATGTGTACAGACATCAGATGGTATATACAGGATAGTATGTGACTGCTGTATATTATACTATGAGTACAGACATCAGATGGTATATACAGGATAGAATGTGACTGCTGTATATTATACTATGTGTACAGACATCAGATGGTATATACAGGATAGTATGTGACTGCTGTATATTATACTATGTGTACAGACATCTAATGGTATACACAGGAGAGTATGTGACTGCTGTAAATTACACTATGTGTACAGACATCAGATGGTATATACAGGACAGTATGTGACTGGTGTACATTATACTATGTTTACAGACATCAGATGGTATATACAAGATAGTATGTGACTGCTGTATATTATACTATGTGTACAGACATCTGATGGTATATACAGGATAGTATGTGGCTGCTGTATATTATACTATGTGTACAGACATCTGATGCTATATACAGGATAGTATGTGACTGCTGTATATTATGCTATGTGTACAGACATCAGATGGTATAGACAGGATAGCATGTGACTGCTGTACTGTATATTATACTATGTGTACAGACATCTGATGTTATATACAGGATAGTATGTGACTGCTGTATATTATACTATGTGTACAGACATCAGATTGTATATACAGGATAATATGTGACTGCTGTATATTATACTATGTGTACAGACATCTGATGTTATATACAGGATAGTATGTGACTGCTGTATATTATACTATGAGTACAGACATCAGATGGTATATACAGGATAGTATGTGACTACTGTATATTATACTATGTGTACAGACATCAGATGGTATATACAGGATAGTATGTGACTGCTGTATATTATACTATGAGTACAGACATCAGATGGTATATACAGGATAGTATGTGACTACTGTGTATTATACTATGTGTACAGACATCAGATGGTATATACAGGATAGTATGTGACTGGTGTACATTATACTATGAGTACAGACATCAGATGGTATATTCAGGATATTATGTGACTGATGTATATTACACTATGTGTACAGACATCAGATGGTATATACAGATAGTATGTGACTGGTGTACATTATACTATGTGTACAGACAAAAGATGGTATATACAGGATAGTATGTGACTGCTCTATATTATACTATAAGTACAGACATCAGATGGTATATACAGGATAGTATGTGACTGCTGTTTATTATACTATGTGTACAGACATCAGATGGTATATACAAGATAGTGTGTGACTGCTATATATTATACTATGTGTACAGCCATCAGTTGGTATATACAGGATAGCATGTGACTGCTGTATATTGTACTATGTGTACAGACATCAGATGGTATATACAGGCTAGTGTGTGACTGCTGTATATTATACTATGTGTACAGACATCAGATGGTATATACAGGATAGTATGTGACTGCTGTATATTATACTATGAGTACAGATATCAGATGGTATATACAGGATAGTATGTGACTGCTGTATATTATGCTATGTGTACAGACATCAGATGGTATATACTGGATAGTATGTGACTGCTGTGTATTATACTATGTGTACAGACATCAGATGGTATATACAGGATAGTATGTGACTGCTGTATATTATACTATGTGTACAGACATCAGATATTATATACAGAATAATATGTGACTGCATATATTATACTATGAGTACAGACATCAGATGGTATATACAGGATAGTGTGTGACTGCTGTATATTATACTATGAGTACAGACATCAGATGGTACATACAGGATAGTATGTGACTGCTGTGTATTATACTATGTGTACAGACATGAGAAAGTATATACAGGATAGAGTGTGACTGCTGTATATTATACTATCTGTACAGACATCAGATGGTATATACAGGATGGTATGTGACTGCTGTATATTATACTATGTGTACAGACATCAGATGGTATATACAGGATAGTATGTGACTGCTGTATATTATACTATGTGTACAGACATCTGATGGTATACACAGGATAGTATGTGACTGCTGCATATTATACTATGAGTACAGACACCAGATGGTATATACAGGATAGTATGTGACTGCTGAATATTACACCAAGTGTACAGACATCAGATGGTATATACAGGATAGTATGTGACTGTTGTACATTATACTATGTGTACAGGCATCAGATGGTATATACAGGATAGTATGTGACTGCTGTATATTATACTGTGAGTACAGACATCAGATGGTATATACAGGATAGTATGTGACTGCTACATATTATACTATGTGTACAGACATTAGATGGTATATACAGGATAGTATGTGACTGCTGTATATTACAGTATGAGTACAGACATCAGATGGTATATACAGGATAGTATGTGACTGCTACATATTATACTATGTGTACAGACATCTGATGGTATACACAGGAGAGTATGTGACTGCTGTATATTACAGTATGAGTACAGACATCAGATGGTATATACAGGATAGTATGTGACTGCTGTATATTATACTATGAGTACAGACATCAGATGGTATATACAGGATAGTATGTGACTGCTGTATATTACACCAAGTGTACAGACATCAGATGGTATATACAGGATATTATGTGACTGGTGTACATTATACTATGTGTACAGACATCAGATGGTATATACAGGATAGTATGTGACTGCTGCATATTATACTATGTGTACAGACATCAGATGTTATATACAAGATAGTGTGTGACTGCTGTATATTTTACTATGTGTACAGCCATTAGATGGTATATACAGGATAGCTTGTGACTGCTGTACATTATACTATGTGTACAGACATCAGATGGTATATACAGGATAGTGTGTGACTGATGTATATTATACTATGTGTACAGACATCTGATGGTATATACAGGATAGTATGTGGCTGCTGTATATTATACTATGTGTACAGACATCTGATGGTATACACAGGATAGTATGTGACTGCTGTATATTATGCTATGTGTACAGACATCAGATGGTATATACAGGATAGCATGTGATTGCTGTGTATTATACTATGTGCACAGACATCAGATGGTATATACAGGATAGTATGTGACTGCTGTACATTATACTATGTGTACAGACATCAGATGGTATATACAGGATAGTATGTGACTGCTGTATATTATACTATGTGTACAGACATCAGATGGTATATACAGGATAGTGTGTGACTGCTGTATATTATACTATGTGTACAGACATCAGATGGTATATACAGGATGGTATGTGACTGCTATATATTATACTATGTGTACAGACATCAGATGGTATATACAGGATAGTATGTGACTGCTGTATATTATACTATGTGTACAGACATCTGATGGTATACACAGGAGAGTATGTGACTGCTGTATATTACACTATGAGTACAGACATCAGATGGTATATACAGGATAGTATGTGACTGCTGCATATTATGCTATGACTACAGACACCAGATGGTATATACAGGATAGTATGTGACTGCTGTATATAACACCAAGTGTACAGACATCAGATGGTATATACAGGATAGTATGTGACTGGTGTACATTATACTATGTGTACAGACACCAGATGGTATATACAGGATAGTATGTGACTGCTGAATATTACACCAAGTGTACAGACATCAGATGGTATATACAGGATAGTATGTGACTGGTGTACATTATACTATGTGTACAGGCATCAGATGGTATATACAGGATAGTATGTGACTGCTGTATATTATACTGTGAGTACAGACATCAGATGGTATATACAGGATAGTATGTGACTGCTACATATTATACTATGTGTACAGACATTAGATGGTATATACAGGATAGTATGTGACTGCTGTATATTACAGTATGAGTACAGACATCAGATGGTATATACAGGATAGTATGTGACTGCTACATATTATACTATGTGTACAGACATCTGATGGTATACACAGGAGAGTATGTGACTGCTGTATATTACAGTATGAGTACAGACATCAGATGGTATATACAGGATAGTATGTGACTGCTGTATATTATACTATGAGTACAGACATCAGATGGTATATACAGGATAGTATGTGACTGCTGTATATTACACCAAGTGTACAGACATCAGATGGTATATACAGGATATTATGTGACTGGTGTACATTATACTATGTGTACAGACATCAGATGGTATATACAGGATAGTATGTGACTGCTGCATATTATACTATGTGTACAGACATCAGATGTTATATACAAGATAGTGTGTGACTGCTGTATATTTTACTATGTGTACAGCCATTAGATGGTATATACAGGATAGCTTGTGACTGCTGTACATTATACTATGTGTACAGACATCAGATGGTATATACAGGATAGTGTGTGACTGATGTATATTATACTATGTGTACAGACATCTGATGGTATATACAGGATAGTATGTGGCTGCTGTATATTATACTATGTGTACAGACATCTGATGGTATACACAGGATAGTATGTGACTGCTGTATATTATGCTATGTGTACAGACATCAGATGGTATATACAGGATAGCATGTGATTGCTGTGTATTATACTATGTGCACAGACATCAGATGGTATATACAGGATAGTATGTGACTGCTGTACATTATACTATGTGTACAGACATCAGATGGTATATACAGGATAGTATGTGACTGCTGTATATTATACTATGTGTACAGACATCAGATGGTATATACAGGATAGTGTGTGACTGCTGTATATTATACTATGTGTACAGACATCAGATGGTATATACAGGATGGTATGTGACTGCTATATATTATACTATGTGTACAGACATCAGATGGTATATACAGGATAGTATGTGACTGCTGTATATTATACTATGTGTACAGACATCTGATGGTATACACAGGAGAGTATGTGACTGCTGTATATTACACTATGAGTACAGACATCAGATGGTATATACAGGATAGTATGTGACTGCTGCATATTATGCTATGACTACAGACACCAGATGGTATATACAGGATAGTATGTGACTGCTGTATATAACACCAAGTGTACAGACATCAGATGGTATATACAGGATAGTATGTGACTGGTGTACATTATACTATGTGTACAGACATCAGATGGTATATACAGGATAGTATGTGACTGCTGTATATTATACTATGAGTACAGACATCAGATGGTATATACAGGATAGTATGTGACTGTTGCATATTATACTATGTGTACAGACATCAGATGGTATATACAGGATAGTATGTGACTGCTGTATATTACACCATGTGTACAGACATCAGATGATATATACAGGATAGTATGTGACTGCTGTACATTATACTATGTGTACAGACATCAGATGGTATATACAGGATAGTGTGTGACTGCTGTATATTATACTATGAGCACAGATATCAGATGGTATATACAGGATAGTATGTGACTGCTGTATATTATGCTATGTGTACAGACATCAGATGGCATATACAGGATATTATGTGACAGCTGTATATTATACTATGAGTACAGACATCAGATGGTATATACAGGATAGTATGTGACTACTGTGTATTATACTATGTGTACAGACATCAGATGGTATATACAGGATAGTATGTGACTGCTGTATATTATACTATGTGTACAGACATTAGATGGTATATACAGGATAATATGTGACTGCTGTATATTATACTATGTGTACAGACTTCAGATGGTATATACAGGACAGTATGTGACAGCATACATTATACTATGAGTACAGACATCAGATGGTATATACAGGATAGTATGTGACTACTGTGTATTATACTATGTGTACAGACATCAGATGGAATATACAGGATAGTATGTGACTGCTGTATATTATACTATGTGTACAGACATTAGATGGTATATACAGGATAATATGTGACTGCTGTATATTATACTATGTGTACAGACTTCAGATGGTATATACAGGACAGTATGTGACAGCATACATTATACTATGAGTACAGACATCAGATGGTATATACAGGATAGTGTGTGACTGGTGTATATTATACTATGTGTACAGACATCAGATGGCATATACAGGATAGTATGTGTGACTGCTGTATATTATGCTATGTGTACAGACATCTGATGGTATATACAGGATAATATGTGACAGCTGTATATTATACTATGTGTACAGACATCAGATGGTATATACAGGATAGTATGTTACTGCTGTATAATATATTATGAGTACAGACATCAGATGGTATATACAGGATAGTATGTGACTGCTGTACATTATACTATGTGTACAGACATCAGATGTTATATACAAGATAGTATGTGACTGCTGTATGTTATACTATGAATACATACATCAGATGGTATATACAGGATAGTATGTGACTGCTGTATATTATACTATGCGTACAGACATCAGAAGATATATACAGGATAGTATGTGACAGCTGTATATTATACTATGTGTACAGACATCAGATGGTATATACAGGATAGTATGTGACTGCTGTATATTTTACTATGTGTACAGACATCTGATGGTATATACAGGATAATATGTGACTGCTTTATATTATACTATGTGTACAGACATCTGATGTTATATACAGGACAGTATGTGACTGCTGCATATTATACTATGAGTACAGACATCAGATGGTATATACAGGATAGTATGTGACAGCTGTATATTATACTATGTGTACAGACATCAGATGGTATATATAGGATAGTATGTGACTGCTGTATATTATACTATGTGTACAGACATCTGATGTTATATACAGGATAGTATGTGACTGCCGTATATTATACTATGAGTACAGACACCAGATGGTACATACAGGATAGTATGTGACAGCTGTATATTATACTATGTGTACAGACATCAGATGTTATATACAGGATAGTATGTGACTGCTGTATATTATTCTATGTGTACAGACATCTGATGGTATATACAGGATAGTATGTGACAGCTGTATATTATACTATGTGTACAGACATCTGATGTTATATACAGGATAGTATGTGACTGCTGTATATTATACTATGTGTACAGACATCTGATGGTATATACAGGATAGTATGTGGCTGCTGTACTGTATATTATACTATGTGTACAGACATCTGATGTTATATACAGGATAGTATGTGACTGCTGTATATTATACTATGAGTACAGATATCAGATGGTATATACAGGATAGTATGTCACTGCTGTATATTATACTATGTTTACAGACATCTGATGGTATATACAGGATAGTATGTGACTGCTGTACTGTATATTATACTATGTGTACAGACATCTGATGTTATATACAGTATAGTGTGTGACTGCTGTATATTATACTATGTGTACAAACATCAGATGGTATATACAGGATAGTATGTGACTGCTGTATATTATACTATGAGTACAGACATCAGATGGTATATACAGGATAGTATGTGACTGCTGTGTATTATACTATGTGTACAGACATCAGATAGTAAAGACAGGATAGTATGTGACTGCTGTATATTATACTATGTGTACAGACATCAGATGGTATATACAGGATAGTATGTGACTGCTTTGTATTATAATATGAGTACAGACATTAGATGGTATATACAGGATAGTATGTGACTGCTGTATATTATACTATGTGTACAGACATCAGATGGTATATACAGGATAGCATGTGACTGCTGTACTGTATATTATACTATGTGTACAGACATCTGATGTTATATACAGGATAGTATGTGACTGCTGTATATTATACTATGTGTACAGACATCTGATGTTATATACAGGATAGTATGTGACTGCTGTATATTATACTATGTGTACAGACATCTGATGGTATATACAGGATAGTATGTGGCTGCTGTACTGTATATTATACTATGTGTACAGACATCTGATGTTATATACAGGATAGTATGTGACTGCTGTATATTATACTATGAGTACAGATATCAGATGGTATATACAGGATAGTATGTCACTGCTGTATATTATACTATGTTTACAGACATCTGATGGTATATACAGGATAGTATGTGACTGCTGTACTGTATATTATACTATGTGTACAGACATCTGATGTTATATACAGTATAGTGTGTGACTGCTGTATATTATACTATGTGTACAAACATCAGATGGTATATACAGGATAGTATGTGACTGCTGTATATTATACTATGTGTACAGACATCTGATGTTATATACAGGATAGTATGTGACTGCTGTATATTATACTATGAGTACAGACATCAGATGGTATATACAGGATAGTATGTGACTGCTGTGTATTATACTATGTGTACAGACATCAGATAGTAAAGACAGGATAGTATGTGACTGCTGTATATTATACTATGTGTACAGACATCAGATGGTATATACAGGATAGTATGTGACTGCTTTGTATTATAATATGAGTACAGACATTAGATGGTATATACAGGATAGTATGTGACTGCTGTATATTATACTATGTGTACAGACATCAGATGGTATATACAGGATAGCATGTGACTGCTGTATATTATACTATGTGTATAGACATCTGATGTTATATACAGGATAGTATGTGACTGCTGTATATTATACTATGTGTACAGACATCAGATGGTATATACAGGATAGTATGTGACTGCTGTATATTATACTATGTGTACAGACATCAGATATTATATACAGAATAATATGTGACTGCATATATTATACTATGAGTACAGACATCAGATGGTATATACAGGATAGTGTGTGACTGGTGTACATTATACTATGTGTACAGACATCAGATGGTATATACAGGATAGTATGTGACTGCTGTATATTATACTATGAGTACAGACATCAGATGGTATATACAGGATAGTATGTGACTACTGTGTATTATACTATGTGTACAGACATCAGATGGTATATACAGGATAGTATGTGACTGCTGTATATTATACTATGTGTACAGACATCAGATGGTATATACAGGATATTATGTGACAGCTGTATATTATACTATGAGTACAGACATCAGATGGTATATACAGGATAGTATGTGACTACTGTGTATTATACTATGTGTACAGACATCAGATGGAATATACAGGATAGTATGTGACTGCTGTATATTATACTATGTGTACAGACATTAGATGGTATATACAGGATAATATATGACTGCTCTATATTATACTATGTGTACAGACTTCAGATGGTATATACAGGACAGTATGTGACAGCATACATTATACTATGAGTACAGACATCAGATGGTATATACAGGATAGTGTGTGACTGGTGTATATTATACTATGTGTACAGACATCAGATGGCATATACAGGATAGTATGTGTGACTGCTGTATATTATGCTATGTGTACAGACATCTGATGGTATATACAGGATAATATGTGACAGCTGTATATTATACTATGTGTACAGACATCAGATGGTATATACAGGATAGTATGTTACTGCTGTTTAATATATTATGAGTACAGACATCAGATGGTATATACAGGATAGTATGTGACTGCTGTACATTATACTATGTGTACAGACATCAGATGTTATATACAAGATAGTATGTGACTGCTGTATGTTATACTATGAATACAGACATCAGATGGTATATACAGGATAGTATGTGACTGCTGTATATTATACTATGCGTACAGACATCAGATGATATATACAGGATAGTATGTGACAGCTGTATATTATACTATGTGTACAGACATCAGATGGTATATACAGGATAGTATGTGACTGCTGTATATTTTACTATGTGTACAGACATCTGATGGTATATACAGGATAATATGTGACTGCTTTATATTATACTATGTGTACAGACATCTGATGTTATATACAGGACAGTATGTGACTGCTGCATATTATACTATGAGTACAGACATCAGATGGTATATACAGGATAGTATGTGACTGCTGTGTATTATACTATGTGTACAGACATCAGATGGTATATACAGGAAAGCATGTGACTGCTGTATATTATACTATGTGTACAGACATCAGATGGTATATACAGGATAGTATGTGACTGCTGTATATTATACTATGAGTACAGACATCAGATGGTATATACAGGATAGTATGTGACTGCTGTATATTATACTATGTGTACAGACATCAGATGGTATATACAGGATAGTATGTGACTGCTGTACTGTATATTATACTATGTGTACAGACATCTGATGTTATATACAGGATAGTATGTGACTGCTGTATATTATACTATGAGTACAGACATCAGATGGTATATACAGGATAGTATGTGAAAGCAGTACATTATACTATGTTTACAGACATCATATGGTATATACAGGATAGTATGTGACTGCTGTATATTATACTATCTGTACAGACATCTGATGGTATATACATTATAATATGTGACTGCTGTATATTATACTATGTGTACAGACATCTGATGTTATATACAGGATAGTATGTGACTGCTGTATATTATACTATGAGTACAGACATCAGATGGTAGATACAGGATGGTATGTGACAGCTGTATATTATACTATGTGTACAGACATCAAATGGTATATACAGGATAGTATGTGACTGCTGTATATTATACTATGAGTACAGACATCAGATGGTATATACAGGATAGTATGTGACTACTGTGTATTATACTATGTGTACAGACATCAGATGGTATATAGAGGATAGTATGTAACTGCATATATTATTCTATGAGTACAGACATCAGATGGTATATACAGGATAGTGTGTGACTGCTGTATATTATACTATGTGTACAGACATCAGTTGGTATATATAGGATAGTATGTGTGACTGCTGTATATTATACAATGTGTACAGACATCTGATGACATATACAGGATAGTATGTGACAGCTGTATATTATACTATGTGTACAGACATCAGATGGTATATACAGAATAGTATGTGACTGCTTTATATTATACTATGAGTAGAGACATCAGATGGTATATACAGGATAGTATGTGACTGCTGTACTGTATATTATACTATGTGTACAGACATCTGATGTTATATACAGGATAGTATGTGACTGCTGTATATTATACTATGAGTACAGACATCAGATGGTATATACAGGATAGTATGCGAAAGCAGTATATTATACTATGTGTACAGACATCAGATGGTATATACAGGATAGTATGTGACTGCTGTATATTATACTATGTGTACAGACATCTGATGATATATACATTATAATATGTGACTGCCTTATATTATACTATGTGTACAGACATCTGATGTTATATACAGGATAGTATGTGACTGCTGTATATTATACTATGAGTACAGACATCAGATGGTATATACAGGATAGTATGTGACTACTGTATATTATACTATGTGTACAGACATCAGATGGTATATACAGGATAGCATGTGACTGCTGTATATTATACTATGAGTACAGACATCAGATGGTATATACAGGATAGTATGTGACTACTGTGTATTATACTATGTGTACAGACATCAGATGGTATATAAAGGATAGTATGTGACTGGTGTACATTATACTATGAGTACAGACATCAGATGTTATATTCAGGATATTATGTGACTGATGTATATTACACTATGTGTACAGACATCAGATGGTATATACAGGATAGTATGTGACTGGTGTACATTATACTATGTGTACAGACATCAGATGGTATATACAGGATAGTATGTGACTGCTGTATATTATACTATAAGTACAGATATCAGATGGTATATACAGGTTAGTATGTGACTGCTGTTTATTATACTATGTGTACAGACATCAGATGGTATATACAAGATAGTGTGTGACTGCTGTATATTATACTATGTGTACAGTCATCAGATGGTATATACAGGATAGCATGTGACTGCTGTATATTGTACTATGTGTACAGACATCAGATGGAATATACAGGCTAGTGTGTGACTGCTGTATATTATACTATGTGTACAGACATCAGATGGTATATACAGGATAGTATGTGACTGCTGTATATTATACTATGAGTACAGATATCAGATGGTATATACAGGATAGTATGTGACTGCTGTATATTATGCTATGTGTACAGACATCAGATGGTATATACTGGATAGTATGTGACTGCTGTGTATTATACTATGTGTACAGACATCAGATGGTATATACAGGATAGTATGTGACTGCTGTATATTATACTATGTGTACAGACATCAGATATTATATACAGAATAATATGTGACTGCATATATTATACTATGAGTACAGACATCAGATGGTATATACAGGATAGTGTGTGACTGCTGTATATTATACTATGAGTACAGACATCAGATGGTACATACAGGATAGTATGTGACTGCTGTGTATTATACTATGTGTACAGACATGAGATAGTATATACAGGATAGAGTGTGACTGCTGTATATTATACTATCTGTACAGACATCAGATGGTATATACAGGATGGTATGTGACTGCTGTATATTATACTATGTGTACAGACATCAGATGGTATATACAGGATAGTATGTGACTGCTGTATATTATACTATGTGTACAGACATCTGATGGTATACACAGGATAGTATGTGACTGCTGCATATTATACTATGAGTACAGACACCAGATGGTATATACAGGATAGTATGTGACTGCTGAATATTACACCAAGTGTACAGACATCAGATGGTATATACAGGATAGTATGTGACTGGTGTACATTATACTATGTGTACAGGCATCAGATGGTATATACAGGATAGTATGTGACTGCTGTATATTATACTGTGAGTACAGACATCAGATGGTATATACAGGATAGTATGTGACTGCTACATATTATACTATGTGTACAGACATTAGATGGTATATACAGGATAGTATGTGACTGCTGTATATTATACTATGTGTACAGACATCTGATGGTATACACAGGAGAGTATGTGACTGCTGTATACTACAGTATGAGTACAGACATCAGATGGTATATACAGGATAGTATGTGACTGCTGTATATTATACTATGAGTACAGACATCAGATGGTATATACAGGATAGTATGTGACTGCTGTATATTACACCAAGTGTACAGACATCAGATGGTATATACAGGATAGTATGTGACTGGTGTACATTAAACTATGTGTACAGACATCAGATGGTATATACAGGATAGTATGTGACTGCTGCATATTATACTATGTGTACAGACATCAGATGGTATATACAGGATAGTATGTGACTGCTGTATATTATACTATGTGTACAGACATCTAATGGTATACACAGGAGAGTATGTGACTGCTGCATATTACACTATGTGTACAGACATCAGATGGTATATACAGGATAGTATGTGACTGGTGTACATTATACTATGTTTACAGACATCAGATGGTATATACAAGATAGTATGTGACTGCTGTATATTATACTATGTGTACAGACATCTGATGGTATATACAGGATAGTATGTGGCTGCTGTATATTATACTATGTGTACAGACATCTGATGCTATATACAGGATAGTATGTGACTGCTGTATATTATGCTATGTGTACAGACATCAGATGGTATAGACAGGATAGCATGTGACTGCTGTACTGTATATTATACTATGTGTACAGACATCTGATGTTATATACAGGATAGTATGTGACTGCTGTATATTATACTATGTGTACAGACATCAGATTGTATATACAGGATAATATGTGACTGCTGTATATTATACTATGTGTACAGACATCTGATGTTATATACAGGATAGTATGTGACTGCTGTATATTATACTATGAGTACAGACATCAGATGGTATATACAGGATAGTATGTGAAAGCAGTATATTATACTATGTGTACAGACATCAGATGGTATATACAGGATAGTATGTGACTGCTGTATATTATACTATGTGTACAGACATCTGATGATATATACATTATAATATGTGACTGCCTTATATTATACTATGTGTACAGACATCTGATGTTATATACAGGATAGTATGTGACTGCTGTATATTATACTATGAGTACAGACATCAGATGGTATATACAGGATAGTATGTGACTACTGTATATTATACTATGTGTACAGACATCAGATGGTATATACAGGATAGTATGTGACTGCTGTATATTATACTATGAGTACAGACATCAGATGGTATATACAGGATAGTATGTGACTACTGTGTTTTATACTATGTGTACAGACATCAGATGGTATATAAAGGATAGTATGTGACTGGTGTACATTATACTATGAGTACAGACATCAGATGTTATATTCAGGATATTATGTGACTGATGTATATTACACTATGTGTACAGACATCAGATGGTATATACGATGGTATATACAGGATAGTATATGACTGGTGTACATTATACTATGTGTACAGACATCAGATGGTATATACAGGATAGTATGTGACTGCTGTATATTATACTATAAGTACAGACATCAGATGGTATATACAGGATAGTATGTGACTGCTGTTTATTATACTATGTGTACAGACATCAGATGGTATATACAAGATAGTGTGTGACTGCTGTATATTATACTATGTTTACAGCCATCAGATGGTATATACAGGATAGCATGTGACTGCTGTATATTGTACTATGTGTACAGACATCAGATGGAATATACAGGCTAGTGTGTGACTGCTGTATATTATACTATGTGTACAGACATCAGATGGTATATACAGGATAGTATGTGACTGCTGTATATTATACTATGAGTACAGATATCAGATGGTATATACAGGATAGTATGTGACTGCTGTATATTATGCTATGTGTACAGACATCAGATGGTATATACTGGATAGTATGTGACTGCTGTGTATTATACTATGTGTACAGACATCAGATGGTATATACAGGATAGTATGTGACTGCTGTATATTATACTATGTGTACAGACATCAGATATTATATACAGAATAATATGTGACTGCATATATTATACTATGAGTACAGACATCAGATGGTATATACAGGATAGTGTGTGACTGCTGTATATTATACTATGAGTACAGACATCAGATGGTACATACAGGATAGTATGTGACTGCTGTGTATTATACTATGTGTACAGACATGAGATAGTATATACAGGATAGAGTGTGACTGCTGTATATTATACTATCTGTACAGACATCAGATGGTATATACAGGATGGTATGTGACTGCTGTATATTATACTATGTGTACAGACATCAGATGGTATATACAGGATAGTATGTGACTGCTGTATATTATACTATGTGTACAGACATCTGATGGTATACACAGGATAGTATGTGACTTCTGCATATTATACTATGAGTACAGACACCAGATGGTATATACAGGATAGTATGTGACTGCTGAATATTACACCAAGTGTACAGACATCAGATGATATATACAGGATAGTATGTGACTGGTGTACATTATACTATGTGTACAGGCATCAGATGGTATATACAGGATAGTATGTGACTGCTGTATATTATACTGTGAGTACAGACATCAGATGGTATATACAGGATAGTATGTGACTGCTACATATTATACTATGTGTACAGACATTAGATGGTAAATACAGGATAGTATGTGACTGCTGTATATTATACTATGTGTACAGACATCTGATGGTATACACAGGAGAGTATGTGACTGCTGTATATTACAGTATGAGTACAGACATCAGATGGTATATACAGGATAGTATGTGACTGCTGTATATTATACTATGAGTACAGACATCAGATGGTATATACAGGATAGTATGTGACTGCTGTATATTACACCAAGTATACAGACATCAGATGGTATATACAGGATAGTATGTGACTGGTGTACATTATACTATGTGTACAGACATCAGATGGTACATAAAGGATAGTATGTGACTGCTGCATATTATACTATGTGTACAGACATCAGATGGTATATACAAGATAGTGTGTGACTGCTGTATATTTTACTATGTGTACAGCCATTAGATGGTATATACAGGATAGTATGTGACTGCTGTACATTATACTATGTGTACAGACATCAGATGGTATATACAGGATAGTGTGTGACTGATGTATATTATACTATGTGTACAGACATCTGATGGTATATACAGGATAGTATGTGGCTGCTGTATATTATACTATGTTTACAGACATCTGATGGTATACACAGGATAGTATGTGACTGCTGTATATTATGCTATGTGTACAGACATCAGATGGTATATACAGGATAGCATGTGATTGCTGTGTATTATACTATGTGCACAGACATCAGATGGTATATGCAGGATAGTATGTGACTGCTGTACATTATACTATGTGTACAGACATCAGATGGTATATACAGGATAGTATGTGACTGCTGTATATTATACTATGTGTACAGACATCAGATGGTATATACAGGATAGTGTGTGACTGCTGTATATTATACTATGTGTACAGACATCAGATGGTATATACAGGATGGTATGTGACTGCTGTATATTATACTATGTGTACAGACATCAGATGGTATATACAGGATAGTATGTGACTGCTGTATATTATACTATGTGTACAGACATCTGATGGTATACACAGGAGAGTATGTGACTGCTGCATATTATGCTATGACTACAGACACCAGATGGTATATACAGGATAGTATGTGACTGCTGTATATAACACCAAGTGTACAGACATCAGATGGTATATACAGGATAGTATGTGACTGGTGTACATTATACTATGTGTACAGACATCAGATGGTATATACAGGATAGTATGTGACTGCTGTATATTATACTATGAGTACAGACATCAGATGGTATATACAGGATAGTATGTGACTGCTGCATATTATACTATGTGTACAGACATCAGATGGTATATACAGGGTAGTATGTGACTGCTGTATATTACACCATGTGTACAGACATCAGATGATATATATAGGATAGTATGTGACTGCTGTACATTATACTATGTGTACAGACATCAGATGGTATATACAGGATAGTGTGTGACTGCTGTATATTATACTATGAGCACAGATATCAGATGGTATATACAGGATAGTATGTGACTGTTGTATATTATGCTATGTGTACAGACATCAGATGGTATATACAGGATATTATGTGACAGCTGTATATTATACTATGAGTACAGACATCAGATGGTATATACAGGATAGTATGTGACTACTGTGTATTATACTATGTGTACAGACATCAGATGGTATATACAGGATAGTATGTGACTGCTGTATATTATACTATGTGTACAGACATCAGATGGTATATACAGGATATTATGTGACAGCTGTATATTATACTATGAGTACAGACATCAGATGGTATATACAGGATAGTATGTGACTACTGTGTATTATACTATGTGTACAGACATCAGATGGAATATACAGGATAGTATGTGACTGCTGTATATTATACTATGTGTACAGACATTAGATGGTATATACAGGATAATATGTGACTGCTGTATATTATACTATGTGTACAGACTTCAGATGGTATATACAGGACAGTGTGTGACAGCATACATTATACTATGAGTACAGACATCAGATGGTATATACAGGATAGTGTGTGACTGGTGTATATTATACTATGTGTACAGACATCAGATGGCATATACAGGATAGTATGTGTGACTGCTGTATATTATGCTATGTGTACAGACATCTGATGGTATATACAGGATAATATGTGACAGCTGTATATTATACTATGTGTACAGACATCAGATGGTATATACAGGATAGTATGTTACTGCTGTATAATATATTATGAGTACAGACATCAGATGGTATATACAGGATAGTATGTGACTGCTGTACATTATGCTATGTGTACAGACATCAGATGTTATATACAAGATAGTATGTGACTGCTGTATGTTATACTATGAATACAGACATCAGATGGTATATACAGGATAGTATGTGACTGCTGTATATTATACTATGCGTACAGACATCAGATGATATATACAGGATAGTATGTGACAGCTGTATATTATACTATGTGTACAGACATCAGATGGTATATACAGGATAGTATGTGACTGCTGTATATTTTACTATGTGTACAGACATCTGATGGTATATACAGGATAATATGTGACTGCTTTATATTATACTATGTGTACAGACATCTGATGTTATATACAGGACAGTATGTGACTGCTGCATATTATAGTATGAGTACAGACATCAGATGGTATATACAGGATAGTATGTGACAGCTGTATATTATACTATGTGTACAGACATCAGATGGTATATATAGGATAATATGTGACTGCTGTATATTATACTATGTGTACAGACATCTGATGTTATATACAGGATAGTATGTGACTGCTGTATATTATACTATGTGTACAGATATCTGATGGTATATAGAGGATAGTATGTGACTGCTGTATATTATACTATGAGTACAGACATCAGATGGTATATACAGGATAGTGTGTGACTGACTGCTGTATATTATACTATGTGTACAGACATCTGATGTTATATACAGGACAGTATGTGACTGCTGCATATTATACTATGAGTACAGACATCAGATGGTATATACAGGATAGTATGTGACAGCTGTATATTATACTATGTGTACAGACATCAGATGGTATATATAGGATAGTATGTGACTGCTGTATATTATACTATGTGTACAGACATCTGATGTTATATACAGGATAGTATGTGACTGCTGTATATTATACTATGTGTACAGATATCTGATGGTATATAGAGGATAGTATGTGACTGCTGTATATTATACTATGTGTACAGACATCAGATGGTATATACAGGATAGTATGTGACTGCCGTATATTATACTATGAGTACAGACACCAGATGGTACATACAGGATATTATGTGACAGCTGTATATTATACTATGAGTACAGACATCAGATGGTATATACAGGATAGTATGTGACTACTGTGTATTATACTATGTGTACAGACATCAGATGGAATATACAGGATAGTATGTGACTGCTGTATATTATACTATGTGTACAGACATTAGATGGTATATACAGGATAATATGTGACTGCTGTATATTATACTATGTGTACAGACTTCAGATGGTATATACAGGACAGTATGTGACAGCATACATTATACTATGAGTACAGACATCAGATGGTATATACAGGATAGTGTGTGACTGGTGTATATTATACTATGTGTACAGACATCAGATGGCATATACAGGATAGTATGTGTGACTGCTGTATATTATGCTATGTGTACAGACATCTGATGGTATATACAGGATAATATGTGACAGCTGTATATTATACTATGTGTACAGACATCAGATGGTATATACAGGATAGTATGTGACTGCTGTATATTATACTATGTTTACAGACATCTGATGGTATATACAGGATAGTATGTGACTGCTGTATGTTATACTATGAATACAGACATCAGATGGTATATACAGGATAGTATGTGACTGCTGTACATTATACTATGTGTACAGACATCAGATGTTATATACAAGATAGTGTGTGACTGCTGTATGTTATACTATGAATACAGACATCAGATGGTATATACAGGATAGTATGTGACTGCTGTATATTATACTATGCGTACAGACATCAGATGATATATACAGGATAGTATGTGACAGCTGTATATTATACTATGTGTACAGACATCATATGGTATATACAGGATAGTACGTGACTGCTGTATATTATACTATGTGTACAGACATCTGATGTTATATACAGGACAGTATGTGACTGCTGCATATCATACTATGAGTACAGACATCAGATGGTATATACAGGATAGTATGTGACAGCTGTATATTATACTATGTGTACAGACATCAGATGGTATATATAGGATAGTATGTGACTGCTGTATATTATACTATGTGTACAGACATCTGATGTTATATACAGGATAGTATGTGACTGCCGTATATTATACTATGAGTACAGACACCAGATGGTACATACTGGATAGTATGTGACAGCTGTATATTATACTATGTGTACAGACATCAGATGTTATATACAGGATAGTATGTGACTGCTGTATATTATTCTATGTGTACAGACATCTGATGGTATATACAGGATAGTATGTGACAGCTGTATATTATACTATGTGTACAGACATCTGATGTTATATACAGGATAGTATGTGACTGCTGTATATTATACTATGTGTACAGACATCTGATGGTATATACAGGATAGTATGTGACTGCTGTACTGTATATTATACTATGAGTACAGACATCAGATGGAATATACAGGATAGTATGTGACTGCTGCATATTATACTATGTGTACAGACATCAGATGGTATATACAGGATAGTATGTGTGACTGCTGTATATTATACTATTTGCACAGACATCTGATGGTATATACAGGATAATATGTGACAGCTGTATATTAAACTATGTGTACAGACATCAGATGGTATATACAGGATAGTATGTGACTGCTGTACATTATACTATGTGTACAGACATCAGATGGTATATACAGGATAGTATGTGACTGCTGTATGTTATACTATGAATACAGACATCAGATGGTATATACAGGATAGTATGTGACTGCTGTATATTATACTATGCGTACAGACATCAGATGATATATACAGGATAGTATGTGACTGCTGCATATTATACTATGTGTACAGACATCTGATGTTATATACAGGACAGTATGTGACTGCTGTATATTATACTATGAGTACAGACACCAGATGGTACATACAGGATAGTATGTGACAGCTGTATATTATACTATGTGTACAGACATCAGATGGTATATACTGGATAGTATGTGACTGCTGTATATTATACTATGTGTACAGACATCTGATGTTATATACAGGATAGTATGTGACTGCTGTATATTATACTATGTGTACAGACATCAGATGGTATATACAGGATAGTATGTGACTGCTGTATATTATACTATGTGTACAGACATCTGATGGTATATACAGGATAGTATGTGACTGCTGTACTGTATATTATACTATGTGTACAGACATCTGATGTTATATACAGGATAGTATGTGACTGCTGTATATTATACTATGAGTACAGATATCAGATGGTATATACAGGATAGTATGTGACTGCTGTATTTTATACTATGTTTACAGACATCTGATGGTATATACAGAATAGTATGTGACTGCTGTACTGTATATTATACTATGTGTACAGACATCTGATGTTATATACAGGATAGTGTGTGACTGATGTATATTATACTATGTGTACAGACATCAGATGGTATATACAGGATAGTATGTGACTGCTGTATAGTATACTATGTGTACAGACATCAGATGGTATATACAGGATAGTATGTGTGACTGTGTATATTATACTATGTGTACAGACATCTGATGGTATATACAGGATAATATGTGACAGCTGTTTATTAAACTATGTGTACAGACATCAGATGGTATATACAGGATAGTATGTGACTGCTGTATAATATACTATGAGTACAGACATCAGATGGTATATACAGGATAGTATGTGACTGCTGTACATTATACTATGTGTACAGACATCAGATGGTATATACAGGATAGTATGTGACTGCTGTATGTTATACTATGAATACAAACATCAGATGGTATATACAGGATAGTATGTGACTGCTGTATATTATACTATGCGTACAGACATCAGATGATATATACAGGATAGTATGTGACAGCTGTATATTATACTATGTGTACAGACATCAGATGGTATATACAGGATAGTATGTGACTGCTGTATATTATACTATGTGTACAGACATCTGATGGTATATACAGTATAATATGTGACTGCTTTATATTATACTATGTGTACAGACATCTGATGTTATATACAGGACAGTATGTGACTGCTGCATATTATACTATGAGTACAGACATCAGATGGTATATACAGGATAGTGTGTGACTGCTGTATATTATACTATGTGTACAGACATCTGATGGTATATACAGGATAATATGTGACAGCTGTATATTAAACTATGTGTACAAACATCAGATGGTATATACAGGATAGTATGTGACTGCTGTATAATATACTATGAGTACAGACATCAGATGGTATATACAGGATAGTATGTGACTGCTGTACATTATACTATGTGTACAGACATCAGATGGTATATACAGGATAGTATGTGACTGCTGTATGTTATACTAAGAATACAGACATCAGATGGTATATACAGGATAGTATGTGACTGCTGTATATTATACTATGCGTACAGACATCAGATGATATATACAGGATAGTATGTGACTGCTGCATATTATACTATGTGTACAGACATCTGATGTTATATACAGGACAGTATGTGACTGCTGTATATTATACTATGAGTACAGACACCAGATGGTACATACAGGATAGTGTGTGACAGCTGTATATTATACTATGTGTACAGACATCAGATGGTATATACTGGATAGTATGTGACTGCTGTATATTATACTATGTGTACAGACATCTGATGTTATATACAGGATAGTATGTGACTGCTGTATATTATACTATGTATACAGACATCTGATGGTATATACAGGATAGTATGTGACTGCTGTTCTGTATATTATACTATGTGTACAGACATCTGATGTTATATACAGGATAGTATGTGACTGCTGTATATTATACTATGAGTACAGATATCAGATGGTATATACAGGATAGTATGTGACTGCTGTATTTTATACTATGTTTACAGACATCTGATGGTATATACAGAATAGTATGTGACTGCTGTACTGTATATTATACTATGTGTACAGACATCTGATGTTATATACAGGATAGTGTGTGACTGATGTATATTATACTATGTGTACAAACATCAGATGGTATATACAGGATAGTATGTGACTGCTGTATATTATACTATGTGTACAGACATCAGATGGTATATACAGGATAGTATGTGACTGCTGTACTGTATATTATACTATGTGTACAGACATCTGATGTTATATACAGGATAGTATGTGACTGCTGTATATTATACTATGTGTACAGACATCAGATTTTATATACAGGATAATATGTGACTGCTGTATATTATACTATGTGTACAGACATCTGATGTTATATACAGGATAGTATGTGACTGCTGTATATTATACTATGTGTACAGACATCTGATGGTATATACAGGATAGTATGTGACTGCTGTATATTATACTATGTGTACAGACATCAGATGGTATATACAGGATAGTATGTGACTGCTGTATATTATACTATGAGTACAGACATCAGATGGTATATACAGGATAGTATGTGACTGCTGTGTATTATACTATGTGTACAGACATCAGATGGTTTAGACAGAATAGTATGTGACTGCTGTATATTATACTATGTGTACAGATATCAGATGGTATATACAGGAGAGTATGTGACTGA
The DNA here is from genome assembly GCF_046119375.1 of Phyllobates terribilis. NCBI lineage: Eukaryota > Metazoa > Chordata > Amphibia > Anura > Dendrobatidae > Phyllobates > Phyllobates terribilis. Next base: position 158,937,734 of record NW_027362772.1, read on the forward strand.
TGTATATTATACTATGAGTACAGACATCAGATGGTATATACAGGATAGTATGTGACTGCTGTGTATTATAATATGAGTACAGACATCAGATGGTATATACAGGATAGTATGTGACTGCTGTGTATTATAATATGAGTACAGACATCAGATGGTATATACAGGATAGTATGTGACTGCTGTGTATTATACTATGTGTACAGACATCAGATGGTATAGACAGAATAGTATGTGACTGCTGTATATTATACTATTTGTACAGACATCAGATGGTATATACAGGATAGTATATGACTGATGTATATTATACTATGAGTACAGACATCAGATGGTATATACAGGATAGTATGTGAATGCTGTGTATTATAATATGAGTACAGACATCAAATGGTATATACAGGATAGTATGTGACTGCTGTATATTATACTATGTGTACAGACATCTGATGGTATATACAGGATAGCATGTGACTGCTGTACTGTATATTATACTATGTGTACAGACATCTGATGTTATATACAGGATAGTATGTGACTGCTGTATATTATACTATGTGTACAGACAGCAGATTGTATATACAGGATAATATGTGACTGCTGTATATTATACTGTGTGTACAGACATCTGATTTTATATACTGGATAGTATGTGACTGCTGTATATTATACTATGAGTACAGACATCAGATGGTATATACAGGATAGTATGTGAATGCAGTATATTATACTATGTGTACAGACATCTGATGTTATATACAGGATAGTATGTGACTGCTGTATATTATACTATGAGTACAGACACCAGATGGTATATACAGGATAGTATGTGACAGCTGTATATTATACTATGTTGTCAGGCAAAAGGTATTTTTGCCCGAGTTTTAAAAAATGAGAGATGTTTTTAAAAAAGAAAAAAAAACCCACCCCCTATCTGTTTGTAAGTGAAGACATAGAACTCACTTTTGCTTTTCCCCAAACCAGGAATTTTTATGACCCGCCATAAAACCTCAGTCCAGTGCAAGCACTGGAACAAACCGGAAAACCCCTCCAAAAAATCCCATTGTTTAATTGTTCAAACGTTTTATGCCAATTTTAATCACGCACAGGTCTGACAGAAACATCGGAACCACGTTTTTTGAATGCTTACCTTTTTCCCATTACAATAGTATAACTTGCATAACTGAGGAATGACCGGGAACTGAGATAATGGATTCTGAGCTTCTGAGCGTCATAGAGGTTTCATATTTAATATCTATCTTCATGAATATTGGTGACGGTCAAGATGATGTCTCCCTCTTGGATGTGGGACCCCCCCACACCAAGATATGGAATCTGAAGGATCTGTTAGGTCTTCTGCAGCTGGGTGGGCTCGCAAAGCCGAGCCCCCCTTGTAAGGTAAATAAGGGGTGTTCCCCAGAGTTTTGGCTGCTTACTAAAAAGCAAATCGGCCATTTTCAGGTCATTCTTCTCAGGGACGTCGAACGCACGCACATCACGCGGCGTAAGAAGAATCACCTCTAATTTCCGGGGAGCCGTCCCTCCCACAGAATCTGAGACCATCACCTTGTGAAGCAGGTTTTGCTATTACTTATCCCTTTTATTTTAATAACTGTTTATGCATACATGTAAATTGTCTCCTTTATAATATCTTGTATATATTTTGTAAACACTGCCCACCTTTTGGGAGTAAATCATTAATTATTTACCAGTTTCTTTCTTCTTGTCCTATGTCGAGCAAACACGTTCCTCACCCGCTAATTCACGTTACCTACCAGGTACCCGATCCACCTGTTAAGCGATCGGTGGTGGCAGTATACCAGTATTTATGTGATATTGTGGTTTGAGGGTGGCTGGTCGGAGGTATATATACGTTCCTGGAAGGAACTGGTGGTATATATACGTCCTGTCACATCACGTGCCGCAATAGTCGACATAAATGAGAGCAGCTGCACCCGTGCTTATCCTCTGTCAATACCGTGTTTGACCAGCAGGATAAGGGGGCGCCAGAGAGCTGCAAGGTCTGACCCAATAGTGGGTGTTGCTTTCGTGACAAATTGGTGGCAGTGGTGGGATCATAGGACATTAGTGATCTGGTTTGAGCAATCATTCCTCTCACTAAAAACTTGCACAAAAGTTTTGAAGATCGAACTCAGTGTTTATTAGATCTGAGACAATACTGTATGTGTAGCAGTTACCCCGACCCTTCTTCGCTTTTTCTTTTCTATTTTTATTTTGGTGATCATGGTCGTAGTTGGGGAGTCCTGGTATCACCAGCAGAAAAAGGACACTCTTACTGGAATATGTATAATCAAAGGCATTGACCCCCACGGCAAAAGCAAAGAACAAATGATTTCTGAACTGTTACAAGGTGCTGCAGAGCCCGTCCGACAGCAGAGCCCTGATGAGGGGGCGGCCAGCCAAGGCCCGGATGGCGCTGCTGCAGGGGTCCAACCGGTGATTGCCAGCCATACCCGCAACCAGGGTAGTGTGGACCCCCACCTGCAGATGGCCTTGGAGGAGCTCGCCACAGACAATCATGATGGACGACTGGAGCTGATCCTGAAATTCCAGGAGCGGGCTGAGCGACAAGCTGACCGAGAGGCTGCTGAGCGACAAGCTGACCGACAACACCAGCTGGAGCTAGCCCGGATTCAGAAGGAGTCGCCCTCTACGCAGACCCGTGAGTCCAACAGTGCCAGCTGCTTTAAACCTCGTCCTGAGCACTTCCCTGTGATGGAAAAGGATGGGGACTTGGACACATTTCTGCGAGGCTTTGAAAAGGCCTGCAGGCAGTATCAGCTGCCCATCGACCAATGGGCAAGATATTTGACTCCAGGGCTCAGAGGAAAAGCTTTAGAGGTGTTTGCTTCCCTCCCTCGAGAGCAGGATGGAGACTATGGGGCCATCAAGCAGGCCCTGATAAAAAAGTACCAGCTGACTCCGGAGGTTTACCGGAAAAAATTCAGAACCCTCCAACGTGGACCACATGACACCTACAGCGATGTGTTAGACGGGCTCAGAACCAACTTTGAGCAGTGGATCCAAGGACTGTCAGCGACCACCTTTGAGCAGCTAAAGGACCTGATGGTGAAAGACCAGTTCCTGCATCTGTGTCCGACTGAGGTACGGCAGTTCGTGATGGATCGGGAGCCACCTGATGCCAATAAAGCAGCGCAGATCGCAGACACCTACGAGGCCAACCGGAGACCAGAGGTGCGGAAGCCGGTCGTCGCCAGCTGGAAAGGGGGTAAGCCATCAACCACCATCCCTGCCCCTGCCAGCCGACCTTCCGGAGGCCTTTTTCCCGTTGCCAAGGCCCTGCCTGCATCCGATGCCCGCAGGTGTTATTCCTGCAACCAGACTGGTCATCTCAGCGCCACTTGCCCAGAGAAGCAGAGGAAGAACCCCCCATCCAAGGCCCCAGGGCCTAATGCTTCAGTTCTTTTGGTGGGTGGGCCGGTTGGGAGGGCCTGTGAAAACTTTCAGTCTGTCAGGGTGGGGGACACTCTCACTGTAGGCCTCAAGGACACTGGGGCCGAACGAACCCTCATCCGACCCGAACTGGTGTCCCCTGAAGCGCTTATTCCAGGAAAGACCCTGACTGTCACTGGGATTGGGGGCGTCCGATGCCCCTTGCCCATGGCCCGGGTTTTTATTGATTGGGGTGCGGGGAGTGGGGTGAAGGAAGTGGGAGTATCCAAAAACCTACCTGCAAATGTTTTGTTGGGAACTGATTTGGGGAGGATGTTTGCTTATTATGTCCCTGACACCCTTCCCCGATCTGATACGGTTGGTAAGGTTAATGCTAATAATGTGAATGTCAATGCTTTACATGATGATGGTGATGATGATGATGATGATGATGATGATGTTGTTGTATTGGAAGGTGCAGGAGAACTCAGCCATGTCACTCTGCGGGGTGATGTTGCTGAGGATCCCCTAGCAGGAGCAAATGTCAGTGCCAAGGGTAATGGGGAGAGGCACGAGGACCATGAAGCAGGTGGTGCTGTGCCAGTGACCAGTGTCACAACAGAAGGTGACCTGGCTGATGGTAGCTGCCGCATACATAGCACTGTGCCTGAGGTAATGGAGGATGATGGAGAAGTAGTTCTCATGGCCTCTCAGGCTAATGAGACGGTGTTATTCCCCGGGGAGACGGCCTATATAGCCGCTGTTACCCGCAGTCAGAGTGCCCAGACTGCAAGTAACGCCCTGCCTTCTGGACCCTCCTCGGACAGAGGAATAACAGGATCAGGTATGGACCCAGAGCCGGTCCCAGAGGGTCCCAGTGAGGACGTGGCCTTAACCTCACTTCTGGCTTCCTCCAGCCAGGAGTTTCAGGCAGCTCTGCACTCAGATGATAGTCTGGAGACGTTAAGGAGCCTCGCGGAGAAACCCACCTCCGAGTCGGATAAGGAGAGGGTATTCTGGGACCAAGGGAGGTTGTACCGGGAGACAGTTCCCTGTACACCCCAACAGGAGTGGCTGAGGGAAAGACAGCTGGTCGTCCCCTACCAATTCAGGGACGAGTTGTTGCGGATCGCCCATGAAATTCCACTCGCTGGACACTTGGGGGTTAGCAAAACCAAGGCCCGGCTGTCTCATCACTTTTATTGGCCCAAAATGAGGACAGATGTGGTGAACTACTGTCGCTCCTGTACCACGTGTCAAAGAGTGGGAAAGTCAGGGCCGGCCCCCAAAGCCCCCCTGATCTCTTTGCCAGTGATAGAGGAGCCTTTCCAGAGGATTGCTGTGGACATTGTGGGACCACTGGCCATACCCAGCAGCTCTGGAAAACGATTCATCCTTACCGTGGTAGACTATGCTACCCGGTATCCGGAGGCAGTAGCCCTGTCCTCAATTAGGGCGGATAAGGTGGCGGACGCCCTCTTGGCCATCTTTTCGTGAGTAGGATTTCCCAGGGAGATGCTTACCGACCAGGGGACTCAGTTCATGTCACGCTTAATGGAGGCCCTATGTAAGAAAATGCAGGTGCAGCATCTGGTATCGAGTGCGTATCACCCACAGACCAATGGTTTGTGTGAGCGATTCAACGGTACCCTCAAACAGATGTTAAAAATGCTGGTTGAGACCCAGGGTCGCGACTGGGAGCGTTACCTCCCACACCTGCTATTTGCTTACAGAGAGGTTCCACAGGCCTCGACGGGGTTCTCCCCCTTTGAGCTCCTGTATGGCAGGCGTGTCCGAGGACCCCTTGGGTTGATAAGGGAATTCTGGGAAGAAGAGCCGAGCTCCCCAGGAGTGTCCATCGTGGAGTATGTCATGCGCTTCCGTGACAAGATGCAGACCTTGACGCAGTTGGTGCATGACAACATGGCGCAAGCCCAGGCTGACCAGAAGCATTGGTACGACCAGAACGCCCGAGAACGGACCTACCAGGTGGGTCAGAAGGTGTGGGTGCTGGTCCCCGTACCAAAGGACAAGCTTCAGGCGGCCTGGGAAGGCCCGTACGTCATTCACCAACAGCTCAACCCGGTCACCTACGTGATCACCCTTGACCACGAGCGGGGTAGGCGGAAGGCGTTTCACGTTAATATGATGAAGGCTCATCAAGAACGTGGAACCTGCGTCCTACCGGTCTGCAACCTGCCCGAGGATGGGGAGGATGACCCCCTCTTGGACATGCTCGCCCAAGCAAAGGCCAGCGGGTCCCTAGAGGATGTAGAGCTAAGCGACTTGCTATCCGCAGACCAGAGGTCTCAGATGCAAGCAGTGCTGAAACCATTCCAAGCAGTGTTCACCAACCTGCCTGGCAGGACTGAAGTGGCGGTCCATGAAGTGGACACCGGGAATCATGCCCCACTCCGGCGGACAGCCTATCGAATCTCCGACGAGGTGCAGCATGTCATGCGCCAGGAGGTCGAGGAGATGCTGCAGTTGGGGGTGATTAAGCGGTCCAAGAGCGCGTGGGCCTCACCTGTAGTCCTGGTGCCTAAGAAGGACCGGACCACCCGGTTCTGTGTGGACTACAGGGGGCTCAACGCTATCACCGCCTCTGACGCACAACCAATGCCACGCATTGAGGAGCTGCTGGAGCGGTTAGCCAGCGCGAGCTATCTCTCCATTATGGATTTGAGTCGGGGATATTGGCAGATTCACTTGAGCCCCGGGGCTCAGGAGAAGTCCGCCTTTATCACCCCCTTCGGATTGTATGAATCCACGGTCATGCCCTTCGGCATGAAAAATGCCCCTGCCACGTTCCAGCGAATGGTCAACCACCTGCTCCAGGGACTGGAGAGGTACGCAGTAGCGTACCTGGATGACATTGCCATCTTCAGTCCCACCTGGGAGGATCACCTCGAGCATCTGCAGCAGGTGCTCGGGCGCATTCACCAGGCGGGCTTGACCATCAAGCCGGGAAAGTGCCAGATGGGCATGAACGAGGTCCACTACCTGGGGCACTGGGTAGGTGGGGGTACTCTGAAGCCAGAGCCTGGGAAGGTGGACGCTATCGTGTCCTGGCCCACCCCCAGGACCAAGAAGCAGGTGCAGTCCTTCTTGGGCACCGCAGGGTACTATAGACGCTTTGTGCAGGACTATAGTAGCCTTGCGAAGCCCTTGACAGACCTCACCAGGAAGAGCCTACCCCATTCCGTCAAATGGACGGATGAATGCGAGGTGGCCTTTAGGGCTTTGAAGACTGCCCTGAGCAGCTCTCCTGTACTAAAGGCGGTCGACGGCACACGGCCACTCTTAGTACAGACCGACGCCAGTGAATTTGGCCTCGGTGCTGTACTCAGCCAGGTCGACTCGGGGAACCAAGAACACCCCGTGTTGTACCTAAGCCGGAAACTGCTGCCGAGGGAAGTGGCCTATTCCACCATAGAGAAGGAGTGCCTGGCCATTGTATGGGCCCTCAACCGCTTACAGCCTTACTTGTACGGGCGCCCCTTCACTGTCGTGACTGACCACAACCCCCTGAGTTGGCTGCACACCATGTCAGGTGCCAACGGAAGGTTGTTACGCTGGAGCCTCACCCTCCAGCAGTACGACTTTACCGTTCAACACCGCAGGGGCAGCGAGCATGGCAATGCCGATGGGTTGTCCCGGCGAGGGGAGCCTCCAGACATACGCCTGGAGGAGTACCAGAAGGTCCTACCTCCATAGCGCAGTCAAAAAGGGGGAGGTGTCAGGCAAAAGGTATTTTTGCCCGAGTTTTAAAAAATGAGAGATGTTTTTAAAAAAGAAAAAAAAACCCACCCCCTATCTGTTTGTAAGTGAAGACATAGAACTCACTTTTGCTTTTCCCCAAACCAGGAATTTTTATGACCCGCCATAAAACCTCAGTCCAGTGCAAGCACTGGAACAAACCGGAAAACCCCTCCAAAAAATCCCATTGTTTAATTGTACAAACGTTTTATGCCAAGTTTAATCACGCACAGGTCTGACAGAAACATCGGAACCACGTTTTTTGAATGCTTACCTTTTTCCCATTACAATAGTATAACTTGCATAACTGAGGAATGACCGGGAACTGAGATAATGGATTCTGAGCTTCTGAGCGTCATAGAGGTTTCATATTTAATATCTATCTTCATGAATATTGGTGACGGTCAAGATGATGTCTCCCTCTTGGATGTGGGACCCCCCCACACCAAGATATGGAATCTGAAGGATCTGTTAGGTCTTCTGCAGCTGGGTGGGCTCGCAAAGCCGAGCCCCCCTTGTAAGGTAAATAAGGGGTGTTCCCCAGAGTTTTGGCTGCTTACTAAAAAGCAAATCGGCCATTTTCAGGTCATTCTTCTCAGGGACGTCGAACGCACGCACATCACGCGGCGTAAGAAGAATCACCTCTAATTTCCGGGGAGCCGTCCCTCCCACAGAATCTGAGACCATCACCTTGTGAAGCAGGTTTTGCTATTACTTATCCCTTTTATTTTAATAACTGTTTATGCATACATGTAAATTGTCTCCTTTATAATATCTTGTATATATTTTGTAAACACTGCCCCCCTTTTGGGAGTAAATCATTAATTATTTACCAGTTTCTTTCTTCTTGTCCTATGTCGAGCAAACACGTTCCTCACCCGCTAATTCACGTTACCTACCAGGTACCCGATCCACCTGTTAAGCGATCGGTGGTGGCAGTATACCAGTATTTATGTGATATTGTGGTTTGAGGGTGGCTGGTCGGAGGTATATATACGTTCCTGGAAGGAACTGGTGGTATATATACGTCCTGTCACATCACGTGCCGCAATAGTCGACATAAATGAGAGCAGCTGCACCCGTGCTTATCCTCTGTCAATACCGTGTTTGACCAGCAGGATAAGGGGGCGCCAGAGAGCTGCAAGGTCTGACCCAAGAGTGGGTGTTGCTTTCGTGACATATGTGTACAGACATCAGATGGTATATACAGGATAGTATGTGACTGCTGTATATTATACTATGTGTACAGACATCTGATGTTATATACAGGATAGTATGTGACTGCTGTATATTATACTATGTGTACAGACATCTGATGGTATATACAGGATAGTATGTGACTGCTGTACTGTGTATTATACTATGTGTACACACATCTGATGTTATATACAGGATAGTATGTGACTGCTGTATATTATACTATGAGTACAGATATCAGATGGTATATTCAGGATAGTATGTGACTACTGTACTGTATATTATACTATGTGTACAGACATCTGATGTTATATACAGGATAGTGTGTGACTGCTGTATATTATACTATGTGTACAAACATCAGATGGTATATACAGGTTAGTATGTGACTGCTGTATATTATACTATGTGTACAGACATCAGATGGTATATACAGGATAGTATGTGACTGCTGTACTGTATATTATACTATGTGTACAGACATCTGATGTTATATACAGGATAGTATGTGACTGCTGTATATTATACTATGTGTACAGACATCATATTATATATACAGGATAATATGTGACTGCTGTATATTATACTATGTGTACAGACATCTGATGTTATATACAGGATAGTATGTGACTGCTGTATATTATACTATGAGTACAGACATCAGATGGTATATACAGGATAGTATGTGACTGCTGTGTATTATACTATGTGTACAGACATCAGATGGTATATACAGGATAGTATGTGACTGCTGTATATTATACTATGTGTACAGACATCAGATGGTATATACAGGATAGTATGTGTGACTGCTGTATATTATACTATGTGTACACACATCTGATGATATATACAGGATAGTATGTGACAGCTGTATATTATACTATGTGTACAGACATCAGATGGTATATACAGGATAGTATGTGACTGCTTTATATTATACTATGAGTACAGACATCAGATTGTATATACAGGATGGTATGTCACTGTTGTACATTATACTATGTGTACAGACATCAGATGGTATATACAGTATAGTATGTGACTGCTGTATATTATACTATGAGTACAGACATTAGATGGTATATACAGGATAGTATGTGACTGCTGCATATTATACTATGTGTACAGACATCAGATGGTATATACAGGATAGTATGTAACTGTTGTATATTATACTATGTGTACAGACATCTGATGGTATATACAGGAGAGTATGTGACTGCTGTATATTACACTATGAGTACAGACATCAGATGGTATATACAGGATAGTATGTGACTGCTGTATATTATACTATGAGTACAGACATCAGATGGTATATACAGGATAGTATGTGACTGCTGTATATTATACTATGAGCACAGACATCAGATGGTATATACACGATAGTATGTGACTGCTGTATATTATACTATGAATACAGACATCAGATGGTATATACAGGATAGTATGTGACTGCTGTATATTATACTATGTGTACAGACTTCAGAAGGTATATACAAGATAGCGTGTGACTGCTGTATATTATACTATGTGTACAGACATCAGATGGTATATATAGGATAGTATGTGACTGCTGTATATTATACTATGTGTACATACATCAGATATTATATACAGGATAGTATGTGACTGCTGTATTTTATACTATGAGTACAGACACAAGATGGTATATACAGGATAGTATGTGACAGCTGTATATTATACTATGTGTACAGACATCAGATGGTATATACAGGATAGTATGTGACTGCTGTATATTATACTATGTGTACAGACATCTGATGTTATATACAGGATAGTATGTGACTGCTGTATATTATACTATGTGTACAGACATCTGATGGTATATACAGGATAGTATGTGACTGCTGTACTGTATATTATACTATGTGTACAGACATCTGATGTTATATACAGGATAGTATGTGACTGCTGTATATTATACTATGAGTACAGATATCAGATGGTATATACAGGATAGTATGTGACTGCTGTATATTATACTATGAGTACAGACATCAGATGGTATATACAGGATAGTATGAGACTGCTGTATATTATGAGTACAGACATCAGATGGTATATACAGGATAGTATGTGACTGCTGTATATTATACTATGTGTACAGACATTTGATGGTATTTACAGGATAGTATGTGACTGCTGTACATTATACTATGTGTACAGACATCAGATGGTATATACAGGATAGTATGTGACTGCTGTGTGTTATACTATGAATACAGACATCAGATGGTATATACAGGATAGTATGTGACTGCTGTATATTATACTATGTGTACAGACATCAGATGGTATATACAGGATAGTATGTGACTGCTGTATATTATACTATGCGTACAGACATCAGATGATATATACAGGATAGTATGTGACAGCTGTATATTATACTATGTGTACAGACATCTGATGGTATATACAGGATAATATGTGACTGCTTTCTATTATACTATGTGTACAGACATTGATGTTATATACAGGACAGTATGTGACTGCTGCATATTATACTATGAGTACAGACATCAGATGGTATATACAGGATAGTATGTGACAGCTGTATATTATACTATGTGTACAGACATCAGATGGTATATATAGGATAGTATGTGACTGCTGTATATTATACTATGTGTACAGACATCTGATGTTATATACAGGATAGTATGTGACTGCTGTATATTATACTATGAGTACAGATATCAGATGGTATATACAGGATAGTATGTGACAGCTGTATATTATACTATGAGTACAGACATCAGATGGTATATACAGGATAGTATGTGACAGCTGTATATTATACTATGTGTACAGACATCAGATGGTATATATAGGATAGTATGTGACTGCTGTATATTATACTATGTGTACAGACATCTGATGTTATATACAGGATAGTATGTGACAGCTGTATATTATACTATGTGTACAGACATCAGATGGTATATACAGGATAGTATGTGACTGCTGTATATTATACTATGTGTACAGACATCTGATGTTATATACAGGATAGTATGTGACTGCTGTATATTATACTATGTGTACAAACATCTGATGGTATATACAGGATAGTATGTGACTGCTGTACTGTATATTATACTATGTGTACAGACATCTGATGTTATATACAGGATAGTATGTGACTGCTGTATATTATACTATGAGTACAGATATCAGATGGTATATACAGGATAGTATGGGACTGCTGTATTTTATACTATGTTTACAGACATCTGATGGTATATACAGAATAGTATGTGACTGCTGTACTGTATATTATACTATGTGTACAGACATCTGATGTTATATACAGGATAGTGTGTGACTGATGTATATTATACTATGTGTACAAACATCAGATGGTATATACAGGATAGTATGTGACTGCTGTATATTATACTATGTGTACAGACATCAGATGGTATATACAAGATAGTATGTGACTGCTGTACTGTATATTATACTATGTGTACAGACATCTGATGTTATATACAGGATAGTATGTGACTGCTGTATATTATACTATGTGTGCAGACATCAGATTTTATATACAGGATAATATGTGACTGCTGTATATTATACTATGTGTACAGACATCTGATGTTATATACAGAATAGTATGTGACTGCTGTATATTATACTATGAGTACAGACATCAGATGGTATATACAGGATAGTATGTGACTGCTGTGTATTATACTATGTGTACAGACATCAGATGGTATAGACAGAATAGTATGTGACTGCTGTATATTATACTATGTGTACAGACATCAGATGGTATATACAGGAGAGTATGTGACTGATGTATATTATACTATGAGTACAGACATCAGATGGTATATACAGGATAGTATGTGACTGCTGTGTATTATAATATGAGTACAGACATCAGATGGTATATACAGGATAGTATGTGACTGCTGTGTATTATAATATGAGTACAGACATCAGATGGTATATACAGGATAGTATGTGACTGCTGTGTATTATACTATGTGTACAGAGATCAGATGGTATAGACAGAATAGTATGTGACTGCTGTATATTATACTATGTGTACAGACATCAGATGGTATATACAGGATAGTATGTGACTGATGTATATTATACTATGAGTACAGACATCAGATGGTATATACAGGATAGTATGTGACTGCTGTGTATTATAATATGAGTACAGACATCAGATGGTATATACAGGATAGTATGTGACTGCTGTATATTATACTATGTGTACAGACATCTGATGTTATATACAGGATAGTATGTGACTGCTGTATATTATACTATGTTTACAGGCATCAGATTGTATATACAGGATAATATGTGACTGCTGTATATTATACTATGTGTACAGACATCTGATTTTATATACTGGATAGTATGTGACTGCTGTATATTATACTATGAGTACAGACACCAGATGGTATATACAGGATAGTATGTGAATGCAGTATATTATACTATGTGTACAGACATCAGATGGTATATACAGGATAGTATGTGACAGCTGTATATTATACTATGTGTTCAGACATCAGATGGTATATACAGGATAGCATGTGACTGCTGTATATTATACTATGCGTACAGACATCTGATGTTATATACAGGATAGTATGGGACTGCTGTATATTATACTATGAGTACAGACACCAGATGGTATATACAGGATAGTATGTGACAGCTGTATATTATACTATGTGTACAGACATCAGATGGTATATACAGTATACTATGAGACTGCTGTATATTATACTATGTGTACAGACATCTGAAGTTATATACAGGATAGTATGTGACTGCTGTATATTATACTATGTGTACAGACATCTGATGGTATATACAGGATAGTATGTGACTGCTGTACTGTGTATTATACTATGTGTACAGACATCTGATGTTATATACAGGATAGTATGTGACTGCTGTATATTATACTATGAGTACAGATATCAGATGGTATATTCAGGATAGTATGTGACTACTGTACTGTATATTATACTATGTGTACAGACATCTGATGTTATATACAGGATAGTGTGTGACTGCTGTATATTATACTATGTGTACAAACATCAGATGGTATATACAGGATAGTATGTGACTGCTGTATATTATACTATGTGTACAGACATCAGATCGTATATACAGGATAGTATGTGACTGCTGTACTGTATATTATACTATGTGTACAGAAATCTGATGTTATATACAGGACAGTATGTGACTGCTGTATATTATACTATGTGTACAGACATCATATTGTATATACAGGATAATATGTGACTGCTGTATATTATACTATGTGTACAGACATCTGATGTTATATACAGGATAGTATGTGACTGCTGTATATTATACTATGAGTACAGACATCAGACGGTATATACAGGATAGTATGTGACTGCTGTGTATTATACTATGTGTACAGACATCAGATGGTATATACAGGAAAGTATGTGACTGCTGTATATTATACTATGTGTACAGACATCAGATGGTATATACAGGATAGTATGTGACTGCTGTATATTATACTATGAGTACAGATATCAGATGGTATATACAGGATAGTATGTGACTGCTGTATTTTATACTATGTTTACAGACATCTGATGGTATATACAGAATAGTATGTGACTGCTGTACTGTATATTATACTATGTGTACAGACATCTGATGTTATATACAGGATAGTGTGTGACTGATGTATATTATACTATGTGTACAAACATCAGATGGTATATACAGGATAGTATGTGACTGCTGTATATTATACTATGTGTACAGACATCAGATGGTATATACAGGATAGTATGTGACTGCTGTACTGTATATTATCCTATGTGTACAGACATCTGATGTTATATACAGGATAGTATGTGACTGCTGTATATTATACTATGTGTACAGACATCAGATTTTATATACAGGATAATAAGTGACTGCTGTATATTATACTATGTGTACAGACATCTGATGTTATATACAGAATAGTATGTGACTGCTGTATATTATACTATGAGTACAGACATCAGATGGTATATACAGGATAGTATGTGACTGCTGTGTATTATACTATGTGTACAGACATCAGATGGTATAGACAGAATAGTATGTGACTGCTGTATATTATACTATGTGTACAGACATCAGATGGTATATACAGGAGAGTATGTGACTGATGTATATTATACTATGAGTACAGACATCAGATGGTATATACAGGATAGTATGTGACTGCTGTGTATTATAATATGAGTACAGACATCAAATGGTATATACAGGATAGTATGTGACTGCTGTGTATTATAATATGAGTACAGACATCAGATGGTATATACAGGATAGTATGTGACTGCTGTGTATTATACTATGTGTACAGACATCAGATGGTATAGACAGAATAGTATGTGACTGCTGTATATTATACTATGTGTACAGACATCAGATGGTATATACAGGATAGTATGTGACTGATGTATATTATACTATGAGTACAGACATCAGATGGTATATACAGGATAGTATGTGACTGCTGTGTATTATAATATGAGTACAGACATCAGATGGTATATACAGGATAGTATGTGACTGCTGTATATTATACTATGTGTACAGACATCTGATGTTATATACAGGATAGTATGTGACTGCTGTATATTATACTATGTTTAGAGGCATCAGATTGTATATACAGGATAATATGTCACTGCTGTATATTATACTATGTGTACAGACATCTGATTTTATATACTGGATAGTATGTGACTGCTGTATATTATACTATGAGTACAGACACCAGATGGTATATACAGGATAGTATGTGAATGCAGTATATTATACTAAGTGTACAGACATCAGATGTTATATACAGGATAGTATGTGACAGCTGTATATTATACTATGTGTTCAGACATCAGATGGTATATACAGGATAGCATGTGACTGCTGTATATTATACTATGCGTACAGACATCTGATGTTATATACAGGATAGTATGGGACTGCTGTATATTATACTATGAGTACAGACACCAGATGGTATATACAGGATAGTATGTGACAGCTGTATATTATACTATGTGTACAGACATCAGATGGTATATACAGGATAGTATGAGACTGCTGTATATTATACTATGTGTACAGACATCTGATGTTATATACAGGATAGTATGTGACTGCTGTATATTATACTATGTGTACAGACATCTGATGGTATATACAGGATAGTATGTGACTGCTGTACTGTGTATTATACTATGTGTACAGACATCTGATGTTATATACAGGATAGTATGTGACTGCTGTATATTATACTATGAGTACAGATATCAGATGGTATATTCAGGATAGTATGTGACTACTGTACTGTATATTATACTATGTGTACAGACATCTGATGTTATATACAGGATAGTGTGTGACTGCTGTATATTACACTATGTGTACAAACATCAGATGGTATATACAGGATAGTATGTGACTGCTGTATATTATACTATGTGTACAGACATCAGATCGTATATACAGGATAGTATGTGACTGCTGTACTGTATATTATACTATGTGTACAGAAATCTGATGTTATATACAGGACAGTATGTGACTGCTGTATATTATACTATGTGTACAGACATCATATTGTATATACAGGATAATATGTGACTGCTGTATATAATACTATGTGTACAGACATCTGATGTTATATACAGGATAGTATGTGACTGCTGTATATTATACTATGAGTACAGACATCAGATGGTATATACAGGATAGTATGTGACTGCTGTGTATTATACTATGTGTACAGACATCAGATGGTATATACAGGATAGTATGTGACTGCTGTATATTATACTATGTGTACAGACATCAGATGGTATATACAGGATAGTATGTGACTGCTGTATATTATACTATGAGTACAGACATCAGATGGTATATACAGGATAGTATGTGACTGCTGTATATTATACTATGAGTACAGACATCAGATGGTATATACACGATAATATGTGACTGCTGTATATTATGCTATGAATACAGACATCAGATGGTATATACAGGATAGTATGTGACTGCTGTATATTATACTATGTGTACAGACTTCAGATGGTATATACAAGATAGCGTGTGACTGCTGTATATTATACTATGTGTACAGCCATCAGATGGTATATACAGGATAGTATGGGACTGCTGTACATTATACTATGTGTACAGACATCAGATGGTATATACAGGATAGTGTGTGACTGCTGTATATTATACTATGTGAACAGACATCAGATGGTATATACAGGATAGTATGTGACTGCTGTATATTATACTATGTGTACAGATATCTGATGGTATATGCAGGATAGTATGTGACTGCTGTTTATTATACTATGAGTACAGATATCAGATGGTATATACAGGATAGTATGTGACTGCTGTATATTATGCTATGTGTACAGACATCAGATGGTATATACAGGATAGCATGTGACTGCTGTGTATTCTACTATGTGTACAGACATCAGAGGGTATATACAGGATAGTATGTGACTGCTGTATATTATACTATGTGTACAGACATCAGATGGTATATACAGGATAGTATGTGACAGCTGTATATTATACTATGTGTACAAACATCAGATGGTATATACAGGATAGTATGTGACTGCTGTATATTATACTATGAGTACAGATATCAGATGGTATATACAGGATAGTATGTGACTGCTGTATATTATACTTTGTGTACAGACATCTGATGGTATAGGTATATACAGGATAGTATGTGACTGCTGTATATTATGCTATGTGTACAGACATCAGATGGTATTTACAGGATAGTATGTGACTGCTGTATATTATACTATGTGTACAGACATCAGATGGTATATACTGGATAGTATGTGACTGCTGTATATTGTACTATGTGTACAGACATCAGATGGTATATACAGGATAGTATGTGACTGCTGTATATTATACTATGAGTAAAGACATCGGATGGTATACACAGGATAGTATGTGACTGCTGTATATTATACTATGAGTACAGATATCAGATGGTGTATACAGGATAGTATGTGACTGCTGTATATCATGCTATATGTACAGACATCAGATGGTATATACAGGATAGTATGTGACTGCTGTATATTATACTATGTGTACAGACATCAGATGGTATATACAGGATAGTATGTGACAGCTGTATATTATACTATGTGTACAAACATCAGATGTTATATACAGGATAGTATGTGACTGCTGTATATTATACTATGAGTACAGATATCAGATGGTGTATACAGGATAGTATGTGACTGCTGTATATTATACTATGAGTACAGATATCAGATGGTGTATACAGGATAGTATGTGACTGTTGTATATTATGCTATGTGTACAGACATCAGATGGTATATACAGGATAGTATGTGACTGCTGTATATTATACTATGTGTACAGACATCAGATGGTATATACAGTATAGTATGTGACAGCTGTATATTATACTATGTGTACAAACATCAGATGGTATATACAGGATAGTATGTGACTGCTGTATATTATACTATGAGTACAGATATCTGATGGTATATACAGGATAGTATGTGACTGCTGTATATTATGCTATGTGTACAGACATCAGATGGTATATACAGGATAGCATCTGACTGCTGTGTATTATACTATGTGTACAGACATCAGATGGTATATACAGGATAGTATGTGACTGCTGTATATTATACTATGTGTACAGACATCAGATGGTATATACAGGATAGTATGTGACAGCTGTATATTATACTATGAGTACAGACATCAGATGGTATATACAGGATAGTATGTGACTACTGTGTATTATACTATGTGTACAGACATCAGATGGTATATACAGGATAGTATGTGACTGCTGTATATTATACTATGTGTACAGACATCAGATGGTATATACAGGATAATATGTGACTGTTGTATATTATACTATGTGTACAGACATCAGATGGTATGTACAGGATAGTATGTGACTGCATATATTATACTATGAGTACAGATATCAGATGGTATATACAGGATAGTGTGTGACTGCTGTATATTATACTATGTGTACAGACATCTGATGGTATATACAGGATAGTATGTGACAGCTGTAAATTATACTATGTGTACAGACATCAGATGGTATATACAGGATAGTATGTGACTGCTGTATATTATACTATGAATACAGACATCAGATGTTATATATAGGATAGTATGTGACTGCTGTATATTATACTATGCGTGCAGACATCAGATGATATATGCAGGATAGTATGTGACAGCTGTATATTATACTATGTGTACAGACATCGGATGGTATATACAGGATAGTATGTGACTGCTGTATATTATACTATGAATACAGACATCAGATGGTATATACAGGATAGTATGTGACTGCTGTATATTATACTATGCGTGCAGACATCAGATGGTATATACAGGATAGTATGTGACTGCTGTATATTATACTATGTTTACAGACATCTGATGGTATATACAGGATAGTATGTGACTGCTGTACTGTATATTATACTATGTGTACAGACATCTGATGTTATATACAGGATAGTGTGTGACTGCTGTTTATTATACTATGTGTACAAACATCAGATGGTATATACAGGATAGTATGTGACTGCTGTATATTATACTATGTGTACAGACATCAGATGGTATATACAGGATAGTATGTGACTGCTGTACTGTATATTATACTATGTGTACAGACATCTGATGTTATATACAGGATAGTGTGTGACTGCTGTATATTATACTATGTGTACAAACATCTGATGTTATATACAGGATAGTATGTGACTGCTGTATATTATACTATGTGTACAGACATCAGATTGTATATACAGGATAATATGTGACTGCTGTATATTATACTATGTGTACAGACATCTGATGTTATATACAGGATAGTATGTGACTGCTGTATATTATACTATGAGTACAGACATCAGATGGTATATACAGAATAGTATGTGACTGCTGTGTATTATACTATGTGTACAGACATCAGATGGTATAGACAGGATAGTATGTGACTGCTGTATATTATAATATGAGTACAGACATCAGATGGTATATACAGGATAGCATGTGACTGCTGTACTGTGTATTATACTATGTGTACAGAAATCTGATGTTATATTCAGGATAGTATGTGACTGCTGTATATTATACTATGTGTACAGACATCAGATTGTATATACAGGATAATATGTGACTGCTGTATATTATACTATGTGTACAGACATCTGATGTTATATACAGGATAGTATGTGTCTGCTGAATATTATACTATGAGTACAGACATCAGATGTTATATACAGGATAGTATTTGAAAGCAACATATTTTACTATGTGTACAGACATCAGATGGTATATAAAGGATAATATGTGATTGCTGTATATTATACTATGTGTACAGACATCAGATGGTATATACAGGATAGTATGTGACTGCTGTATATTATACTATGAGTACAGACATCAGATGGTATATACAGGATAGTATGTGACTACTGTGTATTATACTATGTGTACAGACATCAGATGGTATATAGAGGATAGTATGTGACTGCATATATTATACTATGAGTACAGACATCAGATGGTATATACAGGATAGTATGTCACTGCTGTACATTATACTATGTGTACAGACATCAGATGGTATATACAGGATAGTATGTGACTGCTGTATATTATACTATGAGTACAGACATCAGATGGTATATACAGGATAGTATGTGACTGCTGTATATTATACTATGTGTACAGACATCAGATGGTATATACAGGATAGTATGTGACTGCTGTATATTATACTATGTGTACAGACATCTGATGTTATATACAGGAGAGTATGTGACTGCTGTATATTACACTATGAGTACAGACATCAGATGGTATATACAAGATAGTGTGTGACTGCTGTATATTATACTATGTCTACAGCCATTAGATGGTATATACAGGATAGTATGTGACTGCTGTACATTATACTATGTGTACAGACATCAGATGGTATATACAGGATAGTGTGTGACTGCTGTATATTATACTATGTGTACAGACATCAGATGGTATATACAGGATAGTATGTGACTGCTGTATATTATTCTATGAGTACAGATATCAGATGGTGTATACAGGATAGTATGTGACTGCTGTATATTATGCTATGTTTACAGACATCAGATGGTATATACAGGATAGCATGTGACTGCTGTGTATTATACTATGAGTACAGACATCAGATGGTATATACAGGATAGTATGTGACTACTGTGTATTATACTATGTGTACAGACATCAGATGGTATATACAGAATAGTATGTGACTGCTGTATATTATACTATGTGTACAGACATCAGATGGTATGTGCAGGATAGTATGTGACAGCTGTATATTATACTATGAGTACAGACATCAGATGGTATATACAGGATAGTATGTGACTACTGTGTATTATACTATGTGTACAGACATCAGATGGTATATACAGGATAGTATGTGACTGATGTATATTATACTATGTGTACAGACATCAGATGGTATATACAGGATAATATGTGGCTGCTGTATATTATACTATGTGTACAGGCATCATATGGTATATGCAGGATAGTATGTGACTGCATATATTATACTATGAGTAGAGACATCAGATGGTATATACAGGATAGTGTGTGACTGCTGTATATTATACTATGTGTACAGACATCAGATGGTATATACAGGATAGTATGTGTGACTGCTGTATATTATACTATGTGTACAGACATCTGATAGTTTATACAGGATAGTATGTGACAGCTGTATATTTTACTATGTGTACAGACATCAGATGGTATATACAGGATAGTATGTGACTGCTGTATATTATACTATGAGTACAGACATCAGATGGTATATACAGGATAGTATGTGACTGCTGTATATTATGCTATGTGTACAGACATCAGATGGTATATACAGGATAGTATGTGACTGCTGTATATTATACTATGTGTACAGACATCTGATGTTATATACAGGAGAGTATGTGATTGCTGTATATTACACTATGAGTACAGACATCAGATGGTATATACAAGATAGTGTGTGACTGCTGTATATTATACTATGTCTAGAGCCATCAGATGGTATATACAGGATACTATGTGACTGCTGTACATTATACTATGTGTACAGACATCAGATGGTATATACAGGATAGTGTGTGACTGCTGTATATTATACTATGTGTACAGACATCAGATGGTATATACAGGATAGTATGTGACTGCTGTATATTATTCTATGAGTACAGATATCAGATGGTATATACAGGATAGTATGTGACTGCTGTATATTATGCTATGTGTACAGACATCAGATGGTATATACAGGATAGCATGTGACTGCTGTGTATTATACTATGAGTACAGACATCAGATGGTATATACAGGATAGTATGTGACTACTGTGTATTATACTATGTGTACAGACATCAGATGGTATATACAGGATAGTATGTGACTGCTGTATATTATACTATGTGTACAGACATCAGATGGTATGTGCAGGATAGTATGTGACAGCTGTATATTATACTATGAGTACAGAAATCAGATGGTATATACAGGATAGTATGTGACTACTGTGTATTATACTATGTGTACAGACATCAGATGATATATACAGGATAGTATGTGACTGATGTATATTATACTATGTGTACAGACATCAGATGGTATATACAGGATAATATGTGGCTGCTGTATATTATACTATGTGTACAGGCATCATATGGTATATACAGGATAGTATGTGATTGCATATATTATACTATGAGTACAGACATCAGATGGTATATACAGGATAGTGTGTGACTGCTGTATATTATACTATGTGTACAGACATAAGATGGTATATACAGGATAGTATGTGTGACTGCTGTATATTATACCATGTGTACAGACATCTGATAGTTTATACAGGATAGTATGTGACAGCTGTATATTTTACTATGTGTACAGACATCAGATGGTATATACAGGATAGTATGTGACTGCTGTATATTATACTATGTGTACAGACATCTGATGGTATATACAGGGTAGTATTTGACTGCTGTATATTATACTATGTGTACAGATATCAGATGGTATATACAGGATAGTATGTGACTGCTGTATATTATACTATGTGTACAGACATCTGATGGTATATACAGGGTAGTATTTGACTGCTGTATATTATACTATGTGTACAGATATCACATGGTATATACAGGATAGTATGTGACTGCTGTATATTATACTATGTCTACAGACATCTGATGGTATATACAGGATAGTATGTGACTGCTGTATATTATACAATGAGTACAGACATCAGATGGTATATACAGGATAGTATGTGACTGCTGTACATTATACTATGTGTACAGACATCAGATGGTATATACAGGATAGTATGTGACTGCTGTATATTATACTATGAATACAGACATCAGATGGTATGTACAGGATAGTATGTGACTGCTGTATATTATACTATGCGTACAGACATCAGATGATATATACAGGATAGTATGTGACAGCTGTATATTATACTATGTGTACTGACATCAGATGGTATATACAGGACAGTATGTGACTGCTGTATATTATACTATGTGTACAGACATCAGATGGTATATACAGGATAGTATGTGACTGCTGTATATTATGCTATGAGTACAGACATCAGATGGTATATACAGGATAGTATGTGACTGCTGTATATTATGCTATGTGTACAGGCATCAGATGGTATATACTGGATAGTATGTGACTGCTGTATATTATTCTATGAGTACAGACATCAGATTGTATATACAGGATAGTATGTGACTGCTGTATATTATACTATGTGTACAGACATCTGATAGTATATACAGGATAGTATGTGACTGCTGTACTGTATATTATACTATGTGTACAGACATCTGGTGATATATACATTATAATATGTGACTGCCTTATATTATACTATGTGTACAGACATCTGATGTTATATACAGGATAGTATGTGACTGCTGTATATTATACTATGAGTACAGACATCAGATGGTATATACAGGATAGTATGTGACAGCTGTATATTACACTATGAGTACAGACATCAGATGGTATATACAGGATAGTATGTGTGACTGCTATATATTATACTAAGTGTACAGACATCTGATCATATATACAGGATAGTATGTAACAGCTGTATATTATACTATGTGTACAGACATCAGATGGTATATACAGGATAGTATGTGACTGCTTTATATTATACTATGAGTACAGACATCAGATGGTATATACAGGATAGTATGTCACTGCTGTACATTATACTATGTGTACAGACATCAGATGGTATATACAGGATAGTATGTGACTGCTGTATATTATACTATGAGTACAAACATCAGATGGTATATACAGGATAGTATGTGACTGCATATATTATACTATGAGTACAGACATCAGATGGTATATACAGGATAGTGTGTGACTGCTGTATATTATACTATGTATGCAGACATCAGATGGTATATACAGGATAGAATGTGTGACTGCTGTATATTATACTATGTGTACAGACATCTGATAGTTTATACAGGATAGTATGTGACAGCTGTATATTTTACTATGTGTACAGACATCAGATGGTATATACAGGATAGTATGTGACTGCTGTATATTATACTATGTGTACAGACATCTGATGGTATATACAGGGTAGTATTTGACTGCTGTATATTATACTATGTGTACAGATATCAGAGGGTATATACAGGATAGTATATGACTGCTGTATATTATACTATGTCTACAGACATCTGATGGTATATACAGGATAGTATGTGACTGCTGTATATTATACTATGAGTACAGACATCAGATGGTATATACAGGATAGTATGTGACTGCTGTATATTATACTATGAATACAGACATCAGATGGTATGTACAGGATAGTATGTGACTGCTGCATATTATACTATGCGTACAGACATCAGATGATATATACAGGATAGTATGTGACAGCTGTATATTATACTATGTGTACAAACATCAGATGGTATATACAGGATAGTATGTGACTGCTGTATATTATACTATGTGTACAGACATCAGATGGTATATACAGGATAGTATGTGACTGCTGTATATTATGCTATGAGTACAGACATCAGATGGTATATACAGGATAGTATGTGACTGCTGTATATTATGCTATGTGTACAGGCATCAGATGGTATATACTGGATAGTATGTGACTGCTGTATATTATTCTATGAGTACAGACATCAGATTGTATATACAGGATAGTATGTGACTGCTGTATATTATACTATGTGTACAGACATCTGATAGTATATACAGGATAGTATGTGACTGCTGTACTGTATATTATACTATGTGTACAGACATCTGGTGATATATACATTATAATATGTGACTGCCTTATATTATACTATGTGTACAGACATCTGATGTTATATACAGGATAGTATGTGACTGGTGTATATTATACTATGAGTACAGATATCAGATGGTATATACAGGATAGTATGTGTGACTGCTATATATTATACCAAGTGTACAGACATCTGATGATATATACAAGATAGTATGTAACAGCTGTATATTATACTATGTGTACAGACATCAGATGGTATATACAGGATAGTATGTGACTGCTTTATATTATACTATGAGTACAGACATCAGATGGTATATACAGGATAGTATGTCACTGCTGTACATTATACTATGTGTACAGATATCAGATGGTATATACAGGATAGTATGTGACTGCTGTATATTATGCTATGAGTACAGACATCAGATGGTATATACAGGATAGTATGTGACTGCTGTATATTATGCTATGTGTACAGACATCAGATGGTATATACAGGATAGTATGTGACTGCTGTATATTATACTATGTGTACAGATATCTGATGGTATATACAGGAGAGTATGTGACTGCTGTATATTACACTATGAGTACAGACATCAGATGGTATATACAGGATAGTATGTGCCTGCTATATATTATACTAAGTGTACAGACATCTGATGATATATACAGGATAGCATGTAACAGCTGTATATTATACTATGTGTACAGACATCAGATGGTATATACAGGATAGTATGTGACTGTTTTATATTATACTATGAGTACAGACATCAGATGGTATATACAGGATAGTATGTCACTGCTGTACATTATACTATGTGTACAGACATCAGATGGTATATACAGGATAGTATGTGACTGCTGTATATTATACTATGAGTACAGACATCAGATGGTATATACAGGATAGTATGTGACTGCATATATTATACTATGAGTACAGACATCAGATGGTATATACAGGATAGTGTGTGACTGCTGTATATTATACTATGTGTACAGACATCAGATGGTATATACAGGATAGTATGTGTGACTGCTGTATATTATACTATGTGTACAGACATCTGATAGTTTATACAGGATAGTATGTGACAGCTGTATATTTTACTATGTGTACAGACATCAGATGGTATATACAGGATAGTATGTGACTGCTGTATATTATGCTATGAGTACAGACATCAGATGGTATATACAGGATAGTATGTGACTGCTGTACATTATACTATGTGTACAGACATCAGATGGTATATACAGGATAGTATGTGACTGCTGTATATTATACTATGAATACAGATATCAGATGGTATGTACAGGATAGTATGTGACTGCTGCATATTATACTATGCGTACAGACATCAGATGATATATACAGGATAGTATGTGACAGCTGTATATTATACTATGTGTACAGACATCAGATGGTATATACAGGATAGTATGTGACTGCTGTTTATTATACTATGTGTACAGACATCAGATGGTATATACAGGATAGTATGTGACTGCTGTATATTATGCTATGTTTACAGGCATCAGATGGTATAAACTGGATAGTATGTGACTGCTGTATATTATTCTATGAGTACAGACATCAGATTGTATATACAGGATAGTATGTGACTGCTGTATATTATACTATGTGTACAGACATCTGATAGTATATACAGGATAGTATGTGACTGCTGTACTGTATCTTATACTATGTGTACAGACATCTGGTGATATATACATTATAATATGTGACTGCCTTATATTATACTATGTGTACAGATATCAGATGGTATATACAGGATAGTATGTGACAGCTGTATATTACACTATGAGTACAGACATCAGATGGTATATACAGGATAGTATGTGTGACTGCTATATATTATACTAAGTGTACAGACATCTGATGATATTTACAGGATAGTATGTAACAGCTGTATATTATACTATGTGTACAGACATCAGATGGTATATACAGGATAGTATGTGACTGCTTTATATTATACTATGAGTACAGACATCAGATGGTATATACAGGATATCATGTCACTGCTGTACATTATACTATGTGTACAGACATCAGATGGTATATACAGGATAGTATGTGACTGCTGTATATTATACTATGAGTACAGACATCAGATGGTATATACAAGATAGTATGTGACTGCTGTATATTATACTATGTGTACAGACATCAGATGGTATATACAGGATAGTATGTGACTGCTGTATATTATACTATGTGTACAGACATCTGATGGTATATACAGGAGAGTATGTGACTGCTGTATATTACACTATGAGTACAGACATCAGATGGTATATACAGGATAGCATGTGACTGCTGTATATTATACTATGAGTACAGACATCAGATGGTATATACAGAATAGTATGTGACTGCTGTATATTATACTATGTGTACAGACATCAGATGGTATATACAAGATAGTGTGTGACTGCTGTATATTATACTATGTGTACAGCCATCAGATGGTATATACAGGATAGTATGTGACTGCTGTACATTATACTATGTGTACAGACATCAGATGGTATATAGAGGATAGTATGTGACTGCTGTATATTATACTATGTGTACAGACATCAGATGGTATATACAAGATAGTGTGTGACTGCTGTATATTATACTATGTGTACAGACATCAGATGGTATATACAGGATAGTATGTGACTGCTGTACATTATACTATGTGTACAGACATCAGATGGTATATACAGGATAGTATGTGACAGCTGTATATTATACTATGTGTACAGACATCAGATGGTATATACAGGATAGTATGTGACTGCTGTATATTATACTATGTGTACAGACATCTAATGTTATATACAGAATAGTATGTGACTGCTGTATATTATATTATGTGTACAGACATCTGATGGTATATACAGGATAGTATGTGACTGCTGTACTGTATATTATACTATGTGTACAGACATCTGATGTTATATACAGGATAGTATGTGACTGCTGTATATTATACTATGAGTACAGATATCAGATGGTATATACAGGATAGTATGTGACTGCTGTATATTATACTATGAGTACAGACATCAGATGGTATATACAGGATAGTATGAGACTGCTGTATATTATGAGTACAGACATCAGATGATATATAGAGGATAGTATGTGACTGCTGTATATTATACTATGTGTACAGACATCTGATGGTATTTACAGGATAGTATGTGACTGCTGTATATTATACTATGTTTACAGACTTCTGATGGTATATACAGGGTAGTATGTGAATGCTGTACTGTATATTATACTATGTGTAAAGACATCTGATGTTATATACAGGATAGTGTGTGACTGCTGTATATTATACTATGTGTACAAACATCAGATGGTATATACAGGATAGTATGTGACTGCTGTATATTATACTATGTGTGCAGACATCAGATGGTATATACAGGATAGTATGTGACTGCTGTATATTATACTATGTTTACAGACATCTGATGGTATATACAGGATAGTATGTGACTGCTGTACTGTATATTATACTATGTGTACAGACATCTGATGTTATATACAAGATAGTGTGTGACTGCTGTTTATTATACTATGTGTACAAACATCAGATGGTATATACAGGATAGTATGTGACTGCTGTATATTATACTATGTGTACAGACATCAGATGGTATATACAGGATAGTATGTGACTGCTGTACTGTATATTATACTATCTGTACAGACATCTGATGTTATATACAGGATAGTGTGTGACTGCTGTATATTATACTATGTGTACAAACATCTGATGTTATATACAGGATAGTATGTGACTGCTGTATATTATACTATGTGTACAGACATCAGATTGTATATACAGGATAATATGTGACTGCTGTATATTATACTATGTGTACAGACATCTGATGTTATATACAGGATAGTATGTGACTGCTGTATATTATACTATGAGTACAGACATCAGATGGTATATACAGGATAGTATGTGACTGCTGTGTATTATACTATGTGTACAGACATCAGATGGTATAGACAGGATAGTATGTGACTGCTGTATATTATACTATGTGTACACACATCAGATGGTATATACCGGATAGTATGTGACTGCTCTATATTATAATATGAGTACAGACATCAGATGGTATATACAGGATAGTATGTGACTGCTGTATATTATACTATGTGTACAGACATCAGATGGTATATACAGGATAGCATTTGACTGCTGTACTGTATATTATACTATGTGTACAGACATCTGATGTTATATACAGGATAGTATGTGACTGCTGTATATTATACTATGTGTACAGACATCAGATTGTATATACAGGATAATATGTGACTGCTGTATATTATACTATGTGTACAGACATCTGATGTTATATACAGGATAGTATGTGTCTGCTGTATATTATACTATGAGTACAGACATCAGATGGTATATACAGGATAGTATGTGAAAGCAACATATTTTACTATGTGTACAGATATCAGATGGTATATAAAGGATAGTATGTGACTGCTGTATATTATACTATGAGTACAGACATCAGATGGTATATACAGGATAGTATGTGACTGCTGTGTATTATACTATGTGTACAGACATCAGATGGTATATAGAGGATAGTATGTGACTTCATATATTATACTATGAGTACAGACATCAGATGGTATATACAGGATAGTATGTGTGACTGCTGTATATTATACTATGAGTACAGACATCAGATGGTATATACAGGATAGTATGTGAAAGCAACATATTTTACCATGTGTACAGACATCAGATGGTATATAGAGGATAGTATGTGACTTCATATATTATACTATGAGTACAGACATCAGATGGTATATACAGGATAGTATGTGTGACTGCTGTATATTATACTAAGTGTACAGACATCTGATGATATATACAGGATAGTATGTAACTGCTGTATATTATACTATGTCTACAGACATCAGATGGTATATACAGGATAGTATGTGACTGCTTTATATTATACTATGAGTACAGACATCAGATGGTATATACAGGATAGTATGTCACTGCTGTACATTATACTATGTGTACAGACATCAGATGGTATATACAGGATAGTATGTGACTGCTGTATATTATACTATGAGTACAGACATCAGATGGTATATACAGGATAGTATGTGACTGCTGTATATTATACTATGTGTACAGACATCAGATGGTATATACAGGATAGTATGTGACTGCTGTATATTATACTATGTGTACAGACATCTGATGTTATATACAGGAGAGTATGTGACTGCTGTATATTACACTATGAGTACAGACATCAGATGGTATATACAAGATAGTGTGTGACTGCTGTATATTATACTATGTCTACAGCCATCAGATGGTATATACAGGATAGTATGTGACTGCTGTTCATTATACTATGTGTACAGACATCAGATGGTATATACAGGATAGTGTGTGACTGCTGTATATTATACTATGTGTACAGACATCAGATGGTATATACAGGATAGTATGTGACTGCTGTATATTATTCTATGAGTACAGATATCAGATGGTATATACAGGATAGTATTTGACTGCTGTATATTATGCTATGTGTACAGACATCAGATGGTATATACAGGATAGAATGTGACTGCTGTGTATTATACTATGAGTACAGACATCAGATGGTATATACAGGATAGTATGTGACTACTGTGTATTATACTATGTGTACAGACATCAGATGGTATATACAGGATAGTATGTGACTGCTGTATATTATACTATGTGTACAGACATCAGATGGTATGTGCAGGATAGTATGTGACAGCTGTATATTATACTATGAGTACAGACATCAGATGTTATATACAGGATAGTATGTGACTACTGTGTATTATACTATGTGTACAGACATCAGATGGTATATACAGGATAGTATGTGACTGATGTATATTATACTATGTGTACAGACATCAGATGGTATATACAGGATAATATGTGGCTGCTGTATATTATACTATGTGTACAGGCATCATATGGTATATACAGGATAGTATGTGACTGCATATATTATACTATGAGTACAGACATCAGATGGTATATACAGGATAGTGTGTGACTGCTGTATATTATACTATGTGTACAGACATCAGATGGTATATACAGGATAGCATGTGTGACTGCTGTATATTATACTATGTGTACAGACATCTGATAGTTTATACAGGATAGTATGTGACAGCTGAATATTTTACTATGTGTACAGACATCAAATGGTATATACAGGATAGTATGTGACTGCTGTATATTATACTATGAGTACAGACATCAGATGGTATATAGAGGATAGTATGTGACTGCTGTATATTATACTATGTGTACAGACATCAGATGGTATATACAGGATAGTATGTGACTGCTGTATATTATACTATGTATACAGACATCTGATGTTATATACAGGAGAGTATGTGACTGCTGTATATTACACTATGAGTACAGACATCAGATGGTATATACAAGATAGTGTGTGACTTCTGTATATTATACTATGTCTACAGCCATCAGATGGTATATACAGGATACTATGTGACTGCTGTACATTATACTATGTGTACTGACATCAGATGGTATATACAGGATAGTATGTGACTGCTGTATATTATACTATGTGTACAGACATCAGATGGTATATACAGGATAGTATGTGACTGCTGTATATTATTCTATGAGTACAGATATCAGATGGTATATACAGGATAGTATGTGACTGCTGTATATTATGCTATGTGTACAGACATCAGATGGTATATACAGGATAGCATGTGACTGCTCTGTATTATACTATGAGTACAGACATCAGATGGTATATACAGGATAGTATATGACTACTGTGTATTATACTATGTGTACAGACATCAGATGGTATATACAGAATAGTATGTGACTGCTGTATATTATACTACGTGTACAGACATCAGATGGTATGTGCAGGATAGTATGTGACAGCTGTATATTATACTATGAGTACAGAAATCAGATGGTATATACAGGATAGTATGTGACTACTGTGTATTATACTATGTGTACAGACATCAGATGGTATATACAGGATAGTATGTGACTGATGTATATTATACTATGTGTACAGACATCAGATGGTATATACAGGATAATATGTGGCTGCTGTATATTATACTATGTGTACAGGCATCATATGGTATATACAGTATAGTATGTGATTGCATATATTATACTATGAGTACAGAAATCAGATGGTATATACAGGATAGTGTGTGACTGCTGTATATTATACTATGTGTACAGACATCAGATGGTATATACAGGATAGTATGTGTGACTGCTGTATATTATACTATGTGTACAGACATCTGATAGTTTATACAGGATAGTATGTGACAGCTGTATGTTTTACTATGTGTACAGACATCAGATGGTATATACAGGATAGTATGTGACTGCTGTATATTATACTATGTGTACAGACATCTGATGGTATATACAGGGTAGTATTTGACTGCTGTATATTATACTATGTGTACAGATATCAGATGGTATATACAGGATAGTATGTGACTGCTGTATATTATACTATGTCTACAGACATCTGATGGTATATACAGGATAGTATGTGACTGCTGTATATAATACTATGAGTACAGACATCAGATGGTATATACAGGATAGTATGTGACTGCTGTACATTATACTATGTGTACAGACATCAGATGGTATATACAGGATAGTATGTGACTGCTGTATATTATACTATGAATACAGACATCAGATGGTATGTACAGGATAGTATGTGACTGCTGTATATTATACTATGCGTACAGACATCAGATGGTATGTACAGGATAGTATGTGACTGCTGTATATTATATTATGTGTACAGACATCAGATGGTATATACTGGATAGCATGTGACTGCTGTACTGTATATTATACTATGTATACAGACATCTGATGTTATATACAGGATAGTATGTGACTGCTGTATATTATACTATGTGTACAGACATCAGATTGTATATACAGGATAATATGTGACTGCTGTATATTATACTATGTGTACAGACATCTGATGTTATATACAGGATAGTATGTGACTGCTGTATATTATACTATGAGTACAGACATCAGATGGTATCTACAGGATAGTATGTGACTGCTGTATATTATACTATGTGTACAGACATCAGATGGTATATACAGGATAGTATGTGACTGCTGTATATTATACTATGTGTACAGACATCAGATGGTATATACAGGATAGTATGTGACTGCTGTATATTATACTATGAGTACAGACATCAGATGGTATATACAGGATAGTATGTGATTACTGTGTATTATACTATGTGTACAGACATCAGATGGTATATAGAGGATATTATGTGACTGCATATATTATACTATGAGTACAGACATCAGATGGTATATACAGGATAGTGTGTGACTGCTGTATATTATACTATGTGTACAGACATCAGATGGTATATACAGGATAGTATGTGTGACTGCTGTATATTATACTAAGTGTACAGACATCTGATGATATATAGAGGATAGTATGTAACTGCTGTATATTATACTATGTGTACAGACATCAGATGGTATATACAGAATAGTATGTGACTGCTTTATATTATACTATGAGTGCAGACATCAGATGGTATATACAGGATAGTATGTCACTGCTGTACATTATACTATGTGTACAGACATCAGATGGTATATACAGGATAGTATGTGACTGCTGTATATTATCCTATGAGTACAGACAACAGATGGTATATACAGGATAGTATGTGACTGCTGTATATTATGCTATGTGTACAGACATCAGATGGTATGTACAGGATAGTATGTGACTGCATACATTATACTATGAGTACAGACATCAGATGGTATATACAGGATAGTGTGTGACTGCTGTATATTATACTATGTGTACAGACATTTGATGGTATATACAGGATAGTATGTGACAGCTGTATATTATACTATGTGTACAGAAATCAGATGTTATATACAGGATAGTATGTGACTGCTGTATATTATACTATGAATACAGACATCAGATGGTATATACAGGATAGTATGTGACTGCTGTATATTATACTATGCGTACAGACATCAGATGATATATACAGGATAGTATGTGACAGCTGTATATTATACTATGTGTACAGACATCAGATGGTATATACAGGATAGTATGTGACTGCTGTATATTATACTATGAATACAGACATCAGATGGTATATACAGGATAGTATGTGACTGCTGTATATTATAATATGTGTACAGAAATCAGATGGTATATACAGGATAGTATGTGACAGCTGTATATTATACTATGTGTACAGACATCAGATGGTATATATAGGATAGTATGTGACTGCTGTATATTATACAATGTGTACAGACATCAGATGTTATATACAGGGTAGTATGTGACTGCTGTATTTTATACTATGAGTACAGACACAAGATGGTATATACAGGATAGTATGTGACAGCTGTATATTATACTATGTGTACAGACATCAGATGGTATATACAGGATAGTATGTGACTGCTGTATATTATACTATGAGTACAGACATCAGATGGTATATACAGGATAGTATGTGACTGCTGTATATTATACTATGTGTACAGACATCTGATGTTATATACAGGATAGTATGTGACTGCTGTATATTATACTATGAGTACAGATATCAGATGGTATATACAGGATAGTATGTGACTGCTGTATATTATACTATGAGTACAGACATCAGATGGTATATACAGGATAGTATGTGACTGCTGTATATTATACTATGTGTACAGACATCAGATGGTATATACAGGATAGTATGTGACTGCTGTATATTATGAGTACAGACATCAGATGGTATATACAGGATAGTATGTGATTGCTGTATATTATACTATGTGTACAGACATCTGATGGTATTTACAGGATTGTATGTGACTTCTGTATATTATACTATGTTTACAGACATCTGATGGTATATACAGGATAGTATGTGACTGCTGTACTGAATATTATACTATGTGTACAGACATCTGATGTTATATACAGGATAGTGTGTGACTGCTGTATATTATACTATGTGTACAAACATGATATGGTATATACACGATAGTATGTGTCTGCTGTATATTATACTATGTGTACAGACATCAGATGGTATATACAGGATAGTATGTGACTGCTGTATATTATACTATGTTTACAGACATCTGATGGTATATACAGGATAGTATGTGACTGCTGTACTGTATATTATACTATGTGAATAGACATCTGATGTTATATACAGGATAGTGTGTGACTGCTGTATATTATACTAAGTGTACAAACATCAGATGGTATATACAGGATAGTATGTGACTGCTGTATATTATACTATGTGTACAGACATCAGATGGTATATACAGGAAAGTATGTGACTGCTGTATTTTATACTATGTGTACAGACATCTGATGTTATATACAGGATAGTATGTGACTGCTGTATATAATACTATGAGTACAGACATCAGATGGTATATACAGGATAGTATGTGACTGCTGTATATTATACTATGTGTACAGACATCAGATGGTATATACAGGATAGTATGTGACTGCTGTATATTATACTATGGTTACACACATCAGATGGTATATACCGGATAGTATGTGACTGCTGTATATTATATTATGAGTACAGACATCAGATGGTAAATACTGGATAGCATCTGACTGCTGTACTGTATATTATACTATGTATACAGACATCTGATGTTATATACAGGATAGTATGTGACTGCTGTATATTATACTATGAGTACAGACATCAGATGATATATACAGGATAGTATGTGACTACTGTGTATTATACTATGTGTACAGACATCAGACGGTATATAGAGGATAGTATGTGACTGCATATATTATACTATGAGTACAGACATCAGACGGTATATACAGGATAGTGTGTGACTGCTGTATATTATACTATGTGTACAGACATCAGATGGTATATACAGGATAGTATGTGTGACTGCTGTATATTATACTAAGTGTACAGACATCTGATGATATATAGAGGATAGTATGTAACTGCTGTATATTATACTATGTGTACAGACATCAGATGGTATATACAGGATAGTATGTGACTGCTTTATATTATACTATGAGTACAGACATCAGATGGTATATACAGGATAGTATGTGACTGCTGTATATTATACTATGTGTACAGACATCTGATGGTATATACACGATAGTATGTCACTGCTGTACATTATACTATGTGTACAGACATCAGATGGTATATACAGGATAGTATGTGACTGCTGTATATTATCCTATGAGTACAGACAACAGATGGTATATACAGGATAGTATGTGACTGCTGTATATTATAATATGTGTACAGACATCAGATGGTATATACAGGATAGTATGTGACTGCTGTATATTATACTATGTGTACAGACATCTGATGGTATATACAGGAGAGTATGTGACTGCTGTATATTACACTATGAGTACAGACATCAGATGGTATATACAGGATAGTATGTGACTGCTGTATATTATACTATGAGTACAGACATCAGATGGTATATACAGGATAGTATGTGACTGCTGTATATTATACTATGTGTACCGACATCAGATGGTATATACAAGATAGTGTGTGACTGCTGTATATTATACTATGTGTACAGCCATCAGATGGTATATACAAGATAGTGTGTGACTGCTGTATATTATACTATGTGTACAGCCATCAGATGGTATATACAGGATAGTATGTGACTGCTGTACATTATACTATGTGTACAGACATCAGATGGTATATACAGGATAGTATGTGACTGCTGTATATTATACAATGAGTACAGACATCAGATGGTATATACAGGATAGTATGTGACTGCTGTATATTATGCTATGTGTACAGACATCAGATGGTATGTACAGGATAGTATGTGACTGCATACATTATACTATGAGTACAGACATCAGATGGTATATACAGGATAGTGTGTGACTGCTGTATATTATACTATGTGTACAGACATCTGATGGTATATACAGGATAGTATGTGACAGCTGTATATTATACTATGTGTACAGACATCAGATGTTATATACAGGATAGTATGTGACTGCTGTATATTATACTATGAATACAGACATCAGATGGTATATACAGGATAGTATGTGACTGCTGTATATTATACTATGCGTACAGACATCAGATGATATATACAGGATAGTATGTGACAGCTGTATATTATACTATGTGTACAGACATCAGATGCTATATACAGGATAGTATGTGACTGCTGTATATTATACTATGAATACAGACATCAGATGGTATATACAGGATAGTATGTGACTGCTGTATATTATAATATGTGTACAGACATCAGATGGTATATACAGGATAGTATGTGACAGCTGTATATTATACTATGTGTACAGACATCAGATGGTATATATAGGATAGTATGTGACTGCTGTATATTATACAATGTGTACAGACATCAGATGTTATATACAGGGTAGTATGTGACTGCTGTATTTTATACTATGAGTACAGACACAAGATGGTATATACAGGATAGTATGTGACAGCTGTATATTATACTATGTGTACAAACATCAGATGGTATATACAGGATAGTATGTGACTGCTGTATATTATACTATGTGTACAGACATCTGATGTTATATACAGAATAGTATGTGACTGCTGTATATTATACTATGTGTACAGACATCTGATGGTATATACAGGATAGCATGTGACTGCTGTATATTATACTATGAGTACAGACATCAGATGGTATATACAGGATAGTATGTGACTGCTGTATATTATACTATGTGTACAGACATCTGATGTTATATACAGGATAGTATGTGACTGCTGTATATTATACTATGAGTACAGATATCAGATGGTATATACAGGATAGTATGTGACTGCTGTATATTATACTATGAGTACAGACATCAGATGGTATATACAGGATAGTATGTGACTGCTGTATATTATGAGTACAGACATCAGATGGTATATACAGGATAGTATGTGATTGCTGTATATTATACTATGTGTACAGACATCTGATGGTATTTACAGGATTGTATGTGACTGCTGTATATTATACTATGTTTACAGACATCTGATGGTATATACAGGATAGTATGTGACTGCTGTACTGAATATTATACTATGTGTACAGACATCTGATGTTATATACAGGATAGTGTGTGACTGCTGTATATTATACTATGTGTACAAACATGATATGGTATATACACGATAGTATGTGACTGCTGTATATTATAGTATGTGTACAGACATCAGATGGTATATACAGGATAGTATGTGACTGCTGTATATTATACTATGTTTACAGACATCTGATGGTATATACAGGATAGTATGTGACTGCTGTACTGTATATTATACTATGTGTATAGACATCTGATGTTATATACAGGATAGTGTGTGACTGCTGTATATTATACTAAGTGTACAAACATCAGATGGTATATACAGGATAGTATGTGACTGCTGTATATTATACTATGTGTACAGACATCAGATGGTATATACAGGAAAGTATGTGACTGCTGTATATTATACTATGTGTACAGCCATCTGATGTTATATACAGGATAGTATGTGACTGCTGTATATAATACTATGAGTACAGACATCAGATGGTATATACAGGATAGTATGTGACTGCTGTGTATTATACTATGTGTACAGACATCAGATGGTATAGACAGGATAGTATGTGACTGCTGTATATTATACTATGGTTACACACATCAGATGGTATATACAGGATAGTATGTGACTGCTGTATATTATATTATGAGTACAGACATCAGATGGTAAATACTGGATAGCATGTGACTGCTGTACTGTATATTATACTATGTATACAGACATCTGATGTTATATACAGGATAGTACGTGACTGCTGTATATTATACTATGAGTACAGACATCAGATGATATATACAGGATAGTATGTGACTACTGTGTATTATACTATGTGTACAGACATCAGATGGTATATAGAGGATAGTATGTGACTGCATATATTATACTATGAGTACAGACATCAGATGGTATATACAGGATAGTGTGTGACTGCTGTATATTATACTATGTGTACAGACATCAGATGGTATTTACAGGATAGTATGTGTGACTGCTGTATATTATACTAAGTGTACAGACATCTGATGGTATATACAGGAGAGTATGTGACTGCTGTATATTACACTATGAGTACAGACATCAGATGGTATATACAGGATAGTATGTGACTGCTGTATATTATACTATGAGTACAGACATCAGATGGTATATACAGGATAGTATGTGACTGCTGTATATTATACTATGTGTACAGACATCAGATGGTATATACAAGATAGTGTGTGACTGCTGTATATTATACTATGTGTACAGCCATCAGATGGTATATACAAGATAGTGTGTGACTGCTGTATATTATACTATGTGTACAGCCATCAGATGGTATATACAGGATAGTATGTGACTGCTGTACATTATACTATGTGTACAGACATCAGATGGTATATACAGGATAGTATGTGACTGCTGGATATTATACAATGAGTACAGACATCAGATGGTATATACAGGATAGTATGTGACTGCTGTATATTATACTATGTGTACAGACATCAGATGGTATATGCAAGATAGGGTGTGACTGCTGTATATTATACTATGTGTACAGCCATCAGATGGTATATACAGGATAGTATGTGACTGCTGTACATTATACTATGTGTACAGACATCAGATGGTATATACAGGATAGTATGTGACTGCTGTATATTATACCATGTGTACAGACATCAGATGGTATATACAGGATAGTATGTGTGACTGCTGTATATTATACTATGTGTACAGACATCAGATGGTATATACAGGATAGTATGTGACTGCTGTATATTATGCTATGTGTACAGACATCAGATGGTATATACAGGATAGTGTGTGACTGCTGTATATTATACTATGTGTACAGACCTCAGATGGTATAAACAGGATAGTATGTGACTGCTGTATATTATTCTATGAGTACAGATATCAGATGGTATATACAGGATAGTATGTGACTGCTGTATATTATGCTATGTGTACAGGCATCAGATGGTATATACAGGATAGCATGTGACTGCTGTGTATTACACTATGAGTACAGACATCAGATGGTATATACAGGATAGTATGTGACTACTGTGTATTATACTATGTGTACAGACATCAGATGGTATATACAGGATAGTATGTGACTGCTGTATATTATACTGTGTGTACAGACATCAGATGGTATGTGCAGGATAGTATGTGACAGCTGTATATTAAACTATGAGTACAGACATCAGATGGTATATACAGGATAGTATGTGACTACTGTGTATTTTGCTATGTGTACAGACATCAGATGGTATATACAGGATAGTATGTGACTGCTGTATATTATACTATGTGTACAGACATCAGATGGTATATACAGGATAATATGTGGCTGCTGTATATTATGCTATGTGTACAGGCATCATATGGTATATACAGGATAGTATGTGACTGCATATATTATACTATTAGTACAGATATCAGATGGTATATACAGGATAGTGTGTGTCTGCTGTATATTATACTATGTGTACAGACATCAGATGGTATATACAGGATAGTATGTGTGACTGCTGTATATTATACTATGTGTACAGACATCTGATGGTTTATACAGGATAGTATGTGACAGCTGTATATTTTACTATGTGTACAGACATCAGATGGTATATACAGGATAGTATGTGACTGCTGTATATTATACTATGTGTACAGACATCTGATGGTATATACAGGGTAGTATGTGACTGCTGTATATTATACTATGTCTACAGACATCTGATGGTATATACAGGATAGTATGTGACTGCTGTATATTATACTATGAGTACAGACATCAGATGGTATATACAGGATAGTATGTGACTGCTGTACATTATACTATGTGTACAGACATCAGATGGTATATACAGGATAGTATGTGACTGCTGTATATTATACTATGTGTACAGACATCAGATGGTATATACAGGATAGTATGTGACTGCTGTATATTATACTATGAGTACAGACATCAGATGGTATATACAGGATAGTATGTGACTGCTGTATATTATGCTATGTGTACAGGCATCAGATGGTATATACAGGATAGTATGTGACTGCTGTATATTATTCTTTGAGTACAGACATCAGATTGTATATACAGGAGAGTATGTGACTGCTGTATATTATACTATGTGTACAGACATCTGATAGTATATACAGGATAGTATGTGACTGCTGTACTGTATATTATACTATGTGTACAGACATCTAATGTTATATACAGGATAGTATGTGACTGCTGTATATTATACTATGTGTACAGACATCAGATGGTATATACAGGATAGTATGTGACTGCTGTATATTATACTATAAGTACAGACATCAGATGGTATATACAGGATAGTATGTGACAGCTGTATATTATACTATGTGTACAGACATCAGATGGTATATACAGGATTGTATGTGACAGCTATATATTATACTATGAGTACAGACATCAGATGGTATATACAGGATAGTATGTGACAGCTGTATATTATACTATGTGTACAGACATCAGATGTATATACAGGATAGTACGTGACAGCTGTATATTATACTATGTGTACAGACATCAGATGGTATATACAGGATTGTATGTGACAGCTATATATTATACTATGAGTACAGACATCAGATGGTATATACAGGATAGTATGTGACAGCTGTATATTATACTATGTGTACAGACATCAGATGGTATATACAGGTTAATATGTGACTGCTGTATATTATACTATGTGTACAGACATCTGATGTTATATACAGGATAGTATGTGACTGCTGTATATTATACTATGAGTACAGACATCAGATGGTATATACAGGATAGTATGTGAAAGCAGTATATTATACTATGTGTACAGAGATCAGATGGTATATACAGGAGAGTATGTGACTGCTGTATATTATACTATGTGTACAGACATCTGATGATATATACATTATAATATGTGACTGCCTTATATT
The DNA here is from genome assembly GCF_046119375.1 of Phyllobates terribilis. NCBI lineage: Eukaryota > Metazoa > Chordata > Amphibia > Anura > Dendrobatidae > Phyllobates > Phyllobates terribilis. The sequence goes on from NW_027362772.1 coordinate 158,979,937, forward strand.
ATACTATGTGTACAGACATCTGATGTTATATACAGGATAGTATGTGACTGCTGTATATTATACTATGAGTACAGACATCAGATGGTATATACAGGATAGTATGTGACAGCTGTATATTATACTATGTGTACAGACATCAGATGGTATATACAGGATAGTATGTGACTGCTGTATATTATACTATGAGTACAGACATCAGATGGTATATACAGGATAGTATGTGACTACTGTGTATTATACTATGTGTACAGACATCAGATGGTATATACAGGATAGTATGTGACTGGTGTACATTATACTATGAGTACAGACATCAGATGGTATATACAGGATAGTATGTGACTGCTGTATATTACACTATGTGTACAGACATCAGATGGTACATACAGGATACTATGTGACTGGTGTACATTATACTATGTGTACAGACATCAGATGGTATATACAGGATAGTATGTGACTGCTGTATATTATACTATGAGTACAGACATCAGATGTTATATACAGGATAGTATGTGACTACTGTGTATTATACTATGTGTACAGACATCAGATGGTATATAGAGGATAGTATGTGACTGCATTTATTATACTATGAGTACAGACATCAGATGGTATATACAGGATAGTGTGTGACTACTGTGTATTATACTATGTGTACAGACATCAGAAGGTATATACAGGATAGTATGTGTGACTCCTGTATATTATACTAAGTGTACAGACATCTGATGATATATACAGGATAGTATGTGACTGCTTTATATTATACTATGAGTACAGACATCAGATGGTATATACAGGATAGTATGTCACTGCTGTACATTATACTATGTGTACAGACATCAGATGGTATATACAGGATAGTATGTGACTGCTGTATATTATCCTATGAGTACAGACAACAGATGGTATATACAGGATAGTATGTGACTGCTTTATATTATAATATGTGTACAGACATCAGATGGTATATACAGGATAGTATGTGACTGCTGTATATTATACTATGTGTACAGACATCTGATGGTATATACAGGAGAGTATGTGACTGCTGTATATTACACTATGAGTACAGACATCAGATGGTATATACAGGATAGTATGTGACTGCTGTATATTATACTATGAGTACAGACATCAGATGGTATATACAGGATAGTATGTGACTGCTGTATATTATACTATGTGTACAGACATCAGATGGTATATACAAGATAGTGTGTGACTGCTGTATATTATACTATGTGTACAGCCATCAGATGGTATATACAAGATAGTGTGTGACTGCTGTATATTATACTATGTGTACAGCCATCAGATGGTATATACAGGATAGTATGTGACTGCTGTACATTATACTATGTGTACAGACATCAGATGGTATATACAGGATAGTATGTGACTGCTGTATATTATACAATGAGTACAGACATCAGATGGTATATACAGGATAGTATGTGACTGCTGTATATTATACTATGTGTACAGACATCAGATGTTATATGCAAGATAGGGTGTGACTGCTGTATATTATACTATGTGTACAGCCATCAGATGGTATATACAGGATAGTATGTGACTGCTGCACATTATACTATGTGTACAGACATCAGATGGTATATACAGGATAGTATGTGACTGCTGTATATTATACCATGTGTACAGACATCAGATGGTATATACAGGATAGTATGTGTGACTGCTGTATATTATACTATGTGTACAGACATCAGATGGTATATACACTATAGTATGTGACTGCTGTATATTATGCTATGTGTACAGACATCAGATGGTATATACAGGATAGTGTGTGACTGCTGTATATTATACTATGTGTACAGACATCAGATGGTATAAACAGGATAGTATGTGACTGCTGTATATTATTCTATGAGTACAGATATCAGATGGTATATACAGGATAGTATGTGACTGCTGTATATTATGCTATGTGTACAGACATCAGATGGTATATACAGGATAGCATGTGACTGCTGTGTATTACACTATGAGTACAGACATCAGATGGTATATACAGGATAGTATGTGACTACTGTGTATTATACTATGTGTACAGACATCAGATGGTATATACAGGATAGTATGTGACTGCTGTATATTATACTGTGTGTACAGACATCAGATGGTATGTGCAGGATAGTATGTGACAGCTGTATATTAAACTATGAGTACAGACATCAGATGGTATATACAGGATAGTATGTGACTACTGTGTATTTTGCTATGTGTACAGACATCAGATGGTATATACAGGATAGTATGTGACTGCTGTATATTATACTATGTGTACAGACATCAGATGGTATATACAGGATAATATGTGGCTGCTGTATATTATGCTATGTGTACAGGCATCATATGGTATATACAGGATAGTATGTGACTGCATATATTATACTATTAGTACAGATATCAGATGGTATATACAGGATAGTGTGTGTCTGCTGTATATTATACTATGTGTACAGACATCAGATGGTATATACAGGATAGTATGTGTGACTGCTGTATATTATACTATGTGTACAGACATCTGATGGTTTATACAGGATAGTATGTGACAGCTGTATATTTTACTATGTGTACAGACATCAGATGGTATATACAGGATAGTATGTGACTGCTGTATATTATACTATGTGTACAGACATCTGATGGTATATACAGGGTAGTATGTGACTGCTGTATATTATACTATGTCTACAGACATCTGATGGTATATACAGGATAGTATGTGACTGCTGTATATTATACTATGAGTACAGACATCAGATGGTATATACAGGATAGTATGTGACTGCTGTACATTATACTATGTGTACAGGCATCAGATGGTATATACAGGATAGTATGTGACTGCTGTATATTATTCTATGAGTACAGACATCAGATTGTATATACAGGATAGTATGTGACTGCTGTATATTATACTATGTGTACAGACATCTGATAGTATATACAGGATAGTATGTGACTGCTGTACTGTATATTATACTATGTGTACAGACATCTAATGTTATATACAGGATAGTATGTGACTGCTGTATATTATACTATGTGTACAGACATCAGATGGTATATACAGGATAGTATGTGACTGCTGTATATTATACTATATGTACAGACATCAGATGGTATATACAGGATAGTATGTGACAGCTGTGTATTATACTATGTGTACAGACATCAGATGGTATATACAGGATTGTATGTGACAGCTATATATTATACTATGAGTACAGACATCAGATGGTATATACAGGACAGTATGTGACAGCTGTATATTATACTATGTGTACAGACATCAGATTGTATATACAGGATAATATGTGACTGCTGTATATTATACTATGTGTACAGACATCTGATGTTATATACAGGATAGTATGTGACTGCTGTATATTATACTATGAGTACAGACATCAGATGGTATATACAGGATAGTATGTGAAAGCAGTATATTATACTATGTGTACAGAGATCAGATGGTATATACAGGATAGTATGTGACTGCTGTATATTATACTATGTGTACAGACATCTGATGATATATACATTATAATATGTGACTGCCTTATATTATACTATGTGTACAGACATCTGATGTTATATACAGGATAGTATGTGACTGCTGTATATTATACTATGAGTACAGACATCAGATGGTATATACAGGATAGTATGTGACAGCTGTATATTATACTATGTGTACAGACATCAGATGGTATATACAGGATAGTATGTGACTGCTGTATATTATACTATGAGTACAGACATCAGATGGTATATACAGGATAGTATGTGACTACTGTGTATTATACTATGTGTACAGACATCAGATGGTATATACAGGATAGTATGTGACTGGTGTACATTATACTATGAGTACAGACATCAGATGGTATATACAGGATAGTATGTGACTGCTGTATATTACACTATGTGTACAGACATCAGATGGTACATACAGGATACTATGTGACTGGTGTACATTATACTATGTGTACAGACATCAGATGGTATATACAGGATAGTATGTGACTGCTGTATATTATACTATGAGTACAGACATCAGATGTTATATACAGGATAGTATGTGACTACTGTGTATTATACTATGTGTACAGACATCAGATGGTATATAGAGGATAGTATGTGACTGCATTTATTATACTATGAGTACAGACATCAGATGGTATATACAGGATAGTGTGTGACTACTGTGTATTATACTATGTGTACAGACATCAGAAGGTAAATACAGGATAGTATGTGTGACTCCTGTATATTATACTAAGTGTACAGACATCTGATGATATATACAGGATAGTATGTAACAGCTGTATATTATACTATGTGTACAGACATCAGATGGTATATACAGGATAGTATGTGACTGCTTTATATTATACTATGAGTACAGACATCAGATGGTATATACAGGATAGTATGTCACTGCTGTACATTATACTATGTGTACAGACATCAGATGGTATATACAGGATAGAATTTGACTGCTGTATATTATACTATGAGTACAGACATCAGATGGTATATACAGGATAGTATGTGACTGCTGTATATTATACTATGTCTACAGACATCAGATGGTATATACAGGACAGTATGTGACTGCTGTATATTATACTATGTGTACAGACATCTGATGGTATATACAGGAGAGTATGTGACTGCTGTATATTACACTATGAGTACAGACATCAGATGGTATATACAGGATAGTATGTGACTGCTGTATATTATACTATGAGTACAGACATCAGATTGTATATACAGGATAGTATGTGACTGCTGTATATTATACTATGTGTACAGACATCAGATGGTATATACAAGATAGTGTGTGACTGCTGTATATTATACTATGTGTACAGCCATCAGATGGTATATACAGGATAGTATGTGACTGCTGTACATTATACTATGTGTACAGACATCAGATGGTATATACAGGATAGTGTGGACTGCGGTATATTATACTATGTGTACAGACATCAGATGCTATATACATGATAGCATGTGACTGCTGTATATTATTCTATGAGTACAGATATCAGATGGTATATACAGGATAGTATGTGACTGCTGTTTATTATGCTATGTGTACAGACATCAGATGGTATATACAGGATAGTGTGTGACTGCGATATATTATACTATGTGTACAGACATCAGATGGTATATACAGGATAGTGTGTGACTGCTGTATATTATACTATGTGTACAGACATCAGATGGTATATACAGGATAGTATGTGACTGCTGTATATTATACTATGTGTACAGACATCAGATGGTATGTGCAGGATAGTATGTGACAGCTGTATATTATACTATGAGTACAGACATCAGATGGTATATACAGGATAATATGTGGCTGCTGTATATTATACTATGTGTACAGGCATCATATGGTATATACAGGATAGTATGTGACTGCATATATTATACTATGAGTACAGACATCAGATGGTATATACAGGATAGTGTGTGACTGCTGTATATTATACTATGTGTACAGACATCAGATGGTATATACAGGATAGTATGTGTGACTGCTGTATATTATACTATGTGTACAGACATCTGATGGTTTATACAGGATAGTATGTGACAGCTGTATATTTTACTATGTGTACAGACATCAGATGGTATATACAGGACATTATGTGACTGCTGTATATTATACTATGTGTACAGACATCTGATGGTATATACAGGGTAGTATGTGACTGCTGTATATTATACTATGTGTACAGATATCAGATGGTATATACAGGATAGTATGTGACTGCTGTATATTATACTATGTCTACAGACATCTGATGGTATATACAGGAGAGTATGTGACTGCTGTATATTACACTATGAGTACAGACATCAGATGGTATATACAGGATAGTATGTGACTGCTGTATATTATACTATGAGTACAGACATCAGATGGTATATACAGGATAGTATGTGACTGCTGTATATTATACTATGTGTACAGACATCAGATGGTATATACAAGATAGTGTGTGACTGCTGTATATTATACTATGTGTACAGCCATCAGATGGTATATACAGGATAGTATGTGACTGCTGTACATTATACTATATGTACAGACATCAGATGGTATATACAGGATAGTATGTGACTGCTGTATATTATACTATGAGTACAGACATCAGATGGTATATACAGGATAGTATGTGACTGCTGTATATTATACTATGTGTACAGACATCAGATGGTATATACAAGATAGTGTGTGACTGCTGTATATTATACTATGTGTACAGCCATCAGATGGTATATACAGGATAGTATGTGACTGCTGTACATTATACTATGTGTACAGACATCAGATGGTATATACAGGATAGTGTGTGACTGCGGTATATTATACTATGTGTACAGACATCAGATGGTATATACATGATAGCATGTGACTGCTGTATATTATTCTATGAGTACAGATATCAGATGGTATATACAGGATAGTATGTGACTGCTGTATATTATGCTATGTGTACAGACATCAGATGGTATATACAGGATAGTGTGTGACTGCGATATATTATACTATGTGTACAGACATCAGATGGTATATACAGGATAGTGTGTGACTGCTGTATATTATACTATGTGTACAGACATCAGATGGTATATACAGGATAGTATGTGACTGCTGTATATTATACTATGTGTGCAGACATCAGATGGTATGTGCAGGATAGTATGTGACAGCTGTATATTATACTATGAGTACAGACATCAGATGGTATATACAGGATAGTATGTGACTACTGTGTATTATACTATGTGTACAGACATCAGATGGTATATACAGGATAGTATGTGACTGCTGTATATTATACTATGTGTACAGACATCAGATGGTATATACAGGATAATATGTGGCTGCTGTATATTATACTATGTGTACAGGCATCATATGGTATATACAGGATAGTATGTGACTGCATATATTATACTATGAGTACAGACATCATATGGTATATACAGGATAGTGTGTGACTGCTGTATATTATACTATGTGTACAGACATCAGATGGTATATACAGGATAGTATGTGTGACTGCTGTATATTATACTATGTGTACAGACATCTGATGGTTTATACAGGATAGTATGTGACAGCTGTATATTTTACTATGTGTACAGATGGTATATACAGGACAGTATGTGACTGCTGTATATTATACTATGTGTACAGACATCTGATGGTATATACAGGGTAGTATGTGACTGCTGTATATTATACTATGTGTACAGATATCAGATGGTATATACAGGATAGTATGTGACGGCTGTATATTATGCTATGTGTACAGACATCTGATGGTATATACAGGATAGTATGTGACTGCTGTATATTATACTATGAGTACAGACATCAGATGGTATATACAGGATAGTATGTGACTGCTGTGTATTATACTTTGTGTACAGACATCTGATAGTATATACAGGATAGTATGTGACTGCTGTACTGTATATTATACTATGTATACAGACATCTGATGTTATATGCAGGATAGTATGTGACTGCTTTATATATTATACTATGTGTACAGTCATCAGATTGTATATACAGGATAATATGTGACTGCTGTATATTATACTATGTGTACAGACATCTGATGTTATATACAGGATAGTATGTGACTGCTGTATATTATACTATGAGTACAGACATCAGATGGTATATACAGGATAGTATGTGAAAGAAGTATATTATACTATGTGTACAGACATCAGATGGTATATACAGGATAGTATGTGACAGCTGTATATTATACTATGTGTACAGACATCAGATGGTATATACAGGATAGTATGTGACTGCGATATATTATACTATGTGTACAGACATCAGATGGTATATACAGGATAGTATGTGACTACTGTGTATTATACTATGTGTACAGACATCAGATGGTATATACAGGATAGTATGTGACTGGTGTACATTATACTATGAGTACAGACATCAGATGGTGTCAGGCAAAAGGTATTTTTGCCCGAGTTTTAAAAAAATGAGAGATGTTTTAAAAAAGAAAAAAAAAACCACCCCCTATCTGTTTGTAAGTGAAGACATAGAACTCACTTTTGCTTTTCCCCAAACCAGGAATTTTTATGACCCGCCATAAAACCTCAGTCCATGGCAAGCACTGGAACAAACCGGAAAATCCCTCCAAAAAATCCCATTGTTTAATTGTACAAACGTTTTATGCCAATTTTAATCACGCACAGGTCTGACAGAAACATCGGAACCACGTTTTTTGAATGCTTACCTTTTTCCCATTACAATAGTATAACTTGCATAACTGAGGAATGACCGGGAACTGAGATAATGGATTCTGAGCTTCTGAGCGTCATAGAGGTTTCATATTTAATATCTATCTTCATGAATATTGGTGACGGTCCAGATGATATCTCCCTCTTGGATGTGGGACCCCCCCACACCAAGATATGGAATCTGAAGGATTTTTTAGGTCTTCTGCAGCTGGGTGGGCTCGCAAAGCCGAGCCCCCCTTGTAAGGTAAATAAGGGGTGTTCCCCAGAGTTTTGGCTGCTTACTAAAAAGCAAATCGGCCATTTTCAGGTCATTCTTCTTAGGGACGTCGAACGCACGCACATCACGCGGCGTAAGAAGAATCACCTCTAATTTCCGGGGAGCCGTCCCCCCCACAGAATCTGAGACCATCACCTTGTGAAGCAGGTTTTGCTATTACTTATCCCTTTTATTTTAATAACTGTTTATGCATACATGTAAATTGTCTCCTTTATAATATCTTGTATATATTTTGTAAACACTGCCCCCCTTTTGGGAGTAAATCATTAATTATTTACCAGCTTCGTCCTTCTTGTCCTATGTCGAGCAAACACGTTCCTCACCCGCTAATTCACGTTACCTACCAGGTACCCGATCCACCTGTTAAGCGATCGGTGGTGGCAGTATACCAGTATTTATGTGATATTGTGGTTTGAGGGTGGCTGGTCGGAGGTATATATACGTTCCTGGAAGGAACTGGTGGTATATATACGTCCTGTCACATCACGTGCTGCAATAGTCGACATAAATTAGAGCAGCTGCACCCGTGCTTATCCTCTGTCAATACCGTGTTTGACCAGCAGGATAAGGGGGCGCCAGAGAGCTGCAAGGTCTGACCCAAGAGTGGGTGTTGTTTTCGTGACAAATTGGTGGCAGCGGTGGGATCATAGGACATTAGTGATCTGGTTTGAGCAATCATTCCTCTCACTAAAAACTTGCACAAAAGTTTTGAAGATCGAACTCAGTGTTTATTAGATCTGAGACAATACTGTATGTGTAGCAGTTACCCCTACCCTTCTTCGTTTTTTCTTTTCTATTCTTATTTTGGTGATCATGGTCGTAGTTGGGGAGTCCTGGTATCACCAGCAGAAAAAGGACACTCTTACTGGAATATGTATAATCAAAGGCATTGACCCCCACGGCAAAAGCAAAGAACAAATGATTTCTGAACTGTTACAAGGTGCTGCAGAGCCCGTCCGACAGCAGAGCCCTGATGAGGGGGCGGCCAGCCAAGGCCCGGATGGCGCTGCTGCAGGGGTCCAACCTGTGATTGCCAGCCATACCCGCAACCAGGATAGTGTGGACCCCCACCTGCAGATGTCCTTGGAGGAGCTCGCCACAGACAATCATGATGGACGACTGGAGCTGATCCTGAAATTCCAGGAGCGGGCTGAGCGACAAGCCCAAGCTGACCGAGAGGCTGCTGAGCGACAAGCCCAAGCTGACCGAGAGGCTGCTGAGCGACAGGCCCAAGCTGACCGACAACACCAGCTGGAGCTAGCCCGGATTCAGAAGGAGTCGCCCTCTACGCAGACCCGTGAGTCCAACAGTGCCAGCTGCTTTAAACCTCGTCCTGAGCACTTCCCTGTGATGGAAAAGGATGGGGACTTGGACACATTTCTGCGAGGCTTTGAAAAGGCCTGCAGGCAGAATCAGCTGCCCATCGACCAATGGGCAAGATATTTGACTCCAGGGCTCAGAGGAAAAGCTTTAGAGGTGTTTGCTTCCCTCACTCGAGAGCAGGATGGAGACTATGGGGCCGTCAAGCAGGCCCTGATAAAAAAGTACCAGCTGACTCCGGAGGTTTACCGGAAAAAATTCAGAACCCTCCAACGTGGACCACATGACACCTACAGCGATGTGTTAGACGGGCTCAGAACCAACTTTGAGCAGTGGATCCAAGGACTGTCAGCGACCACCCTTGAGCAGCTAAAGGACCTGATGGTGAAAGACCAGTTCCTGCATCTGTGTCCGACCGAGGTACGGCAGTTCGTGATGGATCGGGAGCCACTTGATGCCAATAAAGCAGCGCAGATCGCAGACACCTACGAGGCCAACCGGAGACCAGAGGTGCGGAAGCCGGTCGTCGCCAGCTGGAAAGGGGGTAAGCCATCAACCACCATCCCTGCCCCTGCCAGCCGACCTTCCGGAGGCCTTTTTCCCGTTGCCAAGGCCCTGCCTGCATCCGATGCCCGCAGGTGTTATTCCTGCAACCAGACTGGTCATCTCAGCGCCGCTTGCCCAGAGAAGCAGAGGAAGAACCCCCCATCCAAGGCCCCAGGGCCTAATGCTTCAGTTCTTTTGGTGGGTGGGCCGGTTGGGAGGGCCTGTGAAAACTTTCAGTCTGTCAGGGTGGGGAACACTCTCACTGTAGGCCTCAAGGACACTGGGGCCGAACGAACCCTCATCCGACCCGAACTGGTGTCCCCTGAAGCGCTTATTCCAAGAAAGACCCTGACTGTCACTGGGATTGGGGGCGTCCGATGCCCCTTGCCCATGGCCCGGGTTTTTATTGATTGGGGTGCGGGGAGTGGGGTGAAGGAAGTGGGAGTATCCAAAAACCTACCTGCAAATGTTTTGTTGGGAACTGATTTGGGGAGGATGTTTGCTTATTATGTCCCTGACACCCCTCCCCGATCTGATACGGTTGGTAAGGTTAATGCTGATAATGTGAATGTCAAGGCTTTACCTGATGATGATGATGATGATGATGATGATGATGATGATGATGATAATGATGTTGTTGTATTGGAAGGGGCAGGAGAACTCAGCCATGTCACTCTGCGGGGTGATGTTGCTGAGGATCCCCTAGCAGGAGCAAAGGTCAGTGCCAAGGGTAATGGGGAGAGGCACGAGGACCATGGCGCAGGTGGTGCTGTGCCAGTGACCAGTGTCGCAACAGATGGTGACCTGGCTGATAGTCGCTGCCCCATACGTAGCACTGTGCCTGAGGTAATGGAGGATGATGGAGAAGTAGTTCTCATGGCCTCGCAGGCTAATGAGACTGGGTTATTCCCTGGGGAGACGGCCTATATAGCCGCTGTTACCCGCAGTCAGAGTGCCCAGAACGCAAGTAACGCCCTGCCTTCTGGACCCTCCTCGAACAGAGGAATAACTGAATCAGGTATGGACCCAGAGCCGGTCCCAGAGGGTCCCAGTGAGGACGTGGCCTTAACCTCACTTCTGGCTTCCTCCAGCCAGGAGTTTCAGGCAGCTCTGCACTCAGATGCTAGCCTGGAGACGTTAAGGAGCCTCGCGGAGAAACCCACCTCCGAGTCGGATAAGGAGAGGGTATTCTGGGACCAAGGGAGGTTGTACCGGGAGACAGTTCCCTGTACACCCCAACAGGAGTGGCTGAGGGAAAGACAGCTGGTCGTCCCCTACCCATTCAGGGATGAGTTGTTGCGGATCGCCCATGAAATTCCACTCGCTGGACACTTGGGGGTCAGCAAAACCAAGGCCCGGCTGTCTCATCACTTTTATTGGCTCAAAATGAGGACAGATGTGGTGAACTACTGTCGATCCTGTACCACGTGTCAAAGAGTGGGAAAGTCAGGGCCGTCCCCCAAAGCCCCCCTGATCTCTTTGCCAGTGATAGAGGAGCCTTTCCAGAGGATTGCTGTGGACATTGTGGGACCACTGGCCATACCCAGCAGCTCTGGAAAACGATTCATCCTTACCGTGGTAGACTATGCTACCCGGTATCCGGAGGCAGTAGCCCTGTCCTCAATTAGGGCGGATAAGGTGGCGGACGCCCTCTTGGCCATCTTTTCGCGAGTAGGATTTCCCAGGGAGATGCTTACCGACCAGGGGACTCAGTTCATGTCACGCTTAATGGAGGCCCTATGTAAGAAAATGCAGGTGCAGCATTTGGTATCGAGTGCGTATCACCCACAGACCAATGGTTTGTGTGAGCGATTCAACGGTACCCTCAAACAGATGTTAAAAATGCTGGTTGAGACCCAGGGTCGCGACTGGGAGCGTTACCTCCCCCACCTGCTATTTGCTTACAGAGAGGTTCCACAGGCCTCGACGGGGTTCTCCCCCTTTGAGCTCCTGTATGGCAGGCGTGTCCGAGGACCCCTTGGGTTGATAAGGGAATTCTGGGAAGAAGAGCCGAGCTCCCCAGGAGTGTCCATCGTGGAGTATGTCATGCGCTTCCGTGACAAGATGCAGACCTTGACGCAGTTGGTGCATGACAACATGGCGCAAGCCCAGGCTGACCAGAAGCATTGGTACGACCAGAACGCCCGAGAACGGACCTACCAGGTGGGTCAGAAGGTGTGGGTGCTGGTCCCCGTACCAAAGGACAAGCTTCAGGCGGCCTGGGAAGGCCCGTACGTCATTCACCAACAGCTCAACCCGGTCACCTACGTGATCACACTGGACCACGAGCGGGGTAGGCGGAAGGCGTTTCACGTTAATATGATGAAGGCTCATCAAGAACGTGGAACCTGCGTCCTACCGGTCTGCAACCTGCCCGAGGATGGGGAGGATGACCCCCTCTTGGACATGCTCGCCCAAGCGAAGGCCAGCGGGTCCCTAGAGGATGTAGAGCTAAGCGACTTGCTATCCGCAGACCAGAGGTCTCAGATGCAAGCAGTGCTGAAACCCTTCCAAGCAGTGTTCACCAACCTGCCTGGCAGGACTGAAGTGGCGGTCCATGAAGTGGACACCGGGAATCATGCCCCACTCCGGCGGACAGCCTATCGAATCTCCGACGAGGTGCAGCATGTCATGCGCCAGGAGGTCGAGGAGATGCTGCAGTTGGGGGTGATTAAGCGGTCCAAGAGCGCGTGGGCCTCACCTGTAGTCCTGGTGCCTAAGAAGGACCGGACCACCCGGTTCTGTGTGGACTACAGGGGGCTCAACGCTATCACCGCCTCTGACGCACAACCAATGCCACGCATTGAGGAGCTGCTGGAGCGGTTAGCCAGCGCAAGCTATCTCTCCATTATGGATTTGAGTCGGGGATATTGGCAGATTCCCTTGAGCCCCGGGGCCCAGGAGAAGTCCGCCTTTATCACCCCTTTCGGATTGTATGAATCCACGGTCATGCCCTTCGGCATGAAGAATGCCCCTGCCACGTTCCAGCGAATGGTCAACCACCTGCTCCAGGGACTGGAGAGGTACGCAGTGGCGTACCTGGATGACATTGCCATCTTCAGTCCCACCTGGGAGGATCACCTCGAGCATCTGCAGCAGGTGCTCGGGCGCATTCACCAGGCGGGCTTGACCATCAAGCCGGGAAAGTGCCAGATGGGCATGAACAAGGTCCACTACCTGGGGCACCGGGTAGGTGGGGGTACTCTGAAGCCAGAGCCTGGGAAGGTGGACGCTATCGTGTCCTGGCCCACCCCCAGGACCAAGAAGCAGGTGCAGTCCTTCTTGGGCACCGCAGGGTACTATAGACGCTTTGTGCAGGACTATAGTAGCCTTGCGAAGCCCTTGACAGACCTCACCAGGAAGAGCCTACCCCATTCCGTCAAATGGACGGATGAATGCGAGGTGGCCTTTAGGGCTTTGAAGACTGCCCTGAGCAGCTCTCCTGTACTAAAGGCGGTCGACGGCACACGGCCACTCTTAGTACAGACCGACGCCAGTGAGTTTGGCCTCGGTGCTGTACTCAGCCAGGTCGACTCGGGGAACCAAGAACACCCCGTGTTGTACCTAAGCCGGAAACTGCTGCCGAGGGAAGTGGCCTATTCCACCATAGAGAAGGAGTGCCTGGCCATTGTATGGGCCCTCAACCGCTTACAGCCTTACTTGTACGGGCGCCCCTTCACTGTCGTGACTGACCACAACCCCCTGAGTTGGCTGCACACCATGTCAGGTGCCAACGGAAGGTTGTTACGCTGGAGCCTCACCCTCCAGCAGTACGACTTTACCGTTCAACACCGCAGGGGCAGCGAGCATGGCAATGCCGATGGGTTGTCCCGGCGAGGGGAGCCTCCAGACATACGCTTGGAGGAGTACCAGAAGGTCCTACCTCCATAGCGCAGTCAAAAAGGGGGAGGTGTCAGGCAAAAGGTATTTTTGCCCGAGTTTTAAAAAAATGAGAGATGTTTTAAAAAAGAAAAAAAAACCCCACCCCCTATCTGTTTGTAAGTGAAGACATAGAACTCACTTTTGCTTTTCCCCAAACCAGGAATTTTTATGACCCGCCATAAAACCTCAGTCCAGGGCAAGCGCTGGTACAAACCGGAAAATCCCTCCAAAAAATCCCATTGTTTAATTGTACAAACGTTTTATGCCAATTTTAATCACGCACAGGTCTGACAGAAACATCGGAACCACGTTTTTTGAATGCTTACCTTTTTCCCATTACAATAGTATAACTTGCATAACTGAGGAATGACCGGGAACTGAGATAATGGATTCTGAGCTTCTGAGCGTCATAGAGGTTTCATATTTAATATCTATCTTCATGAATATTGGTGACGGTCCAGATGATATCTCCCTCTTGGATGTGGGACCCCCCCACACCAAGATATGGAATCTGAAGGATTTTTTAGGTCTTCTGCAGCTGGGTGGGCTCGCAAAGCCGAGCCCCCCTTGTAAGGTAAATAAGGGGTGTTCCCCAGAGTTTTGGCTGCTTACTAAAAAGCAAATCGGCCATTTTCAGGTCATTCTTCTTAGGGACGTCGAACGCACGCACATCACGCGGCGTAAGAAGAATCACCTCTAATTTCACAGAATCTGAGACCATCACCTTGTGAAGCAGGTTTTGCTATTACTTATCCCTTTTATTTTAATAACTGTTTATGCATACATGTAAATTGTCTCCTTTATAATATCTTGTATATATTTTGTAAACACTGCCCCCCTTTTGGGAGTAAATCATTAATTATTTACCAGCTTCGTCCTTCTTGTCCTATGTCGAGCAAACACGTTCCTCACCCGCTAATTCACGTTACCTACCAGGTACCCGATCCACCTGTTAAGCGATCGGTGGTGGCAGTATACCAGTATTTATGTGATATTGTGGTTTGAGGGTGGCTGGTCGGAGGTATATATACGTTCCTGGAAGGAACTGGTGGTATATATACGTCCTGTCACATCACGTGCTGCAATAGTCGACATAAATTAGAGCAGCTGCACCCGTGCTTATCCTCTGTCAATACCGTGTTTGACCAGCAGGATAAGGGGGCGCCAGAGAGCTGCAAGGTCTGACCCAAGAGTGGGTGTTGTTATCGTGACAGATGGTATATACAGGATAGTATGTGACTGATGTTTATTACACTATGTGTACAGACATCAGATGGTATATACAAGATAGTGTGTGACTGCTGCATATTATACTATGTGTACAGCCATCAGATGGTATATACAGGATAGTATGTGACTGCTGTATATTGTACTATGTGTACAGACATCAGATGGTATATACAGGCTAGTGTGTGACTGCTGTATATTATACTATGTGTGCAGACATCAGATGGTATATATAGGATAGTATGTGACTGCTGTATATTATACTATGAGTACAGATATCAGATGGTATATACAGGATAGTATGTGACTGCTGTATATTATGCTATGTGTACAGACATCAGATGGTATATACTGGATAGTATGTGACTGCTGTGTATTATACTATGTGTACAGACATCATATGGTATATACAGGATAGTATGTGACTGCTGTATATTATACTATGTGTACAGACATCAGATATTATATACAGAATAATATGTGACTGCATATATTATACTATGAGTACAGACATCAGATGGTATATACAGGATAGTGTGTGACTGCTGTATATTATACTATGAGTACAGACATCAGATGGTATATACAGGATAGTATGTGACTGCTGTGTATTATACTATGTGTACAGACATGAGATGGTATATACAGGATAGTGTGTCACAGCTGTATATTATACTATGTGTACAGACATCAGATGGTATATACAGGATAGTATGTGACTGCTGTACATTATACTATGTGTACAGACATCTGATGGTATATACAGGATAGTATGTGACTGCTGTATATTATACTGTGTATACAGACATCAGATGGTATATACAGGATAGTATGTGACTGCTGTATAATATACTGTGAGCACAGACATCAGATGGTATATATGTGACGCCCTGTTGTGCATGGAGTCACAGACCAAAGGGGGGTGCATTTCAGGTTTTCTCCACAAGAGGCCCTCAGAGCATACACACACCTCCACCCTACCTCAGAACCACCAGAGGGAGCCCTTTAGGGAATATATAAAGGAGGGTGGAGGCAGGAAGAGAGAGAGTTCAGTCAGTTGTCTAAGGAGTGTGTCCAGTCAGGAGTCTCTGCTGAGACACAGAAGGTTAGTGACTCAGCAGGTTTCTGCTGAGAGGAGTTTTTTGGAGTCTGCTGCAAGCAGCTCAGAGAGAGACAGCTAGGAGCGTTGCCGACGCTCTAAAGAGCGACAGAAGAGGCAGCAAGCTTACTGCCAGTTTGTATAGACTAGTGAGGGCCCAGAGTAGGCCGAAGGCTAGTGGAACAGTAGCATCGGGGACCGAGGAGCTTCATAAGCTCACCCCAGAAATATACCAGACACCGGCTCCGAGTCTGCAGAGCAGTATACCCTCTGTGGAAAACAACCGGATCTTTCCTGGAAGACTTCAGGTCTCAGGATAGCCCAGGAGCTGACACGTAACAGGACCAGGAGGCACGGAGGCTGCGCCATACCAGGAGCGTGCTCTTCAGCAAAAGGCCCTAACACCAGGTCAGCCGGCGCAACACAAGGACTAAGTTAGGCCTAGTTTCAGACAGGCCATAAACTACACAAGCGGCAAGGATACAGGAGGCCCTATACCTGCTCACTGGGGAGAGACCTGCAGTGCACCCCTCACCCTACAGTGCTCCGGGCGGTACTGCAACTCCACCAGTAAAAAGGTACTGAAGCCAAACGTGAGTGTGTCTCCCATTTTTTTCCTTGGACCCGGCTGGGTCACCGCCATATAGTGCACCTTACCGAACACCGCTGCCCTGAGGCCTAGCTCCACCTGTGGGGAGCTACCTCATCATAGCTGCCGTAACACCGGCCTCAGTGGACTGCCGCAGCGCTGTTGGTCCTCACCAGACACCACAGGTGGCGTCACGAACTTTCATTTTCCATTTAACCCCTTTTTTTTAAGAGAGACCCCAGGGTACGGGCCCGGGAGCCGACCACCACGACATCCCCCAAGGCCAGGCATTAAGGCCCGGGCGCCGAGTAGTCCCCATCCCCTGGGTGCCACATCTCTCTAACTGGCGTCATGAACAAGATTGCGTGCCCGCGGCAACAGAAGGCGTTGTGCCCGTTGCCACCGGGTACTGTGAACCTTAAGAAACTGTAAAAAAACTCACAGTGGTGAAGCTTTTTCCGCCATTTTCTGGAGTTTCCCGCCATTGGCCGCCATCTTTCCGGTTGCCATGCGAGAAGAAGGGCGTAACCGCGGGAAAACTAGAGGGCGTAACCGCTGAAAACGTGCGAAGTCGAGGACATGCCCCACGCACTGACGCAGCGTCAGGTCCTGGCAGGAAGCCCAAGCGAACGCTCTGACGTGGAACGTAAGCGACGCAAGGTCCTAGCAGAAGACCTCCGCCCTCGGAGCTGCGGCCTACAGAAGGAAGGTAGGCCACGGTTCACTAGGGGGGCGCCAAGATGTTGCAGCAACAGCCCGACGTCGCTGACCAGGCTGACAATCCCGATGATGCGCCCGCAACCGCCGCCGCGCAAGACGGAGCAGCCGCCCCATTACCAGGGCCTGTAGCCCCTATTGTACCATTGACTTTACCGTACATGCCTGGAGCAAAGTAGCTCCCCCAGTACAACGGCAAGCCGGACACCCTGTCCAGATTCAAGCGCAAAATATGCAGCATCCTGGACATGTATTCTATGACCGGCAAACAAAGAGCTGCAGTAGTTGTGGGACAATTGACTGGTGCTGCGGAGAGAGAAGTAGAGACCTGGTCGGCCGCAGACCAGGAGTCAGTGTCCACAATTTTCAAAAAGTTACAGACTGCCTTTGAGGACCGCACTGAGGCAGACCTCCGGATGAGGTTCTACCAATGCTCTCAGAAGCCGGAGGACACCGTTCGGGACTATGCCTGCCGTTTACAGGTGGCCCTGCGAGCTCTAAAACAGGTTAGTCCAATTAGCATAACCAATGAGAGTAAAATGCTAAAAGAACAATTTGTTCGAGGGCTGAGGTCCCAAGCGGAGAGCAGGACTGTGCGTTGGTGGTCCTTGGACGATCCAGATGCTACCTTCGACACCCTTAAGGACATGGCTATCAAGGGACTGCAACCCCTGGAGACAGCAGATACGTCTATCCAGCGTTACCAGGGTGGGGCCACTCCAACGCCAGCAGCACCCACCTTTTCCTCGCTGGCTGCTGAAGCCAAAGTGCAGGCAGCGCCCCCTACTGAGCTGGACTGTCTGCGCTCAGAAGTGCATCAGCTGACCAAAAACCTGGCCACTGTGATGAGTGCCCTGCAACTACGGACTGAGCCAGAGACGGAAGGAAAGATCCTGCTAGCCGACTGCCCTGAGGATGTCCCCTGGATGAACCGGAGGAGAAGGAGGACGTCGCCACCCCGGAGGAGGACATCGCCACCCCGGAGGAGGACAACGCCACCCCCAGGAAGGACCAACAACCAGCGCCATCCTCACCAAGAGTTCGTCTGCCACCGCTGCCAGAAGGCAGGTCACACAGTGCACCAGTGTCCTTTAAACGAGCAAACCCTGGGTCCGAGGGCCAGCACCCAGGAATAGACTCAGCAGGCCCCTCAGACTTAGGAATTCCTATTCATAGAGACCTCTCCCATCTATGTTATCTTAATTTTGGGCCCTTTATTGAACAACTCCATACAGAGCACGGTTGGCAAGTTAGAACTGTAAGATTCACTACGTGAACCACTGGTGTTTTGTGGAAAAGCACATGTACACTGTGTTCCAAATTATTATGCAAAAAGTGTTTATGAGTGATAAGGGAAGAATTTGTTTGTTTGTCAGTTAAACTCATTGATGGTGATGTGTGTCAGGGCTCTTTATATCACTGTAAGCAATTGCAGACACCTGTGCTAATTAGTTTGGCAGGTGTGTCCAATGAAAGGCAAGACTACTTAAGAAGGCTGTCTCACATTATTAAGCAGCCTACATTTTCTGCCAAAATGGGAAAGAAAAAGGATGTGTCGGCTGCTGAGAAGCAACAAATTGTGGAGTGTTTAGGTCAAGGCATGACTACAATCAACATTGTGCGATGATCAGGATGAAGTGTCTTGGCAATCAAGAAGTATGTAGCTGATTCACAGTACACACGTGTGCGTGCTGATAAGGGCAAATTGAGGGCTCTTTCCTACAGGCAATTACGTCAGGTTAAAAGAGCAGCGGCAAAAAAGCCTTGTCATAGCAGACAAGTTTTTGAAGCTGCTGGTGCCTCCAACGTCCCCCGAACAACAAGATGCAGGGTCCTTCAGAGGTTTGCAGCTGTGCATACGCCATCCTGTCGACCTCCTCTATCCACTTCACACAAGCAGAAACGGCTCCAGTGGGCCAAACATTACATGAAGACTGATTTCAAAACTGTTTTGTTCACGGATGAGTGCCGTGCAGCGCTCGATGGTCCAGATGGATGGAGTGGAGGATGGCTGGTTGATGGACACCCCACGCAAACACGGCTACAGCGCCAACAAGGAGGAGGTGGAGTAATGTTTTGGGCTGGAATCATGGGGAGAGAGATTGTCGGCCCCTTTAGGATCCCTGAAGGCGCTAAAGATGAACTCCATAATGTATGTGGATTTTCTCAAACAGCACTTCCTGCCATGGTTCAAGAAGAAGAACCGTGTATTTCACAGCAAGATCATTTTTTTGCATGATAATGCACCATCTCATGCTGCACATAAAACATCTGCATCTCTGGCTGATATGGGCATAAAAGGGGACAAACTTATGGTGTGACCCCCATGCTCCCCTGACCTCTACCCCATTCAGAACCTCTGGAGCATCATCAAAAGGAGTGTCTATGATGGCGGGAGGCAGTTCACATCTAAGCAACACCTCTGGGAGGGTATTCTGTCCTCATGCAAAACAATTGAAGCAGAAACCATCCAAAACCTGACAAATTCAATGGACGAGAGAGTTCAGAAGCTCCTTTCGAACAAGGGGTCCTATGTGAAAATGTAACATCACCTAGAATAAAGTTTTGAGTTGAAAACTGTTTGATTTCAGTTTCTAATAACCTGCTAATGCTTATAATTTCAAAAATGACCATTTTTTTGGTCTTTATTAAAATGAAAAGGTTGATCGAAAAGTTTGGGGGATCTAAGAGTGTGGCAACCCAGTAGTCATGATTACTTCGAATTCTGACAATATGAGGGTCATGTTGCAGGTAGTGCAGCAAGAAGGCACTTATGTGTCTTGCGCATCTCGGAGCCCCAAAATTATTTTCCGGGCTAGATGCAGCTAAAAATTATTATTAATTTTAAATCTGGTGGAGCTTAGTATAGATGGCCTAATAGGATCAGTGCTGTACACTGCTACAAAGCCCAAATTATTTTCCAGTCAAGATACAGATAAACATGATTAGTAATTTTAAATCTGGTGGAGCTTATTATAGATGGCCTAATAGAATCAGTGCTGCACACTGCTACAAAGCCCAAATTATTTTCCAGCCAAGATACAGATAAACATGATTAGTAATTTGAAAGCTTAAAACGGTTGGTAGGGTGATTTTAACCAATCATCAAGCTTTTACTCTCCCTAGGATGACACAGGGGTAGAAAAGTTGTTTCGGATCCATGATTTGTTCATCTTTATGAACGTGAGTCTGTCTACATTATCAGTGGAGAGCCGCGTGCGCTTATCTGTCAGCACACCACCAGCAGCGCTGAACACACGTTCAGACAGAACGCTGGCTGCGGGGCATGACAAGATCTCCAAGGCATAAGTGGCTAGCTCCGGCCATTTATCCAGATTGGAAGCCCAAAAAGAGCAAGGGTCCAGTGACACAGTCATGGCTTCAATGTTTACTTGGAGATACTCCTGTACCATCGTCTCTAGGCGTTGACTATGTGTCAGACTTCTTGTCTCCTGTGGCCTTGCAAAGGATGGGCTAAAAAAGTGGCGAAATGATTCCGCAAAATTGATGTTACCAGCAGATACTGTGGTTCTGTTACGGTTTGAGTGCTGAACACTTGACGGTCCCACGGTTGGCAAGTTGGAACTGTGAGATTCACTACGTGCACCACTGGTGTTTTGTGGAAAAGCACATGTAAGATTCTGCAACAGTCTCTGCTGATACTCCTGCATGCGTGCATCCCTTTCTATGGCAGGAATAATTTCTGCAAATTTACTTTTGTACCGGGGATCTAACAGTGTGGCAACCCAGTAGTCAGGATTATTTCTAATTCTCACAATTCGAGGGTCATGTTGCAGGTAGTGCAGCAAGAAGGCACTCATGTGTGTTGCGCATCCAGGAGCACCAAGTCCCTGTTGTGTTGGTGGCGAGGTAACAATCATGCTTCCTTCCTCTGTCCTCTCCCCCCAACCTCGCACAACAGAAATGTGATCAAGGTCTCCCTCATCTGATGAGTCTTCCATCAGTTCGTCCTCCACTTCTTCCTGGGCTCCTGCACCTTCCTCACTAGTTTGGCTGCTACCATGCGCCCTGGTAAAACCATCCCCCCCATCCTCACATGCCTGCCGCCTTGGTGCTGCCGACCGTCTGGACCTTGCAGATGTTAGCCCTTCCGCATACAACTCCTCCTCCTCTACTTCCTCCACCTCCTCTTGTGCCACCACCTGACTCCGAATTCTGTTTAACATGTGCTCCAGCATGTAAATCACTGGAATAGTCATGCTGATAATGGCATCGTCAGCACTAAACATCTTCGTCGCCATTTCAAAACTGTGCAGAAGGGTGCATAGGTCCCTGATCTGAGACCACTCCTCCAGCGTGATTTGCCCCACCTCTGGATCTCGTTGGCCCAGGCTATACGTCAGAACGTATTGCACCAGGGCTTGTCGTTGCTGCCACAGTCGCTGCAACATGTGCAGAGTTGAATTCCACCGGGTAGGCACATCGCATTTTAGCCGGTGAAGTGGCAGGCCCAACGACTTCTGTAGAGATGTAAGTCACTGAGCTGCGGGATGCGAACGGCGGAAGTGAGCACACAGCGACCGTGCCCTCTGCAGAAGGCCATCTAGTCTGGGATAGTGGGCTAAAAATTGCTGGACAACCAGGTTCAACACGTGAGCCATACAAGGCACGTGTGTGACATTGCCCCGGCGAAGGGCCGCACCCAGGTTTGCAGCATTGTCGCACACGGCCTTCCCTGGTTTCAGGTCCAGTGGAGACAACCATTCATGAAATTGGTTCTCCAGAGCTGACCACAACTCCTCAGCTGTGTGACTCACATTTCCCAGACATTTCAGAGTAAAAACCGCCTGATGACGTTGAGCCCTACTGCCAGCATAGTAAGGAGGTGTGCAGGATCCCTTCTGCGCAGTTAGAAAGCTTGTGGCATGACCAGACAGGCTTTGGGTGCAGGTGGAAGACCGAGAGGAGGTTGAGGAGGCAGAAGCAGTGGAGGAACTTTGACATAAAGAGGATTGACGCACAACTCGTGGGGACGGCAAGACTTGGACAGCAGCCCCTTGTCCTGCTGTCACCATAGTTACCCAGTGCCCAGTCAGCGACATGTAACGCCCCTGTCCATGCCTACTCGTCCAAGTGTCTGTGGTGAAATGCACCCTGTCACACACAGAGTTTCTCAAAGAAGCGGTGATGTTGTGTGCGACATGCTGGTGGAGCGCAGGCACACCTTTCTTTGAGAAGTAGTGCCGACTGGGCATCTGGTACTGGGGCACTGCGACGGACATAAGGTCTCGAAAATCCTCTGTGTCCACCAGGCGGAAAGGCAGCATTTCTGTAGCCAAGAGCTTGCAGATGGTGAAATTCAACCTCTTAGCTTTCTCATGGCTAGGAGGAAATGGTCTTTTACTTGTCCACATCTGAGGGACCGAGGGCTGGCTATTGTGCTTAAACGGGGTTGATAAGGGTGTCCCCGGCAAACTGCCGGTCTGTGAGGAAGATGCAGGCGGACATGTTAGGTTGCCTTGATCCAAAGGTGGTGCTATCGATGTCGGACAGCGCTCAACACCAGCTGGTGTTACCACCTCCAAAGACAATGATGACCTGCCAATCACGCTGGCTGTTGCGGGTAAAGAGGTGGCAGGTCTGCGCCCCAAAACAGGCGGATGCACAAGATATGGCAGACGGTGGTTGGCCCGGCCGGCTAGGCCGCATTGTAGCACACTGAGCTTCCCACGGCAACTTATGCTTCATGTCCATGTGCCGGTTCATGCATGAAGTACTCAAACTATGTATTTTTTGGCCTCTACTTAGCTTTTGCTGACAAATGTTACAGATAACACGAGTTGGGTCATCTTTATCGATCTGAAAAAATGCCCAGGCTATGCAAGGCTTAGCACCCATGCGACCTGAAGAGCCACCACGACTTGTGGTGAGAGGCAGAGTTGTGTTTGAGGATGCAGTTGTTGACGTGCTTCCAGTACTACGTCTCTGTCCAGGAAGGCGCAACCTGACCTCGTCGTCACTAGCATCTTCCTCCACCTCCTCTGCTGACCTCAACTCTTGGCTGACTGTGGGTTGACAGTAAGTGGGATCTCCAACCTCATCATCATCACCCTGTGCGTTATCACAACCGTCGTCCTCAGAGCCAACCTGTTCCTGCCCTGACAAAAAACTAAAGTTGTCGCTCCAATCAGGTATTTGAGTCTCATCATCGTCTTCCTCATTGTCTCCATCAACAGGAGTTACAGTTTGGGAATGAGGGTCTACATTATGGTCAGAACCTTCTGCGTCTGGTCCTGGATCCGACTCATAAAGATTCTGGGCATCAGTGCAGATCATTTCCTCGTCTAGATTCACAGAAGCGCTGGAGTCGACCTCTGATTCCCAGGCTATAGTATAAGTAAACAGCTCTGCAGACTCAACCATCTGTTCTACCTCATACTCAGACGTGCAGCTGGAGATTTGGAAGCTGTGAGGAAGCAAGTGCGATTGGGGTGACACCTTTGAGGACTGGAGTATTTGTGATGTTGAAGTTGATGTGGAGGAGAGCCCACTTAAAGGAGCACTTGATATCCGTTGAAGCACCTGCTGTTTTTGTGCCTCATCTGGAATTTGTAGCGATTGGCGTGGCCGTAAGAAAGGGATCTTATCACATTGTCCGCTAAAAGAAGTAGACATTTTAGTTTGGCTGGAAGATGGTCTTTCTTCTGCAGATGTTACTGTTGCTTTAAAATCTACCCCACGGACACAACCTTTTTTCCCCTTCCCAACACGCCTATTCCCCTTTCCACCAGCAGCAGGCCTTTTTCCACTCATTTTGGTGGTTAACTAATTCACAACTCTGGAGTTGTTTGCACAAAAAAACAATGGATGGGAACCGAGCAGAGCTGAGTGGCCAAACTGTGGTATTAGGCCAAAACTATTGGCGGGGTTAGATGCAGAAAAAAATTATATTCAATTTGCAACCTGATGGAGGTCAGTATAGATGGACTAATAGAACAAGTCCCACACACAGCTTGAAGCCCAAATATTTTTTCAGAGGTAGATGCAGAAAAAAATTGTATTCAGTTTGCAACCTGATGGAGGTCAGTATAGATGGACTAATAGAACAAGTCCTACACACAGCTAGAAGCCCAAATATTTTTTCAGAGGTAGATGCAGAAAAAAAATATATTCAGTTTGCAACCTGATGGAGGTCAGTATAGATGGACTAATAGAGAAAGTCCCACACACTGCTAGAAGGCCAAATATTTTTTCAGAGCTAGATGCAGATATAAATTATTTTTAATTTGCAACCTGATGGAGGTCAGTATAGATGGACTAATACAGAAAGTCCCACACACTGCTAGAAGGCCAAATATTTTTTCAGAGCTAGATGCAGAAAAAAAATATATTCAGTTTGCAACCTGATGGAGGTCAGTATAGATGGACTAATAGAACAAGTCCCACACACAGCTAGAAGGCCAAATATTTTTTCAGAGGTAGATGCAGATAAAAATTATTTTTAATTTGCAGCCTGATGGAGGTCAGTATAGATGGACTAATAGAGAAAGTCCCACACACTGCTAGAAGGCCAAATATTTTTTCAGAGCTAGATGCAGAAAAAAATTATATTCAGTTTGCAACCTGATGGAGGTCAGTATAGATGGACTAATAGAACAAGTCCCACACACAGCTAGAAGGCCAAATATTTTTTCAGAGGTAGATGCAGATAAAAATTATTTTTAATTTGCAGCCTGATGGAGGTCAGTATAGATGGACTAATAGAGAAAGTCCCACACACTGCTAGAAGGCCAAATATTTTTTCAGAGCTAGATGCAGACAAAAAATTATTTTGAATTTGCATCCTGATGGAGGTCAGTATAGATGGACTAATAGAGAAAGTCCCACACACTGCTAGAAGGCCAAATATTTTTTCAGAGCTAGATGCAGATAAAAATTATTTTTAATTTGCAACCTGATGGAGGTCAGTATAGATGGACTAATAGAGAAAGTCCCACACACTGCTAGAAGGCCAAATATTTTTTCAGAGGTAGATGCAGAAAAAAATTATATTCAGTTTGCAACCTGATGGAGGTCTGTATAGATGGATTAATAGAACAAGTCCCACACACAGCTAGAAGCCCAAATATTTTTTCAGAGGTAGATGCAGAAAAAAATTATATTCAGTTTGCAACCTGATGGAGGTCTGTATAGATGGATTAATAGAACAAGTCCCACACACAGCTAGAAGCCCAATATTTTTTCAGAGGTAGATGCAGAAAAAAAATATATTCAGTTTGCAACCTGATGGAGGTCAGTATAGATGGACTAATAGAGAAAGTCCCACACACTGCTAGAAGGCCAAATATTTTTTCAGAGCTAGATGCAGACAAAAAATTATTTTTAATTTGCAACCTGATGGAGGTCAGTATAGATGGACTAATAGAGAAAGTCCCACACACTGCTAGAAGGCCAAATATTTTTTCAGAGCTAGATGCAGATATAAATTATTTTTAATTTGCAACCTGATGGAGGTCAGTATAGATGGACTAATAGAGAAAGTCCCACACACTGCTAGAAGGCCAAATATTTTTTCAGAGCTAGATGCAGATATAAATTATTTTTAATTTGCAACCTGATGGAGGTCAGTATAGATGGACTAATAGAGAAAGTCCCACACACTGCTAGAAGGCCAAATATTTTTTTCAGAGCTAGATGCAGACAAAAAATTATTTTTAATTTGCAACCTGATGGAGGTCAGTATAGATGGACTAATAGAGAAAGTCCCACACACTGCTAGAAGGCCAAATATTTTTTCAGAGCTAGATGCAGATATAAATTAATTTTAATTTGCAACCTGATGGAGGTCAGTATAGATGGACTAATAGAGAAAGTCCCACATACTGCTAGAAGGCCAAATATTTTTTCAGAGCTAGATGCAGAAAAAAATTATATTCAGTTTGCAACCTGATGGAGGTCAGTATAGATGGACTAATAGAACAAGTCCCACAAACTGCTAGAAGGCCAAATATTTTTTCAGAGCTAGATGCAGACAAAAAATTATTTTAAATTTGCACCCTGATGGAGGTCAGTATTGATGGACTAATAGAGAAAGTCCCACACACTGCTAGAAGGCCAAATATTTTTTCAGAGCTAGATGCAGACAAAAAATTATTTTTAATTTGCAACCTGATAGAGGTCAGTATAGATGGACTAATAGAGAAAGTCCCACACACTGCTAGAAGGCCAAATATTTTTTCAGAGCTAGATGCAGAAAAAAATTATATTCAGTTTGCAACCTGATGGAGGTCAGTATAGATGGACTAATAGAACAAGTCCCACACACAGCTAGAAGCCCAAATATTTTTTCAGAGGTAGATGCAGAAAAAAATTATATTCAGTTTGCAACCTGATGGAGGTCTGTATAAATGGATTAATAGAACAAGTCCCACACACAGCTAGAAGCCCAAATATTTTTTCAGAGGTAGATGCAGAAAAAAATTATATTCAGTTTGCAACCTGATGGAGGTCTGTATAGATGGATTAATAGAACAAGTCCCACACACAGCTAGAAGCCCAATATTTTTTCAGAGGTAGATGCAGAAAAAAAATATATTCAGTTTGCAACCTGATGGAGGTCAGTATAGATGGACTAATAGAGAAAGTCCCACACACTGCTAGAAGGCCAAATATTTTTTCAGAGCTAGATGCAGACAAAAAATTATTTTTAATTTGCAACCTGATGGAGGTCAGTATAGATGGACTAATAGAGAAAGTCCCACACACTGCTAGAAGGCCAAATATTTTTTCAGAGCTAGATGCAGATATAAATTATTTTTAATTTGCAACCTGATGGAGGTCAGTATAGATGGACTAATAGAGAAAGTCCCACACACTGCTAGAAGGCCAAATATTTTTTTCAGAGCTAGATGCAGACAAAAAATTATTTTTAATTTGCAACCTGATGGAGGTCAGTATAGATGGACTAATAGAGAAAGTCCCACACACTGCTAGAAGGCCAAATATTTTTTCAGAGCTAGATGCAGATATAAATTATTTTTAATTTGCAACCTGATGGAGGTCAGTATAGATGGACTAATAGAGAAAGTCCCACATACTGCTAGAAGGCCAAATATTTTTTCAGAGCTAGATGCAGAAAAAAATTATATTGAGTTTGCAACCTGATGGAGGTCAGTATAGATGGACTAATAGAACAAGTCCCACAAACTGCTAGAAGGCCAAATATTTTTTCAGAGCTAGATGCAGACAAAAAATTATTTTAAATTTGCAACCTGATGGAGGTCAGTATTGATGGACTAATAGAGAAAGTCCCACACACTGCTAGAAGGCCAAATATTTTTTCAGAGCTAGATGCAGACAAAAAATTATTTTTAATTTGCAACCTGATAGAGGTCAGTATAGATGGACTAATAGAGAAAGTCCCACACACTGCTAGAAGGCCAAATATTTTTTCAGAGCTAGATGCAGAAAAAAATTATATTCAATTTGCAACCTGATGGAGGTCAGTATAGATGGACTAATAGAATGATGCTATGCCCAAAAGATTTTACTTCACTAGGTGCAGTAAAAAAATTGGTATTCTATACACAGGTGGTATATCTTGCAACACAGATAGGCTACTCCACTGACTAACACACTTTGCAATAGGCCAAAAAGGATTAGCTTTGCTAGATTCAGCCAAATGCTGTGAAAAAAACTTGCACAGACCTGCCTGGCAAAAACTGATAGGAACTGATGTAACCTAGTCCTGAAAAGGACTGCAATTACAATTAGTCTTTACTCCCACAATCTATCTATTTAAGAGCACAGACCTGCCTGATAAAAGTCGTAGGAAATGCTGTAACCTAGTCCTTAAAAGGACTGCAATCACAACTATTCCCTACTCCCAAGCTATCTGTAGATTTGTGCGAAAATTGGCTTGAAATTAACAAGGTATAGCGCACACAGCAACAGCGGTGCCGTCTAACACGCAGCTGCAGCAGTGAGAAAATGGTGGCGACGGGGAAAATGGCTTGGTCTTATAGGGCAAGGACATGTGACATACGCTGCCAATGACACATGCCCTTGCTTGTGTGAAAAAAAGCACTTCGCTCCGTGTGTGCGCTGCTGATAGGCTGACAGATTGCACCTCCCCACTGTAAATGTGGGAAAGAGAAAAAAAAATGGAGATCTTCATTATTCCTGCAGAGATCCATCCCCTGCCCCTCCCCCCACCCCGCTGTACACTCAAACTGCGTATTAACATTAATTTTCATCATTACTGAGAAAAAATCCAGTTATGATTTTGGTGCACGAACAGTTATCGAACATAACCTCGAACAGCCGAATTTTTCTCAAATCGTTCGTGTTCGCCGAACGGCTCGAACACCACCCAAAACAGCTCGAATTTGAGATTGGCGAACAGTTCGAGTCGAACAACGCTCATCTCTAATTATATACAAAAAAGCATGAGATGGTAGTGAGGGAGAAAAGTAGTCACATGATTGGTATCATCATGGACATATGACATTCAAGGTTCCCATGTGGGCCAAAGAGAATGTCAAATTCAAAAGTGCAAAAATACATATGCCCTTAAACTCAGCAAGTATCTAAGCCCCCTGGCGGCTGGGGACCAAGCGTGGACACTCGGCCGCCGGGCGGCTGGGGACTGAGTATGGATACCAGGCCGCCGACGCAGCCATGACGTGGTGGCCAGATTCCGCCTCCACATGCCTAAAAGGCCAAATTTCAAGTGCAAGCAAGCAGTATGGTATTGCAGCCTGGGGGTGGGTTGGTGGCAGGCTGCATACTTGCGCTTGTGTGACGCCCTGCGGCTGCAGGCTATCACAGAACTCTTGGGTGTTGCACAGCTGGGATTCTCCCCAGTGGCCTCAATACATGCAGACACCTCCACCCAAGTCCACTAGATGAAGCCCTGTCAGGTATATATATACTGGGGGGTGGAGTTCAGGAAGTCAGTAAGTGGGAAGCAGTGAGTGTAACACGATGCTGCTGCACCAGACAAGCTGAAGTCTGTGTGGCTGAAAGCCAGGCTAGGCCCAAGCTGCGGGCTAGTCTGGCCAGTGAGAGCCGAGAGTGGGCTAGAAGGCAAGGAGAAAAGAAGAGCCATGAGGGACAGAGGAACCACAGAGAGTTCGTCCCCTGTTGCAAGCTGGGCACCGGGCCCGAGCCTATTGGGATCTCTATGCCCAGTAGGGAATCTGGCATACTGAGGAGGATTTCATATCCCTCAGTCCACCCGTGAATAGCGCACACTCAGAGAACTAGGTACCACGAAGGCCCCAGCATCCAGGGATCGTGGTAACCAGTGGGAAAGCCCTCGCAGCCAAGCAAGACGGGTGAGAGAAACATCAAGGGAACTAGACCCTGTTCCAGGCAGGTCAGAAGCTCCAGGTAGAGAGACAGGAAGATACAGGAAGGAGGCCTTACACCCGCTCACTGGGGAGCAAGACCAGAAGTGCACACCACCTACAAGTGCCTCGGACCTTACCTAACTACCATCTGCAGTAAAGGTACTGAAACTAGCCCCGGTGTGTGTGTCTGTTCTTCCTTTGACCCGGCTGGGTCCCATCTCTCCTGCATCCCTTCACACCATCCCCACGCTGCCCTGGAGTTAACTCTACCTGTGGAGAGCCACACCATCCCTGCTGCCGTAACACCAGCTCCACAGGACTGCTCCGCAGCGGCGGCACCCCTTAGCCCCATTCCACAGGTGGCGTCACGAACACTTTAAATCCTTTATAAATATTCCCCCTTTTTACTGACCGCCCTGGGTCACGGACCGGGTCGGCTACCATGATATCCTCCAGCAACCAGAGGCCCGGCTGCTGAGTACCCCATGGCCCAGGGGGCGCGTCACTTGCATTGGAAGGAATTGGGGAGGTACAATTGAACACTGCCCTGGGACAAGGACTTGCACGGGGATAGTTGCAAGTCTGCATCTTCTGATGCGGCAAGGATCACTTCTGATGGGCACACTTTTAGGCAGTGACCTGGGTGTCAGAGATGCTTCCAGGGGTCTTCCCCATGTTGTTCCCATGTCTTTTCAGCACCGTATGCATGTGTCACACAGCACATGGCCAGATAAGGTTGTAAAATGTTAAAATTACATTTCCCGGTGAATGCATTTGTTATGGTTGAAAGCAATACAAAAGTGCAAAAACGCATAAAAAATGCTACTTGTGAACATAGCCCAAGGTGTGGAGGAGTATTTTTGTTTTTGGTTATTTATTTTACCTTATACACAAGTCTTTACCCTGGAAAGGAAATTCCTTAACATATTTCACAGGAAAACCGTTTCAGTTTCGTTTTTGAACGTTTTATTGTGAGCCCGTAAAAGGGGCTTAATACATCTGACCACGTTGTTGACAGCAGTGACCTGGGGGTCAGAAATGCTTCCTGGGGTGATCCCCATGCAGTCCCCATGTCATTTGAGCACTGTCACTATCGTTTTGGGCACTTTTTAGGCTTTCTACAGACTGCCGGGGGTGCCGCCGCAAAAATGCTCGGGTCTCCTATAGACTAACATTGGGCTCGTTGCTCGGGTCGAGCACCCGAGTACCACGGTGAGTTCGGCCCGAGCTTCGAGCACCCGAGCATTTTAGTGCTCGCTCAACACTACACGTAGCGTTTTTGATGCGTTTTTTCACTTTTGCATTGCTTTCAACAGTGACAAATGCATTCACCGGGAAATGTCATTTTAACATGTTACAACCTTATCTGGCCATGTGGTGTGTGAGATATCATCAGACATATCGTGTTTCATTTATGAAGGAGGGACTCTGAGAGTCACAAAGCCTATCTTTATAGGGCCATCAGGCGGCCTTTACTGTTCTTAAAGGGCCAGCAGTCAGCCCTCACTATTCTTAGAGAGCCATCAGCCAGCTATGTTTTATTGTTCCCATTACTAAAGAGTTGGTCTCCTATAGTGTTATTGCGTATGCAGTGACTTCCAGGGCTGCCCAAAATTTGTACGCACCCCAATACCACTTTGAAAATTTGGATACACCCCAATACCCCTTTGAAGAGACTTAGAGGAGGGCCCCCTGAAAACAATATTCCCATTATTAGGAAGTAGGTCTCCCATTGTGTTTGCCTATGCAGTGAATGCAAGGGTTGCCAAAAATTTGGAGGCACTCCAATGCCCCTTGGAAGAGACGTGGAGGTCAGAGGGCCTCCTGAAAACCATGTTCCCATTATTAGGAAGTGGGTCTCCCATTTTGTTTGCCTATGCAGTGAATGCAAGGGTTGCCAAAAATTTGGAGGCACTCCAATTCCCCTTGGAAAAGACGTGGAGGTCAGAGGACCTCTTGAAAACAATGTTCCCATTATTAGGAAGTAAGTCTCCCATTGTGTTTGCCTATGCAGTGAATGCAAGGGTTGCCAAAAATTTGGAGGCACTCCAATGCCCCTTGGAAGAGACGTGGAGATCAGAGGGCCTCCTGAAAACAATGTTCCCATTATTAGGAAGTGGGTCTCCCATTGGGTTTGCCTATGCAGTGAATGCAAGGGTTGCCAAAAATTTGGAGGCACTCCAATGTCCCTTGGAAGAGACGTAGAGGGCCTCATAAAAAATTATTCCCATTATTAGGAAATGGGTCTCCCATAGTGTTGGCCTTTGCAGTGAATGCAAGGGCTGCCAAAAATTGGGAGGCACTCCAATGCCCCTTGGAAGAGACGTGGAGGAGGGCCTCATAAAAAAATGTTCCCATTAGAAAGGAGCGGGCCTCCTATACTTGTAATGGAAAAAAATGGACCGAACACCATAATACAATGACATAATAAATGGTCAGGGTACTCCCTAACAAACATTAAACCTACAAAAAGTGGAGTATAAAACCCTCAACAACAATTATAAGTGTATAAGATAATTTTTATTTATAGAAAAATTAAAATCACAGATATCACATGTAACAGGAGATCAGATGGGGTAGGAAAAACACACTGCAGAAATGGCAATTATGGATGGGTCCCCATGGGATAAAAGTTGGCCAGTCTAACATTTAGGATCGCACAGTCAATAAATTACATCAATAGTGCAAGTACAAGACAGTCATATATTATGAACTGAAGGCCTAAGTAGCAAGGAGAGAGGTCCAGACGGTCATACTAATAAAGTGAGTGCAGTGAGAGACTTACCCTTAGGGACACAAGTCACCACCCAGCCAGACTGCAGCCCCGACGCACGTTTCGCATGGCTTCCTCGGGGGGCTGTGGCTGTGGGGAGGGTAGGCGCCATTAAATACCTGTAGTAACACCGCTGGTAATTGCGGCGCATGCGAAGTGACATACGTCCCCCCGTACCGCGTCACATCCGGCCAGTTTCCCGGGGGGATCGCGGGCAGCGACGCTCGAATTGAAGTCACTACCCACAATCCCCGCATACGGAAGCCCGACAGCACGCGGCCGGATGAGGACGGCACCGCGCATGCGCGACTCAGCGGCAGCCATAATAGGTAAGGGCAACTTAGAGGGCAACAGCATCCATAAGGGGGGCAAGGCAGAGGATAAATAGATGTGAGGATAACCTTGTCAATAGCCACGAAAAATAGAACACCTAGAGTACCACAATTACATGTAATTCATCACCATACCACAAAAAGGGACATATATATAAAAGATAAAGTATCTATGCAAATATAATAAATATATGTCCATCATGTCCATAGAGATGATCTGCAGTACTCGGTATTCATATAGATTGACGTTGCCACTCTCAGAAGAATACGTTCCAAAATGTCTCACACATGGTTGAGCGGTATAATCAATGGTGCCCAAGTACACAAACTATAAAGAAGGAAACGAAAAAAATATAGCAATAAGACAGAGAATAAAAACCACAATAAAAAACATGGGAGATATGAGCCTACAAGAATGAAGAGAAACTATTATATTCATTAAGGACACCAGGGGTCACCGTGTCCAAAGTTGCAATCCAACGACATTCCAGCCGCGCCAAAGTGCGTTTGTAGTCACCTCCCCTGGTACCCAAATGTACCATGTCGATGCCTGTAAATCTGAGGAGTGAGGGATCGCAGTTATGGCGCAGTCTGAAGTGCCGCGGGATGGACTTTAATGTCGCTACATCCAAGGCGTCTCTAGCAGCAACCACGTCCCTGACGTGTTCCCTGACACGAACACGAAATTCATGGGACGTAAGTCCCACATAATTTAAATTGCAAGGGCACGTAGCCAGGTAGACAATGTGTGTAGAGCTACAGGAGATACGATGTGTGATTTTGTATTCTCTGCCATGATTGACAGAGAAAGACTTCGCACGGACTATATTTCTACAGGCCATGCAGGAACCACAAGGGTAACATCCCCACCTAGATTGATTCACCCCAAAAGGGGTAGGGGTAGGGGCAACGTAGTGGCTCTTAACCAATGAATCTTTCACACTCTTCCCCCTTCGAGCTGTCATCAATGGTCTATCGGGCAGGATTTTATTGAGTGTCGGTTCAGTTTTGAGGATAGACCAATGTTTATTAAGAATCCCTCGGATAGCCTGCCAGTGGCTGTTATACGTCGATATGAACCTAATCGGAGGGTCCCCTTCAAATGGTTTGATAGTAGTAGTCAGAAGGAGGTCCCGTGGAGTCCCTTTAGCCCGTCTGTAGCCTCTTTTGATACTCCGTGCACTGTAACCACGTTGATGAAATCTTTGATGGAGGTCCCGAGACTGGGAATCAAATGCCGCATCCGTTGAACAAATACGTTTAGTCCTAAGATACTGTCCAACGGGAATGGCCCGAATGGTAGCAAATGTATGAGCTGATGTCGCATGAAGCAATGCATTGACTGATGTTTTCTTACGAAAAACATCTGTCTGCAGCAGGCCATCCCGTTGGACAGTGATACTAATATCCAAAAAATCAATACAAGTGGAATTCCAGATATATGTTAATTTGATATTGCGATCGTTAGAATTCAAGGAGGCAATGAAATTATGAAGCTCAGTCTCGGGACCCTGCCAAATAATAAATATATCATCTATACATCTATACCAGCACTGCGCATGGGTAGCGGCACACACGCCATCCCCAAAAATCTCCCTCTCCCAAAATCCGAGAAAGAGATTAGCGTAGGATGGCGCGCACGCCGCGCCCATCGCAGTGCCACGTTTCTGAAGGAAAAACCTATCTTTAAAAGTGAAAAAATTGTGAGTAAGTATGAATTCAAGTAATTCCAGAATCAGCGCATGGAGAGAGACATCGAGGCTACTGGTGTTGAGAAAGAACTCCACTGCACGTAATCCATCTGTATGGTCAATGCAAGTATATAATGATTCGACGTCAACAGCCACCAGCAGGCTACCCTGATGAAGATACAGGCCATCAATTTTCCCAAGGACGTCGTGAGTATTCCTGACATGGGAGGGCAAAGTCTCCACAAGTGGATGGAGATAGTACTCGATGAACTTGCAAATAGGATCATACAGCCCTCCAATGCCAGAGACAATGGGACGTCCTGGTGGGTCTAA
Source organism: Phyllobates terribilis (assembly GCF_046119375.1). Lineage (NCBI taxonomy): Eukaryota > Metazoa > Chordata > Amphibia > Anura > Dendrobatidae > Phyllobates > Phyllobates terribilis. The sequence goes on from NW_027362772.1 coordinate 159,015,398, forward strand.
AAGATTTTTGTGGACCTTGGGGAGTAAGTAGAATGTGGGGACAACCGGATGTTGGGTACATAGGCCTTCAAAAAATTTTTGGGGAATAATACCCTGTTCATAAGCCTGTTCTAAGATGTCAAAGAGATCGGCTCTGAAAGACATCAGAGGGTTGGCGGGTAGAGTACTGTATGAAAAATTATCCCTAAGTAGTCTAAAGGCCTCCTTCTTGTACTTCGCAACCGGCCAGACCACGACATTCCCCCCCTTATCTGCGGGTTTAAAGACCACATCCTTGAATGATTGTAATTCCTTAAGAGCTACTCTCTGTCCACTTGTAAGAGTATGGTGTTTAGGTCCCCCTGACAAAGCTCTAAGGTCTCTACTAACAAGTTTGTTAAATATATCCACCTGTGGGCAGAGAGAGAAAGGGGGGAAGGTCGTAGATCTAGCCAGAATCGAACACGGAAAGGTACCTGTAGTCATTGACATGCTTGCTCCCTCCAATTCATTCAGAGCTTCTCTCTCCAAGGTCGTATCCAGGTCCGTATCTAGCGTTGGTTTCGTGTGTAATTTAAGAAATAGTTGTAAATCCTTCAAAACTGTAAAGAAATCATAACCATTAGTCGGAACAAAGTTAAGACCTAGGGAGAGAACCTCTATTTGACTATCAGACAAGGCATGTGTAGATAGGTTAATTACCTCCAAGTTAGCTGACTTAGACTTTTTCTCGAGGGATTGTGGAGGTGTCAATTTGCGTTTGTGGTAAACTTTGCCCCTCGATTGTCCATATTGTTTATCACTAGTAGGTTTAATACCACTCATATTTGGTTGATTATTTCTAGGAAACTCTTCATCCATAGATGACAATGATGAGACAGAGTTCCACCGGTTCCCCGGCATTTGCCTGTTGGGGCCCTTCCTCCCTCTCCATTTATAAACCCGTTTAAGGTTAAAATTGGCGAGAGATCCCTCTGATATTTCTATAAATAAAAATTATCTTATACACTTATAATTGTTGTTGAGGGTTTTATACTCCACTTCTCCTATACTTGTAATGCCCATGCACTAAGTGTATGGGCTGACAAACATTTACCCCTGGGGGTATACATGAACATACTGTATAAAAAATTTTTTTTACGGGTATCATAAATACCCTTTAAAAAAATTATGTGGGTGTTGCATCATGGACCACGGTCACCCTGGTGATATGGTGGTGGAGGATGAGGAGAAGGACAAGAGCAAATAGCCAAAATCAGGACCAAAATTCAACCTTTTGACACTGCTCTAGGTTCAATAGTGGTGTGCTGCGGTCCCCTAGGAATTGGGACAGGAAGGTCGGGTGAGAAGATGTGGGTGTTTGTTGTGGCATAATTTCAGCTTGCCCACAGCCTTGTCCTCGGCCTCTGCATGCACCATCACCATCACGTCCAGTTCCCCGTCCCTTGCTACGTGCCTTGCCCATTTTAAATGGAGGACAGTATCTTCCACGCTCACTACAAATGACTGAGTTTGGAGCGAACTTATATGTGATCCGTGTGACAAAGAAAACGGAGTTTTAAATACCTGGCCTGTAGGTAAGTAGTTTGAACAACAAACTGGTGTGAATTGCATCACTGACACACTGAAAGAAATTTTTAATGGAGGTTAGAAATGGCAGTATTTTCTGACAATGTATATGTGATCTGTTTGATGGAGAAAACACAGTTTTAAATAGCTGGATTTCTAACGCTGTAACATGGAAAGGACCTGGCTGTATTCTGTAGTGCCAACAAGCAAATGGCGCATAAAAACGGTGTTCTCTGGATTGCTTTTTAAGCAAATAATGAGGATTAAGATCCAAAAAAAAGTATTCCTGGCCCCTGAGACCTGGGCCTTTGTATAGAAATATCTAACAGCAGCAGAAGGCAGAATTGGAATGGAGCCTCTTGTGCTATATGCACTCCAATCTGCTATATACACTCCCTGCCTATATACCCTGCCTGCCTGATATCTCTGCAGATGGATTAGTTAGTCCTCAAAAGCAGTGACGTACCGCCAATGGCGGAAGACCACGCCACTGCTATGGGGCCCGTGACCGCGGGGGGCCCATGAGCCAAGGGGACCCAAGCAGAGTGGGGACAAGTTGTATAGGTGAGTATTGGTGGATAGTGGTGGGGGGAGGGAGGTTGCGGCGGAGCAGAGCACATACAGTAGCCGCTGAAGCAGCTATCACGTGTGCCCGCTGCTAAAGGGGCATGAATATTCCCTCTTCTCCACTCCCATGGGCGTGGAGAAGAGGGAATATTCATTCTCTTTAGTAGTGGGCACGGAGGAGCGCTGAGTCGCAGCTCCTGCTGGCAGTGCCTGCTACTAAAGGGACTGCATATTCATGCTTCTCCACGCCCATAGTCCTGGCGTGGAGAGGAGTGAATATGCCGGCAGCAGCAGCTCACCTCGGGATCTGAGAATGTGCATTGCTCAGATGCCGACATGAGCTGCAGCAGACAGGACGCAGCGCTGGAGGAGAGGTGAGGAAGGAAGGTGAGTATTAGTGTTTATTTTTTTGTGTGTGTGCAGTGATTGGGGGATGAGGTGGCCATATATACCAGGATTGGAGGTTTGGGGGGGCCACATATACCAAGAATCGGGGATTGAGGGAGCCACACATACCAAGATTGGGGGATTGAGGAGGTCACACATACCAGGATTGGGGGATTGAAGAGTCCACACATGCTAGGATTGGGGGATTGGGGAGACCACACATACCAGTATTGGGGGATTGAGGAGGCCACACATACCAGTATTGGGGGATTGAGGAGGCCACACATACCAGGATTGGGGGATTGAGGAGGCCACACATACCAGGATTGGGGGATTGAGGAGGCCACACATACCCGGATTGGGGGATTGAGAAGGCCACACATACCAGTATTGAGGGATTGAGGAGGCCACGCATACCAGTATTGGGGGATTGAGGAGGCCACACATACCAGGATTAGGTGATTGAGGAGGCCACACATACAGTATTGGGGGATTGAGGAGGCCACACATACCAGGATTGGGGGATTGAGTAGACCACACATACCAAGATTGGGGGATTGAGGAGGCCACACATACCAGCATTGGGGGACTGAGGAGGCCACACATACCAGAATTGGGGGATTGAGGAGGCCACACATACCAGTATTGGGGGATTGAGGAGGCCACACATACCAGTATTGGGGGATTGAGGAGACCACACATACCAGGATTGGGGGATTGAGGAGGCCACACATACCAGGATTGGGAGATTGAGGAGGCCACACATACCAGGATTGGGGGATTGAGGAGGCCACACATACCAGGATTGGGGGATTGAAGAGGCCACACATACCAGGATTGGGGGATTGAGGAGGCCACACATACCAGGATTGGGGGGTGAGGGGTGCCATACGTACCAGGATTGGGGGATGAGGGGTGCCATATGTACCAGAATTGGGAAATTTACTATTAATATTTACTGCATTTCCCACCCTAGGCTTGCACTCGAGTCAATACGTTTTTCCAGTTTTTTTGTAGTAAAATTAGGGACCTCGGCTTATACTCGGGTCGGCTTTTTTATAATATACGGTATTTTAAAAATCAGTGAGTACGTGGTGCCCATAATACTGCAGGACTGTGGGGTGCATTATACTTTATGGGGCTGCATTTTACCCTATGGGGTCTGTAATATACTGTATTGCTGACTGTGGGGAGTGAATTATATTCTATGGAGGACCATGGGAAGTTCATTATACTATATGGAGGATTATGGGGGGCGCATTATACTATATGGAGGATTATGGGGGTGCATTATACTATATGGAGGATTATCAGTGGCATATTATACTATATGGAAGGCTATGTGGGGCCATTATATTATTTTGAGGGCTATGTGGGGGGCCAGTATACTGTTTGGAGGGCTAGTGCAGGCCATTATACTGTATGTAAGCCCATTATAGTGTATAGAAGGCTCTGTGGGGGTCACAGTTGGGGGATTATGCTGTGTTGGTGTCACCATACTTTGCCTTGGGAGTTGAAGTGGGGTACTGTAGGGTCATTATACTGTGCATGTGGAGGCTAATGTGGAGGAATGCACGATGGGGGTATCATACTGTGTTTGGGAGGTACTTTTGTTGGCATCATACTTTATGGGGAAATGAAAGAGGGATCTAGGACTTTAGCAGGAGGAAAATTACTATGTAAAGGCTGGAAAGTTGTGAGATCTGCTCTTCTGTGACACAGACAAATATTTATTTATTTATTTGGGGGGGGGGGCCCAATTAGAGCTTCTGCTATAGGGCCCCATGATTTCTTTGTACGCCCCTGCTCAAAAGGACTGTTTGTTAAGATGGATATTTGTAATGTACGGTTTTTCTCCCTACACTACCTAATACACAAGCAAATCTCTCCCTGCTCTGTCTGATCCGGAGTGACTGTGACGAGCATGGCGGCGCCAGGTCTGATGTAGACCTGATGACGCTGATGCCACAACCACAATGACTACGGCATTACAGTGAGTGGCAGGCAATCCCTGCATATTGATTGGCGCTCTAAAGAGCACCAAACATGCAGGGAGGGGACCCGAGCATCCGCCCAAGCATCTCACAAGTACTCGGCGAGCTCCGAGCATCTCGAGTACTGAGATGCTCGGGCGAGTACCGAGTACTTGCGAGTATGCTCGCTCATCACTACTGATTACAAATGTAAGGCAAAATTTTCAGATTTATAGTTTTTAAATATTTAGAAAGCTATGTATCATTTCCTTTACACTTCACAAATACTTGCTACTTTATGTTGGTATCACATAAAGTCCCAATAAAATATGTTTAAGTTTGTGGGTGTAACATGAAAAAATGTGGAAAAGTTTACGGAGTATGAATACTTTTTCAAGTTATTGACAGTATTACTCTGTATAGGACAATAGAATTTCTATGACTGTCTATTTATTTAGCTCACACCTATCTGGTAGAGATGAGCAAACCTGTTGAAATTCAGTTTGATTAAATTTGGCCAGGAAATTCAATTTATAGTACATTTATTCGATGTGAATCAAATGTAAGCTTACGATACCGTCAGGTCTCTCCAGACTCCAGAACATAATAAACATAGTTAAAAATAATAACACCCATCCTTGCACAGCCACACTCCTCATCAGTCATTTTCTTTGCTTCAGTGACCGGTGTGGTCTTCATTGGGCCATCTTCAGTGTCTTCTGACATCGTTGACCCCCCCTTTGTTGACTAGACCTCTATGTCATTTCACCATGAGATCACAGCCTAGTAGGCGGAAGAGATACTGAAGATGTCACTGAAGACCACACCAGTGACTGGACTTTAGAAGACAGGTGAGAGCTTGGGGAATATTTTTTTTCTAACCCCTTCCTGGCCCTCTTGAATCTAGGAAAACGTCGGCTGGCCACCACTATGCTGTATTTGTGCAAATGGAATTATAAAAGTGTATGAATTATCAACATACTAGACACCATTTGGTGTTTGTGTATAAATGCCAGTGTGCTGCATTGTAAGGCCCTTTTTAGTTGTTTTTTAAAATGCTACTGTCTCTTCTTATACATGTTGGGATATTGCGAGGATATGCTCTCTCATTCTAGTGTAGAAATGATTACAGTACAAACTACCGAGGTGGAATCAGCTGCGGTTTATTATCACAGTGAAATCATTGTATTATTGACGCGCCCCTGGGCCTTCTGTGTCGTGCGGCATCGCGCGCACGGGGGCTTACCCGGAGCCGGATCAGATGGGGGTAGTAGTCTCGTGGCGGTGACCCGGTCCGTGCCCAGGGAGTCAAACTAAGCGGCGAGTCTATTAGCAGTAGATGTTAGAAGGTGTGTCGACTACGCCACCCGTTGATTTGCGGTCACAAGGCCGCTGCTGCAGAACAGTCCGCTGAGGCCGGTGGTATGTGTGCAGCAGGGATGGTATAACCCCCAACGGGAGGGGTATGGCCTCAGGGCAGCAGGTGTAGATGATGGAGGTTGTGATGGTGCGGTAAGGAGGCACAGAGACGTGGGATGCAGTTTCAGGGTTTTTACTCACTGGTGTTGCTTTAGTCACTCTGGCCTTGAGTGACCACCCGAGCCGTGCTGCGTCCACCAGGTGCGGGACTCGGCCAACTCCCAGGCAGTCCAGAGCGTGGTCCTGAGCTCCCCTCTGTCTCTCTCTTTCTGCTGGCCATCCCCACCAGGGATCCACCTTTGTCCGGCTCCCTCGGGTCTCTTGGTGGTTAAACCTTCTCTGGCTTCCCTGACCCTACTCGTGGTGTGCCTTCCTGGTGGATATGGTGAGGGTCATGGCAAAACTTGACCACGACCTCCGGTTCCTGATTAAGGATGTTTTGCCTCCGTCAGTTTGGGATCCGGTGCCCTCTTCTGCCAACCCTTCACCCTTTTGGCTTAATTCTGGGATCTCAGGGTTCCCTCTGTCTCTGCCTCTCTGGGTCCTTCTTCCTCCTCTCTCCATGCTTCAGGCCTGGCCCTGGAGCTGGGCCCAGCCGGAGCCACAGCTCCCTGTCAGCCCTCCTGGCTGAGCTCCTCCGCTCTGCTTCTCCTCAGGCTGAACTTGACTAAAAAGACCCTATTCTAAGATGGTGCCCACCATATATACTCCCTCTATGTGTGAGCCCAGGTGACCAGCACCCAATGGGCTCCTAGCTTTACCCAGAGTACTCCCCCTATCTGCCCCTACACTACTGGGATGTTCCACCCCCCTCCCACTCCAGCCAGGGACAGACGCTGTCGTACCTGCACATTTACTTGGTGGGAGTACCGTAGTTCTGTCCCCCGGAAATGGGATGTATGTAGTGCATGCAGCCTACTGAGCTCAGTCCCACACTCCATCCTTACCCGGGAGTGGAATACTACACCTCTGGGTTGAGGTGCAATACCCCTGTAGCAGCCGAGTCCTCAGGGTGCTACATTCCCCCCTGGTAAATCACAGCACGTCCTCGGGCTGTAAAAGAATAAACATACCAAAAACATACAATTTTTTTCAAAACATACAAGAACATATTAAACATTATAAACATTATCAGACTCTAGCAATAAAAACTTCTTCATATAAAACTCTTTCAGATAAATATTCTTGAGCTTCTGGCCACTGTGCACTTGTGACCAGGTAAAAGTGCAACAGTCACTTGAAGAAAAACAGTTTTTCTATAAAACCAGTAGGGGGCGCCTTAGGAAGCGCAACTATTTACAGGGTGGCCGCTCTCAGTCCTCGGCCAGTGGGGATAAGGGATGGCTGCTCACAGTCCTCAGCCTGTTAAGGGATAGGGACACACGGGTAACAGTTTGCTGGTCCCAACGGGGACTATACTTTACTTAGCAGCAGTACTTGTAACAGTTCTTGTAACAGTTCTTGTACCCTTACGGGTAACTATGTACAGTTCTCTTTACCGTACTTCAGTAACGGCATCCTCCTGCTCCATCTCGCGGGTGACCTTCAAACCCGTCCGGGTTCTCTTGTTCCTCCTCACACCGTAGCTCTTTCTCGGTCAGTCGGTGTACATGGAGAGCATATGGCCCCTTGGCACATTGATGCCGGGTGAAGGTGACCTCATCACCCAGGTACAGATCTTGTCCTCTGTGTCCCTCCGGCAGGTGGGACTCGACATCTCTGCGGGTCACGAAGACGTCGCCGGGGGTGCGGTGATCCCGGATGAAGCCCCAACCGTGCTGCAGTTGGAATTTAATTACAGTCCCGGTGGCACGGGGACCGTGGGCTACACGGGGGTTCCGTCGGGTCCGGCTCTTCTGTTCTGCACTCTGCACTTGCAGCCGCTCCTCGCGGACCCGCCTTTCTCGCCGCTCCCGGTCGAAGACCTCCAGCTGTTGCCGGCAGCACTCTGCTCGCTGGGCTGCGGCCGCCCGGGTCTCTTGGGTGAAGCCGATGAGGTTCTCCCCGGTGGGGTCCCATTCAAATTGGGCCTCCTCCAGCGGGAGCGGGACGATCTCGACAGGCGCCGGAGCCGGAATCAGGGGCTCATCCAGGGGCCTTTCCTTCCGGAGTCGGGGATGGGAGTACTCCGGTGGCCACTCAAGGGGCTGCCCATCCGGGCAAGTGTGCTGGGCGAACAAGTCTTCACCCAGGGGTAGGACTTTGTGGGTTGAGGGCGCGGTGGTGGCAGCGGCGCCCGGGTTCACCAGGCCTTGCGACCAGGCTGGGGGCACCCTGAAGGAAAAGGGCACTGTTGAGACGGCGGCGCCCGGGGGTACTTGACCTTGCGACCAGGCCAGCGACTTGGTGGAGGTAGAGGGCGCTGTTGGGACTGCCGCGCCCGGGGGTACTCGGCCCTGCGACCAGGCCGGTGGCGTCTCCTGCTTGGTCACGCTCAGAGTTGAGGCGCGTGACATCACAGGGGGCGTGGTCGCGGCTCCTGCTTGAGGCCTAGTGTGGAGCGGTGGCGGTGCAGCGACGGGCACGGTAGGGGGAATTTCGGGCTCTGCGACGGGGAGCTGGGGCAGGCTCACGGTTTCTCGGCTTGGGGTAGTGACGTCCCCTTTACCTGCCTCCGTTTCTTCAGCTCCTTCCACGGCGTCGTCTCCGGCCTTCATTCCTCCTGCACCATCCTCAGAGGCGGTCAGACTCCTCGTCTCGGGTGGCGTGCTCCGCTGGCGGGTTCCAGCCTGCTGGGCCATCTCCCTGCTCCACTCAGTCAGCGTTTCTTGTTGCACCTGGGCCATCCTCCGTGCGAGGCCCTCCAGCGCGGTCTGTGCACGCTCCCGGTCTCGGGGGAGCTGTGCCAGGATCTCCACCAGGTCTTGTGGGGTGGTAGATTGCAACAGGCTCCTGACCACAGGGTCGGTGCTGCCTGACTCTCCCTCCATCTCCGGGTACGGCTTCTCCAGACTCCTCCAGGCTGCACCCATCCTCTCTCTTTTGTTCTTGATCCGCCCACTCTGAGGGCGGTCCTGGGGCCACTTGGTGATTGTCAGTTCCAGGGGCAGACCCCCCACGCTGATGGACATCTCTAGCATTGCAGTCTCTGCTGGTGGGGGCGGTTTCCGCTTTTGGCGCCATTCTTGGACCTGGCCCACGATGGGAGGTGGCCTCTTGCCACCCTCTGGACGGCCCACAATGGCGTCCGCTCTGCCAGGGCGGGAAATCGTCTCAGATGGCGGGAATTGTCTCTTTATGGCGGGAAACTCCGTGGATGGCGGGAAAAGGCTGCAGATGGCGGGCAAACGGCGGGAAACGACTCCGGACGACGTCCGATGGCGGGGACCCTCCGGAATTGGCGGGAGACTTCTTCTTACGGTAAATGTGAACTTTTCTTCAGGCACGCAGTACCCGGTGGTTGCGGGCACGTAATCCTGCCGACTACGCCAAAGTTGACGCGCCCCTGGGCCTTCTGTGTCGTGCGGCATCGCGCGCACGGGGGCTTACCCGGAGCCGGATCAGATGGGGGTAGTAGTCTCGTGGCGGTGACCCGGTCCGTGCCCAGGGAGTCAAACTAAGCGGCGAGTCTATTAGCAGTAGATGTTAGAAGGTGTGTCGACTACGCCACCCGTTGATTTGCGGTCACAAGGCCGCTGCTGCAGAACAGTCCGCTGAGGCCGGTGGTATGTGTGCAGCAGGGATGGTATAACCCCCAACGGGAGGGGTATGGCCTCAGGGCAGCAGGTGTAGATGATGGAGGTTGTGATGGTGCGGTAAGGAGGCACAGAGACGTGGGATGCAGTTTCAGGGTTTTTACTCACTGGTGTTGCTTTAGTCACTCTGGCCTTGAGTGACCACCCGAGCCGTGCTGCGTCCACCAGGTGCGGGACTCGGCCAACTCCCAGGCAGTCCAGAGCGTGGTCCTGAGCTCCCCTCTCTCTCTCTCTTTCTGCTGGCCATCCCCACCAGGGATCCACCTTTGTCCGGCTCCCTCGGGTCTCTTGGTGGTTAAACCTTCTCTGGCTTCCCTGACCCTACTCGTGGTGTGCCTTCCTGGTGGATATGGTGAAGGGTCGTGGCAAAACTTGACCACGACCTCCGGTTCCTGATTAAGGATGTTTTGCCTCCGTCAGTTTGGGATCCGGTGCCCTCTTCTGCCAACCCTTCACCCTTTTGGCTTAATTCTGGGATCTCAGGGTTCCCTCTGTCTCTGCCTCTCTGGGTCCTTCTTCCTCCTCTCTCCATGCTTCAGGCCTGGCCCTGGAGCTGGGCCCAGCCGGAGCCACAGCTCCTTGTCAGCCCTCCTGGCTGAGCTCCTCTGCTCTGCTTCTCCTCAGGCTGAACTTGACTAAAAAAACCCTATTCTAAGATGGTGCCCACCATATATACTCCCTCTATGTGTGAGCCCAGGTGACCAGCACCCAATGGGCTCCTAGCTTTACCCAGAGTACTCCCCCTATCTGCCCCTACACTACTGGGATGTTCCACCCCCCTCCCACTCCAGCCAGGGACAGACGCTGTCGTACCTGCACATTTACTTGGTGGGAGTACCGTAGTTCTGTCCCCCGGAAATGGGATGTATGTAGTGCATGCAGCCTACTGAGCTCAGTCCCACACTCCATCCTTACCCGGGAGTGGAATACCACACCTCTGGGTTGAGGTGCAATACCCCTGTAGCAGCCGAGTCCTCAGGGTGCTACATTCCCCCCTGGTAAATCACAGCACGTCCTCGGGCTGTAAAAGAATAAACATACCAAAAACATACAATTTTTTTCAAAACATACAAGAACATATTAAACATTATAAACATTATCAGACTCTAGCAATAAAAACTTCTTCATATAAAACTCTTTCAGATAAATATTCTTGAGCTTCTGGCCACTGTGCACTTGTGACCAGGTAAAAGTGCAACAGTCACTTGAAGAAAAACAGTTTTTCTATAAAACCAGTAGGGGGCGCCTTAGGAAGCGCAACTATTTACAGGGTGGCCGCTCTCAGTCCTCGGCCAGTGGGGATAAGGGATGGCTGCTCACAGTCCTCAGCCTGTTAAGGGATAGGGACACACGGGTAACAGTTTGCTGGTCCCAACGAGGACTATACTTTACTTAGCAGCAGTACTTGTAACAGTTCTTGTAACAGTTCTTGTACCCTTACGGGTAACTATGTACAGTTCTCTTTACCGTACTTCAGTAACGGCATCCTCCTGCTCCATCTCGCGGGTGACCTTCAAACCCGTCCGGGTTCTCTTGTTCCTCCTCACACCGTAGCTCTTTCTCGGTCAGTCGGTGTACATGGAGAGCATATGGCCCCTTGGCACATTGATGCCAGGTGAAGGTGACCTCATCACCCAGGTACAGATCTTGTCCTCTGTGTCCCTCCGGCAGGTGGGACTCGACATCTCTGCGGGTCACGAAGACGTCGCCGGGGGTGCGGTGATCCCGGATGAAGCCCCAACCGTGCTGCAGTTGGAATTTAATTACAGTCCCGGTGGCACGGGGACCGTGGGCTACACGGGGGTTCCGTCGGGTCCGGCTCTTCTGTTCTGCACTCTGCACTTGCAGCCGCTCCTCGCGGACCCGCCTTTCTCGCCGCTCCCGGTCGAAGACCTCCAGCTGTTGCCGGCAGCACTCTGCTCGCTGGGCTGCGGCCGCCCGGGTCTCTTGGGTGAAGCCGATGAGGTTCTCCCCGGTGGGGTCCCATTCAAATTGGGCCTCCTCCAGCGGGAGCGGGACGATCTCGACAGGCGCCGGAGCCGGAATCAGGGGCTCATCCAGGGGCCTTTCCTTCCGGAGTCGGGGATGGGAGTACTCCGGTGGCCACTCAAGGGGCTGCCCATCCGGGCAAGTGTGCTGGGCGAACAAGTCTTCACCCAGGGGTAGGACTTTGTGGGTTGAGGGCGTGGTGGTGGCAGCGGCGCCCGGGTTCACCAGGCCTTGCGACCAGGCTGGGGGCACCCTGAAGGAAAAGGGCACTGTTGAGACGGCGGCGCCCGGGGGTACTTGACCTTGCGACCAGGCCAGCGACTTGGTGGAGGTAGAGGGCGCTGTTGGGACTGCCGCGCCCGGGGGTACTCGGCCCTGCGACCAGGCCGGTGGCGTCTCCTGCTTGGTCACGCTCAGAGTTGAGGCGCGTGACATCACAGGGGGCGTGGTCGCGGCTCCTGCTTGAGGCCTAGTCTGGAGCGGTGGCGGTGCAGCGACGGGCACGGTAGGGGGAATTTCGGGCTCTGCGACGGGGAGCTGGGGCAGGCTCACAGTTTCTCGGCTTGGGGTAGTGACGTCCCCTTTACCTGCCTCCGTTTCTTCAGCTCCTTCCACGGCGTCGTCTCCGGCCTTCATTCCTCCTGCACCATCCTCAGAGGCGGTCAGACTCCTCGTCTCGGGTGGCGTGCTCCGCTGGCGGGTTCCAGCCTGCTGGGCCATCTCCCTGCTCCACTCAGTCAGCGTTTCTTGTTGCACCTGGGCCATCCTCCGTGCGAGGCCCTCCAGCGCGGTCTGTGCACGCTCCCGGTCTCGGGGGAGCTGTGCCAGGATCTCCACCAGGTCTTGTGGGGTGGTAGCTTGCAACAGGCTCCTGACCACAGGGTCGGTGCTGCCTGACTCTCCCTCCATCTCCAGGTACGGCTTCTCCAGACTCCTCCAGGCTGCACCCATCCTCTCTCTTTTGTTCTTGATCCGCCCACTCTGAGGGCGGTCCTGGGGCCACTTGGTGATTGTCAGTTCCAGGGGCAGACCCCCCACGCTGATGGACATCTCTAGCATTGCAGTCTCTGCTGGTGGGGGCGGTTTCCGCTTTTGGCGCCATTCTTGGACCTGGCCCACGATGGGAGGTGGCCTCTTGCCACCCTCTGGCACGCCCACAATGGCGTCCGCTCTGCCAGGGCGGGAAATCGTCTCAGATGGCGGGAATTGTCTCTTTATGGCGGGAAACTCCGTGGATGGCGGGAAAAGGCTGCAGATGGCGGGCAAACGGCGGGAAACGACTCCGGACGACGTCCGATGGCGGGGACCCTCCGGAATTGGCGGGAGACTTCTTCTTACGGTAAATGTGAACTTTTCTTCAGGCACGCAGTACCCGGTGGTTGCGGGCACGTAATCCTGCCGACTACGCCAAAGTTGACGCGCCCCTGGGCCTTCTGTGTCGTGCGGCATCGCGCGCACGGGGGCTTACCCGGAGCCGGATCAGATGGGGGTAGTAGTCTCGTGGCGGTGACCCGGTCCGTGCCCAGGGAGTCAAACTAAGCGGCGAGTCTATTAGCAGTAGATGTTAGAATGTGTGTCGACTACGCCACCCGTTGATTTGCGGTCACAAGGCCGCTGCTGCAGAACAGTCCGCTGAGGCCGGTGGTATGTGTGCAGCAGGGATGGTATAACCCCCAACGGGAGGGGTATGGCCTCAGGGCAGCAGGTGTAGATGATGGAGGTTGTGATGGTGCGGTAAGGAGGCACAGAGACGTGGGATGCAGTTTCAGGGTTTTTACTCACTGGTGTTGCTTTAGTCACTCTGGCCTTGAGTGACCACCCGAGCCGTGCTGCGTCCACCAGGTGCGGGACTCGGCCAACTCCCAGGCAGTCCAGAGCGTGGTCCTGAGCTCCCCTCTCTCTCTCTCTTTCTGCTGGCCATCCCCACCAGGGATCCACCTTTGTCCGGCTCCCTCAGGTCTCTTGGTGGTTAAACCTTCTCTGGCTTCCCTGACCCTACTCGTGGTGTGCCTTCCTGGTGGATATGGTGAGGGTCGTGGCAAAACTTGACCACGACCTCCGGTTCCTGATTAAGGATGTTTTGCCTCCGTCAGTTTGGGATCCGGTGCCCTCTTCTGCCAACCCTTCACCCTTTTGGCTTAATTCTGGGATCTCAGGGTTCCCTCTGTCTCTGCCTCTCTGGGTCCTTCTTCCTCCTCTCTCCATGCTTCAGGCCTGGCCCTGGAGCTGGGCCCAGCCGGAGCCACAGCTCCCTGTCAGCCCTCCTGGCTGAGCTCCTCTGCTCTGCTTCTCCTCAGGCTGAACTTGACTAAAAAGACCCTATTCTAAGATGGTGCCCACCATATATACTCCCTCTATGTGTGAGCCCAGGTGACCAGCACCCAATGGGCTCCTAGCTTTACCCAGAGTACTCCCCCTATCTGCCCCTACACTACTGGGATGTTCCACCCCCCTCCCACTCCAGCCAGGGACAGACGCTGTCGTACCTGCACATTTACTTGGTGGGAGTACCGTAGTTCTGTCCCCCGGAAATGGGATGTATGTAGTGCATGCAGCCTACTGAGCTCAGTCCCACACTCCATCCTTACCCGGGAGTGGAATACCACACCTCTGGGTTGAGGTGCAATACCCCTGTAGCAGCCGAGTCCTCAGGGTGCTACATTCCCCCCTGGTAGATCACAGCACGTCCTCGGGCTGTAAAAGAATAAACATACCAAAAACATACAATTTTTTTCAAAACATAAAAGAACATATTAAACATTATAAACATTATCAGACTCTAGCAATAAAAACTTCTTCATATAAAACTCTTTCAGATAAATATTCTTGAGCTTCTGGCCACTGTGCACTTGTGACCAGGTAAAAGTGCAACAGTCACTTGAAGAAAAACAGTTTTTCTATAAAACCAGTAGGGGGCGCCTTAGGAAGCGCAACTATTTACAGGGTGGCCGCTCTCAGTCCTCGGCCAGTGGGGATAAGGGATGGCTGCTCACAGTCCTCAGCCTGTTAAGGGATAGGGACACACGGGTAACAGTTTGCTGGTCCCAACGAGGACTATACTTTACTTAGCAGCAGTACTTGTAACAGTTCTTGTAACAGTTCTTGTACCCTTACGGGTAACTATGTACAGTTCTCTTTACCGTACTTCAGTAACGGCATCCTCCTGCTCCATCTCGCGGGTGACCTTCAAACCCGTCCGGGTTCTCTTGTTCCTCCTCACACCGTAGCTCTTTCTCGGTCAGTCGGTGTACATGGAGAGCATATGGCCCCTTGGCACATTGATGCCGGGTGAAGGTGACCTCATCACCCAGGTACAGATCTTGTCCTCTGTGTCCCTCCGGCAGGTGGGACTCGACATCTCTGCGGGTCACGAAGACGTCGCCGGGGGTGCGGTGATCCCGGATGAAGCCCCAACCGTGCTGCAGTTGGAATTTAATTACAGTCCCGGTGGCACGGGGACCGTGGGCTACACGGGGGTTCCGTCGGGTCCGGCTCTTCTGTTCTGCACTCTGCACTTGCAGCCGCTCCTCGCGGACCCGCCTTTCTCGCCGCTCCCGGTCGAAGACCTCCAGCTGTTGCCGGCAGCACTCTGCTCGCTGGGCTGCGGCCGCCCGGGTCTCTTGGGTGAAGCCGATGAGGTTCTCCCCGGTGGGGTCCCATTCAAATTGGGCCTCCTCCAGCGGGAGCGGGACGATCTCGACAGGCGCCGGAGCCGGAATCAGGGGCTCATCCAGGGGCCTTTCCTTCCGGAGTCGGGGATGGGAGTACTCCGGTGGCCACTCAAGGGGCTGCCCATCCGGGCAAGTGTGCTGGGCGAACAAGTCTTCACCCAGGGGTAGGACTTTGTGGGTTGAGGGCGCGGTGGTGGCAGCGGCGCCCGGGTTCACCAGGCCTTGCGACCAGGCTGGGGGCACCCTGAAGGAAAAGGGCACTGTTGAGACGGCGGCGCCCGGGGGTACTTGACCTTGCGACCAGGCCAGCGACTTGGTGGAGGTAGAGGGCGCTGTTGGGACTGCCGCGCCCGGGGGTACTCGGCCCTGCGACCAGGCCGGTGGCGTCTCCTGCTTGGTCACGCTCAGAGTTGAGGCGCGTGACATCACAGGGGGCGTGGTCGCGGCTCCTGCTTGAGGCCTAGTCTGGAGCGGTGGCGGTGCAGCGACGGGCACGGTAGGGGGAATTTCGGGCTCTGCGACGGGGAGCTGGGGCAGGCTCACAGTTTCTCGGCTTGGGGTAGTGACGTCCCCTTTACCTGCCTCCGTTTCTTCAGCTCCTTCCACGGCGTCGTCTCCGGCCTTCATTCCTCCTGCACCATCCTCAGAGGCGGTCAGACTCCTCGTCTCGGGTGGCGTGCTCCGCTGGCGGGTTCCAGCCTGCTGGGCCATCTCCCTGCTCCACTCAGTCAGCGTTTCTTGTTGCACCTGGGCCATCCTCCGTGCGAGGCCCTCCAGCGCGGTCTGTGCACGCTCCCGGTCTCGGGGGAGCTGTGCCAGGATCTCCACCAGGTCTTGTGGGGTGGTAGCTTGCAACAGGCTCCTGACCACAGGGTCGGTGCTGCCTGACTCTCCCTCCATCTCCGGGTACGGCTTCTCCAGACTCCTCCAGGCTGCACCCATCCTCTCTCTTTTGTTCTTGATCCGCCCACTCTGAGGGCGGTCCTGGGGCCACTTGGTGATTGTCAGTTCCAGGGGCAGACCCCCCACGCTGATGGACATCTCTAGCATTGCAGTCTCTGCTGGTGGGGGCGGTTTCCGCTTTTGGCGCCATTCTTGGACCTGGCCCACGATGGGAGGTGGCCTCTTGCCACCCTCTGGCACGCCCACAATGGCGTCCGCTCTGCCAGGGCGGGAAATCGTCTCAGATGGCGGGAATTGTCTCTTTATGGCGGGAAACTCCGTGGATGGCGGGAAAAGGCTGCAGATGGCGGGCAAACGGCGGGAAACGACTCCGGACGACGTCCGATGGCGGGGACCCTCCGGAATTGGCGGGAGACTTCTTCTTACGGTAAATGTGAACTTTTCTTCAGGCACGCAGTACCCGGTGGTTGCGGGCACGTAATCCTGCCGACTACGCCAAAGTTGACGCGCCCCTGGGCCTTCTGTGTCGTGCGGCATCGCGCGCACGGGGGCTTACCCGGAGCCGGATCAGATGGGGGTAGTAGTCTCGTGGCGGTGACCCGGTCCGTGCCCAGGGAGTCAAACTAAGCGGCGAGTCTATTAGCAGTAGATGTTAGAAGGTGTGTCGACTACGCCACCCGTTGATTTGCGGTCAGAAGGCCGCTGCTGCAGAACAGTCCGCTGAGGCCGGTGGTATGTGTGCAGCAGGGATGGTATAACCCCCAACGGGAGGGGTATGGCCTCAGGGCAGCAGGTGTAGATGATGGAGGTTGTGATGGTGCGGTAAGGAGGCACAGAGACGTGGGATGCAGTTTCAGGGTTTTTACTCACTGGTGTTGCTTTAGTCACTCTGGCCTTGAGTGACCACCCGAGCCGTGCTGCGTCCACCAGGTGCGGGACTCGGCCAACTCCCAGGCAGTCCAGAGCGTGGTCCTGAGCTCCCCTCTCTCTCTCTCTTTCTGCTGGCCATCCCCACCAGGGATCCACCTTTGTCCGGCTCCCTCGGGTCTCTTGGTGGTTAAACCTTCTCTGGCTTCCCTGACCCTACTCGTGGTGTGCCTTCCTGGTGGATATGGTGAGGGTCGTGGCAAAACTTGACCACGACCTCCGGTTCCTGATTAAGGATGTTTTGCCTCCGTCAGTTTGGGATCCGGTGCCCTCTTCTGCCAACCCTTCACCCTTTTGGCTTAATTCTGGGATCTCAGGGTTCCCTCTGTCTCTGCCTCTCTGGGTCCTTCTTCCTCCTCTCTCCATGCTTCAGGCCTGGCCCTGGAGCTGGGCCCAGCCGGAGCCACAGCTCCCTGTCAGCCCTCCTGGCTGAGCTCCTCTGCTCTGCTTCTCCTCAGGCTGAACTTGACTAAAAAGACCCTATTCTAAGATGGTGCCCACCATATATACTCCCTCTATGTGTGAGCCCAGGTGACCAGCACCCAATGGGCTCCTAGCTTTACCCAGAGTACTCCCCCTATCTGCCCCTACACTACTGGGATGTTCCACCCCCCTCCCACTCCAGCCAGGGACAGACGCTGTCGTACCTGCACATTTACTTGGTGGGAGTACCGTAGTTCTGTCCCCCGGAAATGGGATGTATGTAGTGCATGCAGCCTACTGAGCTCAGTCCCACACTCCATCCTTACCCGGGAGTGGAATACCACACCTCTGGGTTGAGGTGCAATACCCCTGTAGCAGCCGAGTCCTCAGGGTGCTACATTATTATAAGGATCATTCACTTATAATCACAGTCAATAATGAGGTTTAAGAGTAGGCTCACACTGTGCTTTTTTTTGCAGCATTTTTGTTGTTTGCTTTTCAGCATGAAAAATGCAGAGTGTTGACAGGATAAACGTTTTGTACGTATTTTTGATGCCTTTTTCATGCATTTTTTATGCATTTTTCATGCTTATTTTATACATTCAACTGAATAAGTAAAAAAAAGCATCAAAAACGCTGAAAAAAAAATCGACATTCTGCATTTTTTTAAAAAATGCACCACAGCTTTAAAAAACGCAAGGAAAAAACACACCGTGTGATTTTTTAAATCATATTTATTTTGCTGCTTTTGTAAAACTCTGCTCTTTTTCCGCATGAAAAAAAAAATACAGAAAAAAAACATGCAAAAATGCAACATGTGACCACACCCTAAAGGTTTCACGGGAGGTTCATTCATTTTTAGTAGTGTGATGGGTGGAGGATCTCGTCTGATGCGAAGCTGGGAGACATCATCATGGAGGGATGATTCACATCTAGGGCTAAGAGAAAGTACAGGTCAAAAATGAAGACCAAATCAGATTGGGCTCACCATCTGAAAAGCTGCACTGGACCAGTATGGGGTAACACTTCTTCACCTAGAGCTTCAGAATCTTGACTATTAAAGGGTTTATCCATCATCTCTCGCTTCGGTATCATGAGCTAAGATGAGTCTGGCAGGCATCATTTATGCAACCTCCTGAATGTACTGGTTTTGATCCAGACTAGAGTGGGTGTGAATTTATTTGCACGTCCCATTCCACTGGCTATAACAGTAGCCTGTGACCACTGGAATGGGAGAGGGAGTACCATCTCTTACCTGACGGCGTCCACGCCTCTTCTTTTGATGTTCCGGCCTGGCATGACGTCATCATTGCAGCATGATGTACATGTGATATCATTCTAGGCCAGACAATCAAAAGAAGAGCTGCGGACACCATTAGGTAAGAGGCGTTACTCCCTCTTCCATTTTTTCTTAAATGGGTCGTCCATGATTACTAAAACATGAATTTCTTCCAAAAACAGCACTTTCCTGTTTATGGGCATTCAATTCAAAGGGATGGAGATGCTGTTTTGGAAGAAAGTGCCCCTGTTACATAGTTACATAGGTTGAGAGAAGACATAGGTCCATCAAGTTCAAAGTTCCTCCACCAATTATACATTTTTTCACAAATTTTTCTTTTTCCAGAAAATTTGTCATGATTCCACCCCTCAATGTGTTTGGGATGCAGTTACTGACAGCTTAGCCTTCCAATCTGGTTTGGGGGTGTGCTAAATCTTAGGGTACTTTGATTGACAGTTCAGGTGTCCAGTGTGGTGCAGGGGCGAGATGACCTGTCAGTGTTTTGATTGACAGCTCGGCCATCCAATCTGAGACTGGGAGGTGCTAGGCTGCCTTCAGGTGTTCCCTGTCCCTGGTGATTGCCCAACTACTTAGCTGCACTGTCAGTCCCAGATCTCTGCCAGACGTACATTCAGCTCTGTGTGGTTTGTCTCTCTGTGCCTTGTGTTCTGCTTGTAGATCTTTTTGCTGCCCGGACCTCATTCTGACTATCTGTTTTGCCTGCACCCTTTGCTCTGATCTGCTTTCATCCTAGTTTTCTGACCGCGGACCATTACTCGACTTCGCCTTTGTCTCTTCCCTCTGTTTATGAAGGAACCTCCTGGCTTTTAACCTCGGACTCCTTGACTACCCTGAGTCTCAGTTTGTACATGAGAAGTGACTCAACATCACAACAATCCTTTTAAAGGAAACCACTAGAACCATTGATCAATTATTAGATATTATACAGGTTTTCCTCAATCTATTGAGGCATTTGAACATCTTATAGGACGTTTTTTGCTATATAAGCCAGATTGGACATATTGGCTACTGCTTGGATGGACTCAGCACACTTGAGATGGCTGTTCATCGATTGGCGCCATGCAATACTACATTTCCCCAGAAGAGGTCACTGTACAGGAAACGAGTGATGACAGACAACGCCCGTTCGATCGACTGATCATTGGATTGGCTGGATTGGCTCTTTTTCTTTTTTTTTGGTCCAGTACCATTCAACCATAATAACTAGGACACAATGTTGCAAAGCAAAAAATAACAAATTACCTGAGAAGGAAGTGAAGGACATTTTTCTCGTTTGATGCATTTTCCATCATACCATACCAAATCTTAGTCTTCACACGTGCAGCCTTGTACACATTCCCTCCGACATTTGCTTTCAGGAAAGCAATAGGATTCACACAGAGCACAATAATGCTACCTCTGGCCATCAGGACAACTTGGAACTATAATAATAACATCAATGTTATCCTCTTCACGCCGTGGCCATTTTTCGTTTTTTCCTCCCCTTCTTCCGAGAACAATAACTTTTTTATTTTTCCGTCCACATAGTCTTATGAGGGCTTGTTTATTGCGGGACGAGTTGTACTTTTGAACGGCACTATTTATTTTACCATATGGTGTATTGTAAAATGGGAAAAAAATTCCAAGTGCATTGAAATTGCAATAAAAGTACAAATCCAGAATTGTTTTTTGGGGCTTTTTATTTACTATGAAATTTCTAAGAAAAAAAATTGCTTCTCATTTTTCGAGACCCATTCGTCTCCATTTTTCGGGATCTGGGGCTGGGTGATGGCTTATTTTTTGCGCACTGAGCTGACATTTTTATTAATACCATTTTGGGGTAGATACAATGTTTTGATCGCCTCTTATTGCATTTTATTTAAATGTTGCGGCAGCCAAAAAAGCGTAATTCTGTCATTCTGATTTTTTTTCTCGTTACGCCGTTTACCAATTGGAATAATTTATTTTATATTTTGATTGATTGGACTTTCATGAATGCAGAGATAGCATATATGTGTATTTTTTAAATTGTTTTATTTTAATGGGGCAAAAGGGGGATGATTTGAACTTTTGTGTTTTTTTTTACATTTTTAAAAACTTTTTTTTTTCACTTTTTACTGTAGTTACAGTGGGGAAAATAAGTATTTGGTTCACTGCAGATTTTGCACGTTTTCCCACCTACAAAGAATGGGGAGGTCTGTAATTTTTATCGCAGGTACACTTCACCTGTGAGAGACAGAATCTAAAAATAAAATCCAGAAAATCACATTGTATGATTTTTATATTATTAATTTGCATTTTATTGCATGAAATAAGTATTTGATTACCGACCAACCAGACAGAATGCTGGCTCTCACAGACCTGTTGTAACATACCTGGCGGCGTCCTTGCATAGTGGTCCATCTCCCACTGTGCAAGAGCGCGCACTTGATCTCCAGTCCAGGGTGTCTCTCTGGCTTCCCTCCATGCTGTCTGTTTGCTTCTGTGTCTGCTGCTTATGGGCGGCGCCCGATCACTTCCTGCTTTTTGTACCTGCTGCAGGCACACCCTTTGTGCGTCCTCAGCCTATTGCTGTCTGTCACCTGGTATTTAAACCAGCTGCCCCATTAACCCATGCCTGAGCATCTTTCCCTGTCAGTTGGCTTTTGTCTCTGACATGCCAGGTCCTGTCTATGTTACCTGTCTTGCAGTATCTGTTCCCATGTCTGTACTGTGTCCTATCTGTGTACCTTAACCTGCAGTCTGTACTCGTTCCTTGCCTGTTCGTTCTGCCTTCCTGGAGGCTGTATTTCCAGGCCAGTCTGAACACGCTCCTTGCCTGTTCATCCCGCCTCTCTGGGGGCCGTATTCCCAGACCCGCTCCTGTATCCCGCTGCAGTGTCGGTCTCCTCCGTACACTCAGTTCCAGTCTGAACTCTCTCCTATCTTTTACCTGTTTTTTCTCTATGTCCGTTCCTTTTGCGTTTTCTGCAGAGTCTGAACTCGTACCTACTCCTGCTCGTTGTCACTGTACTTCCGTTTGTGAGTTTGTGGTCCACTCGCTACTTCTCTGCAAGTACCCTGTGGGTATCTGGTTCTGCCTTTCCCTTCTAGTCTGTTCTGTGTGAACAGAGCCCTGTTCCTTCCGCGTCTGCGGTTTTCGCTTTGCTCAGCTCTGTCCACCGCGTCTGCGGTTTTCGCCTTGCTCAGCTCTGTCCGCCGCGTCTGCGGTTTTCGCCTTGCTCAGCTCTGTCCACCGCGTCTGCGGTTTTCGCCTTGCTCAGCTCTGTCCGCCGCGTCTGCGGTTTTCGCCTTGCTCAGCTCTGTCCGCCGCGTTTGCGGTTTTCGCTTTGCTCAGCTCTGTCCGCCGCGTCTGCGGTTTTCGCTTTGCTCAGCTCTGTCCACCGCGTCTGCGGTTTTCGCTTTGCTCAGCTCTGTCCACCGCGTCTGCGGTTTTCGCTTTGCTCAGCTCTGTCCACCGCGTCTGCGGTTTTCGCTTTGCTCAGCTCTGTCCACCGCGTCTGCGGTTTTCGCTTTGCTCAGCTCTGTCCACCGCGTCTGCGGTTTTCGCTTTGCTCAGCTCTGTCCACCGCGTCTGCGGTTTTCGCTTTGCTCAGCTCTGTCCACCGCGTCTGCGGTTTTCGCTTTGCTCAGCTCTGTCCACCGTGTCTGCGGTTTTCGCTTTGCTCAGCTCTGTCCACCGCGTCTGCGGTTTTCGCTTTGCTCAGCTCTGTCCACCGCGTCTGCGGTTTTCGCTTTGCTCAGCTCTGTCCACCGCGTCTGCGGTTTTCGCTTTGCTCAGCTCTGTCCACCGCGTCTGCGGTTTTCGCTTTGCTCAGCTCTGTCCACCGCGTCTGCGGTTTCGAATTTGTCTCCCAGTCTGTACTGGACCCTACCCAGCTTGTGCTCTAGTCTGCCTGTTCCTGTATTCCCCGGTGTGGGTCAACAGCCGTGTCTGGAGTCTGACCTGGAGTAGACCCTGGTTCCTCTGCTCGGTTCCTCCCTGGTGCACTGGCGTCGTATGCCGTCGTGCGACCTTGGTCGGATCGGGCAGATACTTAGTTACGCCCCTCCAGGCACTCTCCGGTTCATGGCACAGTGGAATCACTACATAAACACGCACACGCCAGTCAGTCCGGGCGTGTGCATTACAGCATGCTCAGGCCATGGTTCCCGTTGAGCCCCACGGCCTTCGCTCTCTGAGAAGTTTTCCAGCGAATACATGCATATAAATAAAAAAAAAATTTTCCCTTTAGCTGAGTTCCAGGCGAATTACGCACCCGTCCAGATGGATCTATCTGCTCTCGTTCCTGCGGATCCGCTACGTTATTATGGGGATCCAAGACAAAGTCGTGCATTTGTGGAGCAATGCATGCTACACTTCAAGTTCTACCCTCTATGTTTTCCCACCGATCGGGTTAAGGTGGCATTCATTATGTCTTACCTGGCGGGTGATGCCTTGGAATGGATCAACCCTCTATATGAAACACAGGATCCGATCCTCCTGGATCTAATGGCCTTCCTGGTGGCCTTTCTAATGGTCTTTGATGATCCTAACCCGGAGGCTCCTGCTGAAGCTTCACTTCCCAATATCCCGGAGCAGCCCCAATGGGTAATGTGTGTGGGTAGCGCAATAGTCCTCCAGCCCAATGAGACTACTGCCCACCCAGAATCCTCACAGGGTGACTACGCTTTCCGGAATACTTCTCCCAACCTCAAGAGGCAGTCCAGACGTGCTAGGCGTAGAGGCAAGCCGTCACGCCAGGGTCTGTCCTCCCTGAGACCTCCTGACCCCAACCTTGAAGTCCCTACTGAAGCTTCATCTCCCTGTATCCCGGAGAAGCCCCAACGGGTAATGTGCGTGGGTAGTGCACCAGTTCTCCTGCCCGAAGAGACTTCTGCCCATCCAGACTCCACACAGGAGAACTTCCTGCACCCGGCATCAGATGCTTCACCCACTTTAACCGGTGTGCATGTCCAAGGATGCTCCAAAGCTGTGGTTACCTCAGAGTCTGTGCACCTCTACTACCTGGCGGAGGACCCCCTGTTGCCTCCTGAATCCTCCGGGATACCACTCGATGACAAATGGAGAGAGACTTCTCTACACCCAGTACTCGATACTTTGTCCGCTTCGTCCTGTGTGCCTGACAATGGGTACCCCAAAGTGGTAGTTACCTCCGAGTCTCTACACCCCTCCGACCAGGCGGAGGACCTCCAGTTGTCTCCAGAACCCTTCGGTGTGCTACCTGGTAGCGAAAGGACAGAGACTCTCCTATACTCTGTACCTGATACCTCGCTCGCTTCGTCCAGTGAGTCCAACCTAGTGTACTCTGAAGCAGAGGTTACTCCCGAGTCTCTACACCCCTCCGACCAGGCGGAGGACCTCCAGTTGTCTCCAGAACCCTTCGGGGTGCCACCTGGTGGTGAATGGATAGAGACTTTCCTATATCCTGGATCTGATACCTCGCTTGCTTCGTCCAGTGAGTCCGACCTAGTGTACTCTGAAGCAGAGGTTACCCATGAGTCTCTACACCCCTCTGACCAGGCGGAGGACCTCCAGTTGTCTCCAGAACCCTTCGGGGTGCCACCTGGTGGTGAATGGACAGAGACTTTCCAATACTCGGTACCCGATACCTCACCTGCTTCGTCCAGTGAGTCCGACCTAGTGTACTCTGAAGCAGATGTTTTCCCCGAGCCTCTGCACTCTTCTGACCCAGCAGAGGACCTCCAGTTGTTTCCTGACTCCTCCGGGGTACCACCAGATAACAAAGAGACAGTGACTTTTTTTCACCCTGTACCTGATAACCTGTCTATTTCTTCCTGTGAATTTGACAAGATGTACCCCGAAGCAGAGGTTACCCCCGAGTCTCTGCACTCCTTCAACCCGGCGGAGGACTTACAGTTGTCTCCTGAACCCTCTGGGGTGCTACCTGATAATAAGTGGAGAGAGACTTCCCTGTGTGCTGTTCCTGGTACTCCACCTGTTTCGTCTGTTGCTGAGGATGGCTGGATAGGAGGTAGCATCCTAGCTATCCAGATGAGACCAGTTTCTCCAGTGGACAGTGGAAGTGATCTACTTGAAGTAAAGGATTGGCCCTCGAATTCCCTGCGGAACATTTTGGCAGGCCTGAAGAAGAGGGGGCGTAAGGGGGGGGGTACTGTAACATACCTGGCGGCGTCCTTGCATAGTGGTCCATCTCCCACTGTGCAAGAGCGCGCACTTGATCTCCAGTCCAGGGTGTCTCTCTGGCTTCCCTCCATGCTGTCTGTTTGCTTCTGTGTCTGCTGCTTATGGGCGGCGCCCGATCACTTCCTGCTTTTTGTACCTGCTGCAGGCACACCCTTTGTGCGTCCTCAGCCTATTGCTGTCTGTCACCTGGTATTTAAACCAGCTGCCCCATTAACCCATGCCTGAGCATCTTTCCCTGTCAGTTGGCTTTTGTCTCTGACATGCCAGGTCCTGTCTATGTTACCTGTCTTGCAGTATCTGTTCCCATGTCTGTACTGTGTCCTATCTGTGTACCTTAACCTGCAGTCTGTACTCGTTCCTTGCCTGTTCGTTCTGCCTTCCTGGAGGCTGTATTTCCAGGCCAGTCTGAACACGCTCCTTGCCTGTTCGTCCCGCCTCTCTGGGGGCCGTATTCCCAGACCCGCTCCTGTATCCCGCTGCAGTGTCGGTCTCCTCCGTACACTCAGTTCCAGTCTGAACTCTCTCCTATCTTTTACCTGTTTTTTCTCTATGTCCGTTCCTTTCCTTTTTCTGCAGAGTCTGAACTCGTACCTACTCCTGCTCGTTGTCACTGTACTTCCGTTTGTGAGTTTGTGGTCCACTCGCTACTTCTCTGCAAGTACCCTGTGGGTATCTGGTTCTGCCTTTCCCTTCTAGTCTGTTCTGTGTGAACAGAGCCCTGTTCCTTCCGCGTCTGCGGTTTTCGCTTTGCTCAGCTCTGTCCACCGCGTCTGCGGTTTTCGCCTTGCTCAGCTCTGTCCGCCGCGTCTGCGGTTTTCGCCTTGCTCAGCTCTGTCCGCCGCGTCTGCGGTTTTCGCCTTGCTCAGCTCTGTCCGCCGCGTCTGCGGTTTTCGCCTTGCTCAGCTCTGTCCGCCGCGTTTGCGGTTTTCGCTTTGCTCAGCTCTGTCCGCCGCGTCTGCGGTTTTCGCTTTGCTCAGCTCTGTCCACCGCGTCTGCGGTTTTCGCTTTGCTCAGCTCTGTCCACCGCGTCTGCGGTTTTCGCTTTGCTCAGCTCTGTCCACCGCGTCTGCGGTTTTCGCTTTGCTCAGCTCTGTCCACCGCGTCTGCGGTTTTCGCTTTGCTCAGCTCTGTCCACCGCGTCTGCGGTTTTCGCTTTGCTCAGCTCTGTCCACCGCGTCTGCGGTTTCGAATTTGTCTCCCAGTCTGTACTGGACCCTACCCAGCTTGTGCTCTAGTCTGCCTGTTCCTGTATTCCCCGGTGTGGGTCAACAGCCGTGTCCGGAGTCTGACCTGGTGTAGACCCTGGTTCCTCTGCTCGGTTCCTCCCTGGTGCACTGGCGTCGTATGCCGTCGTGCGACCTTGGTCGAATCGGGCAGATACTTAGTTACGCCCCTCCAGGCACTCTCCGGTTCATGGCACAGTGGAATCACTACATAAACACGCACACGCCAGTCAGTCCGGGCGTGTGCATTACACCTGTTAGTTTTTTCTTAAGAAGCCTCCTACTATGCACTCATTATCTGTATTAATTGCACCTGTTTGAACTTGTTACCTGTATAAAAGACACCTGTCCACACACTCAATCAATCACATTCCAACCTCTCCACCGTGGCCAAGACCAAAGAGCTGTCTAAGGACACCAGGGACAAAATTGTAGACCTGCACAAGGCTGGGATGGGCTACAGGACAATAGGCAAGCAGCTTGTCAAGAAGGCAACAACCGTTGGCAC
Organism: Phyllobates terribilis; assembly: GCF_046119375.1. Classification (NCBI taxonomy): domain Eukaryota; kingdom Metazoa; phylum Chordata; class Amphibia; order Anura; family Dendrobatidae; genus Phyllobates; species Phyllobates terribilis. Next base: position 159,042,079 of record NW_027362772.1, read on the forward strand.
AATTATTAGAAAATGGAAGAAACGCAAGATGACGGTTAATCTTCCTCGGTCTGGGGCTCCATACAGGATGTCGCCTTATGGGGTAAGAATGATTTTGAGACAGGTGAGGAATCAGCCCAGAACTACAGTACAGACCAAAAGTTTGGACACACCTTCTCATTTAAAGATTTTTCTGTATTTTCATGCCATAATACAAATTCTAACAGTCTATTCAGTAGGACTATCAGCTGTGTATCCACCAGACTTCTGCACAACACAACTGATGGTCCCAACCCCATTTATAAGGTAAGAAATCCCACCTATTAAACCGGACAGGGCACACCTGTGAGGTGAAAACCATTTCCGGTGACTACCTCTTGAAGCTTATCAAGAGAATGCCAAGAGTGTGCCAAGCAGTCATCAAAGCAAAAAGTGGCTACTTTGAAGAACCTAGAATATAAGACATATTTTCAGTTGTTTCACACTTTTTTGTTAAGTATATAATTCCACATGTGTTAATTCATAGTTTTGATGCCTTCAGTTTGAATGTACAATTTTCGTAGTCATGAAAATACAGAAAAATCTTTAAATGAGAAGGTGTGTCCAAACTTTTGGTCTGTACTGTACATGGGAGGACCTGGTCAATCACCTGAAGAGAGCTGGGACTATAGTCTCAAACATTACCATCAGTAACACACTGCGCCGTCATGAATTAAAATCCTGCAGGAAACACAAGCCCCCGTTGCTCATGCCAGCACATGTCCAGGCTCGTTTGAAGTTCGCCAATGACCATCTGGATGATCCAGAGGAGATATGGGAGAAGGTGATGTGGTCAGATGAGACCAAAATATAACTTTTTGATATCAACTCCACTCGCTGTGTTTGAAGGAAGAAGGATGAGTACACCCCCAAGAACACCGTCCCCACCGTGAAGCATGGTGGGGGAAACATCATTCTTTGGGAGTGCTTTTCTGCAAAGGGGACAGGGAGACTGCACCATATTGAAGGGAGGATGGATGAGGTCTTGTATTGCGAGATTTTGGCTAACAACCTTCTTCCCTCAGCATTGAAGATGGGTCATGGCTGGGTTTTCCAGCATGACACTGACCCAAAACACACAGCCAGGGCAACTAAGAAGTGGCTCCTTACAAAGCATTTCAAGGTCCTGGAGTGGCCTAGCCAGTCTCCAGACCTGAACCCAATAGAAAATATTTGGAGGGAGCTGAATGTTGCCCAGCGACAGCACCCACACCTGAAAGATCTGGAGAAGATCTGTATGGAGGAGGGGGCCAAAATCCCTGCTGCAGTGTGTGCAAACCTGGTCAAGAACTACAAGAAGCATCTGACCTCTGTAATTGTAACAAAGGTTTCTGGACCAAATATTAAGTTCTGTTTTTCTATTGTATCAAATACTTATTACATGCAATAAAATGCAAATTAATTATGTAAAATCATGCAATGTGATTTTCTGGATTTTATTTTTAGATTCTGTCTCTCACGGGTGAAGAGTACCTACGATAAAAATTACAGACCTCACCATTCTTTGTAGGTGGGAAAGCTTGCAAAATCAGCAGTGTATCAAATACTTATTTTCTCCCTTTGGGGGACTTGAAGCTGCCATCGTCTCATCGCTTGTACTATACATAGCAGTGCATCAGTATAGCTAAAATCATGATCTCCTATGAATGCCAGAGATGGGCTGGCTTTCACTGGAGGATCGCAATGACAGGCATTGGGGTCATTAGCAGACCCCCGAATGTAATTGCAACCCATCGGTGCCCAACAATCACGTCCAATGGAGGCATGGAATGACGTGAGCCCTTATTGGCATATGTTTAATGAGATTGACAGCAGGATTTAACAGGTTAAGAGCTGCAGGCGGAAAGCCGATCAACCCGCGGCTGTTAAAGGCACATGACGGCTGATTAAGTTTACGTTAAGTAAGTTTACATCATTTGTCATGAAGGTGTGATTAATGAGTGTGGAGCACAAGTAAACTGGGGTGGAAGACAAATAACTTCATGATTTGCAACTCTGGTACCGTGCACGTGATAAGCCGACATGTTTGGGCAAATATTTTAAATGTAATAATTTAGAAAAGAAAAAAACAATAGAACATTTCTTACCGAAAGCGAATCTCTGTGGGCATGCAGATTTGTGGATATATCTCCCATAATACATCAGAAAGTCGCCCTTACAAACACACCCAGTCCTGCACTTCTTTATGCACCTTTGTCCTTGAATTGGGCAATAATCTTTACAAACTGAGCAATTTCTCCACACCATGTTACCTGGACATTTTTTATCTAAAGCATAAATGGTAATATGATTCTCCAGGTCAGTACGAGTTCGTAGATACCAAACATGTATAGTTTATTTTTAATGGTGAAAAATATCAAAAATTTGTATGGAAAATTTTTTTTTTACTTGTGTCACCGTTTTCCAAGACCTGTAACGTTTTCATTTTTCGGGATCTTGGGCTGGGTGAAGGCTTATTTTTTGCGCCCTAGCTGACGTTTTTATTGATACCATTTTGGGGTAGATATGATGTTTTGATTGCCTGTTATTGTATTTTATTACATTGTTGTGGTGGTCAAAGAAACGTAATTCTGGCATTTTGATTTTTTTATTGTTACGTCGTTTACCGATCTAATTAATTTACTTTATATTTTGATAGATCAGACATTTCTGAACGCGATGATACCAAATATGTGTTTTTTTTTTGTTTTATTTTGAATTGGGCAAAAAGGGGGTAATTTGAACTTTTGTGTTTTTTTCCCCTATTTTTAAAATGTTTTTTTTCCACTTTTTACTTTATTTAATAGTCCCCTTCGTGGACTTGAAGCTGTGATCATCTGATCACCTGTGCTATACACACCAGCGCTTCAGCACTGCTATGTATAGCAAAAATCACGATTTTCTATGAATGCCGGCCACGAGCCGGCATTCACCGGAGATTCACAATAACAGGCATGGGGGTTTTCTACAGATCACATGATGGGGGGCGCCAATGGGCAGAATTTGTGACGTGCTTCCGGCGGCTCATGTTAAAGGGATTCTGTCAGCACAGGTTGACTGTTCAAACTAAGTCCTGTCACTCGGTGCTTCACGACGGAGCCTATCATTTAAATACACCTTCACACCTGCTTACTCTCCCACAATATTCATTCACCCTCTTCTCTGATTGACAGCTCTGGTTTCATAGAACCAGAGAAGAGTGGAGGTATATGGAAATCAAGCAGGTTGCAATGTGTGTGTTTAAATGATTGACCCCGTCATGGAGCAACGAGCGCCTGTACTTGGTTGGAACAGTCATTCGGTGGTGAGAGTCCCTTTAAATTCCACTGTCAGAGACTGACAGTGGGATTTAACTGGTTAACAGCCGTGGGTGGAGCTCTGATCCACCCGCTATTGTTAAAGGCACATTACAGCTGATTAAATCAGTTCTCATATATGGGGAGAGATGCAGGCTACTGAGCCCATATCAAATTCATGTAAATATATGTAATATATCGTGAAGGGGCTAAAAAAATGTTTCACAATTAAATTGACAATGTAACTCCTGTACGTATTACTTTTAACAACTGCATTGCAACTAGAGTTTCCAGAAGAATTACCAAATTGACCAGTTGTAGTTGATGAGGAACCATCCAGTGTTGCATTTGAGATAATGTTCAGCCCTGTGACTGTCAGGGGCGGGAAGTGTTGTGCCATAAATTCCATAATTTCCTCCACTTCATCCCAACTAATATGCATGTCGGAGGCATGGGATATGCCTTTGTTAGTACTACCCCCCGGACAGCATCGCAATAATGTTGCCGCTGCTTGTGTCTTCCATTTTTTTAATGCCAGATGCTGTGTTATGTTTTGTTTTTTCTTTTACAGTACCCTGTCCAATTGCCATTGCCACATTTCTTTTCCCAAACATTTTTTGCTACACTAGTCTAAACTTTTTTTACTCTTCCAAACCACAATTTACCCCCTTCAAAAAGGACTGTTCAAAGCAGGCAAGGCACACGTCCAAAAATTAGCAGCGGCAAAAGACATTTGTGTGGCTTTGACTAATAAAACAGGAGTGCAAAAAAACAATAGTTTGTGACACGCACACTTTGAGTACTTTATGGACCTCTAGTCAGGATACAGTTTAGTGAATCTAAGTTTGGCCACTTCTGGTGAGTGGGGTTTTTTTTTGCTTGTTTTTCTGTATTTGAGTAAGCAAGAAATGCTCGGTCATTACATGTCCAAAAATAGCTACCACAGGCATTAAATAGGACTAATATGACAGGTGTCCAATATCTCAGTACAATAGTTTGTGATATAAACCCTTTGTCTGGAAGTTATTTTTCTTTCTGCAATATTGTTGGCTTGTTTCTGCATGAACAATGAAACAAAAATGAATCTCTTTTCTTGACTTCCTCACAGACAACACTAATCTTCCACACTTTAGCTGTTGTACAACACATACACAGATTCTCTATTGTTGAGCTTTGAGCTGTGAAGTCCTCTCACTATCCATATTCATACTAAATGGTTGCTGCATTCCCTGCCTCTACTTTTATACAGGCTATGATAGTCCCTCCTGATTGGTATTGCGATACCATGTGATGTGATAGATGCAAGGCATTATGGAAAAGCTTACTTGGCCACTCGCCAAATGTGAGCCTTCTCTGGTTAATTAATCAATTGCAATCTTTTGCAATGTGTAAAATGGCAATTGCAATTTTATGTGATTTCAGCGAAATGCAGATTGCTCAAATTTGCCGGATTCAGTGAAGTTCCAAAAACTTGACAAATTAATTTTGTATCAAATCAGTTTTTTCATCTCTGATATATATATTGCATACAAATATATATTTTACTGATTTTGCCATTCTTCCCTGTTCTAGAGCCAAATATAATTATATTATTTCTTACCCTTCAGTGGGATGTACGGGCACTGAGAAAGTGGAAAGCAATTATCATTATGGAGGAAATATCCAATAATTTTACATGTGCATCCATTCTTGCATTCAGAGCTACAGATCTTTGTTGCAATAGGACATTCTGACCAGCAGCCTGTACAGTTATACTCTTCAGCGTCAGGAGTAGAGATGAGCGTTGTTCTACTCGAACTGTTCGCCAATCTCAAATTCGAGCTGTTTTGGGCGGTGTTCGAGCCGTTCGGCGAACACGAACAATTTGAGAAAAATTCGGCTGTTCGAGGTTATGTTCGATAACTGTTCGTGCACCAAAATCATAACTGGATTTTTTCTCAGTAATGATGAAAATTAATGTTAATACGCAGTTTGAGTGTACAGCGGGGTGGGGGGAGGGGCAGGGGATGGATCTCTGCAGGAATAATGAAGATCTCCATTTTTTTTTCTCTTTCCCGCATTTGCAGTGGGGAGGTGTAGTCTGTCAGCCTATCAGCAGCGCACACATGGAGCGAACTGCTGTTTTTCACACAAGCAAGGGCATGTGTCATTGGCAGTGTATGTCACATGTCCTTGCCCTATCAGACCAAGCCATTTTCCCCGTCGCCACCATTTTCTCACTGCTGCAGCTGCGTGTTAGACGGCACCGCTGTTGCTGTGTGCGCTATACCTTGTTAATTTCAAGCCAATTTTCGCACAAATCTACAGATAGCTTGGGAGTAGGGAATAGTTGTGATTGCAGTCCTTTTAAGGACTAGGTTACAGCATTTCCTACGACTTTTTTCAGGCAGGTCTGTGCTCTTAAATAGATAGATTGTGGGAGTAAAGACTAATTGTAATTGCAGTCCTTTTCAGGACTAGGTTACATCAGTTCCTATCAGTTTTTGCCAGGCAGGTCTGTGCCAGTGCTGTGCAAGTTTTTTTCACAGCATTTGGCTGAATCTAGCAAAGCTAATCCTTTTTGGAGTATTGCAGAGTGTGTTAGTCAGTGGAGTAGCCTATCTGTGTTGCAAGATATACCACCTGTGTATAGAATACCAATTTTTTTACTGCACCTAGTGAAGTAAAATCTTTTGGGCATAGCATCATTCTATTAGTCCATCTATACTGACCTCTATCAGGTTGCAAATTGAATATAATTTTTTTCTGCATCTAGCTCTGAAAAAATATTTGGGCTTCTAGCAGTGTGTGGGACTTGTTCTATTAGTCCATCTATACTGACCTCCATCAGGTTGCAAACTGAATATAATTTTTTTCTGCATCTAGCTCTGAAAAGATATTTGGCCTTCTAGCAGTGTGTGGGACTTTCTCTATTAGTCCATCTATACTGACCTCCATCAGGTTGCAAATTAAAAATAATTTTTATCTGCATCTACCTCTGAAAAAATATTTGGGCTTCTAGCTGTGTGTGGGACTTGTTCTATTAGTCCATCTACACTGACCTCCATCAGGTTGCAAACTGAATATATTTTTTTTCTGCATCTAGCTCTGAAAAAATATTTGGCCTTCTAGCAGTGTGTGGGACTTTCTCTATTAGTCCATCTATACTGACCTCCATCAGGTTGCAAACTGAATATATTTTTTTTCTGCATCTACCTCTGAAAAAATATTGGGCTTCTAGCTGTGTGTGGGACTTGTTCTATTAATCCATCTATACAGACCTCCATCAGGTTGCAAACTGAATATATTTTTTTTCTGCATCTACCTTTGAAAAAATATTGGGCTTCTAGCTGTGTGTGGGACTTGTTCTATTAATCCATCTATACTGACCTCCATCAGGTTGCAAATTAAAAATAATTTTTATCTGCATCTAGCTCTGAAAAAATATTTGGCCTTCTAGCAGTGTGTGGGACTTTCTCTATTAGTCCATCTATGCTGACCTCCATCAGGTTGCAAATTAAAAATAATTTTTATCTGCATCTACCTCTGAAAAAATATTTGGGCTTCTAGCTGTGTGTGGGACTTGTTCTATTAGTCCATCTATACTGACCTCCATCAGGTTGCAAACTGAATATAATTTTTTTCTGCATCTAGCTCTGAAAAAATATTTGGCCTTCTAGTAGTGTGTGGGACTTTATCTATTAGTCCATCTATACTGACCTCCATCAGGTTGCAAATTAAAAATAATTTTTATCTGCATCTAGCTCTGAAAAAATATTTGGCCTTCTAGCAGTGTGTGGGACTTTCTCTATTAGTCCATCTATACTGACCTCCATCAGGTTGCAAATTAAAAATAATTTTTATCTGCATCTACCTCTGAAAAAATATTTGGGCTTCTAGCTGTGTGTGGGACTTGTTCTATTAGTCCATCTATACTGACCTCCATCAGGTTGCAAACTGAATATAATTTTTTTCTGCATCTAGCTCTGAAAAAATATTTGGCCTTCTAGCAGTGTGTGGGACTTTCTCTATTAGTCCATCTATACTGACCTCCATCAGGTTGCAAATTCAAAATAATTTTTATCTGCATCTAGCTCTGAAAAAATATTTGGCCTTCTAGCAGTGTGTGGGACTTTCTCTATTAGTCCATCTATACTGACCTCCATCAGGTTGCAAATTAAAAAAATTTTTTATCTGCATCTAGCTCTGAAAAAATATTTGGCCTTCTAGCAGTGTGTGGGACTTTCTCTATTAGTCCATCTATACTGACCTCCATCAGGTTGCAAACTGAATATATTTTTTTTCTGCATCTACCTCTGAAAAAATATTGGGCTTCTAGCTGTGTGTGGGACTTGTTCTATTAATCCATCTATACAGACCTCCATCAGGTTGCAAACTGAATATATTTTTTTTCTGCATCTACCTCTGAAAAAATATTGGGCTTCTAGCTGTGTGTGGGACTTGTTCTATTAATCCATCTATACAGACCTCCATCAGGTTGCAAACTGAATATAATTTTTTTCTGCATCTAGCTCTGAAAAAATAGTTGGCCTTCTAGCAGTGTGTGGGACTTTCTCTATTAGTCCATCTATACTGACCTCCATCAGGTTGCAAATTAAAAATAATTTTTATCTGCATCTAGCTCTGAAAAAATATTTGGCCTTCTAGCAGTGTGTGGGACTTTCTCTATTAGTCCATCTATACTGACCTCCATCAGGTTGCAAATTAAAAATAATTTTTATCTGCATCTACCTCTGAAAAAATATTTGGGCTTCTAGCTGTGTGTGGGACTTGTTCTATTAGTCCATCTATACTGACCTCCATCAGGTTGCAAACTGAATATAATTTTTTTCTGCATCTAGCTCTGAAAAAATATTTGGCCTTCTAGTAGTGTGTGGGACTTTCTCTATTAGTCCATCTATACTGACCTCCATCAGGTTGCAAATTAAAAATAATTTTTATCTGCATCTAGCTCTGAAAAAATATTTGGCCTTCTAGCATTGTGTGCGACTTTCTCTATTAGTCCATCTATACTGACCTCCATCAGGTTGCAAATTAAAAATAATTTTTATCTGCATCTACCTCTGAAAAAATATTTGGGCTTCTAGCTGTGTGTGGGACTTGTTCTATTAGTCCATCTATACTGACCTCCATCAGGTTGCAAACTGAATATAATTTTTTTCTGCATCTAGCTCTGAAAAAATATTTGGCCTTCTACCAGTGTGTGGGACTTTCTCTATTAGTCCATCTATACTGACCTCCATCAGGTTGCAAATTAAAAATAATTTTTTTTCTGCATCTACCTCTGAAAAAATATTGGGATTCTAGCTGTGTGTGGGACTTGTTCTATTAATCCATCTATACAGACCTCCATCAGGTTGCAAACTGAATATAATTTTTTTCTGCATCTCCCTCTGAAAAAATATTTGGGCTTCTAGCTGTGTGTGGGACTTGTTCTATTAGTCCACCTATACTGACCTCCATCAGGTTGCAAATTCAAAATAATTTTTTGTCTGCATCTAGCTCTGAAAAAATATTTGGCCTTCTAGCAGTGTGTGGGACTTTCTCTATTAGTCCATCTATACTGACCTCCATCAGGTTGCAAACTGAATATATTTTTTTTCTGCATCTACCTCTGAAAAAATATTTGGGCTTCTAGCTGTGTGTGGGACTTGTTCTATTAGTCCACCTATACTGACCTCCATCAGGTTGCAAATTCAAAATAATTTTTTGTCTGCATCTAGCTCTGAAAAAATATTTGGCCTTCTAGCAGTGTGTGGGACTTGTTCTATTAGTCCATCTATACTGACCTCCATCAGGTTGCAAATCGAATATAATTTTTTTCTCCATCTAACCCAGCCAATAGTTTTGGCCTAATACCACAGTTTGGCCACTCAGCTCTGCTCGGTTCCCATCCATTGTTTTTTTGTGTAAACAACTCCAGAGTTGTGAATTAGTTAACCACCAAAATGAGTGGAAAAAGGCCTGCTGCTGGTGGAAAGGGGAATAGGCGTGTTGGGAAGGGGAAAAAAGGTTGTGTCCGTGGGGTAGGTGTTAAAGCAACAGTAACATCTGCAGAAGAAAGACCATCTTCCAGCCAAACTAAAATGTCTACTTCTTTTAGCGGACAATGTGATAAGATCCCTTTCTTACGGCCACGCCAATCGCTACAAATTCCAGATGAGGCACAAAAACAGCAGGTGCTTCAACGGATATCAAGTGCTCCTTTAAGTGGGCTCTCCTCCACATCAACTTCAACATCACAAATACTCCAGTCCTCAAAGGTGTCACCCCAATCGCACTTGCTTCCTCACAGCTCCCAAATCTCCAGCTGCCCGTCTGAGTATGAGGTAGAACAGATGGTTGAGTCTGCAGAGCTGTTTACTCATACTATAGCCTGGGAATCAGAGGTCGACTCCAGCACTTCTGTGAATCCAGACGAGGAAATGATCTGCACTGATGCCCAGAATCTTTATGAGTCGGATCCAGGACCAGACGCAGAAGGTTCTGACCATAATGTAGACCCTCATTCCAAAACTGTAACTCCTGTTGGTGGAGACAATGAGGAAGACGATGATGAGACTCAAATACCTGATTGGAGCGACAACTTTAGTTTTTTGTCAGGGCAGGAACAGGTTGGCCCTGAGGACGACGGGTGTGATAACGCACAGGGTGATGATGATGAGGTTGGAGATCCCACTTACTGTCAACCCACAGTCAGCCAAGAGATGAGGTCAGCAGAGGAGGTGGAGGAAGATGCTAGTGACGACGAGGTCAGGTTGCGCCTTCCTGGACAGAGACGTAGTACTGGAAGCACGTCAACAACTGCATCCTCAAACACAACTCTGCCTCTCACCACAAGTCGTGGTGGCTCTTCAGGTCGCATGGGTGCTAAGCCTTGCATAGCCTGGGAATTTTTTCAGATCGATAAAGATGACCCAACTCGTGTTATCTGTAACATTTGTCAGCAAAAGCTAAGTAGAGGCCAAAAAATACATGGTTTGAGTACTTCATGCATGAACCGGCACATGGACATGAAGCATAAGTTGCAGTGGGAAGCTCAGTGTGCTACAATGCGGCCTAGCCGGCCGGGCCAACCACCGTCTGCCATATCTTGTGCATCCGCGGCCTCTTCATCCTCTGTGACTGGGGGGACAGCAGTCACACCTGTTTTGGGGCGCAGACCTGCCACCTCTTTACCCGCAACAGCCAGCGTGATTGGCAGGTCATCATTTTCTTTGGAGGTGGTAACACCAGCTGGTGTTGAGCGCTGTCCGACATCGATAGCACCACCTTTGGATCAAGGCAACCTAACATGTCCGCCTGCATCTTCCTCACAGACCGGCAGTTTGCCGGGGACACCCTTATCAACCCCGTCTAAGCACAATAGCCAGCCCTCGGTCCCTCAGATGTGGACAAGTAAAAGACCATTTCCTCCTAGCCATGAGAAAGCTAAGAGGTTGAATTTCACCATCTGCAAGCTCTTGGCTACAGAAATGCTGCCTTTCCGCCTGGTGGACACAGAGGATTTTCGAGACCTTATGTCCGTCGCAGTGCCCCAGTACCAGATGCCCAGTCGGCACTACTTCTCAAAGAAAGGTGTGCCTGCGCTCCACCAGCATGTCGCACACAACATCACCGCTTCTTTGAGAAACTCTGTGTGTGACAGGGTGCATTTCACCACAGACACTTGGACGAGTAGGCATGGACAGGGGCGTTACATGTCGCTGACTGGGCACTGGGTAACTATGGTGACAGCAGGACAAGGGGCTGCTGTCCAAGTCTTGCCGTCCCCACGAGTTGTGCGTCAATCCTCTTTATGTCAAAGTTCCTCCACTGCTTCTGCCTCCTCAACCTCCCCTCGGTCTTCCACCTGCACCCAAAGCCTGTCTGGTCATGCCACAAGCTTTCTAACTGCGCAGAAGGGATCCTGCACACCTCCTTACTATGCTGGCAGTAGGGCTCAACGTCATCAGGCGGTTTTTACTTTGAAATGTCTGGGAAATGTGAGTCACACAGCTGAGGAGTTGTGGTCAGCTCTGGAGAACCAATTACATGAATGGTTGTCTCCACTGGACCTGAAACCAGGGAAGGCCGTGTGCAACAATGCTGCAAACCTGGGTGCGGCCCTTCGCCGGGGCAATGTCACACACGTGCCTTGTATGGCTCACGTGTTGAACCTGGTTGTCCAGCAATTTTTAGCCCACTATCCCAGACTAGATGGCCTTCTGCAGAGGGCACGGTCGCTGTGTGCTCATTTCCGCCGTTCGCATCCCGCAGCTCAGCGACTTACATCTCTACAGAAGTCGTTGGGCCTGCCACTTCACCGGCTAAAATGCGATGTGCCTACCCAGTGGAATTCAACTCTGCACATGTTGCAGCGACTGTGGCAGCACCGACAAGCCCTGGTGCAATACGTTCTGACGTATAGCCTGGGCCAACGAGATCCAGAGGTGGGGCAAATCACGCTGGAGGAGTGGTCTCAGATCAGGGACCTATGCACCCTTCTGCACAGTTTTGAAATGGCGACGAAGATGTTTAGTGCTGACGATGCCATTATCAGCATGACTATTCCGGTGATTTACATGCTGGAGCACATGTTAAACAGAATTCGGAGTCAGGTGGTGGCACAAGAGGAGGTGGAGGAAGTAGAGGAGGAGGAGTTGTATGCGGAAGGGCTAACATCTGCAAGGTCCAGACGGTCGGCAGCACCAAGGCGGCAGGCATGTGAGGGTGGGGGAGATGGTTTTACCAGGGCGCATGGTAGCAGCCAAACTAGTGAGGAAGGTGCAGGAGCCCAGGAAGAAGTGGAGGACGAACTGATGGAAGACTCATCAGATGAGGGAGACCTTGATCACATTTCTGTTGTGCGAGGTTGGGGGGAGAGGACAGAGGAAGGAAGCATGATTGTTACCTCGCCACCAACACAACAGGGACTTGGTGCTCCTGGATGCGCAACACACATGAGTGCCTTCTTGCTGCACTACCTGCAACATGACCCTCGAATTGTGAGAATTAGAAATAATCCTGACTACTGGGTTGCCACACTGTTAGATCCCCGGTACAAAAGTAAATTTGCAGAAATTATTCCTGCCATAGAAAGGGATGCACGCATGCAGGAGTATCAGCAGAGACTGTTGCAGAATCTTACATGTGCTTTTCCACAAAACACCAGTGGTGCACGTAGTGAATCTCACAGTTCCAACTTGCCAACCGTGGGACCGTCAAGTGTTCAGCACTCAAACCGTAACAGAGCCACAGTATCTGCTGGTAACATCAATTTTGCGGAATCATTTCACCACTTTTTTAGCCCATCCTTTGCAAGGCCACAGGAGACAAGAAGTCTGACACATAGTCAACGCCTAGAGACGATGGTACAGGAGTATCTCCAAGTAAACATTGAAGCCATGACTGTGTCACTGGACCCTTGCTCTTTTTGGGCTTCCAATCTGGATAAATGGCCGGAGCTAGCCACTTACGCCTTGGAGATCTTGTCATGCCCCGCAGCCAGCGTTCTGTCTGAACGTGTGTTCAGCGCTGCTGGTGGTGTGCTGACAGATAAGCGCACGCGGCTCTCCACTGATAATGTAGACAGACTCACGTTCATAAAGATGAACAAATCATGGATCCGAAACGACTTTTCTACCCCTGTGTCATCCTGGGGAGAGTAAAAGCTTGATGATTGGTTAAAATCACCCTACCAACCGTTTTAAGCTTTCAAATTACTAATCATGTTTATCTGTATCTTGGCTGGAAAATAATTTGGGCTTTGTAGCAGTGTGCAGCACTGATCCTATTAGGCCATCTATACTAAGCTCCACCAGATTTAAAATTAATAATAATTTTTAGCTGCATCTAGCCCAGAAAATAATTTTGGGGCTCCGAGATGCGCAAGACACATAAGTGCCTTCTTGCTGCACTACCTGCAACATGACCCTCATATTGTCAGAATTCGAAGTAATCATGACTACTGGGTTGCCACACTCTTAGAACCCCCAAACTTTTCGATCAACCTTTTCATTTTAATAAAGACCAAAAAAATGGTCATTTTTGAAATTATAAGCATTAGCAGGTTATTAGAAACTGAAATCAAACAGTTTTCAACTCAAAACTTTATTCTAGGTGATGTTACATTTTCACATAGGACCCCTTGTTCGAAAGGAGCTTCTGAACTCTCTCGTCCATTGAATTTGTCAGGTTTTGGATGGTTTCTGCTTCAATTGTTTTGCATGAGGACAGAATACCCTCCCAGAGGTGTTGCTTAGATGTGAACTGCCTCCCGCCATCATAGACACTCCTTTTGATGATGCTCCAGAGGTTCTGAATGGGGTAGAGGTCAGGGGAGCATGGGGGTCACACCATAAGTTTGTCCCCTTTTATGCCCATATCAGCCAGAGATGCAGATGTTTTATGTGCAGCATGAGATGGTGCATTATCATGCAAAAAAATGATCTTGCTGTGAAATACACGGTTCTTCTTCTTGAACCATGGCAGGAAGTGCTGTTTGAGAAAATCCACATACATTATGGAGTTCATCTTTAGCGCCTTCAGGGATCCTAAAGGGGCCGACAATCTCTCTCCCCATGATTCCAGCCCAAAACATTACTCCACCTCCTCCTTGTTGGCGCTGTAGCCGTGTTTGCGTGGGGTGTCCATCAACCAGCCATCCTCCACTCCATCCATCTGGACCATCGAGCGCTGCACGGCACTCATCCGTGAACAAAACAGTTTTGAAATCAGTCTTCATGTAATGTTTAGCCCACTGGAGCCGTTTCTGCTTGTGTGAAGTGGATAGAGGAGGTCGACAGGATGGTGTATGCACAGCTGCAAACCTCTGAAGGACCCTGCATCTTGTTGTTCGGGGGACGTTGGAGGCACCAGCAGCTTCAAAAACTTGTCTGCTGCTATGACAAGGCTTTTTTGCCGCTGCTCTTTTAACCTGACGTAATTGCCTGTAGGAAAGAGTCCTCAATTTGCCCTTATCAGCACGCACACGTGTGTACTGTGAATCAGCTACATACTTCTTGATTGCCAAGACACTTCATCCTGATCATCGCACAATGTTGATTGTAGTCATGCCTTGACCTAAACACTCCACAATTTGTTGCTTCTCAGCAGCCGACACATCCTTTTTCTTTCCCATTTTGGCAGAAAATGTAGGCTGCTTAATAATGTGAGACAGCCTTCTTAAGTAGTCTTGCCTTTCATTGGACACACCTGCCAAACTAATTAGCACAGGTGTCTGCAATTGCTTACAGTGATATAAAGAGCCCTGACACACATCACCATCAATGAGTTTAACTGACAAACAAACAAATTCTTCCCTTATCACTCCTAAACACTTTTTGCATAATAATTTGGAACACAGTGTACATGTGCTTTTCCACAAAACACCAGTGGTTCACGTAGTGAATCTTACAGTTCTAACTTGCCAACCGTGGTCTGTATGGAGTTGTTCAATAAAGGGCCCAAAATTAAGATAACATAGATGGGAGAGGTCTCTATGAATAGGAATTCCTAAGTATTTGATACCCTGTGAGGGCCAGGCAAAGGGAAAGTTGGACTGGATGGAATCCTATATGGATTTGGGGAGGGAGACATCGAGGGCCTCAGACTTCGCTGCATTGATTTTAAAATTTGACCATGTAACAAAGTGATCTATTTCAGCCATAACAGCATGGATGGATATATGTGATTGAGTGATATATACTAGGACATCATCAGCAAATAGAGAGCACTTGTACTCGGTGCCTCCCACCTCAATCCACCTAATATTGGGGTTATGGCGAATTGATGAGAGCAGGTGCTCCGTCACTAGGATGTATAAGAGAGGGGACAGAGGACATCCCTGCCTTGTCCCATTGGTGATTGTGAAAGGTGATGAAAATGTTCTGATGCACCCCCTGGGCCTTGGGACACCCGGAGCCGGACCCTTTTTGGTGGATGCTGGTGGTTGTAGTCTTCGTGGCGGCGACCCGGTTCCGTGGCTCAGGGTGGTCAAACCAGTGGCGGAACTATTTATGTGGTTTTGATGTTTAAATGTCCGACTACGCCACCCGTGGATTGCGGTCAGAGTGAACCGCCGCTGCAGGGCAGACCGCTGAGGCTGGTGTTGTGGGTGCAGCAGAGCGTAGCATAACTCCCCACGGGAGGAGTATAGCCTCAGGGCAGTGTATGCGGAGGATGGGGGTGATGGTGCAGGGCAGCAGCAGTAACGACACGGAGTCAGTGATGCAGTCCAGGGCCTTTACTCACAGTTCTTATTATCCAGACCACGTCTGCAGGTAACGGCTGCCCACGTCGTACTGTGCTCACCAGGTGAGGGGCTCAGAC
Organism: Phyllobates terribilis; assembly: GCF_046119375.1. NCBI lineage: Eukaryota > Metazoa > Chordata > Amphibia > Anura > Dendrobatidae > Phyllobates > Phyllobates terribilis. Next base: position 159,057,684 of record NW_027362772.1, read on the forward strand.
AACTCCCAGATAACTTTGGAGCGCTTCACAGGACCCCCTTTGTGTGTCCTTTGTCTGGCCTTTCTTACCAACCCTTCTGTCCGGCTGCCTCGGGCCTCCTCTTGGTAAACTTGGCGCCAGTTTCCCTGACCCTATGTGGTGCCTTCCTAGCGGGTGTAGCGAGGGACTGCGCCACATAAAATGTCAGAGCCTCCGGTTTCTAGCTGAGGGTCGTTTCCTGCCTCCACTAGTTTCGGGGACCGGTCTCCCCCTTTGGCCTGACCCCTCCACGCAGGTGGATTCGGGCGTGCGGTGGCGACTCGCCCGTCCGCACCCCTGGGATCCCTTCATTCCTCGTTCCTGGAGCCTTCTCCGCTCCTCTTCCTTCCTTCTCCCTCTTCCAGGCCTGGGCCTCTGTTACTAGGCCCGCCTCCGGAGCAGAGCTCATGCAGAGCCCCTGCTTCCTGCCACTTCTGCTCAGACTTCTCTGCACTGAACTAAGATGGTGCCCACCTTTTATACTCCCTTCTCAATGCACCCAGGAACTGCTTCCTCCCTGCTCCTGCACTGCAGGGTTCCCCTTCCTCAGTGTTCCCTCCCCCCACTCCAGCCAGGGACAGGGACTGTCGTGCCCATCTCAGAGGCATATTGGTCGCCCTGCCCCACGGCAATGTGGTGTAATGCATGCAGGTGTCGGGTCCTGATCCACACTCCATCCTTACCTGAGAGTGAGATATCACACCTCTGGGTGAGGTGCAATACCTCTGTAGCAACCGAGCCCTCAGGGTGCTACAGTTCCATTTATCTTCAGCCTAGGTGACGTATTGTGATACAGGGCCGTGATTTTGGCTATAAAAGGGTCCCCTAGACCCCTACCCCAAGCTTTTTAAGAGAATCATATATGGCGTGCCAGGAGACTCTATGGAATGCTTTCTCAGCATCCAACGAGAGTATCTAATTACAAATTTTTAACTGCATCTAGCCCAGGAAATACTTTGTGCCTAGTAGCAGTGTCTGCTAGTCAGCGGATTATCCCGACTGTTAAGCAAGCTACACCACCTGTAGTTTGGACACTTAATTTTTTCAAAGGAAATGCTTCGGGACCATGGGATACTCAGTGAAGAGCATCAGGAGGCACCCCAAGGCATAGGGGCTGGGACTGGCAGTAGGATGCCTTGCGGTGGACAGCCGAGCTCGATCCTTATAAAAGCTTTTTAACTGCAGCAGCTTTAGTGGACGCTACTGGAGCTGGAATTACGCGGCTGCTGGCATGAGACTTGCCCTCCAATAGATCCTTGTAAATGGATTTAAAGTGTATTCATTCAAATTAGAGAGACAATTTAAATTAAAAAGCTTAGAGCTGCCTCCACCACAGGGGGGCTCGCTCGACCCACCAGCGGACAGGCACCAGTATTGGGAGAGGGGGGCTGGCCATCAGGGTTCACCGCGGCTCTGGCACAAACCCGGCGACACGGAGGTGGCACGGGCAGGAGCAGACTGAACGTGTCGGCTTCTCACTTTTTGGATTTTAGAAGGGCATGACATGCCTATATTTGTGTCTCCCCCTCCTTTTACTCCTCCACCTCTTTTCTTTTCGCATGACTATATGTACTTGTCACTTTTCCATGTGTTAGTTGTGTCTTCTGAGCAGTTTGTCAGCTTTTGGACACCTTTGAAGGTGTTTTCTATGTGTTTCTATGTGTTTTTGTTTGCCTGCCATTGGTTTTAATGGTGTTCGAAGGTGTTCGACGAACAGTTCGACGAACAGTTCGGCGAACACACGGGTGTTCGACGAACCGAACCGAACTCGAACACTACGGGGGCGGCTCAACACTAGTCAGGAGGGCAGGTTATCGTGGTATCTGGTTATAAAACAATGGTAAATGCAAGGGTCATGTCCACTTCTGCAACTAAACCTTTATCATTACAATGCACCTAAACTAAAAGATGAAGTTTGGAAAGGAAAACTAAATTAAATAAAAAATAAAATCTGAAGCAGCTGGGTATACATAACTAAATGTGAAGCAGAGGTATCAAAGGAAAGGGTCAAAAGAAGCCTCCAGGTCCTTGAGTGAACAAGTGATGCCAATGAAGGTCTCAAAGTCCAAGGGCGAAGAAGTGATGCCAATAAAAGTCTACAGGTCCTTGGGTAAAGAAGTGGTGTCAATGAATGTCTCCAGGTCATTGGATGAAGAAGCGGTATCAATGAAAATCTCCAGGTCCTTGGGTGAAGAAGTGATGCCAATGAAAGTCTCCAGGTTCTTGGGTGAATAAATGATGCCAATGAAAGTCTCCAGGTTCTTGGGTTAAGAAATGATGCCAATGAAATTCTCCAGGTGCTTGGGTGAAGAAGTGGTATCAATGAAAATTTCTAGGTCCTTGGATGAATAAGTAATGCCAATGAAAGTCTCCATGTTCTTTGGTGAAGAAGTGATGTTAATGAAAGTCTCCAGGTTCTTGGGTGGGTGAAAAAGTGGTGCAAATAAAAGTCTCCAGGTCCTTGAGGAAAGAAGTGATGCTAATGAAATTCTCCAGGTCCTTGGGTGAAGAAGTAATGCCAATGAAAGTTTCCAGGTTTTTGGCTGAAGAAGCGATGGCAGTGAAAGTCTCCAGGTCCTTGGGTGAAGAAGTGATGGCAATGAAAGTTTCCAGGTTCTTGGGTGAAAAAGTGATGTTAATGAAAGTCTCCAGGTCCTTGAGGGAAGAAGTGATGCCAATGAAAGTCTCTAGATTCTTTGGTGAAAAAGGGATGCAAATAAAAGTCTACAGGTCTTTGAGGGAAGAAGTGATGCCAATGAAAGTCTCCAAGTTTTTTGCTAAAGAAGTGAGGCCAATGAAAGTTTCCAGGTCCTTGGGCGAGTGATGCTAATGAAAGTATCTAGTTCCTTGGGTGATGAAGTGGTATCAATTAAATTATCTGGTTCATTGGCTGAAGAAGTAATGTGATCGAAAATCTCTGTCTCTTTGGGTGAAGCAGTGGTGTCAGTGAAAGTCTGTGTTTACTTGGATGAAGCAGCGTTGTCAATTAATATCTCTGGTTCCTTAGGTAATAATAATAATCTTTATTTTTATATAGTGTTAACATATTCCACAGCCCTTTACATACATTATTGTTGCAGTCCCCATCAGGGATCACAATCTAGATTCCCTATCAGTATGTCTTTGGAGTGTGAGAGGAAACCCATGTAAACACAGGGAGAACATACAAACTCCTTGCAGATGTTGTCCTTGGTGGGATTTGAACACAGGACCCCAGCGCTGCAAGGCTACAGTGCTAAACACTGCGCCGCCGTGCCGCCCTAAGCAGTGATGCCAAAAAAAGCTTTGCCTTCTTAGTATAAGCAGTGGTTTCAATAAATGTTTCAGGTTTCTTGGGTAAAGAAGTGATATCAACGAAAGTCTTTTCTCTTTGGGTAACACAGTGATGTTAATGAATGTCTCCATTTTTGTCTAAGGCATTGGTTTCAATTATAGTCTTTGGTTCCTTGGTTGAAGCAGTGAGGTCCAAAGAAGTCTCTGCCTCCTCAGAAAAAGCAGTGGTGTCAATGAAAAATTCTGCTTCATTAGGCGAAGTTGTGATGTCAATGAAGGTCAAAGACTTCTTAGGTGAAGTGATAGGGTTAATGAAAGTTTTTGGATCCCTGGGTGAAGAAATAATGTCAATGAAAGTCTTTGGCCTTCCCGGTGAAACAGTGGTGTCCTTTGAATTCACAATTCAACTCTGTGATTAAAAGTCATCACCACTGGAATCATGGAGAGAAACTCTGAACCTGGGCAGTGGTCTTGGTACAGAAAAGCTATGAGGATCATTAGGTGAGCATGTGTTTGTTTTTCTCTTAAACCACCCTGGGCTTGCTCTTAAAATAAAAAGGGTCTAGCACAAAACTCAATCACCCAGAGCACACCTAGAATTTAAGTCCCTGAGGTGTCTGCTGGTGGAGCGCTTCTTCAGTCCGTCTCTGTCAAAGTCCATCCTCCTCTACTTCAAACAGATATGTGGTATTAGAAGCAGAGGCTCAGGTGTACAGTGATAGGTCGGCCATACTCACGATTATCCGAGTGTGTCTTAATCTGTCTTGCAGTCAGTACTGGTGTGCTATTATTCTCCACTGCAGGAAGTAGAAAAAAACAACATAAAGCACCATCAATCACTTGGTAAAAAACATCAGATGTAGGAAAAAGAGAGGGCAAACCCCAAACCATACTTGAAACAAAATGACACCACCTCCCAACACCTACAAAAAGAGTCACTAATCAACCATAAATTCGCCAACTAGTAATGATTGGGGGATTAACACAATTAAGGAGCTGTTAATGTTGGTCTTTCATTTCCCCGCTGGCCCAAAAAGACAAAGAATTCAACAATTTAGTGGAAGGTGATAGAAGAGGAAAAAAATAGTTTCTTGGGCACTAGCTGCTCCCTTGTAAAGTGCCACTCATGGTACTGAACCTTTAGTTCCTATGATAAAATGGCGCCATGTCTTTAGATCCACGGATGTAGCATTGGTGTCAATGAAAGTCTGCAGCTCCGGAATTGAATCTGTGGTTCATTTTTTTTATTAGACACTATGCAACGTAAGCAATGTGCCTAAACCTCAAGAAATATGTAATTTAGCAAAAGCCACAACAGTTATATCTCAAATTAATGCAAAAATGCATAAATGGCATAAAGACTGAGAGCCTTTCCTTAGATCTTTGTTATCTTTAGGTCATAATCTATCTGCACTGTCAAAGATTGGACTTATCTTCTTCAAAGGGGCAATCGTTTGGAGGAATTCAGGTGTTTTCACATAGTTTGTGCCCCTCCTTGTCACACTCAAACAACCCACTTCACAAGAAGCCACAAAGACCACTGTTGGACTATAAGAGCCATCAAGACTATTGTCAGCCGAACCCTACTCAACGCATGTAGCACTGGTGCAAACTGAATAAAGACGTCAAAGATAACGTTGTTTGACCTGAAGAAACCAGAGTTGGAGGGAACCAGACAGGGATCTGCGGCAGCGAAATAGGTGAGTGATGAATTCACTGCACTATTCATTTATTTCTTAACCTCAAGTTTATTATGGTGCACAGAGACCTATGAGCATCACAAAGCACATCGTATTCGCAGTGGATACATTTGATTCTAATTTCATTTTTTTTCACCAAATTCCACCAAACTGTTGAATTCGAATTTCAGCCGATTCACCCATCGGACTCCATGTAATAAAATTACTGTGTGATATTGGGAATGCGAAGAATCTACCCTCCAAAATGTAATTTGCTGAGAAGTATAATATACACGAGGATCATTGACAGTAATTATAATTATCTTTAAGTCAGAATTATTTATTGTTAGAAGGTTAATTATTAGTGTTGAGCGAGCACTAAAATGCTCGGGTGCTCGAAGCTCGGGCCGAGTTCACGGTGATACTCGGGTGCTCGACCCGAGCAACGTGCCCAATGTTAGTCTATGGGAGCATTTTTGCGGTGGCACCCCCGGCAGTCTGTAGAAAGCCTAAAAAGTGCCCAAAACAATAGTGACAATGCTTAAATGACATGGGGACAGCATGGGGATCGCCCCAGGAAGCATTTCTGACCCCCAGGTCATTGCTGTCAACAACGTGGTCAGAGGTATTAAGCCACTTTTACAGGCTCACAATAAAACGTTCAAAAACTAAACAAACTGTTTTCCTGTGAAATATGTTAAGGAACATCCTTTCCAGGGTAAAGACTTGTGTATAAGGTAAAATAAATAACCAAAAACAAAAATACTCCTCCACACCTTGGGCTATGTTCACAAGTAGTATTTTTATGCGTTTTTTCACTTTTGTATTGCTTTCAACTGTGACAAATGTATTCACCGGGAAATGTCATTTTAACATTTTACAACCTTATCTGGCCATGTGCTGTGTGACACATGCATACAGTGCTGAAAAGACATGGAAACAGCATGGGGAAGACCCCATGGAAGCATCTCTGACACCCAGGTCACTGCCTAAAAGTGTGCCCATCAGAAGTGATCCTAGCGCATAAGAAGATGCAGACTTGCAACTATCCCCGTGCAATTCCTTGTCCCAGGGCAGTGTTCAATTGTACCTCCCCCATTCCTTGCAATGCAAGCGCAAATATGCTGCCAATCACCCACCCGCAGGCTGCAATACTATACTGCTAGCTTGCACTTGAAATGGGGCCTTTTAGTTTGGAGGAGGCCGAAGCTGGCCACTACCTCATGGCTGCGTCGGCGACGAGGTCTCCATACTCAGTCCCCAGCCGCCACTATTTGTCCCGGGAACCTTCCCCACACTTTTCTTAGCCTGGCCTGCTTTAGGGCAGCATTGGACGAGCCCACCAGACAACCAGAGACTCCTCCGGTGGGCCCTGGCTTCTCCATCAGGGGAGTTGAGAGTGCCAAGGTGAGGACCATGATGATGATGATAGAAGTTAGCATCTGCTTTGTTTTCTTGGAATGCAAGCGTAAGTGTGCAGCCTGCCACCCACCCACCCCAGGCTGCAATACCATGCTGCTAGCTTGCTTGCACTTGAAATGAGGCCTTTTAGACTTGTGGAGGCAGATGCCGGCCACCATGTCATGGCTGCGTCGGCGGCCTGGTATCCATACTCAGTCCCCAGCCGCCCGGCGGCCGGGTGTCCACACTCGGTCCCCAGCCGCCCCTATTTGTCCCGGTGCACCTTATGCACAAGCGCGCATACCAAAACATTACCTGTGTCGTCCCCAGTGCATTTAGTGGGAAGGACAGCCTATTCCGCTATAGTGTGTGCACGCCAACCCCCTGTTCATGGCACATGCGAAGATGCCTCCCGCTCTGCACCTGTCGATGCAGACTTGCAACTATCCCCGTTCAAGTCCTTGTCCCAGGGCAGTGTTCAATTGTACCTCCCCCATTCCTTGCAATGCAAGCGCAAGTATGCAGCCAGCCACCCACCCACCCCCAGGCTGCAATACCATATTGCTTGCTTGCTTGCTTGCACTTGAAATTGGGCCTTTTAGGCATGTGGATGCGGAATCTGGCCACCACGTCATGGCTGCGTCGGCGGCCTGGTATCCATACTCAGTCCCCAGCCGCCCGGCGGCCGGGTGTCCACGCTTGGTCCCCAGCCCCCAGGGGGTGGCCGGGTGTCCATACTCGGTCCCCAGCCGCCCCTATTTGGCCCGGTGCGCCTTATACAATGGCGAGACACTCAAACTGTTTTTTTTTATGGAAAAAAGACAAAAAAGTGGATAACACAGAGATTTGAACCGTGGAACTGCAAAACCACAGTTCTAGTTATCTGGCCGAAACCAGGCTCTTTTAAAGAGATATATTTGTGTCTGAACACTCACAGACACACTACATTTTTTTTTTGGGGGGGGGATACCAAAAGGTTAATAAGATGGGTATTTGTAAAGACGAGTTAGATGAAAAAATAAGGATTTTTCCTGGCCCCTGAGACCTGGGGCTAAGTCTAGCAATTTGAGCAGTAGCAGCACACAGGACTGTAATGCAGTGTTTGTTGGTATAACCACTGCATCCCCTATACAGCCTGCCTGATATCTTTGATGGATATTAGTCCTCAGAAGGACTGTTTGTTTGATTTTGCAGGCTTTAGAGACTCTACACTACCTATTTTGCAGTATAAATCTCTCCCTAGCTCAGCAGCACTCTCCCTACACTGTCTGATCCGGAGCGACTGTGTCCAAGATGGCGGCGCCAGGTTTTAAATACTCGAGGTGACGCTGTGCGGCCAGCCAATCACTGTAATGCCCACAACCAACATGGCTGCGGCATTACAGTGACTGGCTGGCAATCCCTGCATGTTCATTGGCTCTGTAAAGAGCGCCAAACATGCAGGGCGGAGACCCAAGCTCCCGCCCAAGTAACCCGAAAATGTTCGGTGCTCCCCGAACATCCCGAGTAGTGAGATGCTCGGGCGAGTACCGAGCAGTGTCGAGCATGCTCGCTCAACGCTACTAATAATCTTTATAATAATAATAATCTTTTTATTTATATAGCCCCAACATATTCTGCAGCTCTTTACAATTCAGACAATTTACAGATATTATGGGCACTGTCCCCATCAGGGCTCACAATCTACATTCCCTATCAGTATGTCTGATACAAATGGAAGCAAGGACCCTCTGGGTTCTGTTATAGGACGGAAAATAATACTCCAATATTTGCAGTGGATTTTTCTGCTGCAATTACTGAACGTGTGCACATACCCTTATGACGTTTCTTTATATTTTAGTGGTTAAAAAAAAAATCAGAACCTTAAATTGTTTGTTTCTCCATATTCTGAGACCTGCAACTTTTCGCTCATGGAGCTGAGTGAGGTCTTGGTTATTTTTCGTTGGGAGCTGATGCTTTTAACCCCTTCACCACCTTGGGTTTTTCCATTTTTTGCATTTTCGATTTTTGCTCCCCTTCTTCCCAGAGACATAACTTTTTTATTTTTCCATCAATATGGCCGTGTGAGGGCATGTTTTTGCGGGGTAAGTTGTACTTTTGAACGGCACAATTGGTTTTACCATACCGTGCACTGGAAAACGGGAAAAAATTCCAAGTGTGGGGAAATTGCAAAAAAAGTGCAATTCCACAATAGTTTTCTTTTGTTTTATACCATGTTCATTAAATGCTAAAAACGACCTGCCATTATTATTCTCCAGGTCATTACGAGTTCATAGATACCAAACATGTATCGGTTCTTTTTAAAGGGGTGAAAAACTAATACAAAGTTTGTAAAAAAAAAATGGCGCCATTTTCCGAGACCCGTAGCGTCTAAATTTTTCGTGATCTGGGGCCGGGTGAGAACTTATTTTTTTGCGCACCGAGCTGATGTTTTTATTGATATCATTTTGGGGTTGATAGGATGTTTTGATCACCCGTTATTGTATTTTATTGCAATGTTCCGGCAATCAAAAAATGTAATTCTGGCGTTTTGATTCTTTTTCTCATTGCGCCGTTTACCGATCGGATTAATTATTTTAATATATTTATAGATCGGGCGATTCTGAACGCGACAATACCAAATATATGGGGTTTTTTATTATTATTTTATTTTGAATGGGGTGAAAGGCGGAAGATTTGAACTATTATATATATATATATTTTTTTTAACTTTTTGTTTACTTTTTACTTGCTTCAATAGTTTCCATGGGAGAATAGAAGCTGCGATCATCCGATCGCCTGTGCTACACATAGCAGAGCTGCAGCCCTGCTGTGTGTAACAAAAATGCTCATAGCAGTTCGGCAATGGCAACTACAGGGGTTTCCTTCAGACTCCGGGTTGTCATGCCAACCCATTTGCACCCCGCGATAATATGATGGGCAGAGCTATTGACAGCGACTTTTAACAAGTTAACAGCTTCAGATGGATCCGATCAGCTGTCATGTGCCTGAAAGGTGCAGGCTCAGTGCCGAAGCCCGCATGGAGTGTATGGCCACGACCTATGACATACCTATACGTCATAAGTCATGAAGGGGTTGATGATACCATTTTGGGTTACATATAACATTTCACTTTTTGCTGTATTTTTGGGGGGAAGTTCTGTGAATGAGAATTCTAGCATTTTGATTTTTTTTTCTACTTCATGTTTAACATATTGTCTGAATAATTTAAGATTTCGATAGATCGGACTTTTTTAGTCATGACGATATCAATTTTTTTTTTTCCATTTTTGAATGGGGAAAAAGGAGGCGCAGTTTTTATACAGTTTTATTTTTTAAATGGAACCTATCATGTGAAAAAACGCTATCAACCTGCAGATGTGGGGTTACTCTGAACCTGCTCGGCGCCTGCACTTAGAGCCCTGCTGCCAGGAGGAAACTTTATTCCTCCCGGCATTGGTGTAACCGCACTCCCCGGCATTGATTGACAGCAGCTCAGCAGTACGACCGGACGACAGTCAGTGCTGGAGGCGCCACTCTCTATGCACAGAGCAGTGACTGAACCCGCTCACCGCACCTATGACTGGAAGCTGACTGCTGCCAGGAGGAATACACATCATTTCCTGCAGATTAACCCTGTTTTTTCACGTGACAGGTTCCCATTTTTTTTATTTCTACTTTCTTTGTACCACTAGGGGATCTCAACCTGCAATTGTTCGATTGCTTACACTATACTTACCGACTGCCATGGTAATGTGGCGCCCTTGTGGGTCCAGTTGATACAGAGATACTGCATACCACCCAGAGGTGAGGTACTCCACTCTCAGGTAAGGACGGAGTACTACCCGGAACCCACATTTTGAACGGTTCAAAATAAATAGTAATATGTCCTGTGACACTGATTCTGTCATATATCTGATTAAATGCACATGTCCCAAGCAATATGTCGGTAGAACTATGCAACCCTTTCATAAAAGACTAAATTCTCATAGGCATAATGTCGCTACAGGTTTTTTAAAACATGGTTTATCACGACATATGGCAATCCATCACAATAAAGACTTTGGGTGTCTTATAATCCTGCCCATAGAGCATATTCCATGCACCACTCCCAATAGAATTCAGGGTCTCAATAGGAAAGAGATATACTGGATAGATCAACTAAATACTTGGAAACCTTGGGGTCTCAATGAAATATCAGAGGTTTTTATTTGAAAGCACTGACAAATATAATTGACCTCTACATGGTCAGGAACATGTGTCTTGGCTTGTTCTTGATCCACTGTCCCGATTCAGGGTTTACACTGAGTTCAGTTTCCTTTCTTCTTATGATCATTGCATTCTGTTCCCAGTAGTCTGCACCGTTCCCTAGGACACTTTCAGCGCTCATCATACCACCTAGTGGACATTAATGCGCACGACTATTCTCTAGTACTACACCGATAATACGGACACACTCCTAAAGAAATTATTCATGTTGCCGATACGATCACATATTTTATTATAATAAGAATTAAAATTATTTTGTTTAGTATGTACGTATAAGTTAGATATATCGTCTAATATCCTTTTATTACTTCCTATCAGAACAAGATCAATCACAATATACATGAGCACCCGTGGCTTAGAGGGTTGTACCATGATTAGGACCTAAACATGATCCATTTGATCACAATACAGCAGGTTCAGTTCCCGCTTCAGGAATTATACATATATATATTTTTTAAATTATTTATTATATTTTTTTTGCATTGAACTATATCGGTTTTTAATTAATTTTTAATCATGCTAGTGTGACACCCCAGGGGTCTGGTTGCCACAGTAATAGAGATATTATGTCTGAGAGCAAGTGGGAGGTTTCTCTGGTCAGGAGCCCTAAGCATGCAACACGGCCCACCCAGACCTGGGAGGGGAGGAATCTGCCCTTATAAACTGGGTCTGGGGCGGGATTAGGTGAGACAGAGCCTGCAGAACAAGCAGAGCAGTCAGAGCATGGAGTAAAGTTCAAGACACAGGAAAAGATACATCAGGAGCTCTGTAGGAGCAGAGGCAGAAGGCCAGGGGCTGTGAGCAGAGATATAGCTCGCCCTGGCTGAAGTTACTAAAACCGGACACAGGAGTCCGAGGCTGTGGGGACTGATATACACCCAGCAGCAGAAACCAGCCGGCAGGGGATTCCAGGTCCTCTGGCCATAGAAGCCCGGAGGCTCAGTCACAAAGAAGGGACCAGCACCGCCATCCAGGAGCGGAGGCTAACAGAAGGCCCCAAGTCACCAGCCATACGGGTGAGCACCACACGGTATACTCAGGGACGTGGGCTACTTGTAACCGCTGACAGCAAGGTAGCCAGGAAGAGTGCAGATAAACGGGGAGGCCTACAACTCCACCTGGCCAGGGGAACTCCTGCTTGCTCGCAGACTGACCAGGCCCCTTATACTAGCCAGTTCTCCCGGGAGAGTCTGCCTTGTACCATCAGTAAAGACCCTGAACTGCACCTCACGTCTCTGTGATTCCTTGCCGCACCAGCACCATTAGCACTGGGACCCTCACACCATCACTCCCATCATCTCTCACATTAGCTGCCCTGAGGCAATACTTCTCCCGTGGGGAGTTATCCCATACTCGGCTGCGCAAACATCAGCCTCAGCGGTCGGCAGTGCAGCGGCGGTCCCCACTGACCGCAATCCACGGGTGGCGTAGTCGGACATTTGCTATACATTAAGACTGCCACTGGTTTGACCACCCTGGGCACGGACCGGGTCACCACCACACGGAGACTACAACCCCCAGCATTCTACAACAGGCCCGGTTCCGGGTTCCCCTGCACAACTCAGGCCCAGGGGGCGCGTCACTAGCAATATTTTATTCCCGATGCATATATACATTGATGGATACTCAAATTTCTGCCTTTTTATTGATTGTATTTTTCTGCCTTAACGGCCACATTGTTTTGGCGCCAGTTTTTTTCACATTTTTTGTATATATATGTCCACTCCTTGCTATACTTGACACAAGCTATGCACTGATGAAGTGGACAGGACGTCCAGGAAGCGCCTCTTATTTTAGCTTCTAAATAAATGGATTCTTAACCAACCACTGGGTATTGCATCACTTCGTGTGACCCGGAGGAGTGGAATCATGGGCACTTTCTTGCATCCACAACTTCTGGTACATTCCCTTTTCGGCATATGATTTTCTATATGTTCTCAGCCTGATATCCCTCCTAACTGATGTCTACTGCTTCCACAGCACGGAGACTTGCTGAGCCTTATAAAGAAATGATTGCGCTCTTGGACCCAACCCCTGCAGTACTTGTCCATGGGGGCGCCAAATAACATGGAGAAAAAGTGACAGAAGCTGAGGAGCACACCAGGATTCTTCAAGGAGGAATAGACAGGATCTCTGGAAGAGTAAGCAGCATTATTATCACACACATCCTCTCTTCCTTCACGTAGGTCATGAATTTAGGCTATATGGTACGAGTATAAACCAAAGCGGAACTGACTGAGTAAAAAGTAGAGTTGCTGAGAAGCGGCAATAAGTGCAACAATAAATTCCCTTTAAATGGAATCTGTCAACAGGTTTTTATGTAATCCGAGAGCAGTATGACGTAGGGGCAGAAATTCTGATTCCAGCGATATGTCACTTGTTGGTCTGCATGCTGTCATTTTGATACTATCACTGTTGATTGTATTAGAGCAGGTTGACTAGGAAGCACAAGGCCCCTAGTCCTGTAGTGATAATCTCCTGCTGATCAAACACTTATTGTATCGAAACAGCTAAACACAGACTAGTAAGTGACACATCGCTGGAATCAGAGTCTCAGCACCTACATCATATTGCTGACAGATTCCCTTTTAGAAAGAATGTCCATCCACAATATTTTTCCTTTTAGGAAGATATTGAGTTTGCTTGTGACTGGTGGTAATGCTGTAATAGGCACAACGTTTGGATAATTGTAGTGTTAGATTGTACCTTTACTCCAACCAAATTCTACACCCGCATTCACCCATTGTTTATTGCAGATGCTGACTGATCTAGAAGACGTTTACCCCCAGTGGTTTGGACCAATCGATGTAACGGCGCCACAGGGCGATTCCTACGTGTTCCCCATCTACCACTTGCTTCACTGTTTCCGCAGAGATTCCCACAAGATTGACAGCTACTTGAAGATCCTGCGATGTCGCCTGATACACGCCAACTGCTAGGGACGGGAGCATTGTACATTATATGCCAGCATTTATCTCTGGTGCCTCAAAGTGGACATTTTAGATTGGTAAACAAATAAAAAAACAACTAATTGAGAGTTTGTGTTCCAACCTTTTTTTTTAGAAAATGAGAGCAACATTATTAATATTTCTCACATATTGTCATTTCATATACAGTATATAGGTAGCAGGTAAGGAATAGAGGATCACGGCAACTGCCAGGATATAATATTGTGATTGGCGATGGTCCGACCACCGATCCTTAGAATGAAGGAATGGGGAACCTATCAGCTTTTTTTCCCGCACAGCTGTGCTTCCAACCACCCACCCACAGTGCAAAAAAAAAAACCCTAAAAACCCATAATGGGTTCAACCGTACTCAAATTGTTAACTGGGAGCAATGATGAGTGTGAAAGATATAATATTTTGATTGGAGATGATCCACCCTCTGGTTCCACCACCGATCCTTAGAATGAAGGAATGGGGAACCTATCAGCTTTTTTTCCTGCACAGTTGTGCTCCCACCCATTGCGCAAAAATACCCTACAAAAAAAATACCCTAAAAAAATGCACGTACTCAAATTGTTAATTGGGAGCAATGATGAGTGTGAGGGGATATAATATCTTGATTAGCGATGGTCCGACCTCTGGTTCCGTTACCGATCCCGAGAATGAAGGAATTGAGATCCTATAAGCTTTTTTTTTTCTGCACAGCTGTGCTCCCAGCCACCCACCCATAGTGCAAAAAAACCAATAGATCCAACTGTACTCAAATTGTTAAATTGGGAGCGTGAAAAAAATAATGCATCCACTTCTTTCTAAATTAGGCTGTCAGACCCCCAAGAATGACATCCTAGTAATATGCCATGACTTATGCCTCTTTAAATGTATGCAAAGAATAAACCTAGATATCCAGGTATACGTTCTATTGATTGATTTCTATAAGGGCCTATTTACACATGGAAATGTGTATCTGCTACGTACATGAATGATCGGCTGCAGCCCTTCCACTTGGCCAGTCAATGGATCCGCAAACCACAACAAGTAATTCAAGGAAATGGAAAAGTAAAAAAAAAAATTCTAGTAACATTGCATAGTGTACCGGCGATTGCGCTATTTAACTTGCCATCAGTGATTGACGGCATATAAATGGTTAAACAGCAGTGATTCACGCTCCGCTCTGGCCGCTGCTGTTACAGCAAGATGTCGGCTGTGTAGGATGGGGGCTCTGCACCTGAGCCCACCCGAAACAGCAATCCAATGGACGGTTTCACACACCACATTATCCAGTGGTGTTTAATTTGCTTTTCCATTTAGGAACCAAAACCGTTTTAATAAAGTTTTCCTTCTCTGGTATCTAGGAGCCATTTCAGCTATTTGTAAAGGGAATCTGTCAGCAGGTTTTTCTTGGCTATTCTGAGAGCAGCATGATGGGGTGAGCGCCACACTAGGAGTAGGACCATTGAGCCCAGAGCTATTGCAAGACGTGCAGACAATATATACCAGGTATGAATGAATCCAATGCAACATTATTGTTACTTGGGAATTAACCTACTTAGATATAATACATCCCTTGATATATGTATATACCAAAAGGTCATTATCTTGGGAATGCCTATATTGGCTTTTATTATTTAGGATTATATCTTTTTACTATGTGACCTAGGATATACTATCAGTATGCATTAGCACAATTGGAGCTACTACTATCCAGCCCTGATGTCTCTGCAATTCAAATATTTACATTATACCTCCTCACTATTATATGGTATTACTATATATATGTGTGTGTGCTCTTTTCTTTTGCCGCCATGTACCCAAATTGTTATAATAAAGGTCTTTTTTAACACATTGACCCCTTGTCGGATGTACTATATATTGGTTGTTGTTGAGAGCAGCATGATGTAGAGACAAAGACCCTGATTCTAGGGACGTCTCACTTACAGGGTTGCTTGTTGTAGTTTTGATAAAAATCACACTTTTATCAGCAGAAGATTATCACTAGAGGACTAGTAAACCTGCTGCCAGGTAGTCCAACCACGCCCCCCACCACTGATTGGCAGTTTATATACAGTGTACACAGAAAGCGGCCAATCAGTGGTGTGGGTGGGGTTATTATACAGAGCTCAGCATTCAGAGATCTGCATGAGAAAAAAAACTGTAATTTTATCAAAATAACACCAAGCAGCCCAGTAAGTGATACATCGTTGGAATCAGGGCCTCGGATTATGCTGCTCTCAAATGGGGTAGCAAAAACCTGCTGACATATTCCATTTAAAGGGGCAGCTGCTACTAAATCCAGACATGGTGCAAAATTTAAATTCTGCTGCAGATTTAATGCTGTAGATTTTTAATTCCTAAAAATCCCTGTAGATTCAGAGGATCTCAACCTTTTCAATGCAAATTATTTTCAAGACTTATTCACAGATATTATGAAATATTGCAGTAGAAATTAAAAAAAAAAGAAAAAAGCACAATACCTAAACCCCCTCCTTGGGAAAAATATACGGCAAGTATAAGAAAGACAAAAATTTATTCTGGAGTCATATTGAAGTCTAAATAGAATTGTAACCATTCAATGTAAACAGCAGCGAATGTAAGTAGGATCCACTGGATCTATATAAGAGGAACGTTTTCCAAAGCTGATCTTCTGAGCCCACCGCTATGCTGGCTGGACCGGCATTGTGATCGTCAGCACCTGGAATATACGTCACGATTTACTGCAGCTCATAGAACCAATGATAAGACGCAGAGCAGTGCGAGGCTTGTGACTCGCTATACACAAAATATACGACATGTTTGATGAATGGCATAAAGGAAAGCCGATGCATTCAGATGTCTCTGGGCAACTACAGTGGTGGCCAAAAGTATTGGCACCCCTGCAATTATGTCAGATAATACTCAGTTTCTTCCTGAAAATGATTACAATCACAAATTCTTTGGTATTATTATCTTCATTTAATTTGTCTTCAATGAAAAAACACAAATAGAATTGTCCTAAAGCCAAATTGGATACAATTCCACACCAAACCTAAAAAAAGGGGGTGGACAAAAGTATTGGAACTGTTTGAAAACTCATGTGATGCTTCTCTAATTCGTAAAATTAACAGCACCTGTAACTTACCTGTGGCACCTAACAGGTGTTGGCAATAACTAAATCACACTTGCAGCAAGTTAACATGGATTAAAGTTGACTCAACCTCTGTCCTGTGTCCTTGTGTGTACCACATTGAGCATGGAGAAAAGAAAGAAGACCAAAGAACTGTCTGAGGACTTGAGAAACCAAATTGTGAGGAAGCATGAGCAATCTCAAGGCTACAAGTCCATCTCCAAAGACCTGAATGTTCCTGTGTCTTCCGTGCGCAGTGTCATCAAGAAGTTTAAAGCCCATGGCACTGTGGCTAACCTCCCTAGATGTGGACGGAAAAGAAAAATTGATGAGAGATTTCAACGCAAGATTGTGCGGATGGTGGATAAAGAACCTCGACTAACATCCAAACAAGTTCAAGCTGCCCTGCAGTCCGAGGGTACAACAGAGTCAACCTGTACTATCCGTCGGCATCTGCATGAAAAGGGACTGTATGGTAGGATACCCAGGAAGACCCCACTTCTTACCCCGAGACATAAAAAAGCCAGGCTGGAGTTTGCCAAAACTTACCTGAGAAAGCCTAAAACGTTTTGGAAGAATGTTCTCTGGTCAGATGAGACAAAAGTAGAGCTTTTTGGGAAAAAGCATCAACATAGAGTGTACAGGAAAAAAAAAGAGGCATTCAAAGAAAAGAACACGGTCCCTACAGTCAAACATGGCGGAGGTTCCCTGATGTTTTGGGGTTGCTTTGCTGCCTCTAGCACTGGACTGCTTGACCGTGTGCATGGCATTATGAAGTCTGAAGACTACCAACAAATTTTGCAGCATAATGTAGGGCCCAGTGTGAGAAAGCTGGGTTTCCCTCAGAGGTCATGGGTCTTCCAGCAGGACAATGACCCAAAACACACTTCCAAAAGCACTATAAAATGGTTTGAGAGAAAGCACTGGAGACTTCTAAGGTGGCCAGCAATGAGTCCAGACCTGAATCCCATAGAACACCTGTGGAGAGATCTCAAAATGGCAGTTTGGAGAAGGCACCCTTCAAATATCAGGGACCTGGAGCAGTTTGCCAAAGAAGAATGGTCTACAATTCCAGCAGAGCATTGTAAGAAACTCATTGATGGTTACCGGAAGCGGTTGTTCGCAGTTATTTTGGCTAAAGGTTGTGCAACCAAGTATTAGGCTGAGGGTGCCAATACTTTTGTCTGGTACATTTTTGGAGTTTTGTGTGAAATTATCAATGATTTGATTTTTGCTTCATTCTCTTTTGTGCTTTTTCCTTGCAAGCAAATTAAATGAAGATAATAAGACCAAAGAATTTGTGACTGCAATCATTTTCAGGAAGAAACTGAGTATTATCTGACAGAATTGCAGGGGTGCCAATACTTTTGCCCACCACTGTATATGTTGTGATAGGATGCTGCCCCTCACCCTGACATGAACTTATCTATCTGCTCACTCATCATGACAGGTTTACAGCATGTTGACTCATGGACGTGATCAGTCAGTGAATCGATGACATAGATGCACGTTCTTGATTCCGACAGGTAGGTCACAGATGTCCGTCTCAAACAGTTTACCTTCACCCATCTAGGATGGATGGCTGCTGACATCGTTGGCCATTATGTCCATACGCAATTATTATCCCCTAATTGTGATGTACAGTACAAATTTATATTGTGGTACCGTGTTAGCCAGAAAATTTGATGTAAATACCTTTATGCCCAAAAATGGCAAAAGTATTCTCGGAGTAATACCTTTATTGGCTAACCAGAAAAAAAAATATTACTCTGTCGCCTCATTGGGGGACACAGGACCTTGGGTGTTATGCTGCTGTCCACTAGGAGGCGACACTAGGCTTAATCTGAAAAAGATTAACGGTGGCTCCTCCTCTGCAGTATACACCCCCTGACGGCGTCAGCCATGTTCAGTTTTTGCTTAGTGTAGCAAGGAGGCACACCTAAATATTTTTACTCCATTTTTTTTTCTGATATTTTCCACGGAGTTACAGATGAAGATAAGTGGGTCTCTGGAGAGACCCCGGGCATGGCTTCTTCCTCTGCCCCCTTCTAGGGGTGCACAGTTGAAGTTGAGACGTCTCCTTACCATGTCACTCCTTCCCCAGCCCCTCGGGTGTTGGTTCGAAGTTGAGACCCCCCCCCTCCTTCCCCAATTCCTTTTGGTCTTGGGTTGAGGTCGAGGGAGCCTCCTGACTGTGACAGCAGCACCCTCCCTAATCCCCCTCTATATCATCCACCACCTCATCTTCCACTTCCGCACCCTGGTCCTCCTCCTGACTTTCTGGCAATTGTGTCTCATCATCGTCCACCTCTTGTGACAGTTTCCCACCGTCGCCTTCGTGTGACCGTGGCTGCTCAAATATTTGGGCATCGCGATCTCCGCTTGCCTCGCTTCAAGTGGATCGGTCAAGAGGCCTAAATCTATAAATAAAAAAGTGAACAGCTCTTCGGAGTGTCCAAGTGTGGGATCAGTTGTCTCCGGGAACTCGGCATGGTGGGAGGAAGGAGGATCAGGGTGAGGAATATGCGGTCCAGACTCACGGCTACTGATACTTAACCATGTAGAAGACAGGGAGGTGGTGGTGGCTAAGTGACTGGAAGCATTATCTGCTATCCAACCAATAACTGTTTGACACTGCTCTGTGTTCAATAGTGGTGTTCTGCGGTCCTCTATTAATTGAGACAGGAAGGTCGAGCGAGAAGATGTGGGTGTTTGTTATAGAACAATTTCAGCTAGCCCACGGCTTTGGCCTCTCCCTCTGCATGCACCATCATATCCATTTCCCCGTCCTTTGACACGTGACTTGCACATTTTAAATGGAGGACAATATTTTCCACGTTCAGTACAAATAGCTGGATTTGAACTTTGGCAGCCAGGGGTCTTCACTTTTGGGGCTGGAGTAAAGTGTAGATTGTTGTATGTGACAAACATTACAGAATTCTTCATCCCCGAGAGATCGATATTAGTGGGGTCATCTGACGAGTGTAGAGGCCATGATAACTAGTGGGATTGTTTTCTAGTAATAATTTACTACTGCGCTCTTGTGTTGTTCAGGATACTAGTGATGAAGATGCACATCTTGCATCTGGTATGGTAAATATTTATAGTTTGTTTTGATTATTATTTTAGACAATTAAATATACTTATATACAGTTGAAACCAGAAGTTTACATACACTATATAAAAAGACACATCTGCATGTTTTTCTCAATATCTGACATGAAATTAGAATAAACCTAAATAGTCTTAGGTCAATTAGGATTACCATAATTTTTAATATTTGCCAAATGCCAGAATAATGAGAGAGAGATAATGTTTTAAGGCATTTTAATTACTTACTGCAAAGTCAAAAGTTTAGATACACTAAGATTACTATGCCTTTAAACAACTCTGGGCTATCCATATGATGATGTGATGTGTGTGGAAGCTTCTGTTTTTTGGCAACAGCTTAGTTAATTAGAGACACACATGTGGATGTATTTTAATGCACACCTGAAACACACTGCTTCTTTGTGTAGCATCATGGGAAAGTCTAAAGAAATCAGACAAAATATCAGGAAAAGAATTGTAAACTTGCACAAGTGTGGCTCATCCTGGGGTGCAATTTCAAGATACCCGCATTGTTCATCTGTACAAACAATTATACGCAAGTACAAACAAGATGGGAATGTCCAGCAATTATATCGCTCAGGAAGGAGACGGGTTCTGTGTCCCAGAGATGAATGTGCTTTGGTCCAACATGTGTATATCAACCAAAGGACAAAAGCAAAAGACCTTGTGAAGATGATGGCGGAAGCTGGTATGATTGTGTCAATATCCACAGTGAATCAAGTACTGTGTCAACATAGACTGAAAGGCCACTCTGCCAGGAAGAAGCCATTATTCCAAAAGAAACATAAAATGCCAGATTAATGTTTGCAAATGCACACAGGAACAAGGACCTTAATTTTTGGAGACATGTCCTGTGGTCTGATGAAGCTAAAATTGAACTTTTTGGGCATAATGACCATCATTATGTTTGGAGGAAAAGGGGAGATGCTTGGAAGCCTAAGAACACTATCCCAACTGTGAAACACAGGGGTGGCAGCTTCATGTTATGGAGTTGTTTTGCTTCAGGAGGGACAGGTGCACTTCATAAAATAGATTGAATTATTATGAGAAAAGAAGATTTTGTGGCAATACTGAAGCAACATCTGAATACATCAGCTAGGAAGTTAAAGCTTGGGCGGAAATAGGTCTTCCAAATGGACAATGACTAGTGTTGAGCGAGCACTAAAATGCTTGGGTGCTCGAAGCTCGGGCCGAGCTCACCGTGATACTCGGATGCTTGACCCGAGCAACGAGCCCAATGTTAGTCTATGGGAGACCCGAGCATTTTTGCGGCGGCACCCTCTGCAGTCTGTAGAAAGCCTAAAAAGTGCCCAAAACGATAGTGACAGTGCTCAAATGACATGGGGACAGCATGGGGATCGCCCCAGGAAGCATTTCTGACCTCCAGGTCACTGCTGTCAACAACGTGGTCAGAGGTATTAAGCCACTTTTACGGGCTCACAATAAAACGTTCAAAAACTAAACTGAAACTGCTTTCCTGTGAAATATATTAAGGAACATCCTTTCCAGGGTAAAGACTTGTGTATAAGGTAAAATAAATAACCAAAAACAAAAATACTCCTCCACACCTTGGGCTATGTTCACAAGTAGCATTTTTTATGCGTTTTTGCACTTTTGTATTGCTTTCAAGTGTGACAAATGCATTCACCGGGAAATGTCATTTTAACATTTTACAACCTTATCTGGCCATGTGCTGTGTGACACATGCATACAGTGCTGAAAAGACATGGGAACAGCATGGGGAAGACCCCTGGAATCATCTCTGACACCCAGGTCACTGCCTAAAAGTGTGCCCATCAGAAGTCATCCTTGCTGCATCAGAAGATGCAGACTTGCAACTATCATTTAGTGGGAAGGACAGCCTAACCACAAACACGTGGACAAGTGAATGTGGCCAGGGATGGTCCATCTCACTGACGCCTTCACACTGGGTTAATATTGTGGAAGCCGGGACACAGTTGGACACTGGGATGCAACACGTCCTCCAGACATAGAGGATTGCGGGTCTTGGGTCAATCAGGCTTCAACACAAAGTTCAAAAGGTAGACAGCAGCAGTGGTCAGCCTCCTACACAATGAGTAAATTATTCATGATCATGAGGCCATCCATCTCTTTAGCTTTCTGTTTCTTGGAATGCAAGCGCATGTATGTAGTAGCGGCTAGGCCTGAGATGGTCAGCGTTTTGGCGCATATCCTACCTCCTCCGAGGATTGCTGGATGTTTTCCTGCTACTTTCCCAGTTCTATGACTCCCGTTAAAACAAAGCTTCAGGTGATGAATGGCGGATGAAGTGGTGGCAAAGGAGACAGAACAGGAGGAACAGAGACCATTCACATCAATATCAGGCCAGTCAACCACACATTTATTGTAGGATATGTTTCTGTACCAAAAGGAGAGGTTTGGCTACACAGTTATAGGGCATACAGTGAGTGCAATGCCTACCAAAAATTTTGAAGCACTCCAATGTCCCTTGGAAGTGACATAGAGGTCAGAGGGCCTTAACAAAACCGTTTTTTCCATTTATAGCAGCTGGGTCTCCTGTACACTGTTGGCCTAAGCAGTGAATGAAAGGCTTTCCAAAAATTATGAGGAACTGCAATGCCCCTTGAAACAGACGTGGATTAAAGCGTACTAAAAATCTTCTACCCATTATTGGGGAGTGGGTCTCCTTTAGTGTTCGCCTTTGCATTGAAAAGAAAAATCTGACTAAAATTAGGAGGAAATGCAATGCCCGTTGGAAGAGTCGTGGAGGTTAGAGGTAATTTTAAAGCAACATTTCAATGCCCCTTGGAAGAGCTGTGGAGTTCAGAGTGGTTTAACAAGACGGTTTTAATGCCCCTTGGAAGAGACGTGAAGGTCACAGTAGCTTAACAAGACCATTTTAATGCCCCTTGGAAGAATGGTGGAGGTCGCAGTGGGATAAAAAGACAATATCAATGCCCCTTGGAAAAGTATTGGAGGTCGCAGTGGGATAAAAAGACAATATCAATGCCCCTTGGAAAGTGTTGGAGGTCGCAGTAGCTTAACAAGACGGTTTTAATGCCCCTTGGTAGAGACAAGGAGGTCACAGTAGCTTAACAAGACGGTTTTAATGCCCCTTGGAAGAGAGGTGGAGGTCACAGTAGCTTAACAAGACGGTTTTAATGCCCCTTGGAAGAGACGTGGAGGTCACAGTAGCTTAACAAGATGGTTTTAATGCCCCTTGGAAGAGACGTGGAGGTCAAAGTGGTTTAACAAGATGGTTTTAATGCCCCTTGGAAGAGACGTGGAGGTCACAGTAGCTTAACAAGACGGTTTTAATGCCCCTTGGAAGAGATGTGGAGGTCACAGTAGCTTTACAAGACGGTTTTAATGCCCCTTGGAAGAGACATGGAGGTCACAGTAGCTTAACAAGATGGTTTTAATGCCCCTTGGTAGAGACGTGGAGGTCAGAGTGGTTTAACAAGACGGTTTTAATGCCCATTGGAAGAGATGTGGAGGTCACAGTAGCTTAACAATACTGTTTTAATGCCCCTTGGAAGAGACGTGGAGGTCGTAGTAGCTTAACAAGATGGTTTTAATGCCCCTTTGAAGAGACGTGGAGGTCACAGTAGCTTAACAAGATGGTTTTAATGCCCCTTGGAAGAGACGTGGAGGTCAGAGTGGTTTAACAAGACGGTTTTAATGCCCATTGGAAGAGATGTGGAGGTCACAGTAGCTTAACAAGACCGTTTTAATGCCACTTGGAAGAGTGGTGGAGGTCGTAGTAGCTTAACAAGATGGTTTTAATGCCCCTTTGAAGAGACGTGGAGGTCACAGTAGCTTAACAAGATGGTTTTAATGCCCCTTGGAAGAGACGTGGAGGTCACAGTAGCTTAACAAGACGGTTTTAATGCCCCTTGGAAGAGACGTGGAGGTCACAGTAGCTTAACAAGACCGTTTTAATGCCCCTTGGAAGAGTGGTGGAGGTCGCAGTGGAATAAAAAGACAATATCAATGCCCCTTGGAAGAGTGGTGGAGGTCACAGTAGCTTAACAAGACAGTTTTAATGCCCCTTGGAAGAGCCTTGGAGGTCACAGTAGCTTAACAAGACTGTTTTAATGCCCCTTGGAAGAGTGGTGGAGGTCGCAGTGGAATAAAAAGACAATATCAATGCCCCTTGGAAGAGTGGTGGAGGTCGCAGTGGAATAAAAAGACAATATCAATGCCCCTTGGAAGAGTGGTGGAGGTCGCAGTAGCTTAACAAGACGGTTTTAATGCCCTTTGGAAGAGACGTGGAGGTCACAGTGGAATAAAAAGACAATATCAATGCCCCTTGGAAGAGTGCTGGAGGTCGCAGTAGCTTAACAAGACGGTTTTAATGCCCTTTGGAAGAGACGTGGAGGTCACAGTGGAATAAAAAGACAATATCAATGCCCCTTGGAAGAGTGCTGGAGGTCGCAGTAGCTTAACAAGACGGTTTTAATGCCCTTTGGAAGAGACGTGGAGGTTGCAGTAGCTTAACAAGACAGTTTTAATGCCTCTTGGAAGAGACGTGGAGGTCAGATTGGTTTAACAAGACCGTTTTAATGCCCCTTGGAAGAGTGGTGGAGGTCGCAGTGGAATTCAAAGACAATATTGATGCCCCTTGGAAGAGTGGTGGAGGTCACAGTAGCTTAACAAGATGGTTTTAATGCCCCTTGGAAGAGACGTGGAAGCCGCAGTACCTTAACAAGACGATTTTAATGCCCCTTGGAAGAGCCTTGGAGGTCAGAGTGGTTTAACAAGACGGTTTTAATGCCCCTTGGAAGAGCGTTGCAGTACAGCATATTAAAAACATTATTCCCATTATTGGGGAGTGGGTTTCCCATAGTCTTTTCCTATGGCTTCCAAGCAAAAGCTGCCAAAAATTAAGATGGAGGAACTTGCAATACTGGCAACATGGACCAAGGTCACCCTGGTGGTACAGTGGTGTTGGAGGCTGAGGATAAGGAGAAGAGCAAAAAACAGCCGAAATGAGGAAGCGTATACCCATGTGTGGGTGTGAAGCGGTGCATGGGAATACACCTCCCGAAACAACACAGTGAATTTGACTTCATGTTACCCTGCTGTCATTTTGTGGTGATGAGAAGTCTGGCCCAATCCAGCCCTTGTTCATTTTGATAAGGGTCAGCTTGTCAGCATTGTCAGTTGACAGGTGAGTGCGCTTATCAGTTATAATTCCCTCAGCGGCACTAAAAACACGCTCCGATAACACGCTAGCCGCAGGGCAGGCCAGGACCTCTAAGGCGTACAGAGCGAGTTCATTCCAAGTGTCCAGCTTGGATACTCAATAATTGAAAGGCACAGAGGAATCAAGGAGGACGCTGGTACGGTCGGCAAGGTACTCCCTCGCCATCTTTTGAAACTTTCCACTCCTTGCGAGAGTACCCTGCGCCTCAGGGCCTGTAAGCTGGGCGGGTCTCAGAAAACTGTCCCAGAACGTTGACAGTGTTCCCCTGCCTCTGCTGGATTGGAGTTGCGTCTCTCTCGCCTGTATGCCTTGGTTGGGCAACGAACTGTGACCTCTGCAGCTAGCGTGTACAGATGGGAATTTTTTTAACAGTTCTGCAGCAAGGGCCTTCTGTTACTGCCCCATTGTTGTAGACCTCTCCACTTCAGGAATAAGAGGGTGAAAGTTCTCCTTGTAGCGGGGGTTTAAAAGTGTCACCAACCAGTAATGACCGTCACCCAACATTTTGACAACGCGAGGGTCACGGTTAAGGCAGCGTAACATAAAGTCAGCATTGCGTGCAAGACTGGTAACGGGCAAGACTTCCATGTCCTCACCAAGATGACTACTGACAATGCTCTCCTCCTCATCCTCCTCCTCCTCCTCCCCCCTGTCCTCAGGCCACCCATGCTGAATCGACGGTATGACAGTTTTACAGGTACTACCGTCTACAGCTCATGATACCAGCTGCTGTTCATCCTCATCCTCCTCCTCTCCCTCATTGTCCCCCAATGTACGTTGGGATGAGATGAGGCTGGGCTGTGTGTAATCGCCCGCTATAGCTTCTTGATCCATCTCCTCATACTCTGGCTGCAATGCCTCCTCTTTAATTCTCTGCAGACAGAGTTGCAAAAGACAGACAAGTGGGATGCTGAAGCTAATGATGGCGTCATCGCCACTCACCATCTTGGTGGACTCCTCAAAGTTTGTCAGGATGGTACATATGTCAGACATCAAGGTCCACTCCTGAGGTCTTATGTGTGGAGTCTGACCTGAATATCGACGACCTTGTTGCAGCTGGTACGCCACAACTGCTCTCTTCTGCTCACAAATCCTTTGCAACATGTGGAGGGTAGAGTTCCAACGTGTGGGGACATCACACACCAGTCGGTGTGCCGGAATCTGCAAACGCTGCTGCAACACAGCAAGGGCGGCGGAAGCTGTAGCCGACTTGCGAAAATGAGCTCACAGACGGCGTACTTTGACGAGCAGATCTGGAAACTCGGGGTACGATTTAAGAAACCGCTGAATCACGAGGTTAAGCACATGAGCCAGGCATGGTACGTGTGTGATCTCGCCTCGTCTCAGAGCCGCCACCAGGTTACGGCCATTGTCACACACGACCATGCCTGGATGTAGGTTCAGCGGAGGAGGAGGAGGATGATGCGCAGGAGCTGTACAGTGTGGGGGCAACTCTGACTGACATAGGACGCGCAATCCTCGGCGTGGGGAGGATGTGTTCTGTCCCAAGGTCCGACTGGGTCCCGGCTTCCACTATGTTTACCCAGTGAGCCATCAGGGAGATGTACCGTCCCTGGCCACAAGCACTTGTCCACGTGTCCGTTGTCAGGTGGACTCTCCCAGTAACTGCATTGTTGAGGGCACGGCAGATGTTTGGGACACGTGCTTGTGTAGTGTGGGAATGGCACACCGGGCAAAATAGTGTCGGCTGGGGACCGAGTACCGAGGGACGGCCACCGCCATAAGGTTGCGGAAGGATTCCGTCTCCACCAGCCTAAAAGGCAGCATTTCCAATGCAAGCATTCGTGAAATGTGCGAATTTAGGACTGAGGCCTGTGGGGCGTTGACTGCGAATTTCCGCTTTCGTTCAAAGGTCTGGGATATGGACAATTGAATGCTGCGGTGGGACGTGGACGTTGATGCTGTTTCTTGAGAAACTGCCATAACAAGTGAAGACTGAGAGGAGGGGGCATTTTTGCATGCAGTATGGACAGGGGATTGCCTTGCACGCACAACAGGGGGTTCTCTTACAATCACAACAGCGGAAGAAGCAGTGGTGACACTCGCTGACACTGGTCGTGGACCCTGGGGTTCACCCCACAAAGTCGGGTGCTTTGCTGACATGTGCCTGATCATGCTGGTGATGGTCAGACTGGTATTTTTGTCACCCCTGCTGATGCTGGCCTGGCAGGTGGTACAAATGACCTTTTTGGGGTTATCAGCAGAGTCTTTAAAAAAATTCCAGACTCTGGAAGACCTACGGGTTGTACTGGTAACGTCCCTTGTGTTGGTGTTACTGGGAACGGTTGCCCGCCTTCTGTCTACGGCCACCACACTGCTTCTTCCTGCCTGTTTGGGTACTCTGCGTCCCTCCCCCTGTGTGCTGCTGGCCTCACTCTGTGTGTCCTCCTGCCACGTTTGGTCAGTTACTAGAGCAATCACCACCTCCTCCTCTTCCACTTCCGCACCACGGTCCTCCTCCTCACTTCGTGGCAATTGTGTCTCGTCATCGTCCACCTCTTGTGGTAAATTGCCAGCGTCGCCTTCCTGTGGCTGTGGCTGTTCAAATATTTGGCCATCACTACATGCGATCTCCTCTTCCACCACTTCAAGCGGAGCAGATGAGGGGCCCAAATATGGAAATGGACCAGTGAACAGCTCTTCAGAGTGTTCAACTGTGGGATCAGTTGCTGTCTGACGACACTCGGCATGGTGGGAGGAAGGAGCTTCAGGGTGAGGAGGAGTATGCGGTCGAGACTCATGGCTACTAACAATTTACCGTGTGGAAGACAGACCGGAGGTGGTGGTGCCCAGGTGACTGGAAGTATTATCTGCTATCCAATTAATAACCTGTTCACACTGATCAGTTTGCAATAGTGGTGTTGTTGTGTGCTTCCCTAGTAATTCGGTCAAGAACTGGAAGCGAGAAGATGTGGCTGTTGGTTGTGGCACATTTTCACCTTGGCCACGGCCCCGTCCTCTGCATCACCAGAATGTCCAGTTCCACGTCCCTTGCCACGCGCCTTGCCCATTGTAAATGAAGTAAAATAGCTTACACTCGCACTATCAATGGCAAAAGGGTAATAGAAAGGAGATTAGAACCGTAGAAGAGGAAAACCACAGTTCTATTTCTCTGGCCTACACCAGAATCTTTTAAACAGATATATTTGTGTCTGAACAGTCAGCGAGACACTCAAACTGTTTTTTTTTATGGAAAAAAAGGCAAAAAAGTGGATAATACAGACAAATGAACCTTGGCACTGCAAAACCACAGTTCTAGTTATCTGGCCGAAACCAGACTCTTTTAAACAGATATATTTGTGTCTGAACACTCACAGACACACTCAATTTTTATTTTTTTTTGGGGGGGGAAATACCAAAAGGTTAATAAGACGGGTATTTGTAAAGAGGATTTAGATGAAAAAAAAAGGATTTTTCCTGGCCCCTGAGACCTGGGGCTAAGTCTAGCAATTTGAGCAGCAGCAGCACACAGGACTGTAATGCTGTGTTTGTTGGTATAACCACTGCATCTCCTATACAGCCTGCCTGCTTGCCTGATATCTGGGATGGATATTAGTCCTCAGAAGGACTGTTTGTTTGTTTTTGCAGGCTTTAGAGACCCTATACTACCTATTTCGCAGTTTAAATCTCTCCCTAGCTCAGCAGCACTCTCCCTACACTGTCTTATCCGGAGTGACTGTGTCCAAGATGGCGGCACCCTGTTTTAAATACTCGAGGTGACGCTGTGCGGCCAGCCAATCACTGTAATGCCCACAACCAACATGGCTGCGGCATTACAGTGACTGGCTGGCAATCCCTGCATGTTCATTGGCTCTGTAAAGAGCGCCAAACATGCAGGGTGGAGACCCGAGCTCCTGCCCGAGTAACCCGAAAATGCTCGGTGCTCGCCGAACATCCCGAGTAGTGAGCTGCTCGGGCGAGTACCAAGCAGTGTCGAGCACGCTCGCTCAACACTAGTAGATGGTGAGTAACGTTCAAGCAAGATAGACGTGTAGACGTGTTGGAAGCACAGACTAGAATAGAGATAGGTGTATGTGGGAACTACGAGGAGAATTAACAGCAATGGGCACACTACGGTATAGTCCATACTTGATAAGTCAATTTGCGAATTCTGGCCTCTTTCATTCGATAGGCATTAACGGATGTGCCAGGAGTAGGGAGCCTCAGGAGCGAGGAAGTCCCTGTTAAAATTGGGCATTGGGAGCCGGGAGGTGAAGCAGGAGCTTCCCTACGTGTAAGTCCAGAGGCAGTTTTCCCCTAGGGCCGAGTCACACCGTGAAGAGCACTGTGTGGAGACTGAGACTGTGTTTTACCATCTGTGAATGCCATTATATGCAATTTGTGTTGTATCTGTAATCTCCTGTTTTCACACACACCCAGGGACAAGCATGTCCCTATATTTCTGTAGCAGGCCGGGGAGATGAAGAAAACATAGCACCCCTCGCCACTGACTACCAACCTACCCCCATTACATTTTGTGTAGTTTTGTGTAGGAACGGTTTGCTTTGTCGCTCTCCTCGGTGTGGCAGGGTGTTCTGTGTAATTTGATGACTGTTATGATCTGCAACATAAACTAAGGAAAGATAGGGGAAAGCTGAATCCCTACGATGTAGTAGGCTGCCTGTTCCTTGTGAACAGACCCGCCTTAGTCCTCGGCTAGTCTGAACGAAGACCTATAGAATTAAGGGAGGGGTCCCTAAAAGAACTAAGGACTGGGACAAAAATGGGACACCTCCTAAACAGAAGTTGTTGCAGAGCACAAAAGACAAACTGACAAAAAGTACTAGAGGTCCCAGAGGACCAAGCGAACTAGACAGAGAAGCACCTGGCTAGAGAGACAGTCAAACAACACTGAAGTCCAGCAAAGCCAGAAGGGCGGAGCTGGAATAAATAGGCAGATGGTCACGTGACCGCAAAACACAAGATAGAAAAAACTAACAGGAAGGTTCTAACAATGTCCATGGGTGACAGGTATAAATGTATGGCTGGCAGAAAACGCTTGCCAGGTCCGGACCTTAATGTGAATGACTTTGTGTGGTTGTCTACCAAGAATATTAGACTGAAAGTTCCTTCTTGGAAGCTGGGACCTAGGTTTATTGGTCCCTACAAAATTACCACCGTCATTAACCCAGCAAGGTTTCGTCTTGAACTTCCTCGGGCCCTTAAGGTTCACAATGTGTTCCACAGGTCCTTACTCAGAAGGAAAATAGAACCCCTTGAGCCCTCAGCTCTACCACCGCCTCCCCCCCAGTAATGGTTGATGGTAATTTGGAGTTCGAGATTTTGAGGATAGTAGATTCTAGTCTCCAACGTCGTTCTCTGCAATACTTGGTTCAATGGAAAGGCTATGGTCCGAAGGAGAGGACATGGGTTTCAGTGTCAGAGGTGAACACTCCCAGATTGGTTTGCTCTTTTCACACCTCTTTTCCTGAGAAACCCGGTACTGAGTGTCCGGAGGCCACTCATAGAGAGGGTGGGGTACTGTCACGGGTGTGTCAGAGGTGACAGACAGTTGCCCTGCAGTGGTTTACAGGAGATCTCCACGTTTTTGCAGACAGCAGCCTAGAAGGAGGCTGTGTTTAGGACCCAGTGACTACCTCCCTTTAGTCTGGGTGCATATATACCTGGTGTGTCTAGGTGGGCGTCGCCGGTTATACTCATTCCTACTTGGAACTTGGCTGAAGTAGCATCACGTCCTTTTTGGAGTCTTGAGGCCGTGTGCCCTGTTGGAGTTTCTTCTAAAGCTAAGTTGTAATTCTCCTGTGTTGTCTTTCCCTTTTGTCTTTAGAGTGCTAGTAGAGGTTGACTAGTGCTCATCTCCTTCCATCCCCAGCTATAACCTTAAACCAGGGAGGGTAGGGCGAGGCACGTGATCGGCGACAGCTGCGGAGGCTGTATAGGGATGTTAGGGGGAGACAGGGTGATGCTAGACCAGATTAGGAGGTCACCTCTTCCCCCTTTCCCTAGTGTCTGGGCCCCCTTTCCCTTTACTCTCTGTGTTGCACTCACACCTGGCATGACATTATAACTGGCCGAGCTCGTTTTGGGAAAAAAAAAAAGAAACTACACAAGATTGACTTTTTTTTTTTTCTTTGTTGGTTTTTGGGCATGCACCTTTTTTCCCCTTACTCCCTATAGTATGGGATTAGTTGCAGAGCTTGCAGAGCAGTTCCGCTGTCTGTGTCTACAGGTGAATGACCTTTGCTGTGAGGTTCAGCAGTGGTTACAGGCCGCCAACTGAGGGTGGGGTCAGTTCATTGGGAAATCATTCCTTGCTATGTTTTGGAGAATCTCCCTACTCCGGTTGTTTTAGGTATCCCCTGGCTTATTAAACATAATCCATTGGTGGATTGGCAAACCGGGGGATTATTGAATGGGGAGATTACTGCCATGAGTACTGTCTGAATGTTTCCATTGCTGCTGTCTCTATGGAGTTTCTGCCTGCTTTTCTGTCTGGTTTTGAGGAGTTTTTTTTCTGAGAAGGGGTGTCAGGATTTGCCTCCTCATCGTGCTTATGACTGTCCTATTAACCTGACCTCCGGAGCTAAACAACCCAAGTACAGACTGTATATTCTTTCGAGCCCTGAGACAAGCCATGAAGGATTTCATTGCGGAAAGTCTGGAGAATGGACATATCAGACCCTCATCTTCGCCCGTGGCGGCAGGGTTCTTGTTTGTGAAGAAAAAAGATGGCGGTCTACGTCCCTGTTTAGATTTCCGGAAATTAAATCAAATTACCATCCATGATCCATACCCTCTTCCTGTGATTCCTGATTTGTTCAGCCAGGTTGTGGGAGCTAAGGTATTCTTCAAATTGGATTTAAGGAGAGCCTACAATCTGGTTAGAATCAGAGAAGGGGACGAATGGAAGACAGCATTCAATATCCCGGAAAGTCATTTTGAGAGTCTGGTTATGCCTTTTGGCTTGACCAATGCGCATGCGGTATTCCAGCATTTCATAAATGATATTTTTCAGCATTTGGTGGGGATGTTTGTGGTGGTCTAACTGGACGATAGTTTTGTTTATTCACCTGATTTTGAGACCCATCGAGGGCTTGTTAAGCAGGTGCTCCAGATATTAAGGGATAACAAACTCTATGCCAAACTAGAGAAATGTGTTTTTGCTGTTCAGGAGGTGCAGTTTTTGGGGTACTTGTTATCTTCAGGTTTTCAGATGGATCCGGAGAAGATCCGTGCAGTCCTTGACTGGGAACATCCCAAGAACCTGAAGGCCCTATAACATTTTCTGGGCTTTACTAATTTTTACAGGAAATGAATCCAAAATTACTCTGTTGTAGTGAAACTCTTATTGACATGACTAAGAAGAGGTCTGATTTTTCCAAATGGTCGGATGCTTCCCTCCAGGCTTTTTCTTCCTTAAAGAATCATTTTGCCACTGCACCTATACTCAGTCAACCCGATGTTTCTCAACCCTTTATTGTGGAGGTTGATGCTTCGGATGTTGGGGTTGGGGTCGTGTTGTCACAGGGTCCGTCCCCTGGTAAATGGCGTCCATGCACCTTCTTTTCTAAAAAATTGTCTTCAGCTGAGAGAAATTATGACGTGGGTAATAGGGAACTTTTGGAGATTAAATTGGCGTTCGAGGAATGGCGACACTGGTTTGAGGGAGCCGTC
The DNA here is from genome assembly GCF_046119375.1 of Phyllobates terribilis. NCBI lineage: Eukaryota > Metazoa > Chordata > Amphibia > Anura > Dendrobatidae > Phyllobates > Phyllobates terribilis. The sequence continues at coordinate 159,090,309 of NW_027362772.1, forward strand.
CATCCTTTTACTGTTATTACTGACCATAAAAACCTGTCATATCTCCAGTCAGCTAAACGTCTCAACCTGTTTTTTGCTAGGTTCAATTTTGTTGTCTCTTTTCAGCCAGGAGTCAAAAACGTCAAGGCTGATGCTTTGTCCCGGAGCTTCCCTGGTGGTGGTGACCATGAGAATCCTGCCCTGATATCACAGTTATTTCGGCTGTTTTTCCTGAACTGGAGGGTGAGGAGCTGGAGTCTCAGGGGGACGCCCCTGCCCCCTGCCCTTCAGGAAAGTTATTTGTACCACCTGATCTGCACCGTAAAGTTATCAAGGAACATCATAACTCTGTGCATGCTGGGCATTCAGGTGGTAAGGCAACCGCGGACCTCCACTCTTGTCGTTTTTGGTGGCCGGGGTTGCAGCGGGATGTAATTGAACACGTAGCTGCTTGTATTATTTGCGCGCGATCTAAGGTTTCGCACACATGTCCGTCTGGTACTTTTCTTCCGCTGCCTACCCCTAGCAGGCCATGGACACACTTGTCCATGGATTTTATTACTGACCTTCTGGTTTCTGCAGGCAAAATGGTGGTTTTGGCTGTAGTAGATGGGTTCAGTAAAATGGTTCTCTTTTGTCACTTTACCTGCACTTCCCAATGCTAAGACACTTGCTCAGGTGTTCATAAATGAGATTGTGAAGTTTCACGGGGTTCCCACCAACGTGGTGTCTGATCGGGGGACCCAGTTTGTTTCCAAGTTCTGGAGGGCATTCTGTTCTCTACTTGGGGTGCAGCTGTCCTTTTCCTCTGCTTTCCACCCTCAGTCGAATGGTCAGACCGAGTGGGTCAATCAGAACTTGGAGACATACCTGAGGTCTTTTGTCTCTGAAAATCAGGAGGATTGAGCATCCTACTTACCCCCTGCAGAATTTTCCATCAATAATCATCCCCAAGAATCCACTGGCAGGTCACCGTTTTTCGGTGCATACGGTTATCATCCACAGTTTGGTACTTTCAATGGGGGAGGAGCTTCTGTCGCACTCCTCGGTGTGGCAGGGTGTTCTGTGTAATTTGATGACCATGTGTGACAGGTATAAATGTATGGCTGGCAGAAAACGCTTGCCAGGTCCGTACCTGAATGTGAATGACTTTGTGTGGTTGTCTACCAAGAATATAAGATTGAAAGTTCCTTCTTGGAAGCTGTGACCTAGGTTTATAGGTCCCTACAAAATTACCGCCGTCATTAACCCAGCAGCGTTTCGTCTTGAACTTCCTCGGGCTCTTAAGGTTCACAATGTGTTCCACAGGTCCTTACTCAGAAGGTACATAGAACCCCTTGAGCCCTCACCTCTACCACCGCCCCCAATGGTTGATTGTAATTTGGAGTTCGAGATTTCAAGGATAGTAGATTCTAGTCTCCAACGTCGTTCTCTGCAATACTTGGTTCAATGGAAAGGCTATGGTCCGGAGGTGTGCTGTCCAGCTCTTTGTTTGAAAAGACTTTCAGCCATTTTGGGCATTACCTAATGTTACATGATTATTGCATTGTTTACTTTGCTGCCATCTACTGGCCGTTGTTATAATATTTTATAGCATGTATTATTCCTGTGTTTTACCCATAACACCTATCGGTCTGTAACTTCTCCTATCTCCTGCTCCTCACTTCCTTCTTCTTCATCACATCCATCTTGACTACACATGCTGCAGGACTGGAGAAAGGATTCTCTTGTTACCACTTTACCTGGCGCTTCTAATACCTACAATTCCTACCCTTTCCTCATCCTTCACTTTCCCTCATCTCACCTCATCAAGAACTGTAAATAAATCTGTTGAATTCATCACTGCATCATCATTCCGGATTACCACGTGCAGTTCATGAGGAATAGAAGCGCAGGTCAGTGAGTTGACGCTAGATGCCATTGCTTATACAGAGATCCATTTAACATCCCTCAGACACATCTCGCCCCATTTACATCGGTGGCAGAATAGTAACAAGAGACCTAAATCTTCAGTATCTGTGTGCATATGCAATGCATGTCTGATAGCAAGTCTACCATCTTAGCTAAAGCATGTCTACAAGGGGGAACAGTGGATCCCTCTGTTGGGGAAGCACATCATGTTCCTGACACCGCAGATGCTCCAGGAGCAGAGTCCACACTTACTGCAGAGCAGGATGTACAACCCAAACGTGTAACCAAGCCAACACAAAAGGTCAGAGAGAACCTGCAGACAACCAGAGATGAGCTCCATGATAACATAGATCATTTATGGGGCAGAGTTGAGAACTATTTAGCAGTTCTTCCACGTGCTAACAATGACGCAGCAGATTTAACTGCCAAATTGAAGAGTTTACCTGTCGCCTATTATCGCTACCAGAGACTGTCTGTTAAGTACATTGCATTCCTGAGTAACTGTGATATGGATGATGCCCCAGCAGAGCTGGCTGAAAGGGAAAACCTATTAAGACTCCACACTGCGTGGAGTCTAACCCGATTCATAAACTAGACCAAAAAATAGACCGAGTCCTCTGATCTAGAACATATAATCAATTCAAAAAAAACCCAGAAAGATACTATGGTAGAATTTATCTAGAGGTTCTAATAATTATTAAGGTTACATATAAAGACTAGAGGGCTCTTATAAAAAAAAACAAAACTGCAGGATCAATTTGACATATAATAAACTTTATTTGAAAAAATATACTCATATAAGTGAAAAACCCATATAGAGTGAAACAGAACAAATTGCTAAAATTGTTTAAGGTGATAATATGCAATAAGAACCCATGAGAACACATAGGGTACCCAGCCCTAATCACTCAGAGTTGTCAAAGAGCCAGCAGCAAGACATATTATCCTCAGGGGTAAAAGAGTGTGAAGTGTTGTACAAATATCTTGTGCGCTAATGCACATGAGCACACAAGCACTTAGTAGGTTAGCAAGACGTTGTAGGCATTAAGTATAAGATGTTATACCTGAGGACATGCTGGCGTTGAAAGGAGCGGGCTTGGGATCCAGAGAAGCGCCTCGTGGCTGAAAGGGAGACTCTTCTCCAAGAAAAGACCGCATTAGTTCGAGATGCCCAGGATAAGGCAGAACTCCGCATCACACACCTCCAAGAGGTTAGGTCACATCGTACAACCTTGACCAAAATCACATCTCGGTTTCCAGATCATCTCAGTCCAGGAAGTCAACATTGTCTGACAAGATACTGGAAATCCGTGCATCTGCAGAGGTAGCTAGAGTAAGAACCTCCTTTGCTAGGAAGGTAGGAAGGAGGCTGAAGTAGAAGCCCAATTAAAAAAGCAGGAAGCTGAGATGGAAACTCAATTAAAAATACTCCAAGCAGAAAGGGAAGAAGCAGCAGCCCTCGCTAAACTGAAGGTCCTTGAACAAGCACTAGGTCAAGATACTAATATGGACTGCTTTATTCCAGGAGAAATGGAGGACCCAGCTGATCACACTACAGACTATGTGATAAAACATTTACAATCTGTACCAGCGCCACCTCCAATCCACCACACGGATGCACCCGTAAGCCAAGAAATGTCGCCACCTACTGCTGACAAGGTAATTTCCAGCACTTACCCACAATTTAGGCCACAGCCAGCAGACCCTATAGAGACTAAACCACAACTTAACCCTCATGCTACATCATTCCGTCCTGATTCGTCTCAGCCATATAAGCCAGAGAACTTACATTCCCCAGGGACACCACAAGTTAATCCTGCAACTATGACCGGGAGGTCCGACATGTATGAATTCGCCAGATGTATGATTCGCAGGGAGTTAATAAACATCAGTCTCTCAAAGTTTGATGATTGTGCCGAAAATTATAGAGCCTGGAAATCGACCTTTCAAGCAGTAATCCAAGACCTTAATCTCACCGGTAAGGAACAACTAGATTTGCTTGTCAACTGGTTAGGCCCTGAATCAGCGGAGTGCATCAAGACAATAAGGGCAGTTCATGTGGACTATTCAGATGCAGGTCTTATTGCAGCATGGGAGAGACTGGAGCAAACCTACGGCAGCTCAGAAGCCATAGAGCCTGCCTTATTTAAGAAACTGCAAGCCTTCCCAAAAATAATTAACAAGGACAATCGAAAACTTCAAGACCTGAGTGACCCGCTAAAGGAAATAGAATTGGCAAAATTAGACCCACGTCTTTCAGGACTGAGCTACCTTGATACTGCTCATGGCGTGACTCCAGTAGTTCTCAAGTTGCCAAAAGGCATGCAGGATAAATGGGCAGACCACGGCTCATGGTATAAAGGACAGCTTAATGTGTCTTTTCCTCCCTTTTCCTATTTTTCCAGGTTCGTCAGTGATCAAGCTTGGAAGAAGAATGATCCCAGCTTTGACTTCACTGAATTTACTCCACCAGCTTTATCATCATCATCATCTACAAGGTATGATAACAATATCACCAAACGTAGAGAGTTAAGGAGCACAGTATCCGTGAGAAAGACTGACGTTCCACTTACTGTACTCTCTTTTACCAAAACAAACGCTGGTGCTCCTAAAGCTTTGGACAGTAACCGTATGTGCCCTATCCACAAAAGACCTCACCCACTTAAAGAAGGCCGTGGATTCAGGACAAAGACTTTGCAGGAATGCAGAGATACTCTGAAGGATCTAGGGATATGTTACAAGTGTTGCGCCTCCTCAGACCACCTTGCTAAGGATTGTAAGGCTGTCATTAAGTGCACCGAATGTAGTAGTGACAAACACGTTACATCTATGCTTCCCACACCAGTTCCACACAATTCTTAACCTTTTGCAGCACCCAATCCTGCTCAAAAGTGTAGCGCCGGCGTCCCTGCCCTCTGCTAGGCAGGGACGCTGTTCCCCTCACCCCTCTGCTCCGAGCCCGGCGTCCTCCTCCCGCTCTGCTGGCAGCGCGCGCTCCTTCCCGGCCACTGTGCTTAGGGCGCGCGCGCTCCCTCCCTCTTAAAGGGGCCGCGCGCGCCGTCCTAAGGAGTCCCCGGCCAATGGCCGGAGGACTTCACCATATATAAGGCACCTCCTCCAAAATGGAGGTGCCCGAGCAATGTTGTTGCACTGTTCACTACTCTGCTTCAGCCCTCAGGTCCCGTTGCCAGTTACCAGCCAGATTCCTGCCAGTTTGCTGTCTGATTCCTGCCTGATATTCTGCTTACCTGCCTGCTAGCCTGAGGTCCGACGGTCTGCCTTCCGACTCCTGTCAGTCTGTCTAAGGACCAGCTTGCCCGCTCACCTGGGAGCGCTCCTCTGCTACCTGCCTGCTAGCCTGAGGTCCGACGGTCTGCCCTCCAACTCCTGTCAGTCTGTCTATGGACCAGCTTGCCCGCTCACCTGGGAGCGCACACCTGTTACCTGCCTGCTAGCCTACCTGGAGGCTCCGCCGTCACGTGCTGTGACCACCTGCCATTCCAGAGACTCCTGCCCGCTCACCTGGGAGCGCACACCTGTTACCTGCCTGCTAGCCTACCTGGAGGCTCCGCCGTCACGTGCTGTGACCACCTGCCATTCCAGAGACTCTCGCTTGCTCACCTGGGAGCACACATCAACCATCTGCCTGCTAGCCTACCTGGAGGCTCTGCCATCACAGGTCGTACCTACCCTTTACCCAGAGACTGCCCCGGTCACTTGCCGTGACCTCCTGCCCGTTCATCCAGAGACTGCCCCGGTCACTTGCCGTGACCTCCAGCCCGTTCACTCAGAGACTGTCCCGGTCACCTGCTGTGACTGCCTGCCCGTCTTCCCTGGTCGCCACCCGCTCCCTTACAAGGACTGCCCCCTTGTATAGTAGCTCAGAGGTTCCGCCTCCCAGACCCGTTACAAAAAGCATGGCGGGGAGCCACAAGTTCCTGATCCAGCTGCAACTGCTGTTTCCTCCTCATGTATGGAAGTGTGTGGAGAAGGGACTGGTACTAAATGCTGCGCTAAAGTATGTCTTGTCAAGGTCTATCCAGAAGGACAACCCGACAAGGCCTCCAAAATGTATGCCATAATAGTGTGACACCCCAGGGGTCTGGTTGCCACAGTGATAGAGATGTTATGTCTGAGAGCAGGTGGGAGGTCCTTTGGTCAGGGATCCTGTGCATGCCACACCTCCTGCCCAGTCTTGGGAGGGGAAGAACTTCCCCTATATAAACCCGGGGCTGAAGCAGGGTTAGCAGTCAAGGAGAGTAGAGACAAGAAACAGCAGAAGCAAAACTACTACGAGTCAGGGGCTGGCAGCTGCAGAACTCGCCCTGACTGAGAAGCTTTCTTACCGGACCCGGCGTCCGAGGCTGTGGGGACTAACTCTTACCCAGCAGCAGAAGCCGACCGGCAGGGGATTTCAGGTCCTCAGGCCCTGAAACCCGAAGGCACGGTCACACGCGTGGGACCAGCACCGCCATCGTGGAGCGGAAGCCATTAGAAGGCCCCGAGTCACCGGCCATACGGGTGAGCACCACACGGTACACTCAGGGACGTGGGCTACTTATATCCGCTTCTAGCAAGGTAGCCAGAAGAGTACAGTCAGTTTGGGAGGCCTACAACTCCGCCTGGCCAGGGGAGATCCCATCTGCTCAAGGACTGACCAGGCCCCGTTCACTAGCAAGTACTCCGGGAGGGTCTATCGTTGTTACCAGTAAAGACCCTGAATTACACCGCACCGTCTCTGAGTGGTTCCTGCTACCCCCATCATCCACATCTGCTGCCCTGAGGCCATACCCTTCCCGTTGGGGGTTATACCATCTACGCTGCACCATCCATCCACCGGCCTCAGCGGACTGTCCTGCAGCGGCAGCTCCATAGCTGCATTCAACGGGTGGCGTAGTCGTCCTGCATCTACCGCTGTTACATCGCCACTCAGTTTGACTCCCTGGGCACGGACCGGGTCACCGCCACGAGACTACAACCCTCTAGAGATCCGGCTCCGGGTAAGCTCCCGCGTGCGCAACGCAGCGCGACACAGGCCCAGGGGCGCGTCAACTTTGGCGTAGTCGGCAGGATTTCGTGCCCGCAACCACCGGGTACTGCGTGCCTGAAAAAGAGACTTTTCAAACTTACCTGTGGTGAAGATTCCCGCCATCCGGCGCCATCTTCTGCCTTCTTCCCGCCATCCGTGGAGTTTTCCCGCCATTGGACGCCATCTTGAGGACGCCGCGCGGGAAGAAGAGGGGCGTGGACTCCGAAAGCGCGCGAGAACTGAAGCCCCGCCTCACGTCCGGACGTTGCGTAAGGTCCTGGAAGGAGCCCAGCAGACGCCGACGTCACAGGAGCGCGACGGAAGGTCCTCAACCCTGACGATCCACTGCGGAGCCGCGGCCTACGGAAGAGGATCATCGCAAGGTAGGCCACGGTCCACTAGGGGGGAGGAAGATGTCGGATACGGAGGAGAGCTTCACTGCCTCAACCCCCGCCAGCGCTACCGCTGCTGCAGTTATGCCCTTCACCATGCCCTATATCCCGGGAGCAGCTTGGCTACCCCAGTACTCAGGGGAGTCACATACCCTGCATGACTTTAGAGAAAAGCTGGATAGCCTCTTCCAGGTGTACCCCCTCACAGAAGAGCAAAAAGTGAGCATCCTGGTGGCCCAACTAACTGGGGCAGCCAAAAGGGAAGTAAAATCCTGGCCACCTGGGAGGAAGACTGTCGCAGGGATACTAACCCGGCTGAAGGACACCTTTGATACCCGCACCTCAGCCGAGATTAAGCTTAGATTCTACGGGTGCAAGCAGCGAGCGCATGAGAGTATAAGGGACTATGCACTAAACCTACAAGAGGCCCTGAGGGCCATTAAGCAGACCGACCCTGATGGAGTGGGAAACGAGGACAGGCTGTTGACCGAACAGTTTATAGAGGGACTGTATTGTAATACCCACCGAACCCAGTTGCGGGCAATGGCCTTACAGGATCCCCATCTGGGCTTTGCACAGTTCAAGGACAGAGCCATCCGGGTGCTCCGAGAACCGGCACCGGGTGGCGTTGTGACCCACAAGCGCCCTGCTATCACTTACCACCAGGAGGCGGCGCCCTTGTCGGCAGGGCCTGTGGGAGCTGATGCGCAGGCTTTGGACAATGACCCGGCTCCAGACCTACACCATCAGGTCCAAGAGCTAGCTAAGAGCGTTGCTGCGCTAACCCGAACTGTGCAGTCTTTACAGGCTTCCACCCCAGGGAAGATCCAGCTGGCATCCGGACCGGAGGACATCCCGTGGCGTCGACCAAGGAGGACCCCACCGGCCAGAGGGAGACCCAGTGACCGATACAGCGAGGACGGACGACCCATCTGCCGCCGCTGCAATCAACCTGGACATATGGCAAGGTACTGTTCTTTAAACGGGCACAACCTGGGGTAGAGGGCCAACCCCCAGGAAAAAGATCACCAGGCCCATCGAACTGGCGCGACAGATATGTGGGAGGACGTCCAGTCTTGCCTGTGGTACTGGATGGCATTCCCATGAGTGCCCTACTGGACACCGGGTCACAGGTCACCACCATCCCGTACGTGCTCTTTAAGCAGTACTGGAATGACTCGGATATTACCCGCTACCCTGACGACGACTTGAGTATCATCGCCAGCAATGGCCAGCCCGTGCCACAGATCGGATTTAAAGAGGTGACCATCAAAATCGGTAGAGTCGAACTGGCAGCACAGGGACTGATCATTGTAGATATTGACAAACATGAGGGTCACCCAAAAATAACTCTAGGAACTAATGTAATTGAAAATTGTCTTGCAGAGGTGATTTTCCTTTTACAGCAGGTTGCCAAGAACGCCAGCTCCGGCGAGCAGCGGGTGCTCCAGAAAGAGATCCGGGCACTGATGCGACGGCAACAGGTGGAACTCTCCGGCGGTGAGATTGGTAGCGTAAGAATGTGTGACCCTTTTCCTATTGCCATGCCCCCAAAAAGTGAAATGATGATTTGGTGCCGGGCAGCTATTGGTCTGAGAGGTAGAGATTACCAGGCAATGGTAGAACCAGTTTACTCAGACAGTAGGCCCACCATTTTGACAGCACGGGGGGTGGTTGATGTACGCCATGGGAGGGTGCCCGTTCGCATAATAAATATCGGGGAGAGGGAAGTGTACCTGCCCCGGTATGCCACGCTAGCCAAATTATATACCATTAACCAAAATTCTATACAATCTGTGGAACCCTTGCCTCCATCTCACCCGGAGGAAGGTAACGGCTCTAAGAAAAACATGGAGGACTGGTGTCAGCAACTACATCTGGATACTGACTCCACTCCCGCCCACCAGAAACAAGGAGTCTATCGGGTGGTTCAGGAGTACGAGAGAGTGTTCAGTAAACACCCGTTAGACTTCGGGCGAGTCAAGGGGGTAGAACACCACATCCCCACGGGAGACCATCCTCCTATAAAAGAGAGGTATCGACCCGTACCCCCTGCCCACTATCAACACGCCAAGGGGATGCTTAGAGACATGAAGGAGGCTGGGGTGATCAGGGATAGCTGTAGCCCCTGGGCAGCTCCACTAGTCTTAGTCCGAAAGAAAGACAACACCATGAGGATGTGTGTAGATTACCGGAAAATCAATCGTATCACACACAAGGATGCGTACCCCTTACCAAGGATAGAGGAGTCATTGGCTGCTTTAAGATCTGCTAACTTCTTCTCTACCTTGGATCTCACTAGCGGGTACTGGCAGGTTCCTGTAGCAGAGGCGGACCGGGAGAAGACCGCATTCACCACCCCGATGGGACTTAGCGAGTTCACCTGCATGCCGTTCGGACTCTGCAACGCACCGGGAACCTTCCAACGACTAATGGAGTGTTGTCTGGGCCACAGAAACTTCGAGACGGTCCTGTTGTACCTGGACGATGTCATCGTATATTCCAAGACGTATGAGGACCACCTGAAACACCTGTCGGAAGTGTTCGAAGCTCTGGCAAGTTACGGCCTAAAGGTGAAACCCTCCAAGTGTCACCTCCTGAAACCAAAGGTGCAGTACCTGGGACACGTGGTGAGCGCTGACGGAGTGGCTCCCGACCCTGATAAGATCACCGCAATTAAGGAATGGCCAAGCCCCTCCAGCGTAAAAGAAGTGCGGCAGTTCCTCGGGTTGGTAGGCTACTACCGAAGGTTTATTCCCGGTTTCACCAAAAAGGCAGCACCTATGCAGGACCTCCTGATAGGCCAGTCCCGGAAGGCCAAGAACCAGAAGCCGCCCTTCAAATGGGAGGAGCTGGAAGAAGAGTCCTTCCGCCAGCTGAAGATGGCCCTCACGGGGGACGAAATCCTGGCGTACCCTGATTATAGCCAGCCCTTTATCCTCTACACCGACGCCAGTAACATCGGGCTAGGAGCCGTACTATCCCAGATCCAGCAGGGGAAGGAACGAGTAATCGCCTACGCCAGCCGAAAACTGCGACCCACCGAAAGGAACCCCGAGAATTACAGCTCATTTAAGCTAGAGTTCCTGGCCGTAGTATGGGCAGTCACTGAGCGCTTTAAGCATTACCTCGCTTCTTCCCGATTCACCGTGTACACGGATAACAACCCGTTGACACACCTGGACACGGCAAGATTCGGTGCCCTGGAGCAGAGGTGGATGGCCCGTCTGTCCAACTACGAGTTCACAATCAAATACCGGGCAGGACGCTCCAATACCAACGCGGACGCCCTGTCCAGGATGCCCAACCTGCCGGACGGAGGAGAAGATCCGGAGGGACTGGAAGAAGTTGAACTCCCTGCGTTCCACCGTCATGGGACTATCCAGTATTCCCACCGGGTAAGGAGTAAGCAGGCTGCTACGTTGAACCCCTTACCCCACTACAACTGGGCGGAAACGCAAGACAGCGACCCTGCCGTCCGACTGGTGAAGGAGATGCTGACTCGGCCGGAGGCTCGCCTTGAACCAGACGCTCCGGAGGAAGCCAAACAACTATGGGCAGAGAAGCGTCGACTGTTCCTTTACAAAGGGAAGTTGTGCCGCAGAATGGTTAACTCCCGGACGCATGAATTACTCTGGCAAGTAGTGGTGCCACGAAGAGACGCAGCCATGGTGATGGAGGCATACCACGACGGAGCTGGACACTTCGGGTGGAAGAAGCTGGAGTTCCTGCTGCGCGAGCGGTTCCACTGGGTAGGCATGAGGGGAACCATCGAGAAGTGGTGCAGAGACTGTGGCCCGTGCAACCTGAGAAGGAAGGACCGTGCCAGCCAGAAGACTCCCCTGCAGTCCATAGTCACCCGGCAACCGTTGGAACTGGTAGCCTTGGATCATGTAAAACTGACCCCAAGCAGAAGTGGCTACGTCTACGCGTTAACCATCGTGGATCATTACTCCCGGTTTCTGGTTGTCGTCCCCGTCAAGGACTTAACGGCTCAAACAGCAGCTAGAGCCTTCCAGCAGCACTTTTGCCGTCCACACGGGTACCCGGACCAAGTGCTGACGGACCAGGGACCTGCCTTTGAAGCGGAGGTCTTCCAGGAATTCTGCAATCTGTATGGCTGCCGGAAGATAAGGACGACACCCTACCATCCGCAAACTAATGGACTTTGTGAGAAAATGAACCAGGTGGTAATGGATCTTCTAAAAACGTTGCCCCTGGAAGAACGCAGTCTGTGGCCTGAGAAGTTGCCCGATCTGGTGGACCTATACAACCACATCCCGGTAGGTTCCACCAACTGTACCCCGGCTTACCTAATGAGGGCAAGACCTGGTAAGTTACCTGTTGACCTGGAAATGGGAGTCCTGACACCCGAGGACACTTCACCAGAAACAGACTGGGACACAGAGAGGCTGCAGCAGTACCGGAGAGTACAGGAGAGCGTGGAGCGAAGTCTCTGTCAGGCTAGGGAAAGACAAGAGAAAACTTACAACCAGTATGCTCCCGCTGTTCCCCTGGTACACGGAGAGCAGGTCTTGAAGAGGAAGAGACGGCTCCACAAGTTGGACGACCAGTGGGAGAAGGACCCGTACACCGTACTGCCCTCAAGCCACGAGAACCCGAAGGTTTGTACCATCAGTAAAGACGGAGGGGAAACCACAGCCATTGTATCCCGGGACCACCTGAAGAAGTGTCCCGAACAACTGAGGAACCCTGAAGAGGAACAAGAAGACCATCGACCCGTAGAGGAAAGGGAAGATATGGTTAGTACTGTGCTCGGGGACTTCCCTCGGTCTTGGACTCAAGTCAATGGTGCAGTTGTGGTACCCGTACTCACCTTCCTCCAACCAGCATCCCAAGCACCTACGGAGCAACAGGTAGAGCTGGAAGAACAGCCGGTCCAGGAGGCAGAAGACTCCACACAAGCAGAACAGGAGGATCAACCCTCTGCTTATAGTGAGCCTGCCGTACCCCTAGTGAGACAAAGAGCCGGTAGACAGCTGCCCAGTTTACCCTTGACAGCTCCTACACCCTGTAGTTCAGGGCCAGACAGTCAGCTCCGTAGGTCCACTAGGGCCACTAGAGGCCAGTTACCCGCACGCTGGAGGATTTGAAGTGTATAAATTGTTTTATTTATGTTTATCTGTGTATTGTTGCTTGTGTATAATTTTGTGTTTCCAGTTATTTTTAGGAATCCTTGGTGGATTTACCGGGAATCCTTGTACATAGTTGGAGCGTAACCCAGGACGGACTAAAGACTGTTAAGGACTCGGGGTAGGACAAACCCCTACCTGGTTACGTCTCCCTGTTTTGGTGAAATGGACACCTTGCTTTTCTTCAAAGACTGCACCCGGTTACGGACATGCCGTAACCAACTTTATATGTTTTTCTTATTGTATTATTATTGTTTTTATCTTGCTATGTTTTTCTAAAATATGTTTAGTCCCGGAGTACTAAATTTCACTAGGGGGGAATGTGACACCCCAGGGGTCTGGTTGCCACAGTGATAGAGATGTTATGTCTGAGAGCAGGTGGGAGGTCCTTTGGTCAGGGATCCTGTGCATGCCACACCTCCTGCCCAGTCTTGGGAGGGGAAGAACTTCCCCTATATAAACCCGGGGCTGAAGCAGGGTTAGCAGTCAAGGAGAGTAGAGACAAGAAACAGCAGAAGCAAAACTACTACGAGTCAGGGGCTGGCAGCTGCAGAACTCGCCCTGACTGAGAAGCTTTCTTACCGGACCCGGCGTCCGAGGCTGTGGGGACTAACTCTTACCCAGCAGCAGAAGCCGACCGGCAGGGGATTTCAGGTCCTCAGGCCCTGAAACCCGAAGGCACGGTCACACGCGTGGGACCAGCACCGCCATCGTGGAGCGGAAGCCATTAGAAGGCCCCGAGTCACCGGCCATATGGGTGAGCACCACACGGTACACTCAGGGACGTGGGCTACTTATATCCGCTTCTAGCAAGGTAGCCAGAAGAGTACAGTCAGTTTGGGAGGCCTACAACTCCGCCTGGCCAGGGGAGATCCCATCTGCTCAAGGACTGACCAGGCCCCGTTCACTAGCAAGTACTCCGGGAGGGTCTATCGTTGTTACCAGTAAAGACCCTGAATTACACCGCACCGTCTCTGAGTGGTTCCTGCTACCCCCATCATCCACATCTGCTGCCCTGAGGCCATACCCTTCCCGTTGGGGGTTATACCATCTACGCTGCACCATCCATCCACCGGCCTCAGCGGACTGTCCTGCAGCGGCAGCTCCATAGCTGCATTCAACGGGTGGCGTAATCGTCCTGCATCTACCGCTGTTACATCGCCGCTCAGTTTGACTCCCTGGGCACGGACCGGGTCACCGCCACGAGACTACAACCCTCAAGAGATCCGGCTCCGGGTAAGCTCCCGCGTGCGCAACGCAGCGCGACACAGGCCCAGGGGCGCGTCAACTTATGAACAAAGTAACAGGTCTCTAGCAAAGCCAAAACTCTTTGAGAGCTTTAATATAAAAGGACAAACGGCTCCGTACACCCTCAACACCTGTTCTGGTCATATTGAGACTTCTGGTAGGAGAGCCTCTGGGTACATTATCTCTTCAATCAAGGGGAACGTGCACATAACCTTGACAACTTTAATTGAATGTGACCAGATACCTGATAACAAGGAAGAAATCCCCACTCTGGAAGCCACGCTTCATCATCCCCACTTGAGGCACCTAACTAACGAAATTCCTCCTCTAGACACGAATGCTAATATTCTAATCCTACTGGGGAGGCACATTCTAAGGGTCCACAAGGTGCGCCAACAATGCAATGGCCCAGATGATGCTTCATACCCCCAAAGGCTTGATCTAGGCTGGGTAATCGTGGGCAATGTATGTCTGGATAAGAGTCACAAGGCATCCGAAGTCAACTCCTTTAAAACGTATGTACTTCAAAATGGTCGCACAACTCACTTCAAACCATGCTCTCATCACTATGAAGTGAAAGAAAGGTTTTCGGACTTCATCCAAGAGCCTGACATCATTCCCACTCCCTATGGTGACGACTTAGTGAGAACAGTGTTTCGCACAACACAAGATGACAACAAGGTCGCCTTATCTATAGAAGACAAGGAATTTATTAAAATAATGGATAGTGGATTCTTCAAGAACGAATCTGACCGTTGGGTCGCTCCCTTACTCTTCAAGGCTACAAGGGCCAAGCTTTCTAACAACCGAGAACAGGCTTTATCAAGGTTCACCTCACTGCAGAGAACATTGAGAAATAAGCCTGAAATGAAGGACCATTTTGTAGCCTTTATGGAGAAGATATTTCGCAATGACCACGCAGAGCCAGCTCCACCTTTGCAAGCCAATGAAGAATGCTGGTATCTACCTTCCTTTGGAGTATACCATTCAAGAAAGCCTAAACAAATCAGAGTGGTGTTCGATTCAAGCGCCAAACATGATGGTGTATCTCTGAACGATGTTCTACTCACTGGTCCCAACCTGACTAATAACCTGGTGGGAATGTTCATGAGATTCAGAAAAGAGCCAGTCGCCATTACTGCTGACATTGAACAAATGTTTAGAGAGGATATACCACAGAAACGCCCGCATTACAATGTCAATCACAAAGTGCTAGTATGCAGACATAAGGATACACGTAAAAAGGGCATCGCAATATAACATAGAAAAATTGGAGAAAAAAGCCAAGCGACAACAAAGCCCCAAATAAGCATAGAAAAATATAATTTTTTTAAATGCACATATCAAGAATATACAAGAATTATAATCAAAGAGCTTAAAGGCACTAAGTGCCACATATGTGATAAAAAACAAAGGACACCAAAAAGCCCCCACATTAACCCAATATAAATAACAATTCAGGGGTGTTTAGTGATAACACCACAAATACATACATCAGTATCAACATCGAAAGGGACAATTCCCAAATACCTGATAGTATACCAGTAACAAGAAAGACCCTAATTACCTATTGGCATGTAACAAAGAGATGATATAAACTAGGATAGAATTAGATATGGACTATAGGGAATGAGAAACAAAATATATATATAGGTAGCCTATAGTTACCCAGATTGCAGGTACCGATGATAAGTCAAAAAGGGAAAAGTTTTTTTTTTCTGTGTCACCCCTACGCGCCTTTCGGCAGGCCTTCGTCAGGGGGCATCGGGGTATATAGCACTAAGGCCTCTTAAATAGCCAATCAAATGAATGACAAATGGTGCACAGCTGCTGGAAACGTGTGTGTGTGCCTGAGGACCTGAATGACGCTTCGCGCGTCATAGTGGGCGGGGCGAGCCGCGGCGTCCGCATCATGTGACGCCCACGTGACAGTCAGCTGACTGGCACGCAGGTCCTCACATAGAGATGCAGAAAGCCGCGGCACGCATCGCCAGCATGACGCGGAAGCGTTCGCGGTCGCCAGGCAACCCAGCAAGAAATAGGTAAGTATATGGGATTACTAGATAGCAAAGCCTGTACTTGATAGGCAGCAAGTGAAACCTGAGCATTCTGGACAAGGTGAATGTAATAAACCAAATTTAGTAGAGAAGCAGAGAAATGAAAAATAAAAAATAAATTGGTGACCATGCAGCAAGATAATAAATATGCAAATATAATAAAGAACAAGGTAATAAACCCAGAAAAAAGGGGTCAACAGTATATAGTAGCTGATGCATTATCATTGAATGAATATAGGTAATGAAATATTACAATTACAAAAGGCATTTATAAATATTGTAACAATAACATAGTTACATAGTATCAAAAGCCAATGTAAATAACATTAACCAAACAGAATTGCCATAGTTGGGACAAAATAGCCCACAGAATTACAAAGGATACATTTGCATAGAAACAATACAATGAATAGGATGATAAAATCAACTTGGCCATAGTATACAAAATCACAGCAACAATTTATATGACAGCTAACATTAATTACTAAAGGATGAATCCGCCAAAGAAGCATGAATAAAGGAGCAGCAGGTATGACATTTGCACCGAATAAAGAGGCTAAAATGGAGACCATAGTGCGTTGACCACGTAAACAGATGAGATAAAAATATCTAAAAAATAAATAAAAATGTGAAACAGGTTAGTAACACATAGCACATAAATTGCGACACAGGTGAATTTATGAGAGGAGAACCACAACCAGGAGACAATCACAGAAAGGAAACAAAGCTAAGAGACTCATTCAAGCCCTTTGGATGTACAGTATCTAATTGCCATATCCAACGGGCCTCTAATTGGGCCAAGCGTTGGCTCATTTTACCTCCACGAATGGTGGAAAAAAGAAGATTTATACCCTGAACTCTCAACCCAGAACTGTCACAATTGTGATAGAGTTTAAAATGCCCTCCCCCGAGTGGGTTGATAGTGGCTACGGACCAAAAGGTCCCGAAGATTTCTAGACCTCCTAATGGTAATATTGGGAGAAGGGGGTATAAATCTAGAAATGATGGAATCAGTTTGTAGAATGGGCCAAGCCTTGATAAGGCAAGAACGCATACGGGCAAATTGGGAATGGTATCGTGTAATAAATCTCACATGATTATTCTTATTAGTCTTAGCTGTATTTTTGTAGAGTAGATCCTGTCGTTTAGACCGTAATGCCCGGTTGAACGCCTTTTTGACAGAGCGCCCACTGTAGCCCCTCTCGAGAAACCGTATCTTAAGGTCATTAGATTGTTTAATGAATTCCCGATCATCAGAACAAATTCTGCGTAATCTGAGAAACTGACCCATAGGTACTGAACGTATCATGTAGCTTGGGTGTGCTGAAGAGACATGTAGTAGGCAGTTGGTGGTCGTAGCTTTCCTAAATAAACTTGTCTGAAGGAATTCACACTCATCTTTTTGAATAGTAACATCCAAAAACCTAATTTTATTCTTGTCGTATTGAAATGTAATATGAATGTTAAAATCATTTAGATTAAGGGACTGCATGAAAAATTTAAGTTGTTCCTCAGTTCCCTGCCAGACGAATAGTATGTCATCAATGTAGGGGTGACACAGAAACCCCCCCCCCCTTCTCCCTTTTTGACTTATCATCGGTACCTGCAATCTGGGTAACTATAGGCCACCTATATATATATATATTTTGTTTCTCATTCCCTATAGTCCATATCTAATTCTATCCTAGTTTATATCATCTCTTTGTTACATGCCAATAGGTAATTAGGGTCTTTCTTGTTACTGGTATACTATCAGGTATTTGGGAATTGTCCCTTTCGATGTTGATACTGATGTATGTATTTGTGGTGTTATCACTAAACACCCCTGAATTGTTATTTATATTGGGTTAATGCGGGGGCTTTTTGGTGTCCTTTGTTTTTTATCACATATGTGGCACTTAGTGCCTTTAAGCTCTTTGATTATAATTCTTGTATATTCTTGATATGTGCATTTAATAAAATTATATTTTTCTATGCTTATTTGGGGCTTTGTTGTCGCTTGGCTTTTTTTCTCCAATTTTTCTATTGAACAAATGTTCCATTGTTTCATCGTGTGACAAGATGACAGAAATTATCTCAGTTCTCTATGGCACCGAGACAACGACACCAGCAAGGAAATGGTTGAATACCGCATGAAGGTGCACGTTTTCGGAAACAGCCCTTCTCCTGCAGTTGCTACATACGGCCTACGTAGGACCGCCTCTGATGGTGAAGCAGAATTCGGGAAGGACGCCCCACAGTTCGTTGAAAAAATCTTCTACGTGGACGACGGTCTCAAATCCCTGCTCACAGCGGAAGAAGCCATAGATCTGCTCAAACGGACAGAAGGTATGCTTTCTAAAGCTCATTTAAGATTGCATAAAATTGCCTCCAATAGTGTTGTTGTCATGAAGGCTTTTCACTGTAATGATCATGCTTCAGAATTCAGAGACTTGAATCTAGGTTCAGACAACCCACCAGTACAGAGAAGTCTGGGCTTGAGATGGAACTTGCTAAAGGACTCCTTCAGCTTTCAGTTTAGTGGTACAGAAAAACCATTTACTAAGCATGGGGTTCTGTCAGTGGTGAACAGTCTATACGATACACTCGGGTTTGTTGCACCCCTGACTATACAAGGCAAGCTCCTGTTAAGGAAACTCTCAGAGTCTATTAAGGACTGGGACATACCACTCCCTGCTGACAAACAACTAAAGTGGAAGTCATGGAGGGAATCTCTTTGTGCCTTAGATAAAATCCACATACCACGTTGTTACACTCCAGCATCTCTTGCTACGAGTCAAAGGAAAGAGATCCATATATTCTCTGACACCTCTACTGAAGCCATTGCAGCTGTTGCCTATTTGAAGGTTATAGACTCTAACAATGAAGCCCATGTTGGATTTCTATTTGGAAAGGCTAAATTGGCTCCTAAACCTGAGCACACCATACCCAGACTTGAGCTCTGTGGGGCTGTACTAACCACCAAGATTGCAGACTTCATACAGAGTGAACTAGCTATTCACGTGGATGACACAAGATTCTACACAGACAGCAAGGTTGTTCTGGGCTACATATACAACCAGACAAAACGCTTCTATGTCTATGTCAGTAACCACATTGAAAGGATCAGGAAATCCTCCAAAACTGAACAATGGCAGTATGTTCCATCCCATCTTAACCCTGCTGAACTTGCTACTAGGCCAGTGTCTGTTGTTGCCTTTGCAACTCTTCTTGGTTAACAGGACCGGAGTTCCTTTGCGGCCAATGTGAAGAGACTGCCGTTGAGGACAGCTTCAGTCTTCAGAATCCAGACGTCGACTAAGAGATCCGTCCTGATGTCAGCACCCCCATCACCAATGAGAAGGTTGGCTTGGGCTGACTGCAATTTGAACACTTCTCCAGATGAACAAGGCTTGTTTGCGCTAGCACATCTGGAACTTGAACTTGGAACTTTCAAGGAAGTTTTGGACTACTAAAGACACTCATCCGATTGCAACCAGGAACTGTAACCACTGGATAACAATTGGGTTGGAGACAGTTAGGCCTAGTGCGGCTTCTCCAATCCGAAGATGGGCATCCTTTGGATTGGGCATCCTTTGGATTGCTTCTGGAACTGTTATACCTGTCTACCTCATTTGTTATTTGTTATTGTTGCATTGCATGCATTGTTTGTCTTTCAGGTTGAGGTATCCCTCAGTACTTCAGGAAAATACCTCCACCTCAAGACTGTTAATATAGTGAAATCCGGGGATTTCAGATGGGGAGTGTGCTGTCCAGCTCTTTGTTTGAAAAGACTTTCAGCCATTTTGGGCATTACCTAATGTTATATGATTATTGTATTGTTGTACTTTGCTGCCATCTACTGGCCGTTCTTATAATATGTTATAACATGTATTATTCCTGTGTTTTACCTACAACACCTTTTGGTCTGTAACTCCTCCTATCTCCTGCTCCTCACTTCCTTCTTCTTCATAGCATCCACCTTGACTACACATGCTGCAGGACTGGAGAAAGGATTCTCTTGTTACCACTTTACCTGGCCCTTCTAATACCTACAATTCCTACCCTTTCCTCACCCTTCACTTTCCCTCATCTCACCTCATCAAGAACTGTAAATAAATCTGTTGAATTCATCACTGCATCATCATTCCGGATTACCATGTGCAGTTCATGAGGAACAGAAGCGCAGGTCAGTGAGTTGAGTATATGCCATTGCTTATACAGAGATCCGTGTCACATCTCTCAGACAAAACTCGCCCCACGTACATCGGTGGCAGAATAGAAGGAGAGGACATGGGTTTTCAGTGTCAGAGGTGAACGCTCCCAGATTAGTTTTCTCTTTTCACACCTCTTTTCCTGAGAAACCCGGTACTGAGTGTCCGGAGGCCACTTGTAGAGGGGGTTGCAGGTCTTCTACATGGATCTTTAGACAGAGTCTGCTGCAGAATTTAGTAGTAGCAAAAGGATATTTTAAGTTAAAAGGGTTATCCACTACTTAGAAATTGACCCCTTCATAACATGTGCTGTACATGTAAGAGTCAGAAATGGGTGTATGGATTGGGCTAACGGGGTGAGCCCACCACATACTCCGCAGGTGATGGCTGTTTTTTAATCTGTTAAATTCCATTGTCAAACTCTGATAGTGGCACTTAATGTTATGCATACACCCGGGCTGACTGGCGTGTGCGTGATTTAGTGATTCTACTGTGCCATGAACCGGAGAGTGCCTGGAGGGGCGTAACTAAGTATCAACCCGATCCGACCCAGGTCGCACGACGGCTACGATGCCGTGCACCAGGAAGGAACCGAGAAGAGGGACCAGGTGCGATTCCATGTCAGACCACGGCTGTTGACCCACACCGGGGAATACAGGAACAGGGAGGTTAGGCTGGCACACAGACAGGTGGGTATTGGCAGGCACGGCTGGCATGCAGACAGGTGGGCACTGGCAGGCACGCCTGGAGTGCAGACAGGAGGATACTGGCAGGCATGGCTGGTATGCAGACAGGAGGGTACTGACAAGTACTGCTGGCGTGCAGACGGGGAGGTACTAGCAAGTTGGAGCACAGGCTGGATAGGGTCCAGTACAGACTGGGATTCAGGAACAGAACCGCAGAAGCGGTAGACAAGCAGAGCAGACAGGAACCGCCGGAGCGGTGAGCAAGGCGGAACAGACAGGATCCGCCGGAGCGGTGAGCAAGGCGGAGCAGACAGGAACCACCGGAGCGGTGAGCAAGGCAGAGCAGACAGAAACCGCCGGAGCGGTGAGCAAGGCAGAGCAGACAGGAACCGCCGGAGCGGTGAGCAAGGCAGAGCAGACAGGAACCGCCGGAGCGGTGAGCAAGGCAGAGCAGAGAGGTACTGCTAAAGCGGTGAGCAAGGCAGAGCAGACAGGAACCGCTGGAGCGGTGAGCAAGGCAGAGCAGACAGGAACCGCTGGAGCAGTAAGCAAGACAGAGCAGGCTGGAACCGGCGGAGCGGTGAGCAAGGCGGAGCAGACAGGAACCGCCGGAGCGGTGAGCAAGGCGGAGCAGACAGGAACCACTGGAGCGGTGAGCAAGGCAGAGCAGACAGGAACCGCCGGAGCGGTGAGCAAAGCAGAGCAGGCAGAAACTGCCGGAGAGGTGAGCAAGGCAGAGCAGAGGGGACAGGGCTCTGTTCACACGGAACAGACTGGAAGGGAAAGGCAGAACCAGATACACACAAGATACTTGCAATGAAGTAGTGAGTGGGCTCTAAACTCACAAACGGAAGTACAGCGACAACGAGTAGGCGTTAGGTGCGGGTTCAGACTCTGCAGAAAAAGGGAAGGTACGGACATAGAGAAAAACAGGTAACAGACTAGAAGAGTGTTCAGACAGGAACTGTGTGTTCAGACAGGAACTGACACTGCAGTGAGATACAGGAGTGAGTCTGGGTATGCGGCCCTGAGAAGGCGGGACGAACAGGCTAGGAGCGTGTTCAGACTGGCCTGGAAATACATCCTCCAGGAAGGCGGACAGACGGGCAAGAAAACACAGATAACAGATCTAGGTATGCGGCACCTAGAAGGCGGGACGGACAGGCTAGGAGAGTGTTCAGACAGGCCTGGAAATACAGCCTCCAGGATGGCAGACAGGCAGGAGAAACAGAACAGGACCTGGCACATTCAGAGTCAAGGAGCACACTGAATGATAGAGTTGCTCAGGCACCAGCTTCCAGGTGAAGCTGGTTTAAATATCCAGTGACAGACAGCAATAGGCTGAGGACGCATTAGGGGTGTGCCCACAGCAGCTACAAGAAACAGGAAGTAACTGGGCCACTGCCCTAAGCAGTCAGAACAAAGACAAACAGACAGCATGAATAGAAGCCAGGCTAGCAGACTGGACTGAAGATCAAGTTTGCGATCTTGCATAGTGAGAGATGGTGCACCATGCAAGCCCGCCACCAGGTATGTTACACTTAACATGCGCTGGCACTAGTGATGAGCGAGCACTAAAATGCTTGGGTGCTCATTGCTTGGGTCGAGCAAATTGGAATACTCGGGTGCTCAACCCGAGCAATGAGCCCAATGTAAGTCTATGGGAAACTCGAGCATTTTTCAGGCGGCTCCCCCCTGCGGTCTGCAGAGAGCATAAAAATTGCCCAAATCAATGGGAACAGTGCTCAAATTACATGGGGACAGCATGGGGAAGACCCCTGGAAGCATTTCTGACTCCCAGGTCACTTTTGTCAACAACGTTGTCAGAGGTATTACACCACTTTTACGGACTCACAATAAAACACACCAAAACGAAACCAAAATGGATTTTCTGGGGAAATATGTTAAGGAACATCCTTTCCATGACATGTACAATATATATAAAGCAAAATAAATAACCAAAAACAAAAATACTCCTCCACACCTTGGGCTATGTTCACACGTAGAGTTTTTGATGCGTTTTTGCACTTTTGCATTGCTTTCAACCAAGACAAATGCATTCACCAGGAAATTTCATTTTAACATTTTACAACCTTATCTAGCCATGTGTTGTGTGACACATCATCAGACACATGCATACAGTGCTGAAAGGACATGGGAACAGCATGGGGAAGACCTCTGGAAGCATCTCTGACTCCCAGGTCACTGCCTAAAAGTGTGCCAATCATAAGTGATCCTTGGCGCATGCAACGATGCCTCCCGCCATGAACCTGTCGTTGCAGACTTGCAACAATCACCGTCCACGACCTTGTCCCACTGCAGCGTTCAGTTGTCCCTACCCCATTCCTTGGAATGCAAGCACAATTATGCAGCCAGCCACCCACCCACCCACAGGCTCCAATACTATACTGCCAAATTTTTGACAGCTGCTTGTGTGTCACCCCAGGCCTGGATGCCACAAACTTGTAAGGCTGTGTCTGAGAGCAGGAGGGAGGTTCTCTGGTCATGGACCATTAGCATGCAGCACCTCCTGTCCCAGGCCAGCAGGGGGAGCAGGCTGTCCCTATAAAAACTGGTACTGAGGGCAGGGTTAGATAGACCAGGACCCACTTCTGAAGCATCCAGAAGGGTTCCCAGAAGAGAGGGACAGTTCAGCCGCAGCTGAGGAGTCCAGGAGGCAAAGGAGGAACAGAAAGCCAGGGACAGAGGCGACGAGAGCCGGTCCTGGTTGAAAGAGAGAGATCTACACAACCGGACACTGGGGTCCGAGGCTGTCAGGGTTGCAAGCCCGGCTGCAGATAACCAACCAGCAAGGGATTTCAGGTCCCTTGGCCTAAGAAGCCTGGAGGCTCCGCCACACAGAGGGACCGGTACAGCACGGAGAAGCTACAGGTACCTAAGGCCCGAGTAGCAAGCCATACAGGCATAGTACACGGCAAGCTCAGGGACGTGGGCTATCATACCACTAAAGGGGGAGATAGTCAGCAAAGGCAGAGAGAGAACGGTAGGCCTTCCCATTCTCCCTGGCCAGTGGAGCTCGCCCGAATGCCCTCAGACACCCAGGCCCATTCCTAACCTGTACTCCTGGTGGGTCTGTGATAAGATCTGCAGTAAAAGACCCTGGACTGCATTATTGGACTCTGTGTGATTACTGCGGCGCCTGCATCATCACCCCCAACATCCTATTACACTGCCCTGAGGCTACACTCCTCCTGTGGAGAGTTGTACTATTCCCTGCTGCATCCCCAACACCAGCCTCAGCGGTCTGCCTTGCAGCGGCGGTCCTCCCTGACCTCAATCCACGGGTGGCGTAGTCGGACTTTCAAAACCTACAAATACACTGCCACCGCATATGGTCTGACCACCCTGAGCCACGTGACCGGGTCGCCACTACTGCTCCCAGCATTGCCCTGAAGCCCGGCTCCGAGTGCCCCACGGCCCAGGGGGTGAGTCAGCTTTTGGCGTAGTCGGCAGGATTGTGACCAACCCGCCACAAACGGGTATTGCGTGCCTGAAAAAGACTGTACACGTACCTTAAAAAGAGGTCGCCATATTCGGTCGTCTCCCGCTATCTTCAGTCGTTTCCCGCCATCTTCAGCTGTTTTCCCGCCATCGGACGCCATCTTCAGGATGCCGCGCGGGAAGAAGAGGAGCGTGGACATCCAAACCGCGCGAGACCTGAGGCCCCGCCCTATGCACCGACGCTGCGCAAGGTCCTGGAAGGAGAGAGAGCGACGCTGACGTCACCAGGACGCAACGCAAGGTCCTCGCATGGAGCAGCACAAGCGGAGCCGCGGCCTACGGAAGAGGATCATCGGAAGGTAGGCCACGATTAACTATGGGGGAGGAAGATGACGGACGCGGAGGGACCTTCTACCACCAGCGTGGCTGCAGCAGCGGTGATGCCGTTCTCCATGCCCTACATCCCTGGAGCAGCCTGGCTGCCCCAATACTCAGGGGAATCCCATACCCTAACTGACTTTAGGGAAAGACTGCACAGTTTATTCAAAGTTTATCCCCTGACAGAAGAACAGAAAGTGAGCATTCTGACGGGGCAGCTAACCGGTGCAGCCCAACGGGAAGTGAAATCATGGTCAGATGAGGAGAAAAGGACTGTAAAGGACATTCTGACCCGGCTGCGGAGTACCTTTGATACCCGTACCTCAGCAGAAATCAAAATGCGGTTCTATGGCTGTAAGCAGCGGGCCCAGGATAGTATCAGAGACTATGCCTTGAACCTGCAAGAAGCCCTGAGAGCTATCAAACAAGCTGACCCTGGTAGCGTTCAGGACACTGATAAACTGTTGACTGACCAATTCATAGAAGGTCTGCTGTCCAGCGCCCACAGGACTCAGCTGCGCCTCATGGCCCTACAGAACCCCGATTTGACTTTTGTGCAGTTCAAGGATAGGGCCATCCAGGTGCTCAGAGAACCCGCACCAGGTGGCGCTATAGCTTCCCGGCGCCCTGCCATCACTTACCACTAGGGGGCAGCGCCCAACCCTGCAGACCTTGTGGGGGCTGATGCACAGGCCCTAAATCCATCCCAGCCTGCAGCCCTGCACCATCAGGTCCAGGAGCTAACAAAGAGTGTGGCTGCATTGACCAGGACCGTACAGTCGTTGCAGGTGGAACCATCAAGTCCGGAGGATGTCCCGTGGCGTCGACAGAGGAGGATCCCGCCGTTCAGAGGGAGGCCCGCCGACCGCTACACTGAGGATGGACAGCCGATTTGCCGCCGTTGCAGTCAGCCAGGACACATAACAAGGTACTGTACTTTAAATGGGTTCGACCTGGGGCAGAGGGCCAACCCCCAGGCATAAGGTCATCAGGCCCGTCTAATTGGCGTGATAAGTACGTGGGGGGACGCCCGGTCTTACCCGTAGTGCTGGACGATATCCTCATGAGTGCACTGCTGGACACCGGGTCTCAAGTGACTACCATCCCTTACGTACTTTTCAAGCGGTACTGGAGTGACACTGACATAACCCGCTATCCAGACGATGACTTAAGCATCATTGCTAGTAATGGCCAACCCGTGCCGCAGGTGGGGTTCAGAGAAATGACCATCAAGATTGGTAAGGTGTAGCTGCCGGCACAAGGAGTGATCATTGTGGACATTGACCGTTGTGAAAGTCACCCTAAAATAACCTTGGGTACTAATGTGATTGAAAACTGTCTTTCAGAAGCAATTGTGATTTTACAGCAGGTGGCGATGAATGCGAGCTCCAGCCAACAGAGGGTCCTCCAGAAAGAGATAAGAGCCCTGATGAGACGGCAACAGGTAGAACTGTCTGGTGGTGAGATCGGTAGCGTAAGAATGAGTGACCCATTCCCCATTTCCATGCCTCCCAAAAGTGAAATGATGATCTGGTGTCGGGCTGCCATCGGGTTAAGAGGGAGAGACTACCAAGCCATGGTAGAACCCGTGTACTGAGACAGCAGGCCCACCATTTTGACAGCCCGGGGGGTGGTTGATGTCCGTCATGGGAGGGTGCCCGTTCGCATTCTCAACATTGGGGAGAGGGAGGTACACTTACCCAGGTACGCTACACTTGCCAAACTGTTTGCTGTTGAGCACAAAGCTATCAGGGCCGTGGAACCGTTGCCTCCATCTCCACAGGCGGAGGGTAATGGCCCTCAGAAACAAAAGGAGGACTGGTGCCAGAAACTCCATGTGGGTGCTGACTCCACTCCCATGCACCAAAAACAAGGAGTCTACCGGGTGGTTCAGGAGTACGAGAGAATTTTTAGTAAGCACCCGCTGGACTTCGGCAGAGTAAGAGGGATAGAACACCATATCCCCACGGGGAGCCACCCACCAATAAAAGAGACACAGGCCTGTACCCCCTGCACATTATCAGAACGCAAAGGGTATGCAGAGAGAAATGAAAGAAGCTGGGGTCATTAGAGATAGCTGTAGCCCCTGGGCAGCTCCCTTAGTTTTGGTAAAAAAGAAAGACGGTACCATGAGAATGTGCGTGGACTATAGACAAATCAATCGTATCACCCATAAAGATGCGTATCCACTACCTAGGATAGAGGAGTCTTTAGCAGCCCTAAAATCAGCTAACTTCTTCTCTACTTTGGACCTTACTAGCGGGTACTGGCAGGTTCCTGTGGCAAAGGCTGACAAGGAGAAGACCGCTTTCACAACCCCGATGGGACTGAGTGAGTTCAACAGTATGCCCTTCAGGCTCTGCAATGCACCAGAGACCTTCCAGAGGCTTATGGAATGCTGTCTAGGGCACCGAAACTTCAAGACGGTCCTCCCTTACCTGGACAACGTGATCGTCTATTCGAAGACTTACGAGGACCATCTAAAGCACCTGGCCGAGTTGTTCGAAGCCCTGGCAGGCTATGGCCTGAAAGTGAAGCCTTCAAAGTGCCACCTGTTAAAATCGAAGGTCCAATACCTAGGACACGTGGTTAGTGCAGAGGGAGTAGCCCCGACCCCGACAAAGTTACAGCCATCAAGAGCTGGCCAAGCCCCTCTAACATCAAGGAAGTGAGGCAATTCCTCGGGTTGGTAGGCTACTACCGAAGGTTCATCCCCGGGTTCACTAAGATGGCAGCCCCTATGCAGGACCTCCTGATAGGGCAATCTAAATCCAGAAGTCACAAGCCACCATTCTGGTGGGACAAGCCGGAAGAGGAGTCCTTCCGCCAGTTGAAGATGGCCTTCACGGGGGATGAGATCCTGGCCTACCCCAATTATGGCCAGCCTTTTATCCTCCACACAGATGCCAGTAATGTGGGGCTGGGAGCCGCACTGTCACAGAACCAACAGGGCAGAGAAAGGGTGATCGCGTATGCCAGCCGGAAGCTGAGGCCCACTGAAAGAAACCCGGAGAATTAAAGCTCCTTCAAGCTAGAATTCTTGGCAGTGGTGTGGGCCATCACAGAACGGTTTAAGCATTACCTGGCCTCCGCAAAGTTCACCGTGTACACGGATAATAACCCGTTGACACATCTGGACAATGCAAGACTAGGTGCCCTAGAACAGCGGTGGATGGCCCGGCTATCCAATTATGACTTCACAATCAAATACCGGGCAGGCAGAACCAACGCCAACGCAGACGCCCTATCAAGAATGCCCCACCTACCCGAAGGAGAAGACGACTCGGAAGAGCTGGAGGAAATAGAGCTCCCTGCGTTCCACCGGTATGGGGCCACTCAGTATTCTCACCGGGTAAGAGACAAAGACTTAACCACCGTCATGTTCAACCCCTTACCCCACCACGGCTGGACTGAGACGCAAGATAGTGACCCTGCGATACGCCTGGTGAAAGACATGTTAACCCAGGAAGACGCTAGCCCTGGCCCGGACGCTCCAGAGGAAGCCAAGCAGATATGGAAGGAGAAAAGCAGGCTATTCTTCTACGAGGGTAAGCTGTGCAGAAGGCTTGTTAACCACCGAACGCACGAGCTGACCTGGCAGATAGTGGTCCCAAGGCGAGATGCAGCAATGGTCCTTGAGGCCTACCATGACAGAGCGGGGCACTTCGGGTGGAAGAAACTGGAGTTCCTACTGAGGGAGCGGTTCTACTGGGTCGGCATGAGAAGGGCCATCGAGAAGTGGAGCAGGGACTGCGGCCCATGTCACCTCAGAAGGAAGGACCGTGCCAGCCAGCAGACACCCTTGAGGCCCATCGTCACCAGGCAGCCTCTTGAGCTGGTAGCTCTGGACCATGTGAAATTGGCTCCAAGCCAGTCGGGCTACGTCTATGCCCTGACAATTGTGGACCATTACTCCCGGTTCCTGGTAGTGGTTCCTGTTAAAGACCTGACAGCCCAAACAGTGGCCAGAGCCTTCCAGCAACACTTCTGCCGTCCACATGGGTATCCGGAACAGGTCTTGACAGATCAAGGTCCAGCGTTTGAGGCTGAAGTATTCCAGGAGTTCTGCAACCTCTACGGCTGTAGGAAGATTCGGACAACGCCTTACCACCCGCAAACCAATGGGCTGTGTGAGAAAATGAACAATATCGTCATTGATCTCCTCAGGACGTTACCCCTGGAAGAACGCAGCCTGTGGCCGGAGAAGTTGCCAGACCTGATTGACTTGTACAACAATGTCCGGTGAATGCTACAAACTGCACCCCGGCTTACCTGATGCGAGCAAGACCAGGTAAGCTGCCGATCGACCTGGAAATGGGAATCCTGACACCCGAGGACACCTCCCAAGACGCGGACTGGGATACGGAACGGCGGCTGAGTGTGGAGAGGAGTCTGACTCAAGTGAGAGAAAAGCAAGAGAGGCTCTTCAACCAACACGCCCCTACTGGTCCCCTGGAACCTGGTGAGCAGGTCCTGAAGCGGAAGAGAAGGCTTCACAAGCTGGATGACCAGTGGGAGAGAGACCCGTACACAGTACTGCAGTCCGACCACGACAACCTGGAGGTATGTGTGATTACCAAGGATGGAGGAGAAACCACTAGCACCGTCTCCAGAGACCACCTAAAACGGTGCCCCGAGCAACTACAGAGTCCAAGTGAAGATCAAGGTGACCTTGAGCCCGCAGTGGACAAAGAAGAAATGGTCAGCACAGTTCTCGGAGAGTTCCCCCGGACCTGGACTCAGATAAATGGCGCAATAGTGGTACCCGTCCTACACTTCCTTCAGCCTACCCAGCAGGAGCCTACAGGAGGGCAGGAAGAACGAGAAGAGCAAGCAGCCCCAGAGGCAGAAGAACCCACGCCAGCAGCCCAGGAGAGTCAACCCTCTGCTGACAGTGAGCCTGCCATGCCTGCGGTAAGCCAAAGAACCTGCGGACAGCTGCCTGCCCTGCCTATGAACCTAGCTAGTAGCTGTACCCTCAATGATAGTGGGGAAAGCCAGGTTGGTCCACCACCAGACAGTGGGTTAAGGAGGTCAACCAGGAGCACTAGGGGTCAAACACCAGCTCGCTGGAGGATATAAGTGCAAGATCTGAACGTACCATGTATATATTTAATATGTTTGTTACCTGTAACTAATAGTGTTTTCTCCAGTTTTTCTAGATATATGGACTGACAGGTTATGAACTTTGGATAACCGGAACTACCTTGTAAATAGTTGCACTTGGTGCCTCTTGCGATGACGGCCACGGAAGAAAAACCTATCTGGCGTGGCCCCGAGTGGTCCAAAGTAGTTTGCTTCGCCTTGCAGCCACGCCCAGGGCCAACGTTTGGGGTTTGCTTTGGACAGGTCCCCGCACCGTTTAAGACTTCGCCTTATTGGGTGAAATGGACACCCAGTCACAGACCACACTGTGACCTAAAGAACTCAATATGTGGTGTTGTTTGTTGTTTTCTTCTCTGTTGTGTTTATGTTATAATTTATACCCTGTATTCGTGTTTCTTGTTTAGTCCCGGAGTACTCAGCTTTACTAGGGGGGAATGTGTCACCCCAGGCCTGGATGCCACAAACTTGTAAGGCTGTGTCTGAGAGCCGGAGGGAGGTTCTCTGGTCATGGACCATTAGCATGCAGCACCTCCTGTCCCAGGCCAGCAGGGGGAGCAGGCTGCCCCTATAAAACTGGCACTGAGGGCAGGGTTAGAGAGACCAGGACCCACTTCTGAAGCATCCAGAAGGGTTCCCAGAAGAGAGGGACAGGTCAGCCGCAGCTGAGGAGTCCAGGAGGCAAAGGAGGAACAGAAAGCCAGGGACAGAGGCGACGAGAGCCGGTCCTGGTTGAAAGAGAAAGAACTACACAACCGGAAACTGGGGTCCGAGGCTGTCAGGGTTGCAAGCCCGGCTGCAGATAACCAACCAGCAAGGGATTTCAGGTCCCTTGGCCTAAGAAGCCTGGAGGCTTCGCCACACAGAGGGACCGGTACAGCACGGAGAAGCTACAGGTACCTAAGGCCCGAGTCGCAAGCCATACAGGCGTAGTACATGGCAAGCTCAGGGACGTGGGCTATCATACCACTAAAGGGGGAGATAGTCAGCAAGGGCAGAGAGAGAACGGTAGGCCTACCCACTCACCCTGGCCAGTGGAGCTCGCCCGAATGCCCTCAGACACCCAGGCCCATTCCTACCCTGTACTCCTGGTGGGTCTGTGATAAGATCTGCAGTAAAAAACCCTGGACTGCATTATTGGACTCTGTGTGATTACTGCGGCGCCTGCATCATCACCCCCAACATCCTATTACACTGCCCTGAGGCTACACTCCTCCCGTGGGGAGTTGTACTATTCCCTGCTGCATCCCCAACACCAGCCTCAGTGGTCTGCCTTGCAGCGGCGGTCCTCCCTGACCGCAATCCACGGGTGGCGTAGTCGGACTTTCAAAACCTACAAATACACTGCCTCCGCATATGGTCTGACCACCCTGAGCCACTCCCAGCATTGCCCTGAAGCCCGGCTCCGAGTTTCCCACGGCCCAGGGGGTGAGTCACTTGCACTTGAAATGTGGCCTTTTAGGCTCGTGGAGGCGGAAGCTTTTTACAACCTCTTGCCGGCGGCAGCTGGGTGTCCATACTTGGTCCCCAGCCGCCACTATATTTCCCGGTATCGTCTCCGCCTTCTTCAAGCACGGGTCCCACAACATTACCCGTGCCCTCCCCAGTGCACTTACTGGGAAGGACCGCCTATTGAGGGATTTTGCAAATTGCAAGACAGAAGGAGTAATTTATATGGCAACCTGCCCCTGCCCCAAGAATTACATCGGTAAGACCAAAAGGGAACTGCGGAGAAGAATTGGAGAACATCTTGGGGATGTGCAACACAAAAGGGATACCCCTCTCGCCCGGCACATTAGGGATTATCATTCCGATAACCCGAACACAGTTTCCTACTGTGTACTAGAGGTGGTCTGGAAAAATGAGAAGGGGGGTGACTGGAATAAGCTTTTACTCCAAAAGAAATGTCAGTGGATTTTTAGATTATGTGCCTTGACTCCGAATGCTCTCAACAAATAACAAAATTATTGCGGTTTCATCTAATTAATAGGGACCTCTATGATCAGCCTGCGTGGTTATTTATTAATTTTCTGTAACTATCATATATAGGTTTTTTATATCATTTTGGTATCAAATGTATCGTTAACACTGAGTGCTCTATGTCTGTCTCCTCTTAAACCCCTTCCCTCCTGCCCCTCCCCTCCCCCCTCCTCCTTCCTCCCTTCAAAATCCATTCCTTGTCCTATACTGTGATAAAAAGTGTGCAGACAATGATGTAGATAGCATCCCTCCTTTAGGGATTGATTTTATTCCATGTGTGCAGTTTTTGTCATTTAAGGTTTTATCTATATGTATCCTGGATTACAATACTTATGTATCATCTTTAATTGTGGATTGTGATCCCTGATACATATTCACACTATTGGCCTTAGTGAATTGACACCATTAAGGGACACATACCCTGATTTTGCTAGATGACTCTGTTTCACAGAGTCATCACTCTGCTATGGATTGGACTTGGATACTAACCGCTGTCCACTCATTTGATTTCGCTGACTGCGCACCTGATATCAGCCTGGCGCGGTGGCTTCCCCTTTTCTCTATTCTCGGACAGGGACTCGCGCATGCGCGGTGTGCTTCTCAGGCCTCTAGTGGATGTGGGCATACTGAACATGCGTTGCTGCACAGGGAGGGGGCAATTCCTCCTGATGGTATCAATGGAGGTTTTTCCTCCAGATTAAGGAAGGAGGTGTTGATTAATTAAATCTGATGGGGTATAGAAAGAGGGCTCGTGGCAGCATGGGATATACAGCAAATCATCAGCAGGATACCTTATTATCTTTTCATCCCACTTTTTCTCCTGATGAACCTTGATCTATATGGGGAAACGCGTCGAGGAATGTGGAACCCCCACACTAAACTGGGAAGGCAGGATCCCTGCATATTAAGATGAGTAACCATTTATGCACCTTAACTCTATATGCACTTTATCTGAAATATCTGAAAAGTTTGGTAGAAGTATTGCCTTATCAGTACATGCTTCGTACAATTTGAACCTCGTTGTTGCAAGGGAACCTGCTGCTATATCCCAGCTTGGGGAAGTATTTATCTATATATTAGTTTGTCTTTCTGGAGTACTATTACCGCCTGGTGACCATGCTGCTAAATGCCGCAAATTATTAAATTATTAAACATATCCACATAATATCATTAGGGGATATGCTGAGATGAATGAGAGGATTTATGAATTATCCTATAGTGTACTAATGTCTCCTTTACCGGGATTTATTTGAATTATAATAAATGAGTAATATTTATTAGCTGTACTCCTAGTGGTTAATCTTGCTATTGGGATCTATGACTGTCATTTGAGTATAGGCGTTTGTGGGAGACTTCTAATCTCTGGGTCTATCTGGATTACATGCCGTCTTGTTAGACGTTATAGCCTATAGCTTCTTGCTTTTGTATCCATTTGTGCTGACAGCATTTGATCAACTTCTCATTAATTTTATGTCTATTTCTATGTCATTGAGCATGTGTTGTGTGCCTTAAGGCAATATTTTAAGGATATCTAGTAAAGGTTATTTTTTACGGGTTTTTTGATGTGAGATATTTTTATATACCTATGAAGTTATTCTATTTCTGTAATCTGAAGGATCGCCTAACCACAAACACGTTGACAGGTGAATGTGGCCAGGGACGGTACGGAGCCAGTCCACAACTTTTTTGGCTGAGAGTTGTATTTAACTCGGTGAAAGGACTGGCATAGAGGGAAACCGTATCTACCCTGCATGTAATTTCTCCCAGGAAGTCCTCTAAAGCTGCTTGCACTTGAAATGTGGCCTGAACATTACTGCTGGTACTTTTCTGTGGGAATTTGCTTGCCTCCTACCAGCCTGGAATATTTCCAGCAAACTATGGTACGACGCCATGGTATTAGCACTGCCCCCAGTACCAGTAGCGAAGCCATCCCCAATTTCCTTCTCAGGAATTTTATTTGGTAGACTGAGTGGCTGCCCAAATACATTAGTTTCTCACAAAGGAGCTGAAGATAGAGTGGCAGTAAGTGCAAGTTTCTCCAGCCTGTTAGATATTAGAGGGTGAACGGCAGCACATTGGATCAGTGGTTAGCACTGAAGACTTGCAGCGCTGGGATCCTGGGTTCAAATCCCAGCAAGGACAACATCTGCAAGGACTTTGTATGTTCTCCCGTGTTTATGTGTGTCTCCTCCTCAGTAAAAAAGCAGCCATAGAGTGTCCGGGAACCTTTCCACACACTTTTCTTAGCCAGCACTGCTTCTCAGCAGGGTTGGACAGTCCCCTGGCTTCTACCTCAGGAGAGTTCATGATAGCGCTAACTTTTCAGCTGCTATGGTGCTCTTGAGCAGGGGAGAATGGTTAGCTCTCAGAATCAAATCCTCTGGTGGGCTCAATGTTTTTCAATCTGAAACAGCTTCTCAGTGGGAGTTGTATTTCGCCACAGCCATATTCTTTAGCTCGGTGAAAGGACTGGCATAGAGGGAAACCATATCTACGCCGGCTGTCATTCCTCCGTCACCAGGTTCCGCCCATTGTCACACACGACCATGCCTAGCTGTATATTCAGCGATGAGAGCCACAGATCAGGCTGCTTTCAACAACTCTGCACCGCTGGGCGGTTTGTCAATTAAGCATATTATCTTCAGCACAGTCTGTTGCCGCTTGGCCAAGGCAGTGCTGCAGTGCTGTTAGCTTGTGACTGATGTGGTCATTTCGGAGATGGAGGAGGAGGTGCATGAGCTGAACAATGTGATTACATTGTTGTTAAATTGGTGACGCTTTTTTTTATACTAAAGAAAGATCCTATTGTTTTGTTTTTTTTACGTTTTTTTTTTAAGACAAATGCGTTCACCGGAAAATGTCATTTTAAAATTTTACAACCTTATCTGGCAATGTGGTGTGTGACACATCATCAGACACATCCTGCTTTATTTATGATGGAGGGACTCTGAAAGTCATAAAGCCTATTTTTATAGGGACATCAGATGGCCCTTACTATTCTTAAAAGGCCAGCAGTCGGCCCTAGCTATTATTAGAGAGCCATCAGCCGGCTATGATTTGTTATTCCCATTATTAACAAGTGGGTCTCCTATACTGTTATTGCGTATCCAGTGACTGCAAGGGCTGCCAAAAATTTGGACGCAACCCAATACCCCTTTGAAGAGACATAGAGGAGGGTCTCAGTAAAAAAAATGTTCCCATTGTAAAGGAGCGGGTCTCCTATAGTGGTAATGCCCATGCTGTGACTGCAAGGGCTGCCAAAATTTGGGAAAAACCCCACTAAGAATTTAAAGACACAAAGAGCAGGGCCACAGTAACAAGGTACGAAATGTTCCCATTAGAAAGGAGAGGGTCTGCTATACAGTTATAGGGTATGCAGTGAGTCCAACGGCTGACAATTTTAGGAAAAACCCCACTAAGAATTTAAAGACACATAGAGCAGGGCCACAGTAACAAGGTACGACATGTTCCCATTAGAAAGGAGAGGGTCTGCTATACAGTTATAGGGTATGCAGTGAGTCCAATGGCTGACCAATTTTAGGAAAAACCCCACTAAGAATTTAAAGACACACAGAGCAGGGCCACAGTAATGACAAATTCCCATTAGAAAGGAGAGCGTCTCCCATAGTGTTGTCCTATGCAGTGAATGCAAGGGCTGCCAAAAATTTGGAGGCACCCCCTTGGAAGAGACGTGGAGGAGGGCCTCATAAAAAAATGTTCCCATTAGAAAGGAGTGGGCCTCCTATACTTGTAATGCCCATACACTAAGTGCATGGGCTTGCAAACATTTACCACTGGGGGGTATACATGAACATACTGTCTAAAAAAATTTTTTCACGGGCATCATAAACACCCTTTAAAAAAATTATGTGGGTGTTGCATCACGGAACACGGTCACCCTGGTGATATGGTGGTGGAGGATGAGGAGAAGGAGGAGGAAAAGAGCAAAGAGACAAAATCAGGAAGCATACACCCATGTGTGGGTGTGAAAAGGTGCATGGGAATACACCTCCCAAGAAAAGACACTGGATTTGAGTTTATGTTACGCTGCTATCATTCGGTGGTGTTGAGAAGTCTGGCCCAATCCAGCCCTTGTTCATTTTTATAAGAGTCAGCCTGTCATCATTTTTAGTTGACAGGTGGATGTGCTTATCAGTTATAATTCCACCAGCGGCATTAAAAACCCGCTCTGATAAAACGCTGGCAGTAGGGCAGGCCAGGACCTCCAAGGCATAGAGAGCCAGTTCATTCCATGTATCCAGCTTGGATACCCAATAATTATAAGGCACAGAGGAATCACGGAGGACGTTGGTACGGTCGGCAAGGTACTCCCTCTGCATCTTCCCAAACTTTGCACTACTTGTGAGAGTACCCCGTGCCTCAGGGCCTGTGCGATGGGAGGGTCTGAGAAAACTCTCCCAGAACTTTGACAGTGTTCCCCTGCCTCTGCTGGATTGAAGTTGTGTCTCTCTCGCCTGTACTCCTTGGTTGTCCAACAAAGTGTGCCCTCTGCCACCAGTGTTTTCAGATGGGAATAGTTCCGCAACAAGGGCCTTCTGGTACTGCCCCATTTTTGTTAGACCTGTCTGCCTCAGGAATAAGAGATAGAAAGTTCTCCTTGTAAGTGTGGGTCCAGAAGTGTCACCAACCAGTAATGACTGTAACCAAAATTTTGAGAACCCGAGGGTCATGGGAAAGGCAGCGTAACATAAACTCAGCCATGCGTGCCAGACTACTAACAGGCAAAACTTCCGTGTCCTCACCAAGAGGATGACTGACCATGCTCTCCTTCTCCTCCTCTCTGTCCTCTGGCCATCCGCGCTGAACAGACGATATGACAGCTGTGCAGGTAGTACCGTCTATAGTGCATGAAACTAGCTCCTGTCCTGCCTCCTCTTCCTCATTGTCGCCCAATCCATGTTGGGATGAGATGAGGCTTGGCTGTGTGTAATCACCCTGTATGGTTCCTTGCTCCATCTCATTGTACTCCGCCTGCAATGCATCCTCTTTGATTGTGAGCAGTGAGCATTTCAGAAGACAGAGAAGCGGGATAGTGACACTAATTATGGCGTTGTCACTGCTCACCAGCCTGGTGGAGTCCTCAAAGTTTTGGAGGATGGTACATATGTCTGACATCCATATCCACTCCTGAGGTCTTATGTGTGGAGTCTGAACTGAATACTGACGACCTTGTTGATGCTGGTACTCAACAACTGCCCTTTTCTGCTCACAAATCCTTCCCAACATCTGCAGTGTAGAGTTCCAATGCTTGGGGACATCACACACCAGTCTCTGAGCCGGAATCTGCAAACACTGCTGAAACACTGCAAGGATGGAGGAAGCTGTAGCTGACTTTCTAAAATGGGCACACAGGTGGCGTACTTTAACAAGCAGATCCGGAAGCTCCGGGTAGGATTTGAGAAACCGCTGAACCACGAGGTCAAGCACATTGGCCAGGCATGGTATGTGTGTGAGCTCGCCTCGCCTCAGAGCCGCCACCAGGTTCCGGCCATTGTCACACACGACCATGCCTGGCTGTAGGTTCAGCGGTGTGAGCCACAGATCTGCCTGCTCTTTCAGAGCTCTCCACAACTCTTCAGAATTGTGCGGTTTTTCACCTAAGCATATTAGTTTCAGCACAGCCTGTTGCCGCTTGGCCAAGGCAATGCTGCAGTGCTTCCAGCTTGTGACTGATGTGGTCATTTCGGAGATGGAGGCTGAAGAGGAGGAGGAGGCTGAGGAGGATGAAGTGCAGGAGCTGTAGACCGTTGGGGCAACCCTAATTGACCTAGGGCCCGCAATCCTTGGCGTCGGGACTGGCGTCCGACTGGGTCCCGGCTTCCACTATGTTAACCCAGTGTGCTGTCAGCGAGATGTACCATCCCTGCCCACAAGCACTTGTCCATGTGTCCGTGGTTAGGTGGACTTTACCAGTAACTGCATTGTTGAGGGCACGGCTAATGTTTTGGGACACATGCTTGTGTAATGCGGGGACGGCACACCGGGAGAAATAGTGGCGGCTGGGGACTGAGTACCGAGGGACAGCTGCCGCCATCAGGTTGCGGAAAGCTTCCGTCTCCACGAGCCTAAAAGGCAACATTTCGAGCGCAAGCAGTCGTGAAATGTGAGAATTTAGTAGTGTGGCCTGTGGGGCGTTGGCTGCATATTTGCGCTTGCATTCCAAGGACTGGGGTATGGACAACTGAACGCTGTGCTGGGACAAGGACATAGACGTGCTTCCTGATGCTGCTACTTGAGATAGTGCAATGACAGGTGCAGGGCAGGAGGTGTCTTTGCATGCACCATGGCCAGGGGATTGGCTTGCATGCACAACAGCGTAAGAAGCAGTGGTGCCACCCGCAGACACTGTTCTTGGACCCTGGGGTTCGGCCCACAAAGTCGGGTGCTTTGCTGTTATGTGCCTGATCATGCTGATTGTAGTCAGGCTGGTCGTTTTGCCACCCCTGCTGATGCTGGCCTGGCAGGTGGTGCAAATGGCCTTTTTGGGGTTATCGGCAGAGTCTTTAAAAAATAAACAGACTCGGGAAGACCTAACAGTTGTACTGGCAACTTCCTTCGTGTTGGTGTTAAGGGGAACAGTTGCCTGCCTTCTGTCTGCGGCCACCACACTGCTTCTTCCTGCCTGTTGGGGTGCTCTCCCTCTCCCTGTGTGCTGCTGTCCTCCTCCCAGGTTGGGTCAGTTACTATATCATCCACCACCTCGTCTTCCACTTCTGCACCCTGGTCCTCCTCCTGACTTTCTGGCAATTGTGTCTCATCATCATCCACCTCTTGTGACACTTTCCCACAGTCGCCTTTGTGTGACCGTGGCTGCTCAAATATTTAGGCATCGCTACACGCGATCTCCTCTTGCCCCGCTTCAAGTGGACTGGGCGAGAGGCCCTAATCTATAAATGGAAAAGTGAACAGCTCTTCAGAGTGTCCAAGTGTGAGATCAGTTGTCTCTGGGTACTCGGCATGGTGGGAGGAAGGAGGATTAGGGTGAGGAATATGCGGTCCAGACTCACGGCTATTGAGACTTGACCGTGTGGAAGACAGGGTGGTGGTGGTGGTGGCTAAGTGACTGGAAGCATTATCCGCTATCCAACCAACAACCTTTTGACACTGCTCTGGGTTCAATAGTAGTGTGCTGCGGTCCCCTAGAAATTGGGACAGGAAGGTCAGGCGAGAAGATGTGGGTGTTTGTTGTGGCACAATTTCGGCTTGCCCACGGCCTTGTCCTTGGCCTCTGCATGCACCATTACCATCACGTCCAGTTCCCCGTCCCTTGCCACGTGCCTTACCCATTTTGAATGGAGGACAGTATCTTCCACGCTCACTACAAATATCTGAGCTTGGAGCGACTTTATACAGTACAGACCAAAAGTTTGGACACACGTTCTCATTTAAAGATTTTTCTATATTTTCATGACTATGAAAATTGTACATTCACACTGAAGGCATCAAAACTATGAATTGACACATGTGGAATTATATTCTTAATAAAAAAGTGTGAAACAACTGAAAATATGTCTTATATTCTAGCTTCTTCAAAGTAGCCACCTTTTGCTTTGATGACTGCTTTGCACACTGTTGGCATTCTCTTGATGAGCTTCAAGAGGTAGTCACCTGAAATGGTCTTCCAACAATCTTGAAGGAGTTCCCAGAGATGCTTAGCACTTGTTGGCCCTTTTGCCTTCACTCTGCGGTCCAGCTCACCCCAAGCCATCTCAATTGGGTTCGGGTCTGGTGACTGTGGAGGCCAGGTCATCTGGCGTAGACCCCAACACTCTCCTTCTTGGTCAAATAGCCCTTACACAGCCTGGAGGTGTGTTTGGGGTCATTGTCCTCTTGAAAAATAAATGATGGTTCAACTAAACGTAAACCGGATGGAATAGCATGCCGCTGCAAGATGCTGTGGTAGCCATGCTGGTTCAGTATGCCTTCAATTTTGAATAAATCACCAACAGTGTCACCAGCAAAGCACCCCCACACCATCACACCTCCTCCTCCATGCTTCACGGTGGAAACCAGGCATGTAGAGTCCATCCGTTCAACTTTTCTCTGTCGCACAAGGACACGTTGTTGGAACCAAAGATCTCAAATTTGGACTCATCAGACCAAAGAACAGATTTCCACTGGTCTAATGTCCATTCCTTGTGTTCTTTAGCCCAAACAAGTCTCTTCTGCTTGTTGCCTGTCCTTAGCAATGGTTTCCTAGCAGCTATTTTACCATGAAGGCCTGCTGCACAAAGTCTCCTCTTAACAGTTGTTGTAGAGATGTGTCTGCTGCTAGAACTCTGTGTGGCATTGACCTGGTCTCTAATCTTAGCTGCTGTTAACCTGCGATTTCTGAGGCTGGTGACTCGGATAAACTTATCCTCAGAAGCAGAGGTGACTCTTGGTCTTCCTTTCCTGGGGCGGTCCTCATTTGAGCCAGTTTCTTTGTAGCGCTTGATGGTTTTTGCAACTGCACTTGGGGACACTTTCAAAGTTTGCCCAATTTTTCGGACTGACTGACCTTCATTTCTTAAAGTAATGATGGCTACTCGTTTTTCTTTACTTAGCTGCTTTTTTCTTGCCATAATACAAATTCTAACAGTCTATTCAGTAGGACTATCAGCTGTGTATCCACCAGACTTCTGCACAACACAACTGATGGTCCCAACCCCTTTTATAAGGCAAGAAATCCAACTTATTAAACCTGACAGGGCACACCTGTGAAGTGAAAACCATTTCCAGTGACTACCTCTTGAAGCTCATCAAAAGAATGCCAAGAGTGTGCAAAGCAGTCATCAAAGCAAAAGGTGGCTATTTTGAAGAACCTATAATATAAGACATATTTTCAGTCGTTTCACACTTTTTTGTTAAGTATATAATTCCACATGTGTTAATTCATAGTTTTGATGCCTTCAGTGTGAATGTACAATTTTCATAGTCATGAAAATACAGAAAAATCTTTAAATGAGAAGGTGTGTCCAAACTTTTGGTCTGTACTGTATGTGATCCGTGTGACGGAGAAACCAGAGTTTTAAATACCTGGCCTGTAGGTAACTATTTTGAACAGCAAACCAGTGTCAAAAACTTTGCTGATGTGTCACCCTGGCCTGGATGCCACAAATATAATAAAGCTGTGTCTGAGAGCAAGGGGGAGGTTCTCTAGTCAAGGACCATTAGCATGCAATACCTCCTGTCCCAGGCCAGTAGGGGGAGCAGGCTGCCCCTATAAAAGCTGGAACTGGGGGCAGGGTTAGAGAGAACTGGACAACCTGTCTCTGGATTGAGGTGTCCCAGAGCAGGGACAGACAGTTGTGTTGCAGCCTAAGAGGACGTGTGGCAGTAGGAGAGCCACGAGCCAGGGACAAAGGTGAAGTGAGCCTGTCCTGGCAGATAAAGAAACTAATCTACCAGACTTTGGTGTCTGAGGCTGGGAGGATTCCAGGTCCTACAGCAGATAACCAGTCCGCAGGGGACTGTATGTTCCTTGGCCTAAGAAGCCCGGAGGCTCCGCCACAGCAGAAGGGACCCACAAAGCCGTACCAGGCCGGGAGTAGAAAGGGACCCAAGTTGCAAGCCATACGGGCGAGAGGACACGGTGAGCTCAGGAACATGGGCTGTTACACTACAAGGAGGGAAATAGCCAGAAGGAGCACAGAGAGCACGGTAGGCCTACACCCTCACCCTGACCAGGGCCAGCTTCCCACTTGTTCTCAGACATCCAGGTCCCCTCCTAGCCGGGCCTGTTTCTGGGTCATATTACCTGTTCTAATAAAGACCCTGAACTGTTTAAGAGGCCTCCGTTTCCTGGCTATCACGGTCGGAATCATCCCCTCCATCATCCATTATATATACTGCCCTGGGGCCATACTCCTCCCGTGGGGAGTGAAACTATTCAGTGCTGCACCTTTATATCAGCCCCAGCGGTCTGCACTGCAGCGGCGGTTAGCCCTGACCGCATTCCACGGGTGGCGTAGTCGGACATTACCTACAGCACATAGCAGACTACCACTGGTCTGACCACCCTGAGCCACAGAACCGGGTCGCCACTACTACTCCCAGCATTGCCCTGAAGCCCGGTTCCGAGTGCCCCACGGCCCAGGGGGCGAGTCAGCTTTGGCATAGTCGGCAGGATTGTAACCAACCCGCCACAAACGGGTATTGCGTGCCTGAAAAAGACTGTACACATACCGGAAGAAGAGGTTTCCCGCCATCTGGAGCCGTTTCCCGCCATTTTCAGCCGTCTCCCGCCATCTTCCGCCGTTTTCCCGCCATCGGACGCCATCTTCAGGACGCCGCTGTCACGGGTGTGTCGCCACGAAGATCGTCACGATTACACAGCCTGACTTCTCGCAGCTGACTTTTTGGTGCTTTGTGTTTTTCGGCAGTGAGGGAGTTAATTCTCTCTCTCTCTGTGCTAGACGAGGTCCAGCCTCGCCCAGCTGCAATCAATGCTGCTGTAGTGAGACTCCTTCAAATGCCTGCTGGTCTGTTAGGGAAGTGTCGGTGAAAGCATTTCATGCAGACTAACAGAGCGGATCGTGGTATTTGGAGTTTCAGAGATAAGTGTATTCGGAGAGTTTTTTCCCTTCCTCGCTTTATCATTTATCTCCTTTCCCGTTGGTGTTCCCTCTGTTGTAGTTGTGTAGTTTTTGTATGCAAGGTGGTTTTGGTTTTTCCCTTGTACTGTCTCGTTCGTCTAAGTACTGTGTGTGGGCATATTATTACTTGTCCCCTTTTGTTGTGATCGGGGTCCTTCTCAGGACTAGATTACTTAGGTGCAGGGATCCTCAGGAGGTAGGGGTTACGCTGGCGGCCTGGACCTCTGTACCTTTAACAGTACCTCCAGGTTGAGGGATTAGTCAGGGCCCCAGCTTAGGGTCAGCTTAGGCCCCCTACCTCCAGTATACAGAGACAGCGTGACATTTTCACCGACCACTTAGTTTTTCTCCAGCTACCATGGATCCAGTAGCCGGTCTAGCTCGGCAGTTGCAGAGTTTGTCCATGGAGCTGGCGGACGTTAGGTCCAAGGTTTTGTATCCTCAGGAGCAAGCCGGACCAGAACCTAAAGTAGCTCTCCCTGACAGGTTCACTGGGGGGCGGGACAAGTTTTTTGTTTTCCGGGAGGCATGCAAGTTGTACTTTCGGCTGCGGCCTCGGTCATCGGGGAGTGAAGAACAAAGGGTGGGAATTGTCATCTCGCTCCTACAAGGGGACCCACAATCTTGGGCGTTCTCTCTTCCCCCGGGCTCCCCGGCTCTCCAGTCAGTGGATAGGTTTTTCGCTGCTCTGGGACTCGTATATGATGACCCAGATCGGATCTCCCTTGCTGAGTCTAATTTACGTAGGATTCAGCAGGGAGATCGTCCGGCGGAGGAATTCTGTTCGGAGTTCCGTAGGTGGGCCACGGACACCCAGTGGAATGACCCGGCTCTTAGGAGCCAGTTTTGTCAAGGTTTATCCGACAAATTACAGGATGTGTTGGCACAGTATGACTCTCCCGCGTCACTGGAAGCCGCTATGGCCCTTGCTATTCGCGTTGACAGACGGCTTCGGGAGAGGTGCGGGATAACTCCACCCCCTGTGATGACTCCACCTCCTACAAGGTCCCCTCATATGGTGGTTCCCCTGGTCAGTCCAGAGGAGCCTATGCAATTAGGAGGGACATCATTTCGGGGGAGGGGACCGGTGGTGCGCCATAAGACAGGAAGGTGTTTCTTCTGCGGGAGAAAGGGACATTTTATTGGGGGGTGTCCATCCCTTCCCTTGCAGAGTGAAGAGTCGTCGGAAAACTGTTGATCCCAGGTTGTGTGGTGGACGGCAATCTGGGAGTAGGTATTTCGTCCCTAGGTTCGTCTCAGTTTCTCGTACCGGCGGAGGTGGTGGTGGGTACGAGAACTGAGAGGATATCTGTTCTTCTGGATAGTGGGGCCGGGGCTAATCTGGTTGATGCTCGGTTTGCCCGGGTTCAAGGTATGCGATTGAGTGAGTTGGCTAAACCCATCCCCATATTCTCGATCGATGCCAGGCCTCTCGGTCAGGGAAGTTTTTTGCAAGCTGTGCATGACGTAAAACTTCAAGTGGGGGCGATACATAAAGAACTGTTGTCTTGCTACGTGTTGGAGGGTCTTCCCACTCCTATAGTGTTGGGCCTTCCTTGGTTAACTAAGCATAACCCGGTTATTAATTGGCAAACCAGAGAGATAAGCCAATGGAGTAAATTCTGTAATAAAAACTGCATGAACACGGTCA
The DNA here is from genome assembly GCF_046119375.1 of Phyllobates terribilis. Lineage (NCBI taxonomy): Eukaryota > Metazoa > Chordata > Amphibia > Anura > Dendrobatidae > Phyllobates > Phyllobates terribilis. The sequence goes on from NW_027362772.1 coordinate 159,134,129, forward strand.
TCGGTGCGGTTACTCCTTGGGTCTTACCTCCATTTCTGGCGGACTTTGAGGATGTATTCTCGGAGAAAGGGTGTCAGGAACTACCTCCTCATCGCGAGTATGACTGTTCTGTAAAACTGCTCCCTGAGGCCAAGTTACCTAAAGCTAGGTTGTATAACCTTTCTGGTCCTGAGAGGCAGGCCATGAAGGATTATATTTCAGAAAGTCTGGCTAAGGGGCATATTAGACCTTCATCTTCACCGGTGGCTGCGGGGTTCTTCTTTGTTAAGAAGAAAGATGGAGGCCTACGCCCTTGCCTGGATTTCCGTGAACTTAATCGGATTACGGTCCGAGATCCGTATCCGCTCCCACTTATTCCCGATCTTTTTAATCAGATCGTGGGCGCCAAATGGTTCTCTAAGTTGGATCTCAGGGGGGCGTACAATCTGATTAGGATGAAGGAGGGGGATGAGTGGAAGACGGCGTTTAACACTCCGGAGGGGCATTATGAGAACCTTGTCATGCCATTCGGTCTGACTAATGCCCCGGCGGTGTTCCAACACTTTGTTAATGACATTTTTCGCCGCCTGGTGGGACAGTTTGTTGTCATATATCTGGATGATATCTTAATTTACTCGCCGGATCTGGTGTCTCATCAGGAGCACGTTAGGCAGGTGTTACAGATCTTGCGGGATAATAAACTGTATGCCAAATGGGAAAAGTGTGTGTTCGCCGTACAGGAACTCCAGTTTTTAGGCTTCCTGGTTTCAGCGTCCGGTTTTCGTATGGACCCTGGGAAAGTGCGGGCAGTTCTTGAGTGGGATCGGCCAGAGAATCTTAAGGCACTACAACGTTTCCTGGGGTTTGCTAATTATTACCGGAAGTTCATTCGTAATTTCTCGTCCATGGTTAAGCCTCTCACAGACATGACTAAAAAGGGGACGGATTTTTCTAGGTGGTCTGACAAGGCTTGTCAAGCATTCTCCTCCTTGAAAAAATGTTTTGCCTCGGCACCCATACTCATTCAACCTGATGCGTCACAGCCATTCATTGTAGAGGTAGACGCTTCCGAGGTAGGGGTGGGAGCAGTATTGTCACAAGGTTCGTCCCCTGGTAAGTGGCATCCGTGTGCCTTTTTCTCTAAAAAATTGTCGTCCGCTGAGAGGAATTACGATGTCGGCAATAGGGAACTCTTGGCCATTAAGTTAGCTTTTGAGGAGTGGCGCCATTTTTTGGAGGGGGCAGTCCATCCGGTCACCGTTATCACCGATCACAAGAACCTGCTATATCTGGAGTCCGCGAAACGTCTGAATCCCAGACAAGCTAGGTGGTCATTGTTTTTTACCAGGTTTAATTTTGTCGTTACATATCGTCCTGGGTCAAAAAATGTAAAGGCGGATGCCTTATCTCGTAGTTTCCCTGGGGCCGGGAATACGGACGACCCAATTCCTATCCTTCAGGAGGGGGTGGTGGTTTCGGCAGTATGCTCTGAGCTGGAGGAGGAGGTATTGGAGGCTCAGGGGGACGCCCCTGTTGGACCTCCGGGGAGACTGTTTGTTCCAGATCAGTTGCGACAAAAGGTGATCGAGGCACACCATAACTCAGTTTTTGCAGGACACCCGGGGAGTAAATCAACTGTGGATCTCCTCTCGCGTCGGTTTTGGTGGCCTAACTTACATAAGGAGGTAGTAACTTTTGTCGCGTCCTGTGGGGTTTGTGCGCGCTCTAAGACCTCACATACCCGTCCGTCTGGGGCCCTCTTACCTTTGAAGATCCCGGAGCGTCCTTGGACTCATCCGTCTATGGACTTTATTACGGACCTCCCTCCGTCTTCGGGTAAAATGGTCATACTCGTTGTAGTGGACAGGTTCAGCAAGATGGCACATTTTATCGCTCTTCCTGCTCTCCCTAATGCTAAAACTCTTGCGCAGGTGTTCATTGGGGAGATTGTGAGGCTTCACGGGGTACCCTCCGAGGTGGTGTCTGATCGGGGGTCTCAGTTTGTGTCCAAGTTCTGGAAGGCGTTTTGTGCACGGCGGGGGATGCATTTGTCGTTCTCATCGGCTTTTCATCCTCAGACCAATGGTCAGACGGAACGTATGAACCAGAGCTTGGAGACATATCTCCGGTGTTTTGTGTCAGAGAACCAGGAGGACTGGGCTTCTTTCTTACCTCTGGCAGAGTTTGCTCTTAATAATAGGCGGAGCGAGTCCACTGGTAAGTCCCCGTTTTTTGGGGCATATGGTTTTCACCCCCAGTTTTGTACTTTCAGTAGGGGGGGCTCTTCGGGGGTTCCTGAGGAGGAACGATTTTCCTCATCACTCGCTTCAGTATGGAGAGGGGTGCTGAAGAATCTGAATACTATGGGGAACCGATACAAACGTATGGCTGATAGGAGGAGATTGTCTGGTCCGGACCTAAGTGTGAACGATCGGGTATGGTTGTCTACCAGAAATATAAAACTTAAGGTTCCCTCCTGGAAACTGGGTCCCAGGTTCATCGGGCCGTACAGAATCAGTTCTATAATTAATCCGGTGGCATTCCGTCTTGACCTCCCCCCTACGTTTAAAATTCACAACGTGTTCCACAGATCGTTGCTTAAGAGGTATGTGGCGCCGGTGGTACCGTCACCTTTACCTCCCCCTCCAGTGGTGGTCAATGGTAACTTGGAGTTCCAGGTATCGAGGGTCATCGATTCACGCTTTAATCGCCGGTCCCTTCAGTACCTGGTTCATTGGAAAGGGTATGGTCCTGAGGAGAGGATGTGGGTTCCTGCGTCGGATATTAACGCAGACCGATTTGTTCGGGCCTTCCACACGACTCACCCAGATAAACCTGGCCCTGAGGGTCCGGAGGCCCCTCGTAGAAGGGGGGGTACTGTCACGGGTGTGTCGCCACGAAGATCGTCACGATTACACAGCCTGACTTCTCGCAGCTGACTTTTTGGTGCTTTGTGTTTTTCGGCAGTGAGGGAGTTAATTCTCTCTCTCTCTGTGCTAGACGAGGTCCAGCCTCGCCCAGCTGCAATCAATGCTGCTGTAGTGAGACTCCTTCAAATGCCTGCTGGTCTGTTAGGGAAGTGTCGGTGAAAGCATTTCATGCAGACTAACAGAGCGGATCGTGGTATTTGGAGTTTCAGAGATAAGTGTATTCGGAGAGTTTTTTCCCTTCCTCGCTTTATCATTTATCTCCTTTCCCGTTGGTGTTCCCTCTGTTGTAGTTGTGTAGTTTTTGTATGCAAGGTGGTTTTGGTTTTTCCCTTGTACTGTCTCGTTCGTCTAAGTACTGTGTGTGGGCATATTATTACTTGTCCCCTTTTGTTGTGATCGGGGTCCTTCTCAGGACTAGATTACTTAGGTGCAGGGATCCTCAGGAGGTAGGGGTTACGCTGGCGGCCTGGACCTCTGTACCTTTAACAGTACCTCCAGGTTGAGGGATTAGTCAGGGCCCCAGCTTAGGGTCAGCTTAGGCCCCCTACCTCCAGTATACAGAGACAGCGTGACAGCCGCGCGGGAAGAAGAGGGGCGTGGACGTCCAAACCGCACGAGACCCGAAGCTCCGCCCCATGCACCGACGCTGCGCAAGGTCCTGGAAGGGAGAGAGAGCGACGCTGACGTCACCAGGACACGACGCAAGGTCCTCGTCCAGAGCAGCACCAGCGGAGCTGCGGCCTACAGAAGAGGATCGTCGGAAGGTAGGCCACGCTTAACTAGGGGGGAGGAAGATGTCGGACACGGAGGCGCCCACTACCACCAGCACAGCTGCAGCAGCGGTGATGCCATTTTCCCTGCCCTACATCCCTGGAGTGGCCTGGCTGCCTAAGTATTCAGGGGAGCCCCATGCCCTAACTGACTTTAAGGAAAGGCTGTACAGTCTGTTCCAAGTTTACCCCCTGACAGAGGAACAGAAGATTAGCATACTGACAGGGCAGTTAACTGGCGCAGCCCAGCGGGAGGTAAAGTCATGGCCCGCTGAGGAGAAAAGGACCATAAAGGACATTCTGGCCCGGCTGCGGGGTACCTTTGATACACGTACCTCCGCTGAAATTAAAATGCGGTTCTACGGATGTAAGCAGCGGGCACAGGACAGCATCAGAGACTATGCCCTAAATTTGCAGGAAGCCTTGAGAGCCATCAAACAAGCTGACCCTGGCAGCGTGCAGGATACGGATAAGCTACTAACAGAACAGTTCATAGAAGGTCTGCTGTCTAGCGCCCACAGGACCCAGCTGCACCTCATGTTCTTTTAGAACCCTGACCTGACCTTTGCCCAATTCAAGGACAGGGCCATAAGAGTGCTCCGTGAACCCGCAACAAGTGGCGCTATAAACCCCCGGCGCCCTGCTCTCACCTACCACCAGGAGGCGGCGCCCTCCTCTATGGACTCTGTGGGGGCCGATGCACAGGCCCTGAACCAAGCCCCATCGAAGGATCTGCACCACCAAGTCCAGGAGCTGACCAGGAGCATTGCGGCATTGACCAGGACCGTCCAGGCGTTGCAAGTGGACCCGTCAAGACCCATCGAGTTGGCCTCAAGTCCGGAGGATGTCCCGTGGCGTCGACAGAGGAGGGTCCCGTCGTTCCGAGGGAGGCCCACAGACCGCTACGCAGAGGATGGACAGCCCATTTGCCGTCGATGCAACCAGCCCGGACACATCTCCAGGTACTGTAATTTAAACGGGTCCAACCTGGGGCAGAGGGCCAACCCCCAGGCATAAGATCACCAGGCCCTTATAATTGGCGTGATAAGTACGTTGGGGGGCGCCCGGTTTTACCCGTGGTGCTGGACGGCATCCCCATGAGCGCCTTGCTGGATACCGGGTCACAAGTAACTACTATCCCTTATGTACTTTTTAAGCAGTATTGGACTGATGCTGATATAACACGGTATCCAGACAGTGACTTGAGCATCATCGCCAGTAATGGCTTGCCCGTGCCGCAGATGGGGTTCAAGGAGATGACCATTAAAATTGGTAAAGTTGAACTACCGGCACAGGGAGTGATTATTGTGGACATTGACCGTCGTGA